>NC_137288.1:10030000-11272500 GCF_054371585.1 Giraffa tippelskirchi | reverse complement strand
CCCAGAGGCTCCCTCTCGGATCGCTAGAGAAGGCTTTCTCACCGAGGGCGCGCCGTCCCTCACCCCATCGTCTCTCCTTCGGGCCCACGGAGGCGCTCCACGAGCCGCCGATCCTCGACTGGGCGGGAGGGGTCTGCGGTACAGGTAAGCGGACGACCACACGGGAGCGTGTGCACGGTCGGGGCCGGAGCACGGCCCGTGCCTCCACGACGAGGCAGCACCTGCCCCCAACGGAAGAGGCGAGGGGAACAGGCACGCCTCTCTTCCCGTCTCGACCCCTCCCCCAACGAGAGCCACTCGCGGGACACACACACACCCCACCGCGGTGGGGGACCCGAGGAGGACGCCGGGTTAAGGGAAACGACACCACCGCTCGGCCTCAGGCACCTGAGGGGGCGACCTGGAGCGCTCCAGGGGCACCACCGAGGGTCAAACGAGGCACGCTCACCCACCCACGCGGGGCGCGCGGCGCAGCGGCGGGCACAGCCCTCCCCACCGCGGGGAGGGCCGCTCGCGGGACACGCGCCGAGAAGGCGAAGCGAGAGCGTCCGCTGTGTCCGAAGACCGACGGCCTCACTGACGCCCCGTGGAGGGGGGGCGGGCAGGAGACCGAGAGTCAGGGCCGGAGGCCGCACCCACCCTCCCGCCTTCCTCACCCTCCCCGACGGGCAGGGGGAAAGGCAGGCGAGGGGCCCCGTGGACAGACCGAGAAGACCGCACACGTTCACCAGGAACGCCCGTCCCTCGTCCGGCACGGCTTAGGCCCGGCCCGGGAGAGCACGACCACACCACATCGATCCGTTGAGCCGAGGGGGAGGGGGGAAGGCACGGTGAGGGCAGTCGCCGGAGGGGCCCGCTTTAAGCCTCACCGGCCGCCTCCCCCCGCCACACCTCACCTCACCTCACCTCAGGCGACAGCCGCCGACGACCCCAGGAGGAGGAGCTGCCTGACACGGGGCACGGAGCCTACAGAGCGGGGGTCGTCCCGGCCACCACCGGGCGCCCGCAGCGGGGGTCACACAGGGTAGAAGACCCACGGCGCCTCGCCCCGCCGCCCTCGGGTCGCCCAGAGACCGGAGGTGGCGCCACGGGTCGGGTCTGCCAGACACGCCACGCGGGAGCCGACGCACAGGCCCAGGCCGGCGGCCCAAAGGCCCAGAGCCCCGCGTGCGTCCAGAGGCCCAAAGTCCTCGGCGGCAGACGCCGAGAGAGACCGTGTCGGCACTTACCTGGTGGCAGAAAAGGCCCATTTCGGGCGACAAAATGACAGCGCCCGACAGCGGGGCCCACCCACGACTGGCAGGGAGGGACCTTGGCACCTTGGCACCGCCACCTGTCCCCAGCACTACCCCAGAAACACCAGGCCCGGAGCTGTCGGGGGTCATCTGGTCGACTGGGGGGGGGAGGGGGGCGAAGGGGGCGCCCGGTGGGCGAAGTGGGGGCGCAGACGCCAAGGGGGAGGGAGCTGGCCGGGGACGCCCTCCCCCTTCGCCCGCACGGGTAGGTGTACCCGTCCGTCCGTCCGAGTCTCCGAGCGGGGGTTTGGCTTCGAGTTGCCAAAGAGAAAAACGAAGAGAGACCCGCCGGCGAGGCGCCTCCCACGAGACGAGCGGGCCCCAACGAGGGACCACGCCCGGGGCCCCAGACCGTCCTGTCCGGGGCACCCAGGACGGCTCGAGCCGGTCCCTGACCTCCTGGCCGTGATTCAGGGAGTTGGGGAGGGGTGAGAAAGCAAACCCTCCGGGGGTGGCAAACCCTCCTGAAAGGGCGGGAAAGCAAAAACCTCCTGAAGGGAGACGCAAACCCTTCTGAAAAGGCGAACAGCAAACCCTTTTTGAGGGCGGGAGCCAACCCTCCTGGCAGAAGAAGGCAAACCCTCCTGAGGGCGAAAAGCAAACCCTCCTGAGGGAGGCCCGGTCAGGCCACCCCAGAGCCCGGCTCTGGAGCGCCGCCGCCGCCGCGACGGCCACCCTCCTCAGAAACCTAGAGAACCAATCTCCGGCGACAGCAGGACGTCCCTAGGCCTCGGCGCCACCGCCACTGTCGCTGCCAGCAGAGCCGGTCTCTGAGAGCTGTGCCCTCGGGCCCGGCGGCTGAGTCACAACCCTCCTGAAGGTCGCCGAAGCTCCAGAGGGGAGGGACACTATAAAAGCGGCCGCCAGGTGGCTCCTGACAACCGGCTCCAATGTCCCGAGGACGGGTCGCTGTCGCCGGCCGCCGAGGACGCCACAGCGCCGGCCGCCCAAACGCCCGAGCTCGGCTCGGAGCCGCCGCCTCCGAGAGACGCGACGCGACGCGACCCCGGCCGCAGAGGAAGGGAGAGGAGCTGGGAAATAGCTCCCCAGGAGGCTGCCACGAAGGAGACGCGCTCCCCCCCCCACCCACGCGATTCCAGGCTGGTGGGCGGACATTCCACGGAGACGCCGGCGGGCGGCGGGGCTCGGGGCGGGGACGGCCGAGAGAGGGGCACCAGTGACATCCCGGGCTCCCCCGGGCCCCCTCCCCCGAAGGAGGGAGGGAGGGAGAGAGAGAAGGGAGGGAGGCAGGGAGGGAGGGACCGACCGGCAAAGCGAAACCAGGCAAGCGCTGCTCGGAGAACAAAGCAGGACTTCTCGAAAGCAGACACAGACACAGACACGCAAGCCCAGGAGCAAGAAAGGAAAAGAAGGAGACACTCGGACCCCCAACAAGAGAAAACGAAAGTCAACCTGTGTCGAGACCGTGATCAAGTCCAACGACAACAAACACAAGCATGCGCCGGTGGGCGGGGAAAGTGCGCTTGAGGTCAGGAGAACATGGATTTCAAAATAACTGGCCACAAACACCGGAAAGGAAAGGCGGCCGGGCGGCCGGGCCGGGCGGTCGGGTCTGGGGTGGGGTGGCAGGGCTGCTGGGGGCGGGGGTCGGTGGCGGGGGGGGGGGTGGGGGGGGGGTGGGGGGTGGAGGAAACGGGAGCACCTAGAAAGAGGAGGAGACTGTCGGCCGTGCTGAGACACGGAGACATCACACGGCTGGGGACCCGTTCCTATCGTTTGCCCCGGGGTGTGAGAGAGACTTGGCCTCACGTCTCCTGGGATTTCATCTCCCCAGCAACAACGGTCAGGCAAGCTGTCGGGTGTGTGTGTGCTGCGGGGGGTTGGGGGGTTGGGGGGCGGGGTGGGGAGAAAAAAGAAGACGCCTTTCAAGTGAAAGGAGGGAGCGTAAAGGTCACTGAACCCTCTGACAGCGGCCTTCCATTTTCCACACCAGTGACACGTTCTCCCAAGTCGCCCGGTTCCAGAAAACGCTTTTCGGAAACAGAATCCTCGGGGCCCGCGAACTCCTTAGGAATCCTCGGATGAGCTTCCGGGCCAGGCTATACCGTAGGCAGCGCGCTTCCCCTGAAGCCAAAGCCACGGGCTCCAGAGGGCCACGTCCAAGAAGCTGATCTGGTACGGAACCCGATGTCTTCTTCTCTAGGACACTTCTAGCAGCAGCAAGAGTGCCAGTTTGTGAGAATCGAAGGTGAAGCCGGCACGACGTAAACCCAGCGATGTGTGCGGTCAGAGGCCCATCTAGATTCGAACTCCAGTGCTGGAGGGAGGGGAGCAGTGGGGACAGGAGGGTGGCCTGCGAGTCCGCCGTCCCGTCCCCACTCCTCCTGTGAACATCCGCCCCGTGGAAGGTGTCGAGGAACCTCATGACCTGACCTGCGGGGTGAACCGTCGCCAAAGACAAAGAATTCCTCCAGCCAGGCGTCGTCCGCAGCCACGAACCCCTTCCCTCCGTCGCCCGGCCTTTCAGAATGCCACGTGGAGCCCTCTCGAGACGTGTGGGGCTTGGAGGTATGGGCCCCCGAATTCTCCTCGCCCGGCCCTGCAAGAAACCATCCCGGGCCTGCCCCACATGAAGACTTCTCGGGCTTTTCGGTGGACCGGGCCTCCCAGGGTGCCCCTGCACCCGGCACCCTGCGACACCCCGAGAGATCCCACGGAGAAACGTCTCCGGCCACTCGCGCGGCACCTGCCTCGCTGGCGGGCGCCCCTTCCAACCTCCCCAGAGATACGTGAGCACGGACGCTTCTTCCCCATCTGGGTCCCCTCACAGGCTCTGTGAGTTCCTGCGGTTCCGCACGCCCTCGACTTGGCTGTGGTTCGGGGCTCTGTTCTGTTCTGTGTTTGCTCTCCGGCCCACGTGATCTCTCTGGCTAGGGCACCCAGGAAAAGCGAAAAGAAATCGAGTCCGTGTGAGTACTATTCAGGCATCAAGTGGGGATACCTACCAACGACCTCTAACGTGGATCCACCAAGATGGCGGCCGTGTGGGGTTCAGGAGGATCATTTTGCGTTTTCTGGGGGCGCTGTTTGCTCTCAATGATTTCACGTGCCTTTGGGGCATGGCTCACGGAGATGGACGTGAAGCAGCAGGGCAGCCACATCTGGCGTCTCGGCCTAGCTAGGGCGGCTCCACGAGTGACCTCTCGGAACCGGGGCTGAGACCGCCATCCCTCCCCGGGCCCCCCTCGGTGGCTGGGTATGGGGGGGAGGAGGGGGAGGTTTCGGAGGGGAGACGGGAGATCTGGGCTTGTGGTTGGGGGCGCGCGGGGCCACACGTGTCCTGTCATGATATTCCTGTAACGCTCCAACGAGATACGTATTATTCTCTATTCTGCAGATTGCTATCTGTATCTGAATGGAAATGTATTAGACTCTTGAAATCTGAGCCTTGACGAGGGGTGCGCCCTGTACGTCTCGGGCTACAGGCAGCATACGGAAACTGAAGATATCAGGAATCACGTATAAAGGTTCAAGTCAAAGAAACGGACCTAGTTCAGGGGCAGACTTAGTCTTCCTCGCTGCAGCCTCAAGGTAAATGCTGGGGGTACCCAGTCTATTCTTGGGAAGATACAGTGTTTATCTTAACTGTTGCCAGCAGCGCAGCTTCTCCTCTACCGGAGTTGAAATTGAGATTTAGTTCTTGCAGCTAGTAGTTCTTTTTCAGAACATCTATCGGGAAGGATCTGAATAGCTTGTCATGTCCCTGAAAATATACTAGACAACATTTGGTTCAGCTCTCGTACCCAGAGACTGGGGAAATTAAGGGGGCACTAGAAATCGCACCTTTGCGTTATATAGTATCTTTCCTGGAAAACAGGCTGCTCTGAAACTCTAATTGTATCAAACAGTAGCAGGGATAAGAAGTGCACGATCCACAAGTTTCAGTAAAGCCGGCTCTCCCGCGCCTTAACATTGTATACATTGTTAACAAAAGTTTAGAACTGGACACTCGATGGCAACAAAGAGGCATCCTGTTTGGCGTTTCTTTGGACTGCAGCCGGGAGAGGAGCAGAGCCGACTTGTTCAGTCCCCGGTCCCGCTACTCCTAGGCCTTTCCTCACACTTGACCTTGGATGCTCTGGGGCAGGTTGTGTCTGCCACAAGCACTCGATGTGTCCGGAAGCACTGAATCCTCTGTTCGTTGACTTTGTTCCCAGGACTGTCTCAGGAGGTGACGATGTTTTCCCATGGGGGAATCTGTGTCAGAGGCTTGCCAACCATACTTTTCACGTGGTTCATGAAAAGCTCGCCCGTCGCCGGTCACCTGTCGACTCACCATCCGTACGAGAGTCAGCACCAACACGCCCGGCAGAGCTGAGCGTCAAGAAGGGGTTGCGTGGAAAGAGATTTGTGTGCTTGGTCCTGGTCCTGGTTATAGACAGAAAGTATCAAGGGGGAATAACTCCCAGAATAAGTAGGCTTGCCTGGAATGCGAAATAGTGAGAAGAGGCCTCGCGCTTGGAGGATGGGTCAGAGCTCTAGCCACGGGAGAGTGAAAAGGAAAGGCCCGGGAAAGGGCCGTGGGGCAGGGGACGGTCTGAGCCCAGCACCAGCGGTGAAGGACGAGGAGGCACCTTGAAAGAACGTGCTGTTCGGAGGTTTGTGGTAAGAGCACACCGGTGCTGCTAAAGATGAGGCTTGTGGAACCCAGATGGTGAAGAGGAGCCAGAAACAGGCCAGGAAGGATGAGAATCCTGTGTACTGAGGACCTGCACTTCACCAAGCCCACAGCAAAGGGTGCTGTCTAGATTCAAACCCAGTCACTTGCGCAAACGCCCCTCAGCCACCTCCTCATCTACAAGGCCGACAGATACTCGGTGCGTGAGGTGCGTGTACAGTCTAGGTGGACGGCACTCACATTATCGGGCAACCACACAGCTACTACGTGCTTTGAAAGAACCAACAGTGAGCTGATAGCTTTTTCTGGATCTGCCTATAAGCAAAGATACCGCTCGCTGCATACTGTGGATCTCGACTCCTGTCTCACGTCTCCATGAAGCCGTCAGAAAAGTCCTGTTCGTGCTCCCTCTCAGGCCAGGAATGACACTTAAAGTGTAACGTGCTCACGAAGTCCTCAGAGATTCATGGATTTGAATCGAGAAATTCCACCTGGTCCTTTCGCTCCCGATCCACTCCTGCTCTCACCACTACTACCACACGGGTCAGACACGAGCGAGTTCCCCTGAATTAGCTTGCACACGTGGGGACGGAGTTAGCTTTCGGCACACGGATATTTAGAAATTCCATGGCAGTAGGCCAGGTATTCACATTATGTATCGGATATTCGCCTAATTTGATAATAAGAGAGCTCAGGCCTCAGGCGTAACTTCAGGCAGATTTCCCCTCCAACAGAAACAGCTCAGATGGGCTGGCAGCCCGAGAAAACGAGCAACTGCCACTGACAGACTGAGACACCCATGGGCTCCCTCCGCGGGGAGACCTTCTGCCAAGGCTTCTCCCTCAAGGGCCGTGACCCAGCCTGCGGGCATCAGCTGAGGAGAAGGGGAGGTGGGTGCCCCGGAAACCAGCCGCGCTCGAGTCAGTCTCCCAGGAGCTCTCATTCCAGCTCTGGACGCTCACTCCCGGGCCTGGGTTCCCACTCCCGCTTTCAGATGGATCCCAGGCCCTTCTTCAGAGAAGTTCCTCCAGATGAGTCCCCAGCCACCAGTGGGCCTCATTCGACCTTGCGGGACCTCCCTCCCCTTCTGAAGCTAGGTTCCGTCTCTCTCTTCACAAAACTTTACGTCCAAAATAGATTGTTAACAGTGACTTGCCGTTTCCTTTTGTTCTCACCATTATTCTGACTACTTGCATTTAACTCCGCTCACCTTCGGATTGCTTATGACACTCCAGGCCACCGAAAAAAAGAGAGTTTCCGTTCTGAGCTCAAAGATCCTCAGGCGGCATTTGGGCCTCACTTTACCTCTGCTGGAGACAGGAAGGTGGCAGGTGACCGGGACCTGCCAAGAGCAGAGCAGAAGCTGTGCCCCTGAGCAGTGGTGCCTGGCTCTCTCTCATTGGTCGCAGAGGGTCTGCAAGATTCGAGGGGGTTCTTGACGGCCCCACCATGCTGGCGAGCCGTGCCGTCTCATCTCATCGGGAATCTGACCCCTCATCAGCAAGCGTAGCCATGTGCCCGCACCCTGAGTCTCTAAACCCTTCCCAGACCATCGCTCGGCCCGCCTTCTCCTCTCGGGCAGAATGAACCTGGGCTTCTCTCCTGGGACAGGTCCTTCTGTGTCATGGGATGTCCTCTTTACTCCTATTGCCGGCAATAGGAGTATTGATGGGCTGCTCATAGGTCAGAGACTCCTCATTCGTATTACCCAGAGGCTTCTCTTCAGTCAGTAAATTTTGTTCCTTTGACCTTAAAGGGATTGCCTTTGAAGACTATCATTTCTGACCTAGTCGCAAACCGTCTCTTTTGAGGAACTTCCTTAGGGTTCCAGGGATTAAGACAGTTTGCTTCCATTGCAAAGGGCACAGATTCATTCCTCGATTGCAGGATCTAGATCTCCTGTGCCTCACACTCTAGCCAAAAAGGTATATTTTAAATATAAAAGGGCCAAGCATAAACCTACTACTTTCCCTTTCCATTATTATGATAATAATCTAATTCTCTTCAAGGCAACACAAATGTTTCTTACTAACTAGAAGGATCATGTCGCGGAAATTATAAAGAGAAAAACAGGGAATTACTTCATGATATCTCACTATATCCGTCTCTGATCCAGCGTACGAAACATCAAGGAAGTCCACGTGAAATATCATCTTTAAATAGAGCTCTCCGCTTTGAGAGGATAGAACTAAACTCATTAAAACTAAGTTTTCCAGCATGTGGCTGCTTTGAAATCTTGCATCCAACCAACAATTCTGGAACCTATGATAATTCGGAATTGAGTAACCGATGACACAAACACTCTATTAGTCAGGGGGACGTTTTGGATCGCCTGAGTTCTACGTTCTCAATGTTATCAAGCCAGACAACAATCCTCACGGTTTTTCATAGATCTTGTAATATCTTTTTTAAAATTTCAACTTTTTTGAGGTATAATTGACATACAACATTGCAAGAAATTGAAATATAACTGTGGTGGTTTCATGTGTTTACGATGTGAAAGGATTCCTCATCCAGTTAATTCATATCACCTCACATATTTCACCTTCTTTTTTTTTTTCTTCCCTCCATCTTTCCTACTTAGATTTTTATCTTCATATAAGATTTCATTTATACAAAACATGTCAAAAAGATTGCCGTGTTTTACGTTAGATCCTCAGACTCTATTCATCTTATAGCTGAATATTTGTTCCCTTTTACCAACCTCTCCCCATAGCCCTAGTAACCACTTTTCTACTCTCTGTATGAGTTTTACTTTTTCCGGGATGCAATATCAGAGCCAGTCCTGAAATGTCCTCCAATTGCAATTCTTCTCTCAGAGTCATCAGTCCATTTTGTGTTCTCTTTCATGTTTTACAACATTACTCCTAACCAGCAATGGAGCGGGTGTGGCAGGCAATGAGCCAAGAAGATTTACAGGGTGGCATCCACTTACTGTGGGAATTAACCACGGCATTGATCAGTCTATCAACCTAGAAAGAGATCACTGGACATTGCACAAAAATTTGCTTATTTCTTTGTAGAAGTTTGGCATTAAACTAAACCCTTAGTTTGGGATGGGATGGGATGGGGTGGGATGGGATGGGATGGGATGGGGTGGGGGGTGGGGGGTGGAGGAAACGGGAGCACCCAGAACGAGGAGGAGACTGTCGGCCGTGCCGAGACACGGAAACATCGCACGGCTGGGGACCCGTTCCTATCGTCTTCCCCGGGGTGTGAAAGAGACTTGGCCTCCCGTCTCCTGAGAGTTCATCTCCCCAGCAACAACGGTCAGGCAAGCTGTCGGGTGTGTGTGTGTTGCGGGGGGTTGGGGGGCGGGGTGGGGAGAAAAAAGAAGACACCTTTCAAGTGAAAGGAGGGAGCGTAAAGGTCACTGAACCCTCTGACAGCGGCCTTCCATTTTCCAGACCAGTGACACGTTCCCCCAAGTCGCCCGGTTCCAGAAAACGCTTTTCGGAAACAGAATCCTCGGGGCCCGCGAACTCCTGAGGAATCCTCGGATGAGCTTCCGGGCCAGGCTATACCGTAGGCAGCGTGCTTCCCCTGAAGCCAAAGCCACGGGCTCCAGAGGGCCGCGTCCAAGAAGCTGATCTCGTACGGAACCCGGTGTCTTCTTCTCTAGGACACTCCTAGAAGCAGCAAGAGTGCCAGTTTGTGAGACTCGAAGGTGAAGCCGGCACGACGTAAACCCAGCGATGTGTGCGGTCAGAGGCCCATCTAGATTCGAGCTCCAGTGCTGGAGGGGAGCAGTGGGGACAGGAGGGTGGCCTGCGAGTCCGCCGTCCCGTCCCCACTCCTCCTGTGAACATCCGCCCCGTGGAAGGTGTCGAGGAACCTCATGACCTGACCTGCGGGGTGAACCGTCGCCAAAGACAAAGAATTCCTCCAGCCAGGCGTCGTCCGCAGCCACGAACCCCTTCCCTCCGTCGCCCGGCCTTTCAGAATGCCACGTGGAGCCCTCTCGAGACGTGTGGGGCTTGGAGGTATGGGCCCCCGAATTCTCCTCGCCCGGCCCTGCAAGAAACCATCCCGGGCCTGCCCCACATGAAGACTTCTCGGGCTTTTCGGTGGACCGGGCCTCCCAGGGTGCCCCTGCACCCGGCACCCTGCGACACCCCGAGAGATCCCACGGAGAAACGTCTCCGGCCACTCGCGCGGCACCTGCCTCGCTGGCGGGCGCCCCTTCCAACCTCCCCAGAGATACGTGAGCACGGACGCTTCTTCCCCATCTGGGTCCCCTCACAGGCTCTGTGAGTTCCTGCGGTTCCGCACGCCCTCGACTTGGCTGTGGTTCGGGGCTCTGTTCTGTTCTGTGTTTGCTCTCCGGCCCACGTGATCTCTCTGGCTAGGGCACCCAGGAAAAGCGAAAAGAAATCGAGTCCGTGTGAGTACTATTCAGGCATCAAGTGGGGATACCTACCAACGACCTCTAACGTGGATCCACCAAGATGGCGGCCGTGTGGGGTTCAGGAGGATCATTTTGCGTTTTCTGGGGGCGCTGTTTGCTCTCAATGATTTCACGTGCCTTTGGGGCATGGCTCACGGAGATGGACGTGAAGCAGCAGGGCAGCCACATCTGGCGTCTCGGCCTAGCTAGGGCGGCTCCACGAGTGACCTCTCGGAACCGGGGCTGAGACCGCCATCCCTCCCCGGGCCCCCCTCGGTGGCTGGGTATGGGGGGGAGGAGGGGGAGGTTTCGGAGGGGAGACGGGAGATCTGGGCTTGTGGTTGGGGGCGCGCGGGGCCACACGTGTCCTGTCATGATATTCCTGTAACGCTCCAACGAGATACGTATTATTCTCTATTCTGCAGATTGCTATCTGTATCTGAATGGAAATGTATTAGACTCTTGAAATCTGAGCCTTGACGAGGGGTGCGCCCTGTACGTCTCGGGCTACAGGCAGCATACGGAAACTGAAGATATCAGGAATCACGTATAAAGGTTCAAGTCAAAGAAACGGACCTAGTTCAGGGGCAGACTTAGTCTTCCTCGCTGCAGCCTCAAGGTAAATGCTGGGGGTACCCAGTCTATTCTTGGGAAGATACAGTGTTTATCTTAACTGTTGCCAGCAGCGCAGCTTCTCCTCTACCGGAGTTGAAATTGAGATTTAGTTCTTGCAGCTAGTAGTTCTTTTTCAGAACATCTATCGGGAAGGATCTGAATAGCTTGTCATGTCCCTGAAAATATACTAGACAACATTTGGTTCAGCTCTCGTACCCAGAGACTGGGGAAATTAAGGGGGCACTAGAAATCGCACCTTTGCGTTATATAGTATCTTTCCTGGAAAACAGGCTGCTCTGAAACTCTAATTGTATCAAACAGTAGCAGGGATAAGAAGTGCACGATCCACAAGTTTCAGTAAAGCCGGCTCTCCCGCGCCTTAACATTGTATACATTGTTAACAAAAGTTTAGAACTGGACACTCGATGGCAACAAAGAGGCATCCTGTTTGGCGTTTCTTTGGACTGCAGCCGGGAGAGGAGCAGAGCCGACTTGTTCAGTCCCCGGTCCCGCTACTCCTAGGCCTTTCCTCACACTTGACCTTGGATGCTCTGGGGCAGGTTGTGTCTGCCACAAGCACTCGATGTGTCCGGAAGCACTGAATCCTCTGTTCGTTGACTTTGTTCCCAGGACTGTCTCAGGAGGTGACGATGTTTTCCCATGGGGGAATCTGTGTCAGAGGCTTGCCAACCATACTTTTCACGTGGTTCATGAAAAGCTCGCCCGTCGCCGGTCACCTGTCGACTCACCATCCGTACGAGAGTCAGCACCAACACGCCCGGCAGAGCTGAGCGTCAAGAAGGGGTTGCGTGGAAAGAGATTTGTGTGCTTGGTCCTGGTCCTGGTTATAGACAGAAAGTATCAAGGGGGAATAACTCCCAGAATAAGTAGGCTTGCCTGGAATGCGAAATAGTGAGAAGAGGCCTCGCGCTTGGAGGATGGGTCAGAGCTCTAGCCACGGGAGAGTGAAAAGGAAAGGCCCGGGAAAGGGCCGTGGGGCAGGGGACGGTCTGAGCCCAGCACCAGCGGTGAAGGACGAGGAGGCACCTTGAAAGAACGTGCTGTTCGGAGGTTTGTGGTAAGAGCACACCGGTGCTGCTAAAGATGAGGCTTGTGGAACCCAGATGGTGAAGAGGAGCCAGAAACAGGCCAGGAAGGATGAGAATCCTGTGTACTGAGGACCTGCACTTCACCAAGCCCACAGCAAAGGGTGCTGTCTAGATTCAAACCCAGTCACTTGCGCAAACGCCCCTCAGCCACCTCCTCATCTACAAGGCCGACAGATACTCGGTGCGTGAGGTGCGTGTACAGTCTAGGTGGACGGCACTCACATTATCGGGCAACCACACAGCTACTACGTGCTTTGAAAGAACCAACAGTGAGCTGATAGCTTTTTCTGGATCTGCCTATAAGCAAAGATACCGCTCGCTGCATACTGTGGATCTCGACTCCTGTCTCACGTCTCCATGAAGCCGTCAGAAAAGTCCTGTTCGTGCTCCCTCTCAGGCCAGGAATGACACTTAAAGTGTAACGTGCTCACGAAGTCCTCAGAGATTCATGGATTTGAATCGAGAAATTCCACCTGGTCCTTTCGCTCCCGATCCACTCCTGCTCTCACCACTACTACCACACGGGTCAGACACGAGCGAGTTCCCCTGAATTAGCTTGCACACGTGGGGACGGAGTTAGCTTTCGGCACACGGATATTTAGAAATTCCATGGCAGTAGGCCAGGTATTCACATTATGTATCGGATATTCGCCTAATTTGATAATAAGAGAGCTCAGGCCTCAGGCGTAACTTCAGGCAGATTTCCCCTCCAACAGAAACAGCTCAGATGGGCTGGCAGCCCGAGAAAACGAGCAACTGCCACTGACAGACTGAGACACCCATGGGCTCCCTCCGCGGGGAGACCTTCTGCCAAGGCTTCTCCCTCAAGGGCCGTGACCCAGCCTGCGGGCATCAGCTGAGGAGAAGGGGAGGTGGGTGCCCCGGAAACCAGCCGCGCTCGAGTCAGTCTCCCAGGAGCTCTCATTCCAGCTCTGGACGCTCACTCCCGGGCCTGGGTTCCCACTCCCGCTTTCAGATGGATCCCAGGCCCTTCTTCAGAGAAGTTCCTCCAGATGAGTCCCCAGCCACCAGTGGGCCTCATTCGACCTTGCGGGACCTCCCTCCCCTTCTGAAGCTAGGTTCCGTCTCTCTCTTCACAAAACTTTACGTCCAAAATAGATTGTTAACAGTGACTTGCCGTTTCCTTTTGTTCTCACCATTATTCTGACTACTTGCATTTAACTCCGCTCACCTTCGGATTGCTTATGACACTCCAGGCCACCGAAAAAAAGAGAGTTTCCGTTCTGAGCTCAAAGATCCTCAGGCGGCATTTGGGCCTCACTTTACCTCTGCTGGAGACAGGAAGGTGGCAGGTGACCGGGACCTGCCAAGAGCAGAGCAGAAGCTGTGCCCCTGAGCAGTGGTGCCTGGCTCTCTCTCATTGGTCGCAGAGGGTCTGCAAGATTCGAGGGGGTTCTTGACGGCCCCACCATGCTGGCGAGCCGTGCCGTCTCATCTCATCGGGAATCTGACCCCTCATCAGCAAGCGTAGCCATGTGCCCGCACCCTGAGTCTCTAAACCCTTCCCAGACCATCGCTCGGCCCGCCTTCTCCTCTCGGGCAGAATGAACCTGGGCTTCTCTCCTGGGACAGGTCCTTCTGTGTCATGGGATGTCCTCTTTACTCCTATTGCCGGCAATAGGAGTATTGATGGGCTGCTCATAGGTCAGAGACTCCTCATTCGTATTACCCAGAGGCTTCTCTTCAGTCAGTAAATTTTGTTCCTTTGACCTTAAAGGGATTGCCTTTGAAGACTATCATTTCTGACCTAGTCGCAAACCGTCTCTTTTGAGGAACTTCCTTAGGGTTCCAGGGATTAAGACAGTTTGCTTCCATTGCAAAGGGCACAGATTCATTCCTCGATTGCAGGATCTAGATCTCCTGTGCCTCACACTCTAGCCAAAAAGGTATATTTTAAATATAAAAGGGCCAAGCATAAACCTACTACTTTCCCTTTCCATTATTATGATAATAATCTAATTCTCTTCAAGGCAACACAAATGTTTCTTACTAACTAGAAGGATCATGTCGCGGAAATTATAAAGAGAAAAACAGGGAATTACTTCATGATATCTCACTATATCCGTCTCTGATCCAGCGTACGAAACATCAAGGAAGTCCACGTGAAATATCATCTTTAAATAGAGCTCTCCGCTTTGAGAGGATAGAACTAAACTCATTAAAACTAAGTTTTCCAGCATGTGGCTGCTTTGAAATCTTGCATCCAACCAACAATTCTGGAACCTATGATAATTCGGAATTGAGTAACCGATGACACAAACACTCTATTAGTCAGGGGGACGTTTTGGATCGCCTGAGTTCTACGTTCTCAATGTTATCAAGCCAGACAACAATCCTCACGGTTTTTCATAGATCTTGTAATATCTTTTTTAAAATTTCAACTTTTTTGAGGTATAATTGACATACAACATTGCAAGAAATTGAAATATAACTGTGGTGGTTTCATGTGTTTACGATGTGAAAGGATTCCTCATCCAGTTAATTCATATCACCTCACATATTTCACCTTCTTTTTTTTTTTCTTCCCTCCATCTTTCCTACTTAGATTTTTATCTTCATATAAGATTTCATTTATACAAAACATGTCAAAAAGATTGCCGTGTTTTACGTTAGATCCTCAGACTCTATTCATCTTATAGCTGAATATTTGTTCCCTTTTACCAACCTCTCCCCATAGCCCTAGTAACCACTTTTCTACTCTCTGTATGAGTTTTACTTTTTCCGGGATGCAATATCAGAGCCAGTCCTGAAATGTCCTCCAATTGCAATTCTTCTCTCAGAGTCATCAGTCCATTTTGTGTTCTCTTTCATGTTTTACAACATTACTCCTAACCAGCAATGGAGCGGGTGTGGCAGGCAATGAGCCAAGAAGATTTACAGGGTGGCATCCACTTACTGTGGGAATTAACCACGGCATTGATCAGTCTATCAACCTAGAAAGAGATCACTGGACATTGCACAAAAATTTGCTTATTTCTTTGTAGAAGTTTGGCATTAAACTAAACCCTTAGTTTGGGATGGGATGGGATGGGGTGGGATGGGATGGGATGGGATGGGGTGGGGGGTGGGGGGTGGAGGAAACGGGAGCACCCAGAACGAGGAGGAGACTGTCGGCCGTGCCGAGACACGGAAACATCGCACGGCTGGGGACCCGTTCCTATCGTCTTCCCCGGGGTGTGAAAGAGACTTGGCCTCCCGTCTCCTGAGAGTTCATCTCCCCAGCAACAACGGTCAGGCAAGCTGTCGGGTGTGTGTGTGTTGCGGGGGGTTGGGGGGCGGGGTGGGGAGAAAAAAGAAGACACCTTTCAAGTGAAAGGAGGGAGCGTAAAGGTCACTGAACCCTCTGACAGCGGCCTTCCATTTTCCAGACCAGTGACACGTTCCCCCAAGTCGCCCGGTTCCAGAAAACGCTTTTCGGAAACAGAATCCTCGGGGCCCGCGAACTCCTGAGGAATCCTCGGATGAGCTTCCGGGCCAGGCTATACCGTAGGCAGCGTGCTTCCCCTGAAGCCAAAGCCACGGGCTCCAGAGGGCCGCGTCCAAGAAGCTGATCTCGTACGGAACCCGGTGTCTTCTTCTCTAGGACACTCCTAGAAGCAGCAAGAGTGCCAGTTTGTGAGACTCGAAGGTGAAGCCGGCACGACGTAAACCCAGCGATGTGTGCGGTCAGAGGCCCATCTAGATTCGAGCTCCAGTGCTGGAGGGGAGCAGTGGGGACAGGAGGGTGGCCTGCGAGTCCGCCGTCCCGTCCCCACTCCTCCTGTGAACATCCGCCCCGTGGAAGGTGTCGAGGAACCTCATGACCTGACCTGCGGGGTGAACCGTCGCCAAAGACAAAGAATTCCTCCAGCCAGGCGTCGTCCGCAGCCACGAACCCCTTCCCTCCGTCGCCCGGCCTTTCAGAATGCCACGTGGAGCCCTCTCGAGACGTGTGGGGCTTGGAGGTATGGGCCCCCGAATTCTCCTCGCCCGGCCCTGCAAGAAACCATCCCGGGCCTGCCCCACATGAAGACTTCTCGGGCTTTTCGGTGGACCGGGCCTCCCAGGGTGCCCCTGCACCCGGCACCCTGCGACACCCCGAGAGATCCCACGGAGAAACGTCTCCGGCCACTCGCGCGGCACCTGCCTCGCTGGCGGGCGCCCCTTCCAACCTCCCCAGAGATACGTGAGCACGGACGCTTCTTCCCCATCTGGGTCCCCTCACAGGCTCTGTGAGTTCCTGCGGTTCCGCACGCCCTCGACTTGGCTGTGGTTCGGGGCTCTGTTCTGTTCTGTGTTTGCTCTCCGGCCCACGTGATCTCTCTGGCTAGGGCACCCAGGAAAAGCGAAAAGAAATCGAGTCCGTGTGAGTACTATTCAGGCATCAAGTGGGGATACCTACCAACGACCTCTAACGTGGATCCACCAAGATGGCGGCCGTGTGGGGTTCAGGAGGATCATTTTGCGTTTTCTGGGGGCGCTGTTTGCTCTCAATGATTTCACGTGCCTTTGGGGCATGGCTCACGGAGATGGACGTGAAGCAGCAGGGCAGCCACATCTGGCGTCTCGGCCTAGCTAGGGCGGCTCCACGAGTGACCTCTCGGAACCGGGGCTGAGACCGCCATCCCTCCCCGGGCCCCCCTCGGTGGCTGGGTATGGGGGGGAGGAGGGGGAGGTTTCGGAGGGGAGACGGGAGATCTGGGCTTGTGGTTGGGGGCGCGCGGGGCCACACGTGTCCTGTCATGATATTCCTGTAACGCTCCAACGAGATACGTATTATTCTCTATTCTGCAGATTGCTATCTGTATCTGAATGGAAATGTATTAGACTCTTGAAATCTGAGCCTTGACGAGGGGTGCGCCCTGTACGTCTCGGGCTACAGGCAGCATACGGAAACTGAAGATATCAGGAATCACGTATAAAGGTTCAAGTCAAAGAAACGGACCTAGTTCAGGGGCAGACTTAGTCTTCCTCGCTGCAGCCTCAAGGTAAATGCTGGGGGTACCCAGTCTATTCTTGGGAAGATACAGTGTTTATCTTAACTGTTGCCAGCAGCGCAGCTTCTCCTCTACCGGAGTTGAAATTGAGATTTAGTTCTTGCAGCTAGTAGTTCTTTTTCAGAACATCTATCGGGAAGGATCTGAATAGCTTGTCATGTCCCTGAAAATATACTAGACAACATTTGGTTCAGCTCTCGTACCCAGAGACTGGGGAAATTAAGGGGGCACTAGAAATCGCACCTTTGCGTTATATAGTATCTTTCCTGGAAAACAGGCTGCTCTGAAACTCTAATTGTATCAAACAGTAGCAGGGATAAGAAGTGCACGATCCACAAGTTTCAGTAAAGCCGGCTCTCCCGCGCCTTAACATTGTATACATTGTTAACAAAAGTTTAGAACTGGACACTCGATGGCAACAAAGAGGCATCCTGTTTGGCGTTTCTTTGGACTGCAGCCGGGAGAGGAGCAGAGCCGACTTGTTCAGTCCCCGGTCCCGCTACTCCTAGGCCTTTCCTCACACTTGACCTTGGATGCTCTGGGGCAGGTTGTGTCTGCCACAAGCACTCGATGTGTCCGGAAGCACTGAATCCTCTGTTCGTTGACTTTGTTCCCAGGACTGTCTCAGGAGGTGACGATGTTTTCCCATGGGGGAATCTGTGTCAGAGGCTTGCCAACCATACTTTTCACGTGGTTCATGAAAAGCTCGCCCGTCGCCGGTCACCTGTCGACTCACCATCCGTACGAGAGTCAGCACCAACACGCCCGGCAGAGCTGAGCGTCAAGAAGGGGTTGCGTGGAAAGAGATTTGTGTGCTTGGTCCTGGTCCTGGTTATAGACAGAAAGTATCAAGGGGGAATAACTCCCAGAATAAGTAGGCTTGCCTGGAATGCGAAATAGTGAGAAGAGGCCTCGCGCTTGGAGGATGGGTCAGAGCTCTAGCCACGGGAGAGTGAAAAGGAAAGGCCCGGGAAAGGGCCGTGGGGCAGGGGACGGTCTGAGCCCAGCACCAGCGGTGAAGGACGAGGAGGCACCTTGAAAGAACGTGCTGTTCGGAGGTTTGTGGTAAGAGCACACCGGTGCTGCTAAAGATGAGGCTTGTGGAACCCAGATGGTGAAGAGGAGCCAGAAACAGGCCAGGAAGGATGAGAATCCTGTGTACTGAGGACCTGCACTTCACCAAGCCCACAGCAAAGGGTGCTGTCTAGATTCAAACCCAGTCACTTGCGCAAACGCCCCTCAGCCACCTCCTCATCTACAAGGCCGACAGATACTCGGTGCGTGAGGTGCGTGTACAGTCTAGGTGGACGGCACTCACATTATCGGGCAACCACACAGCTACTACGTGCTTTGAAAGAACCAACAGTGAGCTGATAGCTTTTTCTGGATCTGCCTATAAGCAAAGATACCGCTCGCTGCATACTGTGGATCTCGACTCCTGTCTCACGTCTCCATGAAGCCGTCAGAAAAGTCCTGTTCGTGCTCCCTCTCAGGCCAGGAATGACACTTAAAGTGTAACGTGCTCACGAAGTCCTCAGAGATTCATGGATTTGAATCGAGAAATTCCACCTGGTCCTTTCGCTCCCGATCCACTCCTGCTCTCACCACTACTACCACACGGGTCAGACACGAGCGAGTTCCCCTGAATTAGCTTGCACACGTGGGGACGGAGTTAGCTTTCGGCACACGGATATTTAGAAATTCCATGGCAGTAGGCCAGGTATTCACATTATGTATCGGATATTCGCCTAATTTGATAATAAGAGAGCTCAGGCCTCAGGCGTAACTTCAGGCAGATTTCCCCTCCAACAGAAACAGCTCAGATGGGCTGGCAGCCCGAGAAAACGAGCAACTGCCACTGACAGACTGAGACACCCATGGGCTCCCTCCGCGGGGAGACCTTCTGCCAAGGCTTCTCCCTCAAGGGCCGTGACCCAGCCTGCGGGCATCAGCTGAGGAGAAGGGGAGGTGGGTGCCCCGGAAACCAGCCGCGCTCGAGTCAGTCTCCCAGGAGCTCTCATTCCAGCTCTGGACGCTCACTCCCGGGCCTGGGTTCCCACTCCCGCTTTCAGATGGATCCCAGGCCCTTCTTCAGAGAAGTTCCTCCAGATGAGTCCCCAGCCACCAGTGGGCCTCATTCGACCTTGCGGGACCTCCCTCCCCTTCTGAAGCTAGGTTCCGTCTCTCTCTTCACAAAACTTTACGTCCAAAATAGATTGTTAACAGTGACTTGCCGTTTCCTTTTGTTCTCACCATTATTCTGACTACTTGCATTTAACTCCGCTCACCTTCGGATTGCTTATGACACTCCAGGCCACCGAAAAAAAGAGAGTTTCCGTTCTGAGCTCAAAGATCCTCAGGCGGCATTTGGGCCTCACTTTACCTCTGCTGGAGACAGGAAGGTGGCAGGTGACCGGGACCTGCCAAGAGCAGAGCAGAAGCTGTGCCCCTGAGCAGTGGTGCCTGGCTCTCTCTCATTGGTCGCAGAGGGTCTGCAAGATTCGAGGGGGTTCTTGACGGCCCCACCATGCTGGCGAGCCGTGCCGTCTCATCTCATCGGGAATCTGACCCCTCATCAGCAAGCGTAGCCATGTGCCCGCACCCTGAGTCTCTAAACCCTTCCCAGACCATCGCTCGGCCCGCCTTCTCCTCTCGGGCAGAATGAACCTGGGCTTCTCTCCTGGGACAGGTCCTTCTGTGTCATGGGATGTCCTCTTTACTCCTATTGCCGGCAATAGGAGTATTGATGGGCTGCTCATAGGTCAGAGACTCCTCATTCGTATTACCCAGAGGCTTCTCTTCAGTCAGTAAATTTTGTTCCTTTGACCTTAAAGGGATTGCCTTTGAAGACTATCATTTCTGACCTAGTCGCAAACCGTCTCTTTTGAGGAACTTCCTTAGGGTTCCAGGGATTAAGACAGTTTGCTTCCATTGCAAAGGGCACAGATTCATTCCTCGATTGCAGGATCTAGATCTCCTGTGCCTCACACTCTAGCCAAAAAGGTATATTTTAAATATAAAAGGGCCAAGCATAAACCTACTACTTTCCCTTTCCATTATTATGATAATAATCTAATTCTCTTCAAGGCAACACAAATGTTTCTTACTAACTAGAAGGATCATGTCGCGGAAATTATAAAGAGAAAAACAGGGAATTACTTCATGATATCTCACTATATCCGTCTCTGATCCAGCGTACGAAACATCAAGGAAGTCCACGTGAAATATCATCTTTAAATAGAGCTCTCCGCTTTGAGAGGATAGAACTAAACTCATTAAAACTAAGTTTTCCAGCATGTGGCTGCTTTGAAATCTTGCATCCAACCAACAATTCTGGAACCTATGATAATTCGGAATTGAGTAACCGATGACACAAACACTCTATTAGTCAGGGGGACGTTTTGGATCGCCTGAGTTCTACGTTCTCAATGTTATCAAGCCAGACAACAATCCTCACGGTTTTTCATAGATCTTGTAATATCTTTTTTAAAATTTCAACTTTTTTGAGGTATAATTGACATACAACATTGCAAGAAATTGAAATATAACTGTGGTGGTTTCATGTGTTTACGATGTGAAAGGATTCCTCATCCAGTTAATTCATATCACCTCACATATTTCACCTTCTTTTTTTTTTTCTTCCCTCCATCTTTCCTACTTAGATTTTTATCTTCATATAAGATTTCATTTATACAAAACATGTCAAAAAGATTGCCGTGTTTTACGTTAGATCCTCAGACTCTATTCATCTTATAGCTGAATATTTGTTCCCTTTTACCAACCTCTCCCCATAGCCCTAGTAACCACTTTTCTACTCTCTGTATGAGTTTTACTTTTTCCGGGATGCAATATCAGAGCCAGTCCTGAAATGTCCTCCAATTGCAATTCTTCTCTCAGAGTCATCAGTCCATTTTGTGTTCTCTTTCATGTTTTACAACATTACTCCTAACCAGCAATGGAGCGGGTGTGGCAGGCAATGAGCCAAGAAGATTTACAGGGTGGCATCCACTTACTGTGGGAATTAACCACGGCATTGATCAGTCTATCAACCTAGAAAGAGATCACTGGACATTGCACAAAAATTTGCTTATTTCTTTGTAGAAGTTTGGCATTAAACTAAACCCTTAGTTTGGGATGGGATGGGATGGGGTGGGATGGGATGGGATGGGATGGGGTGGGGGGTGGGGGGTGGAGGAAACGGGAGCACCCAGAACGAGGAGGAGACTGTCGGCCGTGCCGAGACACGGAAACATCGCACGGCTGGGGACCCGTTCCTATCGTCTTCCCCGGGGTGTGAAAGAGACTTGGCCTCCCGTCTCCTGAGAGTTCATCTCCCCAGCAACAACGGTCAGGCAAGCTGTCGGGTGTGTGTGTGTTGCGGGGGGTTGGGGGGCGGGGTGGGGAGAAAAAAGAAGACACCTTTCAAGTGAAAGGAGGGAGCGTAAAGGTCACTGAACCCTCTGACAGCGGCCTTCCATTTTCCAGACCAGTGACACGTTCCCCCAAGTCGCCCGGTTCCAGAAAACGCTTTTCGGAAACAGAATCCTCGGGGCCCGCGAACTCCTGAGGAATCCTCGGATGAGCTTCCGGGCCAGGCTATACCGTAGGCAGCGTGCTTCCCCTGAAGCCAAAGCCACGGGCTCCAGAGGGCCGCGTCCAAGAAGCTGATCTCGTACGGAACCCGGTGTCTTCTTCTCTAGGACACTCCTAGAAGCAGCAAGAGTGCCAGTTTGTGAGACTCGAAGGTGAAGCCGGCACGACGTAAACCCAGCGATGTGTGCGGTCAGAGGCCCATCTAGATTCGAGCTCCAGTGCTGGAGGGGAGCAGTGGGGACAGGAGGGTGGCCTGCGAGTCCGCCGTCCCGTCCCCACTCCTCCTGTGAACATCCGCCCCGTGGAAGGTGTCGAGGAACCTCATGACCTGACCTGCGGGGTGAACCGTCGCCAAAGACAAAGAATTCCTCCAGCCAGGCGTCGTCCGCAGCCACGAACCCCTTCCCTCCGTCGCCCGGCCTTTCAGAATGCCACGTGGAGCCCTCTCGAGACGTGTGGGGCTTGGAGGTATGGGCCCCCGAATTCTCCTCGCCCGGCCCTGCAAGAAACCATCCCGGGCCTGCCCCACATGAAGACTTCTCGGGCTTTTCGGTGGACCGGGCCTCCCAGGGTGCCCCTGCACCCGGCACCCTGCGACACCCCGAGAGATCCCACGGAGAAACGTCTCCGGCCACTCGCGCGGCACCTGCCTCGCTGGCGGGCGCCCCTTCCAACCTCCCCAGAGATACGTGAGCACGGACGCTTCTTCCCCATCTGGGTCCCCTCACAGGCTCTGTGAGTTCCTGCGGTTCCGCACGCCCTCGACTTGGCTGTGGTTCGGGGCTCTGTTCTGTTCTGTGTTTGCTCTCCGGCCCACGTGATCTCTCTGGCTAGGGCACCCAGGAAAAGCGAAAAGAAATCGAGTCCGTGTGAGTACTATTCAGGCATCAAGTGGGGATACCTACCAACGACCTCTAACGTGGATCCACCAAGATGGCGGCCGTGTGGGGTTCAGGAGGATCATTTTGCGTTTTCTGGGGGCGCTGTTTGCTCTCAATGATTTCACGTGCCTTTGGGGCATGGCTCACGGAGATGGACGTGAAGCAGCAGGGCAGCCACATCTGGCGTCTCGGCCTAGCTAGGGCGGCTCCACGAGTGACCTCTCGGAACCGGGGCTGAGACCGCCATCCCTCCCCGGGCCCCCCTCGGTGGCTGGGTATGGGGGGGAGGAGGGGGAGGTTTCGGAGGGGAGACGGGAGATCTGGGCTTGTGGTTGGGGGCGCGCGGGGCCACACGTGTCCTGTCATGATATTCCTGTAACGCTCCAACGAGATACGTATTATTCTCTATTCTGCAGATTGCTATCTGTATCTGAATGGAAATGTATTAGACTCTTGAAATCTGAGCCTTGACGAGGGGTGCGCCCTGTACGTCTCGGGCTACAGGCAGCATACGGAAACTGAAGATATCAGGAATCACGTATAAAGGTTCAAGTCAAAGAAACGGACCTAGTTCAGGGGCAGACTTAGTCTTCCTCGCTGCAGCCTCAAGGTAAATGCTGGGGGTACCCAGTCTATTCTTGGGAAGATACAGTGTTTATCTTAACTGTTGCCAGCAGCGCAGCTTCTCCTCTACCGGAGTTGAAATTGAGATTTAGTTCTTGCAGCTAGTAGTTCTTTTTCAGAACATCTATCGGGAAGGATCTGAATAGCTTGTCATGTCCCTGAAAATATACTAGACAACATTTGGTTCAGCTCTCGTACCCAGAGACTGGGGAAATTAAGGGGGCACTAGAAATCGCACCTTTGCGTTATATAGTATCTTTCCTGGAAAACAGGCTGCTCTGAAACTCTAATTGTATCAAACAGTAGCAGGGATAAGAAGTGCACGATCCACAAGTTTCAGTAAAGCCGGCTCTCCCGCGCCTTAACATTGTATACATTGTTAACAAAAGTTTAGAACTGGACACTCGATGGCAACAAAGAGGCATCCTGTTTGGCGTTTCTTTGGACTGCAGCCGGGAGAGGAGCAGAGCCGACTTGTTCAGTCCCCGGTCCCGCTACTCCTAGGCCTTTCCTCACACTTGACCTTGGATGCTCTGGGGCAGGTTGTGTCTGCCACAAGCACTCGATGTGTCCGGAAGCACTGAATCCTCTGTTCGTTGACTTTGTTCCCAGGACTGTCTCAGGAGGTGACGATGTTTTCCCATGGGGGAATCTGTGTCAGAGGCTTGCCAACCATACTTTTCACGTGGTTCATGAAAAGCTCGCCCGTCGCCGGTCACCTGTCGACTCACCATCCGTACGAGAGTCAGCACCAACACGCCCGGCAGAGCTGAGCGTCAAGAAGGGGTTGCGTGGAAAGAGATTTGTGTGCTTGGTCCTGGTCCTGGTTATAGACAGAAAGTATCAAGGGGGAATAACTCCCAGAATAAGTAGGCTTGCCTGGAATGCGAAATAGTGAGAAGAGGCCTCGCGCTTGGAGGATGGGTCAGAGCTCTAGCCACGGGAGAGTGAAAAGGAAAGGCCCGGGAAAGGGCCGTGGGGCAGGGGACGGTCTGAGCCCAGCACCAGCGGTGAAGGACGAGGAGGCACCTTGAAAGAACGTGCTGTTCGGAGGTTTGTGGTAAGAGCACACCGGTGCTGCTAAAGATGAGGCTTGTGGAACCCAGATGGTGAAGAGGAGCCAGAAACAGGCCAGGAAGGATGAGAATCCTGTGTACTGAGGACCTGCACTTCACCAAGCCCACAGCAAAGGGTGCTGTCTAGATTCAAACCCAGTCACTTGCGCAAACGCCCCTCAGCCACCTCCTCATCTACAAGGCCGACAGATACTCGGTGCGTGAGGTGCGTGTACAGTCTAGGTGGACGGCACTCACATTATCGGGCAACCACACAGCTACTACGTGCTTTGAAAGAACCAACAGTGAGCTGATAGCTTTTTCTGGATCTGCCTATAAGCAAAGATACCGCTCGCTGCATACTGTGGATCTCGACTCCTGTCTCACGTCTCCATGAAGCCGTCAGAAAAGTCCTGTTCGTGCTCCCTCTCAGGCCAGGAATGACACTTAAAGTGTAACGTGCTCACGAAGTCCTCAGAGATTCATGGATTTGAATCGAGAAATTCCACCTGGTCCTTTCGCTCCCGATCCACTCCTGCTCTCACCACTACTACCACACGGGTCAGACACGAGCGAGTTCCCCTGAATTAGCTTGCACACGTGGGGACGGAGTTAGCTTTCGGCACACGGATATTTAGAAATTCCATGGCAGTAGGCCAGGTATTCACATTATGTATCGGATATTCGCCTAATTTGATAATAAGAGAGCTCAGGCCTCAGGCGTAACTTCAGGCAGATTTCCCCTCCAACAGAAACAGCTCAGATGGGCTGGCAGCCCGAGAAAACGAGCAACTGCCACTGACAGACTGAGACACCCATGGGCTCCCTCCGCGGGGAGACCTTCTGCCAAGGCTTCTCCCTCAAGGGCCGTGACCCAGCCTGCGGGCATCAGCTGAGGAGAAGGGGAGGTGGGTGCCCCGGAAACCAGCCGCGCTCGAGTCAGTCTCCCAGGAGCTCTCATTCCAGCTCTGGACGCTCACTCCCGGGCCTGGGTTCCCACTCCCGCTTTCAGATGGATCCCAGGCCCTTCTTCAGAGAAGTTCCTCCAGATGAGTCCCCAGCCACCAGTGGGCCTCATTCGACCTTGCGGGACCTCCCTCCCCTTCTGAAGCTAGGTTCCGTCTCTCTCTTCACAAAACTTTACGTCCAAAATAGATTGTTAACAGTGACTTGCCGTTTCCTTTTGTTCTCACCATTATTCTGACTACTTGCATTTAACTCCGCTCACCTTCGGATTGCTTATGACACTCCAGGCCACCGAAAAAAAGAGAGTTTCCGTTCTGAGCTCAAAGATCCTCAGGCGGCATTTGGGCCTCACTTTACCTCTGCTGGAGACAGGAAGGTGGCAGGTGACCGGGACCTGCCAAGAGCAGAGCAGAAGCTGTGCCCCTGAGCAGTGGTGCCTGGCTCTCTCTCATTGGTCGCAGAGGGTCTGCAAGATTCGAGGGGGTTCTTGACGGCCCCACCATGCTGGCGAGCCGTGCCGTCTCATCTCATCGGGAATCTGACCCCTCATCAGCAAGCGTAGCCATGTGCCCGCACCCTGAGTCTCTAAACCCTTCCCAGACCATCGCTCGGCCCGCCTTCTCCTCTCGGGCAGAATGAACCTGGGCTTCTCTCCTGGGACAGGTCCTTCTGTGTCATGGGATGTCCTCTTTACTCCTATTGCCGGCAATAGGAGTATTGATGGGCTGCTCATAGGTCAGAGACTCCTCATTCGTATTACCCAGAGGCTTCTCTTCAGTCAGTAAATTTTGTTCCTTTGACCTTAAAGGGATTGCCTTTGAAGACTATCATTTCTGACCTAGTCGCAAACCGTCTCTTTTGAGGAACTTCCTTAGGGTTCCAGGGATTAAGACAGTTTGCTTCCATTGCAAAGGGCACAGATTCATTCCTCGATTGCAGGATCTAGATCTCCTGTGCCTCACACTCTAGCCAAAAAGGTATATTTTAAATATAAAAGGGCCAAGCATAAACCTACTACTTTCCCTTTCCATTATTATGATAATAATCTAATTCTCTTCAAGGCAACACAAATGTTTCTTACTAACTAGAAGGATCATGTCGCGGAAATTATAAAGAGAAAAACAGGGAATTACTTCATGATATCTCACTATATCCGTCTCTGATCCAGCGTACGAAACATCAAGGAAGTCCACGTGAAATATCATCTTTAAATAGAGCTCTCCGCTTTGAGAGGATAGAACTAAACTCATTAAAACTAAGTTTTCCAGCATGTGGCTGCTTTGAAATCTTGCATCCAACCAACAATTCTGGAACCTATGATAATTCGGAATTGAGTAACCGATGACACAAACACTCTATTAGTCAGGGGGACGTTTTGGATCGCCTGAGTTCTACGTTCTCAATGTTATCAAGCCAGACAACAATCCTCACGGTTTTTCATAGATCTTGTAATATCTTTTTTAAAATTTCAACTTTTTTGAGGTATAATTGACATACAACATTGCAAGAAATTGAAATATAACTGTGGTGGTTTCATGTGTTTACGATGTGAAAGGATTCCTCATCCAGTTAATTCATATCACCTCACATATTTCACCTTCTTTTTTTTTTTCTTCCCTCCATCTTTCCTACTTAGATTTTTATCTTCATATAAGATTTCATTTATACAAAACATGTCAAAAAGATTGCCGTGTTTTACGTTAGATCCTCAGACTCTATTCATCTTATAGCTGAATATTTGTTCCCTTTTACCAACCTCTCCCCATAGCCCTAGTAACCACTTTTCTACTCTCTGTATGAGTTTTACTTTTTCCGGGATGCAATATCAGAGCCAGTCCTGAAATGTCCTCCAATTGCAATTCTTCTCTCAGAGTCATCAGTCCATTTTGTGTTCTCTTTCATGTTTTACAACATTACTCCTAACCAGCAATGGAGCGGGTGTGGCAGGCAATGAGCCAAGAAGATTTACAGGGTGGCATCCACTTACTGTGGGAATTAACCACGGCATTGATCAGTCTATCAACCTAGAAAGAGATCACTGGACATTGCACAAAAATTTGCTTATTTCTTTGTAGAAGTTTGGCATTAAACTAAACCCTTAGTTTGGGATGGGATGGGATGGGGTGGGATGGGATGGGATGGGATGGGGTGGGGGGTGGGGGGTGGAGGAAACGGGAGCACCCAGAACGAGGAGGAGACTGTCGGCCGTGCCGAGACACGGAAACATCGCACGGCTGGGGACCCGTTCCTATCGTCTTCCCCGGGGTGTGAAAGAGACTTGGCCTCCCGTCTCCTGAGAGTTCATCTCCCCAGCAACAACGGTCAGGCAAGCTGTCGGGTGTGTGTGTGTTGCGGGGGGTTGGGGGGCGGGGTGGGGAGAAAAAAGAAGACACCTTTCAAGTGAAAGGAGGGAGCGTAAAGGTCACTGAACCCTCTGACAGCGGCCTTCCATTTTCCAGACCAGTGACACGTTCCCCCAAGTCGCCCGGTTCCAGAAAACGCTTTTCGGAAACAGAATCCTCGGGGCCCGCGAACTCCTGAGGAATCCTCGGATGAGCTTCCGGGCCAGGCTATACCGTAGGCAGCGTGCTTCCCCTGAAGCCAAAGCCACGGGCTCCAGAGGGCCGCGTCCAAGAAGCTGATCTCGTACGGAACCCGGTGTCTTCTTCTCTAGGACACTCCTAGAAGCAGCAAGAGTGCCAGTTTGTGAGACTCGAAGGTGAAGCCGGCACGACGTAAACCCAGCGATGTGTGCGGTCAGAGGCCCATCTAGATTCGAGCTCCAGTGCTGGAGGGGAGCAGTGGGGACAGGAGGGTG
This sequence comes from Giraffa tippelskirchi, assembly GCF_054371585.1. Classification (NCBI taxonomy): domain Eukaryota; kingdom Metazoa; phylum Chordata; class Mammalia; order Artiodactyla; family Giraffidae; genus Giraffa; species Giraffa tippelskirchi. Next base: position 11,244,521 of record NC_137288.1, on the reverse strand, counting down.
GCCTGCGAGTCCGCCGTCCCGTCCCCACTCCTCCTGTGAACATCCGCCCCGTGGAAGGTGTCGAGGAACCTCATGACCTGACCTGCGGGGTGAACCGTCGCCAAAGACAAAGAATTCCTCCAGCCAGGCGTCGTCCGCAGCCACGAACCCCTTCCCTCCGTCGCCCGGCCTTTCAGAATGCCACGTGGAGCCCTCTCGAGACGTGTGGGGCTTGGAGGTATGGGCCCCCGAATTCTCCTCGCCCGGCCCTGCAAGAAACCATCCCGGGCCTGCCCCACATGAAGACTTCTCGGGCTTTTCGGTGGACCGGGCCTCCCAGGGTGCCCCTGCACCCGGCACCCTGCGACACCCCGAGAGATCCCACGGAGAAACGTCTCCGGCCACTCGCGCGGCACCTGCCTCGCTGGCGGGCGCCCCTTCCAACCTCCCCAGAGATACGTGAGCACGGACGCTTCTTCCCCATCTGGGTCCCCTCACAGGCTCTGTGAGTTCCTGCGGTTCCGCACGCCCTCGACTTGGCTGTGGTTCGGGGCTCTGTTCTGTTCTGTGTTTGCTCTCCGGCCCACGTGATCTCTCTGGCTAGGGCACCCAGGAAAAGCGAAAAGAAATCGAGTCCGTGTGAGTACTATTCAGGCATCAAGTGGGGATACCTACCAACGACCTCTAACGTGGATCCACCAAGATGGCGGCCGTGTGGGGTTCAGGAGGATCATTTTGCGTTTTCTGGGGGCGCTGTTTGCTCTCAATGATTTCACGTGCCTTTGGGGCATGGCTCACGGAGATGGACGTGAAGCAGCAGGGCAGCCACATCTGGCGTCTCGGCCTAGCTAGGGCGGCTCCACGAGTGACCTCTCGGAACCGGGGCTGAGACCGCCATCCCTCCCCGGGCCCCCCTCGGTGGCTGGGTATGGGGGGGAGGAGGGGGAGGTTTCGGAGGGGAGACGGGAGATCTGGGCTTGTGGTTGGGGGCGCGCGGGGCCACACGTGTCCTGTCATGATATTCCTGTAACGCTCCAACGAGATACGTATTATTCTCTATTCTGCAGATTGCTATCTGTATCTGAATGGAAATGTATTAGACTCTTGAAATCTGAGCCTTGACGAGGGGTGCGCCCTGTACGTCTCGGGCTACAGGCAGCATACGGAAACTGAAGATATCAGGAATCACGTATAAAGGTTCAAGTCAAAGAAACGGACCTAGTTCAGGGGCAGACTTAGTCTTCCTCGCTGCAGCCTCAAGGTAAATGCTGGGGGTACCCAGTCTATTCTTGGGAAGATACAGTGTTTATCTTAACTGTTGCCAGCAGCGCAGCTTCTCCTCTACCGGAGTTGAAATTGAGATTTAGTTCTTGCAGCTAGTAGTTCTTTTTCAGAACATCTATCGGGAAGGATCTGAATAGCTTGTCATGTCCCTGAAAATATACTAGACAACATTTGGTTCAGCTCTCGTACCCAGAGACTGGGGAAATTAAGGGGGCACTAGAAATCGCACCTTTGCGTTATATAGTATCTTTCCTGGAAAACAGGCTGCTCTGAAACTCTAATTGTATCAAACAGTAGCAGGGATAAGAAGTGCACGATCCACAAGTTTCAGTAAAGCCGGCTCTCCCGCGCCTTAACATTGTATACATTGTTAACAAAAGTTTAGAACTGGACACTCGATGGCAACAAAGAGGCATCCTGTTTGGCGTTTCTTTGGACTGCAGCCGGGAGAGGAGCAGAGCCGACTTGTTCAGTCCCCGGTCCCGCTACTCCTAGGCCTTTCCTCACACTTGACCTTGGATGCTCTGGGGCAGGTTGTGTCTGCCACAAGCACTCGATGTGTCCGGAAGCACTGAATCCTCTGTTCGTTGACTTTGTTCCCAGGACTGTCTCAGGAGGTGACGATGTTTTCCCATGGGGGAATCTGTGTCAGAGGCTTGCCAACCATACTTTTCACGTGGTTCATGAAAAGCTCGCCCGTCGCCGGTCACCTGTCGACTCACCATCCGTACGAGAGTCAGCACCAACACGCCCGGCAGAGCTGAGCGTCAAGAAGGGGTTGCGTGGAAAGAGATTTGTGTGCTTGGTCCTGGTCCTGGTTATAGACAGAAAGTATCAAGGGGGAATAACTCCCAGAATAAGTAGGCTTGCCTGGAATGCGAAATAGTGAGAAGAGGCCTCGCGCTTGGAGGATGGGTCAGAGCTCTAGCCACGGGAGAGTGAAAAGGAAAGGCCCGGGAAAGGGCCGTGGGGCAGGGGACGGTCTGAGCCCAGCACCAGCGGTGAAGGACGAGGAGGCACCTTGAAAGAACGTGCTGTTCGGAGGTTTGTGGTAAGAGCACACCGGTGCTGCTAAAGATGAGGCTTGTGGAACCCAGATGGTGAAGAGGAGCCAGCAACAGGCCAGGAAGGATGAGAATCCTGTGTACTGAGGACCTGCACTTCACCAAGCCCACAGCAAAGGGTGCTGTCTAGATTCAAACCCAGTCACTTGCGCAAACGCCCCTCAGCCACCTCCTCATCTACAAGGCCGACAGATACTCGGTGCGTGAGGTGCGTGTACAGTCTAGGTGGACGGCACTCACATTATCGGGCAACCACACAGCTACTACGTGCTTTGAAAGAACCAACAGTGAGCTGATAGCTTTTTCTGGATCTGCCTATAAGCAAAGATACCGCTCGCTGCATACTGTGGATCTCGACTCCTGTCTCACGTCTCCATGAAGCCGTCAGAAAAGTCCTGTTCGTGCTCCCTCTCAGGCCAGGAATGACACTTAAAGTGTAACGTGCTCACGAAGTCCTCAGAGATTCATGGATTTGAATCGAGAAATTCCACCTGGTCCTTTCGCTCCCGATCCACTCCTGCTCTCACCACTACTACCACACGGGTCAGACACGAGCGAGTTCCCCTGAATTAGCTTGCACACGTGGGGACGGAGTTAGCTTTCGGCACACGGATATTTAGAAATTCCATGGCAGTAGGCCAGGTATTCACATTATGTATCGGATATTCGCCTAATTTGATAATAAGAGAGCTCAGGCCTCAGGCGTAACTTCAGGCAGATTTCCCCTCCAACAGAAACAGCTCAGATGGGCTGGCAGCCCGAGAAAACGAGCAACTGCCACTGACAGACTGAGACACCCATGGGCTCCCTCCGCGGGGAGACCTTCTGCCAAGGCTTCTCCCTCAAGGGCCGTGACCCAGCCTGCGGGCATCAGCTGAGGAGAAGGGGAGGTGGGTGCCCCGGAAACCAGCCGCGCTCGAGTCAGTCTCCCAGGAGCTCTCATTCCAGCTCTGGACGCTCACTCCCGGGCCTGGGTTCCCACTCCCGCTTTCAGATGGATCCCAGGCCCTTCTTCAGAGAAGTTCCTCCAGATGAGTCCCCAGCCACCAGTGGGCCTCATTCGACCTTGCGGGACCTCCCTCCCCTTCTGAAGCTAGGTTCCGTCTCTCTCTTCACAAAACTTTACGTCCAAAATAGATTGTTAACAGTGACTTGCCGTTTCCTTTTGTTCTCACCATTATTCTGACTACTTGCATTTAACTCCGCTCACCTTCGGATTGCTTATGACACTCCAGGCCACCGAAAAAAAGAGAGTTTCCGTTCTGAGCTCAAAGATCCTCAGGCGGCATTTGGGCCTCACTTTACCTCTGCTGGAGACAGGAAGGTGGCAGGTGACCGGGACCTGCCAAGAGCAGAGCAGAAGCTGTGCCCCTGAGCAGTGGTGCCTGGCTCTCTCTCATTGGTCGCAGAGGGTCTGCAAGATTCGAGGGGGTTCTTGACGGCCCCACCATGCTGGCGAGCCGTGCCGTCTCATCTCATCGGGAATCTGACCCCTCATCAGCAAGCGTAGCCATGTGCCCGCACCCTGAGTCTCTAAACCCTTCCCAGACCATCGCTCGGCCCGCCTTCTCCTCTCGGGCAGAATGAACCTGGGCTTCTCTCCTGGGACAGGTCCTTCTGTGTCATGGGATGTCCTCTTTACTCCTATTGCCGGCAATAGGAGTATTGATGGGCTGCTCATAGGTCAGAGACTCCTCATTCGTATTACCCAGAGGCTTCTCTTCAGTCAGTAAATTTTGTTCCTTTGACCTTAAAGGGATTGCCTTTGAAGACTATCATTTCTGACCTAGTCGCAAACCGTCTCTTTTGAGGAACTTCCTTAGGGTTCCAGGGATTAAGACAGTTTGCTTCCATTGCAAAGGGCACAGATTCATTCCTCGATTGCAGGATCTAGATCTCCTGTGCCTCACACTCTAGCCAAAAAGGTATATTTTAAATATAAAAGGGCCAAGCATAAACCTACTACTTTCCCTTTCCATTATTATGATAATAATCTAATTCTCTTCAAGGCAACACAAATGTTTCTTACTAACTAGAAGGATCATGTCGCGGAAATTATAAAGAGAAAAACAGGGAATTACTTCATGATATCTCACTATATCCGTCTCTGATCCAGCGTACGAAACATCAAGGAAGTCCACGTGAAATATCATCTTTAAATAGAGCTCTCCGCTTTGAGAGGATAGAACTAAACTCATTAAAACTAAGTTTTCCAGCATGTGGCTGCTTTGAAATCTTGCATCCAACCAACAATTCTGGAACCTATGATAATTCGGAATTGAGTAACCGATGACACAAACACTCTATTAGTCAGGGGGACGTTTTGGATCGCCTGAGTTCTACGTTCTCAATGTTATCAAGCCAGACAACAATCCTCACGGTTTTTCATAGATCTTGTAATATCTTTTTTAAAATTTCAACTTTTTTGAGGTATAATTGACATACAACATTGCAAGAAATTGAAATATAACTGTGGTGGTTTCATGTGTTTACGATGTGAAAGGATTCCTCATCCAGTTAATTCATATCACCTCACATATTTCACCTTCTTTTTTTTTTTCTTCCCTCCATCTTTCCTACTTAGATTTTTATCTTCATATAAGATTTCATTTATACAAAACATGTCAAAAAGATTGCCGTGTTTTACGTTAGATCCTCAGACTCTATTCATCTTATAGCTGAATATTTGTTCCCTTTTACCAACCTCTCCCCATAGCCCTAGTAACCACTTTTCTACTCTCTGTATGAGTTTTACTTTTTCCGGGATGCAATATCAGAGCCAGTCCTGAAATGTCCTCCAATTGCAATTCTTCTCTCAGAGTCATCAGTCCATTTTGTGTTCTCTTTCATGTTTTACAACATTACTCCTAACCAGCAATGGAGCGGGTGTGGCAGGCAATGAGCCAAGAAGATTTACAGGGTGGCATCCACTTACTGTGGGAATTAACCACGGCATTGATCAGTCTATCAACCTAGAAAGAGATCACTGGACATTGCACAAAAATTTGCTTATTTCTTTGTAGAAGTTTGGCATTAAACTAAACCCTTAGTTTGGGATGGGATGGGATGGGGTGGGATGGGATGGGATGGGATGGGGTGGGGGGTGGGGGGTGGAGGAAACGGGAGCACCCAGAACGAGGAGGAGACTGTCGGCCGTGCCGAGACACGGAAACATCGCACGGCTGGGGACCCGTTCCTATCGTCTTCCCCGGGGTGTGAAAGAGACTTGGCCTCCCGTCTCCTGAGAGTTCATCTCCCCAGCAACAACGGTCAGGCAAGCTGTCGGGTGTGTGTGTGTTGCGGGGGGTTGGGGGGCGGGGTGGGGAGAAAAAAGAAGACACCTTTCAAGTGAAAGGAGGGAGCGTAAAGGTCACTGAACCCTCTGACAGCGGCCTTCCATTTTCCAGACCAGTGACACGTTCCCCCAAGTCGCCCGGTTCCAGAAAACGCTTTTCGGAAACAGAATCCTCGGGGCCCGCGAACTCCTGAGGAATCCTCGGATGAGCTTCCGGGCCAGGCTATACCGTAGGCAGCGTGCTTCCCCTGAAGCCAAAGCCACGGGCTCCAGAGGGCCGCGTCCAAGAAGCTGATCTCGTACGGAACCCGGTGTCTTCTTCTCTAGGACACTCCTAGAAGCAGCAAGAGTGCCAGTTTGTGAGACTCGAAGGTGAAGCCGGCACGACGTAAACCCAGCGATGTGTGCGGTCAGAGGCCCATCTAGATTCGAGCTCCAGTGCTGGAGGGGAGCAGTGGGGACAGGAGGGTGGCCTGCGAGTCCGCCGTCCCGTCCCCACTCCTCCTGTGAACATCCGCCCCGTGGAAGGTGTCGAGGAACCTCATGACCTGACCTGCGGGGTGAACCGTCGCCAAAGACAAAGAATTCCTCCAGCCAGGCGTCGTCCGCAGCCACGAACCCCTTCCCTCCGTCGCCCGGCCTTTCAGAATGCCACGTGGAGCCCTCTCGAGACGTGTGGGGCTTGGAGGTATGGGCCCCCGAATTCTCCTCGCCCGGCCCTGCAAGAAACCATCCCGGGCCTGCCCCACATGAAGACTTCTCGGGCTTTTCGGTGGACCGGGCCTCCCAGGGTGCCCCTGCACCCGGCACCCTGCGACACCCCGAGAGATCCCACGGAGAAACGTCTCCGGCCACTCGCGCGGCACCTGCCTCGCTGGCGGGCGCCCCTTCCAACCTCCCCAGAGATACGTGAGCACGGACGCTTCTTCCCCATCTGGGTCCCCTCACAGGCTCTGTGAGTTCCTGCGGTTCCGCACGCCCTCGACTTGGCTGTGGTTCGGGGCTCTGTTCTGTTCTGTGTTTGCTCTCCGGCCCACGTGATCTCTCTGGCTAGGGCACCCAGGAAAAGCGAAAAGAAATCGAGTCCGTGTGAGTACTATTCAGGCATCAAGTGGGGATACCTACCAACGACCTCTAACGTGGATCCACCAAGATGGCGGCCGTGTGGGGTTCAGGAGGATCATTTTGCGTTTTCTGGGGGCGCTGTTTGCTCTCAATGATTTCACGTGCCTTTGGGGCATGGCTCACGGAGATGGACGTGAAGCAGCAGGGCAGCCACATCTGGCGTCTCGGCCTAGCTAGGGCGGCTCCACGAGTGACCTCTCGGAACCGGGGCTGAGACCGCCATCCCTCCCCGGGCCCCCCTCGGTGGCTGGGTATGGGGGGGAGGAGGGGGAGGTTTCGGAGGGGAGACGGGAGATCTGGGCTTGTGGTTGGGGGCGCGCGGGGCCACACGTGTCCTGTCATGATATTCCTGTAACGCTCCAACGAGATACGTATTATTCTCTATTCTGCAGATTGCTATCTGTATCTGAATGGAAATGTATTAGACTCTTGAAATCTGAGCCTTGACGAGGGGTGCGCCCTGTACGTCTCGGGCTACAGGCAGCATACGGAAACTGAAGATATCAGGAATCACGTATAAAGGTTCAAGTCAAAGAAACGGACCTAGTTCAGGGGCAGACTTAGTCTTCCTCGCTGCAGCCTCAAGGTAAATGCTGGGGGTACCCAGTCTATTCTTGGGAAGATACAGTGTTTATCTTAACTGTTGCCAGCAGCGCAGCTTCTCCTCTACCGGAGTTGAAATTGAGATTTAGTTCTTGCAGCTAGTAGTTCTTTTTCAGAACATCTATCGGGAAGGATCTGAATAGCTTGTCATGTCCCTGAAAATATACTAGACAACATTTGGTTCAGCTCTCGTACCCAGAGACTGGGGAAATTAAGGGGGCACTAGAAATCGCACCTTTGCGTTATATAGTATCTTTCCTGGAAAACAGGCTGCTCTGAAACTCTAATTGTATCAAACAGTAGCAGGGATAAGAAGTGCACGATCCACAAGTTTCAGTAAAGCCGGCTCTCCCGCGCCTTAACATTGTATACATTGTTAACAAAAGTTTAGAACTGGACACTCGATGGCAACAAAGAGGCATCCTGTTTGGCGTTTCTTTGGACTGCAGCCGGGAGAGGAGCAGAGCCGACTTGTTCAGTCCCCGGTCCCGCTACTCCTAGGCCTTTCCTCACACTTGACCTTGGATGCTCTGGGGCAGGTTGTGTCTGCCACAAGCACTCGATGTGTCCGGAAGCACTGAATCCTCTGTTCGTTGACTTTGTTCCCAGGACTGTCTCAGGAGGTGACGATGTTTTCCCATGGGGGAATCTGTGTCAGAGGCTTGCCAACCATACTTTTCACGTGGTTCATGAAAAGCTCGCCCGTCGCCGGTCACCTGTCGACTCACCATCCGTACGAGAGTCAGCACCAACACGCCCGGCAGAGCTGAGCGTCAAGAAGGGGTTGCGTGGAAAGAGATTTGTGTGCTTGGTCCTGGTCCTGGTTATAGACAGAAAGTATCAAGGGGGAATAACTCCCAGAATAAGTAGGCTTGCCTGGAATGCGAAATAGTGAGAAGAGGCCTCGCGCTTGGAGGATGGGTCAGAGCTCTAGCCACGGGAGAGTGAAAAGGAAAGGCCCGGGAAAGGGCCGTGGGGCAGGGGACGGTCTGAGCCCAGCACCAGCGGTGAAGGACGAGGAGGCACCTTGAAAGAACGTGCTGTTCGGAGGTTTGTGGTAAGAGCACACCGGTGCTGCTAAAGATGAGGCTTGTGGAACCCAGATGGTGAAGAGGAGCCAGCAACAGGCCAGGAAGGATGAGAATCCTGTGTACTGAGGACCTGCACTTCACCAAGCCCACAGCAAAGGGTGCTGTCTAGATTCAAACCCAGTCACTTGCGCAAACGCCCCTCAGCCACCTCCTCATCTACAAGGCCGACAGATACTCGGTGCGTGAGGTGCGTGTACAGTCTAGGTGGACGGCACTCACATTATCGGGCAACCACACAGCTACTACGTGCTTTGAAAGAACCAACAGTGAGCTGATAGCTTTTTCTGGATCTGCCTATAAGCAAAGATACCGCTCGCTGCATACTGTGGATCTCGACTCCTGTCTCACGTCTCCATGAAGCCGTCAGAAAAGTCCTGTTCGTGCTCCCTCTCAGGCCAGGAATGACACTTAAAGTGTAACGTGCTCACGAAGTCCTCAGAGATTCATGGATTTGAATCGAGAAATTCCACCTGGTCCTTTCGCTCCCGATCCACTCCTGCTCTCACCACTACTACCACACGGGTCAGACACGAGCGAGTTCCCCTGAATTAGCTTGCACACGTGGGGACGGAGTTAGCTTTCGGCACACGGATATTTAGAAATTCCATGGCAGTAGGCCAGGTATTCACATTATGTATCGGATATTCGCCTAATTTGATAATAAGAGAGCTCAGGCCTCAGGCGTAACTTCAGGCAGATTTCCCCTCCAACAGAAACAGCTCAGATGGGCTGGCAGCCCGAGAAAACGAGCAACTGCCACTGACAGACTGAGACACCCATGGGCTCCCTCCGCGGGGAGACCTTCTGCCAAGGCTTCTCCCTCAAGGGCCGTGACCCAGCCTGCGGGCATCAGCTGAGGAGAAGGGGAGGTGGGTGCCCCGGAAACCAGCCGCGCTCGAGTCAGTCTCCCAGGAGCTCTCATTCCAGCTCTGGACGCTCACTCCCGGGCCTGGGTTCCCACTCCCGCTTTCAGATGGATCCCAGGCCCTTCTTCAGAGAAGTTCCTCCAGATGAGTCCCCAGCCACCAGTGGGCCTCATTCGACCTTGCGGGACCTCCCTCCCCTTCTGAAGCTAGGTTCCGTCTCTCTCTTCACAAAACTTTACGTCCAAAATAGATTGTTAACAGTGACTTGCCGTTTCCTTTTGTTCTCACCATTATTCTGACTACTTGCATTTAACTCCGCTCACCTTCGGATTGCTTATGACACTCCAGGCCACCGAAAAAAAGAGAGTTTCCGTTCTGAGCTCAAAGATCCTCAGGCGGCATTTGGGCCTCACTTTACCTCTGCTGGAGACAGGAAGGTGGCAGGTGACCGGGACCTGCCAAGAGCAGAGCAGAAGCTGTGCCCCTGAGCAGTGGTGCCTGGCTCTCTCTCATTGGTCGCAGAGGGTCTGCAAGATTCGAGGGGGTTCTTGACGGCCCCACCATGCTGGCGAGCCGTGCCGTCTCATCTCATCGGGAATCTGACCCCTCATCAGCAAGCGTAGCCATGTGCCCGCACCCTGAGTCTCTAAACCCTTCCCAGACCATCGCTCGGCCCGCCTTCTCCTCTCGGGCAGAATGAACCTGGGCTTCTCTCCTGGGACAGGTCCTTCTGTGTCATGGGATGTCCTCTTTACTCCTATTGCCGGCAATAGGAGTATTGATGGGCTGCTCATAGGTCAGAGACTCCTCATTCGTATTACCCAGAGGCTTCTCTTCAGTCAGTAAATTTTGTTCCTTTGACCTTAAAGGGATTGCCTTTGAAGACTATCATTTCTGACCTAGTCGCAAACCGTCTCTTTTGAGGAACTTCCTTAGGGTTCCAGGGATTAAGACAGTTTGCTTCCATTGCAAAGGGCACAGATTCATTCCTCGATTGCAGGATCTAGATCTCCTGTGCCTCACACTCTAGCCAAAAAGGTATATTTTAAATATAAAAGGGCCAAGCATAAACCTACTACTTTCCCTTTCCATTATTATGATAATAATCTAATTCTCTTCAAGGCAACACAAATGTTTCTTACTAACTAGAAGGATCATGTCGCGGAAATTATAAAGAGAAAAACAGGGAATTACTTCATGATATCTCACTATATCCGTCTCTGATCCAGCGTACGAAACATCAAGGAAGTCCACGTGAAATATCATCTTTAAATAGAGCTCTCCGCTTTGAGAGGATAGAACTAAACTCATTAAAACTAAGTTTTCCAGCATGTGGCTGCTTTGAAATCTTGCATCCAACCAACAATTCTGGAACCTATGATAATTCGGAATTGAGTAACCGATGACACAAACACTCTATTAGTCAGGGGGACGTTTTGGATCGCCTGAGTTCTACGTTCTCAATGTTATCAAGCCAGACAACAATCCTCACGGTTTTTCATAGATCTTGTAATATCTTTTTTAAAATTTCAACTTTTTTGAGGTATAATTGACATACAACATTGCAAGAAATTGAAATATAACTGTGGTGGTTTCATGTGTTTACGATGTGAAAGGATTCCTCATCCAGTTAATTCATATCACCTCACATATTTCACCTTCTTTTTTTTTTTCTTCCCTCCATCTTTCCTACTTAGATTTTTATCTTCATATAAGATTTCATTTATACAAAACATGTCAAAAAGATTGCCGTGTTTTACGTTAGATCCTCAGACTCTATTCATCTTATAGCTGAATATTTGTTCCCTTTTACCAACCTCTCCCCATAGCCCTAGTAACCACTTTTCTACTCTCTGTATGAGTTTTACTTTTTCCGGGATGCAATATCAGAGCCAGTCCTGAAATGTCCTCCAATTGCAATTCTTCTCTCAGAGTCATCAGTCCATTTTGTGTTCTCTTTCATGTTTTACAACATTACTCCTAACCAGCAATGGAGCGGGTGTGGCAGGCAATGAGCCAAGAAGATTTACAGGGTGGCATCCACTTACTGTGGGAATTAACCACGGCATTGATCAGTCTATCAACCTAGAAAGAGATCACTGGACATTGCACAAAAATTTGCTTATTTCTTTGTAGAAGTTTGGCATTAAACTAAACCCTTAGTTTGGGATGGGATGGGATGGGGTGGGATGGGATGGGATGGGATGGGGTGGGGGGTGGGGGGTGGAGGAAACGGGAGCACCCAGAACGAGGAGGAGACTGTCGGCCGTGCCGAGACACGGAAACATCGCACGGCTGGGGACCCGTTCCTATCGTCTTCCCCGGGGTGTGAAAGAGACTTGGCCTCCCGTCTCCTGAGAGTTCATCTCCCCAGCAACAACGGTCAGGCAAGCTGTCGGGTGTGTGTGTGTTGCGGGGGGTTGGGGGGCGGGGTGGGGAGAAAAAAGAAGACACCTTTCAAGTGAAAGGAGGGAGCGTAAAGGTCACTGAACCCTCTGACAGCGGCCTTCCATTTTCCAGACCAGTGACACGTTCCCCCAAGTCGCCCGGTTCCAGAAAACGCTTTTCGGAAACAGAATCCTCGGGGCCCGCGAACTCCTGAGGAATCCTCGGATGAGCTTCCGGGCCAGGCTATACCGTAGGCAGCGTGCTTCCCCTGAAGCCAAAGCCACGGGCTCCAGAGGGCCGCGTCCAAGAAGCTGATCTCGTACGGAACCCGGTGTCTTCTTCTCTAGGACACTCCTAGAAGCAGCAAGAGTGCCAGTTTGTGAGACTCGAAGGTGAAGCCGGCACGACGTAAACCCAGCGATGTGTGCGGTCAGAGGCCCATCTAGATTCGAGCTCCAGTGCTGGAGGGGAGCAGTGGGGACAGGAGGGTGGCCTGCGAGTCCGCCGTCCCGTCCCCACTCCTCCTGTGAACATCCGCCCCGTGGAAGGTGTCGAGGAACCTCATGACCTGACCTGCGGGGTGAACCGTCGCCAAAGACAAAGAATTCCTCCAGCCAGGCGTCGTCCGCAGCCACGAACCCCTTCCCTCCGTCGCCCGGCCTTTCAGAATGCCACGTGGAGCCCTCTCGAGACGTGTGGGGCTTGGAGGTATGGGCCCCCGAATTCTCCTCGCCCGGCCCTGCAAGAAACCATCCCGGGCCTGCCCCACATGAAGACTTCTCGGGCTTTTCGGTGGACCGGGCCTCCCAGGGTGCCCCTGCACCCGGCACCCTGCGACACCCCGAGAGATCCCACGGAGAAACGTCTCCGGCCACTCGCGCGGCACCTGCCTCGCTGGCGGGCGCCCCTTCCAACCTCCCCAGAGATACGTGAGCACGGACGCTTCTTCCCCATCTGGGTCCCCTCACAGGCTCTGTGAGTTCCTGCGGTTCCGCACGCCCTCGACTTGGCTGTGGTTCGGGGCTCTGTTCTGTTCTGTGTTTGCTCTCCGGCCCACGTGATCTCTCTGGCTAGGGCACCCAGGAAAAGCGAAAAGAAATCGAGTCCGTGTGAGTACTATTCAGGCATCAAGTGGGGATACCTACCAACGACCTCTAACGTGGATCCACCAAGATGGCGGCCGTGTGGGGTTCAGGAGGATCATTTTGCGTTTTCTGGGGGCGCTGTTTGCTCTCAATGATTTCACGTGCCTTTGGGGCATGGCTCACGGAGATGGACGTGAAGCAGCAGGGCAGCCACATCTGGCGTCTCGGCCTAGCTAGGGCGGCTCCACGAGTGACCTCTCGGAACCGGGGCTGAGACCGCCATCCCTCCCCGGGCCCCCCTCGGTGGCTGGGTATGGGGGGGAGGAGGGGGAGGTTTCGGAGGGGAGACGGGAGATCTGGGCTTGTGGTTGGGGGCGCGCGGGGCCACACGTGTCCTGTCATGATATTCCTGTAACGCTCCAACGAGATACGTATTATTCTCTATTCTGCAGATTGCTATCTGTATCTGAATGGAAATGTATTAGACTCTTGAAATCTGAGCCTTGACGAGGGGTGCGCCCTGTACGTCTCGGGCTACAGGCAGCATACGGAAACTGAAGATATCAGGAATCACGTATAAAGGTTCAAGTCAAAGAAACGGACCTAGTTCAGGGGCAGACTTAGTCTTCCTCGCTGCAGCCTCAAGGTAAATGCTGGGGGTACCCAGTCTATTCTTGGGAAGATACAGTGTTTATCTTAACTGTTGCCAGCAGCGCAGCTTCTCCTCTACCGGAGTTGAAATTGAGATTTAGTTCTTGCAGCTAGTAGTTCTTTTTCAGAACATCTATCGGGAAGGATCTGAATAGCTTGTCATGTCCCTGAAAATATACTAGACAACATTTGGTTCAGCTCTCGTACCCAGAGACTGGGGAAATTAAGGGGGCACTAGAAATCGCACCTTTGCGTTATATAGTATCTTTCCTGGAAAACAGGCTGCTCTGAAACTCTAATTGTATCAAACAGTAGCAGGGATAAGAAGTGCACGATCCACAAGTTTCAGTAAAGCCGGCTCTCCCGCGCCTTAACATTGTATACATTGTTAACAAAAGTTTAGAACTGGACACTCGATGGCAACAAAGAGGCATCCTGTTTGGCGTTTCTTTGGACTGCAGCCGGGAGAGGAGCAGAGCCGACTTGTTCAGTCCCCGGTCCCGCTACTCCTAGGCCTTTCCTCACACTTGACCTTGGATGCTCTGGGGCAGGTTGTGTCTGCCACAAGCACTCGATGTGTCCGGAAGCACTGAATCCTCTGTTCGTTGACTTTGTTCCCAGGACTGTCTCAGGAGGTGACGATGTTTTCCCATGGGGGAATCTGTGTCAGAGGCTTGCCAACCATACTTTTCACGTGGTTCATGAAAAGCTCGCCCGTCGCCGGTCACCTGTCGACTCACCATCCGTACGAGAGTCAGCACCAACACGCCCGGCAGAGCTGAGCGTCAAGAAGGGGTTGCGTGGAAAGAGATTTGTGTGCTTGGTCCTGGTCCTGGTTATAGACAGAAAGTATCAAGGGGGAATAACTCCCAGAATAAGTAGGCTTGCCTGGAATGCGAAATAGTGAGAAGAGGCCTCGCGCTTGGAGGATGGGTCAGAGCTCTAGCCACGGGAGAGTGAAAAGGAAAGGCCCGGGAAAGGGCCGTGGGGCAGGGGACGGTCTGAGCCCAGCACCAGCGGTGAAGGACGAGGAGGCACCTTGAAAGAACGTGCTGTTCGGAGGTTTGTGGTAAGAGCACACCGGTGCTGCTAAAGATGAGGCTTGTGGAACCCAGATGGTGAAGAGGAGCCAGAAACAGGCCAGGAAGGATGAGAATCCTGTGTACTGAGGACCTGCACTTCACCAAGCCCACAGCAAAGGGTGCTGTCTAGATTCAAACCCAGTCACTTGCGCAAACGCCCCTCAGCCACCTCCTCATCTACAAGGCCGACAGATACTCGGTGCGTGAGGTGCGTGTACAGTCTAGGTGGACGGCACTCACATTATCGGGCAACCACACAGCTACTACGTGCTTTGAAAGAACCAACAGTGAGCTGATAGCTTTTTCTGGATCTGCCTATAAGCAAAGATACCGCTCGCTGCATACTGTGGATCTCGACTCCTGTCTCACGTCTCCATGAAGCCGTCAGAAAAGTCCTGTTCGTGCTCCCTCTCAGGCCAGGAATGACACTTAAAGTGTAACGTGCTCACGAAGTCCTCAGAGATTCATGGATTTGAATCGAGAAATTCCACCTGGTCCTTTCGCTCCCGATCCACTCCTGCTCTCACCACTACTACCACACGGGTCAGACACGAGCGAGTTCCCCTGAATTAGCTTGCACACGTGGGGACGGAGTTAGCTTTCGGCACACGGATATTTAGAAATTCCATGGCAGTAGGCCAGGTATTCACATTATGTATCGGATATTCGCCTAATTTGATAATAAGAGAGCTCAGGCCTCAGGCGTAACTTCAGGCAGATTTCCCCTCCAACAGAAACAGCTCAGATGGGCTGGCAGCCCGAGAAAACGAGCAACTGCCACTGACAGACTGAGACACCCATGGGCTCCCTCCGCGGGGAGACCTTCTGCCAAGGCTTCTCCCTCAAGGGCCGTGACCCAGCCTGCGGGCATCAGCTGAGGAGAAGGGGAGGTGGGTGCCCCGGAAACCAGCCGCGCTCGAGTCAGTCTCCCAGGAGCTCTCATTCCAGCTCTGGACGCTCACTCCCGGGCCTGGGTTCCCACTCCCGCTTTCAGATGGATCCCAGGCCCTTCTTCAGAGAAGTTCCTCCAGATGAGTCCCCAGCCACCAGTGGGCCTCATTCGACCTTGCGGGACCTCCCTCCCCTTCTGAAGCTAGGTTCCGTCTCTCTCTTCACAAAACTTTACGTCCAAAATAGATTGTTAACAGTGACTTGCCGTTTCCTTTTGTTCTCACCATTATTCTGACTACTTGCATTTAACTCCGCTCACCTTCGGATTGCTTATGACACTCCAGGCCACCGAAAAAAAGAGAGTTTCCGTTCTGAGCTCAAAGATCCTCAGGCGGCATTTGGGCCTCACTTTACCTCTGCTGGAGACAGGAAGGTGGCAGGTGACCGGGACCTGCCAAGAGCAGAGCAGAAGCTGTGCCCCTGAGCAGTGGTGCCTGGCTCTCTCTCATTGGTCGCAGAGGGTCTGCAAGATTCGAGGGGGTTCTTGACGGCCCCACCATGCTGGCGAGCCGTGCCGTCTCATCTCATCGGGAATCTGACCCCTCATCAGCAAGCGTAGCCATGTGCCCGCACCCTGAGTCTCTAAACCCTTCCCAGACCATCGCTCGGCCCGCCTTCTCCTCTCGGGCAGAATGAACCTGGGCTTCTCTCCTGGGACAGGTCCTTCTGTGTCATGGGATGTCCTCTTTACTCCTATTGCCGGCAATAGGAGTATTGATGGGCTGCTCATAGGTCAGAGACTCCTCATTCGTATTACCCAGAGGCTTCTCTTCAGTCAGTAAATTTTGTTCCTTTGACCTTAAAGGGATTGCCTTTGAAGACTATCATTTCTGACCTAGTCGCAAACCGTCTCTTTTGAGGAACTTCCTTAGGGTTCCAGGGATTAAGACAGTTTGCTTCCATTGCAAAGGGCACAGATTCATTCCTCGATTGCAGGATCTAGATCTCCTGTGCCTCACACTCTAGCCAAAAAGGTATATTTTAAATATAAAAGGGCCAAGCATAAACCTACTACTTTCCCTTTCCATTATTATGATAATAATCTAATTCTCTTCAAGGCAACACAAATGTTTCTTACTAACTAGAAGGATCATGTCGCGGAAATTATAAAGAGAAAAACAGGGAATTACTTCATGATATCTCACTATATCCGTCTCTGATCCAGCGTACGAAACATCAAGGAAGTCCACGTGAAATATCATCTTTAAATAGAGCTCTCCGCTTTGAGAGGATAGAACTAAACTCATTAAAACTAAGTTTTCCAGCATGTGGCTGCTTTGAAATCTTGCATCCAACCAACAATTCTGGAACCTATGATAATTCGGAATTGAGTAACCGATGACACAAACACTCTATTAGTCAGGGGGACGTTTTGGATCGCCTGAGTTCTACGTTCTCAATGTTATCAAGCCAGACAACAATCCTCACGGTTTTTCATAGATCTTGTAATATCTTTTTTAAAATTTCAACTTTTTTGAGGTATAATTGACATACAACATTGCAAGAAATTGAAATATAACTGTGGTGGTTTCATGTGTTTACGATGTGAAAGGATTCCTCATCCAGTTAATTCATATCACCTCACATATTTCACCTTCTTTTTTTTTTTCTTCCCTCCATCTTTCCTACTTAGATTTTTATCTTCATATAAGATTTCATTTATACAAAACATGTCAAAAAGATTGCCGTGTTTTACGTTAGATCCTCAGACTCTATTCATCTTATAGCTGAATATTTGTTCCCTTTTACCAACCTCTCCCCATAGCCCTAGTAACCACTTTTCTACTCTCTGTATGAGTTTTACTTTTTCCGGGATGCAATATCAGAGCCAGTCCTGAAATGTCCTCCAATTGCAATTCTTCTCTCAGAGTCATCAGTCCATTTTGTGTTCTCTTTCATGTTTTACAACATTACTCCTAACCAGCAATGGAGCGGGTGTGGCAGGCAATGAGCCAAGAAGATTTACAGGGTGGCATCCACTTACTGTGGGAATTAACCACGGCATTGATCAGTCTATCAACCTAGAAAGAGATCACTGGACATTGCACAAAAATTTGCTTATTTCTTTGTAGAAGTTTGGCATTAAACTAAACCCTTAGTTTGGGATGGGATGGGATGGGGTGGGATGGGATGGGATGGGATGGGGTGGGGGGTGGGGGGTGGAGGAAACGGGAGCACCCAGAACGAGGAGGAGACTGTCGGCCGTGCCGAGACACGGAAACATCGCACGGCTGGGGACCCGTTCCTATCGTCTTCCCCGGGGTGTGAAAGAGACTTGGCCTCCCGTCTCCTGAGAGTTCATCTCCCCAGCAACAACGGTCAGGCAAGCTGTCGGGTGTGTGTGTGTTGCGGGGGGTTGGGGGGCGGGGTGGGGAGAAAAAAGAAGACACCTTTCAAGTGAAAGGAGGGAGCGTAAAGGTCACTGAACCCTCTGACAGCGGCCTTCCATTTTCCAGACCAGTGACACGTTCCCCCAAGTCGCCCGGTTCCAGAAAACGCTTTTCGGAAACAGAATCCTCGGGGCCCGCGAACTCCTGAGGAATCCTCGGATGAGCTTCCGGGCCAGGCTATACCGTAGGCAGCGTGCTTCCCCTGAAGCCAAAGCCACGGGCTCCAGAGGGCCGCGTCCAAGAAGCTGATCTCGTACGGAACCCGGTGTCTTCTTCTCTAGGACACTCCTAGAAGCAGCAAGAGTGCCAGTTTGTGAGACTCGAAGGTGAAGCCGGCACGACGTAAACCCAGCGATGTGTGCGGTCAGAGGCCCATCTAGATTCGAGCTCCAGTGCTGGAGGGGAGCAGTGGGGACAGGAGGGTGGCCTGCGAGTCCGCCGTCCCGTCCCCACTCCTCCTGTGAACATCCGCCCCGTGGAAGGTGTCGAGGAACCTCATGACCTGACCTGCGGGGTGAACCGTCGCCAAAGACAAAGAATTCCTCCAGCCAGGCGTCGTCCGCAGCCACGAACCCCTTCCCTCCGTCGCCCGGCCTTTCAGAATGCCACGTGGAGCCCTCTCGAGACGTGTGGGGCTTGGAGGTATGGGCCCCCGAATTCTCCTCGCCCGGCCCTGCAAGAAACCATCCCGGGCCTGCCCCACATGAAGACTTCTCGGGCTTTTCGGTGGACCGGGCCTCCCAGGGTGCCCCTGCACCCGGCACCCTGCGACACCCCGAGAGATCCCACGGAGAAACGTCTCCGGCCACTCGCGCGGCACCTGCCTCGCTGGCGGGCGCCCCTTCCAACCTCCCCAGAGATACGTGAGCACGGACGCTTCTTCCCCATCTGGGTCCCCTCACAGGCTCTGTGAGTTCCTGCGGTTCCGCACGCCCTCGACTTGGCTGTGGTTCGGGGCTCTGTTCTGTTCTGTGTTTGCTCTCCGGCCCACGTGATCTCTCTGGCTAGGGCACCCAGGAAAAGCGAAAAGAAATCGAGTCCGTGTGAGTACTATTCAGGCATCAAGTGGGGATACCTACCAACGACCTCTAACGTGGATCCACCAAGATGGCGGCCGTGTGGGGTTCAGGAGGATCATTTTGCGTTTTCTGGGGGCGCTGTTTGCTCTCAATGATTTCACGTGCCTTTGGGGCATGGCTCACGGAGATGGACGTGAAGCAGCAGGGCAGCCACATCTGGCGTCTCGGCCTAGCTAGGGCGGCTCCACGAGTGACCTCTCGGAACCGGGGCTGAGACCGCCATCCCTCCCCGGGCCCCCCTCGGTGGCTGGGTATGGGGGGGAGGAGGGGGAGGTTTCGGAGGGGAGACGGGAGATCTGGGCTTGTGGTTGGGGGCGCGCGGGGCCACACGTGTCCTGTCATGATATTCCTGTAACGCTCCAACGAGATACGTATTATTCTCTATTCTGCAGATTGCTATCTGTATCTGAATGGAAATGTATTAGACTCTTGAAATCTGAGCCTTGACGAGGGGTGCGCCCTGTACGTCTCGGGCTACAGGCAGCATACGGAAACTGAAGATATCAGGAATCACGTATAAAGGTTCAAGTCAAAGAAACGGACCTAGTTCAGGGGCAGACTTAGTCTTCCTCGCTGCAGCCTCAAGGTAAATGCTGGGGGTACCCAGTCTATTCTTGGGAAGATACAGTGTTTATCTTAACTGTTGCCAGCAGCGCAGCTTCTCCTCTACCGGAGTTGAAATTGAGATTTAGTTCTTGCAGCTAGTAGTTCTTTTTCAGAACATCTATCGGGAAGGATCTGAATAGCTTGTCATGTCCCTGAAAATATACTAGACAACATTTGGTTCAGCTCTCGTACCCAGAGACTGGGGAAATTAAGGGGGCACTAGAAATCGCACCTTTGCGTTATATAGTATCTTTCCTGGAAAACAGGCTGCTCTGAAACTCTAATTGTATCAAACAGTAGCAGGGATAAGAAGTGCACGATCCACAAGTTTCAGTAAAGCCGGCTCTCCCGCGCCTTAACATTGTATACATTGTTAACAAAAGTTTAGAACTGGACACTCGATGGCAACAAAGAGGCATCCTGTTTGGCGTTTCTTTGGACTGCAGCCGGGAGAGGAGCAGAGCCGACTTGTTCAGTCCCCGGTCCCGCTACTCCTAGGCCTTTCCTCACACTTGACCTTGGATGCTCTGGGGCAGGTTGTGTCTGCCACAAGCACTCGATGTGTCCGGAAGCACTGAATCCTCTGTTCGTTGACTTTGTTCCCAGGACTGTCTCAGGAGGTGACGATGTTTTCCCATGGGGGAATCTGTGTCAGAGGCTTGCCAACCATACTTTTCACGTGGTTCATGAAAAGCTCGCCCGTCGCCGGTCACCTGTCGACTCACCATCCGTACGAGAGTCAGCACCAACACGCCCGGCAGAGCTGAGCGTCAAGAAGGGGTTGCGTGGAAAGAGATTTGTGTGCTTGGTCCTGGTCCTGGTTATAGACAGAAAGTATCAAGGGGGAATAACTCCCAGAATAAGTAGGCTTGCCTGGAATGCGAAATAGTGAGAAGAGGCCTCGCGCTTGGAGGATGGGTCAGAGCTCTAGCCACGGGAGAGTGAAAAGGAAAGGCCCGGGAAAGGGCCGTGGGGCAGGGGACGGTCTGAGCCCAGCACCAGCGGTGAAGGACGAGGAGGCACCTTGAAAGAACGTGCTGTTCGGAGGTTTGTGGTAAGAGCACACCGGTGCTGCTAAAGATGAGGCTTGTGGAACCCAGATGGTGAAGAGGAGCCAGAAACAGGCCAGGAAGGATGAGAATCCTGTGTACTGAGGACCTGCACTTCACCAAGCCCACAGCAAAGGGTGCTGTCTAGATTCAAACCCAGTCACTTGCGCAAACGCCCCTCAGCCACCTCCTCATCTACAAGGCCGACAGATACTCGGTGCGTGAGGTGCGTGTACAGTCTAGGTGGACGGCACTCACATTATCGGGCAACCACACAGCTACTACGTGCTTTGAAAGAACCAACAGTGAGCTGATAGCTTTTTCTGGATCTGCCTATAAGCAAAGATACCGCTCGCTGCATACTGTGGATCTCGACTCCTGTCTCACGTCTCCATGAAGCCGTCAGAAAAGTCCTGTTCGTGCTCCCTCTCAGGCCAGGAATGACACTTAAAGTGTAACGTGCTCACGAAGTCCTCAGAGATTCATGGATTTGAATCGAGAAATTCCACCTGGTCCTTTCGCTCCCGATCCACTCCTGCTCTCACCACTACTACCACACGGGTCAGACACGAGCGAGTTCCCCTGAATTAGCTTGCACACGTGGGGACGGAGTTAGCTTTCGGCACACGGATATTTAGAAATTCCATGGCAGTAGGCCAGGTATTCACATTATGTATCGGATATTCGCCTAATTTGATAATAAGAGAGCTCAGGCCTCAGGCGTAACTTCAGGCAGATTTCCCCTCCAACAGAAACAGCTCAGATGGGCTGGCAGCCCGAGAAAACGAGCAACTGCCACTGACAGACTGAGACACCCATGGGCTCCCTCCGCGGGGAGACCTTCTGCCAAGGCTTCTCCCTCAAGGGCCGTGACCCAGCCTGCGGGCATCAGCTGAGGAGAAGGGGAGGTGGGTGCCCCGGAAACCAGCCGCGCTCGAGTCAGTCTCCCAGGAGCTCTCATTCCAGCTCTGGACGCTCACTCCCGGGCCTGGGTTCCCACTCCCGCTTTCAGATGGATCCCAGGCCCTTCTTCAGAGAAGTTCCTCCAGATGAGTCCCCAGCCACCAGTGGGCCTCATTCGACCTTGCGGGACCTCCCTCCCCTTCTGAAGCTAGGTTCCGTCTCTCTCTTCACAAAACTTTACGTCCAAAATAGATTGTTAACAGTGACTTGCCGTTTCCTTTTGTTCTCACCATTATTCTGACTACTTGCATTTAACTCCGCTCACCTTCGGATTGCTTATGACACTCCAGGCCACCGAAAAAAAGAGAGTTTCCGTTCTGAGCTCAAAGATCCTCAGGCGGCATTTGGGCCTCACTTTACCTCTGCTGGAGACAGGAAGGTGGCAGGTGACCGGGACCTGCCAAGAGCAGAGCAGAAGCTGTGCCCCTGAGCAGTGGTGCCTGGCTCTCTCTCATTGGTCGCAGAGGGTCTGCAAGATTCGAGGGGGTTCTTGACGGCCCCACCATGCTGGCGAGCCGTGCCGTCTCATCTCATCGGGAATCTGACCCCTCATCAGCAAGCGTAGCCATGTGCCCGCACCCTGAGTCTCTAAACCCTTCCCAGACCATCGCTCGGCCCGCCTTCTCCTCTCGGGCAGAATGAACCTGGGCTTCTCTCCTGGGACAGGTCCTTCTGTGTCATGGGATGTCCTCTTTACTCCTATTGCCGGCAATAGGAGTATTGATGGGCTGCTCATAGGTCAGAGACTCCTCATTCGTATTACCCAGAGGCTTCTCTTCAGTCAGTAAATTTTGTTCCTTTGACCTTAAAGGGATTGCCTTTGAAGACTATCATTTCTGACCTAGTCGCAAACCGTCTCTTTTGAGGAACTTCCTTAGGGTTCCAGGGATTAAGACAGTTTGCTTCCATTGCAAAGGGCACAGATTCATTCCTCGATTGCAGGATCTAGATCTCCTGTGCCTCACACTCTAGCCAAAAAGGTATATTTTAAATATAAAAGGGCCAAGCATAAACCTACTACTTTCCCTTTCCATTATTATGATAATAATCTAATTCTCTTCAAGGCAACACAAATGTTTCTTACTAACTAGAAGGATCATGTCGCGGAAATTATAAAGAGAAAAACAGGGAATTACTTCATGATATCTCACTATATCCGTCTCTGATCCAGCGTACGAAACATCAAGGAAGTCCACGTGAAATATCATCTTTAAATAGAGCTCTCCGCTTTGAGAGGATAGAACTAAACTCATTAAAACTAAGTTTTCCAGCATGTGGCTGCTTTGAAATCTTGCATCCAACCAACAATTCTGGAACCTATGATAATTCGGAATTGAGTAACCGATGACACAAACACTCTATTAGTCAGGGGGACGTTTTGGATCGCCTGAGTTCTACGTTCTCAATGTTATCAAGCCAGACAACAATCCTCACGGTTTTTCATAGATCTTGTAATATCTTTTTTAAAATTTCAACTTTTTTGAGGTATAATTGACATACAACATTGCAAGAAATTGAAATATAACTGTGGTGGTTTCATGTGTTTACGATGTGAAAGGATTCCTCATCCAGTTAATTCATATCACCTCACATATTTCACCTTCTTTTTTTTTTTCTTCCCTCCATCTTTCCTACTTAGATTTTTATCTTCATATAAGATTTCATTTATACAAAACATGTCAAAAAGATTGCCGTGTTTTACGTTAGATCCTCAGACTCTATTCATCTTATAGCTGAATATTTGTTCCCTTTTACCAACCTCTCCCCATAGCCCTAGTAACCACTTTTCTACTCTCTGTATGAGTTTTACTTTTTCCGGGATGCAATATCAGAGCCAGTCCTGAAATGTCCTCCAATTGCAATTCTTCTCTCAGAGTCATCAGTCCATTTTGTGTTCTCTTTCATGTTTTACAACATTACTCCTAACCAGCAATGGAGCGGGTGTGGCAGGCAATGAGCCAAGAAGATTTACAGGGTGGCATCCACTTACTGTGGGAATTAACCACGGCATTGATCAGTCTATCAACCTAGAAAGAGATCACTGGACATTGCACAAAAATTTGCTTATTTCTTTGTAGAAGTTTGGCATTAAACTAAACCCTTAGTTTGGGATGGGATGGGATGGGGTGGGATGGGATGGGATGGGATGGGGTGGGGGGTGGGGGGTGGAGGAAACGGGAGCACCCAGAACGAGGAGGAGACTGTCGGCCGTGCCGAGACACGGAAACATCGCACGGCTGGGGACCCGTTCCTATCGTCTTCCCCGGGGTGTGAAAGAGACTTGGCCTCCCGTCTCCTGAGAGTTCATCTCCCCAGCAACAACGGTCAGGCAAGCTGTCGGGTGTGTGTGTGTTGCGGGGGGTTGGGGGGCGGGGTGGGGAGAAAAAAGAAGACACCTTTCAAGTGAAAGGAGGGAGCGTAAAGGTCACTGAACCCTCTGACAGCGGCCTTCCATTTTCCAGACCAGTGACACGTTCCCCCAAGTCGCCCGGTTCCAGAAAACGCTTTTCGGAAACAGAATCCTCGGGGCCCGCGAACTCCTGAGGAATCCTCGGATGAGCTTCCGGGCCAGGCTATACCGTAGGCAGCGTGCTTCCCCTGAAGCCAAAGCCACGGGCTCCAGAGGGCCGCGTCCAAGAAGCTGATCTCGTACGGAACCCGGTGTCTTCTTCTCTAGGACACTCCTAGAAGCAGCAAGAGTGCCAGTTTGTGAGACTCGAAGGTGAAGCCGGCACGACGTAAACCCAGCGATGTGTGCGGTCAGAGGCCCATCTAGATTCGAGCTCCAGTGCTGGAGGGGAGCAGTGGGGACAGGAGGGTGGCCTGCGAGTCCGCCGTCCCGTCCCCACTCCTCCTGTGAACATCCGCCCCGTGGAAGGTGTCGAGGAACCTCATGACCTGACCTGCGGGGTGAACCGTCGCCAAAGACAAAGAATTCCTCCAGCCAGGCGTCGTCCGCAGCCACGAACCCCTTCCCTCCGTCGCCCGGCCTTTCAGAATGCCACGTGGAGCCCTCTCGAGACGTGTGGGGCTTGGAGGTATGGGCCCCCGAATTCTCCTCGCCCGGCCCTGCAAGAAACCATCCCGGGCCTGCCCCACATGAAGACTTCTCGGGCTTTTCGGTGGACCGGGCCTCCCAGGGTGCCCCTGCACCCGGCACCCTGCGACACCCCGAGAGATCCCACGGAGAAACGTCTCCGGCCACTCGCGCGGCACCTGCCTCGCTGGCGGGCGCCCCTTCCAACCTCCCCAGAGATACGTGAGCACGGACGCTTCTTCCCCATCTGGGTCCCCTCACAGGCTCTGTGAGTTCCTGCGGTTCCGCACGCCCTCGACTTGGCTGTGGTTCGGGGCTCTGTTCTGTTCTGTGTTTGCTCTCCGGCCCACGTGATCTCTCTGGCTAGGGCACCCAGGAAAAGCGAAAAGAAATCGAGTCCGTGTGAGTACTATTCAGGCATCAAGTGGGGATACCTACCAACGACCTCTAACGTGGATCCACCAAGATGGCGGCCGTGTGGGGTTCAGGAGGATCATTTTGCGTTTTCTGGGGGCGCTGTTTGCTCTCAATGATTTCACGTGCCTTTGGGGCATGGCTCACGGAGATGGACGTGAAGCAGCAGGGCAGCCACATCTGGCGTCTCGGCCTAGCTAGGGCGGCTCCACGAGTGACCTCTCGGAACCGGGGCTGAGACCGCCATCCCTCCCCGGGCCCCCCTCGGTGGCTGGGTATGGGGGGGAGGAGGGGGAGGTTTCGGAGGGGAGACGGGAGATCTGGGCTTGTGGTTGGGGGCGCGCGGGGCCACACGTGTCCTGTCATGATATTCCTGTAACGCTCCAACGAGATACGTATTATTCTCTATTCTGCAGATTGCTATCTGTATCTGAATGGAAATGTATTAGACTCTTGAAATCTGAGCCTTGACGAGGGGTGCGCCCTGTACGTCTCGGGCTACAGGCAGCATACGGAAACTGAAGATATCAGGAATCACGTATAAAGGTTCAAGTCAAAGAAACGGACCTAGTTCAGGGGCAGACTTAGTCTTCCTCGCTGCAGCCTCAAGGTAAATGCTGGGGGTACCCAGTCTATTCTTGGGAAGATACAGTGTTTATCTTAACTGTTGCCAGCAGCGCAGCTTCTCCTCTACCGGAGTTGAAATTGAGATTTAGTTCTTGCAGCTAGTAGTTCTTTTTCAGAACATCTATCGGGAAGGATCTGAATAGCTTGTCATGTCCCTGAAAATATACTAGACAACATTTGGTTCAGCTCTCGTACCCAGAGACTGGGGAAATTAAGGGGGCACTAGAAATCGCACCTTTGCGTTATATAGTATCTTTCCTGGAAAACAGGCTGCTCTGAAACTCTAATTGTATCAAACAGTAGCAGGGATAAGAAGTGCACGATCCACAAGTTTCAGTAAAGCCGGCTCTCCCGCGCCTTAACATTGTATACATTGTTAACAAAAGTTTAGAACTGGACACTCGATGGCAACAAAGAGGCATCCTGTTTGGCGTTTCTTTGGACTGCAGCCGGGAGAGGAGCAGAGCCGACTTGTTCAGTCCCCGGTCCCGCTACTCCTAGGCCTTTCCTCACACTTGACCTTGGATGCTCTGGGGCAGGTTGTGTCTGCCACAAGCACTCGATGTGTCCGGAAGCACTGAATCCTCTGTTCGTTGACTTTGTTCCCAGGACTGTCTCAGGAGGTGACGATGTTTTCCCATGGGGGAATCTGTGTCAGAGGCTTGCCAACCATACTTTTCACGTGGTTCATGAAAAGCTCGCCCGTCGCCGGTCACCTGTCGACTCACCATCCGTACGAGAGTCAGCACCAACACGCCCGGCAGAGCTGAGCGTCAAGAAGGGGTTGCGTGGAAAGAGATTTGTGTGCTTGGTCCTGGTCCTGGTTATAGACAGAAAGTATCAAGGGGGAATAACTCCCAGAATAAGTAGGCTTGCCTGGAATGCGAAATAGTGAGAAGAGGCCTCGCGCTTGGAGGATGGGTCAGAGCTCTAGCCACGGGAGAGTGAAAAGGAAAGGCCCGGGAAAGGGCCGTGGGGCAGGGGACGGTCTGAGCCCAGCACCAGCGGTGAAGGACGAGGAGGCACCTTGAAAGAACGTGCTGTTCGGAGGTTTGTGGTAAGAGCACACCGGTGCTGCTAAAGATGAGGCTTGTGGAACCCAGATGGTGAAGAGGAGCCAGAAACAGGCCAGGAAGGATGAGAATCCTGTGTACTGAGGACCTGCACTTCACCAAGCCCACAGCAAAGGGTGCTGTCTAGATTCAAACCCAGTCACTTGCGCAAACGCCCCTCAGCCACCTCCTCATCTACAAGGCCGACAGATACTCGGTGCGTGAGGTGCGTGTACAGTCTAGGTGGACGGCACTCACATTATCGGGCAACCACACAGCTACTACGTGCTTTGAAAGAACCAACAGTGAGCTGATAGCTTTTTCTGGATCTGCCTATAAGCAAAGATACCGCTCGCTGCATACTGTGGATCTCGACTCCTGTCTCACGTCTCCATGAAGCCGTCAGAAAAGTCCTGTTCGTGCTCCCTCTCAGGCCAGGAATGACACTTAAAGTGTAACGTGCTCACGAAGTCCTCAGAGATTCATGGATTTGAATCGAGAAATTCCACCTGGTCCTTTCGCTCCCGATCCACTCCTGCTCTCACCACTACTACCACACGGGTCAGACACGAGCGAGTTCCCCTGAATTAGCTTGCACACGTGGGGACGGAGTTAGCTTTCGGCACACGGATATTTAGAAATTCCATGGCAGTAGGCCAGGTATTCACATTATGTATCGGATATTCGCCTAATTTGATAATAAGAGAGCTCAGGCCTCAGGCGTAACTTCAGGCAGATTTCCCCTCCAACAGAAACAGCTCAGATGGGCTGGCAGCCCGAGAAAACGAGCAACTGCCACTGACAGACTGAGACACCCATGGGCTCCCTCCGCGGGGAGACCTTCTGCCAAGGCTTCTCCCT
Organism: Giraffa tippelskirchi; assembly: GCF_054371585.1. Taxonomy (NCBI): domain Eukaryota; kingdom Metazoa; phylum Chordata; class Mammalia; order Artiodactyla; family Giraffidae; genus Giraffa; species Giraffa tippelskirchi. The sequence goes on along the minus strand of NC_137288.1, from coordinate 11,216,979 downwards.
CAAGGGCCGTGACCCAGCCTGCGGGCATCAGCTGAGGAGAAGGGGAGGTGGGTGCCCCGGAAACCAGCCGCGCTCGAGTCAGTCTCCCAGGAGCTCTCATTCCAGCTCTGGACGCTCACTCCCGGGCCTGGGTTCCCACTCCCGCTTTCAGATGGATCCCAGGCCCTTCTTCAGAGAAGTTCCTCCAGATGAGTCCCCAGCCACCAGTGGGCCTCATTCGACCTTGCGGGACCTCCCTCCCCTTCTGAAGCTAGGTTCCGTCTCTCTCTTCACAAAACTTTACGTCCAAAATAGATTGTTAACAGTGACTTGCCGTTTCCTTTTGTTCTCACCATTATTCTGACTACTTGCATTTAACTCCGCTCACCTTCGGATTGCTTATGACACTCCAGGCCACCGAAAAAAAGAGAGTTTCCGTTCTGAGCTCAAAGATCCTCAGGCGGCATTTGGGCCTCACTTTACCTCTGCTGGAGACAGGAAGGTGGCAGGTGACCGGGACCTGCCAAGAGCAGAGCAGAAGCTGTGCCCCTGAGCAGTGGTGCCTGGCTCTCTCTCATTGGTCGCAGAGGGTCTGCAAGATTCGAGGGGGTTCTTGACGGCCCCACCATGCTGGCGAGCCGTGCCGTCTCATCTCATCGGGAATCTGACCCCTCATCAGCAAGCGTAGCCATGTGCCCGCACCCTGAGTCTCTAAACCCTTCCCAGACCATCGCTCGGCCCGCCTTCTCCTCTCGGGCAGAATGAACCTGGGCTTCTCTCCTGGGACAGGTCCTTCTGTGTCATGGGATGTCCTCTTTACTCCTATTGCCGGCAATAGGAGTATTGATGGGCTGCTCATAGGTCAGAGACTCCTCATTCGTATTACCCAGAGGCTTCTCTTCAGTCAGTAAATTTTGTTCCTTTGACCTTAAAGGGATTGCCTTTGAAGACTATCATTTCTGACCTAGTCGCAAACCGTCTCTTTTGAGGAACTTCCTTAGGGTTCCAGGGATTAAGACAGTTTGCTTCCATTGCAAAGGGCACAGATTCATTCCTCGATTGCAGGATCTAGATCTCCTGTGCCTCACACTCTAGCCAAAAAGGTATATTTTAAATATAAAAGGGCCAAGCATAAACCTACTACTTTCCCTTTCCATTATTATGATAATAATCTAATTCTCTTCAAGGCAACACAAATGTTTCTTACTAACTAGAAGGATCATGTCGCGGAAATTATAAAGAGAAAAACAGGGAATTACTTCATGATATCTCACTATATCCGTCTCTGATCCAGCGTACGAAACATCAAGGAAGTCCACGTGAAATATCATCTTTAAATAGAGCTCTCCGCTTTGAGAGGATAGAACTAAACTCATTAAAACTAAGTTTTCCAGCATGTGGCTGCTTTGAAATCTTGCATCCAACCAACAATTCTGGAACCTATGATAATTCGGAATTGAGTAACCGATGACACAAACACTCTATTAGTCAGGGGGACGTTTTGGATCGCCTGAGTTCTACGTTCTCAATGTTATCAAGCCAGACAACAATCCTCACGGTTTTTCATAGATCTTGTAATATCTTTTTTAAAATTTCAACTTTTTTGAGGTATAATTGACATACAACATTGCAAGAAATTGAAATATAACTGTGGTGGTTTCATGTGTTTACGATGTGAAAGGATTCCTCATCCAGTTAATTCATATCACCTCACATATTTCACCTTCTTTTTTTTTTTCTTCCCTCCATCTTTCCTACTTAGATTTTTATCTTCATATAAGATTTCATTTATACAAAACATGTCAAAAAGATTGCCGTGTTTTACGTTAGATCCTCAGACTCTATTCATCTTATAGCTGAATATTTGTTCCCTTTTACCAACCTCTCCCCATAGCCCTAGTAACCACTTTTCTACTCTCTGTATGAGTTTTACTTTTTCCGGGATGCAATATCAGAGCCAGTCCTGAAATGTCCTCCAATTGCAATTCTTCTCTCAGAGTCATCAGTCCATTTTGTGTTCTCTTTCATGTTTTACAACATTACTCCTAACCAGCAATGGAGCGGGTGTGGCAGGCAATGAGCCAAGAAGATTTACAGGGTGGCATCCACTTACTGTGGGAATTAACCACGGCATTGATCAGTCTATCAACCTAGAAAGAGATCACTGGACATTGCACAAAAATTTGCTTATTTCTTTGTAGAAGTTTGGCATTAAACTAAACCCTTAGTTTGGGATGGGATGGGATGGGGTGGGATGGGATGGGATGGGATGGGGTGGGGGGTGGGGGGTGGAGGAAACGGGAGCACCCAGAACGAGGAGGAGACTGTCGGCCGTGCCGAGACACGGAAACATCGCACGGCTGGGGACCCGTTCCTATCGTCTTCCCCGGGGTGTGAAAGAGACTTGGCCTCCCGTCTCCTGAGAGTTCATCTCCCCAGCAACAACGGTCAGGCAAGCTGTCGGGTGTGTGTGTGTTGCGGGGGGTTGGGGGGCGGGGTGGGGAGAAAAAAGAAGACACCTTTCAAGTGAAAGGAGGGAGCGTAAAGGTCACTGAACCCTCTGACAGCGGCCTTCCATTTTCCAGACCAGTGACACGTTCCCCCAAGTCGCCCGGTTCCAGAAAACGCTTTTCGGAAACAGAATCCTCGGGGCCCGCGAACTCCTGAGGAATCCTCGGATGAGCTTCCGGGCCAGGCTATACCGTAGGCAGCGTGCTTCCCCTGAAGCCAAAGCCACGGGCTCCAGAGGGCCGCGTCCAAGAAGCTGATCTCGTACGGAACCCGGTGTCTTCTTCTCTAGGACACTCCTAGAAGCAGCAAGAGTGCCAGTTTGTGAGACTCGAAGGTGAAGCCGGCACGACGTAAACCCAGCGATGTGTGCGGTCAGAGGCCCATCTAGATTCGAGCTCCAGTGCTGGAGGGGAGCAGTGGGGACAGGAGGGTGGCCTGCGAGTCCGCCGTCCCGTCCCCACTCCTCCTGTGAACATCCGCCCCGTGGAAGGTGTCGAGGAACCTCATGACCTGACCTGCGGGGTGAACCGTCGCCAAAGACAAAGAATTCCTCCAGCCAGGCGTCGTCCGCAGCCACGAACCCCTTCCCTCCGTCGCCCGGCCTTTCAGAATGCCACGTGGAGCCCTCTCGAGACGTGTGGGGCTTGGAGGTATGGGCCCCCGAATTCTCCTCGCCCGGCCCTGCAAGAAACCATCCCGGGCCTGCCCCACATGAAGACTTCTCGGGCTTTTCGGTGGACCGGGCCTCCCAGGGTGCCCCTGCACCCGGCACCCTGCGACACCCCGAGAGATCCCACGGAGAAACGTCTCCGGCCACTCGCGCGGCACCTGCCTCGCTGGCGGGCGCCCCTTCCAACCTCCCCAGAGATACGTGAGCACGGACGCTTCTTCCCCATCTGGGTCCCCTCACAGGCTCTGTGAGTTCCTGCGGTTCCGCACGCCCTCGACTTGGCTGTGGTTCGGGGCTCTGTTCTGTTCTGTGTTTGCTCTCCGGCCCACGTGATCTCTCTGGCTAGGGCACCCAGGAAAAGCGAAAAGAAATCGAGTCCGTGTGAGTACTATTCAGGCATCAAGTGGGGATACCTACCAACGACCTCTAACGTGGATCCACCAAGATGGCGGCCGTGTGGGGTTCAGGAGGATCATTTTGCGTTTTCTGGGGGCGCTGTTTGCTCTCAATGATTTCACGTGCCTTTGGGGCATGGCTCACGGAGATGGACGTGAAGCAGCAGGGCAGCCACATCTGGCGTCTCGGCCTAGCTAGGGCGGCTCCACGAGTGACCTCTCGGAACCGGGGCTGAGACCGCCATCCCTCCCCGGGCCCCCCTCGGTGGCTGGGTATGGGGGGGAGGAGGGGGAGGTTTCGGAGGGGAGACGGGAGATCTGGGCTTGTGGTTGGGGGCGCGCGGGGCCACACGTGTCCTGTCATGATATTCCTGTAACGCTCCAACGAGATACGTATTATTCTCTATTCTGCAGATTGCTATCTGTATCTGAATGGAAATGTATTAGACTCTTGAAATCTGAGCCTTGACGAGGGGTGCGCCCTGTACGTCTCGGGCTACAGGCAGCATACGGAAACTGAAGATATCAGGAATCACGTATAAAGGTTCAAGTCAAAGAAACGGACCTAGTTCAGGGGCAGACTTAGTCTTCCTCGCTGCAGCCTCAAGGTAAATGCTGGGGGTACCCAGTCTATTCTTGGGAAGATACAGTGTTTATCTTAACTGTTGCCAGCAGCGCAGCTTCTCCTCTACCGGAGTTGAAATTGAGATTTAGTTCTTGCAGCTAGTAGTTCTTTTTCAGAACATCTATCGGGAAGGATCTGAATAGCTTGTCATGTCCCTGAAAATATACTAGACAACATTTGGTTCAGCTCTCGTACCCAGAGACTGGGGAAATTAAGGGGGCACTAGAAATCGCACCTTTGCGTTATATAGTATCTTTCCTGGAAAACAGGCTGCTCTGAAACTCTAATTGTATCAAACAGTAGCAGGGATAAGAAGTGCACGATCCACAAGTTTCAGTAAAGCCGGCTCTCCCGCGCCTTAACATTGTATACATTGTTAACAAAAGTTTAGAACTGGACACTCGATGGCAACAAAGAGGCATCCTGTTTGGCGTTTCTTTGGACTGCAGCCGGGAGAGGAGCAGAGCCGACTTGTTCAGTCCCCGGTCCCGCTACTCCTAGGCCTTTCCTCACACTTGACCTTGGATGCTCTGGGGCAGGTTGTGTCTGCCACAAGCACTCGATGTGTCCGGAAGCACTGAATCCTCTGTTCGTTGACTTTGTTCCCAGGACTGTCTCAGGAGGTGACGATGTTTTCCCATGGGGGAATCTGTGTCAGAGGCTTGCCAACCATACTTTTCACGTGGTTCATGAAAAGCTCGCCCGTCGCCGGTCACCTGTCGACTCACCATCCGTACGAGAGTCAGCACCAACACGCCCGGCAGAGCTGAGCGTCAAGAAGGGGTTGCGTGGAAAGAGATTTGTGTGCTTGGTCCTGGTCCTGGTTATAGACAGAAAGTATCAAGGGGGAATAACTCCCAGAATAAGTAGGCTTGCCTGGAATGCGAAATAGTGAGAAGAGGCCTCGCGCTTGGAGGATGGGTCAGAGCTCTAGCCACGGGAGAGTGAAAAGGAAAGGCCCGGGAAAGGGCCGTGGGGCAGGGGACGGTCTGAGCCCAGCACCAGCGGTGAAGGACGAGGAGGCACCTTGAAAGAACGTGCTGTTCGGAGGTTTGTGGTAAGAGCACACCGGTGCTGCTAAAGATGAGGCTTGTGGAACCCAGATGGTGAAGAGGAGCCAGAAACAGGCCAGGAAGGATGAGAATCCTGTGTACTGAGGACCTGCACTTCACCAAGCCCACAGCAAAGGGTGCTGTCTAGATTCAAACCCAGTCACTTGCGCAAACGCCCCTCAGCCACCTCCTCATCTACAAGGCCGACAGATACTCGGTGCGTGAGGTGCGTGTACAGTCTAGGTGGACGGCACTCACATTATCGGGCAACCACACAGCTACTACGTGCTTTGAAAGAACCAACAGTGAGCTGATAGCTTTTTCTGGATCTGCCTATAAGCAAAGATACCGCTCGCTGCATACTGTGGATCTCGACTCCTGTCTCACGTCTCCATGAAGCCGTCAGAAAAGTCCTGTTCGTGCTCCCTCTCAGGCCAGGAATGACACTTAAAGTGTAACGTGCTCACGAAGTCCTCAGAGATTCATGGATTTGAATCGAGAAATTCCACCTGGTCCTTTCGCTCCCGATCCACTCCTGCTCTCACCACTACTACCACACGGGTCAGACACGAGCGAGTTCCCCTGAATTAGCTTGCACACGTGGGGACGGAGTTAGCTTTCGGCACACGGATATTTAGAAATTCCATGGCAGTAGGCCAGGTATTCACATTATGTATCGGATATTCGCCTAATTTGATAATAAGAGAGCTCAGGCCTCAGGCGTAACTTCAGGCAGATTTCCCCTCCAACAGAAACAGCTCAGATGGGCTGGCAGCCCGAGAAAACGAGCAACTGCCACTGACAGACTGAGACACCCATGGGCTCCCTCCGCGGGGAGACCTTCTGCCAAGGCTTCTCCCTCAAGGGCCGTGACCCAGCCTGCGGGCATCAGCTGAGGAGAAGGGGAGGTGGGTGCCCCGGAAACCAGCCGCGCTCGAGTCAGTCTCCCAGGAGCTCTCATTCCAGCTCTGGACGCTCACTCCCGGGCCTGGGTTCCCACTCCCGCTTTCAGATGGATCCCAGGCCCTTCTTCAGAGAAGTTCCTCCAGATGAGTCCCCAGCCACCAGTGGGCCTCATTCGACCTTGCGGGACCTCCCTCCCCTTCTGAAGCTAGGTTCCGTCTCTCTCTTCACAAAACTTTACGTCCAAAATAGATTGTTAACAGTGACTTGCCGTTTCCTTTTGTTCTCACCATTATTCTGACTACTTGCATTTAACTCCGCTCACCTTCGGATTGCTTATGACACTCCAGGCCACCGAAAAAAAGAGAGTTTCCGTTCTGAGCTCAAAGATCCTCAGGCGGCATTTGGGCCTCACTTTACCTCTGCTGGAGACAGGAAGGTGGCAGGTGACCGGGACCTGCCAAGAGCAGAGCAGAAGCTGTGCCCCTGAGCAGTGGTGCCTGGCTCTCTCTCATTGGTCGCAGAGGGTCTGCAAGATTCGAGGGGGTTCTTGACGGCCCCACCATGCTGGCGAGCCGTGCCGTCTCATCTCATCGGGAATCTGACCCCTCATCAGCAAGCGTAGCCATGTGCCCGCACCCTGAGTCTCTAAACCCTTCCCAGACCATCGCTCGGCCCGCCTTCTCCTCTCGGGCAGAATGAACCTGGGCTTCTCTCCTGGGACAGGTCCTTCTGTGTCATGGGATGTCCTCTTTACTCCTATTGCCGGCAATAGGAGTATTGATGGGCTGCTCATAGGTCAGAGACTCCTCATTCGTATTACCCAGAGGCTTCTCTTCAGTCAGTAAATTTTGTTCCTTTGACCTTAAAGGGATTGCCTTTGAAGACTATCATTTCTGACCTAGTCGCAAACCGTCTCTTTTGAGGAACTTCCTTAGGGTTCCAGGGATTAAGACAGTTTGCTTCCATTGCAAAGGGCACAGATTCATTCCTCGATTGCAGGATCTAGATCTCCTGTGCCTCACACTCTAGCCAAAAAGGTATATTTTAAATATAAAAGGGCCAAGCATAAACCTACTACTTTCCCTTTCCATTATTATGATAATAATCTAATTCTCTTCAAGGCAACACAAATGTTTCTTACTAACTAGAAGGATCATGTCGCGGAAATTATAAAGAGAAAAACAGGGAATTACTTCATGATATCTCACTATATCCGTCTCTGATCCAGCGTACGAAACATCAAGGAAGTCCACGTGAAATATCATCTTTAAATAGAGCTCTCCGCTTTGAGAGGATAGAACTAAACTCATTAAAACTAAGTTTTCCAGCATGTGGCTGCTTTGAAATCTTGCATCCAACCAACAATTCTGGAACCTATGATAATTCGGAATTGAGTAACCGATGACACAAACACTCTATTAGTCAGGGGGACGTTTTGGATCGCCTGAGTTCTACGTTCTCAATGTTATCAAGCCAGACAACAATCCTCACGGTTTTTCATAGATCTTGTAATATCTTTTTTAAAATTTCAACTTTTTTGAGGTATAATTGACATACAACATTGCAAGAAATTGAAATATAACTGTGGTGGTTTCATGTGTTTACGATGTGAAAGGATTCCTCATCCAGTTAATTCATATCACCTCACATATTTCACCTTCTTTTTTTTTTTCTTCCCTCCATCTTTCCTACTTAGATTTTTATCTTCATATAAGATTTCATTTATACAAAACATGTCAAAAAGATTGCCGTGTTTTACGTTAGATCCTCAGACTCTATTCATCTTATAGCTGAATATTTGTTCCCTTTTACCAACCTCTCCCCATAGCCCTAGTAACCACTTTTCTACTCTCTGTATGAGTTTTACTTTTTCCGGGATGCAATATCAGAGCCAGTCCTGAAATGTCCTCCAATTGCAATTCTTCTCTCAGAGTCATCAGTCCATTTTGTGTTCTCTTTCATGTTTTACAACATTACTCCTAACCAGCAATGGAGCGGGTGTGGCAGGCAATGAGCCAAGAAGATTTACAGGGTGGCATCCACTTACTGTGGGAATTAACCACGGCATTGATCAGTCTATCAACCTAGAAAGAGATCACTGGACATTGCACAAAAATTTGCTTATTTCTTTGTAGAAGTTTGGCATTAAACTAAACCCTTAGTTTGGGATGGGATGGGATGGGGTGGGATGGGATGGGATGGGATGGGGTGGGGGGTGGGGGGTGGAGGAAACGGGAGCACCCAGAACGAGGAGGAGACTGTCGGCCGTGCCGAGACACGGAAACATCGCACGGCTGGGGACCCGTTCCTATCGTCTTCCCCGGGGTGTGAAAGAGACTTGGCCTCCCGTCTCCTGAGAGTTCATCTCCCCAGCAACAACGGTCAGGCAAGCTGTCGGGTGTGTGTGTGTTGCGGGGGGTTGGGGGGCGGGGTGGGGAGAAAAAAGAAGACACCTTTCAAGTGAAAGGAGGGAGCGTAAAGGTCACTGAACCCTCTGACAGCGGCCTTCCATTTTCCAGACCAGTGACACGTTCCCCCAAGTCGCCCGGTTCCAGAAAACGCTTTTCGGAAACAGAATCCTCGGGGCCCGCGAACTCCTGAGGAATCCTCGGATGAGCTTCCGGGCCAGGCTATACCGTAGGCAGCGTGCTTCCCCTGAAGCCAAAGCCACGGGCTCCAGAGGGCCGCGTCCAAGAAGCTGATCTCGTACGGAACCCGGTGTCTTCTTCTCTAGGACACTCCTAGAAGCAGCAAGAGTGCCAGTTTGTGAGACTCGAAGGTGAAGCCGGCACGACGTAAACCCAGCGATGTGTGCGGTCAGAGGCCCATCTAGATTCGAGCTCCAGTGCTGGAGGGGAGCAGTGGGGACAGGAGGGTGGCCTGCGAGTCCGCCGTCCCGTCCCCACTCCTCCTGTGAACATCCGCCCCGTGGAAGGTGTCGAGGAACCTCATGACCTGACCTGCGGGGTGAACCGTCGCCAAAGACAAAGAATTCCTCCAGCCAGGCGTCGTCCGCAGCCACGAACCCCTTCCCTCCGTCGCCCGGCCTTTCAGAATGCCACGTGGAGCCCTCTCGAGACGTGTGGGGCTTGGAGGTATGGGCCCCCGAATTCTCCTCGCCCGGCCCTGCAAGAAACCATCCCGGGCCTGCCCCACATGAAGACTTCTCGGGCTTTTCGGTGGACCGGGCCTCCCAGGGTGCCCCTGCACCCGGCACCCTGCGACACCCCGAGAGATCCCACGGAGAAACGTCTCCGGCCACTCGCGCGGCACCTGCCTCGCTGGCGGGCGCCCCTTCCAACCTCCCCAGAGATACGTGAGCACGGACGCTTCTTCCCCATCTGGGTCCCCTCACAGGCTCTGTGAGTTCCTGCGGTTCCGCACGCCCTCGACTTGGCTGTGGTTCGGGGCTCTGTTCTGTTCTGTGTTTGCTCTCCGGCCCACGTGATCTCTCTGGCTAGGGCACCCAGGAAAAGCGAAAAGAAATCGAGTCCGTGTGAGTACTATTCAGGCATCAAGTGGGGATACCTACCAACGACCTCTAACGTGGATCCACCAAGATGGCGGCCGTGTGGGGTTCAGGAGGATCATTTTGCGTTTTCTGGGGGCGCTGTTTGCTCTCAATGATTTCACGTGCCTTTGGGGCATGGCTCACGGAGATGGACGTGAAGCAGCAGGGCAGCCACATCTGGCGTCTCGGCCTAGCTAGGGCGGCTCCACGAGTGACCTCTCGGAACCGGGGCTGAGACCGCCATCCCTCCCCGGGCCCCCCTCGGTGGCTGGGTATGGGGGGGAGGAGGGGGAGGTTTCGGAGGGGAGACGGGAGATCTGGGCTTGTGGTTGGGGGCGCGCGGGGCCACACGTGTCCTGTCATGATATTCCTGTAACGCTCCAACGAGATACGTATTATTCTCTATTCTGCAGATTGCTATCTGTATCTGAATGGAAATGTATTAGACTCTTGAAATCTGAGCCTTGACGAGGGGTGCGCCCTGTACGTCTCGGGCTACAGGCAGCATACGGAAACTGAAGATATCAGGAATCACGTATAAAGGTTCAAGTCAAAGAAACGGACCTAGTTCAGGGGCAGACTTAGTCTTCCTCGCTGCAGCCTCAAGGTAAATGCTGGGGGTACCCAGTCTATTCTTGGGAAGATACAGTGTTTATCTTAACTGTTGCCAGCAGCGCAGCTTCTCCTCTACCGGAGTTGAAATTGAGATTTAGTTCTTGCAGCTAGTAGTTCTTTTTCAGAACATCTATCGGGAAGGATCTGAATAGCTTGTCATGTCCCTGAAAATATACTAGACAACATTTGGTTCAGCTCTCGTACCCAGAGACTGGGGAAATTAAGGGGGCACTAGAAATCGCACCTTTGCGTTATATAGTATCTTTCCTGGAAAACAGGCTGCTCTGAAACTCTAATTGTATCAAACAGTAGCAGGGATAAGAAGTGCACGATCCACAAGTTTCAGTAAAGCCGGCTCTCCCGCGCCTTAACATTGTATACATTGTTAACAAAAGTTTAGAACTGGACACTCGATGGCAACAAAGAGGCATCCTGTTTGGCGTTTCTTTGGACTGCAGCCGGGAGAGGAGCAGAGCCGACTTGTTCAGTCCCCGGTCCCGCTACTCCTAGGCCTTTCCTCACACTTGACCTTGGATGCTCTGGGGCAGGTTGTGTCTGCCACAAGCACTCGATGTGTCCGGAAGCACTGAATCCTCTGTTCGTTGACTTTGTTCCCAGGACTGTCTCAGGAGGTGACGATGTTTTCCCATGGGGGAATCTGTGTCAGAGGCTTGCCAACCATACTTTTCACGTGGTTCATGAAAAGCTCGCCCGTCGCCGGTCACCTGTCGACTCACCATCCGTACGAGAGTCAGCACCAACACGCCCGGCAGAGCTGAGCGTCAAGAAGGGGTTGCGTGGAAAGAGATTTGTGTGCTTGGTCCTGGTCCTGGTTATAGACAGAAAGTATCAAGGGGGAATAACTCCCAGAATAAGTAGGCTTGCCTGGAATGCGAAATAGTGAGAAGAGGCCTCGCGCTTGGAGGATGGGTCAGAGCTCTAGCCACGGGAGAGTGAAAAGGAAAGGCCCGGGAAAGGGCCGTGGGGCAGGGGACGGTCTGAGCCCAGCACCAGCGGTGAAGGACGAGGAGGCACCTTGAAAGAACGTGCTGTTCGGAGGTTTGTGGTAAGAGCACACCGGTGCTGCTAAAGATGAGGCTTGTGGAACCCAGATGGTGAAGAGGAGCCAGAAACAGGCCAGGAAGGATGAGAATCCTGTGTACTGAGGACCTGCACTTCACCAAGCCCACAGCAAAGGGTGCTGTCTAGATTCAAACCCAGTCACTTGCGCAAACGCCCCTCAGCCACCTCCTCATCTACAAGGCCGACAGATACTCGGTGCGTGAGGTGCGTGTACAGTCTAGGTGGACGGCACTCACATTATCGGGCAACCACACAGCTACTACGTGCTTTGAAAGAACCAACAGTGAGCTGATAGCTTTTTCTGGATCTGCCTATAAGCAAAGATACCGCTCGCTGCATACTGTGGATCTCGACTCCTGTCTCACGTCTCCATGAAGCCGTCAGAAAAGTCCTGTTCGTGCTCCCTCTCAGGCCAGGAATGACACTTAAAGTGTAACGTGCTCACGAAGTCCTCAGAGATTCATGGATTTGAATCGAGAAATTCCACCTGGTCCTTTCGCTCCCGATCCACTCCTGCTCTCACCACTACTACCACACGGGTCAGACACGAGCGAGTTCCCCTGAATTAGCTTGCACACGTGGGGACGGAGTTAGCTTTCGGCACACGGATATTTAGAAATTCCATGGCAGTAGGCCAGGTATTCACATTATGTATCGGATATTCGCCTAATTTGATAATAAGAGAGCTCAGGCCTCAGGCGTAACTTCAGGCAGATTTCCCCTCCAACAGAAACAGCTCAGATGGGCTGGCAGCCCGAGAAAACGAGCAACTGCCACTGACAGACTGAGACACCCATGGGCTCCCTCCGCGGGGAGACCTTCTGCCAAGGCTTCTCCCTCAAGGGCCGTGACCCAGCCTGCGGGCATCAGCTGAGGAGAAGGGGAGGTGGGTGCCCCGGAAACCAGCCGCGCTCGAGTCAGTCTCCCAGGAGCTCTCATTCCAGCTCTGGACGCTCACTCCCGGGCCTGGGTTCCCACTCCCGCTTTCAGATGGATCCCAGGCCCTTCTTCAGAGAAGTTCCTCCAGATGAGTCCCCAGCCACCAGTGGGCCTCATTCGACCTTGCGGGACCTCCCTCCCCTTCTGAAGCTAGGTTCCGTCTCTCTCTTCACAAAACTTTACGTCCAAAATAGATTGTTAACAGTGACTTGCCGTTTCCTTTTGTTCTCACCATTATTCTGACTACTTGCATTTAACTCCGCTCACCTTCGGATTGCTTATGACACTCCAGGCCACCGAAAAAAAGAGAGTTTCCGTTCTGAGCTCAAAGATCCTCAGGCGGCATTTGGGCCTCACTTTACCTCTGCTGGAGACAGGAAGGTGGCAGGTGACCGGGACCTGCCAAGAGCAGAGCAGAAGCTGTGCCCCTGAGCAGTGGTGCCTGGCTCTCTCTCATTGGTCGCAGAGGGTCTGCAAGATTCGAGGGGGTTCTTGACGGCCCCACCATGCTGGCGAGCCGTGCCGTCTCATCTCATCGGGAATCTGACCCCTCATCAGCAAGCGTAGCCATGTGCCCGCACCCTGAGTCTCTAAACCCTTCCCAGACCATCGCTCGGCCCGCCTTCTCCTCTCGGGCAGAATGAACCTGGGCTTCTCTCCTGGGACAGGTCCTTCTGTGTCATGGGATGTCCTCTTTACTCCTATTGCCGGCAATAGGAGTATTGATGGGCTGCTCATAGGTCAGAGACTCCTCATTCGTATTACCCAGAGGCTTCTCTTCAGTCAGTAAATTTTGTTCCTTTGACCTTAAAGGGATTGCCTTTGAAGACTATCATTTCTGACCTAGTCGCAAACCGTCTCTTTTGAGGAACTTCCTTAGGGTTCCAGGGATTAAGACAGTTTGCTTCCATTGCAAAGGGCACAGATTCATTCCTCGATTGCAGGATCTAGATCTCCTGTGCCTCACACTCTAGCCAAAAAGGTATATTTTAAATATAAAAGGGCCAAGCATAAACCTACTACTTTCCCTTTCCATTATTATGATAATAATCTAATTCTCTTCAAGGCAACACAAATGTTTCTTACTAACTAGAAGGATCATGTCGCGGAAATTATAAAGAGAAAAACAGGGAATTACTTCATGATATCTCACTATATCCGTCTCTGATCCAGCGTACGAAACATCAAGGAAGTCCACGTGAAATATCATCTTTAAATAGAGCTCTCCGCTTTGAGAGGATAGAACTAAACTCATTAAAACTAAGTTTTCCAGCATGTGGCTGCTTTGAAATCTTGCATCCAACCAACAATTCTGGAACCTATGATAATTCGGAATTGAGTAACCGATGACACAAACACTCTATTAGTCAGGGGGACGTTTTGGATCGCCTGAGTTCTACGTTCTCAATGTTATCAAGCCAGACAACAATCCTCACGGTTTTTCATAGATCTTGTAATATCTTTTTTAAAATTTCAACTTTTTTGAGGTATAATTGACATACAACATTGCAAGAAATTGAAATATAACTGTGGTGGTTTCATGTGTTTACGATGTGAAAGGATTCCTCATCCAGTTAATTCATATCACCTCACATATTTCACCTTCTTTTTTTTTTTCTTCCCTCCATCTTTCCTACTTAGATTTTTATCTTCATATAAGATTTCATTTATACAAAACATGTCAAAAAGATTGCCGTGTTTTACGTTAGATCCTCAGACTCTATTCATCTTATAGCTGAATATTTGTTCCCTTTTACCAACCTCTCCCCATAGCCCTAGTAACCACTTTTCTACTCTCTGTATGAGTTTTACTTTTTCCGGGATGCAATATCAGAGCCAGTCCTGAAATGTCCTCCAATTGCAATTCTTCTCTCAGAGTCATCAGTCCATTTTGTGTTCTCTTTCATGTTTTACAACATTACTCCTAACCAGCAATGGAGCGGGTGTGGCAGGCAATGAGCCAAGAAGATTTACAGGGTGGCATCCACTTACTGTGGGAATTAACCACGGCATTGATCAGTCTATCAACCTAGAAAGAGATCACTGGACATTGCACAAAAATTTGCTTATTTCTTTGTAGAAGTTTGGCATTAAACTAAACCCTTAGTTTGGGATGGGATGGGATGGGGTGGGATGGGATGGGATGGGATGGGGTGGGGGGTGGGGGGTGGAGGAAACGGGAGCACCCAGAACGAGGAGGAGACTGTCGGCCGTGCCGAGACACGGAAACATCGCACGGCTGGGGACCCGTTCCTATCGTCTTCCCCGGGGTGTGAAAGAGACTTGGCCTCCCGTCTCCTGAGAGTTCATCTCCCCAGCAACAACGGTCAGGCAAGCTGTCGGGTGTGTGTGTGTTGCGGGGGGTTGGGGGGCGGGGTGGGGAGAAAAAAGAAGACACCTTTCAAGTGAAAGGAGGGAGCGTAAAGGTCACTGAACCCTCTGACAGCGGCCTTCCATTTTCCAGACCAGTGACACGTTCCCCCAAGTCGCCCGGTTCCAGAAAACGCTTTTCGGAAACAGAATCCTCGGGGCCCGCGAACTCCTGAGGAATCCTCGGATGAGCTTCCGGGCCAGGCTATACCGTAGGCAGCGTGCTTCCCCTGAAGCCAAAGCCACGGGCTCCAGAGGGCCGCGTCCAAGAAGCTGATCTCGTACGGAACCCGGTGTCTTCTTCTCTAGGACACTCCTAGAAGCAGCAAGAGTGCCAGTTTGTGAGACTCGAAGGTGAAGCCGGCACGACGTAAACCCAGCGATGTGTGCGGTCAGAGGCCCATCTAGATTCGAGCTCCAGTGCTGGAGGGGAGCAGTGGGGACAGGAGGGTGGCCTGCGAGTCCGCCGTCCCGTCCCCACTCCTCCTGTGAACATCCGCCCCGTGGAAGGTGTCGAGGAACCTCATGACCTGACCTGCGGGGTGAACCGTCGCCAAAGACAAAGAATTCCTCCAGCCAGGCGTCGTCCGCAGCCACGAACCCCTTCCCTCCGTCGCCCGGCCTTTCAGAATGCCACGTGGAGCCCTCTCGAGACGTGTGGGGCTTGGAGGTATGGGCCCCCGAATTCTCCTCGCCCGGCCCTGCAAGAAACCATCCCGGGCCTGCCCCACATGAAGACTTCTCGGGCTTTTCGGTGGACCGGGCCTCCCAGGGTGCCCCTGCACCCGGCACCCTGCGACACCCCGAGAGATCCCACGGAGAAACGTCTCCGGCCACTCGCGCGGCACCTGCCTCGCTGGCGGGCGCCCCTTCCAACCTCCCCAGAGATACGTGAGCACGGACGCTTCTTCCCCATCTGGGTCCCCTCACAGGCTCTGTGAGTTCCTGCGGTTCCGCACGCCCTCGACTTGGCTGTGGTTCGGGGCTCTGTTCTGTTCTGTGTTTGCTCTCCGGCCCACGTGATCTCTCTGGCTAGGGCACCCAGGAAAAGCGAAAAGAAATCGAGTCCGTGTGAGTACTATTCAGGCATCAAGTGGGGATACCTACCAACGACCTCTAACGTGGATCCACCAAGATGGCGGCCGTGTGGGGTTCAGGAGGATCATTTTGCGTTTTCTGGGGGCGCTGTTTGCTCTCAATGATTTCACGTGCCTTTGGGGCATGGCTCACGGAGATGGACGTGAAGCAGCAGGGCAGCCACATCTGGCGTCTCGGCCTAGCTAGGGCGGCTCCACGAGTGACCTCTCGGAACCGGGGCTGAGACCGCCATCCCTCCCCGGGCCCCCCTCGGTGGCTGGGTATGGGGGGGAGGAGGGGGAGGTTTCGGAGGGGAGACGGGAGATCTGGGCTTGTGGTTGGGGGCGCGCGGGGCCACACGTGTCCTGTCATGATATTCCTGTAACGCTCCAACGAGATACGTATTATTCTCTATTCTGCAGATTGCTATCTGTATCTGAATGGAAATGTATTAGACTCTTGAAATCTGAGCCTTGACGAGGGGTGCGCCCTGTACGTCTCGGGCTACAGGCAGCATACGGAAACTGAAGATATCAGGAATCACGTATAAAGGTTCAAGTCAAAGAAACGGACCTAGTTCAGGGGCAGACTTAGTCTTCCTCGCTGCAGCCTCAAGGTAAATGCTGGGGGTACCCAGTCTATTCTTGGGAAGATACAGTGTTTATCTTAACTGTTGCCAGCAGCGCAGCTTCTCCTCTACCGGAGTTGAAATTGAGATTTAGTTCTTGCAGCTAGTAGTTCTTTTTCAGAACATCTATCGGGAAGGATCTGAATAGCTTGTCATGTCCCTGAAAATATACTAGACAACATTTGGTTCAGCTCTCGTACCCAGAGACTGGGGAAATTAAGGGGGCACTAGAAATCGCACCTTTGCGTTATATAGTATCTTTCCTGGAAAACAGGCTGCTCTGAAACTCTAATTGTATCAAACAGTAGCAGGGATAAGAAGTGCACGATCCACAAGTTTCAGTAAAGCCGGCTCTCCCGCGCCTTAACATTGTATACATTGTTAACAAAAGTTTAGAACTGGACACTCGATGGCAACAAAGAGGCATCCTGTTTGGCGTTTCTTTGGACTGCAGCCGGGAGAGGAGCAGAGCCGACTTGTTCAGTCCCCGGTCCCGCTACTCCTAGGCCTTTCCTCACACTTGACCTTGGATGCTCTGGGGCAGGTTGTGTCTGCCACAAGCACTCGATGTGTCCGGAAGCACTGAATCCTCTGTTCGTTGACTTTGTTCCCAGGACTGTCTCAGGAGGTGACGATGTTTTCCCATGGGGGAATCTGTGTCAGAGGCTTGCCAACCATACTTTTCACGTGGTTCATGAAAAGCTCGCCCGTCGCCGGTCACCTGTCGACTCACCATCCGTACGAGAGTCAGCACCAACACGCCCGGCAGAGCTGAGCGTCAAGAAGGGGTTGCGTGGAAAGAGATTTGTGTGCTTGGTCCTGGTCCTGGTTATAGACAGAAAGTATCAAGGGGGAATAACTCCCAGAATAAGTAGGCTTGCCTGGAATGCGAAATAGTGAGAAGAGGCCTCGCGCTTGGAGGATGGGTCAGAGCTCTAGCCACGGGAGAGTGAAAAGGAAAGGCCCGGGAAAGGGCCGTGGGGCAGGGGACGGTCTGAGCCCAGCACCAGCGGTGAAGGACGAGGAGGCACCTTGAAAGAACGTGCTGTTCGGAGGTTTGTGGTAAGAGCACACCGGTGCTGCTAAAGATGAGGCTTGTGGAACCCAGATGGTGAAGAGGAGCCAGAAACAGGCCAGGAAGGATGAGAATCCTGTGTACTGAGGACCTGCACTTCACCAAGCCCACAGCAAAGGGTGCTGTCTAGATTCAAACCCAGTCACTTGCGCAAACGCCCCTCAGCCACCTCCTCATCTACAAGGCCGACAGATACTCGGTGCGTGAGGTGCGTGTACAGTCTAGGTGGACGGCACTCACATTATCGGGCAACCACACAGCTACTACGTGCTTTGAAAGAACCAACAGTGAGCTGATAGCTTTTTCTGGATCTGCCTATAAGCAAAGATACCGCTCGCTGCATACTGTGGATCTCGACTCCTGTCTCACGTCTCCATGAAGCCGTCAGAAAAGTCCTGTTCGTGCTCCCTCTCAGGCCAGGAATGACACTTAAAGTGTAACGTGCTCACGAAGTCCTCAGAGATTCATGGATTTGAATCGAGAAATTCCACCTGGTCCTTTCGCTCCCGATCCACTCCTGCTCTCACCACTACTACCACACGGGTCAGACACGAGCGAGTTCCCCTGAATTAGCTTGCACACGTGGGGACGGAGTTAGCTTTCGGCACACGGATATTTAGAAATTCCATGGCAGTAGGCCAGGTATTCACATTATGTATCGGATATTCGCCTAATTTGATAATAAGAGAGCTCAGGCCTCAGGCGTAACTTCAGGCAGATTTCCCCTCCAACAGAAACAGCTCAGATGGGCTGGCAGCCCGAGAAAACGAGCAACTGCCACTGACAGACTGAGACACCCATGGGCTCCCTCCGCGGGGAGACCTTCTGCCAAGGCTTCTCCCTCAAGGGCCGTGACCCAGCCTGCGGGCATCAGCTGAGGAGAAGGGGAGGTGGGTGCCCCGGAAACCAGCCGCGCTCGAGTCAGTCTCCCAGGAGCTCTCATTCCAGCTCTGGACGCTCACTCCCGGGCCTGGGTTCCCACTCCCGCTTTCAGATGGATCCCAGGCCCTTCTTCAGAGAAGTTCCTCCAGATGAGTCCCCAGCCACCAGTGGGCCTCATTCGACCTTGCGGGACCTCCCTCCCCTTCTGAAGCTAGGTTCCGTCTCTCTCTTCACAAAACTTTACGTCCAAAATAGATTGTTAACAGTGACTTGCCGTTTCCTTTTGTTCTCACCATTATTCTGACTACTTGCATTTAACTCCGCTCACCTTCGGATTGCTTATGACACTCCAGGCCACCGAAAAAAAGAGAGTTTCCGTTCTGAGCTCAAAGATCCTCAGGCGGCATTTGGGCCTCACTTTACCTCTGCTGGAGACAGGAAGGTGGCAGGTGACCGGGACCTGCCAAGAGCAGAGCAGAAGCTGTGCCCCTGAGCAGTGGTGCCTGGCTCTCTCTCATTGGTCGCAGAGGGTCTGCAAGATTCGAGGGGGTTCTTGACGGCCCCACCATGCTGGCGAGCCGTGCCGTCTCATCTCATCGGGAATCTGACCCCTCATCAGCAAGCGTAGCCATGTGCCCGCACCCTGAGTCTCTAAACCCTTCCCAGACCATCGCTCGGCCCGCCTTCTCCTCTCGGGCAGAATGAACCTGGGCTTCTCTCCTGGGACAGGTCCTTCTGTGTCATGGGATGTCCTCTTTACTCCTATTGCCGGCAATAGGAGTATTGATGGGCTGCTCATAGGTCAGAGACTCCTCATTCGTATTACCCAGAGGCTTCTCTTCAGTCAGTAAATTTTGTTCCTTTGACCTTAAAGGGATTGCCTTTGAAGACTATCATTTCTGACCTAGTCGCAAACCGTCTCTTTTGAGGAACTTCCTTAGGGTTCCAGGGATTAAGACAGTTTGCTTCCATTGCAAAGGGCACAGATTCATTCCTCGATTGCAGGATCTAGATCTCCTGTGCCTCACACTCTAGCCAAAAAGGTATATTTTAAATATAAAAGGGCCAAGCATAAACCTACTACTTTCCCTTTCCATTATTATGATAATAATCTAATTCTCTTCAAGGCAACACAAATGTTTCTTACTAACTAGAAGGATCATGTCGCGGAAATTATAAAGAGAAAAACAGGGAATTACTTCATGATATCTCACTATATCCGTCTCTGATCCAGCGTACGAAACATCAAGGAAGTCCACGTGAAATATCATCTTTAAATAGAGCTCTCCGCTTTGAGAGGATAGAACTAAACTCATTAAAACTAAGTTTTCCAGCATGTGGCTGCTTTGAAATCTTGCATCCAACCAACAATTCTGGAACCTATGATAATTCGGAATTGAGTAACCGATGACACAAACACTCTATTAGTCAGGGGGACGTTTTGGATCGCCTGAGTTCTACGTTCTCAATGTTATCAAGCCAGACAACAATCCTCACGGTTTTTCATAGATCTTGTAATATCTTTTTTAAAATTTCAACTTTTTTGAGGTATAATTGACATACAACATTGCAAGAAATTGAAATATAACTGTGGTGGTTTCATGTGTTTACGATGTGAAAGGATTCCTCATCCAGTTAATTCATATCACCTCACATATTTCACCTTCTTTTTTTTTTTCTTCCCTCCATCTTTCCTACTTAGATTTTTATCTTCATATAAGATTTCATTTATACAAAACATGTCAAAAAGATTGCCGTGTTTTACGTTAGATCCTCAGACTCTATTCATCTTATAGCTGAATATTTGTTCCCTTTTACCAACCTCTCCCCATAGCCCTAGTAACCACTTTTCTACTCTCTGTATGAGTTTTACTTTTTCCGGGATGCAATATCAGAGCCAGTCCTGAAATGTCCTCCAATTGCAATTCTTCTCTCAGAGTCATCAGTCCATTTTGTGTTCTCTTTCATGTTTTACAACATTACTCCTAACCAGCAATGGAGCGGGTGTGGCAGGCAATGAGCCAAGAAGATTTACAGGGTGGCATCCACTTACTGTGGGAATTAACCACGGCATTGATCAGTCTATCAACCTAGAAAGAGATCACTGGACATTGCACAAAAATTTGCTTATTTCTTTGTAGAAGTTTGGCATTAAACTAAACCCTTAGTTTGGGATGGGATGGGATGGGGTGGGATGGGATGGGATGGGATGGGGTGGGGGGTGGGGGGTGGAGGAAACGGGAGCACCCAGAACGAGGAGGAGACTGTCGGCCGTGCCGAGACACGGAAACATCGCACGGCTGGGGACCCGTTCCTATCGTCTTCCCCGGGGTGTGAAAGAGACTTGGCCTCCCGTCTCCTGAGAGTTCATCTCCCCAGCAACAACGGTCAGGCAAGCTGTCGGGTGTGTGTGTGTTGCGGGGGGTTGGGGGGCGGGGTGGGGAGAAAAAAGAAGACACCTTTCAAGTGAAAGGAGGGAGCGTAAAGGTCACTGAACCCTCTGACAGCGGCCTTCCATTTTCCAGACCAGTGACACGTTCCCCCAAGTCGCCCGGTTCCAGAAAACGCTTTTCGGAAACAGAATCCTCGGGGCCCGCGAACTCCTGAGGAATCCTCGGATGAGCTTCCGGGCCAGGCTATACCGTAGGCAGCGTGCTTCCCCTGAAGCCAAAGCCACGGGCTCCAGAGGGCCGCGTCCAAGAAGCTGATCTCGTACGGAACCCGGTGTCTTCTTCTCTAGGACACTCCTAGAAGCAGCAAGAGTGCCAGTTTGTGAGACTCGAAGGTGAAGCCGGCACGACGTAAACCCAGCGATGTGTGCGGTCAGAGGCCCATCTAGATTCGAGCTCCAGTGCTGGAGGGGAGCAGTGGGGACAGGAGGGTGGCCTGCGAGTCCGCCGTCCCGTCCCCACTCCTCCTGTGAACATCCGCCCCGTGGAAGGTGTCGAGGAACCTCATGACCTGACCTGCGGGGTGAACCGTCGCCAAAGACAAAGAATTCCTCCAGCCAGGCGTCGTCCGCAGCCACGAACCCCTTCCCTCCGTCGCCCGGCCTTTCAGAATGCCACGTGGAGCCCTCTCGAGACGTGTGGGGCTTGGAGGTATGGGCCCCCGAATTCTCCTCGCCCGGCCCTGCAAGAAACCATCCCGGGCCTGCCCCACATGAAGACTTCTCGGGCTTTTCGGTGGACCGGGCCTCCCAGGGTGCCCCTGCACCCGGCACCCTGCGACACCCCGAGAGATCCCACGGAGAAACGTCTCCGGCCACTCGCGCGGCACCTGCCTCGCTGGCGGGCGCCCCTTCCAACCTCCCCAGAGATACGTGAGCACGGACGCTTCTTCCCCATCTGGGTCCCCTCACAGGCTCTGTGAGTTCCTGCGGTTCCGCACGCCCTCGACTTGGCTGTGGTTCGGGGCTCTGTTCTGTTCTGTGTTTGCTCTCCGGCCCACGTGATCTCTCTGGCTAGGGCACCCAGGAAAAGCGAAAAGAAATCGAGTCCGTGTGAGTACTATTCAGGCATCAAGTGGGGATACCTACCAACGACCTCTAACGTGGATCCACCAAGATGGCGGCCGTGTGGGGTTCAGGAGGATCATTTTGCGTTTTCTGGGGGCGCTGTTTGCTCTCAATGATTTCACGTGCCTTTGGGGCATGGCTCACGGAGATGGACGTGAAGCAGCAGGGCAGCCACATCTGGCGTCTCGGCCTAGCTAGGGCGGCTCCACGAGTGACCTCTCGGAACCGGGGCTGAGACCGCCATCCCTCCCCGGGCCCCCCTCGGTGGCTGGGTATGGGGGGGAGGAGGGGGAGGTTTCGGAGGGGAGACGGGAGATCTGGGCTTGTGGTTGGGGGCGCGCGGGGCCACACGTGTCCTGTCATGATATTCCTGTAACGCTCCAACGAGATACGTATTATTCTCTATTCTGCAGATTGCTATCTGTATCTGAATGGAAATGTATTAGACTCTTGAAATCTGAGCCTTGACGAGGGGTGCGCCCTGTACGTCTCGGGCTACAGGCAGCATACGGAAACTGAAGATATCAGGAATCACGTATAAAGGTTCAAGTCAAAGAAACGGACCTAGTTCAGGGGCAGACTTAGTCTTCCTCGCTGCAGCCTCAAGGTAAATGCTGGGGGTACCCAGTCTATTCTTGGGAAGATACAGTGTTTATCTTAACTGTTGCCAGCAGCGCAGCTTCTCCTCTACCGGAGTTGAAATTGAGATTTAGTTCTTGCAGCTAGTAGTTCTTTTTCAGAACATCTATCGGGAAGGATCTGAATAGCTTGTCATGTCCCTGAAAATATACTAGACAACATTTGGTTCAGCTCTCGTACCCAGAGACTGGGGAAATTAAGGGGGCACTAGAAATCGCACCTTTGCGTTATATAGTATCTTTCCTGGAAAACAGGCTGCTCTGAAACTCTAATTGTATCAAACAGTAGCAGGGATAAGAAGTGCACGATCCACAAGTTTCAGTAAAGCCGGCTCTCCCGCGCCTTAACATTGTATACATTGTTAACAAAAGTTTAGAACTGGACACTCGATGGCAACAAAGAGGCATCCTGTTTGGCGTTTCTTTGGACTGCAGCCGGGAGAGGAGCAGAGCCGACTTGTTCAGTCCCCGGTCCCGCTACTCCTAGGCCTTTCCTCACACTTGACCTTGGATGCTCTGGGGCAGGTTGTGTCTGCCACAAGCACTCGATGTGTCCGGAAGCACTGAATCCTCTGTTCGTTGACTTTGTTCCCAGGACTGTCTCAGGAGGTGACGATGTTTTCCCATGGGGGAATCTGTGTCAGAGGCTTGCCAACCATACTTTTCACGTGGTTCATGAAAAGCTCGCCCGTCGCCGGTCACCTGTCGACTCACCATCCGTACGAGAGTCAGCACCAACACGCCCGGCAGAGCTGAGCGTCAAGAAGGGGTTGCGTGGAAAGAGATTTGTGTGCTTGGTCCTGGTCCTGGTTATAGACAGAAAGTATCAAGGGGGAATAACTCCCAGAATAAGTAGGCTTGCCTGGAATGCGAAATAGTGAGAAGAGGCCTCGCGCTTGGAGGATGGGTCAGAGCTCTAGCCACGGGAGAGTGAAAAGGAAAGGCCCGGGAAAGGGCCGTGGGGCAGGGGACGGTCTGAGCCCAGCACCAGCGGTGAAGGACGAGGAGGCACCTTGAAAGAACGTGCTGTTCGGAGGTTTGTGGTAAGAGCACACCGGTGCTGCTAAAGATGAGGCTTGTGGAACCCAGATGGTGAAGAGGAGCCAGAAACAGGCCAGGAAGGATGAGAATCCTGTGTACTGAGGACCTGCACTTCACCAAGCCCACAGCAAAGGGTGCTGTCTAGATTCAAACCCAGTCACTTGCGCAAACGCCCCTCAGCCACCTCCTCATCTACAAGGCCGACAGATACTCGGTGCGTGAGGTGCGTGTACAGTCTAGGTGGACGGCACTCACATTATCGGGCAACCACACAGCTACTACGTGCTTTGAAAGAACCAACAGTGAGCTGATAGCTTTTTCTGGATCTGCCTATAAGCAAAGATACCGCTCGCTGCATACTGTGGATCTCGACTCCTGTCTCACGTCTCCATGAAGCCGTCAGAAAAGTCCTGTTCGTGCTCCCTCTCAGGCCAGGAATGACACTTAAAGTGTAACGTGCTCACGAAGTCCTCAGAGATTCATGGATTTGAATCGAGAAATTCCACCTGGTCCTTTCGCTCCCGATCCACTCCTGCTCTCACCACTACTACCACACGGGTCAGACACGAGCGAGTTCCCCTGAATTAGCTTGCACACGTGGGGACGGAGTTAGCTTTCGGCACACGGATATTTAGAAATTCCATGGCAGTAGGCCAGGTATTCACATTATGTATCGGATATTCGCCTAATTTGATAATAAGAGAGCTCAGGCCTCAGGCGTAACTTCAGGCAGATTTCCCCTCCAACAGAAACAGCTCAGATGGGCTGGCAGCCCGAGAAAACGAGCAACTGCCACTGACAGACTGAGACACCCATGGGCTCCCTCCGCGGGGAGACCTTCTGCCAAGGCTTCTCCCTCAAGGGCCGTGACCCAGCCTGCGGGCATCAGCTGAGGAGAAGGGGAGGTGGGTGCCCCGGAAACCAGCCGCGCTCGAGTCAGTCTCCCAGGAGCTCTCATTCCAGCTCTGGACGCTCACTCCCGGGCCTGGGTTCCCACTCCCGCTTTCAGATGGATCCCAGGCCCTTCTTCAGAGAAGTTCCTCCAGATGAGTCCCCAGCCACCAGTGGGCCTCATTCGACCTTGCGGGACCTCCCTCCCCTTCTGAAGCTAGGTTCCGTCTCTCTCTTCACAAAACTTTACGTCCAAAATAGATTGTTAACAGTGACTTGCCGTTTCCTTTTGTTCTCACCATTATTCTGACTACTTGCATTTAACTCCGCTCACCTTCGGATTGCTTATGACACTCCAGGCCACCGAAAAAAAGAGAGTTTCCGTTCTGAGCTCAAAGATCCTCAGGCGGCATTTGGGCCTCACTTTACCTCTGCTGGAGACAGGAAGGTGGCAGGTGACCGGGACCTGCCAAGAGCAGAGCAGAAGCTGTGCCCCTGAGCAGTGGTGCCTGGCTCTCTCTCATTGGTCGCAGAGGGTCTGCAAGATTCGAGGGGGTTCTTGACGGCCCCACCATGCTGGCGAGCCGTGCCGTCTCATCTCATCGGGAATCTGACCCCTCATCAGCAAGCGTAGCCATGTGCCCGCACCCTGAGTCTCTAAACCCTTCCCAGACCATCGCTCGGCCCGCCTTCTCCTCTCGGGCAGAATGAACCTGGGCTTCTCTCCTGGGACAGGTCCTTCTGTGTCATGGGATGTCCTCTTTACTCCTATTGCCGGCAATAGGAGTATTGATGGGCTGCTCATAGGTCAGAGACTCCTCATTCGTATTACCCAGAGGCTTCTCTTCAGTCAGTAAATTTTGTTCCTTTGACCTTAAAGGGATTGCCTTTGAAGACTATCATTTCTGACCTAGTCGCAAACCGTCTCTTTTGAGGAACTTCCTTAGGGTTCCAGGGATTAAGACAGTTTGCTTCCATTGCAAAGGGCACAGATTCATTCCTCGATTGCAGGATCTAGATCTCCTGTGCCTCACACTCTAGCCAAAAAGGTATATTTTAAATATAAAAGGGCCAAGCATAAACCTACTACTTTCCCTTTCCATTATTATGATAATAATCTAATTCTCTTCAAGGCAACACAAATGTTTCTTACTAACTAGAAGGATCATGTCGCGGAAATTATAAAGAGAAAAACAGGGAATTACTTCATGATATCTCACTATATCCGTCTCTGATCCAGCGTACGAAACATCAAGGAAGTCCACGTGAAATATCATCTTTAAATAGAGCTCTCCGCTTTGAGAGGATAGAACTAAACTCATTAAAACTAAGTTTTCCAGCATGTGGCTGCTTTGAAATCTTGCATCCAACCAACAATTCTGGAACCTATGATAATTCGGAATTGAGTAACCGATGACACAAACACTCTATTAGTCAGGGGGACGTTTTGGATCGCCTGAGTTCTACGTTCTCAATGTTATCAAGCCAGACAACAATCCTCACGGTTTTTCATAGATCTTGTAATATCTTTTTTAAAATTTCAACTTTTTTGAGGTATAATTGACATACAACATTGCAAGAAATTGAAATATAACTGTGGTGGTTTCATGTGTTTACGATGTGAAAGGATTCCTCATCCAGTTAATTCATATCACCTCACATATTTCACCTTCTTTTTTTTTTTCTTCCCTCCATCTTTCCTACTTAGATTTTTATCTTCATATAAGATTTCATTTATACAAAACATGTCAAAAAGATTGCCGTGTTTTACGTTAGATCCTCAGACTCTATTCATCTTATAGCTGAATATTTGTTCCCTTTTACCAACCTCTCCCCATAGCCCTAGTAACCACTTTTCTACTCTCTGTATGAGTTTTACTTTTTCCGGGATGCAATATCAGAGCCAGTCCTGAAATGTCCTCCAATTGCAATTCTTCTCTCAGAGTCATCAGTCCATTTTGTGTTCTCTTTCATGTTTTACAACATTACTCCTAACCAGCAATGGAGCGGGTGTGGCAGGCAATGAGCCAAGAAGATTTACAGGGTGGCATCCACTTACTGTGGGAATTAACCACGGCATTGATCAGTCTATCAACCTAGAAAGAGATCACTGGACATTGCACAAAAATTTGCTTATTTCTTTGTAGAAGTTTGGCATTAAACTAAACCCTTAGTTTGGGATGGGATGGGATGGGGTGGGATGGGATGGGATGGGATGGGGTGGGGGGTGGGGGGTGGAGGAAACGGGAGCACCCAGAACGAGGAGGAGACTGTCGGCCGTGCCGAGACACGGAAACATCGCACGGCTGGGGACCCGTTCCTATCGTCTTCCCCGGGGTGTGAAAGAGACTTGGCCTCCCGTCTCCTGAGAGTTCATCTCCCCAGCAACAACGGTCAGGCAAGCTGTCGGGTGTGTGTGTGTTGCGGGGGGTTGGGGGGCGGGGTGGGGAGAAAAAAGAAGACACCTTTCAAGTGAAAGGAGGGAGCGTAAAGGTCACTGAACCCTCTGACAGCGGCCTTCCATTTTCCAGACCAGTGACACGTTCCCCCAAGTCGCCCGGTTCCAGAAAACGCTTTTCGGAAACAGAATCCTCGGGGCCCGCGAACTCCTGAGGAATCCTCGGATGAGCTTCCGGGCCAGGCTATACCGTAGGCAGCGTGCTTCCCCTGAAGCCAAAGCCACGGGCTCCAGAGGGCCGCGTCCAAGAAGCTGATCTCGTACGGAACCCGGTGTCTTCTTCTCTAGGACACTCCTAGAAGCAGCAAGAGTGCCAGTTTGTGAGACTCGAAGGTGAAGCCGGCACGACGTAAACCCAGCGATGTGTGCGGTCAGAGGCCCATCTAGATTCGAGCTCCAGTGCTGGAGGGGAGCAGTGGGGACAGGAGGGTGGCCTGCGAGTCCGCCGTCCCGTCCCCACTCCTCCTGTGAACATCCGCCCCGTGGAAGGTGTCGAGGAACCTCATGACCTGACCTGCGGGGTGAACCGTCGCCAAAGACAAAGAATTCCTCCAGCCAGGCGTCGTCCGCAGCCACGAACCCCTTCCCTCCGTCGCCCGGCCTTTCAGAATGCCACGTGGAGCCCTCTCGAGACGTGTGGGGCTTGGAGGTATGGGCCCCCGAATTCTCCTCGCCCGGCCCTGCAAGAAACCATCCCGGGCCTGCCCCACATGAAGACTTCTCGGGCTTTTCGGTGGACCGGGCCTCCCAGGGTGCCCCTGCACCCGGCACCCTGCGACACCCCGAGAGATCCCACGGAGAAACGTCTCCGGCCACTCGCGCGGCACCTGCCTCGCTGGCGGGCGCCCCTTCCAACCTCCCCAGAGATACGTGAGCACGGACGCTTCTTCCCCATCTGGGTCCCCTCACAGGCTCTGTGAGTTCCTGCGGTTCCGCACGCCCTCGACTTGGCTGTGGTTCGGGGCTCTGTTCTGTTCTGTGTTTGCTCTCCGGCCCACGTGATCTCTCTGGCTAGGGCACCCAGGAAAAGCGAAAAGAAATCGAGTCCGTGTGAGTACTATTCAGGCATCAAGTGGGGATACCTACCAACGACCTCTAACGTGGATCCACCAAGATGGCGGCCGTGTGGGGTTCAGGAGGATCATTTTGCGTTTTCTGGGGGCGCTGTTTGCTCTCAATGATTTCACGTGCCTTTGGGGCATGGCTCACGGAGATGGACGTGAAGCAGCAGGGCAGCCACATCTGGCGTCTCGGCCTAGCTAGGGCGGCTCCACGAGTGACCTCTCGGAACCGGGGCTGAGACCGCCATCCCTCCCCGGGCCCCCCTCGGTGGCTGGGTATGGGGGGGAGGAGGGGGAGGTTTCGGAGGGGAGACGGGAGATCTGGGCTTGTGGTTGGGGGCGCGCGGGGCCACACGTGTCCTGTCATGATATTCCTGTAACGCTCCAACGAGATACGTATTATTCTCTATTCTGCAGATTGCTATCTGTATCTGAATGGAAATGTATTAGACTCTTGAAATCTGAGCCTTGACGAGGGGTGCGCCCTGTACGTCTCGGGCTACAGGCAGCATACGGAAACTGAAGATATCAGGAATCACGTATAAAGGTTCAAGTCAAAGAAACGGACCTAGTTCAGGGGCAGACTTAGTCTTCCTCGCTGCAGCCTCAAGGTAAATGCTGGGGGTACCCAGTCTATTCTTGGGAAGATACAGTGTTTATCTTAACTGTTGCCAGCAGCGCAGCTTCTCCTCTACCGGAGTTGAAATTGAGATTTAGTTCTTGCAGCTAGTAGTTCTTTTTCAGAACATCTATCGGGAAGGATCTGAATAGCTTGTCATGTCCCTGAAAATATACTAGACAACATTTGGTTCAGCTCTCGTACCCAGAGACTGGGGAAATTAAGGGGGCACTAGAAATCGCACCTTTGCGTTATATAGTATCTTTCCTGGAAAACAGGCTGCTCTGAAACTCTAATTGTATCAAACAGTAGCAGGGATAAGAAGTGCACGATCCACAAGTTTCAGTAAAGCCGGCTCTCCCGCGCCTTAACATTGTATACATTGTTAACAAAAGTTTAGAACTGGACACTCGATGGCAACAAAGAGGCATCCTGTTTGGCGTTTCTTTGGACTGCAGCCGGGAGAGGAGCAGAGCCGACTTGTTCAGTCCCCGGTCCCGCTACTCCTAGGCCTTTCCTCACACTTGACCTTGGATGCTCTGGGGCAGGTTGTGTCTGCCACAAGCACTCGATGTGTCCGGAAGCACTGAATCCTCTGTTCGTTGACTTTGTTCCCAGGACTGTCTCAGGAGGTGACGATGTTTTCCCATGGGGGAATCTGTGTCAGAGGCTTGCCAACCATACTTTTCACGTGGTTCATGAAAAGCTCGCCCGTCGCCGGTCACCTGTCGACTCACCATCCGTACGAGAGTCAGCACCAACACGCCCGGCAGAGCTGAGCGTCAAGAAGGGGTTGCGTGGAAAGAGATTTGTGTGCTTGGTCCTGGTCCTGGTTATAGACAGAAAGTATCAAGGGGGAATAACTCCCAGAATAAGTAGGCTTGCCTGGAATGCGAAATAGTGAGAAGAGGCCTCGCGCTTGGAGGATGGGTCAGAGCTCTAGCCACGGGAGAGTGAAAAGGAAAGGCCCGGGAAAGGGCCGTGGGGCAGGGGACGGTCTGAGCCCAGCACCAGCGGTGAAGGACGAGGAGGCACCTTGAAAGAACGTGCTGTTCGGAGGTTTGTGGTAAGAGCACACCGGTGCTGCTAAAGATGAGGCTTGTGGAACCCAGATGGTGAAGAGGAGCCAGAAACAGGCCAGGAAGGATGAGAATCCTGTGTACTGAGGACCTGCACTTCACCAAGCCCACAGCAAAGGGTGCTGTCTAGATTCAAACCCAGTCACTTGCGCAAACGCCCCTCAGCCACCTCCTCATCTACAAGGCCGACAGATACTCGGTGCGTGAGGTGCGTGTACAGTCTAGGTGGACGGCACTCACATTATCGGGCAACCACACAGCTACTACGTGCTTTGAAAGAACCAACAGTGAGCTGATAGCTTTTTCTGGATCTGCCTATAAGCAAAGATACCGCTCGCTGCATACTGTGGATCTCGACTCCTGTCTCACGTCTCCATGAAGCCGTCAGAAAAGTCCTGTTCGTGCTCCCTCTCAGGCCAGGAATGACACTTAAAGTGTAACGTGCTCACGAAGTCCTCAGAGATTCATGGATTTGAATCGAGAAATTCCACCTGGTCCTTTCGCTCCCGATCCACTCCTGCTCTCACCACTACTACCACACGGGTCAGACACGAGCGAGTTCCCCTGAATTAGCTTGCACACGTGGGGACGGAGTTAGCTTTCGGCACACGGATATTTAGAAATTCCATGGCAGTAGGCCAGGTATTCACATTATGTATCGGATATTCGCCTAATTTGATAATAAGAGAGCTCAGGCCTCAGGCGTAACTTCAGGCAGATTTCCCCTCCAACAGAAACAGCTCAGATGGGCTGGCAGCCCGAGAAAACGAGCAACTGCCACTGACAGACTGAGACACCCATGGGCTCCCTCCGCGGGGAGACCTTCTGCCAAGGCTTCTCCCTCAAGGGCCGTGACCCAGCCTGCGGGCATCAGCTGAGGAGAAGGGGAGGTGGGTGCCCCGGAAACCAGCCGCGCTCGAGTCAGTCTCCCAGGAGCTCTCATTCCAGCTCTGGACGCTCACTCCCGGGCCTGGGTTCCCACTCCCGCTTTCAGATGGATCCCAGGCCCTTCTTCAGAGAAGTTCCTCCAGATGAGTCCCCAGCCACCAGTGGGCCTCATTCGACCTTGCGGGACCTCCCTCCCCTTCTGAAGCTAGGTTCCGTCTCTCTCTTCACAAAACTTTACGTCCAAAATAGATTGTTAACAGTGACTTGCCGTTTCCTTTTGTTCTCACCATTATTCTGACTACTTGCATTTAACTCCGCTCACCTTCGGATTGCTTATGACACTCCAGGCCACCGAAAAAAAGAGAGTTTCCGTTCTGAGCTCAAAGATCCTCAGGCGGCATTTGGGCCTCACTTTACCTCTGCTGGAGACAGGAAGGTGGCAGGTGACCGGGACCTGCCAAGAGCAGAGCAGAAGCTGTGCCCCTGAGCAGTGGTGCCTGGCTCTCTCTCATTGGTCGCAGAGGGTCTGCAAGATTCGAGGGGGTTCTTGACGGCCCCACCATGCTGGCGAGCCGTGCCGTCTCATCTCATCGGGAATCTGACCCCTCATCAGCAAGCGTAGCCATGTGCCCGCACCCTGAGTCTCTAAACCCTTCCCAGACCATCGCTCGGCCCGCCTTCTCCTCTCGGGCAGAATGAACCTGGGCTTCTCTCCTGGGACAGGTCCTTCTGTGTCATGGGATGTCCTCTTTACTCCTATTGCCGGCAATAGGAGTATTGATGGGCTGCTCATAGGTCAGAGACTCCTCATTCGTATTACCCAGAGGCTTCTCTTCAGTCAGTAAATTTTGTTCCTTTGACCTTAAAGGGATTGCCTTTGAAGACTATCATTTCTGACCTAGTCGCAAACCGTCTCTTTTGAGGAACTTCCTTAGGGTTCCAGGGATTAAGACAGTTTGCTTCCATTGCAAAGGGCACAGATTCATTCCTCGATTGCAGGATCTAGATCTCCTGTGCCTCACACTCTAGCCAAAAAGGTATATTTTAAATATAAAAGGGCCAAGCATAAACCTACTACTTTCCCTTTCCATTATTATGATAATAATCTAATTCTCTTCAAGGCAACACAAATGTTTCTTACTAACTAGAAGGATCATGTCGCGGAAATTATAAAGAGAAAAACAGGGAATTACTTCATGATATCTCACTATATCCGTCTCTGATCCAGCGTACGAAACATCAAGGAAGTCCACGTGAAATATCATCTTTAAATAGAGCTCTCCGCTTTGAGAGGATAGAACTAAACTCATTAAAACTAAGTTTTCCAGCATGTGGCTGCTTTGAAATCTTGCATCCAACCAACAATTCTGGAACCTATGATAATTCGGAATTGAGTAACCGATGACACAAACACTCTATTAGTCAGGGGGACGTTTTGGATCGCCTGAGTTCTACGTTCTCAATGTTATCAAGCCAGACAACAATCCTCACGGTTTTTCATAGATCTTGTAATATCTTTTTTAAAATTTCAACTTTTTTGAGGTATAATTGACATACAACATTGCAAGAAATTGAAATATAACTGTGGTGGTTTCATGTGTTTACGATGTGAAAGGATTCCTCATCCAGTTAATTCATATCACCTCACATATTTCACCTTCTTTTTTTTTTTCTTCCCTCCATCTTTCCTACTTAGATTTTTATCTTCATATAAGATTTCATTTATACAAAACATGTCAAAAAGATTGCCGTGTTTTACGTTAGATCCTCAGACTCTATTCATCTTATAGCTGAATATTTGTTCCCTTTTACCAACCTCTCCCCATAGCCCTAGTAACCACTTTTCTACTCTCTGTATGAGTTTTACTTTTTCCGGGATGCAATATCAGAGCCAGTCCTGAAATGTCCTCCAATTGCAATTCTTCTCTCAGAGTCATCAGTCCATTTTGTGTTCTCTTTCATGTTTTACAACATTACTCCTAACCAGCAATGGAGCGGGTGTGGCAGGCAATGAGCCAAGAAGATTTACAGGGTGGCATCCACTTACTGTGGGAATTAACCACGGCATTGATCAGTCTATCAACCTAGAAAGAGATCACTGGACATTGCACAAAAATTTGCTTATTTCTTTGTAGAAGTTTGGCATTAAACTAAACCCTTAGTTTGGGATGGGATGGGATGGGGTGGGATGGGATGGGATGGGATGGGGTGGGGGGTGGGGGGTGGAGGAAACGGGAGCACCCAGAACGAGGAGGAGACTGTCGGCCGTGCCGAGACACGGAAACATCGCACGGCTGGGGACCCGTTCCTATCGTCTTCCCCGGGGTGTGAAAGAGACTTGGCCTCCCGTCTCCTGAGAGTTCATCTCCCCAGCAACAACGGTCAGGCAAGCTGTCGGGTGTGTGTGTGTTGCGGGGGGTTGGGGGGCGGGGTGGGGAGAAAAAAGAAGACACCTTTCAAGTGAAAGGAGGGAGCGTAAAGGTCACTGAACCCTCTGACAGCGGCCTTCCATTTTCCAGACCAGTGACACGTTCCCCCAAGTCGCCCGGTTCCAGAAAACGCTTTTCGGAAACAGAATCCTCGGGGCCCGCGAACTCCTGAGGAATCCTCGGATGAGCTTCCGGGCCAGGCTATACCGTAGGCAGCGTGCTTCCCCTGAAGCCAAAGCCACGGGCTCCAGAGGGCCGCGTCCAAGAAGCTGATCTCGTACGGAACCCGGTGTCTTCTTCTCTAGGACACTCCTAGAAGCAGCAAGAGTGCCAGTTTGTGAGACTCGAAGGTGAAGCCGGCACGACGTAAACCCAGCGATGTGTGCGGTCAGAGGCCCATCTAGATTCGAGCTCCAGTGCTGGAGGGGAGCAGTGGGGACAGGAGGGTGGCCTGCGAGTCCGCCGTCCCGTCCCCACTCCTCCTGTGAACATCCGCCCCGTGGAAGGTGTCGAGGAACCTCATGACCTGACCTGCGGGGTGAACCGTCGCCAAAGACAAAGAATTCCTCCAGCCAGGCGTCGTCCGCAGCCACGAACCCCTTCCCTCCGTCGCCCGGCCTTTCAGAATGCCACGTGGAGCCCTCTCGAGACGTGTGGGGCTTGGAGGTATGGGCCCCCGAATTCTCCTCGCCCGGCCCTGCAAGAAACCATCCCGGGCCTGCCCCACATGAAGACTTCTCGGGCTTTTCGGTGGACCGGGCCTCCCAGGGTGCCCCTGCACCCGGCACCCTGCGACACCCCGAGAGATCCCACGGAGAAACGTCTCCGGCCACTCGCGCGGCACCTGCCTCGCTGGCGGGCGCCCCTTCCAACCTCCCCAGAGATACGTGAGCACGGACGCTTCTTCCCCATCTGGGTCCCCTCACAGGCTCTGTGAGTTCCTGCGGTTCCGCACGCCCTCGACTTGGCTGTGGTTCGGGGCTCTGTTCTGTTCTGTGTTTGCTCTCCGGCCCACGTGATCTCTCTGGCTAGGGCACCCAGGAAAAGCGAAAAGAAATCGAGTCCGTGTGAGTACTATTCAGGCATCAAGTGGGGATACCTACCAACGACCTCTAACGTGGATCCACCAAGATGGCGGCCGTGTGGGGTTCAGGAGGATCATTTTGCGTTTTCTGGGGGCGCTGTTTGCTCTCAATGATTTCACGTGCCTTTGGGGCATGGCTCACGGAGATGGACGTGAAGCAGCAGGGCAGCCACATCTGGCGTCTCGGCCTAGCTAGGGCGGCTCCACGAGTGACCTCTCGGAACCGGGGCTGAGACCGCCATCCCTCCCCGGGCCCCCCTCGGTGGCTGGGTATGGGGGGGAGGAGGGGGAGGTTTCGGAGGGGAGACGGGAGATCTGGGCTTGTGGTTGGGGGCGCGCGGGGCCACACGTGTCCTGTCATGATATTCCTGTAACGCTCCAACGAGATACGTATTATTCTCTATTCTGCAGATTGCTATCTGTATCTGAATGGAAATGTATTAGACTCTTGAAATCTGAGCCTTGACGAGGGGTGCGCCCTGTACGTCTCGGGCTACAGGCAGCATACGGAAACTGAAGATATCAGGAATCACGTATAAAGGTTCAAGTCAAAGAAACGGACCTAGTTCAGGGGCAGACTTAGTCTTCCTCGCTGCAGCCTCAAGGTAAATGCTGGGGGTACCCAGTCTATTCTTGGGAAGATACAGTGTTTATCTTAACTGTTGCCAGCAGCGCAGCTTCTCCTCTACCGGAGTTGAAATTGAGATTTAGTTCTTGCAGCTAGTAGTTCTTTTTCAGAACATCTATCGGGAAGGATCTGAATAGCTTGTCATGTCCCTGAAAATATACTAGACAACATTTGGTTCAGCTCTCGTACCCAGAGACTGGGGAAATTAAGGGGGCACTAGAAATCGCACCTTTGCGTTATATAGTATCTTTCCTGGAAAACAGGCTGCTCTGAAACTCTAATTGTATCAAACAGTAGCAGGGATAAGAAGTGCACGATCCACAAGTTTCAGTAAAGCCGGCTCTCCCGCGCCTTAACATTGTATACATTGTTAACAAAAGTTTAGAACTGGACACTCGATGGCAACAAAGAGGCATCCTGTTTGGCGTTTCTTTGGACTGCAGCCGGGAGAGGAGCAGAGCCGACTTGTTCAGTCCCCGGTCCCGCTACTCCTAGGCCTTTCCTCACACTTGACCTTGGATGCTCTGGGGCAGGTTGTGTCTGCCACAAGCACTCGATGTGTCCGGAAGCACTGAATCCTCTGTTCGTTGACTTTGTTCCCAGGACTGTCTCAGGAGGTGACGATGTTTTCCCATGGGGGAATCTGTGTCAGAGGCTTGCCAACCATACTTTTCACGTGGTTCATGAAAAGCTCGCCCGTCGCCGGTCACCTGTCGACTCACCATCCGTACGAGAGTCAGCACCAACACGCCCGGCAGAGCTGAGCGTCAAGAAGGGGTTGCGTGGAAAGAGATTTGTGTGCTTGGTCCTGGTCCTGGTTATAGACAGAAAGTATCAAGGGGGAATAACTCCCAGAATAAGTAGGCTTGCCTGGAATGCGAAATAGTGAGAAGAGGCCTCGCGCTTGGAGGATGGGTCAGAGCTCTAGCCACGGGAGAGTGAAAAGGAAAGGCCCGGGAAAGGGCCGTGGGGCAGGGGACGGTCTGAGCCCAGCACCAGCGGTGAAGGACGAGGAGGCACCTTGAAAGAACGTGCTGTTCGGAGGTTTGTGGTAAGAGCACACCGGTGCTGCTAAAGATGAGGCTTGTGGAACCCAGATGGTGAAGAGGAGCCAGAAACAGGCCAGGAAGGATGAGAATCCTGTGTACTGAGGACCTGCACTTCACCAAGCCCACAGCAAAGGGTGCTGTCTAGATTCAAACCCAGTCACTTGCGCAAACGCCCCTCAGCCACCTCCTCATCTACAAGGCCGACAGATACTCGGTGCGTGAGGTGCGTGTACAGTCTAGGTGGACGGCACTCACATTATCGGGCAACCACACAGCTACTACGTGCTTTGAAAGAACCAACAGTGAGCTGATAGCTTTTTCTGGATCTGCCTATAAGCAAAGATACCGCTCGCTGCATACTGTGGATCTCGACTCCTGTCTCACGTCTCCATGAAGCCGTCAGAAAAGTCCTGTTCGTGCTCCCTCTCAGGCCAGGAATGACACTTAAAGTGTAACGTGCTCACGAAGTCCTCAGAGATTCATGGATTTGAATCGAGAAATTCCACCTGGTCCTTTCGCTCCCGATCCACTCCTGCTCTCACCACTACTACCACACGGGTCAGACACGAGCGAGTTCCCCTGAATTAGCTTGCACACGTGGGGACGGAGTTAGCTTTCGGCACACGGATATTTAGAAATTCCATGGCAGTAGGCCAGGTATTCACATTATGTATCGGATATTCGCCTAATTTGATAATAAGAGAGCTCAGGCCTCAGGCGTAACTTCAGGCAGATTTCCCCTCCAACAGAAACAGCTCAGATGGGCTGGCAGCCCGAGAAAACGAGCAACTGCCACTGACAGACTGAGACACCCATGGGCTCCCTCCGCGGGGAGACCTTCTGCCAAGGCTTCTCCCTCAAGGGCCGTGACCCAGCCTGCGGGCATCAGCTGAGGAGAAGGGGAGGTGGGTGCCCCGGAAACCAGCCGCGCTCGAGTCAGTCTCCCAGGAGCTCTCATTCCAGCTCTGGACGCTCACTCCCGGGCCTGGGTTCCCACTCCCGCTTTCAGATGGATCCCAGGCCCTTCTTCAGAGAAGTTCCTCCAGATGAGTCCCCAGCCACCAGTGGGCCTCATTCGACCTTGCGGGACCTCCCTCCCCTTCTGAAGCTAGGTTCCGTCTCTCTCTTCACAAAACTTTACGTCCAAAATAGATTGTTAACAGTGACTTGCCGTTTCCTTTTGTTCTCACCATTATTCTGACTACTTGCATTTAACTCCGCTCACCTTCGGATTGCTTATGACACTCCAGGCCACCGAAAAAAAGAGAGTTTCCGTTCTGAGCTCAAAGATCCTCAGGCGGCATTTGGGCCTCACTTTACCTCTGCTGGAGACAGGAAGGTGGCAGGTGACCGGGACCTGCCAAGAGCAGAGCAGAAGCTGTGCCCCTGAGCAGTGGTGCCTGGCTCTCTCTCATTGGTCGCAGAGGGTCTGCAAGATTCGAGGGGGTTCTTGACGGCCCCACCATGCTGGCGAGCCGTGCCGTCTCATCTCATCGGGAATCTGACCCCTCATCAGCAAGCGTAGCCATGTGCCCGCACCCTGAGTCTCTAAACCCTTCCCAGACCATCGCTCGGCCCGCCTTCTCCTCTCGGGCAGAATGAACCTGGGCTTCTCTCCTGGGACAGGTCCTTCTGTGTCATGGGATGTCCTCTTTACTCCTATTGCCGGCAATAGGAGTATTGATGGGCTGCTCATAGGTCAGAGACTCCTCATTCGTATTACCCAGAGGCTTCTCTTCAGTCAGTAAATTTTGTTCCTTTGACCTTAAAGGGATTGCCTTTGAAGACTATCATTTCTGACCTAGTCGCAAACCGTCTCTTTTGAGGAACTTCCTTAGGGTTCCAGGGATTAAGACAGTTTGCTTCCATTGCAAAGGGCACAGATTCATTCCTCGATTGCAGGATCTAGATCTCCTGTGCCTCACACTCTAGCCAAAAAGGTATATTTTAAATATAAAAGGGCCAAGCATAAACCTACTACTTTCCCTTTCCATTATTATGATAATAATCTAATTCTCTTCAAGGCAACACAAATGTTTCTTACTAACTAGAAGGATCATGTCGCGGAAATTATAAAGAGAAAAACAGGGAATTACTTCATGATATCTCACTATATCCGTCTCTGATCCAGCGTACGAAACATCAAGGAAGTCCACGTGAAATATCATCTTTAAATAGAGCTCTCCGCTTTGAGAGGATAGAACTAAACTCATTAAAACTAAGTTTTCCAGCATGTGGCTGCTTTGAAATCTTGCATCCAACCAACAATTCTGGAACCTATGATAATTCGGAATTGAGTAACCGATGACACAAACACTCTATTAGTCAGGGGGACGTTTTGGATCGCCTGAGTTCTACGTTCTCAATGTTATCAAGCCAGACAACAATCCTCACGGTTTTTCATAGATCTTGTAATATCTTTTTTAAAATTTCAACTTTTTTGAGGTATAATTGACATACAACATTGCAAGAAATTGAAATATAACTGTGGTGGTTTCATGTGTTTACGATGTGAAAGGATTCCTCATCCAGTTAATTCATATCACCTCACATATTTCACCTTCTTTTTTTTTTTCTTCCCTCCATCTTTCCTACTTAGATTTTTATCTTCATATAAGATTTCATTTATACAAAACATGTCAAAAAGATTGCCGTGTTTTACGTTAGATCCTCAGACTCTATTCATCTTATAGCTGAATATTTGTTCCCTTTTACCAACCTCTCCCCATAGCCCTAGTAACCACTTTTCTACTCTCTGTATGAGTTTTACTTTTTCCGGGATGCAATATCAGAGCCAGTCCTGAAATGTCCTCCAATTGCAATTCTTCTCTCAGAGTCATCAGTCCATTTTGTGTTCTCTTTCATGTTTTACAACATTACTCCTAACCAGCAATGGAGCGGGTGTGGCAGGCAATGAGCCAAGAAGATTTACAGGGTGGCATCCACTTACTGTGGGAATTAACCACGGCATTGATCAGTCTATCAACCTAGAAAGAGATCACTGGACATTGCACAAAAATTTGCTTATTTCTTTGTAGAAGTTTGGCATTAAACTAAACCCTTAGTTTGGGATGGGATGGGATGGGGTGGGATGGGATGGGATGGGATGGGGTGGGGGGTGGGGGGTGGAGGAAACGGGAGCACCCAGAACGAGGAGGAGACTGTCGGCCGTGCCGAGACACGGAAACATCGCACGGCTGGGGACCCGTTCCTATCGTCTTCCCCGGGGTGTGAAAGAGACTTGGCCTCCCGTCTCCTGAGAGTTCATCTCCCCAGCAACAACGGTCAGGCAAGCTGTCGGGTGTGTGTGTGTTGCGGGGGGTTGGGGGGCGGGGTGGGGAGAAAAAAGAAGACACCTTTCAAGTGAAAGGAGGGAGCGTAAAGGTCACTGAACCCTCTGACAGCGGCCTTCCATTTTCCAGACCAGTGACACGTTCCCCCAAGTCGCCCGGTTCCAGAAAACGCTTTTCGGAAACAGAATCCTCGGGGCCCGCGAACTCCTGAGGAATCCTCGGATGAGCTTCCGGGCCAGGCTATACCGTAGGCAGCGTGCTTCCCCTGAAGCCAAAGCCACGGGCTCCAGAGGGCCGCGTCCAAGAAGCTGATCTCGTACGGAACCCGGTGTCTTCTTCTCTAGGACACTCCTAGAAGCAGCAAGAGTGCCAGTTTGTGAGACTCGAAGGTGAAGCCGGCACGACGTAAACCCAGCGATGTGTGCGGTCAGAGGCCCATCTAGATTCGAGCTCCAGTGCTGGAGGGGAGCAGTGGGGACAGGAGGGTGGCCTGCGAGTCCGCCGTCCCGTCCCCACTCCTCCTGTGAACATCCGCCCCGTGGAAGGTGTCGAGGAACCTCATGACCTGACCTGCGGGGTGAACCGTCGCCAAAGACAAAGAATTCCTCCAGCCAGGCGTCGTCCGCAGCCACGAACCCCTTCCCTCCGTCGCCCGGCCTTTCAGAATGCCACGTGGAGCCCTCTCGAGACGTGTGGGGCTTGGAGGTATGGGCCCCCGAATTCTCCTCGCCCGGCCCTGCAAGAAACCATCCCGGGCCTGCCCCACATGAAGACTTCTCGGGCTTTTCGGTGGACCGGGCCTCCCAGGGTGCCCCTGCACCCGGCACCCTGCGACACCCCGAGAGATCCCACGGAGAAACGTCTCCGGCCACTCGCGCGGCACCTGCCTCGCTGGCGGGCGCCCCTTCCAACCTCCCCAGAGATACGTGAGCACGGACGCTTCTTCCCCATCTGGGTCCCCTCACAGGCTCTGTGAGTTCCTGCGGTTCCGCACGCCCTCGACTTGGCTGTGGTTCGGGGCTCTGTTCTGTTCTGTGTTTGCTCTCCGGCCCACGTGATCTCTCTGGCTAGGGCACCCAGGAAAAGCGAAAAGAAATCGAGTCCGTGTGAGTACTATTCAGGCATCAAGTGGGGATACCTACCAACGACCTCTAACGTGGATCCACCAAGATGGCGGCCGTGTGGGGTTCAGGAGGATCATTTTGCGTTTTCTGGGGGCGCTGTTTGCTCTCAATGATTTCACGTGCCTTTGGGGCATGGCTCACGGAGATGGACGTGAAGCAGCAGGGCAGCCACATCTGGCGTCTCGGCCTAGCTAGGGCGGCTCCACGAGTGACCTCTCGGAACCGGGGCTGAGACCGCCATCCCTCCCCGGGCCCCCCTCGGTGGCTGGGTATGGGGGGGAGGAGGGGGAGGTTTCGGAGGGGAGACGGGAGATCTGGGCTTGTGGTTGGGGGCGCGCGGGGCCACACGTGTCCTGTCATGATATTCCTGTAACGCTCCAACGAGATACGTATTATTCTCTATTCTGCAGATTGCTATCTGTATCTGAATGGAAATGTATTAGACTCTTGAAATCTGAGCCTTGACGAGGGGTGCGCCCTGTACGTCTCGGGCTACAGGCAGCATACGGAAACTGAAGATATCAGGAATCACGTATAAAGGTTCAAGTCAAAGAAACGGACCTAGTTCAGGGGCAGACTTAGTCTTCCTCGCTGCAGCCTCAAGGTAAATGCTGGGGGTACCCAGTCTATTCTTGGGAAGATACAGTGTTTATCTTAACTGTTGCCAGCAGCGCAGCTTCTCCTCTACCGGAGTTGAAATTGAGATTTAGTTCTTGCAGCTAGTAGTTCTTTTTCAGAACATCTATCGGGAAGGATCTGAATAGCTTGTCATGTCCCTGAAAATATACTAGACAACATTTGGTTCAGCTCTCGTACCCAGAGACTGGGGAAATTAAGGGGGCACTAGAAATCGCACCTTTGCGTTATATAGTATCTTTCCTGGAAAACAGGCTGCTCTGAAACTCTAATTGTATCAAACAGTAGCAGGGATAAGAAGTGCACGATCCACAAGTTTCAGTAAAGCCGGCTCTCCCGCGCCTTAACATTGTATACATTGTTAACAAAAGTTTAGAACTGGACACTCGATGGCAACAAAGAGGCATCCTGTTTGGCGTTTCTTTGGACTGCAGCCGGGAGAGGAGCAGAGCCGACTTGTTCAGTCCCCGGTCCCGCTACTCCTAGGCCTTTCCTCACACTTGACCTTGGATGCTCTGGGGCAGGTTGTGTCTGCCACAAGCACTCGATGTGTCCGGAAGCACTGAATCCTCTGTTCGTTGACTTTGTTCCCAGGACTGTCTCAGGAGGTGACGATGTTTTCCCATGGGGGAATCTGTGTCAGAGGCTTGCCAACCATACTTTTCACGTGGTTCATGAAAAGCTCGCCCGTCGCCGGTCACCTGTCGACTCACCATCCGTACGAGAGTCAGCACCAACACGCCCGGCAGAGCTGAGCGTCAAGAAGGGGTTGCGTGGAAAGAGATTTGTGTGCTTGGTCCTGGTCCTGGTTATAGACAGAAAGTATCAAGGGGGAATAACTCCCAGAATAAGTAGGCTTGCCTGGAATGCGAAATAGTGAGAAGAGGCCTCGCGCTTGGAGGATGGGTCAGAGCTCTAGCCACGGGAGAGTGAAAAGGAAAGGCCCGGGAAAGGGCCGTGGGGCAGGGGACGGTCTGAGCCCAGCACCAGCGGTGAAGGACGAGGAGGCACCTTGAAAGAACGTGCTGTTCGGAGGTTTGTGGTAAGAGCACACCGGTGCTGCTAAAGATGAGGCTTGTGGAACCCAGATGGTGAAGAGGAGCCAGAAACAGGCCAGGAAGGATGAGAATCCTGTGTACTGAGGACCTGCACTTCACCAAGCCCACAGCAAAGGGTGCTGTCTAGATTCAAACCCAGTCACTTGCGCAAACGCCCCTCAGCCACCTCCTCATCTACAAGGCCGACAGATACTCGGTGCGTGAGGTGCGTGTACAGTCTAGGTGGACGGCACTCACATTATCGGGCAACCACACAGCTACTACGTGCTTTGAAAGAACCAACAGTGAGCTGATAGCTTTTTCTGGATCTGCCTATAAGCAAAGATACCGCTCGCTGCATACTGTGGATCTCGACTCCTGTCTCACGTCTCCATGAAGCCGTCAGAAAAGTCCTGTTCGTGCTCCCTCTCAGGCCAGGAATGACACTTAAAGTGTAACGTGCTCACGAAGTCCTCAGAGATTCATGGATTTGAATCGAGAAATTCCACCTGGTCCTTTCGCTCCCGATCCACTCCTGCTCTCACCACTACTACCACACGGGT
Source organism: Giraffa tippelskirchi (assembly GCF_054371585.1). Taxonomy (NCBI): domain Eukaryota; kingdom Metazoa; phylum Chordata; class Mammalia; order Artiodactyla; family Giraffidae; genus Giraffa; species Giraffa tippelskirchi. The sequence goes on along the minus strand of NC_137288.1, from coordinate 11,174,626 downwards.
CAGACACGAGCGAGTTCCCCTGAATTAGCTTGCACACGTGGGGACGGAGTTAGCTTTCGGCACACGGATATTTAGAAATTCCATGGCAGTAGGCCAGGTATTCACATTATGTATCGGATATTCGCCTAATTTGATAATAAGAGAGCTCAGGCCTCAGGCGTAACTTCAGGCAGATTTCCCCTCCAACAGAAACAGCTCAGATGGGCTGGCAGCCCGAGAAAACGAGCAACTGCCACTGACAGACTGAGACACCCATGGGCTCCCTCCGCGGGGAGACCTTCTGCCAAGGCTTCTCCCTCAAGGGCCGTGACCCAGCCTGCGGGCATCAGCTGAGGAGAAGGGGAGGTGGGTGCCCCGGAAACCAGCCGCGCTCGAGTCAGTCTCCCAGGAGCTCTCATTCCAGCTCTGGACGCTCACTCCCGGGCCTGGGTTCCCACTCCCGCTTTCAGATGGATCCCAGGCCCTTCTTCAGAGAAGTTCCTCCAGATGAGTCCCCAGCCACCAGTGGGCCTCATTCGACCTTGCGGGACCTCCCTCCCCTTCTGAAGCTAGGTTCCGTCTCTCTCTTCACAAAACTTTACGTCCAAAATAGATTGTTAACAGTGACTTGCCGTTTCCTTTTGTTCTCACCATTATTCTGACTACTTGCATTTAACTCCGCTCACCTTCGGATTGCTTATGACACTCCAGGCCACCGAAAAAAAGAGAGTTTCCGTTCTGAGCTCAAAGATCCTCAGGCGGCATTTGGGCCTCACTTTACCTCTGCTGGAGACAGGAAGGTGGCAGGTGACCGGGACCTGCCAAGAGCAGAGCAGAAGCTGTGCCCCTGAGCAGTGGTGCCTGGCTCTCTCTCATTGGTCGCAGAGGGTCTGCAAGATTCGAGGGGGTTCTTGACGGCCCCACCATGCTGGCGAGCCGTGCCGTCTCATCTCATCGGGAATCTGACCCCTCATCAGCAAGCGTAGCCATGTGCCCGCACCCTGAGTCTCTAAACCCTTCCCAGACCATCGCTCGGCCCGCCTTCTCCTCTCGGGCAGAATGAACCTGGGCTTCTCTCCTGGGACAGGTCCTTCTGTGTCATGGGATGTCCTCTTTACTCCTATTGCCGGCAATAGGAGTATTGATGGGCTGCTCATAGGTCAGAGACTCCTCATTCGTATTACCCAGAGGCTTCTCTTCAGTCAGTAAATTTTGTTCCTTTGACCTTAAAGGGATTGCCTTTGAAGACTATCATTTCTGACCTAGTCGCAAACCGTCTCTTTTGAGGAACTTCCTTAGGGTTCCAGGGATTAAGACAGTTTGCTTCCATTGCAAAGGGCACAGATTCATTCCTCGATTGCAGGATCTAGATCTCCTGTGCCTCACACTCTAGCCAAAAAGGTATATTTTAAATATAAAAGGGCCAAGCATAAACCTACTACTTTCCCTTTCCATTATTATGATAATAATCTAATTCTCTTCAAGGCAACACAAATGTTTCTTACTAACTAGAAGGATCATGTCGCGGAAATTATAAAGAGAAAAACAGGGAATTACTTCATGATATCTCACTATATCCGTCTCTGATCCAGCGTACGAAACATCAAGGAAGTCCACGTGAAATATCATCTTTAAATAGAGCTCTCCGCTTTGAGAGGATAGAACTAAACTCATTAAAACTAAGTTTTCCAGCATGTGGCTGCTTTGAAATCTTGCATCCAACCAACAATTCTGGAACCTATGATAATTCGGAATTGAGTAACCGATGACACAAACACTCTATTAGTCAGGGGGACGTTTTGGATCGCCTGAGTTCTACGTTCTCAATGTTATCAAGCCAGACAACAATCCTCACGGTTTTTCATAGATCTTGTAATATCTTTTTTAAAATTTCAACTTTTTTGAGGTATAATTGACATACAACATTGCAAGAAATTGAAATATAACTGTGGTGGTTTCATGTGTTTACGATGTGAAAGGATTCCTCATCCAGTTAATTCATATCACCTCACATATTTCACCTTCTTTTTTTTTTTCTTCCCTCCATCTTTCCTACTTAGATTTTTATCTTCATATAAGATTTCATTTATACAAAACATGTCAAAAAGATTGCCGTGTTTTACGTTAGATCCTCAGACTCTATTCATCTTATAGCTGAATATTTGTTCCCTTTTACCAACCTCTCCCCATAGCCCTAGTAACCACTTTTCTACTCTCTGTATGAGTTTTACTTTTTCCGGGATGCAATATCAGAGCCAGTCCTGAAATGTCCTCCAATTGCAATTCTTCTCTCAGAGTCATCAGTCCATTTTGTGTTCTCTTTCATGTTTTACAACATTACTCCTAACCAGCAATGGAGCGGGTGTGGCAGGCAATGAGCCAAGAAGATTTACAGGGTGGCATCCACTTACTGTGGGAATTAACCACGGCATTGATCAGTCTATCAACCTAGAAAGAGATCACTGGACATTGCACAAAAATTTGCTTATTTCTTTGTAGAAGTTTGGCATTAAACTAAACCCTTAGTTTGGGATGGGATGGGATGGGGTGGGATGGGATGGGATGGGATGGGGTGGGGGGTGGGGGGTGGAGGAAACGGGAGCACCCAGAACGAGGAGGAGACTGTCGGCCGTGCCGAGACACGGAAACATCGCACGGCTGGGGACCCGTTCCTATCGTCTTCCCCGGGGTGTGAAAGAGACTTGGCCTCCCGTCTCCTGAGAGTTCATCTCCCCAGCAACAACGGTCAGGCAAGCTGTCGGGTGTGTGTGTGTTGCGGGGGGTTGGGGGGCGGGGTGGGGAGAAAAAAGAAGACACCTTTCAAGTGAAAGGAGGGAGCGTAAAGGTCACTGAACCCTCTGACAGCGGCCTTCCATTTTCCAGACCAGTGACACGTTCCCCCAAGTCGCCCGGTTCCAGAAAACGCTTTTCGGAAACAGAATCCTCGGGGCCCGCGAACTCCTGAGGAATCCTCGGATGAGCTTCCGGGCCAGGCTATACCGTAGGCAGCGTGCTTCCCCTGAAGCCAAAGCCACGGGCTCCAGAGGGCCGCGTCCAAGAAGCTGATCTCGTACGGAACCCGGTGTCTTCTTCTCTAGGACACTCCTAGAAGCAGCAAGAGTGCCAGTTTGTGAGACTCGAAGGTGAAGCCGGCACGACGTAAACCCAGCGATGTGTGCGGTCAGAGGCCCATCTAGATTCGAGCTCCAGTGCTGGAGGGGAGCAGTGGGGACAGGAGGGTGGCCTGCGAGTCCGCCGTCCCGTCCCCACTCCTCCTGTGAACATCCGCCCCGTGGAAGGTGTCGAGGAACCTCATGACCTGACCTGCGGGGTGAACCGTCGCCAAAGACAAAGAATTCCTCCAGCCAGGCGTCGTCCGCAGCCACGAACCCCTTCCCTCCGTCGCCCGGCCTTTCAGAATGCCACGTGGAGCCCTCTCGAGACGTGTGGGGCTTGGAGGTATGGGCCCCCGAATTCTCCTCGCCCGGCCCTGCAAGAAACCATCCCGGGCCTGCCCCACATGAAGACTTCTCGGGCTTTTCGGTGGACCGGGCCTCCCAGGGTGCCCCTGCACCCGGCACCCTGCGACACCCCGAGAGATCCCACGGAGAAACGTCTCCGGCCACTCGCGCGGCACCTGCCTCGCTGGCGGGCGCCCCTTCCAACCTCCCCAGAGATACGTGAGCACGGACGCTTCTTCCCCATCTGGGTCCCCTCACAGGCTCTGTGAGTTCCTGCGGTTCCGCACGCCCTCGACTTGGCTGTGGTTCGGGGCTCTGTTCTGTTCTGTGTTTGCTCTCCGGCCCACGTGATCTCTCTGGCTAGGGCACCCAGGAAAAGCGAAAAGAAATCGAGTCCGTGTGAGTACTATTCAGGCATCAAGTGGGGATACCTACCAACGACCTCTAACGTGGATCCACCAAGATGGCGGCCGTGTGGGGTTCAGGAGGATCATTTTGCGTTTTCTGGGGGCGCTGTTTGCTCTCAATGATTTCACGTGCCTTTGGGGCATGGCTCACGGAGATGGACGTGAAGCAGCAGGGCAGCCACATCTGGCGTCTCGGCCTAGCTAGGGCGGCTCCACGAGTGACCTCTCGGAACCGGGGCTGAGACCGCCATCCCTCCCCGGGCCCCCCTCGGTGGCTGGGTATGGGGGGGAGGAGGGGGAGGTTTCGGAGGGGAGACGGGAGATCTGGGCTTGTGGTTGGGGGCGCGCGGGGCCACACGTGTCCTGTCATGATATTCCTGTAACGCTCCAACGAGATACGTATTATTCTCTATTCTGCAGATTGCTATCTGTATCTGAATGGAAATGTATTAGACTCTTGAAATCTGAGCCTTGACGAGGGGTGCGCCCTGTACGTCTCGGGCTACAGGCAGCATACGGAAACTGAAGATATCAGGAATCACGTATAAAGGTTCAAGTCAAAGAAACGGACCTAGTTCAGGGGCAGACTTAGTCTTCCTCGCTGCAGCCTCAAGGTAAATGCTGGGGGTACCCAGTCTATTCTTGGGAAGATACAGTGTTTATCTTAACTGTTGCCAGCAGCGCAGCTTCTCCTCTACCGGAGTTGAAATTGAGATTTAGTTCTTGCAGCTAGTAGTTCTTTTTCAGAACATCTATCGGGAAGGATCTGAATAGCTTGTCATGTCCCTGAAAATATACTAGACAACATTTGGTTCAGCTCTCGTACCCAGAGACTGGGGAAATTAAGGGGGCACTAGAAATCGCACCTTTGCGTTATATAGTATCTTTCCTGGAAAACAGGCTGCTCTGAAACTCTAATTGTATCAAACAGTAGCAGGGATAAGAAGTGCACGATCCACAAGTTTCAGTAAAGCCGGCTCTCCCGCGCCTTAACATTGTATACATTGTTAACAAAAGTTTAGAACTGGACACTCGATGGCAACAAAGAGGCATCCTGTTTGGCGTTTCTTTGGACTGCAGCCGGGAGAGGAGCAGAGCCGACTTGTTCAGTCCCCGGTCCCGCTACTCCTAGGCCTTTCCTCACACTTGACCTTGGATGCTCTGGGGCAGGTTGTGTCTGCCACAAGCACTCGATGTGTCCGGAAGCACTGAATCCTCTGTTCGTTGACTTTGTTCCCAGGACTGTCTCAGGAGGTGACGATGTTTTCCCATGGGGGAATCTGTGTCAGAGGCTTGCCAACCATACTTTTCACGTGGTTCATGAAAAGCTCGCCCGTCGCCGGTCACCTGTCGACTCACCATCCGTACGAGAGTCAGCACCAACACGCCCGGCAGAGCTGAGCGTCAAGAAGGGGTTGCGTGGAAAGAGATTTGTGTGCTTGGTCCTGGTCCTGGTTATAGACAGAAAGTATCAAGGGGGAATAACTCCCAGAATAAGTAGGCTTGCCTGGAATGCGAAATAGTGAGAAGAGGCCTCGCGCTTGGAGGATGGGTCAGAGCTCTAGCCACGGGAGAGTGAAAAGGAAAGGCCCGGGAAAGGGCCGTGGGGCAGGGGACGGTCTGAGCCCAGCACCAGCGGTGAAGGACGAGGAGGCACCTTGAAAGAACGTGCTGTTCGGAGGTTTGTGGTAAGAGCACACCGGTGCTGCTAAAGATGAGGCTTGTGGAACCCAGATGGTGAAGAGGAGCCAGAAACAGGCCAGGAAGGATGAGAATCCTGTGTACTGAGGACCTGCACTTCACCAAGCCCACAGCAAAGGGTGCTGTCTAGATTCAAACCCAGTCACTTGCGCAAACGCCCCTCAGCCACCTCCTCATCTACAAGGCCGACAGATACTCGGTGCGTGAGGTGCGTGTACAGTCTAGGTGGACGGCACTCACATTATCGGGCAACCACACAGCTACTACGTGCTTTGAAAGAACCAACAGTGAGCTGATAGCTTTTTCTGGATCTGCCTATAAGCAAAGATACCGCTCGCTGCATACTGTGGATCTCGACTCCTGTCTCACGTCTCCATGAAGCCGTCAGAAAAGTCCTGTTCGTGCTCCCTCTCAGGCCAGGAATGACACTTAAAGTGTAACGTGCTCACGAAGTCCTCAGAGATTCATGGATTTGAATCGAGAAATTCCACCTGGTCCTTTCGCTCCCGATCCACTCCTGCTCTCACCACTACTACCACACGGGTCAGACACGAGCGAGTTCCCCTGAATTAGCTTGCACACGTGGGGACGGAGTTAGCTTTCGGCACACGGATATTTAGAAATTCCATGGCAGTAGGCCAGGTATTCACATTATGTATCGGATATTCGCCTAATTTGATAATAAGAGAGCTCAGGCCTCAGGCGTAACTTCAGGCAGATTTCCCCTCCAACAGAAACAGCTCAGATGGGCTGGCAGCCCGAGAAAACGAGCAACTGCCACTGACAGACTGAGACACCCATGGGCTCCCTCCGCGGGGAGACCTTCTGCCAAGGCTTCTCCCTCAAGGGCCGTGACCCAGCCTGCGGGCATCAGCTGAGGAGAAGGGGAGGTGGGTGCCCCGGAAACCAGCCGCGCTCGAGTCAGTCTCCCAGGAGCTCTCATTCCAGCTCTGGACGCTCACTCCCGGGCCTGGGTTCCCACTCCCGCTTTCAGATGGATCCCAGGCCCTTCTTCAGAGAAGTTCCTCCAGATGAGTCCCCAGCCACCAGTGGGCCTCATTCGACCTTGCGGGACCTCCCTCCCCTTCTGAAGCTAGGTTCCGTCTCTCTCTTCACAAAACTTTACGTCCAAAATAGATTGTTAACAGTGACTTGCCGTTTCCTTTTGTTCTCACCATTATTCTGACTACTTGCATTTAACTCCGCTCACCTTCGGATTGCTTATGACACTCCAGGCCACCGAAAAAAAGAGAGTTTCCGTTCTGAGCTCAAAGATCCTCAGGCGGCATTTGGGCCTCACTTTACCTCTGCTGGAGACAGGAAGGTGGCAGGTGACCGGGACCTGCCAAGAGCAGAGCAGAAGCTGTGCCCCTGAGCAGTGGTGCCTGGCTCTCTCTCATTGGTCGCAGAGGGTCTGCAAGATTCGAGGGGGTTCTTGACGGCCCCACCATGCTGGCGAGCCGTGCCGTCTCATCTCATCGGGAATCTGACCCCTCATCAGCAAGCGTAGCCATGTGCCCGCACCCTGAGTCTCTAAACCCTTCCCAGACCATCGCTCGGCCCGCCTTCTCCTCTCGGGCAGAATGAACCTGGGCTTCTCTCCTGGGACAGGTCCTTCTGTGTCATGGGATGTCCTCTTTACTCCTATTGCCGGCAATAGGAGTATTGATGGGCTGCTCATAGGTCAGAGACTCCTCATTCGTATTACCCAGAGGCTTCTCTTCAGTCAGTAAATTTTGTTCCTTTGACCTTAAAGGGATTGCCTTTGAAGACTATCATTTCTGACCTAGTCGCAAACCGTCTCTTTTGAGGAACTTCCTTAGGGTTCCAGGGATTAAGACAGTTTGCTTCCATTGCAAAGGGCACAGATTCATTCCTCGATTGCAGGATCTAGATCTCCTGTGCCTCACACTCTAGCCAAAAAGGTATATTTTAAATATAAAAGGGCCAAGCATAAACCTACTACTTTCCCTTTCCATTATTATGATAATAATCTAATTCTCTTCAAGGCAACACAAATGTTTCTTACTAACTAGAAGGATCATGTCGCGGAAATTATAAAGAGAAAAACAGGGAATTACTTCATGATATCTCACTATATCCGTCTCTGATCCAGCGTACGAAACATCAAGGAAGTCCACGTGAAATATCATCTTTAAATAGAGCTCTCCGCTTTGAGAGGATAGAACTAAACTCATTAAAACTAAGTTTTCCAGCATGTGGCTGCTTTGAAATCTTGCATCCAACCAACAATTCTGGAACCTATGATAATTCGGAATTGAGTAACCGATGACACAAACACTCTATTAGTCAGGGGGACGTTTTGGATCGCCTGAGTTCTACGTTCTCAATGTTATCAAGCCAGACAACAATCCTCACGGTTTTTCATAGATCTTGTAATATCTTTTTTAAAATTTCAACTTTTTTGAGGTATAATTGACATACAACATTGCAAGAAATTGAAATATAACTGTGGTGGTTTCATGTGTTTACGATGTGAAAGGATTCCTCATCCAGTTAATTCATATCACCTCACATATTTCACCTTCTTTTTTTTTTTCTTCCCTCCATCTTTCCTACTTAGATTTTTATCTTCATATAAGATTTCATTTATACAAAACATGTCAAAAAGATTGCCGTGTTTTACGTTAGATCCTCAGACTCTATTCATCTTATAGCTGAATATTTGTTCCCTTTTACCAACCTCTCCCCATAGCCCTAGTAACCACTTTTCTACTCTCTGTATGAGTTTTACTTTTTCCGGGATGCAATATCAGAGCCAGTCCTGAAATGTCCTCCAATTGCAATTCTTCTCTCAGAGTCATCAGTCCATTTTGTGTTCTCTTTCATGTTTTACAACATTACTCCTAACCAGCAATGGAGCGGGTGTGGCAGGCAATGAGCCAAGAAGATTTACAGGGTGGCATCCACTTACTGTGGGAATTAACCACGGCATTGATCAGTCTATCAACCTAGAAAGAGATCACTGGACATTGCACAAAAATTTGCTTATTTCTTTGTAGAAGTTTGGCATTAAACTAAACCCTTAGTTTGGGATGGGATGGGATGGGGTGGGATGGGATGGGATGGGATGGGGTGGGGGGTGGGGGGTGGAGGAAACGGGAGCACCCAGAACGAGGAGGAGACTGTCGGCCGTGCCGAGACACGGAAACATCGCACGGCTGGGGACCCGTTCCTATCGTCTTCCCCGGGGTGTGAAAGAGACTTGGCCTCCCGTCTCCTGAGAGTTCATCTCCCCAGCAACAACGGTCAGGCAAGCTGTCGGGTGTGTGTGTGTTGCGGGGGGTTGGGGGGCGGGGTGGGGAGAAAAAAGAAGACACCTTTCAAGTGAAAGGAGGGAGCGTAAAGGTCACTGAACCCTCTGACAGCGGCCTTCCATTTTCCAGACCAGTGACACGTTCCCCCAAGTCGCCCGGTTCCAGAAAACGCTTTTCGGAAACAGAATCCTCGGGGCCCGCGAACTCCTGAGGAATCCTCGGATGAGCTTCCGGGCCAGGCTATACCGTAGGCAGCGTGCTTCCCCTGAAGCCAAAGCCACGGGCTCCAGAGGGCCGCGTCCAAGAAGCTGATCTCGTACGGAACCCGGTGTCTTCTTCTCTAGGACACTCCTAGAAGCAGCAAGAGTGCCAGTTTGTGAGACTCGAAGGTGAAGCCGGCACGACGTAAACCCAGCGATGTGTGCGGTCAGAGGCCCATCTAGATTCGAGCTCCAGTGCTGGAGGGGAGCAGTGGGGACAGGAGGGTGGCCTGCGAGTCCGCCGTCCCGTCCCCACTCCTCCTGTGAACATCCGCCCCGTGGAAGGTGTCGAGGAACCTCATGACCTGACCTGCGGGGTGAACCGTCGCCAAAGACAAAGAATTCCTCCAGCCAGGCGTCGTCCGCAGCCACGAACCCCTTCCCTCCGTCGCCCGGCCTTTCAGAATGCCACGTGGAGCCCTCTCGAGACGTGTGGGGCTTGGAGGTATGGGCCCCCGAATTCTCCTCGCCCGGCCCTGCAAGAAACCATCCCGGGCCTGCCCCACATGAAGACTTCTCGGGCTTTTCGGTGGACCGGGCCTCCCAGGGTGCCCCTGCACCCGGCACCCTGCGACACCCCGAGAGATCCCACGGAGAAACGTCTCCGGCCACTCGCGCGGCACCTGCCTCGCTGGCGGGCGCCCCTTCCAACCTCCCCAGAGATACGTGAGCACGGACGCTTCTTCCCCATCTGGGTCCCCTCACAGGCTCTGTGAGTTCCTGCGGTTCCGCACGCCCTCGACTTGGCTGTGGTTCGGGGCTCTGTTCTGTTCTGTGTTTGCTCTCCGGCCCACGTGATCTCTCTGGCTAGGGCACCCAGGAAAAGCGAAAAGAAATCGAGTCCGTGTGAGTACTATTCAGGCATCAAGTGGGGATACCTACCAACGACCTCTAACGTGGATCCACCAAGATGGCGGCCGTGTGGGGTTCAGGAGGATCATTTTGCGTTTTCTGGGGGCGCTGTTTGCTCTCAATGATTTCACGTGCCTTTGGGGCATGGCTCACGGAGATGGACGTGAAGCAGCAGGGCAGCCACATCTGGCGTCTCGGCCTAGCTAGGGCGGCTCCACGAGTGACCTCTCGGAACCGGGGCTGAGACCGCCATCCCTCCCCGGGCCCCCCTCGGTGGCTGGGTATGGGGGGGAGGAGGGGGAGGTTTCGGAGGGGAGACGGGAGATCTGGGCTTGTGGTTGGGGGCGCGCGGGGCCACACGTGTCCTGTCATGATATTCCTGTAACGCTCCAACGAGATACGTATTATTCTCTATTCTGCAGATTGCTATCTGTATCTGAATGGAAATGTATTAGACTCTTGAAATCTGAGCCTTGACGAGGGGTGCGCCCTGTACGTCTCGGGCTACAGGCAGCATACGGAAACTGAAGATATCAGGAATCACGTATAAAGGTTCAAGTCAAAGAAACGGACCTAGTTCAGGGGCAGACTTAGTCTTCCTCGCTGCAGCCTCAAGGTAAATGCTGGGGGTACCCAGTCTATTCTTGGGAAGATACAGTGTTTATCTTAACTGTTGCCAGCAGCGCAGCTTCTCCTCTACCGGAGTTGAAATTGAGATTTAGTTCTTGCAGCTAGTAGTTCTTTTTCAGAACATCTATCGGGAAGGATCTGAATAGCTTGTCATGTCCCTGAAAATATACTAGACAACATTTGGTTCAGCTCTCGTACCCAGAGACTGGGGAAATTAAGGGGGCACTAGAAATCGCACCTTTGCGTTATATAGTATCTTTCCTGGAAAACAGGCTGCTCTGAAACTCTAATTGTATCAAACAGTAGCAGGGATAAGAAGTGCACGATCCACAAGTTTCAGTAAAGCCGGCTCTCCCGCGCCTTAACATTGTATACATTGTTAACAAAAGTTTAGAACTGGACACTCGATGGCAACAAAGAGGCATCCTGTTTGGCGTTTCTTTGGACTGCAGCCGGGAGAGGAGCAGAGCCGACTTGTTCAGTCCCCGGTCCCGCTACTCCTAGGCCTTTCCTCACACTTGACCTTGGATGCTCTGGGGCAGGTTGTGTCTGCCACAAGCACTCGATGTGTCCGGAAGCACTGAATCCTCTGTTCGTTGACTTTGTTCCCAGGACTGTCTCAGGAGGTGACGATGTTTTCCCATGGGGGAATCTGTGTCAGAGGCTTGCCAACCATACTTTTCACGTGGTTCATGAAAAGCTCGCCCGTCGCCGGTCACCTGTCGACTCACCATCCGTACGAGAGTCAGCACCAACACGCCCGGCAGAGCTGAGCGTCAAGAAGGGGTTGCGTGGAAAGAGATTTGTGTGCTTGGTCCTGGTCCTGGTTATAGACAGAAAGTATCAAGGGGGAATAACTCCCAGAATAAGTAGGCTTGCCTGGAATGCGAAATAGTGAGAAGAGGCCTCGCGCTTGGAGGATGGGTCAGAGCTCTAGCCACGGGAGAGTGAAAAGGAAAGGCCCGGGAAAGGGCCGTGGGGCAGGGGACGGTCTGAGCCCAGCACCAGCGGTGAAGGACGAGGAGGCACCTTGAAAGAACGTGCTGTTCGGAGGTTTGTGGTAAGAGCACACCGGTGCTGCTAAAGATGAGGCTTGTGGAACCCAGATGGTGAAGAGGAGCCAGAAACAGGCCAGGAAGGATGAGAATCCTGTGTACTGAGGACCTGCACTTCACCAAGCCCACAGCAAAGGGTGCTGTCTAGATTCAAACCCAGTCACTTGCGCAAACGCCCCTCAGCCACCTCCTCATCTACAAGGCCGACAGATACTCGGTGCGTGAGGTGCGTGTACAGTCTAGGTGGACGGCACTCACATTATCGGGCAACCACACAGCTACTACGTGCTTTGAAAGAACCAACAGTGAGCTGATAGCTTTTTCTGGATCTGCCTATAAGCAAAGATACCGCTCGCTGCATACTGTGGATCTCGACTCCTGTCTCACGTCTCCATGAAGCCGTCAGAAAAGTCCTGTTCGTGCTCCCTCTCAGGCCAGGAATGACACTTAAAGTGTAACGTGCTCACGAAGTCCTCAGAGATTCATGGATTTGAATCGAGAAATTCCACCTGGTCCTTTCGCTCCCGATCCACTCCTGCTCTCACCACTACTACCACACGGGTCAGACACGAGCGAGTTCCCCTGAATTAGCTTGCACACGTGGGGACGGAGTTAGCTTTCGGCACACGGATATTTAGAAATTCCATGGCAGTAGGCCAGGTATTCACATTATGTATCGGATATTCGCCTAATTTGATAATAAGAGAGCTCAGGCCTCAGGCGTAACTTCAGGCAGATTTCCCCTCCAACAGAAACAGCTCAGATGGGCTGGCAGCCCGAGAAAACGAGCAACTGCCACTGACAGACTGAGACACCCATGGGCTCCCTCCGCGGGGAGACCTTCTGCCAAGGCTTCTCCCTCAAGGGCCGTGACCCAGCCTGCGGGCATCAGCTGAGGAGAAGGGGAGGTGGGTGCCCCGGAAACCAGCCGCGCTCGAGTCAGTCTCCCAGGAGCTCTCATTCCAGCTCTGGACGCTCACTCCCGGGCCTGGGTTCCCACTCCCGCTTTCAGATGGATCCCAGGCCCTTCTTCAGAGAAGTTCCTCCAGATGAGTCCCCAGCCACCAGTGGGCCTCATTCGACCTTGCGGGACCTCCCTCCCCTTCTGAAGCTAGGTTCCGTCTCTCTCTTCACAAAACTTTACGTCCAAAATAGATTGTTAACAGTGACTTGCCGTTTCCTTTTGTTCTCACCATTATTCTGACTACTTGCATTTAACTCCGCTCACCTTCGGATTGCTTATGACACTCCAGGCCACCGAAAAAAAGAGAGTTTCCGTTCTGAGCTCAAAGATCCTCAGGCGGCATTTGGGCCTCACTTTACCTCTGCTGGAGACAGGAAGGTGGCAGGTGACCGGGACCTGCCAAGAGCAGAGCAGAAGCTGTGCCCCTGAGCAGTGGTGCCTGGCTCTCTCTCATTGGTCGCAGAGGGTCTGCAAGATTCGAGGGGGTTCTTGACGGCCCCACCATGCTGGCGAGCCGTGCCGTCTCATCTCATCGGGAATCTGACCCCTCATCAGCAAGCGTAGCCATGTGCCCGCACCCTGAGTCTCTAAACCCTTCCCAGACCATCGCTCGGCCCGCCTTCTCCTCTCGGGCAGAATGAACCTGGGCTTCTCTCCTGGGACAGGTCCTTCTGTGTCATGGGATGTCCTCTTTACTCCTATTGCCGGCAATAGGAGTATTGATGGGCTGCTCATAGGTCAGAGACTCCTCATTCGTATTACCCAGAGGCTTCTCTTCAGTCAGTAAATTTTGTTCCTTTGACCTTAAAGGGATTGCCTTTGAAGACTATCATTTCTGACCTAGTCGCAAACCGTCTCTTTTGAGGAACTTCCTTAGGGTTCCAGGGATTAAGACAGTTTGCTTCCATTGCAAAGGGCACAGATTCATTCCTCGATTGCAGGATCTAGATCTCCTGTGCCTCACACTCTAGCCAAAAAGGTATATTTTAAATATAAAAGGGCCAAGCATAAACCTACTACTTTCCCTTTCCATTATTATGATAATAATCTAATTCTCTTCAAGGCAACACAAATGTTTCTTACTAACTAGAAGGATCATGTCGCGGAAATTATAAAGAGAAAAACAGGGAATTACTTCATGATATCTCACTATATCCGTCTCTGATCCAGCGTACGAAACATCAAGGAAGTCCACGTGAAATATCATCTTTAAATAGAGCTCTCCGCTTTGAGAGGATAGAACTAAACTCATTAAAACTAAGTTTTCCAGCATGTGGCTGCTTTGAAATCTTGCATCCAACCAACAATTCTGGAACCTATGATAATTCGGAATTGAGTAACCGATGACACAAACACTCTATTAGTCAGGGGGACGTTTTGGATCGCCTGAGTTCTACGTTCTCAATGTTATCAAGCCAGACAACAATCCTCACGGTTTTTCATAGATCTTGTAATATCTTTTTTAAAATTTCAACTTTTTTGAGGTATAATTGACATACAACATTGCAAGAAATTGAAATATAACTGTGGTGGTTTCATGTGTTTACGATGTGAAAGGATTCCTCATCCAGTTAATTCATATCACCTCACATATTTCACCTTCTTTTTTTTTTTCTTCCCTCCATCTTTCCTACTTAGATTTTTATCTTCATATAAGATTTCATTTATACAAAACATGTCAAAAAGATTGCCGTGTTTTACGTTAGATCCTCAGACTCTATTCATCTTATAGCTGAATATTTGTTCCCTTTTACCAACCTCTCCCCATAGCCCTAGTAACCACTTTTCTACTCTCTGTATGAGTTTTACTTTTTCCGGGATGCAATATCAGAGCCAGTCCTGAAATGTCCTCCAATTGCAATTCTTCTCTCAGAGTCATCAGTCCATTTTGTGTTCTCTTTCATGTTTTACAACATTACTCCTAACCAGCAATGGAGCGGGTGTGGCAGGCAATGAGCCAAGAAGATTTACAGGGTGGCATCCACTTACTGTGGGAATTAACCACGGCATTGATCAGTCTATCAACCTAGAAAGAGATCACTGGACATTGCACAAAAATTTGCTTATTTCTTTGTAGAAGTTTGGCATTAAACTAAACCCTTAGTTTGGGATGGGATGGGATGGGGTGGGATGGGATGGGATGGGATGGGGTGGGGGGTGGGGGGTGGAGGAAACGGGAGCACCCAGAACGAGGAGGAGACTGTCGGCCGTGCCGAGACACGGAAACATCGCACGGCTGGGGACCCGTTCCTATCGTCTTCCCCGGGGTGTGAAAGAGACTTGGCCTCCCGTCTCCTGAGAGTTCATCTCCCCAGCAACAACGGTCAGGCAAGCTGTCGGGTGTGTGTGTGTTGCGGGGGGTTGGGGGGCGGGGTGGGGAGAAAAAAGAAGACACCTTTCAAGTGAAAGGAGGGAGCGTAAAGGTCACTGAACCCTCTGACAGCGGCCTTCCATTTTCCAGACCAGTGACACGTTCCCCCAAGTCGCCCGGTTCCAGAAAACGCTTTTCGGAAACAGAATCCTCGGGGCCCGCGAACTCCTGAGGAATCCTCGGATGAGCTTCCGGGCCAGGCTATACCGTAGGCAGCGTGCTTCCCCTGAAGCCAAAGCCACGGGCTCCAGAGGGCCGCGTCCAAGAAGCTGATCTCGTACGGAACCCGGTGTCTTCTTCTCTAGGACACTCCTAGAAGCAGCAAGAGTGCCAGTTTGTGAGACTCGAAGGTGAAGCCGGCACGACGTAAACCCAGCGATGTGTGCGGTCAGAGGCCCATCTAGATTCGAGCTCCAGTGCTGGAGGGGAGCAGTGGGGACAGGAGGGTGGCCTGCGAGTCCGCCGTCCCGTCCCCACTCCTCCTGTGAACATCCGCCCCGTGGAAGGTGTCGAGGAACCTCATGACCTGACCTGCGGGGTGAACCGTCGCCAAAGACAAAGAATTCCTCCAGCCAGGCGTCGTCCGCAGCCACGAACCCCTTCCCTCCGTCGCCCGGCCTTTCAGAATGCCACGTGGAGCCCTCTCGAGACGTGTGGGGCTTGGAGGTATGGGCCCCCGAATTCTCCTCGCCCGGCCCTGCAAGAAACCATCCCGGGCCTGCCCCACATGAAGACTTCTCGGGCTTTTCGGTGGACCGGGCCTCCCAGGGTGCCCCTGCACCCGGCACCCTGCGACACCCCGAGAGATCCCACGGAGAAACGTCTCCGGCCACTCGCGCGGCACCTGCCTCGCTGGCGGGCGCCCCTTCCAACCTCCCCAGAGATACGTGAGCACGGACGCTTCTTCCCCATCTGGGTCCCCTCACAGGCTCTGTGAGTTCCTGCGGTTCCGCACGCCCTCGACTTGGCTGTGGTTCGGGGCTCTGTTCTGTTCTGTGTTTGCTCTCCGGCCCACGTGATCTCTCTGGCTAGGGCACCCAGGAAAAGCGAAAAGAAATCGAGTCCGTGTGAGTACTATTCAGGCATCAAGTGGGGATACCTACCAACGACCTCTAACGTGGATCCACCAAGATGGCGGCCGTGTGGGGTTCAGGAGGATCATTTTGCGTTTTCTGGGGGCGCTGTTTGCTCTCAATGATTTCACGTGCCTTTGGGGCATGGCTCACGGAGATGGACGTGAAGCAGCAGGGCAGCCACATCTGGCGTCTCGGCCTAGCTAGGGCGGCTCCACGAGTGACCTCTCGGAACCGGGGCTGAGACCGCCATCCCTCCCCGGGCCCCCCTCGGTGGCTGGGTATGGGGGGGAGGAGGGGGAGGTTTCGGAGGGGAGACGGGAGATCTGGGCTTGTGGTTGGGGGCGCGCGGGGCCACACGTGTCCTGTCATGATATTCCTGTAACGCTCCAACGAGATACGTATTATTCTCTATTCTGCAGATTGCTATCTGTATCTGAATGGAAATGTATTAGACTCTTGAAATCTGAGCCTTGACGAGGGGTGCGCCCTGTACGTCTCGGGCTACAGGCAGCATACGGAAACTGAAGATATCAGGAATCACGTATAAAGGTTCAAGTCAAAGAAACGGACCTAGTTCAGGGGCAGACTTAGTCTTCCTCGCTGCAGCCTCAAGGTAAATGCTGGGGGTACCCAGTCTATTCTTGGGAAGATACAGTGTTTATCTTAACTGTTGCCAGCAGCGCAGCTTCTCCTCTACCGGAGTTGAAATTGAGATTTAGTTCTTGCAGCTAGTAGTTCTTTTTCAGAACATCTATCGGGAAGGATCTGAATAGCTTGTCATGTCCCTGAAAATATACTAGACAACATTTGGTTCAGCTCTCGTACCCAGAGACTGGGGAAATTAAGGGGGCACTAGAAATCGCACCTTTGCGTTATATAGTATCTTTCCTGGAAAACAGGCTGCTCTGAAACTCTAATTGTATCAAACAGTAGCAGGGATAAGAAGTGCACGATCCACAAGTTTCAGTAAAGCCGGCTCTCCCGCGCCTTAACATTGTATACATTGTTAACAAAAGTTTAGAACTGGACACTCGATGGCAACAAAGAGGCATCCTGTTTGGCGTTTCTTTGGACTGCAGCCGGGAGAGGAGCAGAGCCGACTTGTTCAGTCCCCGGTCCCGCTACTCCTAGGCCTTTCCTCACACTTGACCTTGGATGCTCTGGGGCAGGTTGTGTCTGCCACAAGCACTCGATGTGTCCGGAAGCACTGAATCCTCTGTTCGTTGACTTTGTTCCCAGGACTGTCTCAGGAGGTGACGATGTTTTCCCATGGGGGAATCTGTGTCAGAGGCTTGCCAACCATACTTTTCACGTGGTTCATGAAAAGCTCGCCCGTCGCCGGTCACCTGTCGACTCACCATCCGTACGAGAGTCAGCACCAACACGCCCGGCAGAGCTGAGCGTCAAGAAGGGGTTGCGTGGAAAGAGATTTGTGTGCTTGGTCCTGGTCCTGGTTATAGACAGAAAGTATCAAGGGGGAATAACTCCCAGAATAAGTAGGCTTGCCTGGAATGCGAAATAGTGAGAAGAGGCCTCGCGCTTGGAGGATGGGTCAGAGCTCTAGCCACGGGAGAGTGAAAAGGAAAGGCCCGGGAAAGGGCCGTGGGGCAGGGGACGGTCTGAGCCCAGCACCAGCGGTGAAGGACGAGGAGGCACCTTGAAAGAACGTGCTGTTCGGAGGTTTGTGGTAAGAGCACACCGGTGCTGCTAAAGATGAGGCTTGTGGAACCCAGATGGTGAAGAGGAGCCAGAAACAGGCCAGGAAGGATGAGAATCCTGTGTACTGAGGACCTGCACTTCACCAAGCCCACAGCAAAGGGTGCTGTCTAGATTCAAACCCAGTCACTTGCGCAAACGCCCCTCAGCCACCTCCTCATCTACAAGGCCGACAGATACTCGGTGCGTGAGGTGCGTGTACAGTCTAGGTGGACGGCACTCACATTATCGGGCAACCACACAGCTACTACGTGCTTTGAAAGAACCAACAGTGAGCTGATAGCTTTTTCTGGATCTGCCTATAAGCAAAGATACCGCTCGCTGCATACTGTGGATCTCGACTCCTGTCTCACGTCTCCATGAAGCCGTCAGAAAAGTCCTGTTCGTGCTCCCTCTCAGGCCAGGAATGACACTTAAAGTGTAACGTGCTCACGAAGTCCTCAGAGATTCATGGATTTGAATCGAGAAATTCCACCTGGTCCTTTCGCTCCCGATCCACTCCTGCTCTCACCACTACTACCACACGGGTCAGACACGAGCGAGTTCCCCTGAATTAGCTTGCACACGTGGGGACGGAGTTAGCTTTCGGCACACGGATATTTAGAAATTCCATGGCAGTAGGCCAGGTATTCACATTATGTATCGGATATTCGCCTAATTTGATAATAAGAGAGCTCAGGCCTCAGGCGTAACTTCAGGCAGATTTCCCCTCCAACAGAAACAGCTCAGATGGGCTGGCAGCCCGAGAAAACGAGCAACTGCCACTGACAGACTGAGACACCCATGGGCTCCCTCCGCGGGGAGACCTTCTGCCAAGGCTTCTCCCTCAAGGGCCGTGACCCAGCCTGCGGGCATCAGCTGAGGAGAAGGGGAGGTGGGTGCCCCGGAAACCAGCCGCGCTCGAGTCAGTCTCCCAGGAGCTCTCATTCCAGCTCTGGACGCTCACTCCCGGGCCTGGGTTCCCACTCCCGCTTTCAGATGGATCCCAGGCCCTTCTTCAGAGAAGTTCCTCCAGATGAGTCCCCAGCCACCAGTGGGCCTCATTCGACCTTGCGGGACCTCCCTCCCCTTCTGAAGCTAGGTTCCGTCTCTCTCTTCACAAAACTTTACGTCCAAAATAGATTGTTAACAGTGACTTGCCGTTTCCTTTTGTTCTCACCATTATTCTGACTACTTGCATTTAACTCCGCTCACCTTCGGATTGCTTATGACACTCCAGGCCACCGAAAAAAAGAGAGTTTCCGTTCTGAGCTCAAAGATCCTCAGGCGGCATTTGGGCCTCACTTTACCTCTGCTGGAGACAGGAAGGTGGCAGGTGACCGGGACCTGCCAAGAGCAGAGCAGAAGCTGTGCCCCTGAGCAGTGGTGCCTGGCTCTCTCTCATTGGTCGCAGAGGGTCTGCAAGATTCGAGGGGGTTCTTGACGGCCCCACCATGCTGGCGAGCCGTGCCGTCTCATCTCATCGGGAATCTGACCCCTCATCAGCAAGCGTAGCCATGTGCCCGCACCCTGAGTCTCTAAACCCTTCCCAGACCATCGCTCGGCCCGCCTTCTCCTCTCGGGCAGAATGAACCTGGGCTTCTCTCCTGGGACAGGTCCTTCTGTGTCATGGGATGTCCTCTTTACTCCTATTGCCGGCAATAGGAGTATTGATGGGCTGCTCATAGGTCAGAGACTCCTCATTCGTATTACCCAGAGGCTTCTCTTCAGTCAGTAAATTTTGTTCCTTTGACCTTAAAGGGATTGCCTTTGAAGACTATCATTTCTGACCTAGTCGCAAACCGTCTCTTTTGAGGAACTTCCTTAGGGTTCCAGGGATTAAGACAGTTTGCTTCCATTGCAAAGGGCACAGATTCATTCCTCGATTGCAGGATCTAGATCTCCTGTGCCTCACACTCTAGCCAAAAAGGTATATTTTAAATATAAAAGGGCCAAGCATAAACCTACTACTTTCCCTTTCCATTATTATGATAATAATCTAATTCTCTTCAAGGCAACACAAATGTTTCTTACTAACTAGAAGGATCATGTCGCGGAAATTATAAAGAGAAAAACAGGGAATTACTTCATGATATCTCACTATATCCGTCTCTGATCCAGCGTACGAAACATCAAGGAAGTCCACGTGAAATATCATCTTTAAATAGAGCTCTCCGCTTTGAGAGGATAGAACTAAACTCATTAAAACTAAGTTTTCCAGCATGTGGCTGCTTTGAAATCTTGCATCCAACCAACAATTCTGGAACCTATGATAATTCGGAATTGAGTAACCGATGACACAAACACTCTATTAGTCAGGGGGACGTTTTGGATCGCCTGAGTTCTACGTTCTCAATGTTATCAAGCCAGACAACAATCCTCACGGTTTTTCATAGATCTTGTAATATCTTTTTTAAAATTTCAACTTTTTTGAGGTATAATTGACATACAACATTGCAAGAAATTGAAATATAACTGTGGTGGTTTCATGTGTTTACGATGTGAAAGGATTCCTCATCCAGTTAATTCATATCACCTCACATATTTCACCTTCTTTTTTTTTTTCTTCCCTCCATCTTTCCTACTTAGATTTTTATCTTCATATAAGATTTCATTTATACAAAACATGTCAAAAAGATTGCCGTGTTTTACGTTAGATCCTCAGACTCTATTCATCTTATAGCTGAATATTTGTTCCCTTTTACCAACCTCTCCCCATAGCCCTAGTAACCACTTTTCTACTCTCTGTATGAGTTTTACTTTTTCCGGGATGCAATATCAGAGCCAGTCCTGAAATGTCCTCCAATTGCAATTCTTCTCTCAGAGTCATCAGTCCATTTTGTGTTCTCTTTCATGTTTTACAACATTACTCCTAACCAGCAATGGAGCGGGTGTGGCAGGCAATGAGCCAAGAAGATTTACAGGGTGGCATCCACTTACTGTGGGAATTAACCACGGCATTGATCAGTCTATCAACCTAGAAAGAGATCACTGGACATTGCACAAAAATTTGCTTATTTCTTTGTAGAAGTTTGGCATTAAACTAAACCCTTAGTTTGGGATGGGATGGGATGGGGTGGGATGGGATGGGATGGGATGGGGTGGGGGGTGGGGGGTGGAGGAAACGGGAGCACCCAGAACGAGGAGGAGACTGTCGGCCGTGCCGAGACACGGAAACATCGCACGGCTGGGGACCCGTTCCTATCGTCTTCCCCGGGGTGTGAAAGAGACTTGGCCTCCCGTCTCCTGAGAGTTCATCTCCCCAGCAACAACGGTCAGGCAAGCTGTCGGGTGTGTGTGTGTTGCGGGGGGTTGGGGGGCGGGGTGGGGAGAAAAAAGAAGACACCTTTCAAGTGAAAGGAGGGAGCGTAAAGGTCACTGAACCCTCTGACAGCGGCCTTCCATTTTCCAGACCAGTGACACGTTCCCCCAAGTCGCCCGGTTCCAGAAAACGCTTTTCGGAAACAGAATCCTCGGGGCCCGCGAACTCCTGAGGAATCCTCGGATGAGCTTCCGGGCCAGGCTATACCGTAGGCAGCGTGCTTCCCCTGAAGCCAAAGCCACGGGCTCCAGAGGGCCGCGTCCAAGAAGCTGATCTCGTACGGAACCCGGTGTCTTCTTCTCTAGGACACTCCTAGAAGCAGCAAGAGTGCCAGTTTGTGAGACTCGAAGGTGAAGCCGGCACGACGTAAACCCAGCGATGTGTGCGGTCAGAGGCCCATCTAGATTCGAGCTCCAGTGCTGGAGGGGAGCAGTGGGGACAGGAGGGTGGCCTGCGAGTCCGCCGTCCCGTCCCCACTCCTCCTGTGAACATCCGCCCCGTGGAAGGTGTCGAGGAACCTCATGACCTGACCTGCGGGGTGAACCGTCGCCAAAGACAAAGAATTCCTCCAGCCAGGCGTCGTCCGCAGCCACGAACCCCTTCCCTCCGTCGCCCGGCCTTTCAGAATGCCACGTGGAGCCCTCTCGAGACGTGTGGGGCTTGGAGGTATGGGCCCCCGAATTCTCCTCGCCCGGCCCTGCAAGAAACCATCCCGGGCCTGCCCCACATGAAGACTTCTCGGGCTTTTCGGTGGACCGGGCCTCCCAGGGTGCCCCTGCACCCGGCACCCTGCGACACCCCGAGAGATCCCACGGAGAAACGTCTCCGGCCACTCGCGCGGCACCTGCCTCGCTGGCGGGCGCCCCTTCCAACCTCCCCAGAGATACGTGAGCACGGACGCTTCTTCCCCATCTGGGTCCCCTCACAGGCTCTGTGAGTTCCTGCGGTTCCGCACGCCCTCGACTTGGCTGTGGTTCGGGGCTCTGTTCTGTTCTGTGTTTGCTCTCCGGCCCACGTGATCTCTCTGGCTAGGGCACCCAGGAAAAGCGAAAAGAAATCGAGTCCGTGTGAGTACTATTCAGGCATCAAGTGGGGATACCTACCAACGACCTCTAACGTGGATCCACCAAGATGGCGGCCGTGTGGGGTTCAGGAGGATCATTTTGCGTTTTCTGGGGGCGCTGTTTGCTCTCAATGATTTCACGTGCCTTTGGGGCATGGCTCACGGAGATGGACGTGAAGCAGCAGGGCAGCCACATCTGGCGTCTCGGCCTAGCTAGGGCGGCTCCACGAGTGACCTCTCGGAACCGGGGCTGAGACCGCCATCCCTCCCCGGGCCCCCCTCGGTGGCTGGGTATGGGGGGGAGGAGGGGGAGGTTTCGGAGGGGAGACGGGAGATCTGGGCTTGTGGTTGGGGGCGCGCGGGGCCACACGTGTCCTGTCATGATATTCCTGTA
This sequence comes from Giraffa tippelskirchi, assembly GCF_054371585.1. NCBI lineage: Eukaryota > Metazoa > Chordata > Mammalia > Artiodactyla > Giraffidae > Giraffa > Giraffa tippelskirchi. The sequence continues at coordinate 11,152,118 of NC_137288.1, read as the reverse complement.
ACGCTCCAACGAGATACGTATTATTCTCTATTCTGCAGATTGCTATCTGTATCTGAATGGAAATGTATTAGACTCTTGAAATCTGAGCCTTGACGAGGGGTGCGCCCTGTACGTCTCGGGCTACAGGCAGCATACGGAAACTGAAGATATCAGGAATCACGTATAAAGGTTCAAGTCAAAGAAACGGACCTAGTTCAGGGGCAGACTTAGTCTTCCTCGCTGCAGCCTCAAGGTAAATGCTGGGGGTACCCAGTCTATTCTTGGGAAGATACAGTGTTTATCTTAACTGTTGCCAGCAGCGCAGCTTCTCCTCTACCGGAGTTGAAATTGAGATTTAGTTCTTGCAGCTAGTAGTTCTTTTTCAGAACATCTATCGGGAAGGATCTGAATAGCTTGTCATGTCCCTGAAAATATACTAGACAACATTTGGTTCAGCTCTCGTACCCAGAGACTGGGGAAATTAAGGGGGCACTAGAAATCGCACCTTTGCGTTATATAGTATCTTTCCTGGAAAACAGGCTGCTCTGAAACTCTAATTGTATCAAACAGTAGCAGGGATAAGAAGTGCACGATCCACAAGTTTCAGTAAAGCCGGCTCTCCCGCGCCTTAACATTGTATACATTGTTAACAAAAGTTTAGAACTGGACACTCGATGGCAACAAAGAGGCATCCTGTTTGGCGTTTCTTTGGACTGCAGCCGGGAGAGGAGCAGAGCCGACTTGTTCAGTCCCCGGTCCCGCTACTCCTAGGCCTTTCCTCACACTTGACCTTGGATGCTCTGGGGCAGGTTGTGTCTGCCACAAGCACTCGATGTGTCCGGAAGCACTGAATCCTCTGTTCGTTGACTTTGTTCCCAGGACTGTCTCAGGAGGTGACGATGTTTTCCCATGGGGGAATCTGTGTCAGAGGCTTGCCAACCATACTTTTCACGTGGTTCATGAAAAGCTCGCCCGTCGCCGGTCACCTGTCGACTCACCATCCGTACGAGAGTCAGCACCAACACGCCCGGCAGAGCTGAGCGTCAAGAAGGGGTTGCGTGGAAAGAGATTTGTGTGCTTGGTCCTGGTCCTGGTTATAGACAGAAAGTATCAAGGGGGAATAACTCCCAGAATAAGTAGGCTTGCCTGGAATGCGAAATAGTGAGAAGAGGCCTCGCGCTTGGAGGATGGGTCAGAGCTCTAGCCACGGGAGAGTGAAAAGGAAAGGCCCGGGAAAGGGCCGTGGGGCAGGGGACGGTCTGAGCCCAGCACCAGCGGTGAAGGACGAGGAGGCACCTTGAAAGAACGTGCTGTTCGGAGGTTTGTGGTAAGAGCACACCGGTGCTGCTAAAGATGAGGCTTGTGGAACCCAGATGGTGAAGAGGAGCCAGAAACAGGCCAGGAAGGATGAGAATCCTGTGTACTGAGGACCTGCACTTCACCAAGCCCACAGCAAAGGGTGCTGTCTAGATTCAAACCCAGTCACTTGCGCAAACGCCCCTCAGCCACCTCCTCATCTACAAGGCCGACAGATACTCGGTGCGTGAGGTGCGTGTACAGTCTAGGTGGACGGCACTCACATTATCGGGCAACCACACAGCTACTACGTGCTTTGAAAGAACCAACAGTGAGCTGATAGCTTTTTCTGGATCTGCCTATAAGCAAAGATACCGCTCGCTGCATACTGTGGATCTCGACTCCTGTCTCACGTCTCCATGAAGCCGTCAGAAAAGTCCTGTTCGTGCTCCCTCTCAGGCCAGGAATGACACTTAAAGTGTAACGTGCTCACGAAGTCCTCAGAGATTCATGGATTTGAATCGAGAAATTCCACCTGGTCCTTTCGCTCCCGATCCACTCCTGCTCTCACCACTACTACCACACGAGCGAGTTCCCCTGAATTAGCTCGCACACGTGGGGACGGAGTTAGCTTTCGGCACACGGATATTTAGAAATTCCATGGCAGTAGGCCAGGTATTCACATTATGTATCAGATATTCGCCTAATTTGATAATAAGAGAGCTCATGCCTCAGGCATAACTTCAGGCAGATTTCCCCTCCAACAGAAACAGCTCAGATGGGCTGGCAGCCCGAGAAAACGAGCAACTGCCACTGACAGACTGAGACACCTATGGGCTCCCTCCATGGGGAGACCTTCTGCCAAGGCTTCTCCCTCAAGGGCCGTGACCCAGCCTGCGGGCATCAGCTGAGGAGAAGGGGAGGTGGGTGCCCCGGAAACCAGCCGCGCTCGAGTCAGTCTCCCAGGAGCTCTCATTCCAGCTCTGGACACTCACTCCCGGGCCTGGGTTCTCACTCCCGCTTTCAGATGGATCCCAGGCCCTTCTTCAGAGAAGTTCCTCCAGATGAGTCCCCAGCCACCAGTGGGCCTCATTCGACCTTGCTGGACCTCCCTCCCCTTCTGAAGCTAGGTTCCGTCTCTCTCTTCACAAAACTTTAAGTCCAAAATAGATTGTTAACAATGACTTGCCATTTCCTTTTGTTCTCACCACTATTCTGACTACTTGCATTTAATTCTGCTCACCTTTGGATTGCTTATGACACTCCAGGCCACCGAAAAAAGAGAGTGTCCATTCTGAGCTCAAAGATTCTCAGGCGGCATTTGGGCCTCACTTTACCTCTGCTGGAGACCTAGGAAGGTGGCAGGTGACCGGGACCTGCCAAGAGCAGAGCAGAAGCTGTGCCCCTGAGCAGTGGTGCCTGGCTCTCTCTCATTGGTCGCAGAGGGTCTGCAAGATTCGAGGGGGTTCTTGACGGCCCCACCATGCTGGCGAGCCGTGTCGTCTCATCTCATCGGGAATCTGACCCCTCATCAGCAAGCGTAGCCATGTGCCCGCACCCTGAGTCTCTAAACCCTTCCCAGACCATCGCTCGGCCCGCCTTCTCCTCTCGGGCAGAATGAACCTGGGCTTCTCTCCTGGGACAGGTCCTTCTGTGTCATGGGATGTCCTCTTTACTCCTATTGCCGGCAATAGGAGTATTGATGGGCTGCTCATAGGTCAGAGACTCCTCATTCTTATTACCCAGAGGCTTTTCTTCAGTCAGTAAATTTTGTTCCTTTGACCTTAAAGGGATTGCCTTTGAAGACTATCATTTCTGACCTAGTCGCAAACCGTCTCTTTTGAGGAACTTCCTTAGGGTTCCAGGGATTAAGACAGTTTGCTTCCATTGCAAAGGGCACAGATTCATTCCTCGATTGCAGGATCTAGATCTCCTATGCCTCACACTGTAGCCAAAAAGGTATATTTTAAATATAAAAGGGCCAAGCATAAACCTACTACTTTCCCTTTCCATTATTATGATAATAATCTAATTCTCTTCAAGGCAACACAAATGTTTCTTACTAACTAGAAGGATCATGTCGCGGAAATTATAAAGAGAAAAACAGGGAATTACTTCATGATATCTCACTACATCCGTCTCTGATCCGACGTAGGAAAAATCAAGGAAGTCCACGTAAAGTATCATCTTTAAATAGAGCTCTCCGCTTTGAGAGAATAGAACTAAACTCATTAAAACTAAGTTTTCCAGTATGTGGCTGCTTTGAAATCTTGCATCCAACCAACAATTCTGGAACCTATGATAATTCAGAATTGAGTAACCGATGACACAAACACTCTATTAGTCAGGGGGACGTTTTGGATCGCCTGAGTTCTACGTTCTCAATGTTATCAAGCCAGACACAATCTTCACGGTTTTTCATAGATCTTGTAATATCTTTTTTAAAATTTCAACTTTTTTGAGGTATAATTGACATATAAAATTGCAAGAAATTGAAATATAACTGTGGTGATTTCATGTGTTTACGATGTGAAAGGATTCCTCATCCAGTTAATTCATATCACCTCACATATTTCACCTTCTTTTTTTTTTCTTCCCTCCATCTTTCCTACTTAGATTTTATCTTCATAAGATTTCATTTATACAAAACATGTCAAAAAGATTGCCGTGTTTTACATGAGATCCTCAGACTCTATTCATCTTATAGCTGAATATTTGTTCCCTTTTACCAACCTCTCCCCATAGCCCTAGTAACCACTTTTCTACTCTCTGTATGAGTTTTACTTTTTCCGGGATGCAATATCAGAGCCAGTCCTGAAATTTCCTCCAATTACAATTCTTTTCTCAGAGTCATCAGTCCATTTTGTGTTCTCTTTCATGTTTTACAATATTACTCCTAGGCGTCTCGGCCTAGCTAGGGCGGTTTCACAAGTGACCTCTCAGAACCACGGCTGAGACCTCCATCCCTCCCCGGGCCCCCCTCGGTGGCTGGGCGCTGGGGTGGTGGGGGGTGGGGAGAGGAGTCGGGGGAGCTGGTCTAGGGGTTGGGGGCGGGTGAGGGCCAGGGGACCGTCCCCGGTGGTCCCGCTGAGACGTGAAGGCAGGTTCTGTCCCGCTGAGAACTTCCTGCCTTCGGGCGTGTGAGAGGAGCAGATTTCTCTCCAATCCAAGGCCATGCATCGTTTTTGGCCTGTTCAACAAGGCTAGACAAGCACGTATTTGTGTGTCTATCTTGGCTTGTTTTCTGACGGAGGCCAAAGACCTCTTCAGGCGTGTCCAAAGGATCTGCCAGGGTGGGAGGGTGCAGGTCAATCCATGTGTCAAGAGAGCCAGAGAATCTGTCACAGCTGTGACTCAGGCCTTTTTCAGAAACAGGCCAACTTTGATGATTCCCCTGGACAGGAATCACCGCAGAAGTTTCCTTGAAGGGATCGAGTTGCAGGAGTCGGGGGCGTGGCCCCGCCGCCGCCAGAGGGCTTCCTCAGCCAGGCAAGGCCGGCCGCTGGCCGGGGCTATTGTCTGTGGGCCCCACCCCCACCGCCACCCTCCACCCTCCCCTCCCCCTCCCCCTTCCCCTTCCCCTCCCCCTCCCCCTCCCCCTCCCGCTCCCCCTGCAGGGCCCCTCGTGGGATAGCTTCATTCAAATGCAGAACGCTTTCCAGTCAAGGAAGAGCCTTTGGACTTTGCCTCGATTGAATGGTGATCCGCCCCGACCCCACCCCCATTTCTCCACCTTGAGGCTGCCCCTTCAGCACCGCGCGGAGGAATGGCCTTGGGGGGGGGGAGGGAGGCTGAGGGACAAACTCGCCTTGGGTCAGGCCAAAGGAGTCTCCTCCTTTTCGTAACCCAGGAAACCCCGCTAATGCATGTGAGGATCACGGACGTGCGTCGAAGCAGCCATCATCTCTTGACATCTTCCTCCGTGGGAGGCGTTTTTCCTTCCTGCCTGCCTTCAGAGAGACAGAAAAGGAGGGAGGGGCAGAGCGTTCCGCTGGCGCTGGCCGGTTCTTAAGTCACTTGAATCCAAAACACTCCATAGGGCACGGAGGGGTGCGTGCGTGGGGTGGGGTGGGGGCGGCGGCCTACTCCGGACCCCAGGCGTTCCCTCCTCTGACACTTGCCTGGAACCCATGAAAAGCTGAGCTGGTGACTGTGTGTGTGTGTGAATGCGTGCATGTGCGCGTGTCCGTGAGAGAAGGCACGTGTGCGTGAGAGAAAAAGAGAAAAAGGAAGGAGAGAAAGAAAGAGAGAGAGAGAAAGAAAGAGAAGGAAAGAAAGAGAGAGAGAGAGACAGAGAGAGAAAGAAAGAAAGGAAGACAGACAGACAGAGAGGGAGGGAGGGGGAGAGAGAGAGAGAGAGAGAAAGAAAGAATGAAAGAAAGAAAGAAAAAGAAAAGAAAATCCAGAATGAAAGGAGGAAGGAACGAGGGAAGGAGGGAGGGACCAAATAGGTTAGTTAGTACGGGCCTCCCTGTCATGGAAAAGAGTCTCTGAGCACAGATCCTCCGTTCAGTGAACCAGTTCTCATATCTCCTCTCAGGAGGCTGTGATGTCGATGGACGGGTTTGGGAAAGCAGGCCTGGGGTGCAAGCAATCAGGTATTTCCTCAGAGGCACTTGTAGGGAAACCAAGGAAACACACAGGTTCATCCCTGGAGCGGATTCGAAACCAGTCGGTGCAGGGGGAGTCAGTCAAGGAGATTTCTAGATGTCAGGGTCGGGTCCTGGAGCGGGTTGCCATGCCCTTCTCCAGGAGACCTTCCTGGCCCGGGGATGGAACCCGGGTCTCCTGCATCGCAGGCAGACTCTTGACCGTGTGAGCCACCAAGGAAGCTCTGTCGGAAATGTTCACCGAGTCCTCTTGTTGTAGCCACGCGTTCTGGGAAACAAACTCACTCAGAAGGACCATGCAGGTAGTGGAGTGCAGTTTCTTACACCAGCGGGCCCAAGGCAGAGTCTTCTCTTAGCCAAGGACCCCAACCAGCATTCGTGAAAATCTTTTATACCTCAGGGGTATGTGTCTGAACCCACCACCCCAAATTCCTTGAGACTTACCTAAACAAAGGAAGGGTAAAGACAATCCCGATAACCCCATCATTCATGTGTTATAAGACGAGATACACAGTGGACATTTATTCACAGGCCTGTGGTCATATCCTGATACACATAATGGAACTGATGGCTTTGTTCTGTGACAGAGATAATTAGCATATTCTTTTAGGCCACGGAGAGTCCAAGTACAAGCCCCAAAGGCTGTTTTATCCGGGTGTGTGTGTGTGTGTGTGTGTGTGTGTGCGCGCGCGCGCACGCGCGGGCAGGCGCCTGCGTGTGTGTGTGTGCGTGTCCGGTTTTCCATTGGTATGCCCCTTCTATAGACACCGGGCACAAAGTTCAGAGTCCATTGGGAGGGTGACCGTGCGTGTAGCCTCATGTTCGCAGCCTGGCCTAAGATGGAGTCCAGCTCTGTCTGTTTCCTCCTTCACTCTAGCTTCCATCTGCAGAGCTTCAGGCACAGGGCCTTTTGAGTTCTCCGTCAGAAGGGCAAGAGATGGTGGCAAATGTCCCCCCAGAGAGGGTTGTCCCCTCTGACAGAGCTTCCGATATCGGAGGCAACTCAGAAAACTTCAGGATCCAGTCCCACTTTCGGGGGAAGCACCACAGGCAAAGGACCAAACACACGTGGCCCAGGAATCTCCCATCCAGAAGTGGATATCCCCGTTTCACAGAAACATCCTCTGGGCCCCTAAGGAACGTATGGAAATCACTCTCTCGCCAAGGAGAGAAGAATCCTCACTGAGAGTTTCTGAAGTCTGGAAGGACCAGGTAGAGAGAAAAAGAGAAACGATTCTATTCCGCTGACAGGGGCATTATTGTTTGAAGCGACCAAGTGGATGTCCGTCTTTTCCAATTCCCATTTTAAACATTGTGTCCTTTCCGGTCCTTTGTGGTCTCTTTGGATCTGGAAAGCAACAGAGTTAACGGTAAGGTCCTTTTTTTTTTTTTTTTTTTTTATGATTATGATTATTTTCCCCCCCTGCCTGTCTGCCTGTCCCTCCCCCTCTTCTCTCTGTCTCTCGCGCTTTTCACTCAGGTTAGGGAATTCACAACAACAACAACAAAAGTAGTGAGAAATCTGTATTTCTGCAGGTCAGGAAGCAACAGGTAAGAACTAGACATGGAACACAACAGGCTGGTTCCAAATAGGGTAAGGAGTCCATCAAGGCTCTCTATCATCACCCTGCTTATTTAACTTACATGCCGAGTACAGCATCACGAGACACGCTGGGCTGGATGAAGCACAAGCTGGAATCAAAATGGCTGGGAGAAATAGCAATCCCCTCAGATATGCAGATGACACCACCCTTATGGCAGAAATGAAGTATAGAGTGGGTTTACAAAGTCGTGCTCGTTTCGGGTTTTCAGATTCTTTTCCCTCAGAGGTGAATCCAAAGTAGGAAGCCTACATTTCCTGTGCTGCCTGGTAGGTGCTTGTGGATTGTATGATGTACATGTCGTATGTGTACACGTTCAACCCGACCTCCTAAGTGGACCGTCCTGCCCCTCCCCGCCCCAACGTATTTTCGTCAAGAAGTCAGGCATCCATTTGAGCATCCTACTCCTCAGGTCATCCGATCCCATGGAAGAAGTCAATCCTCCCGTTTTTCCATCGGTCCTCTACACGTCGCCTGATGATGATGGGGGGTGACCGGAAGACTGACAGTTCTGAAGAATTTTGCAAGAGATTCGGTGAAGGCTCCTAGGATTTGCTCAGTGAAGTGGGTGGCGTGTCAACCACTAGGGACCGTGGAAGGTATGCCCCAAGTGGCAAACAGCGTTACCTTCCACAGAGAAAGCTCTACCTAGCATACCAAGGATGCTTGACCACGCACCCGCCCCGCCCCCCCCCCAGGTGACAGGCGTGACGGGTCAGACTGTAGAAATCTTCCTGTCAAGGGTGTATTAACAGGCAGAGGCACCTTAGAGGCACCCTGTCCTGTGAAGCTGGAGGTGGGGAGGAAGGGGCAGAGGGACGATGAAGAAGGGAAGGAGAAAGTGAGGGACAGGGACACCACACAGTGTGTGTGGGGGGCGTGTCTGTGCCGTGTGTGGGTTCCACGTGGGTGTGTGCGCCTGTGGGTGCGGGTGTGAGGGGAGGCGGGCAGAGGCAGAGGCAGGGAGACACACAGCCAGGTCAAGGATAACATAATGTGTGTGGGGGGAGGGGCGGGGGTGGGTGGGTGCGTGCGTGCGTGGTGTGTGCGTGGGGGGGGTGGCGCACAGGACCGTGTGTGAAGGAGGGCAGTGTGTGGGGGGCAAGTGTGTGTGTGGGGGGGTGTCTGTGCTGTGTGCGGGTGCCACGTGGTTGTTAAGCGGGGGGTGGGGGGGAGGGGCGGGCAGAGAGACACACCCGGGCCAAGGACAACGTACTGTGTGGCGGAGCGGGCGGGGGGTGGGTGGGAGTGTGGGTGCGGGGTGTGTGCGTGTGTGCGGTGCCCCATAGGACCGTGGGGGGGGGCAGTGTGTGTGTGGGGGTGTGGGTCTGTGCTGTGTGCAGATCCCACGTAAGTGTGAGTGAGGGGAGGGGCAGAGGTAGAGGCAGAGGGACACAGCCAGGCCAAGGACAACATAGTTTGGGGGAGGGTCGGGGTGGGGGGTGCGAGTGTGCGTGCGGGGTGTGTGCGTGTGTGCGATGGCGCCTAGGACTGTGCGGGGGGGCGGGCAGTGTGTGGGGGGTGGTGTGTCTGTGCTGTGTGCGGGTGCCACGTGGGTGTGTGCGCCTGTGGGTGCGGGTGTGGGGGAGGGGAGCGGGCAGTGACAGCGGCAGAGAGAGACAGCCAGGCCAAGGACAACGTAGTGTGTGGGGGAGCGGGCGGGGGGTGGGAGTGTGGGTGTGGGGTGTGTGCGTGTGTGCGGTGGCCCATAGGACCGTGGGGGGGCAGTGTGTGTGTGGGGGGGTGTCTGTGCTGTGTGCAGGTCCCACGGAGGTGTGAGTGGGGGGAGGGGCAGAGGCAGAGAGACACAGCCAGGCCAAGGACAACATAGTGGGGGGGGGCGGGGGGGTGGGAGTGTGCGTGCGGGGTGTGTGCGCGTGTGCGATGGCGCATAGGACCGTGTGTGGGGTGTTGCGTGTGTGCGACGGCACATAGGACCGTGTGTGGGGTGTTGTGTCTGTGCTGTGTGGGAATGCCACGGGGGTGTGTCCGGGTGTGTGGGGGGGCGGGCAGTGACAGAGGCAGAGAGAGACAGCCAGGCCAAGGACAACGTAGTGTGTGTGGGCGGGGTCGGGGTGCGGGGTGGGAGTGTGCGGGCAGGGTGTGTGCGGAGGCGCCTAGGACCGTGCGGGGGGGCGGGCAGTGTGTGGGGGGTGGTGTGTCTGTGCTGTGTGCGGGTGCCACGTGGGTGTGTGCGCCTGTGGGTGCGGGTGTGGGGGAGGGGAGCGGGCAGTGACAGCGGCAGAGAGAGACAGCCAGGCCAAGGACAACGTAGTGTGTGGGGGAGGGGGCGGGGGGGAGTGTGGGTGCGGGGTGTGTGCGGTGGCCCATAGGACCGTGGGGGGGGCAGTGTGTGTGTGTGGGGGGGTGTCTGTGCTGTGTGCAGGTCCCACGGAGGGGTGAGTGGGGGGAGGGGCAGAGGCAGAGGCAAAGAGACACAGCCAGGCCAAGGACAACATAGTGTGGGGGGGGCGGGGCGGGGGGTGGGAGTGTGCGTGCGGGGTGTGTGCGTGTGTGCGATGGCACCTAGGACCGTGTGTGTAGGGGGGCAGTGTGGGGGGATATTGTGTCTGTGCTGTGTGCGAATGCCACGGGGGTGTGTGCGCCTGTGGGTGCGGGTGTGGGAGGGGCGGGCAGTGACAGAGGCAGAGAGAGACAGCCAGGCCAAGGACAACGTAGTGTGGGTGGGCGGGTTCGGGGTGCGGGGTGGGGAGTGTGCGTGCGGGGTGTGTGCGTGTGTGCGGAGGCGCCTAGGACCGCGCGGGGGGGGGCAGAGGTATGTAGGGGGGGGTGTGTAGGGGGGGTGTAGGGGGGTGTGTAGGGGGGGGTGTGTAGGGGGGGGTGTCTCTGCTGTGTGCGGGTGCCACGTGGGTGTGAGGGGGGCGGCGGGCAGAGAGACACACAGCCCGGCCAAGGACAACATAGTGTGTGGAGGGGGAGGGGCGGGGGTGGGTGGGGGGTGTGTCTGTGCTGTGTGCGGGTGCCACGTGGTTGTTAAGGGGGGGGCGGGCAGAGAGACACACAGCCAGGCCAAGGACAACATAGTGTGTGGGGGAGGGGCGGGGGGGTGAGAAGCAGTGTGGGTGCCGGGTGTGTGCGTGGGTGCGGTGGCCCATAGGACCGTGTGGGGGAGGGCAGTGTGTGTGGGGGGTGTGTGTCTGTGCTGTGTGCAGGTCCCACGTAGTTGTGAGTGGGGGGAGGGGCAGAGGCAGAGGCAGAGGCAGAGAGACACACAGCCAGGCCAAGGACAACATAGTGGGGCGGGGTGGGGGGGGTGGGAGTGTGCGTGCGGGGTGTGTGCCTGTGTGCGGTGGCGCATAGGGCCGTGTGTGTAGGGGGCCAGTGTCGGGGTGGTGGTGTGTCTGTGCGCCACGTGGGTGTGGGGGGGGGCCGGCAGAGAGACAGAGCCAGTCCAAGGACAACGCTGTGTGTGTGTGTGAGTGGGTGTGCAGGGTGTGGCCGGCGTGTGTGCGGGTGCTGCGTAGGGCCGTGCGGGAGTGCGTGCGCTGTGTGTGTACGCGTTGGGGGCGTGGGCAGCGTGTGTAGGTGGTGCGGGCAGAGACAGAAAGACACAGTCAGCAAAGGACAACGTGCACGGATATTCTTCTGAATATTTGCTTGTGTTTTCTGAGCTCATCACCTCCGGGATCAAGCTCACTCCCGTGCAACGGGAGTCTGCCCCCCTCACCTCAGCCACCACCGGCCAGCACTTGTCTTGGGCAGACAAGGGAGTGTTCCGATTTGGCCGGCGCGGGGGGGGGGGGTGGGGTGGCGGAGGAGTGGGGTGGGTGCGCAGGGTTTCGTTGTCACGAGGCGAACTTTGACCCTTGTGTTCTGCCCCTGAACCTCACTGGAGCGACTGGACCCGCGTGACCTGTCACGTCTTGGTTTCAACATCCTTGGCGGGAGAACTAAGATTCCCCCATGCGAAGTGATCAGGCCAGAGAGAAGGAAGTCGATTCCCTTGGGATCCAATGCCCGTTTTCTCGAATCCAGTTAAGTTTCGTCAAGATTTCCCACCCAAACCGAAAAGCCGAAGTGGCTACCTATCCCCGCCCCCTTGACCTCTGTCCCAAGGTGCCCCTCCCACACCGCCTCCTTCCACAGCCTCAAGGCATTCAAGAGTTAGCCGGCCCGGGCCGGCTCCATCCGTGGTCGCCCCGCCCCAAGACCCTCTGAAAAAGCGCCCGACAGGCAGGTGGCGCCCGACCCCCAACCAGCTATCCAGTGAGCCAGCCCCAGCATAGGAGCTTAGTGGGCGACCGACGGGGACTCGTTGCCAGACGGAGCCCATCCTAGTTCGCGTTTCTCCGCTCAGTCAACGGCGCAGACAGGAGAACGGGATCCGCCCACACTTCTCGAGAACGTCCCTGGGCGAGGGATGACGGACGCACGGACGGACGGGACGGGAAGGATTCTTGACTCCCCACCCACGGAGCAGCGGAATGCACTCCCATCCGAGGGGGATCGCAGGCCCACGTCAGACGGTGTGAGCACACGCCCCAGAACAACAACTCGCCAGCATCCCCGTCCGTGTCCCCGTCACCATCTTTGGGCACGCCAGGAGAAAGCCCTTTTGTGACCCGGACGACGGCTCTTTCGGCAAAAGCAACGTTGAGCAACGGCACAAATGAAGAGACTTGGATTTGAAACGACGCGTTCATATTGCAGCGCCTCAAGAGCAAAAGCACGCACTCGTCCCTCACATAACCGCAACCAACAAACCCGACGCACCTGAAAAAGAAAAAGCAAACGGAAGAGAACGGGTCGATCTGGCGGCTCGGTCGCCGAGACCAGATCAACCCCGGAAGGCAGGGCGAGCCGAGAGCCCACTCGGGTGAGGTCGAGCGGGATCAACACGGCAGCTCGGCGGCAGAGGTCGCGAGTGGGAGAGGCCCGGCCGACAGCTGGACCCGCGGGCACCGCCAGCTCGGCGGCAGAGTGAGGGAAGGAGGGAGGAGGGGCGGAGTCCCTGCCAGGCGGGCGACGCGCGCGCTCCGGCGGCTGGGCGCCATAGGTCGCGAGTGCGAGAGGCCCGGCCGACAGGTGGACACGCGGGCACCGCCAGCTCGGCGGCAGAGTGAGGGAAGGGGGGGGAGGGGCAGACACCCTGACAACCGGGCGACGGGCGCGTGCTGGCGGCTCGGCGGGCGAGGTCGCGAGTGGGAGAGGCCCGGCCGACAGCTGGACCCGCGGGCACCGCCAGCTCGGCGGCAGAGTGAGGGAAGGAGGGAGGAGGGGCGGAGTCCCTGCCAGGCGGGCGACGCGCGCGCGCTGGCGGCTCGGCGGCAGAGGTCGCGAGTGCGAGAGGCCCGGCCGACAGGTGGACACGCGGGCACCGCCAGCTCGGCGGCAGAGTGAGGGAAGGAGGGAGGAGGGGCGGAGTCCCTGCCAGGCGGGCGACGCGCGCGCGCTGGCGGCTCGGCGGCAGAGGTCGCGAGTGCGAGAGGCCCGGCCGACAGGTGGACACGCGGGCACCGCCAGCTCGGCGGCAGAGTGAGGGAAGGGGGGGAGGGGCAGACAGCCTGACAACCGGGCGACGGGCGCGCGCTGGCGCCTCGGCTGGCGAGGTCGCGAGTGGGAGAGGCCCTGCCCGCAGGTGGACACGCGGGCACCCGCAGCTCGTCGAGAGTTAGGGAAGGGGGGAAGTTAGGGAAGGGGGGGAGGGGATAGAACCCCGTCGGGCTCGTCGACCCGCGGCTCCTGGCGGCTCTGCGGCCGAGTTAGGGGAGGAGTGGGGGAGGGGCAGACAGCCTGACAGCCGGGCGACGGGCGCGCGCTTCCGTCTCGGCGGGCGAGGTCGCGAGTGGGAGGGGCCCTGCCCGCAGGTGGACCCGCGGGCACCCGCAACTCGTCGACAAGGTTAGGGAAGGGGGGGAGTCAGGGAAGGGGGGGAGGGGATAGAACCCCGTCGGGCTCGTCGACCCGCGGCTCCTGGCGGCTCTGCGGCCGAGTTAGGGAAGCGGGGGGAGGGGCAGACAGCCTGACAGCCGGGCGACGGGCGCGCGCTGGCGGCTCGGCGGGCGAGGTCGCGAGTGGGAGAGACCCTGCCCGCAGGTGGACCCGCGGGCACCCGCAGCTCGTCGACAGATTTAGGGAAGGGGGGTAGTTAGGGAAGGGGGGGAGGGGATAGAACCCCTTCGGGCTCGTCGACCCGCGGCTCCAAGCGGCTCTGCGGCCGAGTTAGGGGAGGAGGGGGGGAGGGGCAGACAGCCTGACAGCCGGGCGACGGGCGCGCGCTGCCGGCTCGGCGGGCGAGGTCGCGAGTGGGAGAGGCCCTGCCCGCAGGTGGACCCGCGGGCACCCGCAGCTCGTCGACAGGGTTAGGGAAGGGGGGGAGGGGATAGAGCCCCGTCGGGCTCGTCGACCCGCGGCTCCTGGCGGCTCTGCGGCCGAGTTAGGGAAGGAGGGGGGGAGGGGCAGACCCCCTGCCAGGCGGGCGACGCTCGCGCGCTGGCGGCTCGGCGGCAGAGGTCGCGAGTGCGAGAGGCCCGGCCGACAGGTGGACACGTGGTCACGCCAGCTCGGCGGCAGAATGAGGGAAGGAGGGGGGGAGGGGCAGACTCCCTGCCAGGCGGGCGACGCTCGCGCGATGGCGGCTCGGCGGCAGAGGTCGCGAGTGCGAGAGGCCCGGCCGACAGGTGGACACGTGGTCACGCCAGCTCGGCGGCAGAATGAGGGAAGGAGGGGGGAGGGGCCGAGACCCTGACAGCCGGGCGACGCGCGCGCGCTGGCGGCTCGGCGGCAGAGGTCGCGAGTGGGGGAGGCCCGGCCGGCAGGTGGACCCGCGGGCACCGTCAGCTCGGCGGCAGAGTGAGGGAAGGGGGGCAGGGGATAGAGCCCCGTCGGGCTCGTCGACCCGCGGCTGCTGTGGGCTCTGCGGCCGAGTTAGCGAAGGAGGGGGGGAGGGGCAGACTCCCTGCCAGGCGGGCGACGCGCGCGCGCTGGCGGCTCGGCGCCAGAGGTCGCGAGTGCGAGAGGCCCGGCAGACACGTGGACACGCGGTCAGCGGCAGCTCGGCGGCAGAATGAGGAAAGGGGGGGAGGGGCAGACACCCTGACAACCGGGCGACGGGCGCGCGCTGGCGGCTCGGCGTGCGAGGTCGCGAGTGGGAGAGGCCCTGCCCGCAGGTGGACACGCGGGCACCCGCAGCTCGTCGACATGGTGAGGGAAGGGGGGGAGGGGATAGAGCCCCGTCGGGCTCGTCGACCCGCGGCTGCTGTGGGCTCTGCGGCCGAGTTAGGGAAGGAGGGGGGGAGGGGCAGACTCCCTGCCAGGCGGGCGACGCTCGCGCGCTGGCGGCTCGGCGGCAGAGGTCGCGAGTGCGAGAGGCCCGGCCGACAGGTGGACACGCGGTCACGCCAGCTCGGCGGCAGAGTGAGGGAAGGAGGGGGGAGGGGCGGAGACCCTGACAGCCGAGCGACGCGCGCGCGCTGGCGGCTCGGCGGCAGAGGTCGCGAGTAGGGGAGGCCCGGCCGGCAGGTGGACCCGCGGGCACCGCCAGCTCGGCGGCAGAGTGAGGAAAGGGGGGGGAGGGGCGGAGTCCCTTCCAGGCGGGAGACGGGCGCTCGCTGGCGGCTCGGCGCCAGAGGTCGCGAGTGCCAGAGGTCGCAGCTCGTCGACAGGGTGAGGGAAGGGGGGGAGGGGATAGAGCCCCGTCGGGCTCGTCGACCCGCGGCTGCTGTGGGCTCTGCAGCCGAGTTAGGGAAGGAGGGGGGGAGGGGCAGACTCCCTGCCAGCCGGGCGACGCGCGCGCGCTGGCGGCTCGGCGGCAGAGGTCGCGAGTGGGGGAGGCCCGGCCGGCAGGTGGACACGCGGGCACCGCCAGCTCGGCGGCAGAGTGAGGAAAGGAGGGGGGGAGGGGCGGAGACCCTGCCAGGCGGGCGACGGGCGCGCCCTGGCGCCTTGGCGGCATTGGTCGCGATTGGGGGAGTCCCGGCCGGCAGGTGGACCCGCGGGCACCGCCAGCTCGGCGGCAGAGTGAGGAAAGGGGGGGAAGGGGCAGACACCCTGACAGCCGGGAGACGGGCTCGCGCTGGCGGCTCGGCGTGCGAGGTCGCGAGTGGGAGAGGCCCTGCCCGCAGGTGGACACCCGGGCACCCGCAGCTCGTCGACAGGGTGAGGGAAGGGGGGGAGGGGATAGAGCCCCGTCGGGTCGTGGACCCGCGGCTGCTCTGGGCTCTGCGGCCGAGTTAGGGAAGGAGGCGGGGAAGGGCAGACTCCCTGCCAGGCGGGAGAGGAGCGCGCGCTGGCGGCTCGGCGCCAGAGGTCGCGAGTGCGAGAGGCCCGGCAGTCAGGTGGACCCGCGGTCACGCCAGCTCGGCGGCAGAGTGAGGAAAGGTGGGTGGAGGGGCAGACAGCCTGACAGCCTGGAGACGGGCGCGCGCTGGCGGCTCGGCGGCAGAGGTCGCGAGTGGGGGAGGCCCGGTCGGCAGGTGGACACGCGGTCACGCCAGCTCGGCGGCAGAGTGAGGGAAGGAGGGGGGAGGGGCGGAGACCCTGACAGCCGGGCGACGCGCGCGCGCTGGCGGCTCTGCGGCAGAGGTCGCGAGTGGGGGAGGCCCGGCCGTCAGGTGGAAACGCGGGCACCACCAGCTCGGCGGCAAAGTGAGCGGAGGAGGGGGGAGGGGCAGACAGCCTGACAGCCGGGAGACGGACCAGCGCTGGCGGCTCGGCGGGCGAGGTCGCGAGTGGGAGAGGCCCGGCCGACAGGTGGACCCGCGGGCACCGCCAGCTCGGCGGCAGAGTGAGGGAAGGAGGGGGAGGGGCGGAGTCCCTGCCAGGCGGGCGACGCGCGCGCGCTGGCGGCTCGGCGGGCGAGGTCGCGAGTGGCAGAGGCCCGGCCCGCATGTGGACATGCGGGCACCCGCAGCTCGTCGACAGAGTTAGGGAAGTGGGGGAGGGGATAGAGCCCCGTCCGGCTGGTCGACCCGCGCGCGCCCGTCGTCCGGCTGTCAGGCTGTCTGCCCCTACCCCCCTCCTTCCCTCACTCTGCCGCCGAGCTGGCGGTGCCCGCGGGTCCACCTGCCGGCCGGCGCACCTCCACTCGCGACCTCTGCCGCCGAGGCGCCGGCGTTCGCGCGTCGCCCGGCTGTCGGGGTGTCTTCCCCTCCCCTCCTCCTTCCCTAACTCGGCCGCAGAGCCGCCAGGAGCCGCGGGTCGACCAGCCGGACGGGGCTCTGTCCCCTCCCCCCCGTTCCCTAAGTCTGCCGCCGAGCTGGTGTTGCCCGAGGGTCCACCTTCCGGCCGGGCCTCCCCCACTCGCGACCTCCGGCGCCGAGCCGCCAGCGCGCGCGCGTCGCCCGGCTGTCAGGGTGTTCGCCCCTCCCGCCTCCTTCCCTAACTCTGCCGCCGAGCTGCCGGCGCCGGCGCGTCCATCTGCCGGCAGGGCCTCTCCCACTCGCCACCTCTGCCGCCGAGTCGCCAACGAGCGTGCGTCGCAAGCCTGGCAAGGTCTCTGCCCCTCCCCCCGCCTTCCCTAACTCGTCCGCAGAGCCGTCAGGTCGAAGAGGCGTCCGGGACTCTGCCCCTCCCCCCTACCACCCTAACTCGCCCACAGAAAGGCCAGCTCCCGCAGGTCGACGGGCAGGCCGGGCCTTTATACCCTCCCCCCTTCCCCAACCCTGTCGAAGAGCTGCCGGTGCCCGTGGTTCCACGTGCGGGCCGGGCCTCTCCGACTCGCGACCTCGGCGGCCGAGCCGCCAGCGCTCGCGCGTGGCCCGGCTGGCAGGATATCTGCCCCTCCCCCCCTCCTTCCCTAACTTGGGCGCACAGCCGCCGGCGCCCGCGGGTCCACCAGCCGGACGGGGCTCTATCCCCTCCTCCCCCTTCCCTAACTCTGTCGACGAGCTGCGGGTGCCCGTGGGTCCACCTGCCGGCCGGGCCTCCCCCACTCGCGACCTCCGGCGCCGAGCCGCCAGCGCGCGTGCGTCGCCCGGCTGTCAGGGTGTCCGCCCCTCCCCCCCTCCTTCCCTAACTCTGCCGCCGAGCTGCCGGCGCCGGCGCGTCCACCTGCCGGCCGGGCCTCTCCCACTCGCCACCTCTGCCGCCGAGTCGCCAACGCGCGCGCGTCGCAAGCCTGGCAAGGTCTCTGCCCCTCCCCCCGCCTTCCCTAACTCGTCCGCAGAGCCATCGGGTCGAAGAGGCGTCTGGGACTCTGCCCCTCTCCACCTCCAACCCTAACTCGCCTGTGGCAACCCGCTCCAGGACCCGACCCTGACATCTAGAAATCTCCTTGACTGACTCCCCCTGCACCGACTGGTTTCGAATCCGCTCCAGGGATGAACCTGTGTGTTTCCTTGGTTTCCCTACAAGTGCCTCTGAGGAAATACCTGATTGCTTGCACCCCAGGCCTGCTTTCCTGAACCCGTCCATCGACATCACAGCCTCCTGAGAAGAGATATGAGAACTGGTTCACTGAACGGAGGATCTGTGCTCAGAGACTATTTTCCACGACAGGGAGGCCCGTACTAACTAACCCATTTGGTCCCTCCCTCCTTCCCTCGTTCCTTCCTTCTTTCATTCTGGATTTTCTTTTATTTCTCTCTCTCTCTCTCCCTCCCTCCCTCTCTGTTTGTCTGTCTTTCTTTCTTTCTCTCCTTCTTTCTCTCTATTTCTCTCTCTCTCTTTCTTTCTTTCCTTCCCTTTTCTCTTTTTCTCTCACGCACACGCGCCGTCTCTCACGGACACGCGTACATGCACGCATTCACAAACACACAGTCACCAGCTCAGCTTTTCATGGGTTCCAGGCAAGTGTCAGAGGAGGGAACTCCTGGGGTCCGGAGTAGGCCGCCGCCCCCACCCCACCCTACCCCACGCCACACACGCACCCCTCCGTGCCCTATGGAGTGTTTTGGATTCAAGTGACTTAAGAACTTGCCAGCGCCAGCGGAACGCTCTGCCCCTCCCTCCTTTTCTGTCTCTCTGAAGGCAGGCAGGAAGGAAAAACGCCTCCCACGGAGGAAGATGTCAAGAGATGATGGCTGCTTCGACGCACGTCCGTGATCCTCACATGCATTAGCGGGGTTTCCTGGGTTACGAAAAGGAGGAGACTCCTTTGGCCTGACCCAAGGCGAGTTTGTCCCTCAGCCTCCCTCCCCACCCCCCAGCCCCTTTCCTCCGCACGGTGCCGAAGGGACAGCCTCAAGGTGGAGAAATGGGGGTGAGGTCGGGGCGGATCACCATTCAATAGGGAGAAGCTGGAGGGAAAGTTCAAAGGCTCTTCCTTGACTGGAAAGCGTTCGGCATTTGAATGAAGCTATCCCACGAGGGGCCCTGCAGCGGGAGCGGGAGGGGGAGCGGGAGGGGGAGGGGAAGGGGAACGGGGGAGGCTGGCGGTGGGGATGGGGCCCACACACAATAGCCCCCGCCGTCCTTGCCGGGCTGAGGAAGCCCTCTGGCGGCGGCGGGGCCACGCCCCCGACTCCTGCAACTCGAACCCTTCAAGGAAACTTCTGCGGTGACTCCTGTCCAGGGGAATCATCAAAGTTGGCCTGTTTCTGAAAAAGGCCCGGTCACAGCTGTGACGGATTCTCTGGATCTCTTGACACATTGATTGACCTGCACCCTCCCATTCTGGCAGATCCTTTGGACACGCCTGAAGAGGTGTTTGGCCTCCGCCAGAAAACAAGCCAAGATAGACACACAAATACGTTCTTGTCTAGTTTTGTTGAACAGGCCGAAAACGATGCATGGCCTTGGATTGGAGAGAAATCTGCTCCTCTCACACGCCTGAAGGCAGCAAGGTCTCAGGGGGACCACCGGGGGACGGTGCCCGGGCCCGGCACCCCCCAAACCGTAGCCCACCTCCCCCTCCCCACCCCCCCAACCCCGATCTCCTCTCCCCAACCTCCACCCCCACCCCACCCCTCCAGACCCCAGCCACTGAGGGGGAGCCGGGGAGGGTTGGAGGTCTCAGCCCCGGTTCTGAGAGGTCACTTGTGAAACCGCCCTAGCTAGGCCGAGATGCCAGATGTGGCTGCCCTGCTGCTTCATGTCCATCTCCGTGAGCCATGCCCAAAAGGCAAGTGAAATCATTGAGAGCAAATAGCGCCCCCAGAAAACGCAAAATGATCCTCCTGAACACCAAACGGCCATTTTGGTGGATCCACGTTAGAGGTCGTTGGTATCCCCACTTGATGCCTGAATAGTACTCACACGGACTTGATTTCTTTTCGCTTTTCCTGGGTGCCTTATCCAGAGAGATCATGTGGGCCAGAGAGCAAACACAGAACAGAACATAGCCCCGAACCACAGCCAAGTCGAGGGGGTGCGGAACTGCAGGAACTCACAGATCCTGTGAGGTGACCCAGATGGGGAAGAAGCGTCTGTGCTCACGTATTTCTGTGGAGGTTGGAAGGGGCACTCGCCAGCGATGCAGATGCTGAGCGAGTGGCCGGAGATGTTTCTCCATAGGATCTCTCGGAATGTCGCAGGGTGCCGGGTGCAGGGGCACCCTGGGAGGCCCGGTCCACTGAAAAGTCTGAAAAGTCTTCATGTGGGGTAGGCACGGAATGGTTTTTTGCAGGGCTGGGCGAAGAGAATTCAGGGCCCCATACCTCCAAGCCCCACACGTCTTGAGAGGGTTCCACGTGGCATTCTGAAAGGCCGGGCGATGGAGGGAAGGGGTTCGTGGCTGCAATCAACACCTGGCTGGAGGAATTCTTTGTCTTTGGCGAAGGTTCACCCCGTAGGTCAGGTCATGAGGTTCCTCGACACCTTCCATGGGGCAGATGTTCACAGGAGGAGTGGAGACAGGAGGGCGGACTCGCAGGCCACCCTCCTGTCCCCACTGCTCCCCTCCAGAACTGGAGTTCGAATCTAGATGGGCCTCTGACCACACACATCGCTGGGTTTACATCATGCCAGCTTCACCTTTGATTCTCACAAACTGGCACTCTTGTTGCTTCTAGAAGTGACCTGGAGAAGAAGACATCGGGTTCCGTACTAGATCAGCTTCTTTAACGTGGCCCTTTGGAGCCTGTGGCTTTGGCTTCAGGGGAAGCATGCTGCCTACAGTATAGCCTGGCCTGGAAGCTCATCCAAGGATTCCTAAGGATTTCGCGAGCCTCGAGGATTGTGTTTACGAAAAGCGTTTTCTGGAACCAGGCGACTTGGGAGAACGTGTCACTGGTCTGGAAAAAGGAAGGCCGCTGTCAGAGGGTTCAGTGACCTTTACGCTCCCTCCTTTCACTTGAAAGGTGTCTTCTTTTTTCTCCCCCCGACCCAACCGCCCGCAACACACACACACCCGAAAGCTTGCCTGACCATTGTTGCTGGGGAGATGAAATCCCAGGAGATGGGAGGCAAAGTCTCTTTCACACCCCGGGGTAAAAGATAGGAACGGGTCCCCAGCCGTGTGATGTTTCTGTGTCTCAGGATGGCCGATATTCTCCTCCTCTTTTTAGGTGCTCCCCTTTCCTCCACCCCCCACCCCCCACCCGCCACCCCACGCACCCCACCCCACCCCACCTCACCCCACCCCACCCCACCCTATCCCACCCCTACCCAATAGTACAGTTGGTTTTCTAGATGGCCTCTATGTCCTCGAACCCATAGGAAAATACACTTCAGGTTTTGCCAGGTCTCCGACCGTTGCTTGGTGTCATGAGGAGGGCTCGCCCCTTGCCCGCCGCCGAGTCATGTCTCACGTGGAACCCGGAAGACAGAAACGATGCATGGCCTTGGATTGGAGAGAAATCTGCT
Source organism: Giraffa tippelskirchi (assembly GCF_054371585.1). Classification (NCBI taxonomy): domain Eukaryota; kingdom Metazoa; phylum Chordata; class Mammalia; order Artiodactyla; family Giraffidae; genus Giraffa; species Giraffa tippelskirchi. The sequence continues at coordinate 11,130,928 of NC_137288.1, read as the reverse complement.
CCTCTCACACGCCTGAAGGCAGGAAGTTCTCAGCGGGACAGAACCTGCCTTCACCTCTCAGCGGGACCACCGGGGACGGTACCCTGCCTCCCACACCCCCCCAATCCCTAGCCAAGCTCCCCCGTCTCCTCTCCCCAACTCAAAACACGCCAGCCCCCAGCCACCGAGGGAGGCCCGGGGAGGGATGGCGGTCTTAGCCCCGGTTCTGAGAGGTCACTTGTGAAACCGCCCTAGCTAGGCCGAGATGCCAGATGTGGCTGCCCTGCTGCTTCATGTCCATCTCCGTGAGCCATGCCCAAAAGGCATGTGAAATCACTGAGAGCAAATAGCGCCCCCAGAAAACGAAAAATGATCCTCCTGAACCCCAAACGGCCATCTTGGTGGATCCACGTTAGAGGTCGTTGGTATCCCCACTTGATGCCTGAATAGTATTTACACGGACTCGCTTTTCCTGGGTGCCCTAGCCAGAGAGATCACGTGCGCCAGAGAGCAATCACAGAACAAAACAAAGCCCCAAACCACAGCCAAGTCGAGGGGGTGCTGAACCGCAGGAACTCACAGATCCTGTGAGGGGACCCAGATGGGGAAGAAGCGTCTGTGCTCAGGTATTTCTGTGGAGGTTGGAAGGGGCGCTCACCAGCGATGCAGATGCCGCGCGAGTGGCCGGAGATGTTTCTCCATGGGATCTCTCGGGATTTCGCAGGGTGCTGGATGCATGGGCACCCTGGGAGGCCCGGTCCACCGAAAAGCCCGAAAAGTCTTCATGTGGGGCAGGCACGGAATGGTTTCTTGCAGGGCCGGGCGAGGAGAATTTTAGGTTTTGCCACATCTCCGACCATTGCTTGGTGTCGTGAGGCGGGCTTGCCCCTCGCCCGCTGCTGTGTCATATGTCACGTTGGAGCTGGAAAACAGAAACGATGCGTGCTTCGCTTCTCTCCTTGCTGGTGATGCGAACCTATGGACGATCCATCGACACGTCCAAAGGAGGAGAACCGTGGGAGGGAGGGCTGGGTGTAGGAATCCTGGATGCCTATCATCCCACACCTGGCAGAGCCCCATGAATTGCTGTCTCCACGTCTGAAAGGCGCTTCGGTTCAGTTTGGTTCCGTTCCGTTCCGTTCAGTTCATTTCAGTCGCTCACTCGTGTCCAGCTCTTTACGATTCCGTGGGCTGCAGCACACAGGCTTCCCTGTTCGTCCCCGACTCCCGGCGCTCACGCCGACTCACGTCCCTTGAGTAGATGATGCCATCCAACCATCTCATCCTCTGTCGTCCCCTTTTCCTCCCGCCTTCAATCTTTCCCAGCGTCGGGGTCTTTTCCGATGAGTCAGTTCTTAGCATCAGGTGGCCAAAGATTGGCGTTTCAGCGTCGGCATCGGTCCTTCCGATGAATATCCAGGACTGGTCACGTCGATTTAGGATGGACAGATTGGATCTCCTCGCTGTGCGAGGGACTCTCGAGAGTCTTCTCCAACACCACGGTTCAAAAGCATCGTATTCATCGGCGCTGAGCGTTCTTTAGAGTCCAACTCTCACAACCATACGTGACTCCCGGGAAAGCCAAAACTTTGACGCCACAGGCCTCTGTTGGCAAAGTCGCATCTCTGCTTTTGAAGACGCTGTCTAGGTGGATTGTGACTTTTCTTCCAAGGAGTGGGCGTCTTCATTTCCTGGCCATAGTCATCAGCTGCAGTGATTTTGGAGCTCCGGGAAAAGCAAGTCTCTCACTCTTTCCGTTGTTTTCCCATCTATCTGCCATGAAGGAATGGGACCGGGTGCCGTGACCTTAGTTTTCTGAAGGCTGAGTTTGAAGCCAACAGTTTCGCGCTCCTCTTTGACGTTGTCACCCAGAGGCTCGTTCGCTCTTCTTTGGTTTCTGACCGACCCGTGTACAGATTTCTCAGGATGCAGGTCAGGGGGTCTGGGATTCCCACGTCTTGAAGAACGTTCCACAGTGTGTGGTGATCCACACAGTAGAAGGTTTTGGCATCGTTGATCAAGCCAAACTTGATGTTTTTCCGAAACTGTCTTGCAGGGTCACAGAGGGAGCATTGGATGTGACGTAGCAACGGCACGACAGCCACAACAAGTGGGATGGACAAACACAAAAGTTGGGTTTTTTTGGACTATGGAGCCCACCTTTGTTTGTGTGTGTGTGTGTGTGTGTGTGAGAGAGAGAGAGAGAGAGAGAAGGGGGGGTGGCTTTGTGGTTCTAAGGCAAGCACTGAGGATTTAAGGACTTTCTTTAACTAACATATTTTCCTTCATTTCAGTGGTGATGGTCAATGATTTGGATGAGGACATTGAATGTTTCAGGGTAGATGATTTTCGAAGGCTGAGGGACTTCCCTGCCTGGTGGTCCAGGGGTGAAGAATCCACCTGCCGAGGAGGCAGGGGACAGGGTGTTTTCGATCGATCCCTGATCCGGGAAGACGCCACTGGGCTCTGGGAAGGTTCAATAAAACCTACAGAACAGACAATGCCTGGCGTGAGGGCTAGGCCAAACGGGGTGAGGGGGGGACGACTCAGGACGAGGAGGACTGACACTGACGTCTCGGTGTAGATGGGGTGTGGCCAGCACACTCATCTGGGGCAGGATGTTCCTAGGACCGTGGGGGAGCACGCACGGGAGGAGCAGGTGACCTAAGGGGACTCTCCGTCCTCTCTGCTCCATTTTCTCCCCAGAAGCCTCATCTACTCCAAGAGAGGATTCATCCTATGGAAAGACAAACCCACACGTGAGTGAACCTCCTTTCGGGTTCACTTGGATTCGGAAAGCATGACGGCCAGATTCACTCAACTCTCTGGATTTCTGTGCTTCCTGAGATCCCGGCCTACTCACTGGAAGAACACGTGGAGCCGGATGAGCTCTCCCTCTGCACGGCGGCTCCAGTGTGCACACATTTCAATGGCTATGGCTTGTGGACATCGCACCGAGATCCTGACCCTGGTGTTTCAGACGCCTGTTTCCACAGTGGGTGAACAGGTCTAACTGCGGGAAGCCCCAAACCTGCCACTGCCTGTTCGATCTGCAGTGACTCTGTCAAGAAAACACGTGCCCGTTCTCGTGACCGATCCCCTTTTCGGAGCCAGCCTGGTGCGTGATCTGTTTTCCAGGCCACAGGCACGCACTGGCACAGGGGAGTTGTGTTCCTCCTCCTCCTCCTCCACTCTGCCCCCACTCTCCCCCCACCAACATGGACGCTCCCCCACCCCCACCCCGCCTGGCTCCGGCCCGTCCGGGTCTCCCCCACCCGTGGAAAAGACCAGGAAAAAATGGTCCCAGAACAACGCAGCGGAGAAACAGTGGAAGTCCACTTGGATGCGGTTAGGAGACACCTGAGCATACCCTAGGCCAACAGTGCCACCGTGTGGGGTGAGAGGTGCCACCGTGTGGGGTGAGAGGCCAGTGGGAGGAGTGCTCAAGAGTTTGGAGGAGGAGGAGGAGAGGGAGGGAAGGGAGGGATGGGAAGGAAGCGGTGGGGTGGGGGGAGGGACAGGCTGAAGCTGTCTCAGGGCGATGACATGGGTGAAAACGTTCCCCTTCAGAAGGGCGCTCCGAAGAGAGACCTTGAGAGCACAAAGGGCTTCCTTTTGGAGGCTGATCTTCAAGCTGGGAACGGGGGTGGGGGAGGGAATCATTCAGACATAGGAAAGACAGCAGACCGAGAAGGCAAGACAGATGCTTTCCGAAAGTGAATCGGATGCTTTTCTGTCAATGTTGTCCATAATCAGACGATCATGGAAATTCACCCATCCGTCCACCCACCCATCCACCCACCCACCCATCCATCCATCCATCCATCCATCCATCCACCATCGTTTTGCTCCTTTTCTGTTCTCTACATTTTTAATGGCGGCCAGTGAGTGAGAGAGTTGTTGGGAGCCGTTCTGGATCTACTGACGGATGACAAAGTCACGGCACCACTCCAGAAGAAACTGCAAAGCCGTTTCTCTCCAGGATTGGAACCTTCGCTCCTTCTTGTTTCTGTGCCTTTGTTGTGGCTAGCTGTGTTTCTTTCCTTGTTGGCAGGATTTAAAGGGGCTTCTGTAGTGATTTCACGAGAGTTTAGGGGAAAGAAAAATGATCCTCTGTCCCAAAGAAATATTCCCAAAATGATTAAACCTACTGAGGCTCCTGGCTGACGGGTCCCTAACACTCAGCCAGGGAGTAAGGCCATGTTCATTGAAAGAACAAGCCCTAAGCCTATTGTGATTTGGCCTCATGAGGAGATGATGATTGATGACCGAAAACTTGGATTGTGTCTTAAGAAAAATTACAGAAACTAATCCAATTGCCTTTTCTCGTAAAGATTGGGATGCTAGAGATATTTGTGCTGCCCCCCCCACCCCCACGGAACATGAACACAGACAAAAAGAAATATGTGAGTCATATTTCAGGTAGTTTCAGAGTAGACTGTAAAAGATTTGTTTTTGCCACAAATAGTCTTGTGATATGTGGGTAGATGGTAAACGGACCCCCACAGACAATGGCTGTACTATGAAAGACTCTTGACCTTAAATCCCGCTATAGTGCTCATTCCTTGAAGCAAGATGCTGTGTTCGCTGAAGGAGATAGAACAATATGATTTATGACATCATGGATCATGTTTTTAGTCAAATAACAATAGGTTTCATGGTAAAAATGTCACCAAAATGTAACAAAAGACCAGGAAAGAACATTTCCATCTTAGATTCAAGAGATCAATCATCTGAATAGGAAACTATTGCCAAAGAATCCTTACATGAATCCACGCCCATCGCGAGATGAGGCCCTTTTCCCATGCAGGGAGTTGAGAGCAAAGCCCCGAAACCTCTCCGGGCTCGGACTGGGGCTTGACTCTTTGCAGGGGTCCCCAGGTGTCCCCCGAGATACCCGTGCCAACCTGAGAAGGCCTGGCTTCGCACCACAACCCGAGAGCGTCCTCGGGATCCCCCCTCAATGCAAGACGGGGCCCATTGCACCTGCAGTGCCTCGAGAGCCATCCTGAGTTCCCTCTGGCACTTGAAAGGAGGCTGGACTCACTCTAGGCGGCCCCAGAGGCTCCCTGAGATACCCCTGTCCCCACGCGAGAGGAACCCCGAGTCTCCAGGTGCGGCTCAACAGCGACCCCACCTCCCCTACGCCACCTCTTCTCGGGAGGGGGCCGCCGGCTTTGCTTCCACTCGACAGGAATCTCTACTTTGCTTCGCACCTCAAGAGGAGGCCTGCCACTTTTACTGACACTCGAGAGGAGGCTCCAAGGCACCAGTTCTGGCCCTAAGACGAAAGGTCACCAAGGAACCCCGTAACGGCACATGGGGCCCAATTCCATTGAAGCGACTCGAGGGGAAGCCCAGCGGCCCCTGGCAATGGCAAAGGAGGCCTGGACTTCCCAGTGGCAACAAGAGAGGTTCCCTGAGGCGCCATGCATCGGATCGAGAGAGGCAACCCCCGCTACCCGCTGAAACTCGAGGAAAAGCACGAACTTCGACCCTGCATTCGAGATGAAGCCCGATTTCCCCTTGCTGTGACCCGAGAAAAAGGCTGAGTCCCCTCGACTCCCTTTATGCCACTCCACAGGTGCCCAATATACCTGTCCCCTCCCCCCCGAGGGGAACCCCGAGTGTCCTACCTCAATGTATGACGAGGACCCAGGGCGCTGCAAAGCCTCCTGGGGAATCCCGAGGCTGCTCCCTCCCCTCGCTGCTCGAAAGAAGCCACCACGACCCCGCTGGGCCAAAGGGGAGACGGGCCAGGGTACCTGCCGCAACTCGAGAACACACCACCGCAAGTCGAGAAAACCCACGTGATGCCACGCCCATTGCGTGATGAGGTGCTTTTCCCTTGCAGGGCATTGAGAGCATGCCCTGGCACCTCTCCCGGCTCAGAACGGGGCTTGACTCCTTGCGGGCGACACCAGGTGTCCCCCGAGATACCTGTGCCAACCTGAAAAGAAGGCAGGGCTTCCCGCCACACCACGAGAGCATCCTCTAGACCCTGCTCCCTTCGAGATGAGGCCCTTTGTATCTGCAGTGACTCGAGAGCCATCCTGAGGTCTCTCTGGCACTGGAAAGGAGGCTGGACTCCCTCTAGGCTCCCCCAGAGGTTCCCCGAGATTCCTGTGTCCCCATGCAAGTGGAACCCTGAGTCTCCAGACGCAGCTCGAGAGGGGCCCCCCGTCGCTCTCGCCCCCTCCTCTCCAAAGGGGGGTCGAATCCCCTACCTGAACTCAACCGGAATCCCTACATTCCCTCGCACCTCCAGAGTGGGTCTGTTGCCTATACTGAGGTTCGAGAAGAGGCCCCAAGAGGCCAGTTCCGGCCCCAAGATGAAAGGTCACCGAGGAACCCCCCGTCGGCAAACGAGTCCAATTCCCTTTCAGCGACTCGAGGGGAAGCCCAGCTGCCCCGAGCAACGCCAAAGGAGGCCTGGACTTCGCAGAGGCAAAAAGAGAGGCTCCCTGAGGCGATCCTCTCGGGACGCCAGAGGCACAGCCAGCTTCTTGCTGCAACTCACAGAAAAGCACGAGCTTTGACCCTCCACACGAGATGAAGACTGATTTCCCTTTGCAGTGACCTGATAGAATGGCTGAGTCCCCTCCACTCCCTTTGTGCCACTGCAGAGATGCCCCGAGATATCTGTCACACCTCGAGGGGCACCCCGAGGGTCCTGCCTCAATGCTTGACGAGGACCTGTGCGCTGCAGTGACTCTTGAGGGATACCGAGGCTGAACCTCCGATCGCCGCTCGAAAGGAGGCACCACGACCATGCTGGGCTAACAGGGGAGACTGGCAGGGGTACCCGCTGCCACTCGAGAGCCCTCTGCCGTACGTTGAGAAAACCCACCTGAATCCATGTCCAGCGAGAGATGAGGCCGTTTTCCCATGCATGGCGTAGAGAGCAAAGCCCCGGCACCTCTCCCGGCTCGGACAGGGGCTTGACTCGTTGTGGGAGACCCCAGGTGTCCCCCGAGATACCCATGCCAACCTGAGAAGGCCTGGCTTCCTGCCACAACCCGAGAGCGTCCACGGGATCCCCCCCTCAATGCGAGATGGGGCCCTTTGCACCTGCAGTGCCTCGAGAGCCATCCTGAATTCCCTCTGGCACTTGAAAGGAGGCTGAACTCACTCTAGGCGGCCCCAGAGGCTCCCCGAGATCCCGGTGTCCCCACATGAGCGGAACCCCGAGTCTCCAGGCGTGGCTCGACAGCGACCCCGCCTCCCCTATGCCACCTCTTCTTGAGAGGGGGGCCGCCGGCTTTGCCTCCACTCGACGGGAATCCCTAGTTTCCTTCGCACCTCAAGAGGAGGCCTGTCACTTCTACTGACGCTCAAGAGGAGGCCCCAAGACACCAGTTCCGGCCCCAAGATGAAAGGTCACCTGGCACCTCCCATGGGCCCCTAACCTAACTCTAACCCTAACAGTAACCCTAAACCTAACACTAACCCCTAACCCCAACTTTAACCCTAACCCTTAGCTTAACTCTAATGCTACCCTAACATTAACTCTAACCCTAACCCTAAACCTAACCCTAACACATTCCTAGGTTAACGCAGGCCTGCCCATGGGGAAGGAGGCTGAACATTGCATTTGACCTCGCCAGGTGACATGATCGCAGTCACCTGGCCGAGGGTACGTGGAACCTCCCAAGGGCCCCTACACTAAATCTAACCCTATCCCCAACTCTAACCCTAACCCTAAATCTAACCATAACCCTAATGCTAATCCTACCCTAACCCTAACCCCTAAGCCTAAAATTAACCCTAACTCTAAATACTAAACCTAATGCTAACCTGACCCCTAACCCTAACCCTAACATATTTCTAGATTAGCATGGTCTTGCACATGGGGAAGGAGGATTCAAAGTGCATCTGATGGGACCAGTTGCCATGCTGGGTTCACCTGTCCGAGGGTACCGGGCACTTATCTTGGGCCACTGCAATAACCCTAACCCTAACCCTAACTCCTAACCCTAACCTAACCCTAAACCTATCCGAACCCAAACTCTAACCCTAATCCTAATCCTAACCCTAACACATTTCTAGGTCATCGTGGTCTTGCACATGGGGAAGGAGGCTTCAAAGTGCGTATGACGGGGCCGAGAGCCATGGCAGCGTCACCTTGCTGAGGGCATAGGGCACCTCCCATGGGCCACTACCCTCACCCTAAACCTAGCCCATCCCTAACCCTAAGCCTAACCCTAACCCTAAAACCTAACCCTAAGCCTAACTCTAACTGTAACCCTAACCCCTACCATAAACCTAACCCTAAGCCAAACCCTAGTCTAATACTAACCCTAACCCAAAGCCTAAACCCTAAGACAAACAGTAACCCTAACCTTAACCCTAACCCTACCCTAACTCTGCCCTAAACCTAACACTGACCCTAACCCTAACCTAACACATTCCTAGGTCAGCATGGTCCTGCCCATGGTGAAAGGGGCTGTGGAGTGCTTCTGAGGGGGCCTGGTGTCAAGCCGGGGTCACCTGGCCGAGGGCACCTGAAATCTCCCAAGGGGCCCCTACCGTAAAATTAAATGTATCCCAAAGCCTAACCGCTAACCCTAACCCTAACTTTAACACTAACACTAACACTAACCATAACTCTAACTTCTAACCCTAAAACAAACTGTAAGCCTAATTCTAACCCAAAATCCTAACCCTAATCCTGACCCTTCAGTTCAGTTCAGTCACTCAGTCGTGTCCGACTCTTTGCAACCCCATGAATTGCAGCACGCCAGGCCTCTCTGTCCATCACCAACTCCCAGAGTCTACCCAAACCCATGTCCATCGAGTCAGTGATGCATTCCAACCATCTCATCCTCTGTCGTACCCTTCTCCTCCTGCCCCCAATCCTACCAAGCATTAAGGTCTTTTCCAATGAGTCAACTCTTCACATGAGGTGGCCAAAGTATTGGAGTTTCAGCTTCAACATCAGTCCTTCCAATGAAGACCCAGGATTGATCTCCTTTAGGATGGATTGATTGGATCTCCTTGCAGTCCAAGGGACTCTCAAGAGTCTTCTACAACACCACAGTTAAAAAGCATCAATTCTGCGGCACTCAGCTTTCTTCACTGTCCAACTCTCACATACATACACGACCACTGGAAAAACCGTAGCCTTGACTAGACGGACTTTTGTTGGCAAAGTAATGTCTCTGCTGTTAAATATGCTATCTAGGGTGGCCATAACCTTCCTTCCAAGGAGTAAGAGTCTTTTAATTTCATAGCTGCAATCACCATCAGCAGTGATTTTGGAGCCCCAAAAAATAAAGTCTGACACTGTTTCCACTGTTTCCCCATCTATTTCCCATGAAGTGATGGGACCATATGTCATGATCTTAGTTTTCTGAACGTTGAGCTTTAAGCCAAATGTTTCACTCTCCTCTTTCACTTTCATCAAGAGGCTCTTTAGCTCTTCTTCACTTTCTGCCATAAGGGTGGTGTGGTGTCATCTGCATATCTGAGGTTATTGATATTTCTCCCGGCCTTCTTCATTCCAGCTTGTGTTTCTTCCAGCCCAGCGTTTCTCATGATGTACTCTGCATATAAGTTAAATAAGCAGGGTGACAATATACAGCCTTGACGGACTCATTTTTCTATTTGGAACCGTCTGTTGTTCCATGTCCAGTTCTAACTGTTGCTTCCTCGCCTGCATACAGGTTTCTCAAGAGACAGGTCAGATGGTCTGGTATTCCCATCTCTTTCAGAATTTTCCACAGTTTATTGTGATCCACACAGTCAAAGGCTTTGACATAGTCAATAAAGCAGAAATAGATGTTTTTCTGGAACTCTCTTGCTTTTTCGATGATCCAGCGGATATTGACAATTTGATCTCTGCTTCCTCTGCCTTTTCAAAAACTGGCTTGAACATCTGGAAGTTCACAGTTCACATATTGCTGATGTCTGGCTTGGAGAATTTAGAGCATTACTTTACTAGCATGTGAGATGAGTGCAATTATGCGGTAGTTTGAGCATTCTTTGGCATTGCCTTTCTTTTGGATTGGAATGAAAACTGACCTTTTCCAGGCTTGTGGCCACTGCTGAGTTTGCCAAATTTGCTGGCATATCAAGTGCAGCACTTTCACAGCCTCATCTTTCAGGATTTGAAATAGCTCAACTGGAATTCCATCACCTCCCTAGCTTTGTTCGTAGTGATGCTTTCTAAGGCCCACTTGACTTCACACTCCAGGATGTCTGGCTCTAGGTGAGTGATCACACCATCGTGATTATCTGGGTCGTGAAGATCTTTTTTGTACAGTTCTTCTGTGTATTCTTGCCACCTCTTCTTAATATTTTCTTCTTCTGTTAGGTCCATACCATTTCTGTCCTTTATCGAGCCCATCTTTGCATGAATGTTCCTTTGGTATCTCTAATTTTCTTGAAGAGATCTCTAGTCTTTCCCAATCTGTCGTATTCCTCTATTTCTTTGCATTGATCACTGAGGAAGGCTGTCTTATCTCTCCTTGCTATTCTTTGGAACTCTGCATTCAGATGGGGATATCTTTCCTTTTCTCCTTTGCTTTTCACTTCTCTTCTCTTCCCAGCTATCTGTACGGCCTCCTCAGACAGTCATTTTGCTTTATTGCATTTCTTTTCCCTGGAGATTGTCTTGATCCCTGTCTCCTGTACAATGTCACGAACCTCTGTCCATAGTTCATCAGGCATTCTGTCTATCAGATCTAGGCCCTTAAATCTATTTGTCACTTCTACTGTATACTCATAAGGGATTTGATCTAGGTCATAACTGAATGGACTAGTGGTTTTCCCTACTTTCTTCAATTTAAGTCTGAATTTTGCATTAAGGAGTTCATGATCTCAGCCACAGTCTGCTCCTGGTCTTGTTTTTGCTGACTGTATAGAGCTTCTCCATCTTTGGCTGCAAAGAATATAATCAGTCTGATTTCGGTGTTGTCCATCTGGTGATGTCCACGTGTAGAGTCTTCTCTTGTGCTGTTGGAAGAAGGTGTTTGCTATGACCAGTGCGTTGTCTTGGCCAAACTCTATTAGCCTTTGCCCTGCTTCATTCTGTACTCCAAGGCCAAATTTGCCTGTTATGCCAGGTGTTTCTTGACTTTCTACTTTTGCATTCCAATTCCCTATAATGAAAATGACATATTTTGGGGGTGTTAGTTCTAGAAGGTCTTGTAGATCTTCATAGAACCGTTCAACTTCAGCTTCTTCGGCGTTACTGGTTGGGGCATAAACTTGGATTACTCTGATATTGAATGGTTTGCCTTGGAAACAAACAGAGATCATTCTATCGTTTTTGAGATTGCATCCAAGTACTGCCTTTCGGACTCTTTTGTTGACCATGATGGCTACTCCATTTCTTCTAAGGGATTCCTGCCCACAGTAGTAGATATAATGGTTATCTGAGTTAAATTCACCCATTCCAGTCCATCTTAGTTCGCTGATTCCTAGAATGTCCACGTTCACTCTTGCCATCTCCTGTTTGACCACTTCCAATTTGCCTTGATTCATGGACCTAACATTCCAGGTTCCTATGCAATAATGCTCTTTACAGCATCGGACTTTGCTTCTATCACCAGTCACATCCACAGCTGGGTATCGTTTTTGCTTTGGTTCCATCTCATCTTTCTTTCTGGAGTTATTTCACCACTGATCTCCAGTAGAATATTGGGCACTTACTGACCTGGGGAGTTCATCTTTCAGTGTCCTATCTTTTTGCCTTTTCATACTGTTCATGGTGTTCTCAATGCAAGAGCACTGAAGTGGTTTGCCATGCCCTTCTCCAGTGGACCACATTCTGTCAGACCTCTCCACCATGACCCATCCGTCTTGGGTGGCCCCACACGACATGGCTTAGTTTCATTGAGATAGACAAGGCTGTGGTCTGTGTGATCAGATTAGCTAGTTTTCTGTAATTTTAGTTTCAGTGTGTCGGCCCTCTGATGCCCTCTCGCAACACCTACCGTCTTACTTGGGTTTCTCTTACCTTGGACATGGCGTATTTCTTCACGGCTGATCCAGCAAAGTGCAGCCATTGCTCCTTACCTTGGACAAGGGGTATATACTCACGACGGCCCCTCCTGACCTTGAATGTGAAGTAACTCCTCTCAGCGCATCTCTGCCCATGCAGCCGCTGCTCCATGGGCCTGGGGTAACTCCTCTCACTGCCACCCCTGGGCCCCAGCCCGGCCTAGCTCCTCTCATAGCTGCCCTCAGCCCCAGCTCGGCCTAGCTCCTCTCGGCCGCCGCACCCGGCCCCCGGCCCGGCCTAGCTCCTCTCGGCCACTCTTCTTTGTGGAGCCGTCGCAGCCACCTCGCTTCTGCGCGGAGCCATCGCAGCCACCTCGCTTCTGCACGGAGCCGTCGCAGCCACCTCGCTTCTGCGCGGAGCCGTCGCAGCCACCTCGCTTCTGTGCGGAGCTGTCGCAGCCGCCTCGCTTCCCTTAACCCTAATTCTAACGCTAACACTTACCCTAAACCTAACACTAACCCTAACCCTAACCCTTACCAAAACCCTAACCCTAACCCTTAACCCTAACCCTAAACCTAACTTTAACCTTTACCCTAAACCCTAACACTAACCCTAACCCTATCCCTAAAGCATAACCCTAATCCTAATCCTGGTGCTAACCCTATCACCTAACCCTCATCCTAACACTAACCCCTAACCCTAACCCTATCCCACACATAAACCTAACCCTCATCCTAACCATAACTCTAACACTAACCACAGGGGCCATTGCCACTGCAAAAATCACCTCACAGGCAGCACTTCCCTTCCTGTGGTGACTCTTAGCCAACAGGCACCTGGGGATGCTATCATCTTTGGAGGCAGGAGAGGCAGCCCCAGAGAGTAGGTTTTCAGGCCTCCATCGCATAGCCAATGTGTGGCACCTCAGACTCCAGACCTCCGGGCCTGTTTCCAGGGCCTCAATTCCTGAGTCAGGATCGAGTGTCTGCCTGCACTCAGCGAGTCTTGCCAACACATTCCCAGGTCAGCGCGGTCCTGCCTGTGGGGAAGGAGGCTGTAGAGTGCATCTGAGGTGGCCACAGGCCATGCCAGGGTCACCTGGTCAAGGGCACCTGTTACCTCCCATGGGCTCCAACCTTAACCCTAACAAAACCCTAACCCTATCCCTAAACTCTAACACTAATCCTAACACTAACTGTAACCCAAACTTCTAACACTTACCCTAACCCCTAAACCTAACCATAACCTTAACTTTTACCCTAAACCTAACCCTAACCTTAACCCCAAAACTCTAGCCCTAACCCTAACTCCTAACCCTAAAAGTCACCCTAACCCTAACCCCTATCCCCTACCTTAACCCTCACCCAAAACCTTAACCCTAACCCTAAACTAACCCTAACTCTAAACATAACCCCAGGGTTCATTGCCACTGCCAAATGACCTCGCAGCCAGCGCTTCCCAGCCGGGGGTGACTCTCAACCCACAGGCGCCTGAGGATGTTGTAGTCCATGAGGGCAGAAAAGGCAGCCGCAGAGGCTAGGTTTTCAGGCCTCCATCGTGTAGCCAGTGTGTGGCTCTTCAGACGCCAGACCTCCAGGCCTGTTCCCTGGACCTCAATACCGGAGTCAGGGCCGTGTGTCTGTCTGCACTCTGCGAGCCTTGCAAAAACATTCCTAGGTCAAGGTCAGTGTGGTCCTGCCCATGGGGATGGAGGCTCCGGAGTGCATCTGAGGGGGCCGGGTGCCACGACAGGGTACCTGCCCGAGGGCAGCTGGGAACTCCCAGAGGCCCCTAACCTAACTCTAACCCTAACCAGAACCTTTTTCCATAACCTTAACCCTAAACCTAACTCTAACCCTAACAATGAACCCTAACCCTACCCCTAAAACTAACTGTACCTTAACTTCTAAACTTAACCCTAACCCTAGCCCTTAACCTTAAACCTAACACTAAGCCTAACACTAAACCCTAACCCTAAACCTAGCACTAACCCTAACCTTAGGTGTCTTTTTCACTGCAAAATGACCTCCCAGCCAGCCCTTCACATCCAGGGGTGACTCTCAGGCCGCAGGTGTCTGTGGACACTATTGTCCTTGGAGGCAGGAAAGGCAGCCCCAGAGAGTGGATTTTCAGGACTCTATTGTGCAGCCAGTGTGTGGCTCAGGCCTGCTCTGTGGGCCTCAATTTCAGAGTCATGCCGTGTGTCTGCCTGCCTGTTGGGGGCCTTGCAAACACATTCCTAGGTCAGCGCAGTCCTGCTCATGGAGAAGGAGGCTGCGGAGTGTGTCTGAGGGGCGCAGGTGCCATGCCGGGGTATCTGTCCGAAGGCACCTGGCAACTCCTAGAAGCCCCTAAACTAACTCTAACCCTAACCTTTACCCCTAACCCTAACCCTAAACCTAACTCTAAAACTAACCATAAACACTGCTGCTGCTGCTAAGTTGCTTCAGTCGTGTCCAACTCTGTGTGACCCCACAGATGGCATCCCACCAGGCTCCGCCGTCCCTGGGATTCTTGAGGCAAGAATGCTGGAATGGGTTGCCATTTCCTTCTCCAATGCATGAAAGTGAAAAGTGAAAGTGAAGTCGCTCAGTCGTGTCTGACTTTTAGCGACCCCATGGACTGCAGCCCACCAGGCTCCTCTGTCCATGGGATTTTCCAGGCAAGAGTACTGGAGTGGGGTGCCATTGCCTTCTCCAACCATAAACACTAACCCTACCCTTAACACTAACTGTAACCCTAATTTCTAAACCTAATGCTAACCCTAACACTAAGCCTAACCCCAGCCCTAAACCTATAGCTAAACCTAAACCTAGCCCTAGCCCTAGCCCTACCCCTAACACTAACACTAAACCCTAAACCTAAACCTAACCCTTAACAGAACCCTAACCTTAACCCTAACCCTTAATCTAACCCTATCCCTAAAACTTAAACCTAACCCTAACCCTACCCTAACCCTAACCCTAAACACTTACCCAAACCCTAAACCTTAACTTACACTAACCCTAACCCTAACAATAAACCAAATCATTACACTAACCCTATACCCTAACCCTCAGCCTAACCCTAAATCCTAACCCTTACCCTACCCTAACCCTAACCCTCACCATAACCCTAACCCTAACACTAACCCTAACCCCTAACCCAAACACTAACACTAAATGCTTACCAAAACAGGAAACCTAATGCTAACCCTACGCCTGAAACTTAAACCTAACCCCTAACACTAAACCTATCCCTTACCAAACCCTAGTCTAACACTTACCCTAACCCAAACCTAACCCTAACCCTATCCCTAACCCTAAACCCTAATCCTAAAAGTATCCCTAACCCTAAACCTATCACTAAACCCTAACCCTAATGCTAAACTTAACCCTTAACTCTAAACATAAGCTTAACCCAAACCCTAGTCTAACCCTAAACCTAACACTAAACTTAACCCTAACTGTAATCATAACCCTACCCTAACCTTAACCCTAACCCTAACCGTAAACATAACTTTTAAACCTAACCCTAACCCTAACACAAAACCTAATCCTAAAACCTAACCCTAACACCTAACCCTAACCCTAACACCAAACCCTAAACCTAAACCAAACACTTATCATAACCCTAACCCAACCCTAACCCTAACCCTAAACTCTAACTCTAATCTTAATCTATCCCAAACCCTAAAACTAAAGCCTAACCCTATCCATAACTGTAACCCTAACCCTAACACTTACCCTGACCCTAACCCCTAACAGTAACCCTAAACCCTTACAATAACTCTAACACTAACCATAAACCCAAACCCTAACTGTAACCCTAACCCACGTGTGTGGGTCATGTGTCTGGGACCATGGGTCTGGGTCACGTGTCTGGGCCATGTGTCTTGACCACAATCTGAGTCCATGTGTCTGGGCCACTTGAGGTGGAGCATGAGTTTGGGTCTTGTCTCTAGGCCACGTGTCTGGGTCACATTTCTAAGCCACGTGGCTTATTCCATGTTTCTTGGTCATGTGTCTGGGCCACGTGGCTTGATAAATATGTCTTGGTCACGTGACTGGGTCACGTATCTGGGCCCTGTGACCCGGAGCATGAGTGTGGGTTACGTGTCTGGGCCACATGTCTTGGTCCATTTGACTTGGTCATGTGTCCGGGCCACGTGACTGGGTCACGTATCTGGGTCACGTGTCCCAGATCATAAGTTGGCTCTCCTCTCTAGGCCACACGATTGGATCACGTGTCTGTTCCACGTGTCTGGGTCACGTGACTCGGTCCATGTGTCTTGGTCATGTGTCTGGGCCATATGACTGGGTCACGTGTCTGGGCCACGTGACTGGACTGGGCCTTGGGTCTGGGTATCGTGTCTGGGACACGTGTCTGGGGCATGGAACCGGAACATGAATCTGGGTCTCATCTCTAGGCCACATGACCCGAAGCATGAGTGTGGGTCACATGTCTACGCCACGTGTCTGGGCTACGTTCTGGGTCACGTGTCTAGGCCATTAACTTGGTCCATGTGTCTTGGTCACGTATCTGGGTCATGTGTCTGAGCCACGTGACCCAGAGCATGAGTTTGGACCACCTGTCTGGGTCACGTGTATAGGCCACGTGGCTTGGTCCATGTGTCTTGGTCACGTATCTGGGCCACATGTCTGGGCCACGTGTGTGGGTCCATCTGTCTCGGTCACATGCGTAGGTCATGTGTCTGGGCCATGTGTGTGGGTTCTCGTGTCTGTGCCACGTACCTGTGTCACGTATCTGGGCCACGTGTCTTGGCCACATGGCTTGATCCAACTGTCTTGGTCATGTGACTGGATCACGTGTCTGGGCCACATGTCTGGGTCCATTTTCCTCGGTCACATGTCTGGGTCATGTGTCTGGGCCACGTGTCAGGGTACACATGTCTGGGCCACATGTATGGGTCCATTTGTCTTGGTCACATGTCTTGACCACGTGACCAGAACATGAGTTGGATCACGTGTCTGCACCACGTGACTTGGAGCATGAGTTTGGGTCCCGTATCTAGGCCACGTGTCTGTGTCACGTGTTTAGGCCACGTGGCTTGGTCCATGTGTCTTGGTGACATATCTGGGCCACGTGACCCAGAACAAGAGTCTTGGTCATGTGTCTGGGCCACGTGACCCAGAACAAGAGTCTGGGTCCACGTCTAGACTATGTGTCTGGGCCATGTGTCTGTGTCAATTTGACTCGGTCACGTGTCTGGGTCAAGTGTCCAGGCCACGTGACTGTGTCACATGTCTGGGGCATGGGTCTGGGTCCATTTGACTCAGTCAGGTGTCTGGGTCATTTGTCCAGGCCACGTGACTCAGTCACGTGTCTGGTCCACATGACCTGGAACATGAGTCTGGGTCTTGTCTCTAGGCCACGTGCCTGGGTCCATGTGTCTTGGTCCCATGCATAGGTCACCTGTCTGGGCCACGTGACCGGGAACATGAGTCTGGGTCTCCTCTCTAGGCCACGTGGCTTGATCCATGAGTCTTGGCCACGTGACTGGGAACATGAGCCTGGGTCTCGTCTCTAGGACACGTGTCTGGGTCACGTGTCAGGGCCACATGACCAGCAGCATGAGTATGGGTCACATATCTAGGCCACGTGTGTGGGCCATGTGGCTTGATCCATGTGTCTTGTTCACGTGTCTGGATCACGTGCTTGAGCCACGTGTCTGGGACATGTGTCTGGGTAATGGGTCTCCGTCAAGTGTCTGGATCACGCGTCTGGGCCACAAGACCTGGAAAATAAGTATGGGCCACATTTCTAGGCCATGTTTCTGGGTAACGTGTCTGGGCCACATGTATGGGTCACATGTCTGGGTCATGGGTCTGGATCACGTGTCTGGAGACCACGTGTCTGGCCCTCGATGGGGCCCTTTGCACCTGCAACACCTCGAGAGAAATCCTGAGTTCCCTCTGGCACTGGAAAGAAGGTTGATTCCCTTTTGGCGGCCCCAGAGGTTCCCTGAGATACCCTTGTCCCACTCGAGTGGAACCGCAAGTCTCCAGATGCAGTTCAAAAGGGGCCCTGCATTGCCCCCCTCATCTCGAGAGGGGGGCCGACTCCCCTGCATCCACTCAGCGAGAATCCCTACTTTCCCTAGAACCTCAAGAGGAGGCCTGTCTCCTCTGCTGAGGCTTGAGAGGAGGCCCAAGATGCCAGTTCTGGCCCCAAGATGAAAGGTAACCGCATACCCCTTCAACGGCACATGAGACACAATTCCCTTGCAGCGACTTGAGAGTAACTCCAGCTGGTCCCTAGCAACACCAAAGGAGGCCTGGAGTTTCCAGAGGCAAAAAGAGGGGTTAACTGAGGCACTCCCCATCGGAACTCAAGAGGCACCCCCAGCTTCCCGCTGCAACACGTGGAAAAGCACGAGCTTCGACCCTCCACGTGAGATGAAGCCCGATTTCCCTTTTCAGTTACCTGAGCGAAACTCTGAGCCCCCTCAACTTTAGGCCACTTCGGAGGTGCCCCGTGATACCAGTCCCCTGTCAAGGGGCACTCTGTGTGTCCTGCCTCAACATGATGAGGACCCAGTGCACTGCAGCGACTCCTGAGGAATCCCGAGGCTGCCGTTGCCCCTCGCTGCTCAAAAGGAGGCACCCTGACCCCACTGGGGTAACAGGGGAGACTGGCCAGTATACCTGCCACAACTCGAGAGACACCAGCCTCAACTCGAGAAAACCCATGTGATTCCACGCCCATGGTGAGATGAGGCCCTTTTCCCTTGCAGGGCCTGGAGAGCCATCCACTGGTCCCTCTCCCAGCTTTGAAGGGGGCTTGACTCCTTCTGTGCGACTACAGGGGTCCCTCAAGATACCCGTCCCAAACTGAGAAGAATGCCGAGCTTCACGCCACAAAGCGAGAGTGTCCATGGGATACTCTGTCAACACAAGATAGGGCCCATTGCAATTGCAGCACCTCGAGAGTAATCATGAGCTCCCTCTGGCACTTGAAAGGAGGCTTGAGTCCCTTTAGACGGCCCCAGAGGTTCCCTGAAATACCCTTGTCGCCACTCGAGTGGAACCCCGAGTCTCCAGACGTAGTTCAAGAGGGGCCCGGTGATCCCCCCTCCACTCGAGAGGGGGGCCGACTCCCCTGCCTCCACTCAACGGGAATCCGTACTTTCCCTCACACCTCAAGAGGAGGCCTGTCTCCTCTACTGAGGCTTGAGAGGAGGCCCGCAGACGCCAGTTCCAGTCCCAAGACGAAAGGTCACTGTGTACCCCTTCAATGGAACATGGGGCACAATTCCATTGCAGTGACTCGAGAATAACCCCAGCTGATCCCTGGCAACGCCAAAGGAAGCCTGGACTTCCCAGAGGCAACAAGAGAGGTTCCCTGAGGCACCCCTCATTGGAACTCGAGAGGCACCCCAGCTTCCCCCTGCAACTCGTGGAAAAGCACAAGCTTGGACCCTCCACGCGAAATGAAGTCCGATTTCCCTTTGCAGTGACCTGAGAGAAACACTGAGTACCCTCGGCTCCATTTATGCCACTCTGGAGGTGCCCCGAGATACCCGTCCCTCCTCAAGGGACACCTCGCATATCCTGCCTCAACGCCTGACGAAAAACCAGCTCGCTACAGTGACTCCTGAGGAATCCCGAGGCTGACCCTGCCCCTCGCTGCTCGAAAGGAGGCACCTCGACCCCGCTGGGGTAACGGGGGAGACTAGCCATGGTACCCACCACAACTCAAGAGCCCTCTGCCGCAACTCGAGAAAACCCACGTAATTCCATGCCCACAATGAGATGAGGCCCTTATCCCTTGCATGGCGTGGAGAGCAATCCCCCAGTCTCTCTCACGGCTTGGAATGTGGCTTGACTCTTTGCGTGCGACCCCAGGTGTCCCCCGAGATACCACCCAACCTGAGAAGAATGCTGAGCTTTGCACCACAATGCGAGAACACCCACGAGACTCCCCCTCAACATGAGACGGAGACCTTTGCACCTGCAGCGCCTCAAGAGCCATCCTGAGTTCCCTCT
This sequence comes from Giraffa tippelskirchi, assembly GCF_054371585.1. Taxonomy (NCBI): domain Eukaryota; kingdom Metazoa; phylum Chordata; class Mammalia; order Artiodactyla; family Giraffidae; genus Giraffa; species Giraffa tippelskirchi. The sequence continues at coordinate 11,111,014 of NC_137288.1, read as the reverse complement.
GGCACTTGAAAGGAGGCTTGACTCCCTTTAGGCTGTCCCAGAGGTTCCCTGAGATAAACTTGTCCCCACTCAAGTGGCACCCCGAGTCTCCAGATGCATCTCAAGAGGGGCCTCACGTTACCCCCTTCTCTCGAGAGTGGGGCCAACCCCCCTTCCTCCACTCAGTGGGAATCCTTACTTTCCCTCACACCTCAAGAGGAGGTCTGTCTCCTCTACTGAGGCTCAAGAGGAGGCCCCCAGACGACAGTTTCAGCCCCAAATCAAAAGGTCACCGAGTAACCCCCCAACGGCATACGGGGCCCAATTCCCTTGCAGCGACTCGAGGGGAACCGCAGCTGCACCCTGGCAAGGCCAAAGGAGGCCTGGACTTCCCAGAGGCAACAAGAGAGGTTCCCTGAGGTGCCCCCCATCAGAACACGAGAGGCACCCCCAGCTTCCCGCTGCAACTCATGGAAAAGCACGAGCTTTGACCCTCCATGCGAGATGAAGCCTGATGTCCCTTTTCAGTGACCTGAGAGAAACGCTGAGTACACTCAGCTCTGATTGTGCCACTCCGGAGGTGCCCCCAGATGCCTGTTGCCCCTCGAGGAGCACCCCAAGTGTCCTTCCTGAACACTTGACAAGGAGCCAGTGTTCTGCAGCAACTCAGGAATTCCGAGGCTGCCCCTGTCCCTCAGCGCTCAAAAGGAGGCACCCCGACCCCGCTGGAGCAACAGGAGAGACTGGACGGGGTACCTGCCACAACTCACCCCCCCCCCCACCGCAACTCGAGAAAACCCACATGATTCCACGCCCATCACTAGACGAGGCCCTTTTTCCTTGCCGGGCATTAAGAGGAATCCCGTGGTCTCTCTCCCGGCTGGGAAGGGGGCTTGACTCCTTCCGTGCGACCCCAGATATCCTGCGAGATAACCATCCCAACCTGAGAAGAACGCCAAGCTATGCGCCACAATGCAAGATCATACATGAGATTTCCCCTTAATGCGAGACGGGGCCCTTTGCACCTCCAGTGCCTCGAGAGCAATCCTGAGTTCACTCTGACACCTGAAAGGAGGCTTGACTCCCTTTTGGCGGCCCTGGAGGCTCCCCGAGATACCCTTGCACCCACTCGAGTGGAATCCCAACTCTCCAGACGCAGCTGGAGATGGGGCCTGTTTTCCCCCACTCCTCTCGACAGCAGGGCCGACCCCCTTGCCTCCACTCGACGGGAATCCCTACTTCCCCCGCATCTCAGGAGGAGGCCTGTCTCCTCTACTGAGGCTCGAGAGAAGGCCCCCAGATGCCAGTTGCGGCCCCAAGACGAAAGGTCACTGAGTAACCCCCCAATGGCACATGGGGCCCAATTCCCTTGTAGCGACTCGAGGGGAACCACAGCTGCCCCTGGCGATGCCAAAGGAGGCCGGACTTCCCAGAGGCAACAAGAGAGGTTCCCTGAGTCACCCCCATCGGTACTCGAGAGGCACCAACAGCCTCCCGCTGCAACTTGTGGAAAAGCACGAGCTTCGACCCTCCATGCGAGATGAAGCCCTATTTCCCTTTGCAGTGATCTGGGAGAAACGCTGAGTCCCCTCTACTCCCTTTATGCCACTCCAGAGGTGCCCTGAGATACCTGTCCCCTCTCGAGTGGCACACGGTGTGTCCTGCCTCAACGCTTGACGAGGACCCAGTGTGCTGTAGTGACTCCTGAGGAATCCTAAAGCTGTCCCTGCCCGTTGCCGCTCGAAAGGAGGCATCTTGACCCCGCTGGGATAACAGGGGAGACTGGCTGGGGTACCCGTCACAACTCGAGAAAATACACGTCATTCCATGCCCATCGGGTGATGAAGCCCTTTTCCCTTGCAGGGCGTGGAGAGCCATCCACTTGTCCCTCTCCTGGCTTGGAAGGGAGCTTGACTACTTTCGTGTCACGCCAGGTGTCCCCCGAGACACCCGTCCCGACCTGAGAACACCCAGATTCCTGCCACAATGCGAGAGCATCCATGAGATTCCCCCTCAAGGCGAAACGGGACCCTTTTCACCTACAGCACCTCGAGAGCATTCCTGAGTTCCCTCTGGCACTTGAAAGGAGGCTTGACTCCCTTTAGGCAGATCCAGAAGTTCCCCAAGATAGCTGTCCCAACTCGAGACGAACCCTGAGTTTCCTGCCTCAACGCTTGATGAGGACCCATTCCACTGCAGCGACTCCTGAGGAATCCCTAAGGTGCCCCTCGCAGTTCGAAAGGAGGCATCCTGACTTCCCTGAGGTAACAGGGTAGACTGGCTGAGGCACCTGTTGCAACTCGAGAGCTTCCGCTGCAATTCGAGAAAAACCACGGGTTTCTCTTCTCACTTGAAAGGAAGCTTGACTCCCCTCATGGAAGTCCAGGAGCCACAGACTGCTCAGGAAGAGGACACACACAAATAAGACAGCTGCAGTTCGTTCATAGAATACAAATCACAAACCTGCAAGGCTGGGGACAAAGTAAAAACAAAAATAATTTTGCCGAAGAGAAGAACGTCTCCAAATCTTCCTGGTTCTGACCAAGCCTCTAATGTAAATAGGGTGTAAGTTCTGAGTGGTTGGGCCCTGAAGAAACCTGGTGGAACGGACTGGCACTCCTTGGCAGGAAGTGTCTGTGCTCAATACCTGCTATCTTGTTCAGAGCCTCCGTAAATTAATAAAGTGTAATCTCACTTGTCAGCTGGTCTTGTTTGGGTTTGGCATGTGTGAATCAGCTTCTTGGAGGCTGACTATCCCCAGGGAACAAAGAAAACTGGTTTCCTGGGCAGGCAACAGTGAGGACAGACTCAGGGTGCAGAGAAGAGACTTTCCCCCTTCCTGAGCACATGCTGGGACGACAATAGTCCCCTGACAGCCAGTACTAACTGGCCCTTCTCCTTGAAAGCTGGTGGCCTCAAGACAAGCAAATGTGGGAGCTCCTTTCCACCAACTGCTAAGCTTTGCTGCTCAGAGGCAGCCTGGAGCAATGTGTTTTGTTTATTTTGTAGGACAGGAAACTGAGGCTCAGCACAGCTCCCTTTGGCAAAGCCTCCTTTAGCTAGGATTGGAACCTCCGCATGTCTCCCCAGGACGAGAACAGAGGGCCCAGGTTGGCATCTGCAGCCCTTGTAATACAACAACCCCTGTGTGTGCTAAGTCATTTCAGTAGTGTCCGACTCTTTGTGACCCTAAGGACTGTAGTCCACCAGGCTGCTCTGTCCATGGGATTCCCTAGGCAAGAATACTAGAGTGGATTTCCATGCCCTCTTTCAGGGATCTTCCCAACCCAAGGATAGAACCTGAGGCAGTGTAGGTGTGACCAAACCAGTGAGAGGGTCGGTGGAGAAAGGACCCCCAAGCCCTACAGTTCCAAGGAGTAGGACCCAGGCCTTACCCAGCTGTGCCCACAGTCCCCAGCGGCACTGATCCAAAGGGGATGGAATGTGCTCAAACTTCTCTCTAGGGGGAAGGCAGGTGCAGAAGGCCAGGGCCTGGCAGGCTAACTCCAGCCCTAGTCCCCCAAGTGCCCCAGGCCATTCTGGCTTCATCCCAGCCTAGTCCAAGAGGATGACATCTACTTCCTCCAAGGGCCCGAGCTGGAGGGCAGTGAGGGTGAGGCAGAGCAGGGGGCTGCTTTGTGGAGCCCAGTCCCAGGGGTTCATGGGGCTCAATCCTTGGAAAGCTTGGAGCAACTTGTAAATTTATTCCCTGCGAGGAGGAGTCTGAGAAGTCACCCAGGGGTGGGCAAGGCGGCCAGGGGAGCTGCTCAGAGAGGGGAGGATCTTGGCCAGGTCTCCCAAGCCTTCTTCACTCTCCAAACTTTCACCAAACTCTTGGCCCCCGCCTGCCTGAAACCAAAACACAACAAGCTCAGGAGGAGCGACGAGCAGCACCGCGGGGTAGGCAGACTCGCAGCGGCACAGAGCCTCAAGAGGCTGATGCAACTTTCCCTTTAAGAAAGCCACCTGGGCGCCCCGCGGTGCGGACTCAGCTCGCCTGGGTCGGGAGCTGCAGCGTGGGAAGGGGGGTTGGGTAGGGGGAGCTGCAGCCCGAGCCTCGCTCTATCCTGCCGGCGGTCTGGGTGTTTGGGGGCTCCACGGGGCTGAGCCCCAGGAAGAGCGAGAGCGCGCGAGCGAGTGTGTGCGCGTGTGTGTGATTGCACATGCATGCAGGCCTCTGTGGATGAGTCTGGGTGCACGCGTGGGGATGTCTGTCTCTCCGAAAGGTCGGGTAGGTGCGTACGTCTGGGTGTCACTACTGTCACCAAGGAGCTGCAGTGGACAGAACGGCGGCGGCGGGGGTGGGGTGGGGGGCGGGCCTGCTGCTGGAGGAGGGGAGCTGCTTGCTGCTGACAGTTTGGTCTCCAGCGGAGGGCACGTGTCAGTACCGGAAGCGCCGAAACCAGAGCTTCCGTTCCGGGCGCCAGTTGGGTCTTCACGCTGGGGACCTGCCGATGCCAGGAACTTCCAGCCGGCCTGCCTCCCTATCTGCCCGCCGGCTCGCCGGTCGGGTGCGGGTTCCTGCGTGCCCAAAGGTCCTGGGAAGCCGTGCCAGGGAATCTCGGTGCCCTCGGACCCTTGTCTGCCGCTATCGGCTTTGGGAAGGGGCTACCGCCGCGGTGTTCTCTGGCGGTTGCTCTCCCAGGAAGAATCCGCGCCATCCCCATCCCAACCGTCAATCCAGGTGCGCTTAGGGCAGTCCCAGTGGGCCGCAGGTGAGGGTAGGAGCCTAGCAGCCAGGGGCGTTCACCCCTAGCCAGTGCCCGCATCACGCAGGGGAGGGGAGGGGCCTAGCAGGCCGCGGTTCCCACCCCCAGCCGGTGCCCCGCACCCTGCAGACAAGGCCTGCGGGAGTGGACTGCGAGGATGGGCCCGGACGGGAGGGGGGCTTTCCCGGAGGGCCGGAGGGGCCTTTTCCCACGGTTCAGGGGCCGGCCTCTTCTGGGTGGACCGGCTGCTTCTTAAAGGAGCCACGCCCCCTTTCGGGCCAGTTCTCCGCAGGCCACGCCCCCTCGCTGGTCACTGGGGAAGGAGCCGCGTCCCCATCTCTCTGACAGCTCTCATAAGGCCTAGGTCTGTTTCTTCGCTGAAACAAGCTTGATGCTGCAGCTGGAAGAAGACAAAGGTTGTTGGGCCGAAGAGTGGAGAAGGAGAGAAGGGCCTGAGAGGTTAAAGAACCCCAAAGTGAGGGAATATCAGAAGATTGGAGGGTAGTGGGTGAGGGGGACTGGTTCTAGGAAGGGACTAATGGGCCCAAGTGATTCCGAGCACCACAAGAAAATGCCCCCTTAACTCGGCCTACACTGTGACTGAGGCTCAGTGCCCAGCTCTGAGGATCCAGAAGAATCACACCTCTGCCCTGGAATCTCTCCAGCTGGTGGGGAAGGCAGATTTGAACACAAGTAACCATGCTCCAATGGCTGCGTGTGAGGAACGTGTTGATCAGATGTACACTGGGTGTAACCAGGGGCACAGTGGAAAGACTGACAGCAAATGGAAGAGAAAGGAAGGCTTCTTGGTGGTAATGGCTTTGGAACAGGTTTTGAAGATGTTTGGGGTAAATACAGATGGAAATGGGGACAAGGGTGCTCAAGGAAGAGGGAATTGCCTAAGCAACGGAATGGAAGGCAAGAATCCTCTGGGGATGCTGGATAGTCCCACACGGCCCGCAGGTGGCCATAAGTGGCTGTAGGTAGCTGATTTTGGCTCTAGGCAGAAGTAAGGGCCCTCCCCCACTCCCACAGCCCCTCCATCCTCTTCTATCTTTCTCCTAAACTGTGAGGTTCTTGAAGGAGGGAAAGAACCTTGTCACCTTTCCATCCCCAGTAAAGACTTAAAGGCTTGGCCCAGATGGACCCTTAAAATTGATTGACCTGAAAATCCTGTTTGGAGGAGAGGAAGACTGAGCAATGAGATAGCAAAGATGGATCAGGTCCTATGATTATCCTCTCCCAATTCTCCCTTGGGTGGCTCACAGGCAGCTTGAACCCAGCTCACCCAACCTAGCTCATCCTCTCCCCCACTCCAAATCTGCAGCATCCCCAGCATTTCTGTCTCTGGTCTCTGGGATGGATACTGGCTTCTTCCTATTATACCTTTAGAAACCAGAGACCCCTCCTTATCCCTCACCCCCAAGTCCAATGCATCACCAAGTCCTACCAAACTTACCTTCTATATTTTTCTCAAATCTGTGCACCTCTCCCCACACCGTCATCAACTTCCTGAGCCAAGGCGCCTCATTCCTGGCCTGGCCTAGTCCTAATCAATGTCCTTTCTTCCCCTCTTCCCTCCCTCCAGTCCTTTCTCCATACTAATCTAGGTTGGTGTTTTCAAAATGCACACACCACCAATTGTTCCTCCTCTCAGTTACAACTCTGGTTTAAAGACTTCAGTGACAGTCATTGCCCTCAGGATAAAGATCAAAACAAGGCCCCAACGACCTTGACCCTGCTTTTGCATCCACCTTCATCTTTGGCCACTTTCTCCCTCACTCTCTGAGCCCCAGGCTCCTGGTCTTTTTCTGTATTATTTCATTTGCTTGAATCTCTCTTCCTCTTCTGTGGCTCACTGTTGCCTAATCATCCCCCCTCTGACTCTCAAACATCACTTCCTCAGAAAAGTCCTCTATAACACTCAGACAAGGCCAGGCCCCGCTGGTGTAAACTCTGGTTAAAGAGGATCTTTCACTTTTGCACCCTTTATCCTAGGCTCTAATGATATGCATCTGAGTCACCTGTTTAACTGGTTTCTCTTTCCACCCAGCCTGTAAGCTGCAGGAGGCCAGAGGCTGAAGAGTTCATGGCACTCAGCACAGGTCTGGCCCAGAGCAAGCCCAAAATAAATATTTGTGGAATAAATGAATTGAACTGTGGCCAGCCCTAACTGCCTGCTGAACGATTTAGGCCATATCCTGTTGGCTGTGGAAGACTATTGCAGGGAATCAGGGTTTGGGGGACTTTGGGAAGATTAATGGATTGGAGGGGAGGAGAAAGTGGAGGACCTGTAGAGTCAAAACTTAAGCAGAAACTTCAGAAGGTACAAAGCAAGTATAATTATCCCCATCTTCCAGATTGAGAAAACCAAGGATCAGAGAGGTTAAGTAATTTGCTTGAAGTCACATACCTAGTGAGTTGGCAGAGTCGGCTCTCCTCCCAGGTCAGAGTCCAAGCTCTTCATCACAAACTAACCTGACTCTGACCCTCAAGGCACAGACACCTTGTCAATAGTGGTCCATATGTGGGTGAGGGGCAGGCCTGGTGCCTGGGTAATGTGGATGCCCAACTGCTATCAGAGTGCCTGAACTATCATAGGCTTTCAGGTGGTACTTTTTGAATGGATGGATGGGGCCAGTTAACAGAAACAACAGAGGCAGGAGAAGCAGCAAAGCTTTGCACCCAACTCATTGTCCTGGGAGCAGCTGCCAAGCAGTCTTTTTTCCACTGAGAAAGAGAAGCACCTTGAACACAAGGGCCATGTTTGCATTCCTCAGGGATATCACCCTGTATCACAAGTTCCAGGACAGAGTGTCCTCAGTTTACTCATCTGACCAGAAGGCATGATGTCCAAGCCATGAGGTGGCTGTGCTTCATTACTGTCATCATTGTCATTATTATTTGTTAACCAAAGAGTGACAGCTTTGAAGAGAATAAGTCCAGAGTTTATAGCCTGGAGGGAGGGAGGTGGTGAATGAGAACAAGGGTATGATCACATTCCCTCTTCTCCTGACTGCCCCCAGAAGATCAAAGCCATGGGCAGGGACTTGTCTACATAGGCAGGAAACCTGGCCTGGGTGACTAACCGAAGGGAAACGGTCACAAGTCCCACCCTTGCCTGGCCCTGAGGAGGTTATGCAGCACACCTGGTGGCCAGGGGAAAGGCCAAAGGGAACCTAGGGTGGGGTTTGATTGAGGTCATACCTGAATGGTCTAGTGGTTTTCCCCACTTTCTTCAATTTAAGTCTGAATTTGGCAATAAGGAGTTCATGATCTGAGCCACAGTCAGCTCCCGGTCTTATTTTTGCTGACTGTAAAGAGTTTCTCCATCTCTGGCTGCAAAGAATATAATCAATCTGATTTCGGTGTTGGCCATCTGGTGATGTCCATGTGTAGAGTCTTCTCTTGTGTTGTTGGAAGACGGTGTTTGCTATGACCAGTGTGTTCTCTTGGCAAAACTCTATTAGCCTTTGCCCTGCTTCATTCTGTACTCCAAGGCCAAATTTACCTGTTACTCCAGGTGTTGGACTTCCCTCGTGGCTCAGATGGTAAAGCGTCTGCCTACAATGCAGGAGACCCAGGTTCAATACGTGGGTGGGGAAGGTCTCCTGGAGAAGGAAATGGCAACCCACTCCAATACTCTTGACTGGAAAATCCCACAGATGGAGGAGCCTGGTAGGCTACAATCCATAGGGTCGCAAAGAGTCGGACACGATTGAACGACTTCACTTTCACTTTTTCCAGGTGTTTCATGACTTCTTACTTTTGCATTCCAGTCCCCTATAATGAAAAGGACATATTTTTTCGGTGTTATTTCTAGAAGGTCTTGTAAGTCTTCATAGAACCGTTCAAGTTCAGCTTCTTCAGCATTACTGGTCGGGGCATAGACTTGGATTACCGTGATACTGAATGGTTTGCCTTGGAAATGAACAGAGATCATTCTGTCGTTTTTGAGATTGCATCCAAGTACTGCATTTCGGACTCTTCTGTTGACCATGATGGCTACTCCATTTCTTCTAAGGGATTCCTGCCCACAGTAGTAGATATAATGGTCATCTGAGTTAAATTCACCCATTCCAGTCCATCTTAGTTCGCTGATTCCTAGAATGTCCACGTTCACTCTTGCCATCTCCTGTTTGACCACTTCCAGTTTGCCTTGATTCATGGACCTAACATTCCAGGTTCCTATGCAATATTGCTCTTTACAGCATCAGACCACGCTTCCATCACCAGTCACACCCACAACTGGGTATTGTTTTTGCTTTGGCTCCATCCCTTCATTCTTTCTGGAGTTATTTCTCCACTGCTCTCCAGGAGCATATTGGGCACCTACCGACCTGGGGAGTTCATCTTTCAGTGTCCCATCTTGTTGCCTTTTCAAACTCTTTATAGGGTTCTCAAGGCAAGAATACTGAAGTGGTTTGCCATTCCCTTCTCCAGTGGACCACATTCTGGTTTGTGACATTGTACAGGAGACAGGGATTGAGACCATCCCCAAGAAAAAGAAATGAAAAAAAGCAAAATGGCTGTCTGAGGAGGCCTTACAAATAGCTGGGAAAAGAAGAGAAGCTAAAAGCAAAGGAGAAAAGGAAAGATAAACCCATTTGAATGCAGAGTTCCAAAGGATAGCAAGGAGCGATAAGGAAGCCTTCCTCAGCGATCAAAAGAAATAGAGGAAAACAGTATAATGGGAAAGATTTGAGATGTCTTCAAGATAATTAGAGATAGAGATACCAAGGGAACATTTCATGCAAAGATGGGCTCAATAAAGGACAGAAATGATATGGACCTAACACAAGCAGAAGATATTAAGAAGAGGTGGCAAGAATACACAGAAGAAATGTACAAAAAATATCTTCATGACCAAGATAATCACGATGATGTGATCACTCACCTAGAGCCAGACATCCTGGAATGTGAAGTCAAGTGGGGCCTAGGAAGCATCACTACGAACAAAGCTAGTGGAGGTCATGGAATTCCAGTTGAGCTATTTCAAATCCTAAAAGATGATGCTGTGAAAGTGCTGCACTCAATATGCCAGAAATTTGGAAAACTCAGCAGTGGCCACAGGACTGGGAAAGGTCAGTTTTCGTTCCAATCCCAAAGAAAGGTAATGCCAAAGAATGCTCAAACTACTACATAATTGCACTCATCTCACACGCTAGTAAAGTAATGCTCAAAATTCTCCAAGCCAGGCTTCAGCAATACGTGAACCGTGAACTTCCAGATGTTCAAGGTGGTTTTAGAAAAGGCAGAGGAACCAGACATCAAATTGCCAACATCCGCTGGATCATCAAAAAAACAAGAGAGTTCCAGAAAAACATCTATTTCTGATTTATTGACTATGCCAAAGCCTTTGACCATGCGAATTGCAATAAACTGTGGAAAATTCTGAAAGAGATGGGAATCCCAGACCATCTGACCTGCCTCTTGAGAAACCTGTATGGAGGTCAGGAAGCAACAGTTAGAACTGGAGATGGAACAACAGACTGATTCCAAATAGCTAAAGGAGTATGTCAAGGCTGTATATTTTCACCCTGCTTATTTAAGTTATATGCAGAGTACATCATGAGAAATGCTGGGCGTTTCTCCAGCACAAGCTGGAATCAAGATTGCCAGGAGAAATATCAATAACCTCAGATATGCAGATGACACCACCCTTATGGCAGAAAGCAAAGAGGAACTAAAGACCTTCTTGATGAAGGTGACAGAGGTGAGTGAGAAAGTTGGCTTAAAACACAGCGTTCAGAAAACTAAGATCATGGCATCTGTCTGGTCCCAACACTTCATGGCAAATAGATGGGGAACAGCAGCAACAGTGACAGACTTTATTTTGGGGGGCTCCAAAATCACTGCAGACGGTGACCGCAGTCATGAAATTAAAAGACGCTTGCTTGCTCCTTGAAAGGAAATTTATGACCAACCTAGACAGCATATTAAAAAGCAGAGACATTACTTTGCTAACAAAGGTCCATCTAGTCAAGGCGATGGTTTTTCCAGTAGTCATGTATGGATGTGAGAGTTGGACTATAAAGAAAGCTGAGTGCTGAAGAATTGATGCTTTTGGAGAAGACTTATGAGAGTCCCTTTGACTGCAAGGATATTCAACCAGTCCATCCTAAAGGAAATCAGCCCTGAATATTCATTGGAAGGACTGATATTGAAGCTGAAACTCCAATACTTTGGCCACCTGATGCAAAGAGCTGACTCATTTGAAAAAGATCCTGATGCTGGGAAAGATTGAAGGCAGGAGGTGAAGGGGACAACAGAGGATGAGATGGTTGGATGTTATCACCGACTCAATGGACATGAGTTTGGATAAACTCCAGGAGTTGGTGATGGACAGGGAGGCCTGGCATGCTGCAGTTAATGGGGTGGCAAAGAGCCGGACAGGACTAAGTGACTGAACTGAACTGAACCTAGGGTGGATTTGCAGAGGCAAAGAAAAGCTGTTCCGTCCTCTTTTCTAGCTTTCCAATGACTTCCTGGGTCTGTGAACTCTTGAGGTGGCTGTCAGGGAGGCCGAGTGACACAGAATAGCCTTTGAAGTAGAGTCTACTCCCTGAGAGTACCCAGAGAAGACCCCAGTCCTTCCTGTTACCAGGTCCTATGAAGGGTGAACATCCTTGTCCATCTGACCATGGGTTTTCCTCCCATGAGAGTGTTCTTTGTGGCTCTCGAAGGTTGATTCCGTTCCTGTGGCATGATTCCATTCCTGTGGCGTGTCAAAAAGTACCTTGTCTTCCATCTGCATCTGTCAAACATCAAATCTTCAGACGCCAGCAGATGCATGGCCGTGCCTCCTGTCAGTCCGTTTGCTCCCCACCCCCCACTGTCAGCCCCACTTAACTGTGAAAGATCTCTGCAGCTGACCTGGCTCCTGATTCCACGGCCTTGGTGTTATCCATTTCTCTTCAACTCAATTCCAGCAACACTTTCTGCAAGCAGAACTGGGCCCAGAAGGGTCAATAAAACACATCCAATCCCTCAGGGAACTGCCTAGCCCACAGTTGACAGACATAAGCAAATATGTCTAGAGTGAGTTTATAAGAACACTGGCAGCACAAAACACAAAAGAGGAAGCAATCTGTTCATTCTGGAGTGGAGTGGGGGCCGTGTCAGGAAAAGCAACAGAGGAGAGGTGACACTGAAGCAGGGTCCCAAAGGGTTTGTAGAATTTCACCTGGGGAGCAGGAGGGAAGGTGTTCGGCAGGGGCCGTTCTGAGCAAGGGCACGGAGGCGTGCCTGCATATGTGGTGTTTGCTGTGCCCAGAGCTTCTGGTCCAAGTTAGTGATGTAACTACTGATGCTTGGAGCCCAGGCTGAGCAGCATCAGGATAGGGAAGGCCCATTCTGACCGTCTGGCTGGGGCAAAGTGGGGGAGCATGTGCTCATCCAAGCTGACTCCCTTTCAGGGGAAAGGTTGAGGCCATTCACACAGACGATGAAGGAATTGGACCCTGTCCCAGTTCTGTGTTCATTTTTTTTTTTATATAGAATTGGGCGTCTGGAGAGTCAAAAATAAACCTTTGCCCATTGGGACAGGAAGCCTGGAGACCAAGGGTTTCAGGGGTAAGGTTTGGAGAAGAGTGAGGTAGGAACTGGATTGAGGGTCATCCAGAAAGGAACAGGATGGGAGGGAAGAGCGGCAGGTTGTCTGGGCCTTGCACTACCTGTTCTGGAGAGCCACACACGTCCTGCTCTGCCTTTCCCGTGCCAAATCCTCACCTCATTCTCTGCTGTCTCCACAGCTCTGGAAGCCTGTACTCTGAAAGGTGCTAGAAACAAAGCCTGCGAGTGTGATCCGGGACTCCAGAGCCCCTAACCCACCACCACCATGGCAGGAAAAGGTGCCAAAGGGATGCTGGTGAGTACAGGAACCAGACTGCAGCGAGGGGGTGGGGGTCATGAGCACCATCCATCCCTTCTGGGGCCTGCTGTCAGCTGCTGGCCCCGACAGGAGGGCTTAGGAGGCTCCACGGGACCCCAAGTCTGGCACTGCCAGGACTCCTGAGTGCTAGGACTATTGCAGGCACCTAGCAGGTTAGATACTGCCATGGTTCAGAGCCCACAGCAGGCAGATTCTGCTACAGAGCCCGAAAGTCATGCTGGGAGGCAGGAAGCACACTCCCTACTCTCATCACAAGATACCCTGGAGATCAGGCTGTAGTCCATCCTTCCGGGAGGGCTGTCCTGTGGCTGACACCCCGGCACCCTCATCCTGTGCTCTGCCTGCTGTGGGGATCATTCAGTAGGGGCTGATCAAGGAGTCCTCAGAGACTGATTTTTCTCTTCTTCCACTCGAAAAATAGCATAGAACATTTCATATTGAATCCTCTTGTGAGGTCTTTCAGGAAACATCCCTCTCCCCTTTCCCCAAGTCACCGCTCTTCACTGCCCACTGCCTCAGAGCACAGGAGAGGTGGTGCGAAGCAGAGGGGAAGAGCAGAGCCAGCTCATGGATGGATGGCTCATGGATGGTCGGAGCAGGCCAGCTCTGGAATCAGAAGCCAGGAAAATACCCCAAGGGCAGTTGCTGTCTTCCTTCTCTGGGGATATTGCCTCAAGAACCAGTGAGACTGGGCAGCTGACCGGGAGGAAGCCAGTGGCTAAGCATGGACCTTCCCTTGGCTCCTCCCTTCCCCACGTGGATTCTCCTGTTGCTGTCTCATTCAGTGAAAGACTGATTGACTTAGGGTCTCTTACTGAGCCCTCCCCAAACAATCCCTGTCTCTCACCAGGGATTTCTGGGACTCCGAAGTCCTCAGTCCAGAGAAATGCTGTTGGGGAGGGAACCAAACAGTTGTGCTCCAGGCTCAAGACCCTCTCTCTTGCCTGGTCCTTAACTTCCAGCATCCAGCCCCTCAGGCTCGCTCTGGTCTGGCCCACTCCTGATTGGAACAAGTCTGAATGAATTAGGCTTCTCAAAGTATTCCTGAGCCAGCCTGAGCTCTTGAGTGCTCAGATGTGGGCAGAGACGGAGGTCTCAAGACCTGCATACTTGCTAGGGGAGTAGATGCCATGATAGGATCAAGACTGGCTTTCTTCTTGCCAGAAGTGTTGGAATTGCCATGGGCCTGTAGCAGAAAGTGGAGTGCAGCTCTGCCCCTCCCTCCATGGAGATTCTGAGTGCCATGAAACTTAAGAAACTCTCTGAGTACTCATTGGCTGCTCTGCTTTCTCTGGAGTGACCCTGAAAGGACTGGGGCAGGCAGGCAGGGGTGATGTGGGACCCACATGGGCAGCACAGAGAGCCTGAATCCCAAGGCCCTAGAACCCCTGCCGGGGTTGAGCTTCCCAGACCCCAGGCTCTGAAGACTATCCCGTCTGTGGAAGGGAATGCCGCCTTGGGACGCCTGTTCCCAGCACCAGGATATGCCTAAAGATAGCCAGAGCGTAGTTTCCTTCGTGCCCTTTGACCTTTGACATCTGCCCCCTGCCGCTGCATCTGAGGCTCCATTACAGGTCCCCTGGGCACCCCCAGTGGTTGCTCGAGATTCTATTCCTGCTTCTTTCTCAGTTTTGCTTATGACCCTGGACTACACTAGTCTCAGGACTTAGTTGGAACCAGTGCTGCCTCCATGTAGCACTTGTCTCTGAGGAGCGTCATCCCTCTTAGCTAACCTGGGCAGCTGTACCTGGACTTCATTAGCTGCCCGTGGTCCCCTAAGGGCAGATCATGAAGGATGTTCCTTCTCTAGAGGCCACGGTGGGGCAGAACATAGGGAGCTGAGGGCCATGCGTGTAAACCAGGGGCACTTGGACCCTCCCAGTTCTGTGACTCCTGTTGCCAATTGTGTCCTGGTATGCGGGAGTAAGCAGCTGGCCCTGGCCACGAGGTCCTCACTTCCATCCCCCTTTGCCCCAGGCTTGGGTGTGAAGACATGGGCCCCCTGGGTCTCCTCAGTGTCTACCATGTGTCATCCTTGGAGCCTCTGCTGGGCTCTCCATGCGGCAGGTGCCCCATGGAGGGCAAGCCACTTCCCAGCACGTGCCCAGGTCCACATGCCTGCCACATATGTTCCTCCCCGCCACTCCCAGCCTAGACGGTCTCTGCCAGGCCAGCTCAGCTGCCTCCCTCATGCCTAAGCAGCTCCTCGGACAGGGCCATGCAGGAACCCAGCTGGCTAGGGTGCTTCCAAGCCTGGGAGCAGCTGGGATAGTTGGCGGCACCAGAGATGGAGGTGGGGGTGGTTCCTTTCATGGGGACCTAGTGCCTCTATTTATACATATGTAGAGCTGAGTCACCAGGGGCTCAGAGGACAGGGAGCTGGTAGAGAGGAACCCAGGACAGGAGAGCCCCACTGGGTCAGCTTTAATCCAATGGTTTCACAGAAAGTCCAACTCAGTCCCCTTCCCTGCGGGCATGGAGGAGCTCCTGGTCTCGGACTGACACTTCTACAGCCACCTGTGGTAGGGGTCAGCCCATGAGGGCTGCAGAGGCCCAGGAAACACGTGTTGATCCTGGGAGCTTGGTAGGATCTGGGTTTTGGAGTACGAGGAACAGAATACCAGACAGATACAAAGAGAAGCGCTTTGCAGGAAGAGGGATAACTACACGCAGATATGAGTGGAAGGAAAGACTTCATCCAGTGGCCAGTTATCCCTCAGGCTGGGATAGCCAGGCTGCGAGGACTGGGTTAGAGAGGGCTAGGGGCTGAGTGAGATAAATGAGCAGCAGCGTGTTCATCAGTGAATGGTAGCAACTTACGTCTCACATATCCTTATGAAGAGGGTGATGTTCCCATTTTGCAGGTGAGGATACTAAAGCTCAAAAAGGATGATTGACTTTCCCAGACTCTCACACAGTAAAGGGTAGCAGGACCCATGTGCAATCCCAGGCTCCAGATCTCCTCCTATTAGTACCATCTTGTGTTGTCTTTGTGTGAAAGCAACAAATTGTCTAGGAGAAATGGCGTTTGTGTCCTGAAGGCCTGGGGTGAAGCAGCATGGGAGAGTGAAGTTGGCTTCATCTGCCAGCAGCTGTCACCGGGACCTCAGCATCATCAAGGACCATCTAAACGTGTCTCACATTGACAAGGTTGCTGGACACCTGCGGTGAGGCCCCCAAGTGTGTGAAGTGGGGGTGGAGACAGGGAGGGTGGGACTGCGGATGGACCCTGATATACCACCCCTCACCTGGAGGAGGGTGTTCCCATCTGTTCTCCTTAGGTGGAACAGGGCATAGAATGGAATGCACCCGACAAGGACAGAATCATAAGGAAGCCAATGGCCTCGGCCCAGCTTGGGTAACTGTACTGATTGTAGGTGATGGATCCTGGTACTCGATCACCAGGAAGAGAAGAATCAACTGCAAAGAGTGGGGATTGGGAGTGGGCATGAGTCCTGCCCAGCCTCATGCAGGCCTTAGGCCTCCTATCAGCACTGTTCCCCTCCCTCTCCATTTTCCCAGACTAGAAAGAGACAATTCAGGGAGGGCAGGGGTGACATCAACCTTTGGGTAGCAGAAGAAGCTGATGGCACCAGGGGTCCGGGGTATGATGGGCAGGTGGGCACTGTGGAAGGGTAGGGGCCTGGCTTCTGGATAATCCTGAAGCAGGCAAGAAACTGTTCAGCTGCTGTGGCCTTTGGAAGTCAGTTATACTCAAAGATTTGCAGTGGTCCCCACCGCCTGCTGAATTAAGGCCAAATCCGTGTCCTTTAAGGCTTCAATGGCATTTCCCATCTACTAAGCATTTTTTGAATGTTTCCTCCAGACCTGGGAGCTCCTGAGATTGCATGAACTCTAGGTCTCCAGTGCCCAGCATAGCGTCTGGCACAATCTCATGTGCTGATCTGAACTGATTGACACAGGGAGGTGGGAGCAATGGGGGAAGGAAAGGGAGAAGTCCTGTCAGTCTATGGCTGCAGAGACGGCGATGGACAGCCGAGGGGAGGCTCCGAAGCCCAGAAACTGTGTCAGGCTGGGAGTGCTCTCAGAAACCGCTTTGGAAAGAGCCAAGGGACACCAGAGGTAAAGCCTAGGGTTGCAGCAAGAAAAATACTGCAGGAAGCAGAAAGATGGGCAGGTGGTTCATGGGCCACTTGGAGGGCCTGGGACAATGGGTGCTGCTTGTCAGGAGGCCTCAGCATACACTTCCCAAGCCGTCAGCCACATCCTGGAGCTCAGGCCCCTCCAGCCTTTTTAGTGACTAAATTTTAGAAGTCAAGACCCACATCCAGGGGATGCTGCACTTAGAGGAGCTTATAACAAGTTTCCTGAATGGAACTAGAGCCTGATTTCACGTGCAGACAAATTCTTTATTTGAGCTGACAGAAGGATGGAGTTTGTAGACTAAAAAAAAACAGATCTTTTCAGCACTATGAAGAAGTAAAGCCTCCAAAAGAAAACTAACAGCCTGGAAGCACGTGGTCCACAGAACCTGGCATCCTCACCCTAAGATGATTCCAGCCTGGCTTTCTGAGCACAGAGAGGATGCTGCAGGCTTTGCCTCAGTTTCCTGGAGACACCGGGCCCAGGTTGCCTCCTGCCTCCTGCCTGGGTGGTGCTCTGGGTCTCCCCACAGGGTGGCAGCTTCCTGGGAGCCCTGGAGGATGAGCTCCCCCAGGGAAGGTCCTGAGCCAAAGCCACAACCCCCGAGGGCACAGTGCTTGGTGGTGGCGTCTACCCTCCCCCGCCTCCCACCGCTTACAGGACACTTCCTCTCCTCCTGTTTCAAAGCTGGACCAGTGGCCAGAGCTGGTGCCTGTGCCAGGCTTGGGAAGATCCCACACCCCATGTGATGGAGTCCTCAGCCCCTCAGGGGCCTTTTTCTTTTCTCAGAAACATGAGCCAATGTGGAAATCTGGTGCTGACCTCTCTGTGGCACAGAGGAGCTGGCATGACAGGGAGCATGACTCCAGACACTGCCCTGATCATCAGGCTGACCCCTCTGTCACTCAGAGACGGCCCTGCCTCTTTTCTGTGGAGGGACCATTACACTAGCAAATCCCCCCCCCCAGCCCCTACCCCCATCCCCACCCCCAACTTCTCACCCTGATCATAAAGGAACAAAATCAGAAGGTTTGTAGTCACAGACCACTCCTCCTCCTAAACTTGTTTCTAGTGCAGCATGGGCCCAGCACGAACGCTCCAGATCAGACCACCTGCTTTGCATGAGGGCTCTGACTCTTGGAAGCTATATAACCTTGGGTCAAGTACTTAACATCTCAGAGCCTCAGTTTCCTCATCTGTAAAGTGGGGATAATAATGAAACCATGGCGAGTTGTCTCATGAGACTTAGTATATTGTTCCTGGTCATGGTGGGCTTTCCCTCCATCATTTCCACTCCCTGCTGGGGGGTCTGTCTTCCAGGTGTTGAATACTGGTGGAAACCCAGAACTCCCGTAAATGTACATAATGGACACACACATGATAGAGGAGATGATGACCAAGGAGTAGCTGGCCACATATTTGTCCATCAGCAGCAGCCAGTAGATGCCTGTCTACGGGCCAGTGGGTAGCTGAGTTGGGGGTGCCTGAGGCTACGCTCCCCTTCTCTCTGCTGTCTTCCCGCCATACCCTGGCAACTCCAGCCCAGCCTTCCCCTTGGTTCTTACCTGGCTGGTGAGGGGTATGCCCAGAAGGAAGCCAGCCACAGCCACACCCAAGGTCACATAAATCTTTCTCTGCAGGATCCACTCATTCCCTACCTCATCCACAGTGGCTGTGACCAGCGTCTCTAGGAGGCAAAACTGCAGGATACGGCCATCAGAGCAGGGGCCTACACTTGGCCCTGCCTCCTCCCACCCCAAGCCACAGGCCCGAGTCCTGCGCCTCGTACCTGAGTGCCCAGCCCCATCAAGATGAGCATGAAGAAGAGCATGGACCAGAATGGGGCAATGGGCAGCAGTGTGAGGGCCTCTGGGTATGCCACGAAGGCCAGGCCCGGGCTGTGGTCTGCCATGTTGGACACATCCACGCCCAGGTGATTGGCCATGACGCCCAGGATGGAGAAGATGACAAAGTTGGCATAGACACTGGTGGCACAGTTAGTCATGCTGATGATGACACTGTGTCTAATGGGGAGGGAAACATGTGGTCAGTACACGCAGCTTAGTTCCTCCTGCCCAATTTGGGCCAGCAGACTTGGAGACAGGGAAAGTTCTAGGAACAAAAGGACCCCCAATCTCCTCTCTTGTCTGTTCTTGGCCTCTTTAAGTGGGTGTGAGGCTCTTGAGTCCTTACAGACCCCTAGGGCATCACTAACGTCACCCCTTCTCTCTTTTGCCTAAGTGTTCTCTGTTCTGCAGTGACTGGAACCAGACCCGGCATTGCCAAGATCTGAAGGCTGTGAGTGGAAGGGAGGGTGCTGGTGGGCCAGAAGGCTGCACTGGATCTGGTGGGTCTGGGGGAAGCAGGGTCAGGCTGAAGAAAGGGCAGGAACAGGGGGCAGCCCCAGCGCTGGCAGAGAGACTCTCAACGGTAACAGTTGTTGTGGAACTTGTTGTAGGAAGCCATGGTGATGAGACAACCCCACGCACAGCCCAGCGAGTAGAAGATCTGGGAGGCGGCGTCCCCTCATACCTGAAGGAGTTGTGGTCAGAGGCTGGCGCCTCTCTGCCCCTCCTCGTCCCTCCAGGTCACCTTCCACCCACAGCCCACCTTGGCCTCCAGGATCTTGTCCCACTGTGGGGTCAGGTAGTACTTGATGCCTGTGGAGGCTCCTTCCAGGGTCACGTCACGGACGAACAGGATGGTCAGCACCATGTAGGGGAATGTGGCCCTAAAGTACACCACCTGGGGGTGAGAGGGGTCCCACTGGACTCCTTTGGGCTCTTCCCAATCCACCCCCCAACCTGCCCCCTCAACCACCACGGATCCCCTGGTCCCTCTTTCCCTCCGACATGCTTTCATCACTCTCCCACCCACCCCTCCACACACAAAACCCAGGCAGGGGAGGTAGGATATTTCTCGATGGACACAGATCCTGGAGGGAGGGGGACTTTCTTTCCTGAAGACCTGACCCCTTGGCTGAGGCAGATGAAGACGACCACCCAGGAGACAAGGAGACAGCTGAGGAGGTGAAACCACACCTACTCGAAGTTTCTGATGGCATTTGACAGCTTCAGCACATTGAGCCTGGAAGGGGATACTCTGTCACTGAGGGCCAGACGCACCATCCAGCAACACATTCCCAAGGCCAGGGCCCAGCCTTGCAGCTCCCTCCTTTCTCACGGAGTCCCAGCAGCCGGCTTGTCTGAGATGAGAGCCTTGGCGAGGCCCTAGCCTCAGCCTTCCCAGGCCTCTCTGCCGGCTGTCTTTCCCAGGATCCTCGAGGGTGTCTGCAGGCCACACCCCAGGCCTGGGCTAGCTTCCTCAGCCCCTGGGGAGTGGAGGTCTCCCTGTCCCTGCTCAGACCCAGCCCAGGCCTTTCCTTTAGGAAGGCCCTCTCCTCCAGACTGGACGCACCCTATCTGGCGTCACCTCCTCCAGGAAGGTTTCTGTGACACTTTCACCCACACTAGTCCTACAACTCTGATGAACAGAGGGAGGCAGTAGAGTACTCAGAAAAGACAGAGGCTTCCCAGGTGGCGCTAGTGGTAAAGAACCTGCCTGTCAATGCAGGAGACATAAGAGATAGGGGTTTGATCTCTGGGTTGGGAAGATCCCCCAGAGGAGGAAATGGCAACTCACTTCACTATCCTTGCCTGGAGAATCCTATGGACAGAGGAGCATGCAGGGCTATAGTCCATGGGGTCACAAAGAGTTGGACTTGACTAAAGCGACTTAGCACACACACTGGAGCACACAAGCCTAGATTTGAAACTGAATTCCTCTCCTGAGTATGCATGACTCTCTCTGGAGCCCTATACCATGCCAGCTGTGTTTCTTCAATCTACTGGACGTTGATGTGCTAAGCCCTTGCTAGTTGCTGGGCATATTGACCTAAATCAGGTGTTGTGGGCACTGCCAGGAGCGTCTTAACCCCATTTGGAGGAACACACTGGAAGCATTCCTGGAAGAGGGGAGGCTTGAGCCAAAGTTTGAAGAATGCAGAGAAAGTAAGTGAAGAGAAACGAAAGCACATGCCAGGCTGAGGACATGTGTCAGGGTCAGGTCATGACCCAGCAGGACAGGGTCAGGAACTGCCTGGGCATGTTGGTAACTCAGGAAGGCTGGAGGAGAAGGGAAGGTGAATAGATAAGGATGAAGATAGGAAGGAACAAGATCAAGAGAAGTTGTGAAGTCAAGGTGGAGAAGTTTGGATTTTATTCTGAGAGCAGTGAGAAGCTTCTGGAGGGTTTTTAGAAGAGGTCTCTCAGGGCTTCTCCTTGGCTCAAAACCTTGTAGCAACTCCCATCTCTGGCCGTGGAAAAAACAAAGTCCATACAGTGGCTACAAAGCCCTTCATGATCCACTATGTCCTAACTGCCATCTCTCAAATCTCCTCTCCTCCCTTCCCGCCTTACTCACTGCTCCAGCTGCATTGGGTTCCTTGTTGTTCCTTAAATGTGCCAGGCCCACTCCCACCTCAGGGCCTTTACACATGCTCTTCCCTGTCTGACATACTATTTCCCCAGATCTCCACATGTCCACATGGTTGTGAGATCTGTGCAGGCACACAGGTCCCCGTGCTCAGGAGGCCTTGTGCTTGGCTTAATGTCCTGCCATTGCCATCTTGAAATCCTGAAGGCATTTGAACAAGAGGCCCCATCTTTTCATTTTGCACTGGGCCCCACAAATTACACAGTTAGGGTTGTCGACATGGTTGCCTCCCTCCTTCTTTCCTTCAAATCTTTACTTGGGTGTCCTCTTTGCAAAGGGGCCTATTCTGGATACCCGGATTAAACCTGCAACCCCAGCCCCAGCCTGGCACACCTTACCCCATTCTTGGCTGTGGTTTCCTCCAGAGTATGTCTCTTTCTATCAAACTGTACATTTTACTATTCAGTTTGTTATCTGCTTTCTATGAAAGCAAAGGTTTTTGTCTGTTTTGTTCACTCTCGTATCCCTCCAGTGGTTCGCAAAGTGCCTGGCACAGAGCCATGCCCAATAAGCATTTGCTGAATGGATGAATGAATTGACATCATGGAAAATGGGCTGGGAAGTATAAAGGGGAGTATCTGGAGGGGGACTGGCTTAGCTGTTGGAGTTGTCCAGGCCAGAACTGATGAGCAGGAGACAAACTTTGACCCTCAGTCTCCTCATCTTTAAAATGGGCATCATAACTTCAACCTAGGATAATCTGTAGATAAATTTAGAAAAATACAGGCTCCTTTCCCCTCTTTCAGTGAAGACTTCTCAGCATAACTCATAGGCTGTTCTCTACTCTTAGCTATTTTTACTTTTTTTTTGCCAACTCTGTTCTCAAACTCATGAAAACATGTTTAATACCTTGTGATGGGTGGTCACCCTGGCCCCTCATGGGACAATGTGGCCACGTCCGGGATTTGCGTGTTTGGTCAGCCCACCAGCCTGTCAGACTTGCAAGCACCTTAGTAGGCCTCCTCTGCCTCAAATCTTCTCCTTCTTCATATTGTGACCTGCAGAGGGTGCTGACCAACACATCTGTCTTGTGCCAAACTCCTGCCTCTGTGTTGGTACACTCAACAGGCATCAGGGTCAGAAACTTTCCAGGCTCTCAGTCCATAGGGGAACTAAAGATAAAGGGATGAATAAGATCCACCCCCCCCTCCCAGGAGTAGCTCCTGGACCCTTGTGGCTGTGCTTTCCAATTTTTTTTCCCCTTTGGGATATGCAGAAAAAAATACTTTGGGCCCATGGGGCAAATAGACAAGGCCACTCAAAGCTGAAGGCAGCAGAGCTGGAGATTCTGGGCTGCCCAGGCCCGACCGGACTGGCACACTATTTAGGGCACATCGTGTTGGGAGGCTCTGCCTTCCAGAATAGCCACCGGGTCTTACTGCTACAGCTGAGAGGTGATTTACTTTAAGCACCAGCATTCAAAGTAAAGAACCCATTCCTTGCTCAAAAGACTCTCTAAAAACTTTGTCTAGTTACATATGTTAAACTGGTAGTGCTTTTTATTATTTTCTTATTGCAAGGGTTCATCATACAATACAAGGGGAAAAGAAGAAGTAAAACTCTCACTGTTTGCAGATGACATGATCCTCTACATAGGAAACCCTAAAGATTCTACCAGAAAATTACTAGAGCTAATCAATGAATATAATAAAGTTGCAGGATATAAAATTAACACACAGAAATCCCTTGCATTCCTATACACCAATAATGAGAAAACAGAAAGAGAAATTAAGGAAACAATACCATTCACCATTGCAACAAAAAGAATAAAATACTTAGGAATATATCTACCTAAAGAAACAAAAGACTTATATATAGAAAACCATAAAACACCAATGAAAGAAATCAAAGAGGACACAAACAGATGGAGAAATATACCGTGTTCATGGGTTGGAAGAATTAAGATAGTGAAAATGAGTATACTACCCAAAGCAATCTATAGATTCAGTGCAATCCCTATCAAGCTACCAACGGTATTTTTCACAGAACTAGAACAAATCATTTCACAATTTGTATGGAAATATAAAAAACCTTGAATAGCCAAAGCAATCTTGAGAAAGAAGAATGGAACTGGAGGAATCAACCTGCCCGACTTCAGGCTCTACTACAAAGCCACAGTCATCAAGACAGTATGATACTGGCACAAAGATAGAAATATAGATCAATGGAACAAAATAGAAAGCTCAGAGATAAATCCACACACCTATGGACACCTTATCTTCGACAAAGGAGGCAAGAATATACAATGGAGAAAAGACAATCTCTTTAACAAGTGGTGCTGGGAAAACTGGCCAACCACTTGTAAAAGAATGAAACTAGAACACTTTCTAACACCATACACAAAAATAAACTCAAATGGATTAAAGATCTAAACATAAGACCAGAAACTATAAAACTCCTAGAGGAAAACATAGGCAAAACACTCTCCGACATAAATCACAGCAGGATCCTCCATGACCCACCTCCCAAAATATTGGAAATAAAAGCAAAAATAAACAAATGGGACCTAATTAAAATTAAAAGCTTTTGCACAACAAAGGAAACTATAAGCAAGGTGAAAAGACAGCCTTCAGAATGGGAGAAAATAATAGCAAACGAAGCAACAGACAAACAATTAATCTCAAAAATATACAAGTAACTCCTGCAGCTGAATTCCAGAAAAATAAACGACCCAATCAAAAAAATGGGCCAAAGAACTAAACAGACATTTCTCCAAAGAAGACATACAGATGGCTAACAAACATGAAAAGATGCTCAACATCTCTCATTATTAGAGAAATGCAAATCAAAGCCACAATGAGGTACCATTTCACACCAGTCAGAATGGCTGCTATCCAAAAGTCTACAAGCAATAAATGCTGGAGAGGGTGTGGAGAAAAGGGAACCCTCTTACACTGTTGGTGGGAATGCAAACTAGTACAGCCACTATGGAGAACAGTGTGGAGATTCCTTAAAAAACTGGGAATAGAACTGCCATATGACCAAGCAACCCCACTGCTGGGCATACACACCGAGGAAACCAGAATTGAGAGACGCGTGTACCCCAATGTTCATCGCAGCACTGTTTACAATAGCCAGGACATGGAAGCAACCTAGATGTCCATCAGCAGATGAATGGATAAGGAAGTTGTGGTACATATACACAATGGAATATTACTCAGCCATTAAAAACAATACATTTGAGTCAGTTATATTGAGATGGATGAAACTGGAGCCCATTATACACAGTGAAGTAAGCCAGAAAGAAAAACACCAATACAGTATACTAATGCATATATATATGGAATTTGAAAGATAGTAATGATAACCCTATATGCAAGACAGAATAAGAGACACAGATGCATAGAACAGTCTTATGGACTCTGAGGGAGAAGGTGAGGGTGGGACGTTCTGAGAGAATAGCATTGAAACATGTATATTATCATATGTGAAACAGAACACCATTCCAGGTTCGATGCATGAGACAAATGCTCAGGGCTAGGGCAATGGGATGACCCAGAGGGATGGGATGGGGAGGGAGTTGGGAGGGGGTTCAGAATGGGGAACACATGTAAACCCATGGCTGATTCATGTCAATGTATGGCAAAAACCACTACAATATTGTAAAGTAATTAGCCCCCAACTAAGATAAATAAATTTATTTAATAAAAAAATTTAAAAAAAGAGTTTGGAAGGCTAATCTTATGAACTCTAACTTTCTTTTTATGACACCGTATTTAATGTTTGGTTTTGGTTTTGGACCATGTGCTTTTGAGACCAAAGAACTAACTGAAAAACTTTTAGAACCACGCATATTTGCAAGCTGGCTTTCACACAACATCTCTGGACTTATTCTGCATTATTTTTTAATTTCCCCAACCAGATGGTAAACACCTTGAGAACAGGACACTCTTGTCTATTTCACTGCATCTCCAGCAGTGGGTATCACTATGCTTACTGAGCACCCGTCACTGTTCTTAGTGATTTCTGCTACATCTTTATAATAACAATAATAACAAGAATGATGTTGTAACCACCCCCACTTAACTGATGAACAGCTGAGACTTAAAGAGGTTTGGTGACCTCACAAGGCCAAGCTTGTATGTAGCACAGCCAGGATTTGAGTGAGGTCTGTGTGGCTCTAGAGCTGGCATGAAGACTGGAGAGAGGGGTGCTGGGATCCAAGTCCCATTGTGTGTCAGGTGTCTGCTGGGGAGATGAGGGCATGGGCCTGAGCTTAGGGCCTGCCTGGCAGGCATCAGATCAGCTCTCAGAGGGCTGTAAGGTAATGCTGTAAAGACATGGTGAGGGCAGGGAAGGCTGGAGGCCAAAGGGTAGGCAAAAGGCAGATCTGGGCTCAGAAATCTGCCCGAAGAGCTCTTCTCCTTTAAAGGAGTCAATCTTTCTCTTGATTTGCTTTGTTCACTTGTAAAACGGGAATATTTTATAAAACCTGCACACACTATCTAATAGGGTTGCTGTGGGGCTCAAATGAGATTGTGCAGCTTTCCAAAGGGTCACTGGAGACTGTGGACCCAGAACGCCTACAGAGTATCATCAGCCTAATTCATATTAGGCACCAGGTACAGCAGGGCATGCATATCCTGACACATGTATACCCTGACACAGCATTGCGGCCCAGTTCCTTAACATCGGGGAATCAGTCTCTGAATCTGAAATTGGGGGTGATATCATATAATATGCCTAGCACATAGTTCCCTGGTGGCTCGGGGGTAAAGAATCCACCTGCCAATGCAGGAGATTTAGGTTTGATCTCTTGGTTGGGAGGATCCCCTGGAGAAGGAAATGGCAACCCACTCTAGTATTCTTGCCTAGAGAATCCCATCGACAGACGAGCCTGGAGAGCTACAGCCCAAGGGGTTGCAAAAGAGTTGGGCACGACTGAGCAACTTAACAATAAGGACATAGTAGGTACCCAGAAATGGGGGTGCTTGCTCACCTCATCTTGCTGAAGCCAGCTTGGACAACCCTCTCAAAGGTCACTTACCTAGGCTTTCCAGGAGGGGGCAGCATGGAGCCATCCTGAAGGGAAGGAGTCCTGCCTGGGACTGAGGTTCCTTAGGGAAGCCTGGCTCCAGCCCCGGACAAGGAGTGGAGTTCAGCGGGCCATCCCGTGGACCTCCTGACCCATGGCTAGTTTTCTTGGAGGGAAATTCTCCTCTAATTGCACTGGATAAAATCTCCTGAGCTTTGCCAAGCAGTAGCCCCACCCTGGAAGACAGCCCCTGGGGTGATAATTTCTGGAGCATCTCCGGACTTTGTGCTTCTGGAACCTTCCAGAAGGTTCTCCCTAGTCTAGATCAAGTTGCCCAGTCCACACCATGCCCCAAATGTAGCAGAATAACTAAGTGGGCAGAGTCTCTTACTCCCCACTCTGTTCCTGCTCTGAGTACAGTTCTCGGTACCTACTTGGTGCTCAGGAAATGACCCGTCCAATGACTGAACGACTGAATCTGCCCAGAGGTAATTTTGCCCAAACCTCACTGGGAGGCAACGGCTCTATGGTCTCCACCATGAGTCTTGAGGATGGTGACCACATCTTAACTGTCTTTGAACATCTATAGCGCAGCACAGGGCCTTCCCAGGTGGCTCAGTGGTAAAGAATCTGCCTGCTAATGCAGGAGGTGCAGGAAACACTGGTTCAATCCCTGGGTCAGGGAGATCCTCTGGAGTAGGAAATGGCAACCCATACCAGTATTCCTGCCCGGAAAATTCCATGGACAGAGGCACCTGGCAGGCTACAGTCCATGGTGTTGCCAAGAGTCAGACACAATTGAGCACGTATGCAGCAGCAGCAGCCCAGGGACACTGGGCCCTGAGGCTCTGAGTGCTGGCCCTCGGCTTTGAGGATGTGGACCTGCTAGGACTTTGAGTGTCACTGGGACCTCCACTGCTCAGCCCTGACTCTCCATCACAACGTGGAGAAGACCTCGAACCCTCTGACCAGCAGGGGAAGCCCTGTGCCTTTTGATGTCCTGGCCTCCTCTGTCCCAATTCTCTGTCCTACCTGCTCCCAACCCCAGCTCCAGTCTGCCACCTCCTGGCTGCAGTTCATCTGCCCATTTGCCCCAATCCTTCTATACTTCCTTTCTCACTCCTCTGGGAAGTCCTGTTTTTGTTTTTTTTTTTCTATGATTTATTTTTTGACTGTGTCATGCTTGTCATGTGGGATCTTAGTTCCCTGAGGAGGTATTGAACCTGTGCCCCCTGCAGTGGAGGCATTGTAAGCTCAGAGTCTTAGACACTGGACCTTGAGAGAAGTTCATGGGAAGCCTCCTCGATCACCTTCTGTTGCCCTCACCACACACCTGCATATACCTGCACTGAGGCCCCTGCCACAAACAGCATTAACTACCCATCTCCATTCTAGACTGTGACCGTCTCGTGGCATGGTCTCAGGACTGTTCATACCCCATGGGCACACGGGGCCCGGCAGAGTGGATGCCATAAGTGTTTGTGGAATGAATGAATGAGGCCTGCCAACCAGTCCACAAAACCCTCTTCCCATGAGCTCCCCAACAGGATGTGGCAATTTCTTCTAGGATGTCCTGCTGTGCCCTCACACCCACCCAGCTGGGACAAGATGTTTCAAACAGCCCCAGCAACAGCTTCCCTTCAAGCTAGCCCTGGGACTCCGTTCTCTGTCACCACAGAGCTCAGGGGTTCCAGGCTGCCCTTCCCAAACACAACTTGATAATGACAGCTCTGGGCTCAGGAAACTTCCACAGCTCTTCTTTGGTTCTGCTGGGTTAGGTCCACGCTTCATACTTGTAAGCCCTCCAAAAGTCACGTACTCCCTGTAGGCTACCACATGACTGGTGAGTTCCCCACACACCTGTTACTCCTCATCACAACGGCTTTCCCTCAGGCTCATCTGAGACTAAGGGCTTCTGCTCGTGCTCTTCTGCTTACCAGGAAGCCACCACTCTTTGCCTCGACCCTCCTCTTCTGACCTGCCTGACTGTTGGAGCCTCAATGCTGCTGTGTAAGGACTCTCACAAACTCACAAAGCTTGTGAGTCAGCCTCTCCTGAAGTGGGCTGTGAGCTCCTTACATTTCTTCCCACACCTCTGCCCTGCTCCGTTCCTGGCACTGTCCCTAGACTGCAGACTACTGCCCTTTGGCGAAGACGGTGGGCTGAAGATAGGCTCCCAGGGTAACCCCTAGAAGCCCAGGTCCCATAGGGGCCTCACCTATAATACTCCTCGCTGGGGCTTGTCCTCTTGAGGGTCTGGTTGAGTGCCTGAGAGACGTTGCCAGGCAGAGCAGGAGGCTGCAAGCTGTTGGTGATGTTGGGGTTATCCAGCAAGCTCACGTAGTCAGGCGTGTTCCAAGGGTTATTGCAGTAGGTCCAGGGCAGCACGGATGTCATGGACGAGAAGTAGTAGTAGAAGGCGATGCAGACGACCACGTTGTAGTAGATGCTGATGTATGTGGACACCACCATCATGCGGTAGCCCACACCTGGGGGATGGGAGGGGCAGGAGCAGCCTCACACACCTAGCTGAAGGACGTGAAGCTAATTTTGAAGGGCTTAACGGGCAGGCTTTCATGGAGGGCCACAGAAGGGGCAGGTCAAAGCCTTGGCAGGAGCGAGCTGGGAGCTGAGTGGGGAAGGTGGGCGAAGGGCTTTTGTGTATGCATGTGGTAGAAGGAGAGGGTGGAGGTCAAGTAAACAATGGATCCCAGCATGTATCCCTGGCCTTGGCCATTGATGCGGGCCTCGGGTCAACACCCGGATTCCATAGGGGTTGGCAGTCTTTATACAGATGGGTGAGTCAGCACGGCCCCCAGGAGCCTCTGTGTGTGTGTGTGTGTGTGTGTGTGTGTGTGTGTGTGCACGCACGCGCACACACACGCGTGCGTACACACGTGCACGTGTGTGTACCCCATCCAGGCTTCACCTTTGAACATGGGGCTGATCCTCCAGACCACCAGGCAGCCCTACTTGCAAACTGGCCAAAGGAGAGTTCCGTGAAGAAGAGGGGGATCCTGCAGAAGATAAGCATTATGAAGTTGGGGATCATGAAGGCTCCTGGTGGGCAGAGAGAGGGCTATCTCAGGGCCAGATTTGGGGGATCCCACCTTCTTCCTGCTCAGAATCCGACAGCAGAACCTTTGCAATTGGCTGGGCTTCCAAGAGGGTGTGCCATGCCCTGGACTGGAGCCTCAGTCTGAGGCACACTGCTCACGGCCTGTTTTTGAACTTGACAGGGGTTCCCAGGAAATCTGTTCTGAGCTGCACCCAGGTCCTAGAGCTGCCATGTTTGGGTGGGAATTGATGACTTAACCAAGCAATTTCACACACATTAGCTGATGGGGTCCTCAAATATCCCCTGAATCATTTTGGGGGTGGCTGTTGAAATGCAGGAGGTATAAAACTGAGACTTGAGAGGCTGGGTTGCTTTCCTCTCTACCTTTCCTCCCCTCGAGAGATTAGGCTGCCAACATCAGGGGGTAAAGGGTACCTAAGACAGGGGTGGGGGCAAAGGAGATTAGGGCCAGAGGCCAGCCTGTCTGGAGTGGGGTGTGTGCCAGAAGAGAGTGACTGGGCCCTGGTGGCTGGGCTCTATCCACGTGGGTGGCCCCTGCCCTGTGCCAATGGGTACCTCCCTCGTTGAGAAAGCAGAGATATTGGAAGCACCAGACATTACCAAGGCCCACGGCATAGCCCACACTCATCAGTACAAACTCAATTTGGTTGCCCCAGCTGCCCCAATGGAGGCTGCGGTCCTTCTTAGTGGCCTCGCTGGGCATAGCACGATTCTGTGCAGACAGGAGAAAAGCTACCATCAGCAAGGCATTGGCATGAGGTGCCTGACCCTTCAGGCCTCCCCCAGTGGGGACACTGTGGACCCTGCAGGCCCCAACCACCACCCTGGGCTTCCCCTCTGCTGGCAGGAACTGCAGGCAGGACTGGCAGAGGAGCACAGATGAAAGAGTGGCTTCCAGGGGGTGCCAAGCTGGGCCTCCCTCACCAGCCCCCCAGCACCCTGTGCTTGGGGCACCAGCCCACCTGAGGAGCTGCTGTCAGCATCTGAGAGGTGGGACACTGAGTGGGAGCTCGAATTGAGAGCCCCCCAGCCCCTCTGAAGCCTCCCCTCTCCCCTCTGGGTGAGGATCTGGGAACAGCTGAGCCTCATACTTCAGTCAAGCTTGGCTGGGCACGAAGGGGCCTGTGTCCAGACAGCCCCCCAACCCGCTGCCACCATATCCCCAGATTGAGCATGCTGCCCATGGCAGGTGGCTGTGGGGGAGGGGACGCTGGGCCCCTCCTGCAACTGAAGGCTTTTTCTAGGGGGCACATGGTGGTCAGGGCTGTAGGGTACAAGAAGGGGGAAGCAACTGAGCTGGGCCACACCCGAGGAAGGCATTCTGGGACTCAGGATGGGAGGGCCAGGGGAGCCATCTCTAATTCTCTAATTGCCCATGACTGAGGAGGGGAGCCCTGGGGAAGCTGACCTGCACTGGCGGGGGGAGTTGCTGGCCATGAGTTGGGGGAGGAGATCAGAGTTGTAGGCCCCATGCCAGACTTGGAGAACAGACTCTGGGGAGTTCTAGTTCCAGTTCCTTCAGGGGAACTAGAGGGAGTGACTCTGGAAAAGGGTCTCTGAGCTGAGAGAGCATGGGCTGAAGAAGAGGAAGCTGGTCAGGAAGGGCTGATGAGGGGGTTCGCCCCAAAGGAAGGATGTGGGCTTGCTTGCCTGGGGAGCTGTGGGGCCGGACTGGGTGGACTGAAGCCCCACTGAGGACCCCAACCCCACAGTTGAGACTAACCCAGTAAGTCCCTTTATAAGTGTGAGCAGACCCATCCCCCATGCCATGTCCCTTCCACCCTTCCCACTGAGTCAGCCACCCTGAACCAGAGCCTGAGGGGTCAGAGGAGTCTCACTAAGAGGCAAGGGAGGACCCTGAGAGTCACCAACAGAGAATCCCAGAGAGTCCTTGAGTGACAGAGACAGTCTCCCAATGGTGGACTGTTCTCTTGAGAGAAACGGCCAGGTGTCCCTGAGGACACCCAGGATCAGAGACATAGCCGCACGACCTCTGAGGGACAACGCAGTAGTGACACTGACCCTCAGTTTGAAAGAGACAGATTTATGGCACGCAGGCAAATAAACACACGGACCTGATGCTTTGATATGCTGCTGGACTCTGACACTGACCAACAGGCGCAGAGGGGGGGAATGGTCTCACCGGGCCTGCGCCTTCCAGGAAGGCCTATTTGGGAAGGCAGGCCCAGAGGCCCCAGCACCTGATGGTGGCCCTCCTAGCCACGCACCCTTTGCTCTCAGTGGGCACATCTGGGGGGCCACTTCGGGCATGTACAGCACGTGGGCACTACTGCACAGACACCCTTGTGTGCAAAGGTGTCACCTCCCATGCAGCACTGTCCAGAGGAGACCCTGAGCCTCACATGGCCCTGGGAGGTTTGGGGCCCAGTACCAGGAACCCTTCACAGAGCACCCAGAGCCGACTAGCAGAGCCTGTGTGCATTCATTCGTGGAGGTTTTAAAGCACCTACTATGTGCCAGGCCCTACCTCAGGCTCAGGAAATTCAGATGGGAACAAAACACACCCCGACCCACTCAGAGCTAGAAGTCCAGGGGGAAGTAAGCCATTAATGAGATAAACACATAATTTTGACATGCAACTTCAACGTGACCACAAAGAGGAATTTCTCAAGACACATGAGCGTGAAAGGATGACTAGGGTTGGGGTGGGAGCAGGGTGAGGTCACAGAAGACTGCCCTGATGAAGAGGCTTGAAGGCCACCTTGGCCCTGGGAGAGGGCAACTCCTAGTCCTGATGTGACAGGTCCCTACAGAATCCTGGTTAAGCCTGTCACCACCTCCTAGGGGGCCTTTTTTGGGGACAGGCCTAGCAACAGCGTGGGGTACAGGGGGCATTTTTTCAGAGGGAATGAGGCCTGCCTAACGTAGTTTATCCATTCCCAAACAAAACCCAGCCGAACAGGCTTCCTACATGTTGATCCTACAATAACAGTTTTATTCGGTCTAAGGCTTGTTTACTTAGGGGCACAATGGAGGATTGCAGCAGCTGCAGAGTACATGGATGAGGTCACGAAGCAGCAGTTATACCCATAAGAGAAACAACTGAGGATCCAGGGTGGCCTCATGGGTAGAACAAGAGGCAAGGCCTCTTGCAGAAACCGAGGTCCTAAGGTTTGATGTTCAAGGCCTGACCAAGTGTAGTAGGACGAGACTTTGGCCTCTGAGGTCACTGCCCCTCCCTTGGTGTGGAGGAGCCTGGGAGGGTGGCCAGCAGTGAGTCACAGGCTGACTGAGCCCTCAGGAGTCAGAGGTGGCGTTCACGAGCAGCACACTCCTGAGTCTTGCACTCAACACTTCAGCCCTGCTGGCTGTGCCCCTTGGAGGCCCGAGCCTGGGGGACTGGAGCCTGGAACTGGAGTTGGGGATGGGACCGTGGCAGGAAGTAACAGACAACACGAGGAGTCCGCTGTGCAGAAGGAGGTGCAATGATGCCCTGAAAGTGGTGGGAGGAGCTCCCAGCTGAAGCAGCACCACCACTGCTCCCTGGCCCTGTATCCCAGCCCTTCAGAGCCCCATTCAGAAGCTGTGGAGGGAATGCTGCCATGGGGGCCTGGTCCACAGCTAGGCCTCTGATTTTTCATTCCAGTGCAAGCTATGTGCAGGCAGTCTGACTGGTGAGGGCGTGGTGCTCAGCAAAGGACAGAGGAAGCCCACCTTCCTGCAAGAACACTAGAAGGAAGGGTCCCTTTGTGGGGGCACTGGGGGGCTCTAGTTCCCTTCCAGCTCTCCAATGGGGACTCCCCTCCACTAACTTCCTGGACAGCAATGTCCAAGGCTGGGGAGACATTTTTAATGCTGCACAACATTTTTTCTCCTTGCATAATTTTCCTCATTCTAAGCCCTCCATTCTTATTTACCTTCTGGGTCGAAGGCCTGTCACTGATAGTAACAATCCTTGCAGAGGTTGTTGGCTCTGAGGTGCCCACAAAAGAATCGCTTTGTGCTCATGGGTTTGACCCAGACAGGTGGCCCCTCTGAGCTTTCTGCCACAACTTGAGAAAAACCACGTTATTCCACACTCATTGTGAGATGAGGCCCTTTCCCTTGCAGGGCTTTGAGAGCAATTCCCGGGTTCCTCTCCAAACATGAAAGGAGGCTTGACTCCTTTCATGAAACTCCAGGTGTCCCCTGAAATACCCGTCCCAACCTGAGAAGAACCCCGAGCTTCCTGCCACAATGCAAGAGGACACACGAGAGTCCCCCTAACATGACACTGGGCCCTTTTTACCTGCAGTGCCTTGAGAACAATGCTGTTTCCTCTGGCACGTGAAATGAGGCTTGACTCCCTTTCAGCAGCTCCATATGTTCCCCAAGATACCCATACCAACTAGAGTGTAACCTCCAGGATCCAGACACAATTTGAGAGGAGCCCCGTGTTCCCCACAACCACCACCCCTCATCTCGAGATGAGGGCCGAGTCCCCTGCTTCCACTTGACAGAAATCCCTGCTTTCCCTCACACCACAAGAGGAGGCCTGTCTCATCCATTGAAACTCGAGAAGAAACGCGCAGTTCCTGCCACAAGACGAAAGGTCATCGAGTACCCCCCCCCAACGGCACATGGGGCCTAATTCCCTTTCAGTGACTCAGGAGAAACACTGGCTGCCCCTGGCAACTCCAAAGGAAGCCTGACTTCCCAGAGGAAACAAGAGAGGTTCCCTGAGGTCCCCCATCAGGACTCGAAAGGAACCCCTAGCTGCCTGTGGCAACTCATGAAAAACCATGAGATTCGATCCTCAACACCAGATGAAGCACGATTCCCTTGCAGTGACTTGAGAGAAACACTGAGTTCCCTCTGGAAACTTGGAAGGAAGCTGGACTCCCTTTGTGCCACTCTGGATGTTCCCCAAGATACCAGTCCCAACTCGAGAGGAGCCCTGAGTTTCTTGCCTCAACGCTTGATGAGGACCCATTCCGCTGCAGCGACTCCTTAGGAATCCTGAAGGTGTCCCTCGCAGCTCGAAGGGAGGCATCCTGACTTCCCTGAGGTCACAGGGGAGACTGGCTGTGGAAAGTGTCAGAACTTGAGAGCTTCTGCTCCAATTTGAGGAAAACCACGTGATTCCATGGTCATCGCGAGATGAGGCCCTTTTCCCTTGCAGGGCCTTGAGGGCAATCCCCAGGTTCCTCTCCCAACTTGAAAGGAGGCTTGATTCCCCTTAGGCAGCTCCAGAGGTTCCCCGAGATACCTTTGCAACTCAAGAGGAACCCTGAGTTTCCTGCCTCAATGCTTGATGAGGACTTATTCTGCTGCAGTGACTTCTGAGGAATCCCAAAGTTGCCCCTGCCAGCTTGAAAGGAGGCATCCGGACTGCCCTGAGGTCACAGGGAAGATTCGCTGAGGTAGCCGTTGGAACTCCAGAGGATCCCGAGCTGACCCTGGCAACTCCAAAGGAGGTCTGACTTCCCTGAGGCAACAAGAGAGGTTCCCTGAGATCCCCAGTCAGAACTCGGGCGGAACCCCAAGCTTCCCACTGAAGCTCGTGAAAAACCATGAGATTTGATCCTCAACGCAAGATGAAACCTGATTCCCTTGCAGTGACTTGAGAGAAATGCTGAGTTCCCTCTCGAAACTAGGATGGAATCCTGTCTGCCTTTGTGCCACTCTGGAGGTTACCCAAGATACCCGTCCCAACTCGAGAAGAACCCTGTTTCCTGCCTCAATGCTTGATGAGGACCCACTCTGCTACAGCGACTCCAGAGGAATCCCGAAGGTGCCCCTCGCAGCTTGAAAGGTGGCATCCTGACCTCCCTGAGATCACAGGAGTAATTGGTGAGGAACACGTCGAACTCGAGAGCTTCCACAGACTCGAGAGAAACCACGTGATTCCATGCTTATTGTGAGATGAGGCCCTTTTCCCTTGTAATGCTTTGAGAGCAATCCCCGGGTTCCTCTCCCAACTTGAAAGGACGCTTGACTCCTTTCATGCAACTCCAGGTGTTCCCCGAGATACCCATCCCAACCTGAGAAGAACCCCGAACTTCACGCCACAATGTGAGAGCATCCATGAGATTGCCCCTCAAGGCAACACAGGACCCTTTTAACCTGCAGTGCCTCGAGAGCAGTCCTGAGTTCCCTCTAGCTCTTGAAAGGAGGCTTGACTCCCTATAGGCAGCTCCAGAGTTTCCAAGAGATGCCTGTCCCAACTCAGGTGGAACCCCGAATCTCCAGAAGCAATTCAAGAGTAGCCCTATGTTCCCCACCCCCCACTGCACTCATCACGAGATGAGGGCCGAGTCCCTTGCTTCCACTCAACAGGAATCCCTAGTTTCCCTCGCACCTCAAGAATTAGCCTGACTCATCTATTGAAACTCACAAGGAAACGTGCAGTTCCTGCCACAAGAAGAAATGCCATTGAGTACCCCCCTCAACTGCACATACGCTCTAATTCCCTTGCAGCGACTCGAGAGGAACCTGAGCTGCATCTGACAAATCCAAAGGAGGCCTGACTTCCCCGAGGCAACAAGAGAGGTTCCCTGAGGTTCCCTGAGGTCCCGGGTCAAAACTCGAGAGGAACCACCAGCTACCCACTACAACTTGTGAAAACACATGAGAGTCGATCCTCAACGCAAGATGAAGCCCAATTCCCTTGCAGTGACCTGAGAGAAATGCTGAATTGCCCCTCGAAACTCGAATGGAAACTTGACTCCCTTTATGCCACTCCAGAGGTTCCTGGAGGTACCCGTTCCAACTCGAGAGGAAGCCTGAGTTTCCTGCCTCAACACTTGATGAGGACGAATTCTGCTTCAACGACTCCTGATGAATCCCAAAGGTGCCCCTTGCAGCTCGAAAGGAGGCATCCTGACTTTTCTGAGGTAACAGGGGAGATTCACTGAGGTATCCATCGCAACTCCAGAGCTTCCGCTGCAAATCGAGAAAAAACCACGTGATTCCATGCTCATTGCGAGATGAGGCACTTTTCCCCTGCAGAGCCTTGGAGCAATCCCTTGGTTCCTCTCCCAACTTTAAAGGAAGCTTGACTCCTTTCATGCAACTCCAGGTGTTCCCCGAGATACCCGTCCCAACCTGAGAAGAACCCAGAGATTCCTGCCACAACACGAGAGAATCCACGAGACTCCCCCTCAAGGCAAGATGGGGCCCTTTTCACCTGCAGTGCCTCGAGAGCAATCCCGAGTTCTCTCTGGTACTTGAAAGGAGGCTTGACTCCCTTAGGCAGCTCCAGAGGTTCCCCAAGATACCTGTCCCAACTCGAGTGAAACCCCGAGTCTCCAGATGCAATTCGAGAGGAGCCACTTGTCCCACCCCCCTCATCTCGAGATGAGGGCTGAGTCGACTGCTTCCACTCGACAGGACTCCGTACTTTCCCTCGCACCTCAAGAGGATACCTGTCTTCATTTATTGAAACTTGAGAGGAAACGTGAAGTTCCTGCCACAAGACGAAAGGACATTGAGTACCCCCCTCAACTGCACGTGGGGCTTAATTCCCTTGCAGCGACTCGGGAGCAACATGAGCTGCCCCTGTCAACTCCAAAGGAAGCCTGACTTCCCAGAGGAAACAAGAGAGGTTCCCTGAGGTCCCCCATCAGAACTCGAAAGGAACCCCAAGCTGCCTGCGGCAACTCGTGAAAAACCACGAGATTCGATTATCAACATGAGATGAAGCACGATTCCCTTGCAGTGACGTGAGAGAAACACTGAGTTCCCTCTCGAAACTCGAAAGGAAGCTGAACTCCCTTTGTGCCACTCTGGATGTCCCCCAAGATACCAGTCCCAACTCGAGAGGAACCCTGAGTTTCCTGCTTCAATGCTTGATGAGGACCTATTCTGCTGCAGCGACTCCTGAAGAATCCCAAATTTGCCCCTGGCAGGTCGAAAGGAGGCATCCGGACTTCCTTGAGGTCACAAGGGAGATCACTGAAGTAGCTGTCGGAACTCCAGAGGATCCCGAACTGACCCTGGCAACTCCAAAGGAGGCCTGACGTCCCTGAGGCAACAAGAGAGGTTCCCTGAGATCCCCAGTCAGAACTCGGGTGGAAGCCCAAGCTTCCCGCTGCAGCTCGTGAAAAACCATGAGATTCGATCCTCAACTTGAGGTGAAGCCCAATTCCCTTGCAGTGACTTGAGAGAAATGCTGAGTTCCCTCTCAAAACTAGGATGGAATCCTGTCTGCCTTTGTGCCACTCTAGAAGTTACCCGAGATACCCGTCCCAACTTGAGAGGAACCCTGAGTTTCCTGCCTCAATGCTTGATGAGGACCCACTGTGCTGCAGTGACTCCAGAGGAATCCCGAAGGTGCCCCTCGCAGCTTGAAAGGTGGCACCCTGACCTCCCTGAGATGACAGGAGTTATTGGTGAGGTACCTGTTGCAACTTGAGAGCTTCCACAGACTCGAGAGAAACCACATGATTCCACGCTCATCGCGAGATGAGGCTCTTTTCCCTTGCAGGGCCTTGAAAGCAATCACCGGTTTCCTCTCCCAACTTGAAAGGATGCTTGACTCCTTTCATGCAACTCCAGGTGTTCTCCGAGCTACCCGTCCCAAACTGAGAAGAACCCCGAGCTTCCCGCCACAATGCGAGAGCATCCACGAGATTCCCCCTCAAGGCGAGAAGGGGTCCTTTTCACCAGCAGCGCATCGAGAGCAATCCTGAGTTCCCTCTGGCATGTGAAAGGAGGCTTGACTTCCTTTAGACAGCTCTAGAGGTTCCCCAAGATACCCATACCAACTTGAGTGTAACCCCCAGTATCCAGATGCAATTCGAGGAGTCACTTGTTCCCCACTCCCCACCCCCTGCATCTCAAGGTGAATGCCGAGTCCCTTGCTTCCACTCCACAGGAATCCCTACTTTCCCTAGCACCTCAAGAGGTGGCCCGTCTCATCTACTAAAACTCGAGAGGAAATGCACAGTTCCTGCCACAAGAAGAAAGGTCATCAAGTACCCCCCCTCAACTCCACAAACGCCCTAATTCCCTTGCAGCGACTCCAGAGGAACCTGCTCTGCAACTGGCAAATCCAAAGGAGGCCTGACTTCCCCGAGGCAATAAGAGAGGTTCCCTGAGGTCCCACGTCAAAACTCGAGAAGAACCACAAGCTACTCGCTGCAACTCGTGAAAAATCATGCGAGTCGATCCTCAACGTGAGATGAAGCCCAATTCCCTTGCAGTGACTCAAGAGAAATGCTGAGTTCCCTCTCGAAACTCGGATGGAAGCTTGACTCCCTTTGTGCCACTCCAGAGGTTCCCGAGATACCTGTCCCAGCTCGAGAGGAACCCTGAGTTTCCTGCCTCAATGCTTGATGAGGACCCATTCCGCTGCAGCTACTCCTGAGGAATCCCCACGTTGCCCCTCGCAGCTAGAAAGAAGGCATCCTGACTTCCCTATGATCACAGGAGAAACTGGCTGAGGTACCCGTCACAACTCGAGAAAAACCACGTGATCCCACGCTCATCGCGAGATGAGGCCTTTTTCCCTTGCAGGGCCTTGAGAGCAATCCCCGGGTTCCTCTCTCAACTCGAAAGCAGGCTTGACTCCTTTCATGCAACTCCAGGTGTTCCCCAAGATACCTGTCCCAACCTGAGAAGAACCCCGAGCTTCTGCCACAACGCGAGAGCATCCACGAGATTGCCCCTCAAGGCGAGATGGGGCCCTTTTCACCTGCAGCGCCTTGAGAGCAATCCTGCGTTCCCTCTGTCACTTGAAAGGAGGCTTGACCCCCTGTAGGCTGTTCCAGAGGTTCCTCGAGATACCCGTCCCAACTCGAGTAGAACCCCGAGTCTCCAGACGTAATTTCAGAGGAGTCCCGTGTTCTCCCCACCCCCAACTCATCTCGAGATGAGGGCCAAGTCCCCTGCTTCTCCTCGACAGGAATCCATCCTTTCCATTGCATGTCAAGAGGAGGCCTGTCTCATCTATTGAAACTCGAGAGGAAATGTCCAGTTCCTGCCACAAGATGAAAGGTCATCGAGTACCCCCCTCAACTGCACATAGGGCCTAATTCCCTTGCAGCGACTCGAGAGGAACCTGAGCTGTCCCTGGCAACTCCATAGGAGGCCTGAGCGAACTCGAGAGGAAACCTGAGTTTTCCTGCTCAAAGCTTGATCGAATGTCCACCCATCACCCTGGAGCGCGTCTCCTTCGTGGCAGCCTCCTTGGGAGGTATTTCCCAGCTCCTCTCCCTCCCTCTGCGTCCTTGGTCGCGTTGCGTCGCGGCTGTCGGAGGCGGAGGCTGCAGGCCGAACTCATGCGTTTGGGCGGCTGTTGCTGTGGCGTCCTCAGCGCCCGGTGACAGCGACCCGTCCTCGGGACATTCGAGCCGGTTGTCGGGCGCCACCTGGCGGCCAATTTTATATTGTCGCTCCCCTCCGGACCTTTGGCGACCTTCTGGAGTGCTCTGACTCAGCCGCTGGGCCCGAGGCAGAGCTCTCAGAGACCAGCTAAGCTGGTGGCGACAGTGCCAGTGGCACCGAGCCCTAGGGACGTCCTGCTGTCGCCGGAGATTGGTTCTCTAGGTTTCTGAGGAGGTTGACCGTCGCGGCGGTGGTGTTCCAGAGCCGGGCTCTGGGGTGGCCTGAGCGGATCGACCAACATCTCCCCGTGCCCCTCCGGCCATGGAGACGGACTGGCCTGACCCTACCTGGGCCAGGCCACCGCGGTGGGAAGAGAGAGGGTCTTCCCTCCCTGGAGGGCCTGGGACTTGGCGTTCTGGCCTCCTCCTGGGCTACACTCAGGAGCGTTCGCTTTGCCCTCGGCCACGCAGTCCCGCAGCGCCCTGCTCCGGAGTTGGGGACTGGCCCAGACTGTGGCGTGGAGACCAGTGGAGGGCGCTCCTGGGTCTAGGCTCTCAGGCTCTTTCTGACAGAGGTTTTTTTATCCACGTCGCACTCCGGAGGTGGCGACCCGCCTGCCAGAGTTGTGAGGGGTGACCTGGAGAGGCCAGCCAGCATGGGTGTCTGTGGGTTCCCCCTTGGGGTCTGGTCACCTGAGCCGTCATCCTGCACACATGCTTTTCTTTTTCAAAGTCTCAATTGGTCCGGAGACGTGGATGGACCAGACCCTGCTTCCACAGGGAGGGCACACTCGACCCTTCAGTGTGCCCTCGTGGGTCTCAGTTGTCGGATGTGACTTTTTCTCACCCCTCCCTAACTCCCTGAATCCCGATCAGGAACCAACTCGAGTCGTCCTGGGTGCCCCATATAGGACGGTCTAGGGCCTGGGTGTGGTCCCTCGTTGGGGCCCGCTCATCTTGGAGGTGCCTCGCTGACAGTATTCTTTTTTCTTTTTGCAAATCGAAGCCAAATCCACTTTCGGAGACTTGGACGGATAGGTACACCTACCCGTGTGGGTGAAGCAGGGAGGGCATCCCCTGCCAGCTCCCTCTCCCTTGACGTCAGAGACCCCACTTTTTCCACCCTCCCCCCGCCCTGGTCGACCAGATGACCCCTGACAGCTCCGGGCCTGGTGTTCATGGTAGTGCTGGGGACAGGTGGTCAGGCCAAGTTTCCAAGGTCCCACTCTGCGAGTCATAGGTGGGGTCCACTGTCGGGTGCTGTCATTTTGCCACCCAAAATGGGCCTTTTTTGCCACCAGGTAAGTGCTGACAAGGTCTCTCTCAGTGTTTGCCACCAAGGACTTTGGGCCTCTGGATGCACGTGGGGTTCTGGGCCTTTGGGCTGCCAGCTGGCACCCAGTTCGTCCCTTCCCGCTGGAGCCACCCACCTGAGCCTGTGCACCGGCTCCTGTGTGGCGTGTCTGGTAGACCCAACCCGTGGCACCACCTCCAGTCTCTGGGCGACCCGAGGGGGAGGCGCCATGGGTCTTCTATAACCTGTGCGCTCCCCACTGCGGGCACCCGATGGCAGCTAGGACGTCCCCCACCCTGTAGGCTCCATGCCCCGTATCAGGCGTTCCTCCTCCTGGGGTCGTCAGCCACTCTCGCCCGAGGTGAGGTGCTGGGGGGAGGTTGTCGGTGGGACTTAAAGTGGGCCCCTCCAGTGACTGTCCTCACCGTGTCTTTCCCCCTCCCCCTTGGGTCAACGGATCGATGTGGTGTGGTCGTTCTCTCCTGGGCCGGGCCTAAGCCGTGCCGGATGAGGGACAGGCGTTCCTGGTGAACGTGTGCGGTCTTCTCGGTCTGTCTGTGGGGCCCCTCTCCTGTCTTTCCCCCTGCCCGTCGGGGAGGGTGAGGAAGGCAGGAGGTGGGAGCAGTCTCTGGCCGTGACCTTCACTCTCTTATATCCCGCCTCAGGGCGTCGGTGGGGCCGTCAGTTTTCAGAAACAGCAGATGCTCTTGCTTCCCCTTCTAGGAATGTGCCCCGTGAGTGGCCCTCCCCGCGGTGGGGAGGTCTGTGCTGCTGCTGTGCCACGCGCCCCACGTGGGTGGGTGAGCGTGCCTCGTTTGACCCTCAGTGGTGCCCCTGGAGCGCTCCACGTCGCCCCTCAGGTGCCTGAGGCCGAGCGGTGGTGTCGTTTTCCTTAACCCGGTGTCCTCCTCGGGTCCCCACCAAGGTGGTGTGTGTGTCCCGTGAGTGGCTCTCTTTGGGGAGGGGGTGAGACGGTAAGAGAGAGGCGTGCCTGTTCCCCTCGCCTCTTCCAATGGGGGCAGGTGCTGCCTCATCGTGGAGGCATGGATAATGCTCCGGCCCTGACCGTGCACATGCACCTGTGTGGTCGTCCGCTTACCTGTACTGCAGACCCCTCCCACCCAGTTGAGGACTGGCGGCTCATGGGGCATCTCCGTGGGCCTGAAGGAGAGGCAATGGGGTGAGGGACGGCGTGCCCTTGGTGAGAAAGCCTTCTCTAGTGATCCGAGAGGGAGCCTTGGGGTACCAGAGCCCCCAGCCACTGCCCCTCCTGAGTGAGCAATGGCCACCGTGGTGACTGCCAGAGCACGAGGGCAGAAGCCTCCCTCTCCTCTGTTGGAGGGGGGATGGGTGTGCTGGCCATGCATTGGGCCTGTGTGCTGCTTGTTGTCTACCACGGCCAATGCCTCCCCTCTCAGTCGGCGTTCTTCTTAGATTGGGACGGGTATCTTGGGGGATACATGGGGTCGCATGGAAGGAGTCAAGCCCCCTTCCAAGCCAAGAGAGGGACTGGGCGACTGCTCTCCACGCCCTGCAAGAGAAAAGGGCCTCATTCCACGATGGTCATGGAATCACGTGGGTTTTCTCGAGTTGTGGCGGGGGGCTCTTGAGATGCGGTGGGTACCCTGGCCAGTCTCCCCTGTTAACCCAACAGTGTCAGGGTGCCTCCTTTTGAGCAGCAAGGGGCAGGGGCAGCCTCGGGATTCCTCAGGAGTCACTGCAGCATACTGGGTCCTCGGCAAGGATTGAGGCAGGACACTCGGAGTGCCCCTCGAGGGGGGATGGGTATCTCGGGGCACCTCCAGAGTGGCCTAAAGGGAGTTGACGGGATTCAACGTTTCGCTCAGGTCACTGCAAAGGGAAATTGGGCTTCATCTCGCGTGGAGAGTTAAAGCTCGTGCTTTTCCATGAGTTGCAGTGGGAAGCTGGGGGTGCCTCTCGAGTTCTGATGGGGGGAACCTCAGGGAACCTCTCTTGTTGTCTCTGGAAAGTCCAGGCCTCCTTTGGCATTGCCAGGGGGCAGCTGGAGTTCCCTTCGAGTCACTGCAAGGGAATTGTGCCCCATGTGCCGTTGAGGGTGTACTCGGTGACCTTTTGTCTTGGGGCTAGAACTGCGGGTTTCCTCTCGGGTTTCAATAGATGACACAGGCCTCCTCTTGAGGTGGGAGGGAAACTAGGGATTCCTGTTGAGTGGAAAGAGGGGACTCGGCCCTAATCTCGAAAAGAGTTGGGGTGGGGTATGGGGCTCCTCTCGAATTGCATCTGGAAACTCGGGGTTCCACTCGAGTTGGAACGGGTATCTCGGGGAACCTCTGAAGCTGCCTAAAGGGGATCAAGCCTCCTTTCAAGTGCCAGAGGAACTCAGGATTGTTCTCAAGGTGCTGCAAGTGAAAAGGGCCCCGTCTCACACTGAGGGGGAATCTCGTGGATGCTCTCGCATTGTGGCAAGAAGCTCAGGGTTCTTCTCAGGTTGGGACGGGTAGCTCGGAGAACACCTGGAGTTGCATGAAAGGAGTCAAGTCTCCTTTCAAGTTGGGAGAGAAACCCAGGGATTGCTCTCAAGGCCCTGCAAGGGAAAATGGCCTCATCTCGCGATGAGCATGGAATCATGTGGTTTTTCTCAAGTTGTGGTGGGAAGCTCTCGAGTTGCTACTGGTACCTCAGCAAATATCCCCTGTTGCCTCAGGGAAGTCAGGATGCCTCCTTTCGAGCTGTGAGGGGAACCTTTGGGATTCCTCAGGAGTGCTGCAGCAGAATGGGTCCTCATCAAGTGTAGAGGCAGGAAAGTCAGGGTTCCTTTCGAGCAGGAACGGGTATCTTGGGGAACCTCTGGAGTGGCATAAAGGGATTCAAGCTTCCATTCAAGTTTTGAGAGGAAACTCAGCGCTTCTCTCAAGTCACTGCAAGTGAATCAGGCTTCATCTCGCGTTGAGGATCGAATTCTTGTGGTTTTTCATGAGTTGCAGCAGGAAGCTTGGGGTTCCTTTCGAGTTCTGACAGAGGACATCAGGGAACGTCTCTTGTTGCCTCTGGGAAGTCAGGCCTCCTTTGGAGTTGCCGGGGCAGCTGGATTCCTCTCGAGTTGCTGCAAGGGAATTAGCCCCTATGTGCATTTGAGAAGGGTACACGATGACCTTTCTTCTTGTGGCCAGAACTGCGTGTTTCCTCTCGAGTTTCAATAGATGAGACAGACCTCCTCTTGAGGTGAGAGGGAAAGTAGAGATTCCTGTCAAGTGGAAACAGGGGACTTGGCCCTCATCTACAGACGAGGGGGGTGGGGTGTGGTGAACACGGGGCTCCTCTCGAACTGTGTCTGGAGACTCGGTGTTCCTCTTAAGTTGGGACAGGTATCTCGGGGAACCTCTGGAGCTGCCTAAAGGGAGTCAAACCTCCTTTCAAGTGCCAGAGGGAATTCAGGATTGTTCTCGAGGCTCTTCAGGTGAAAAGGGCCCCATCTTGTGCTGAGGGGGAGTCTCGTGGATGCTCTCTCGTTGTGGTGGGAAGCTCGGGGTTCTTTCCTTGTTGGGAAGGGTATCTCAG
Source organism: Giraffa tippelskirchi (assembly GCF_054371585.1). NCBI lineage: Eukaryota > Metazoa > Chordata > Mammalia > Artiodactyla > Giraffidae > Giraffa > Giraffa tippelskirchi. The sequence goes on along the minus strand of NC_137288.1, from coordinate 11,066,678 downwards.
GGAACACCTCCACTGTTGCCATTCGAGAGGTATCCCCAGTTTCCCATCGCAACTCGAGAGGAACCCCATGATTCCGGCCGCAGATCAAAAGGACACCGAGTTCCCCCTCAACTCAAGGACGGATTCCCTTGCTGCAACTTGAATGGAACCCCAAGTCTCCCCTTGCAAGTTGAATGAAGTTCTGACTCCCATGTTGCAATTCAAGAATATCCCAATGTCCCCCGCTTCAACTCGACAGGAGACCTGACACCCCTTTCACAACTGGAGAAGAAATCGGAGTTCCATGCCTCAACACGAGACAAGTCCTGACTCCCCTGTTGCAACTCGAGAGGAATCCTGAGATCCCTGGAGCAACTCGAGTGGAACCACGAGATACCAGTCACAACTCGAGAGAGACCCCAAGTTTCCGACTTCAACTAGAGTTGAAGCTCAATTCCCCTACTGCGACTCAAGAGCAATCCTGAGTTCCCCCTCACAACTCGAAAGGAGTCTGGCTCCTCTGAGGCAACATGAGAGATTCCCTGAAGTCCTTGTCTCAACTGGAGAGAAACGCTGAGATTCCCACCACAACTCGAGAAAAAGCATGAGATTCCCCTCTCAATGTGAGATGAGTCCTGATTACCCTGTAGTGACTTGTGAGGAACCCCGAGTTCCCCATCCCAACTTGACATGAATGCCAAGAAACTGATGCAACTGCAGAGGATTCCCAAGAGGAGCCTACACAACCCCAACTGGAGAAGAGCCCTGTACCACAACCAGAGAGGACGTTTCATACCACAAGTGAGGAGGAGGCCCGCCCTGCCACATATAGCCAGTAGCTTCCCACACTTCACAACTAGTAAAAAGCCCCTTTCCATTACAACCATAGAGGAGTCACCTACCTCTCAGTTTGAGAAGAGCACTCTACCTCATTTAGTTCAGCTAAGTTCAGTTCAGTCCGGTGGCTCAGTCGTGTCTGACTCTGCGCCCCCATGAATCGTAGTATGCCAGGCCTCCCTGTCCATCACCAACTCCTGGAGTCTACCCAAACCCATGTCCATCGAGTCGGTGATGCTATCCAGCCATCTCATCCTCTGTTGTTCCCTTCTCCTCCTGCTCCCAATCCTTCCCAGCATTAGGGTCTTTTCCAATGAGTCAACTCTTCACATGAGGTGGCCAAAGTATTGGAGTTTCAGCTTCAACATCAGTTCTTCCAATGAACACCCAGGACTAATCTCCTTTAGGATGGACTGGTTGGATCTCCTTGCAGTCCATGGGACTCTCAAGAATCTTCTCCAACACCACAGTTCAAAAGCATCAATTCTTTGGTGCTCAGCTTTCTTCACCATCCAACTCTCACATCCATACATGACTATGGAAAAACCATAGCCTTGACTAGACGAACAAGGATCCCAACTAACACACTTAGAGAGGAGTTCCCCTGCCACAAAGAGAGAGGTGGCTGCAAACGACAACTAGAGACGAGCTGATCCACAGCAAATAAAGAGCAGACACCCACTGCAATGAGTGGACTCCAAGCCGTATCTAGAGAGTAGCCTCCCACACATTGCACTTAGACACGGACCAGCTTGCACATCACTACTAGAGAGGATCTTCCTTACTCTAGTTCAAGAGGAGTCTCCACCACAACTTTAAAGGAACCCCAAGTCATATACTGCAACTCAAGAGGCACCCCGATTTCCCCGCTGCAATTTTACAGGATCCTTTGGCTGGCTCAAGAAAAGGGGCCAGAGTACCAAATGACAGAAGGACTCTCCGGCCAAAACTGAAGTGGATTTTCCAGGCACAACTTGAGAGGTGTCCCTCAGGATATCACACCTAGAGAGAAGACCTTCTGCCTCCAATGGAGACGAGCTCCCTGAAGGAAGTCGAGTGCAGGCCCTCATAACTAGAGAGCAGCAATCACACGAATAGAATTGAGACACCCATAGTGCCAAAAGCACAGAGGACCTCCCTCATGGAGACAAGCGCACCCCAACCAGAGAGGACACAGCCTCACCCCTCGAGAGGAGCCCTCCACCACAACTTGAGAGGAGCCCACTGGATATCACACACAGAGAGGAGCCCCTCTTCTGCTAATACAGACAAACCTCACACCACAAGCAGAAAGGAGCTTGCACACCACCACTAGAGAGACTTGAAATCCCCACAACTACAGAATGGACCCCAACCACAACGATAATCCCTTGCAAAACTAGTGAGCCACCACCTGTCATTGCAACAAGACAGGAGCCATCCTGCACATCCTTGCTAGAGACGAGTCTCCCCAAGAGAACTCGAGGGGTTCCCTGAGGTCCCCATTGCAACTCGAGAGTAAACCCGAGTTTCCTGCTACAACTCAAGAAAAACCACCAACTTCATCCCTCAACGCGAGATTAGGCCCGTTTTCCCTGCAGTGACTTGAGAGCAATCCCGAGTTTCTTCCTGCAACCCGAATGGAGGCTTGACTCTCTTTTTACAACTCTAGAGGTTCCTTGAGATACCTGTCACAACTCGAGAGGAACCCCGAGTTTCCGCCACAACTCAAGATGAACCCCATGTTGCCCACCTCATCTTGAGATGAGGGTCGATGCCCCTGCTTCGAGTCCTGAGGAATCCCGACTTCCCCTCGCACCTCAAGAGGAAGCCTGTCTCACCTATTGCATCTCCAGGTGATCCTCAAATTCTGCATTGCAACTCGAGAGAAACCGCAAGTTTCCCACCACAACTCAAGAAGAACCCCGGGTTCCCCATCCCAATTCGAAATGTGGCCCGATTCCCCTGCAGTGACACAAGAGGAACCCCAAGTTCCCTGTCCTAACTCGACATGAGCCCCAAGACCCTCATGCAACTGCAGAGGATGCCCAAGAGATTACCCCACCACAATTGGAGAAGAACGGTAGACCACAGAGAGGAAGCCTCATACCATAACTAACCCAGAGGCCCACCCGGCCACAAATAGCCAGTAGCTGCCTGCACTTCGCAACTAGAAAAAGTGCCCCTTCTCATCATAACGATGAAGGAGTCACCCACCTCCTAATTTGAGAAGAGCACTCTATTGCATCTAGAGAGGAGCCCAACTACCACAGTTAAAGAGAAGCCCCCCTGTCACAACAAGATAGGTGGCTGCAAATGACAACTAGAGATGAGCCGATCCATAGCAAATAAAGAGCGGACACCCACTGCAATTAGAGTGGAGCCCATGCTGCATCTAGGGAGTAGACTCCCACACATTGCACTTAGACAGGGACCAGCTTGCACATCGCTAGTACAGAGGATGTGCCCCAGATTCATGAATCTAGTTTAAGAGGAGTCTCCACCACAACTCTTAAGGAACCTCGAGTCATATGCTGCCACTCAAGACACACCCCGAGATCCCTGCTGCAATTTCACAGGATCCCTAGGCTGGCACAAGAAAAGGGGCCTGGGATCAAATGACGGAGGGGCTCTCTGGCCAAAACTGAAGTGGATTCCCCAGGCACAACTAGAGAGTTGTCCCCAAGGATAACGCAACTAGAGAGAAGACCTTCTGCCTCCAATGAAGATGAGCTTCCTGAAATAAGTCAAGTGGAGGCCCTGACAACTAGAGAGCAGGTATCTCACGAATATAAGGGAGGAACCCATAGCACCAAAAGCAGAGAGGACCTCCCAAGGGAAGACACTAACACTCCAACCCAAGAGGACACAGCCTAGCCCCTCGAGAGGAGCCCTCCTCCACAACTTGAGAGGCGCCTGCTGGACATCACACACAGAGAGGAACCCCTATTTTGCTAAGACAGATGAATCTCACACCCCCAGGGGAGAGGAGCTGGGACACCACCACTAGAGAGAATCAAAGCCCCCACAAATACAGAGGTGACCAAGACCACAATGATAGAGCAGTCCCTTTTCAAAACTAGTGAGCAGTCACCCATCATTGCAACAAGGCACAAGCCACCCTGCACATCCCTGCTAGAGACAAGTCACCCCAGGAGGACTTGACAGGAGGCCCCACCAGAAGTTGCCAGGAACACTGAGTACCAACCAAGCTCGAGTATAACTCTGACTTTCACAACAGAACTCCAGTGGAATCCTGAATCCCATGCTGTAGATCCATAGGAACACTGATTTCTTGCTGCACTTTGAGAGGCGTTCTCAGGTGCTGTGGCAACTCTTCAGCAAACACTGAGTTTCCAGCCACCCCTAGAGAAGAACCCTGAGTTTCTGCTGCAACTCGAGAGGAAACACGACTTCCTAACCTCAACTCGAGAGGAGTCTTGATTCTCGTTGCTATTCAAGATGTATCCCCAGATCTCCATCGCAACTCAAAAGGAACTCCGTGTTTCCCGCCACAAGTCGAAAGAACACCGAGTTCCCCCTCAGCTGAAATAAGGCCTGATTTCCCTGCAGCGACTCAAATGGAATCCCAAGTTTCCCCTCAAAACAAGAAGGGAGGTCTGAATCCCCTGTTGCAACTCGAGAAAAATCCCGAGTTCCTCGCCTCAACTTGAGGAGGCCTGACACTCCTTTCACAATTTGAGAGGAAAGTAGAGTACCATGACTCAACATGAGACGAACCCTGACTTCTCTGTTGAAACTCGATAGAAACCCCGAGATCCATGTTGCAACTGGAGAGGAACACCGAGTTTCCTGCCTCAACTTGAAATGAGGCCCTATATCCCTGAAGCGACTCGAGAGGAATCTATAGGTTCCCCTCACAACTCGATAGGAGGCCTGACTCCCCTGAGGCAACATGAGAGGTTCCCTGAGGTCCCTGTCACAACTCGAGAGGAACCCTGTGTTTCCCGCCTCAACTCGCGATGAGGTGAGGCCTGATTCCCCTGCAGCGACTCGAGAGGAATGCGGAGTTCCCCCTCACAACTCAAAAGGGTGCCTGACTCCCCTGAGGCAACAGGACAGGTTTCCTGAGGTCAACGTCGCAACTCGAGAAAAACCCCGGATATCCCGCCTCAACTCGAGATGAGTCCCTATTCCCCTACAGTGACTCGAGAGGAATCCTGAGGTGTCCCTCACAACTAGAAAGGAGGCCTGACTCTCCTGAGGCAACCGAAGCATCCCTAAGATCCCGTGGCAACTTCAGAGGAACCCCGAGATACCCGTCGCAACTCGAGAGGAACCCCGAGTTTCCAGCCTCAATTCGAGATGAGGTCCATTTCCCTTGAAGCAACTCAAGAGGAATCCTGAGTTTCCCATCGCAACTTGAAAAGATGCCTGACTCCCCTAAGGGAACACGAGATGTTCCCTGAGGTCCCTGTCACAACTCAAGAGGAACCCTGAGCTTCCCACCATAACTCAAGAAAAACCAGCAGGTTCATCCCTCAACGTGATTTGAGGCCCAATTCCTCTGCAACGACTCGAGAGCAATCCCAAGTTCCTCCTCGCAACTCAAAAGGAGGTTTGACGCTCTTTTTCCAACTGGAGATGTTCCCCGAGACATCTGTCGCAACTTGAGAGGAACCCTGAGTTTCACGCCACAACTGAAGAATACCGTGTTCCCCACCTCATCTTGAGATGAGGGCCGAGTCCCCTGCTTCGACTCAAGAGGAGTGCTGACTTCCCCCTCGCTCCTCAAGAGGAGGCCTGTCTCACCTATTGCAACTCCACAGGTTCTCTGAGTTCCCCGTTGTAACTCAAAAGAAACCCCAATTTTCCCACCACAACTCGAGAAGAACCCTGTGTTCCCCACCTCAACTTGACAGGAAACCTGACACCTCTTTTACCTTCCAGAGGAAAGCGGAGTTCCAAGCCTCAACACGAGACAAGGCCTGACTCCCCTGCTGCAACTCAAGAGGAACCCGAGATCTCTGTCACAACTGAAGAGGAACCCCGAGTTTCCCACCTCAACTCGAGGTGAGGCCTGATTCCCCTACAGTGACTCAAAAGGCATCCAGAGTTCAACCTCAAAACTCGAAAGGATGCTTGACTACCCACAGGTAACACAAAAGCTTCCCTAAGGTACCTGTTGCAACTCGAGAGGAACCCCTAGCTTCACGCCACTACTCAAGAAAAACCACCAGATTCATCCCTCACTGTGAGATGAGGCCCAATTTCCCTGCAGCAACTCGAGAGTAATCCTGAGATTGTCCTCGCAAGTCAAAAGGATGCTTGACTCCATTTTTGCCACTCGAGAGGTTCCCTGAGATACACGTCGCAACTCGAGAGGAACTCTGAGATTGCCGCAGCAACTCAAAAAGAACCCTGTGTTCTACACCTCATCTCGAGATGAGGGCGTATTCCCCTGCAGTGACTCGAGAGCAATCTTGTGTTCCCTCTCTCATCTCAAAAGGAGAACTGACTCCCTTTCTGCAACTCGAGAGGTTCCCGCAGATACAAGTCACAACTAGAGAGGAATCTTGAGTTTCACACAGCAAATGGAGAAGGACCCCGTGTTGCCCACATCTTGAGATGAGGGCCAATTCCCCTGCTTCAACTCCAAGGAATCCCGACTTCCCCCTTGCACCTCAAGACGAGGCCTGTCTCACCTATTGCAACTCGAGAGGATCCCCGAGTTCCCCATTGCAACTCGAGAGAAACCCCGAGGTTCACACCACAACTCGAGAAGTACCTCGAGTTCCCTGCCTCAATTGAGATATGTCCCAATTCCCCTGCAGTGACTCGAGAGGAATCCTGCGTTCCCCCTCTCAACTCGAAAGGATGGCTGACTCCCCTGAGGTAACAAGAAAGGTTCCCTGAGGTCCCCATCACAACTCAAGAGGAACCCTGAGCTTCCTCTCCCAACTCTAGAAAAACCACCAAATTCATCCCTCAAAGTGAGATGAGGCCTGATTCCCCTGCAGTGACTCGAGAGCAATCCTGAGATCCCCCTCACAACTCGAAACGAGGCTTGACTCCCTTTCTGCAACTCGAGATGTTCCCCAAGGTAGCCTTCACAACTCGATAGGAACCCCGTGTCCCCGACCTCTTTTCAAGATGAGGGCCAATTCCCCTGCTTCGAGTCAAGAGGAATCCTGACTTCCCCTTCGCACCTCAAGAGGAGGCCTGTCTCATTTATTGCAACTCAAGAGGATCTCCGAGTTCTGCATCACAAATTGAGACAAACTCAGAGCTTCCCACCACAACTCAAGAAGAACCCTGTATTCCTCATCTCATTTCTTGATGAAGGCCGATCTCCAGCTCCAACTCAAGAGGTATCCCTACTTCCCACTTGCTCCTCAAGAGGAGGCCTGTCTCACCTATGGCAACTCAAGGGGATCCCCGAGTTCCCCATCACAACTCGAGAGAAACCCCGAGTATCTTGCCACAATGCAAAACGAACCCTGGGTCCCCACCTCAAATCGAGATGCGGTCCAATTCCCCTGCAGTGACTGGAGAGGAACCCCGAGTTCCCCAGCCCACTTGAAACTAGCCCCAAGACCCTGATGCAACTGCAGAGGATTCCCAAGAGGAGCTTAACCCACTACAATTGGAGAAGAGCCCTCTATGGCAACCGGAGAGGAAGCCTCATACCACAACTAACCCTGAGGCCCACCCTGCCACAAATAGCCAGTAGCTTACTGCACTTCACAACTAGAAAAAGCGCCCCTTCTTACTACAACCGTAGAGCAGTCACCCACTTCCCAATTTGAGAAGAGCACTCTGCCGCATCTAGAGGGGAGCCAAACTACCACAATTAAAGAGGAATTCCGCTGCCACATGAGAGAGCTGGCTACAAACAACAACTATAGTTGAGAAGACCCACAGCAAATAAAGAGCACGCCCCCACTGCAATTAAAGTGGAGCCCATGCTGCATCTAGAGAGTAGCCTCCCACACATTGCACTTAGATGGGGACTGGCTTACACATCGCTGCTATGGAGGATCTGCCTCAGATAGATGAATCTAATTCAAGAGGAGTCTCCACGTCAACTCTAAAGGAACCACGAGTCATATGCTGCAACTCAAGATGCATCCCGAGTTCCCTCTGCAATTTCACAGGATCCCTAGGCTGGAACAAGAAAAAGGGCCACTGGACCAAACGACGGAGTGGCTTCCTGGCCAAAACTGAAGTGGATTCCCCGGGCACAAGTAGAGACGTGTCCCCCAGGATATCACACCTAGAGAGAAGACCTTGCGCCTCCAATGGAGACGAGCTCCCTGAAGGAAGTTGAGTGCAGGCCCTCACAACCAGAGAACAGGAATCCCATGAATAGAAGTGAGGAACCCATAGCACCAAAAGCAGAGTGGACCTCCTCCTTGGAGACATGCACAGCTCTACCAGAGAGGACCCAGCATCAACCTTCGAGAGGAGCCCTCAACCACAACTTGAGAGGAGCCTGCTGGCCATCACAAGCAGAAAGAAGCCCCTCTTCTGCTAAAACAGACGAAGCTCACACCACAAGGAGAGAGGAGCTGGCACACCACCACTAGAGAAATCATAGCCCCTGCAACTACAGAGTTGACCCTGACTACAACAATAGAGTAGCCCCTTTACAAAACTGGTGAGCAGCCACTCGTCACTGCAACAAGACACAAGCCACCCTTCACATCCCTGCTAGAGATGAGTCGCCCCAAGAGAACTCGACAGGAGGTCCCACCACAAGTCGCCAGGAACCCTGAGTACCAACCAAGCTCGAGGAGAACCCCGACTTCCGTGCCACGACTCCAGTGGAATCCTGCCTCCTGTGCTGCAAATCCAGAGGAACGCTGATTTCTTGCTGCACTTCGAGAGGAGCTCTCAGCACCTGCAACAACTCTCGAGGAAACCCTGAGTTTCCAGCAACAACTAGAGAAGAACCCCGAGTTTCTGCTGCTACTCCAGAGGAAGCCCGACTCCTCTGCTGCAACTCGAGAGGAAACACAACTTCCCCACCTCAACTCTAGAAGAGTCCTGACTCCCCTGTTGCCACTCTAGACGTATCCCCAGATCCCAATCACTTCTCGAGAGGAACCCCGAGTTACCCACCACAAGTTGAAAGGACACCGAGTCCCGCCTCGACTTGAGATAAGGCTTGATTCCCCTGCAGCGACTCGAATGGAACCCCGAGTTTCCCCTCACAACACGATGGGATGTCCGACTCCCCTGTTGCAACTCTAGAAAATCCCGAATTCCCCTCCTCAACTCGACAGGAAGACTGACACCCCTTTTACCACTCTAGAGGAAAGCGAAGGTCCATACCTCAACACGAGACACGGCCTGACTCCCCTCTTGCAACTCGAGAGGAACCCTGATATCCCTGTTGCAACTGGAGATGTAGCCAGAGTTTCCTGCCTGAACTCGAGATCCTGCCCTATTCCCATGCAGCGACTTGAGAGGAATCCCGAGTTGCCCCTTGCAACTCGAAAGGAGACCTGACTTCCCAGAGGCAACCCAAGCATTCCCTGGGATCCCTGTCACAACTTGAGAGGAACCCTGAGTTTCCCACCTCAACTCGAGATGAGGTTAACTCGAGTGGAGGACCTGAAAATTAGAGCAGAGCAATCTAACGAAAAACTAGTGAGGAGATCCCAGTGCCAAAAGTAAAGAGGATGCCCCACCTCACTGAGACTACCCATCAGTATTGAATAGGAAGCATCACCACAATTCGAGAGGAGCTCTGAGTCCACTGCCTCAACTCAAGAGGAGCCTTCCACAGTGACTTGAGAGGAACTCAGAGTTGTGTTCTGTACTCGAGAGGAATACGAAGTACCTGCTGCAAATTGAGGGAAGCCCTGAGTCCTCTGTTGCAACTTGAGAGGGACCTCGAGTTCCCTGTCACAACTTGAAAGGATCCCAAGACACCTGCAGCAATTTAAGAGGAGACACCACCAGAACTCAAGAGGAGCTCTGAGTCCCCTGCCTCAACTCAAGAGGAGCATGCTCGGCAAATCAAGATAAGACCGCAGGACAACTAGAGAGGAACACCACCCCACCACAAGAGAGGAGCCCAGGCACACATCACTATGAGAGAGGGGAACCCATGGCACAATTAGTACAATGCAGCTAGCCACAACTAGAGAGGAGTCCACACACCACATCTGGAGAAGAGCTCCACCACACATTTCAGCTATTGAGAAAAAGCCCTGTCCAATGCACCTAGAGAGGAGACCTCCACCACAATTAGAAACTTGACCACCTACCACAACTCGAGAGTTGAACCCCACAGCAACTAGAGAGGAGCCTTTTGGATAAAACGAAATTGGAAACCCCACCACAACTAGAGATCAGCACCTTGCACACAGCAACTAGAGTAATGCCTGCAACAACTTGAAGGAGCCACCACATCACAACTAAAGAGAAACCCACAGTACAGTGCAACTACACAGAACCCCTGGCCACAACTTGTGTGTTGACCATGCACCACAATGAGAGAGGAGCATGCAAACTACAAGGTAAATAGAGAGGAACCACTGAGTCCATTGCTGCAACACGAGAGGAGCCACTGACCCCAGTGACAGAGGAACTCCCACCAAAACTGGAGAGGTTTACCTTACCACATGTAGAGAGGTGACCAGGAAGACATCACACATAGAGCGGAGTTCCTCTGCTGCACATAGAGATGAGCCCCATGAAGTAACTCGAGAGGAGGCCCTCATAAGCAGAGAGGAACATCCATACAAAAATTTGTGAGGAACACTGAGTGACGAAAGAAAAGAGGAACTCCCTTCACAGCCACCCATCACCACCTAAGAGGAGAGTCCACTGAAACGCTAGAGGAGCCCCAAGTCCACAATTGCAACTGAAGAGAAGGGCTCCACTGCTATTCGAGAGAAGCCACAAGCCACAAGGTGAGAGCATGCCCCCAGACAACATACCTAGAGAGGAGTCACTCTGTGGGAGATATAGATGAGTCCCCCAACCACAATAAGGAGGCCCTGCACATTGCAATGAGAGTGAACTACCTGCAGATATTGCAGCTAAAGAGCCCATCACCATAAATAGAAAGGAGCCTGCACACCACAACTAAGAGTAGGCCACTAGCATATCAAAACTAGAAAAGAGCAGCCACACCATAGCTAGAGATAATCCCTAACCACAACTAGAGAGGAGCTTGCACATCACAATTAGGATCAAACCCACCACAACTACAGAGTTGACCACAACCACAGCTAGAGTAAAGACCCATGCCAAAACAAGTGAGTAGCCACTGGGAAATAGCAACAAGAGAGGAGCCATACTGCACAACCCTGCTAGAGAAGAGTAGACCCAAGATAACTCATGAGTAGGCTCCCCTGCAACTCAAGAGGAACCCTGAGTAACCTCCAACTAGAGAGGAACCTCGAGTTCCCTGCCACGGCTCGAGTGGAACCTTCAGACCTATACTGCAACTCGAGAGGAACCTTGAGTTTCCACCGCAACTCAAGAGGAGTTGTGAGTACTCTGCTGCAACTGGAGAAGGACCCCAAGTTTCTCTCTGAAACTCAAGAATAAACCTGTGTTCCCAACCGCAACTCAACTGGAGCCCCAGGCCCCCTGTTGCCACTTGAGAGGAACCCCGAGTTGCCTGCCTCAACTCAGGAAGAGGCACAATTCCCCAGGTGTAACTAGAGAGGAACCCCAAGTTAGCCCACTGTAACTCAAAAGGACCCCAAGCACCCTGCTGCATTTCGACAGGAGGCACCACCACAACACAAGAAGAGCTCTGAGCCCCTCACCTCAAGAGGAGCTCTCATGGAAAACTGAGACAAGACATCAGCAAAACTAGAGGAGCACCTTGCCACTACAAGAGAGGGACTCAGGCACACATTACTACAAGAGAGGAGCACTCACAGCACAATTAGAGAAGTGCAGCTCGCCAAAACTTGAGAGGAGCCCACATACCACACTTGGAGAACAGTCCCTCCTCACATTGCAACTATTGAGGAAAACCCCTGCCCAATGCAACTAGAGAGGAGACTCACCACCACAACTAGACAGTGGACCTCCACTTCAATTAGAGAGGAACCTGGATAAAACTAGATTGGAAATCCCACCACAGCTGGAGAGTATCCCTTTGCCCACAGCAAACAGAGTAACAACTGCAACAACTCAAAGGAGCCACCACACCAGAAACAGAGAGAAACCCCTAGTACAATGCAACTAGAGAGTGCCCCAGGTCACAACTAGTGTGTTGAACATGCTCCACAATAGGAGAGGAGCCGGCACCCCTAATCTTGACAGGAGTCCCCAGCATACTACAAAGATTGAAGAGCACCACTCCCCAATGCAACTAGAAAGGAACAACCGAGTACTTTGTTGCAAAACGAGAGGAACCATTGGCCACAATGACAGAGGAGACGCCCACCAGAACTAGCGAGGTTTCCCCCACCACAGGTAGAGAGGTGTCCTCCAAGACATCACAAATAGATAGAATCCCCTCTGTAGCAAATAGAGAGGACCACCTTGAATTAACTCGAGAGGGGGCCCTCATAAGTTGAGAGGACCAACCACGATAAAAATTGTGAGGAATGCCTAGTGCCAAAAGAAGAGAGGAACCCTCTGCAGAGCCCCCCTCCCCTTACAACCTAAGAGGAGGGACCACTGAAAACCGAGAGAAGCCCCAAGTCCACAACCACAACTCAGGAGGAGGACTCCACCGCTTAAGTGAAGCCACCAGCGACAATGTGAGAGTATGCACACAGACATCATACCTAGAGAGGAATCAGTATGCGGTAAATATAGATGAGTAAACTCCAACTCAAGAGGAAACACGAGTTCCTTGCCACAGTGCAAGGGGCTCCCTGAGTCCTATGCTGCACCTCGAGAGGAACCCCAAGTTCTTCAGTGCAACTCGAGAGGAACCCTGAGTTCCCCGCCTCAACTAGAGAGGAGGCCCAACTCTCCTGCTGCTACTCGAGAGGAACCCTGTGTTCCCCGTTGGAACTCAAGATAAGCATCAAGTCCCCTGAAGCACTTTGAGAAGATTCCTAAGACCACCACTGCAACTCAAGAGCAACCATGAGAATCCAGCTCAACTGAGAGGAGCCCTATTCCCCTTCACAAGGACATCCCCCAGAAACAAAGACAGAGAAACTCTCCCACCAGACAGAGAGGATCTCCTCACCAAAATGAGAGCGGGGTCCCCAGGACATCGCACCTAAAAAGGAGTCACTTGGCCACAAATAGAGATGAGCCCACTGAAATATGTTGAGAGGAGCTCTGCAAAATTACAGAAGAGCAATCCCATGAAAAACTAGTGAGGAGACTCAGTGCCAGAAGTAGAGAGGACACCCCATCCCATGGAGGCAACCTACCACAACTCGGGAGGAAGCATCACCACAACTTGAGAGGAGCTCTGATTCCCGTGGCTCAACTAAAGAGGAGCTTTCCATGGAAACTGGAGAGGAACTCCTAGTTCCTCTGTACTCGAGCAGAACACCGAGTACCCTCCACAACTCAAGTGGAGCTCCAAGTCCACTGCTGCAACTCTTGAAGAACCCTGAGTTCCCTGCCACAATTCAAAAGGACCCCAAGCTGGCTGCTGCAACTCGAGAGGAGTTCTGAGTCCCCTTCCTCAACTCAAGAGGAGGTCTCACGGCAAATCAAGATAAGACTTCAGCGTTACTAGAGAGGAACACCGCACCATCACGAGAGTCGGGTCCAGGTCGTATCACTACAAGAGAGGAGCACCCACAGCACAATTAGAGAAGTGCAGCTCTCCACATCTACTGAGGAGCCCACACACCACATCTGGAGAAGAACCCCACTGCACATTGCAAATATTGAGGAAAACCCCTGCCCGTTGCCAATAGAGAGGAGACCCCCACCACAACTAGAGAGTTGAACCTCACTGCAAATACAGAGGAGCCTTCTGGATAAAACTAGATTGGAAAACCCACCACAACTAGAGAGGAGCCCCTCACTGAAACTCGAGAGGAGTCCCAGATCTCGCCAGGATCTGCTGCCCCCTTTTAGAAGAGTCCCGAGCTCCCACAGCATATTGATATGTGCTTCCTGAGACAAATAAAGAGGAGCCCACAACCTCAAGTACAGAGATGCTCTCACCACAACTCGAGAGCCCAGTGAACACCACAATTAGCTTGGAGTCCCCTGCCACAACAACAAGTTACACCCTGACACAATTAGAGAGGAGTGTGCATATCACAACTAGAGAGAAGTTACCCACAACTAGCAAGGAGCCCCTGGAAATTGACTTAGAGAGGAGCCCGTTGACACAACAAAAGACAAGCACTGCACCACAACTCCAGACGAGCCTACAATCCTCATGCGGTGAAGAGCCACATAGGCATTCCTCCTATTGAGGAAAAGCCCTTTCCAATAAACAAAGAAAGAAGCACTCTCAACACAACTACAGAGTTGACTACCCATCACAACGAGAGAGAGTCAACCCCAACAAAATTACTGAGGAACCGCTGGTGCCAAAGGTGGAGAGGACCTCCCCTGTGAAGCCACCCACACCCCAACCAGAGAGGACACATCCCCGCAACTTAACAGGAGGCCTCCACCACAACTCAAGAGGAGCCCGCTGGACATCACACATAGAGTGGAGTCACTCTGCTGCTAATAAAGATGAACCTAACACCACAAGTAGAGGGAAGCGTGCACACTAAAGAGAATCAAACCCACTACAACTACAGAGTTGACCCCGACCATGATGATAGAGACGTTCCATGCCAAAACTAGTGAGTATCCACCCAACATTGCTACAAGACAGTAGCCACCCTGCACATCTCTGCTAGAGATGTCTCCCCAAGACAACTCGAGAGGAGGTCCCTCCACAAGTTGAGAGGGACCCTGAGTACTCCTCCCAAACTTGAGAGAAACCCCAGGTTCCCCACCACAGCTCGAGTGGAACCCTGAGACCCACGCTGCAACTGGAGAGGAACACTGTGCTCCCATTTCATCTTGAGAGGAGCTCTGAGTCCCCTGCTGCAACTCAAAAGGAACCCCAAGTTTCCCTCCACAACTCAAGATAAACCCAGAGATCCCCACTACAACTAGAGAGGAGGCCCTTCTCTGCTGCAAATCGAGAGAAATCCCGAGTTACCCAGAGCAACTCAAGAAGAGCCCCAAGTCACCTGATGCAACTCGAGAGGCTTTCCAAGAGGAGCCAAACCCACCACAATCTGAGAGGAGCACTCTACCACAACAGGAGAGGAAGCCCCATACCATTTCTAAAGAGTAGACCACCGCTCCCCACCACAACTAGAGAGGAGTCTGCAAACCACAACTAGAGAGGAGCTGAAACAAAAATGTCAGTTGACCCCACTGCAACTGGAGTGGAGCCCAATGCATAACTATACAGTAGCGTACCACACATAACAATGAGGCAGGAGCCAGCTGCTAATCGCTACTAGAGAGGAGTTGCCCCATGCAGCTCAAGAGGAGGCCCAATTACAACTATACAAGTCACCTGTCCGAATACGAGAGGAACCCTGAGTCTTCCACCATAACTCTACAGGACCCCTATATCATCACAAGGAAGGAGCCCCTGGCAACAAAGAGAGGAATCCCCCACCAAAACTGGAAATGATTCCCCTGTCAAAATTAGAGAGGAGCCCTCTGGCACACTGCACCTAGAGAGGTGGCCCTCTGCCACAAATAGAGACATGGACCCTGACATAACTCAAGATGAGCCTCTCACCATTAGAGTGGAGCAACCCCGTGAAAACTAGAAAGGAGTCCCCAATGCCACAAGTAGAACACTCTCCCCACAGAGAACCCCCAAAGGTTGCACCACCACAATTAGAGAGGAGCCCGGAGTTCCCACCTGAACTTGAGGGAAGACCTATGCCAAAACTCAAGAGAAACCTATGGCCACAATGATAGAGGAACCCACTCGCCAAAACTGGAGATTTCCCCACCACCACAACTGGAGAGAAGAACCAGGACATCGCACCTAGAGAGGGCCCCCTCCACCGCAAATAGAGACGAGCCTCTGCTGCAAGTCGAATAGAATCCCCTACCACCGACAGAGAGGAATAACCTCGACATTACTAGAGAGTAGAAGTCACATGCAACTAGAGAGGAACCCCCTGAACGTCGACAATTGAGAGCAGCATTCTTGTACATTGTGATTATACAGAAGCTTCCTTTCAAAACTGGAAAGGAGGCTTCCATGGCAAAACTAAAGAGGAGGGGCCATGTGATAATTAGAGAGTAGGTTCATGGATATCGCACCTGAAAAGAGTGCCTGTGCACACTGCTACCAGAGAGCAAATCCTCTCCATATTTTGAAAGGAACATTCGACCTCAACTCTAGAGGTGACCTCTGCCCACCATAACTAGAGAAGAGCCCCACTAATACAACCCGAGAGGAGACTGCACAACACTAGAGAGGAGCCCACCAACAAAACTAAGAGTTGACCCCCCACACCAACTAGAGAGGAACCCCACGCTGCAGGTAGTTTAGCCACCAACACATCACAACAAAACAGAAGCCACCCTGCACATTGCTACTAGAGAGGAGCCACCCCGCCTCAACTTGAGGGGAACACCAAGTGTCATTATGCAACTCAAAAGGAGTCCCTCACCACAACTAGAGGGGAGCCCACACACTGCAACTAAAGAGGAGCCCACTCGGACACAACATGAAGAAAGGAGGCCCTGTGCCCCGCCCCTAGAGAGGGGCAATCTCATACACCACGTCTAGAGAGGAAGTTTCACACCACTGCTAAAGAGTTGCCCCTCAAGCCACAAATAGAAATGAGCAAGCAAACTGCACCAAGAGAAGAGCCTCACAGCATTATGCAACAAGACAGGAGTTCCCAATCCAAAACTAGAAAGGACTTCCCCAGGCATAGCACAACTAGGGAAGTGCACCCCAGCACATCACAACTTTGAGCCCAACCGCCAAAACTAGAGGGCTGAATACATGCCAGAGCTAGATAGTTGATCCCCAGGTGCAATTAGTGAAGAGCACACTGCTGCAACTATAGAAGAACCCCCATCCCATATATCGCATCTAGAGTGTAAAACCACTGCCACAACTAGAGTGGACACCCCTGCCACAGGTAGATAGGAGCCGGCCCCACACATCACAGTTAGAGAAAAGTGCCCATGTCCATCAAAACTAGAGTGGAACTCCCACAGGGATCGTAATGAAAGAGGAGGCCAGCACTGCAATTAGAGAGGAGACCCATGCCGTAATTAGAAATAAGCCCCTGTGAACATTGCCATTAGAGAGGAGCATACTCACACCCACACATCACAATTAGACAGAAGAACCCTGCCATGAGTAGAGAGGAACCCACCATGCTGAAACTAAAAAGGACTCCTTCTGCCACAACTATAGAGTAGCCTCCTGCAAATCACAGGAAAAAGGGCCTAGTCACATCACAGAGGATCCACCCCCATCACAATTTGAGAAGAACACTCTATTGCAAGTAGAGAGGAACCCAACTACCACAACGAAAGAAGAGCCTCCCCTGCCACAACTAGAGAGGAGTCTACAAATAACAACTAGAGAGGAGCTGAACCACCAAAAATAAAGAGTGCACCCCTACTGCAACTAGAGTAAAGCCCCATGCTGCAAGTAGACAGTAGCCTGCACACTGCAACTAGATAGGGACCAGCCTGCACATCACTACTAGAGAGGATCTGGCCCACTGAAGCTCGACTGAAGGATCCACCACAACTCTCAAGGAAGCCTGAGTCACCTGTGGTAACTCATGAGACACCAGGAGTTCCCTGCTGCAATTTGACAGAAGCACTTAGCTGTAACAAGAAAAGGAGCCACTGGCCAAAATGACAGAGGGGCTCCCCAGCAAAACTAGAGTGGAGTCCCGCAGGACTTAGAGAGAAGATCCTTCTGCCCCAAATAGAGACAAGCTCCATGAAGTAAGTCGAGTGGAGTCCCTCACAACTAGAGAGCAGCAATCCCAATAATGTTAGTGAGGAACCCCTAGCACCAAAAGTAGAGAGGACCTCCCCCATGGAGGCACCCACACCCCAACCACAGAGGACACAGCCCCATAACTCAATAGGAGTCTGCTGGACATCACAGGGAGTAATGAGCTCTTCTGCTGCTAATAGAGTTGAACCTCACACCACAAAGAGAGAGGAGCTTGCACACCACAACTAGAGGAAATGGAAACCACCACAACTACAGAGTTGACCCTGACCACAACGACAGAGAAGTCCCAGGCCAAAACTAGTGAGTAGCCAACCGACATTGCAACAAGTAATGAGCTACCCTGCACGTCCCTACTAGAGATGAGTCGGCCCAAGACAACTCAAGAGGAGGCCCCACCACAAGTTGGGAGAACCCCTTAATAGGCCCCTAATTTGAGAGGAACACCGAGTTCCCCATCACGGCTTGTGTGGAACCCAGAGTCTTGCAGTGCAACACAAGAAGAACACTGAGTTCATACTGTGACTCGAGAGGAGATCTGAGTCTCCTGCTGCAACTCGAGAGGAACCCCAAGTTCCCCGCTGCAACTCTAGAGGAGGTCTGACTCCCTGTTGCAACTTGAGAGGAACCATGAGAATCCGCCTAAATTCAAGAGGAGCCCTATTCCGCATCACATTGAGAACCCCCAGCAACAAAGACAGAGGCACTCCCCTGCCAGAGCTGGAGAGGATGTCCTCACCACAACTCGAGAGGTGTCCCCAGGACATCACACCTTAAAAGGAGTCGCTCTGCCACAAATAGAGATGAGCCCACTGAAGCAGCTTGAGAGAATACCTTCAAAATTATAGAGGAGCAATCCCGAGAAAAACTAGTGAGGATTGCCCAGTGCCAAAAGTGGAGATGATGCCCCACCCCACAGAGACCACCTACCAAAACACAAGAGGCAGTATCACTGAAACTCGAGAGGACCTTTGTGTCCCCTGTCTCACCTGAAGAGGATCCTTCCATGGCCATTCAAGAGGAACTCCTAGTTCCGCACTGTACATTAAAGGAACACTGAGTACTCACCACAAATCAAGAGGAGCCCTTGTCCACTGCTGGAACTTGACAAAAAAAACCCGAGTTCCCTGCTGCAACTCAAGAGGTGGCACCACCAGAACTCGAATGGAGCTCTGAGTGCCCTTCCTCAACTCAAGAGGCTCTCTCACAGTAAATCGAGAATAAGACTTCAGCACAACTAACCAGTAGCACCATGCCACAATTAGAGATGAGCCCACACCACACCTGGAGAAGAACCCCACTGCACGTTGCAACCACTGAGGAAATCCCCTGCACAATGGAACTAGAGGGGAGACCACCACCATCACTAGAGACTTGACTACCCACCACAACAAGAGTGTTGACCCCCACTGCAAATAAAGAGGAGCCTTCTGGATAAAACAAAATGGCAAACCCCACCACAACTACAGAGTAGGCCCTTGCCCTCAACAAATAGGATAACGACTGCAACAACTCGAAGGAACTACCACACCACAACTAGAGAGAAACTCCTAGTACAGTGCAACTAGTGAGAGCCCCTGACCACAACTAGTGTGTTCACCACATGACACAGCATGAAAGGAGCTTGCAAGCACATCTGAAAAAGAGTTCCCCACAAACCACAGTGATTGAGGAACACCATTGCCCAATGCAAGTAGAGAGGCACCACTAAGTCCTCTGCTGCAAAATGAGAGGAACCAATGTCCAGAATGACTGAGAAGCCCCCCACCAAAACTGGAGAGATTTCCCCCATCACAAGCAGAGAAGAGTCCACAAGATATCACACACAGAAAGGAGTGCCTCTGCAACATATGGAGATATGCCTCCTGACGTAAATAGAGAGGAGGCCCTCACAAATAGAGAGGAACAACCATGCTAAAATCTGTAGGAACATCTAGTGCCAAAAGAAGAGAGGATCCCCTTCAGATCCTCTCATCACAACCTTAGAGGAGAGTCCACTGCAACTTGAGAGGAGCCCCGAGGCCTGTGCCACAAGTCAAGAGGAGGACACTGCTACTTCTTCAGAGAAGTCACCAGCCACAATGAGAGAGGAGGCCTCCAGATGTTATATGTAGAGAGAAGTCACTCTGTGGCAAATAAAGATGAGCCCCACCACCACCACAAGAAAGGAGGCCCCCGCACTTTGCAATGAGAGAGAAGTCCACACAGATATTTCAACTAAAGAGCCCCTTACCATAACTAGAAAAGAGACCACACATCGCAACTAAAGAGTAACCCACCAGCAAACCACAACTGGAAAGAAGCAGGTACACAACAGCCAGAGATAATTGCCCATGACAGCTAGAGAGGAGCCCCCACTGATATTGGAGAGGATCTCACCAGCACACTGCAACTGGAAAGAAACACCCATGCCACATGTAGAGAGGAGTCAACAACAACTAGAGACCCCCACTGAAATTCAAGAGGAGCCCCTTTGCTTCATCTCAACAGGATCTGTTGCCTCTTTTTAGAGGAGCCCGAACGCCCACAGCAAATGGATATGTGCCTCCTGACATCAATAGAGAAGAGGCCACCACCTCAAGTACAGAGATACCCACAACACAACTAGAGATTCCTGTGAAGACCAAAACTAGCATGGAGTCCCTGCCACAACAAGAAACTTGCACCCTGCCACAACTAGAGTGGAGCCTGCACATCACAACTAGAGAGAAGTCCCCAACAACTAGACAGGAGCCCCTGGAGTTCAACTTAGAGAGGAGCCCGCCGGCACAATGATACACAAGCCTCCCACCACAACTCCAGAGGAGCCTGCATTCCTCATGTGGAGGAGAGCTCCATACAAACTGAAACTATTGAGGAAAAGCCCCACAAACACAACTAGAGAGGCACTTCCTTACCACAACTAGAGAAATGACCACTCATCACAAAGAGAGAAGTTGAAACTCAAAATTAGTGAGGAAACCCTAGTGCTACAAGTAGAGAAGACCCATCACCATGGAGCCCCCGCATGACAAACACGATAGCAGGCACAACAGCAACTCAAGAGGAGGCCCGAGTACCTGCAGGAACTCTAGAGGAGCCCCGCGATGAAACTCGAGATGCTCCATGCAGCAACTCGAGAGGTGCCTCCTACTACAACTAGAGAGAAGCCCAGCCACAAATTAAGAGCACCACACACCCTGTAACAATCTTAGAGCCCCCTGCCACACCTGGAAAGGAGCACCTGTTCACAACTAAAGATGAACCTGCAAACCACAACTAGGGAAAAGGCCCCCCAAAATAGAGAGGAGCTCCCAATTGGATCAGAATAAGAGCAGAGCCAAACACAACTTGAAGGGAGAACCCCACCACAAATAGGCATTAACATCGCTGAACGTCACCACTAGAGATGAGCACATCCACATATGACAATTAAATATAACCCCCTTGTGATGAATAGAGAGGAGACCAACACATCACAACTAATGAGGATGCACCCTGCCACAGCTAGAGAGTGCCCTCCTTCACTTCACAACTGGAAAATGTGCCCCTTCACATGACAAGCAGAGAGAAACCACCCCAACCATGGTTCGAGAGGAGCATTCTACCGCAACTAGAGAGGAACCCCCATACCACAACTAAAAAGATTAACCCCACCACAACTAGAAGAGTCTGCAAACCACAACAACAGAGGAGCAGGAAAAAAAAAAAAACTGTCAGTCTAACCCCACTGCAACTAGAGTAGATCATGCCTTAACAATACAGTAGCCCACTGCACATCACAACTACACAGGAGCCAGCCTGCTAATCACTCCTACAGAGGAGCTGTAGTATGCAGCTCGAGAGCAGGCCTCACCACAACTATAAAGGAACACCAAGTCACCTGTGGAAATTCAAGTGGATCCCCGGGTCACCCAATGCATCTTGACAGGAGCCCGATGCTGTCACAAGGAAGGAGCCCTCGGCAACAAAGACAGAGGAGTTCCCACCCAAACTGGAGAGGATTCCCTGGTCAGAACTAGAGAGGAACCTTCTGTCACATTGCGCCTATAGAGGAGCCCCTCTGCTGCAAATAGAGACAAGGCCCCAGAAGTAAACCAAGATGAGCCTCTCACAACTACACCAGGGCCATAACCTGGACACTAGTGAGAAACCGCCAATGCCACAAGCAGAGAGAACACCCTCCCCACAGAGAACCCCCAGAGGTGGCACCACTGCAACTAGGGAGATGCCCCTCCTGAACTTGAGACAAGGCCTATGCCACAACTCAAGAGAAGTCCATGGCTATAACGACAGAGGAGCTCATCCAGCAAAACTGGAGAGTGTCCCCAAACCACAACTAGAGAGGTGATCCTGGACATTACACCTAGAAAGAGTCCCCTCCACCGCAAATAGAGATGAAACCCTCCTGCAAGTTGAGTAGATTCCCCTACCACCATCAGAGAGGCACATCCTTGCCACAGCTAGAGAGTAGACCCCATGCTGCAACTAGAGAGCAGCCCCCTGAACACTGACACTTGAGAAGAGCATTCCCGCACATTGCAATTAGACAGAAGCCTCCTTCCACAACTGGAGAGGGGGCCCCCACTCCACAACTAAAGAGGAGGGGCCATGCCAAAATTAGAGAGTAGGCTCGTGTATATCACAAAAGAGTGCCTGTGCACATTGCTACCCGAGAGGAAACCCCCACCACAATCAGAAAGGAAAAATCTACTGCAACTCTAGAGGTGCCCACCACACATCACAACAATAGAAGAGCCCCCCCAACACAACTTGAGAGGAGCTTGCACACTATAACTGAAGAGGAGCCCACCCAACACAACTAACAGCTGACTCTCCACACCAACTAGAGAGGAGCCCCATGCCACAGGTTGTGTAGCCACCCACACACCGAAACTAAACAGAAGCAAACCTGCACAATGCTACTGGAGAGGAGCCACCCCACCACAGCTCGAATGAAGGCACCACCACAACTCGAGAGGAACACGAATTCCCCCAATGCACATCGAGAGGAGTCTCCCACCAAAACTAGAGAGGAGCCCACCCAGACACCACAAGTAGAAAGGAGGCCTCACACCCTGTAACTCGAGAGGAGCAATCTCACACACCACATCCAGAGAGGAGGCTCTACACCACTACTAGAGAGTAGCCCCTCAAGCTACAAATAGAAATGAGTCTGAAATTGAACCTGGAGAAGAGCTGCACAGCACAATGCAACAAGACAGGAGTTCCCACTTCACAATTAAACAGGACTTCTCCAGGCACAGAACACTGAGGGAGGACCACCCCGTCATATCACAACTAGAGGGAAGCCCAACTGCTAAAACTAGAGTTGAATGCACACCACAACTAGATAGTTGACCCTCAGGCACTAGTGAGGAGCACAATGCAGAAAACTAGAGAGGTTCCATCTCCCCCCATATATCGCAACTAGAGTGGAGCACCACCTCCACAACTAAATGGACACCCCTGCCACAGGTAGATACAAGCCCTCCCCACACAGCACAATTAAAGAAAAGTGCCCATGCACATCACAACTAGAGTGGAACTCCCACATGGATCATTACAATAGAAGAGGGCAACGCTGGGACTAGAGAGGAGACTTCTTTCACAACTAGAGATAAGCACCCCTGAACATCGTCATTAGAGAGTAGCACACCTACACATCACAATTAGACAGAAGCCTCCTGCGATGAGTAGACTGGAGCCCACCATGCCATAACTAAAGAGGACTTCCACTGCCACAACAAGACAGTAGCCTCCTACTATCGTAACTAGAAAAAGCATCCCTTCAGTTCACAACCAGAGAGGAGACACTCCCAGCACAATTTTGAGAAGAGTATTCTACTGCAATTAGAGAAGAGCCCAATTACCACAACTAAAGAGAACCCCTCCCCCACCGCCGCAACTAGAAAGGAGTCTGCAATTGAGATTTAGAGAGGAGTCACTGCACCACCAATAAAGAATGGACCCCCACTGCAACTAGATTGGAGCCCCATATAGCAACTAGACAGGAACCAGCCTGCATTTTGCTACTAGAGAGCATCTGCCCCACTGCAATTCGAGAGGAGGCTCCACTGCAACTCTAAACAAACCACAAATAAACTGCTGCAACTCAAGGGGAACCCCGGGTTCCCCACTGCAACTTTACAAAAGCCCTATGCTGTAACAGGAAAGGAGCCCCTGGCAACAATGACAGAGGAGTCGCTCCCCCAAAACTGAAGTGGATTCCCCTGGCACAAATAGTGGAGTCACCCAGGACATAACACCTAAAGAAAAGCCACTCTGTCACAAATAGAGATGAGCTCCCTGCAGTAAGTTGTGTGGAACCCCTCACAACTAGAGAGAAGTGACCCCACTAAATATTAGTCAGGAATCCTAGCACCAAAAGTGGAGAGGATCTCCTCTGTGGAGCCACCCACACTCCAAGAAGAGAGGACACAGGCCCACAACTCGAGAGGAGCCCTCCACCACAACTCAAGAGGAGCCCAGTGGACATCACATATAGAGAGGAGCCCCTCTGCTGCTAATAGAGACGAACCTCACACCATAACTGTAGAGAATCTTGTACAGCACAACTAGAGAAAATCGAACCCACCACAAACACAGACTTGACCCCGACCACAACTAGAGAAAAAACCCATGCCAGAATTAGTGAGTACCCACCCACACACTACTGCAAGACAGGAGTACATCCTGTACATGCCTGCTAGAGACAAGTTGCCCCTAGACAGCTATAGAGAAAGCCCCACTGCAACTGGAGAGGCACACTGCATCCCCCACCACAGCTCTAGTGTAACCCTGAGTCCTGCACTGCAACACGAGATGAATCGCGAGTTCCCGCCAAAACTCCAGAGGAGCTCTGAGTCCCTGGCTGCAAGTCAGAGTTTCCCACCACATCTCAACAGGAACACTAAGTTCCTCACCTCAACTCAAGAGGAGGTCCAACTCTGTTGCTGCCACTCAAGAGGAACCCCGAGTTCCCTGTTACAATTCAAGACAAGCCTCAATCCCCCTGATGCATCTCATGAGGGTCCTAAGACCCCCACTCCAAATCAAGAGTGAGGATCTACCTCAATTCAAGAGAAGCCCTATTCCGAATCAAGAGGGTGGCCCCCGGCAACAAAAACAGAGGTACTTCCCCTCCAGAGCTGGAGAGGTTCCAATCACCGCAACTAGAGAGGTGCCCCCAGGACATTGCACCTAAAAAGGAGTCCCACTTCTGTAAATAGAGCTGAGTAAACTGAAGTAACTTTAGAGGAGACCCTCAAAATTAGAGAGTAGCAATCCCACCAAAAACTACTGAGGAGACCCCTGTACCAAAAGTAGAGAGGACTGCTCGCCCCACGAAGACACACACCCACCACAACTCGAGAGGAGCTCTGAGTCCCCTGCCTCAACTCAAGAGGAGCCTTGTACGGCAAGTTGAGAGGAACTCCGAGTTGTGTGCTGTATTTGAGAGGATTATCGAGTAAGCACCACAACTCGAGAGGATCCGCAAGTACACTGCTGCAACTCGAGAGGAACCCAGAGTTCACCACCACAACTCTAAAGGAACCTGAGCCCCTGTGGCAACTCGAGAGGAACTCCGAGTTCACCGACACAACTCGAAAGGGCCTGGAGCCCCCTACTGAAACTCGAGAGGAGGCACCACCAGAACTCGAGAGGAACTCTGAGTCCCCTGCCTCAACTCAAGAGGAGTTCTCATGGCAAATCGAGATAAGACCTCAGCACAACTAGAAAGGAGCACCACGCCACCACAAGAGAGGAGCCCAGGCAGACAAAACTACAAGAAAGGAGCACCCACGGCACAAATATAAAAGTGCAGCTCAAGACAACTAGAGAGGAGACCACATACCATACTTGGAAAAGTTCCCCACCCCACGTGCCTACTGTTGAGGAAAATCTCTGCCAAATACAACTAGAGAGGAGACCCACACCACAACTAGAGACTTGAACACCCACCACAACTAGGGTGTTGACCCCCAGGGCAACTAGAGAGGAGTGTTCTGGATAAAACTAGATTGGAAAACCCACCACAACTAGAAAGTGGTACCTTGCCAACAGCAACTAGAGTAACGATTGTAACAACTCAAAGGAGCCACCACACCACAACTAGAGAGAAACCCCTAGTAAAGTGCAACTAGAGAGAGCTCATGGTCACAGATAGTGTGTTGAACCCGGGCCACAACCAGAGGGGAGGCTGCACATCGCATCTGGAGATGAATCTGAAACATATTGCAAAGATTTAGGAACACCACTGTCCAAGACAACTAGACAGGAACCACCAAGTCCTTTGCTTCAACAGGAGAGGAGTCAGTGACCACAATGACAGAGGAGTCCCCCACCAGAACTGGAGAGGTTTCCTCCACCACAAGTAGAGAGGAGTCCACCAAGACATCACACATAGAGGAGTCCCTTTGAAGCAGATAGAGATGAGCAACCTGAAGTAACTCTAGACGAGGCCCTCACAAGTAGAGAGGAGCAACCACATTAAAATTTGTGAGAAACACCTAGGGCCAAAAGAAGTGAGGACCCCCATTGCAGAGACCCTCATCACAACCTAAGAGGAGGGACCACTGCAACGCAGGAGAAGCTCCAAGTCAAAGTTATAACTCAAGGGAAGACTCCACCCCTACCCAAGAGAAGCCACCGGCCACAATGCGAGAGGATGCCCCCCAAAATCATGACAAATATAGTTGATCTCTCCCACCACAACATGCACTGTATACTGCAATGAGAGTAAACTCCTTTCACATATTGTAACAAAGAGTCCCTCACCATAACTAGAAAGGAGCCCACATACTGCAACTAGAGAGTAGCCCACCAGCACACCACAACTAGAAATGAGCAGCCACACCACAGCTAGAGATAACCCCCACCACAACTAGAGAGGAGCCCCCATTGATATTTGAGATGAGCTCACCAGCACACTACAACCTAGAAAGAAACCTCCATGCCACAAAAAGAGAAGAGTCACAAAACATAACTAGAGAGGAGTCCCCCACCACTGAAACTCGAGAGGAGACCCATGCTTCCTCTCCATACAATCCTCTCCCTTGTTTTAGAGGAGCCCTGCACCCCCACAGAAAATTGATATATGCCTCCTGAGACAAACATATGCCCACCACCGCAAGTACAGAGATGCCCCCACCACAACTTGAGAACCCCTTGAACACCACAACTAGCTTGCTGTCCCCTGCCACAATAAGAAAGTTGCACCTTGCCACAACTAGAAAGGAGCCCGAACATCCCAACTAGAGAAAGGCCTGCACAACTAGACAGGAGCCCCTAGAAATCGACTTAGAGAGGAGGCTGATGGCACAAGAATACACAAGCCTTCTACTACAACTCCAGAGAAGCCTGCATTCCTCATATGGAGAAGAGCCATATACACACTGCAATTATTGAGGAAAAGGCACACCCAACACAACTAGAGAGAATCTTCCTCTCCACAGCTAGAGAGTTGACTGCCCATCACAACTAGAGAAAGTCAACTCCACCAAATTAGTGAGGAAACCCTAGTGCTAAAACTAGAGAAGATGCCTCACCCTGGAGCCCCGCACATGACATACACGAGAGGAGGCCCAACCACAACTCAAGAGGAGACCCGAGTACCCTGCAGAAACTCTAGAAGAGCCCTACAACACAAGTTGAGAGAAGCCGCTGTCCACAACGAAAGAGGAACCCTCTGGACATCACATCTAGAGAGGAGCCAATACACTGCAAATACATACAAAGCCCACACCACAACTAGAGAGGAGATCCCCTTCACATCACAATGAGAGGAGGGCCCTCAGACATCACAACTGAAGAAGAGCACCTCGCCGCACCTCGAGTGGAGCATGCGCACTGCAACTAAAAACAGGCCACCATTTTACATCTATAGAGAAGTCCACCACTGAACTTGGAGAGGAGCTGCCCACTGACTTAAGAGGAGCTCACCAGCACACCACTAGTAGAAAGGAGGCACTATACCACAGCTAGAGAGGAGTCCCCCACCACAATTACAGATGAGTCTCCCACAAAAACTCCAGAGGAGCCACCTACAACAAATCGAGAGGTGCCTCCCACTACAACTAGAGAGGAGTCTCAGACACAAATTGAGAGCTAGCTGTACCCTGCAACTAGCTTAGAACCCCCTGCCACAACTAGAAAGGAGCACCCCTCCAAAACTAGCGAGGAGCCTGCACACCATAACTAGAGATAAAGTCCCCACAACTAGAGAGGAGCTCCCACTCACATCGTAATAAGAGAGGAGCCCCACACCAAAACTATAGGGCAGAATCCCACTTTAGGAGACACTAGCCCCACTGAACTTTGCCACTAGAGAGGGGTACACTCACACATTACAATTAAATGTAAGTCCTCTGCCTTGAATATAGAGGAGCTCAACATGCCACAACTAAGGAGGGTGCCCCCGGTCTTAACGAGAGAGTATGCTGCTTCACATCACAACTGGAAAAAAGTGCCCCTTCACATCACAAGCAGAGGGGAGCTACCTCCACCTCAATTCGAGAGGAGCACTCTATCACTACTAGACAGGAACCCTCATACCACAACTAAAGAGGAGCACACCCCCCCTCCACCACAACTAGAGAGGAGTCTGCAAACCAAAACTACTGACAAACTGAAACAAATACATCATTGACCTCCACAGCAACTAAAGTGGAGCCACATGCCATAACTATACAGTGAAAGTGAAAGTGAAGTCACTCAGTCATGTCTGACTCTTTGCGACCCCATGAACTGTAGCCTACCAGGCTCTTCCGTCCATGGGATTTTCCAGGCAAGAATACTGGAGTGGGTTGCCATTTCCTTCTCCAGGAGATCTTCCTAACCTAGGGATTGAACCCGGGTCTCCCACATTGTAGGCAGATGCTTTACTGTCTGAGCCACCAGGGAAGTCTATACAGTAGCCTACCACATATCACAAGTAGACAGGAGAGAGCCTGATAATCGCTATTAGAGAACAGCTGCCCCACACAGCTTGAGGAGTTTCCTCCACAACTTTAAAGGAACCCCAAGTTACCTATCGCAATTCGAGAGGAACCCTGAGTTCCTCACCTCAATTCAACAGGCACCCTATGCCGTCACAAGGAAGGAGCCCCAGGCGATAAAGACAAAGGAGGGGACCCACCAAAATTTTAGAGGATTCCCCTGCCAAATCTTGAGTGGAGCCCTCCAGCACATTGCACCTAGAGAGAAGCTCCTCTGCCACAAATAGAGGTGAGGCCCCTGAAGTAACTCAAGAGGACCTCCTCACAACTACAGTGGAGCAAACCCATGAAAACTAATGAGAATTCCCCAATGCCACAAGTAGAGAGAACACCCGCCCCACAGAGAACCACCAGAGGTGGTACCACCACAACTAGAGAGATGTCCTGAGTCCCCTCCTGAAATTAAGAGGAGGCCTATGCCACAACTCAAGAGAAGCCCATGGCCACAACGACATAGGAGCCCACCTGGCAAAACTGGAGAGTGCCCCCCCCCCAACTAAAGAGATTATCTCGGACATCGCACTTAGAAAGCATCCCCTCCACTGCAAATAGAGACGAACCCCTCCTGCAAGTTGAGTAGATTCCCCTACCACCATCAGAGAGGTGCATCCTTGTCACAGCTAGAGAGTAGACGCTCCACCACAATTCAAGAGGAACATGAAGTCCCTTGACACACATCAAGAGGAGTCTCCCACCACAATTAAAGAGGAGCCCACACATGGAAACAAGAGAGGAGCTCACCACATGTAGGAAGGAGGCCAGGCACCCCATAACTAGAGAGGAGCAATTTCACACACCACATCTAGAGAGGAGGCTCTACATCACTTCTAGAGAGTAGCCCCTCAAACTACAAATAGAAATGAGCCAGCAAATTGAACCTGGAGAAGAGCTACACAGCATAATGCAACAAGACGGGAGTTCCCACTCCACAACTAGACTGGACTGCCGCAGGCACAGCACTAAGGTGGACTACCCCAGCACATCACAACTAGAGAGAAGCCCAACCGCCAAAGCTAGAGAGTTGAATATATGCTATAACTAGATAGTTGACCCTCAGGCACAACTAGCGAGGAGCACACTGCCAAAACAGAGAAGTGCTACCCCCCTCCCCACCGTACATTGAAACTAGAGTGTAGTACCACCACAACTAGAGTGGACACTCCTGCCACAGGTAGATACGAGCCCTCCCCACACATCACAATTAGAGAAGAGTGCCCATGCACATCACAACTAGAGTGGAACTCCCACATGGATCATAACGATAGAGGAGGGCAATGCCAGAACTAGAGAGGAGACCTCTTCCACAACCAGAGATAAGTGCCCCCGAACATCGCCACTAGAAAGAAACATACCCACACATCACAATTAGACATAAGTCCCCTGCAATGAGTAGAGTGGAGCCCACCATGCCACAACTAAAGAGAACTCGCACTGCCACAACTATATTGTAGCCTCCTGCTATGGTAACTGGAAAAAAGCATCCCTTCACTTCACAATCAGAGAGGAGCCACTCCCAGCACAATTTTGAGAAGAGCACCCTACCACAAATAGAGAAGAGCCCAACTACCACAACTAAAGAGAAGTCCCTGTGCTACAAATAGAGTGGAGTCTGCAAAGGAGATCTAAGAGGAGCCGCCTCACCACAAGTAAAGAATGGACCTCCACTGCAACTAGAGTGAAGCCCCATGCTGCACCTAGACAGGAGCCAGCCTGCATTTTGCTACTAGAGAGCATCTGCCCCACTGCAGTTCGAGAGGAGGCTCCACCGCAACTCTAAAGAAATCCCGAATAATCTGATGCAACTCAAGGGGAACCCCGAGTTCCTCACTGCAATTTGACAAAAGCCCTATGCTGTAACAGGAAAAGAGTCCCTGGCCACAATGACAGAGGTGCCCCTCTGCCAAAACTGAAGCAGATTCTCCGGGCACAAATAGTGGAGTCACCCAGGACATAACACCTAGAGAGAAGACCCTCTGCTGCAAATAGAGATGAGCTCCCTGAAGTAAGTCGATTGGAATCCCTCAAAACTAGAGAGAAGCAACCCCATTAATATTAGTGAGGAACCCCTAACGCCAAAAGTAGAGAGGACCTTCCCTGTGGAGCCACCCACATCCCAAGCAGAGAGGACACAGCCCACCAACTCAAGAGGAGCCCTCCACCACAACTCAAGAGGAGCCCGCTGGATATCACACATAGAGAGGATCCCCTCTACTGCTAATAGAGACGAACCTCACACCACAACTATAGGAAATCTTGTACATCACAACTAGAGAAAATTGATCCCACCACAAGAACAGAGTTGACTCCTACCACAACTAGAGAAAAAAATCCATGCCAGAACTAGCGAGTAGCCACCCACACATTGCCACAAGACAGGAGCCATCCTGCACATCCCTGTTAGAGATGAGTCAGCCCTAGACAACTCTAGAGGAAGCCGTACTGCAATTCAATAGGCACACTGTATTCCCCACCATGGCTCTAGTGTAACCCTGGGTCTGGCACTGAATCTTGAGAGGAAACTTGAGTTCCTGCCACAACTCGAGAGGGTCTCTGAGTCCCCTAGATCAACTCAAGAGGAGCATCCCGTGGCAACTCCAGAGGAACTCCAAGTTCCACGCTGTACTTGAGAGAAACACTGAATTCCCATTGCAATTCGAGAGGAGACCTGATTCCACTGCTGCAACTCGAGAGGAACACCAGGTTCCATGCCTCAGCCTGGGAGGAGGCCCAACTCCCCTGCTGCAACTTGAGAGGAGCCTTGAGTTCCCTGTTGCAACTCGAGATGAGCCCCAAGCCCCATGATGTAACTCAAGAGGATTCCCGATACCGCCAATGCAACTAAAGAGGAACGATGAGAATCTGCCTCAATTGAAGTCGAACCCTATTCCACATCATGAGGAGAGCACCCGGCAACAAAGAAAGAGGCACTCCCCTGGCACAGCTGGAGAGAATCCCATCATCACATCTAGAGAAGAGCCCCTAGGACATTGCACCTAAAAAGGAGTCACTCTACCACAAATAGAAATGAGTCCACTGAAGTAACTCAAGAGGAGACCAGAATGCCCTGGCGCAACTCGAAGGACCCTCAGCCCCCAGCTGCAACTCGAAAGGAGGCAGCACCAGAACTCGAGAGGAGCCCCAAGGCCTCTCAAGAGGAGCTATCACAGCAAATTGAGATAAGATCTCAACACAATTAAACAGGAGCACCACGCCACCACAAGAGAGGAGCCCAGGCACACATCTCTACAAGAGAGGAGACACCCACGGCACAATTAGAGGAGTACAGCTTGCCACAACTAGAGAGGAGACCACACACCACATCTGGAGAAGACCGCACATTGCAACTATTGAGGAAAACCCCTGACCAATGCAACTAGAGAGGAGACCCCCACAACAACTAGAGAATTGACCCACACTGCAACTAGAGAGGAGCCTTCTCAATTAAACTCGGTTAGAAAGCCCACCACAACAAGAGAGTAGCCCCTTGCACACTGCAACTACAGTAACAACTAAAACAACTCAAAGGAGATACCACATCACAACTAGAGAGAAAGCCAGGTACAGTGCAATTAGAGAGAGCCCCTGGCCTCAAATAGTGTGTTGACAATGAGCCACAGTGAGAGACGAGCCTGCACACCGCATCTGGAGAAGAGTCCCCTGCATACCACAATGACAGAGGAACACCAATGCCCAACACAACTAGAGAGGAACCACCGAGTCCATTGCTGCAACACAACAGGAGCCACTGGGGACAAGGACAGAGGAGACCCCACCAAAACTGGAGAAGCTTCCCCCATCACCAATAGACAGGAGACCACCAAAGCATCAAACTTAGAGAGGAAACATTCGGCTGCAAACAGAGAAGACTTCCCTGAAGTAACTCGAGAGGAGGGCCCTCACAAGTAGACAGGATCAACCACGCTAAAATTTATGAGGAACACCTACTGCCAATGAAGAGCAGAGGCCTCTGCAGAGGCCCCCATCACAACCTAAGAGGAGGGACCACTGCAACTTGAGAAGAGCTCCGAGTCCACTGCCACAACTCAAGAGGAGGACTCCTCCACTACTCAAGAGAAGCCAGAGGGCACAACGAGAGAGTATGCACCCCAGATATCACACCTAGAAAGGATTCACTCTGTGACAAATATAGAAGAGCCCCCACCACAACAAGAAAGGAGGCCCTTGCAGATTGCAATGAGAGAGGACCCCCCTCAGATACTGCAACTAAAGTGTCCCTCACCATAACTAGAAAGGAGTCTGCATACCACAACTAGAGATTAGCCCACCAGCACACAACTAGAAAAGAGCATCCACACCATGGCTAGAGATAATCTCCCACCACAACTAGAGAGAAACCACCACTGATGCTCGATATGAGCTCACCAGCACACTGCAACTAGAAAGAAACACCCGTGTCACAGATGTAGAGGAGTCCTTGACCACAACTAAATAGGAACCCCCCATTGAAACTCGAGAAGAGCCCCCTGCTTCATCTCAAAAGGATCTAATGCCTCCTTTTAGAGGAGCCCTGAGCCCCCACACCAAATCAATATATTCTGCCTGAGAAAAACACAGAGGAGCACACTACTGCAATTACATAGTTGTGCCTACCACAACTGGAGAGTCCTTGAATATCCCAAGTATCTTGGAGTACCCTGCCACAACAAGAAACTAGCACCTTACCACAACTAGAGTGGAGCATGCACATCAAAATTAGAGAGAAGCCCCTGACGACTAGACAGGAGCTCCGGGAAATCGTCTCTTAGACGAGCCCACCGGCACAATAGGGAAGCCTCCGTATATAGCTCCAGAGGAGCCTACATTCCTCATGCGGAGAAGAGCCCCATTCACCGCAACTATTGAGGAAAAGCCCCTCCCTACGTGACTAGAGAGGAGCTCACTCACCACAACTAGAGATA
Organism: Giraffa tippelskirchi; assembly: GCF_054371585.1. Taxonomy (NCBI): domain Eukaryota; kingdom Metazoa; phylum Chordata; class Mammalia; order Artiodactyla; family Giraffidae; genus Giraffa; species Giraffa tippelskirchi. The sequence goes on along the minus strand of NC_137288.1, from coordinate 11,033,094 downwards.
GAACACCCATCACAACTAGAGAAGGTAAACTCCACCAAAATTTCTGAGGAACTCTTAGCACCAAAGGTAGAGAGAACCTCCACAGTGCAGCCACCCCTTCCCCAACCAGAGAGGACACAGTGGCATAAATCCAGAGGAGTCCTCCACCACAACTCGAGAGGAGCCCACTGGACATCACACATAGAGAGGGACCCCTCTGCTGCTAATAGAGATGAACCTCACACCACAACAAGAGAGGAGCTTGCACACCACAACTAGAGAGAATCAAATACATCACGACTACAGAGTTGATCCCGACCATTTCTAGAGTAAAGACCCATGCTAAAACTTGTGAGTATGCACCCACACATTGCAACAAGACAGAAACCGCCCTGTACATCCCTGCAAGAGAAGAGATGCCCCAAGACAAGTCGACAGGAGGCCCCATGGCAACTCAAGATGAACCCTGAACACTCCCCCCAGCTCGAGAGGAACCCCGAGTTTCCCGTCATGGCTTGAGTGGAACCCTGTGTCCCACGCTACAACTTGAGAGGAATCCTGAGATCTTGCCACAACCCTAGAGGAGCTCCGAGTCACCTGCTGCAACTTGACAGGAACCCTGAGTCTCCCACCACTACTCGAGAGGAATCCTACATTCCCACTCGAAACTTGAGTGGAGCCCCAAACCACTATTTTAACTCAAGAGGAACCCCGAGTCTCCCACCACAACTAGCGAGGAAACCTGAGTTCCAAGCCACAATTTGAGAGAGGGCCTGACTCCCCTGCTGCAGCTCAAGAGGAACCCCGAGGTCCGAATCACAACTGGAGACGAGTCCCAAGCCCCCTGATGCAACTTGAGAGGATTCCAAATATCCCCAACGAAACTCAAGAGAACTGTAAGAATCCGCCCTAATTCAAGAGGAGCCATATTCTGAATCATAAGGGGAGCCCCCAGCAACAAATCAGTGACACTCCCCCGCCAGAGTTGGAGAGGATCGCCTCACCACACCTAGAGAGGAAGCCCCAGGACATCTCACCTAAAAAAGTGCCACAAATAGAGAGGAGCACACTGAAATAACTCGAGAGAATCTCTCACAATTGTGGAGGAGAAATCTCGTAAAAAACAAGTGAGGAGGACCCAGTACCAAAACTAGAGGGGACTCCCCACCCATGGAGACAATCCATCACAACTCTAGAGGAGACAAAATGAAACTCAACAGGAGCTTTGAGTCCCCTGCCTCAACTCAAGTGGAGCCTTCCACGGCAACTCAAGAGGAACTCTGAATTCCAGGCTGTAATTGAGAGGAACAAGTACCCACTGCAAATCGAGAGAAGCCCTGAGCCAATTGCTGCAAATGGAGAGGTGGCACCAAAAGAACTCGAGAGGAGTTCTGAGTTCCCTGCCTCAACTCAAGAGGAGCTATCATGGCAAATCCAGGTAAGACCTCAGCACAACTAGAGAGGAGCACCATGCCACCACAAGAGAGGAACCCAGGCATACATCACTACAAGAGAGGATCACCCTCAATTAGAGAAGTGCAGCTTGCCACAATTAGAGAGGAGCCCACACACCACATCTGGTGTAGAGCCCCACCACACATTGCAACCTCTGTCCAATGTAATTAGAGAGGAGACCTCCACCACGAGTAGAGACTTGACCACCCATTACAAATAGAGAGTTACCCAACTGTGACAAGAGAGGAGCCTTCTGGATAAAACTGTATTGGAAACCCCAGCACAACTAGAGAGCAGCCTCTTGCCAATAGCAAATAGAATAACAAGTGTAACAACTCAAAGGAGCCACCACACCTCAAATAGTTAGAAACCTCTAGTACAGTGCAACTAGGGAGAGCCCCTGGCCACAACTAGTGTGTTGACTAGGTGCCACAATGAGAGAGGAGCCTGCAAACCACATCTGGACAAGAGGCCCCACATCCCACAATGACTGAGGAGCAACACTGCCTAACACAACTATAGAGGAACCACCGAGTCCTGTGCTGCAACATGAGTGGAGCCACTGGCCACAAAAACAAAGGAGCTACCCACCAAAACTGGAGAGGTTTCCTCAGCCACAAGTAGAGAGGAATCCACCACGACATCACACATAGAGAAGAATCCCTCTGCTGCATATAAAGATGAGCCCACTGAAATAACTCAAGAGTAGGCCATCACAAATAGAGAGGAGCAATCATGCTACAATTTTGAGGAACACGTAGTTCCCAAAGAAGAGAGAACCGCCCTGTAGAGCCCCCCATCACAACCTAAGAGGAGACCTTGATGCAAATCGAGGAGCCACAAGTCCACTGCAACAACTCAAGAGGACTCCACCGCTCCTCGAGAGAAGCCACCAGCCACAATGGAAGAGAATACCCCAGACAGCATATCTAAAAAGTGTCACTCTGCAGCAAATATAGATGAGCACCCCCACCAAAAACAAAGGAAGCCCCTGAACATTGCAATGAGAGAGGACTCACTGAAGATATTGCAACTAAAGAGCCCCTCACCATAACTAGAAAGGAGCCAGCATACCACAACTAGAGAGCAGCTCACCAGCACATCAGAACTAGAAAGGAGCAGCCACACTGCAGCTAGAGATATTTCCCACTGATACTCAAGAGGAGCTCACCAGCACACTGCAACTATAAAGAAACCCCCAAGCAACAGGTAGAGAGGAGTTGCCAACCACAACTAGAGAAGAGCCTGCCACCGAAACTCAAGAGAAGCCACCTGCTTCATGTCGACAGGATCTACTACCTAATCTTAGAGGAGCCCTGAGGCCCCGTAACAAATTGTTATGTGCCTGCTGAGACTATTAGAGAGGAGCCAACCACCACAAGTACAGAGATGCAACCACCACAACACGAGAGCCCCGTGAAGACCACAACTAGCTTGGAGTGCACTGACACAACAAGAAACTTGAACCTTGCCACAACTACAGAGGAGCCTGCCCATCAAAACTATAGAGAAGACCTGCACAACTAGACAGGAGCCACTGGAATTCGCCTTTGAGAAGAGCCCGCTGTCACAACAGTACACAAGCCTCCTGCCACAACTTCAGAGGAGACTGCATTCCTCAGGTGGAGAAGAGCCCCACACACCCCACAACTGTTGTGGAAAATCCCCACCCAATGCAACTAGCCAGGTGCCCCTACAACCCAACTAGAGAGTTGACCACCTGTCACAATAGAGAGGGTCAACCTCACCAAAGTTAGTGAGTAAGCCCTAGTGCTAAAAGTAGAGAAGACCCCCCTCACTGTGGAGTTCTCCACATGACAAACGTGAGACGAGGCACACCCGCAACTCAAAAGGAGACCCGAGTACCCTGTGGAAACTCTAGAGGAGCCCTACAATGCAACTCAAGAAAAGCCACTGTCCTCAATGAGAGAGACGCCCTCTGGACATCACATCCAGAGAGGCGCTCCCATGGAACAATTAGACAAGTGCAGCTCACCCACATGTAGGGAGGAGCCTGCACACCACATCTGGAGAAGAGTCCCACGCATACCGCAATGATTGAGAAACACCACTGCCCAAGGCAACTAGAGAGAAACCACCGAGTCCTTTGCTGAAATATGAGAGGAGCCACTGGCCCCAATGCCAGAGGATCCCCCCACCAAAACTGGGGAAGTTTCCCTCACCACAAGTAGAGAGAAGTCCACCAAGACATCACACGTAGATAGGAATGCCTCTGCCGAAGATAGAGATGAATCCCCCAAAGTAACTTGGGAGGAGGCCCCCACAAATAGAGAGGAGCGACCACACAAAACTTTGTGAGCAAAACCTAGTGCCAAAAGAAGAAAGGACTATCCTGCACACCACCCATCAGAATATAAGAGCAGCGACAACTGAAACTCGAGAGAAGCCACAAGTCCACTGTCACAACTCAAGAGGAGGACGCCACTGATATTTGAGAGAAGTCACAGACCACAGTATGAGAGGATGTGCCCAGATATAGTACCTGAAGATGAGTCACTCTGAGGCAATTATAGATGAGCCCACCAACCACAACAAGAATAAAGGCCCCTGCACATGGCAATGAGAGAGGACTCCCCTCAGATATTGCAACTAAAGAGACCCACACCATAAATAGAAAGGAGCCCACACACCACAACCACAACTAGAGAGTAGCCCACTAGCACATCACAACTACAAAGGAGCAGCCACATCACAGCTGGAAAAAATCCCCCACACAACTAGAGTGGAGCCCCCACTGATATTTTAGAGGAGCTCACCAGAATACCACAACTAGAAAGAAACCCCCAAGCCACAGGTAGAGAGGAATCCTCAACCACAATTAGAGAGGAGTCTGCCACTGAAACTTGAGAGGAGCCACCTGCTTCACCTCAACAGGATTCACTGCCTCCTTTTAGAGGATCCCAAACCCCCACAGCAAATTGATATGTGCATCCTGAGACAAACAGAGAGGAGTCCACCACTGCAAGTACAAAGAAGCTCCCCACCACAACTTGAGAGCACTGTGAATACCACAGCTAGCTTGGAGTCCATTGCCACAATAAGAAAGTTGCACCTTGCCACCACTAGAGAGGAGCCAGAACATCACAACTAGAGAGAAACCCCCACAATTAGACAGGAGCCCCTGGAAATTCACTTAGAGAGGATCTTGCCAGCACAACAATACACAAGCCTTCTGCCTCAACTCCAGAAGAGCCTGCATTCCTCATGTGGAGAAGAGCCAAACACACACCATAACTATTGAGGAAAAGCCTCAGCATCAGAGAGCCACCCACTGAAACTTAAGAGGAGATCACCAGCACACCACAACTAGAAAGGCGGCCCCACATCACAGCTAGAAAGGAGTCCCCCACCATAATTACAGATGAACCCCGCACAAAATCTCGAGAGGTGCCCCCTACAGCAACTCAAGAGATGCCTCTCACTACAGCTAGAGAGAAGCCACGGCCACAAGTTGAAAACCCCATGCACCCTGCAACAAACTTAGAGCCCACTACCACAACTAGAAAAGGATCAACCCTCCACGACTAGAGAGAAACCTGCACACCTCAACTAGAGAGGAGCCCACCTGACATAATTAAGAGTTGACATCTGACATCAACTAGAGAGGATCCCCATGCTGCAGGTAGTGTAGCCACCTACACGTTGCAACTAAACAGAAACCACCCTGCACATTGCTAGTACAGAGGGCCACCCCACCTCCACTGGAGTGGAGGCTCCACCTCACCTCGAGAGGAACACCAAGGCCCCTGATGAAACTCCAGCGGAGTCCCCTACCAGAACTAGAGAGGAGCCCACACACTGCAACAAGAGAGGAGCCCACCTAGACACATGTGGAAAGGAGGACCCTAACCCTGCAACTAGAGAGGGGCAATTTTGCACACCACATCTTGAGAGGTGGCTCCACACCACTACTAGAGAGTAGCCCATCAAACCACAAATAGAGATGAGCCAGCAAACTTCACCTAGAGAAGAGACACACTGCATAAAGCAATAATACAGGAATTACAACTCCACAAGTAGAGAGGACTCCCCCAGGCACAGCAAATCTAGGGAGGAGCACCCTAGCACATCACAACTAGAGAGAAGCCCAACCGCCCAAATAGAGAGTTAAATACATGCCACAACTATATAGGTGATCCTCAGGTGCAACTATTGAGAAGCACACTGCTGACACTAGAGAGGTGCCTCCCAATACATCTAGAATCTAGAACTACTAACACAACTGGAGTGGACACCCCTGCCACAGGTAGAGAGGAGCCCGCCACACCCATCACAATTAGAGGAAAGTGCCTATGCACATCGAAACTAGAGTGGAACTCCCACACGGATCATAATGAAAGAGGAGGCCAACACTGCAACTAGAGAGGCTACCCCTACTTCAGTTAGATATAAGCCCCCCTGAACATCGCCATTAGAGAGGAGCATACTCACACATGTCAATTAGACAGAAGACCCCTGCCACCAGTAGAGAGGAGCCCACCATGCTACAATGAAAGAGGACTCCCACTGCCACAACTTGAGAGTAGCCTCCTGCACATCACAACTAGAAAAAGTGTCCCTTCCCATCACACCAGAGAGGAGCCACCCCCATCACAATTTGAGAAGAGCACACTACCGCAACTAGAGAGGAGCCCAACTACCACAACAAGGAGGAGCCCCCTGCCACAACTAGAGAGGAGTCTGCAAACAAAAACTAGAGAGGAGCTGACCCACCACAAATGAAGAGTGGAAACCCACTGCAACTAGAGTGGAGCCCCTTGCTCCAACTAGAGAGTAGCCTCCCACATATTCCTGCTAGACAGAAGCCAGCCTGCACATCACTATTAGATAGGCTCTCTCCCACTGCAGCTAGAGAGGAGGCTCCAGCACAACTCTAAAGGAACCCTGAGTCACCTGCTGCAACTCAAATGGAACCCCGAGTTCCCCACTGCAATTCTACTGGAGCCCTGTGCTGTAATAATGCAGGAGACCCTGGCAAAATGACATAGAAACCCCCCAGCCATTAGTGAATTGGATTCCCCTGGCACTATCAGAGTGGACACCCCAGAATATCACACCTAGAGAGAAGCCCCTCTGCCACACATACAGATGAGCTCCCTGAAGTAAGTTGAGTGGAGTCCCTCACAACTAGAGAGAAGCAGCCCCACTAATATTCATGAGAAATCCCTAGTGCCAAAATTACAGAGGACCTACCCCATGGAAATCCCCACAACCTAACCAGAGAGGACACAGCCCCACAACTTGAGAGGATCCCTCCACCACAACTCGAGAAGAGCCCACAAGGCCTCACACATAGAGAGTAGCCTCTCTGCTGCTAATAGAGATGAACTCACAACACAACTAAAGAGGAGTTTTCACACCACAACTAGAGAGAATTAAACCCACCACAACTACAGAGTTTACTCTGAAAACAACTAGAGAAAAGACAAATGTCAAAACTAGAGACTAGCTACTCACATATTGCAACAAGACAGGAGCCACCCTGCACATCCCTGGTAGAGATGAGCCGCCCCAAGGCAATTTGAGAGGAAGCCGCACCACAACTAGAAAGGAATCCTGCACACCCCTCAACTCGAAAGGAATCCCGAGATCCCCCCATGGCTCAAGAGGAACCCCTGAGTTCCATGCTGCAACTGGAGAGGAACACAGTGTTCTCGCCACTACTTGAGAGGAGCTCTGAGTCCCCTGCCTCAACTCAAGAGGAGCCTTCCATGGCAACTAGAAAGGAAATCCGAGTTGTGCACTGTAACTGAGAGGAACACAGAATATCCACTCCAACCCGTGAGGAGCCCTGATTCCACAGGTGCAACTTGAGAGGAACCACCAGCTTACTGCCACAACTCAAAAGGACCCCGAGCCTCCTGCTGCAACTCAAGAGGAGGCACCACCAGAACTCGAGAGGATCTCTGAGTCCCCTGCCTTAACTCAAGAGGAGCTCTCATGGCAAATTGAGATAAGACCACAGCACAACTAGAGAGGAGCATCACACCACCAAAAGAGAGGAGTCCAGGCACACATCATTACAAGACAGGAGCACCCACCGCACAATTAGAGAAGTGCAGCTCACGACAACTAGAAAGGCTCTCACACATCACATCTGGAGAAGAGACCCACCTCACATTGCAACTATTTAGGAAAGCCCTGTCCAATGCAACTATAGAGGAGATTCCCACCACAACTAGAGACTTAACCAAGAGCCACGACTAGAGAGTTGATCCCCACTGAAACTAGAGAGGAGCCTTCTGGATAAAACTAAATTGGATATCCCACCTCAGCAAGAGAGTAGCATCTTGCCCACACCAACTAGAGTAACGACTACAACAACTTGAAGGAGCAGCACACCACATCTAGAGAAAAACCCCTAGTACAGTGCAACTAGAGCCCCTGGCCACAGCTAGTGTGTTTACCACAAGCCACAGTGAGAGAAGCCTACACACTGCCTATGTAGAGTCCCCTGCATACTGCAATGACTGAGAAGCACCACTGCTCAATGCAACTAGGGAGGTACCACTGAGTCCTTCCATGAAACATAGCAATGCAACACTGGCCACAGTTACAGAGGAGCCCTCCACCAAAACTGGAGAAGTTTCTCCCTCCACAAGTAGAGAGGAGTCCACCAAAGCATCACAGATAGAGATAAGCCCCTGAAGTAACTCGAGAGGAGGTTTTCACAAGTAGAGAGGAGTAACAGCACTAAAATTTGTGAGGAACACCTAGTGTCAAAAGAAGAGCAACGCCACCTGCAGAGTCTCCCATCACAACCTAAGAGGAAAGACCACTGCAACTTCAGAGGAGCCCTGAGTACACTGCCACAACTCAATAAAAGAACTCCGAGCTACTTGAGAGAAGCCACTGGTCACAACACGAGAGGATGCCCACAGACATCATAAGTAGAGAGGAGTCACTCTTCAGCAAATATAGATGAGCCCCTCTACCACAACCAGAAAGGAGGCCCCTGCACATTACAATGAGAGGGGACTCCCCATAGGTATTGCAGCTAATGACCCCCTCACCATAACCAGAAAGGAGCCCATACACCACAACTAGAGGTTAGCCCATAAACACACCACAACTAGAAAGGAGAAGCCACACAACTGCTAGAGATAATCTCCTGCTACAACTACAGAGGAGCCCACCAGCACACCACAACTAGAAAGAAACATCCATGCCACAGGTAGAGAGGAGTCCCCAACCACAACTAGAGAGGTGCTTGCACACCACAACTAGAGAGAATTGAAACCACCACAGCTACAGAATTGAATCTGACCCAAACTAGAGAAAAGACCCATGCCAAAACTAGTCAGTAGCCATCCGCACATTGCAGCAAGACAGGAGCCCCCCTGAACATCCCTGCTAGAGACAAGTCACACCAATACAACTTGAGAGGAGGCCCCATTGCAACTTGAGAGGAACCCTGAATACACCCCAAATGGAGAGGAACCCTGAATTCCCTGCCACAGCTCGAGTGGAACACTGATTCTCACGCTGCAACTCAAGAGGAATCCTGAGATCCCACTGCAACTCGAGAGGAGCCCTGAGCCCCCTGCTGCAACTCGAGAGGTACCCCTACTTCCCAGCCACACCTCGAGTGGAGCCCCAGGTCCCCTGTTGCAACTTGATAGGAAGCCTGAGCTTTCTGCTGCAACTAGAGAGGAACGCTGAGTTTTCAGCCACAGTTCTAATGGACCATAATCCCCTGTTGCAACTTAAGAGGAACTCTGAGTTCTCTACCTCAACTCGAGAGGAGGACTTACTCCCTTCCTGTAACTCGAGAGGAACCTTGAGTTTCCCATCGCAATTTGAGACTAAATCCTAGCCCCCTAATGCAATTCAAGAGGATTCCCAAGACCCCGACCACAACTCAAGAGGAACCGAGAGAATCCACCTCAATTCAAGAGGAGCCCTATTCCGCATCACGAGGGGAGCCCTCAGCAACAAGGTCAGAGGCATTCCCACACCAGAGCTGGAGAGGATGCCCTCACCACAACTAGAGAACAGCCCCCAGGACATCTCACCTTATAGGGGTCACTGTGTCGCAAATAGAGATGAGCCCATGAAGTAACTCGAGAGGAGCCACTCAAAATTAGAGAATAGCAGTCCCTTTAAAAACTAGTGAGGAGACTCCAGTGTCAAAACTAGAGAGGATTCCCCACTCCAGGGAGACAACACACCACAACTCAAGAGGAAGCATCACCACAACACGAGAGAAGCTCTGAGTCCCCTGCCTCAAATCAAGAGGAGTCTTTCATGGCAATTTGAGAGGAAATCTGAGTTGTGCACTGTAATCCAGAGGAAAACTAAGTACCTGCCACAACTCGACAGGAGTCCTGGGTCCACTGCTGCAACTCGAGGGGAACCTCTAGTTCCCTGATGCAACTCAAAAGGACCCCAACCCCCCTGGTGCAACTTGAGAGGAGGCACCACCAGAAATCGAGAGGAGCTCGGAATCCACTGCCTCAACTCAAGAGGAGCTCCTATGGCAAATCGAGATAAGACCTCAGCATGACCAGAGAGGAGCACCATGCCACCACAAGAGGAACCCAGGCACACATCACTACATGAAAGGAGCCCCCACGGCACAATTAGAGAAGTGCAGCTTGCCACAACTAGAGAGGCGCCCACATATCAAATTTGGAGAAGAGCCCTACCACACATAGTAACTGTTGAGGAAAACCCCTGCCCACTGCAACTAGAGAGGGGAACCCCACCACAGCTAGAGACTAGACCACCCACCATAAATAGAGTGTTGACCTCCACTGCAACTAGAGAGGAGCCTTCTGGATAAAACTAGATTTGATATGTCACCTCAACTAGAGAGTAGCACCTTGCTCACAGCAACTAGAGTAACGACTGCAACAACTTGAAAAAGCCACCACACAACTAGAAAGAAACCCCTAGTATAGTACAACTAGAGAGAGCCCCTGGCCACAGCTAGCTTGTTGACCACACGCCAAAATGAGAGAGGTGTCTTCACACTGCATATGTATAGAATCTCTTGCGTACTGCAATGATTGAGAAACACCACTGCCAAGGCAACTAGAGAGGTACCACAAAGTTCTTTGCTGCAACACGAGAGGAGTCACTGGCCACAATGACAGAGGAGACCTCCACAAAAACTGGACAGATTTCCCCCAGCATAAGTAGAGAGGAGTTCACCAAGACATAACATGTAGAGAAGAGCTCCTCTGCTGCAAATAGAGAGGACCACCCTGAAGTAAATTGAGAGGAGGTCCTCACAAGTAGAGAGGAGTTACCATGCTAAAATTTGTAAGGAACACCTAGTGTCAAAAGAAGAGCAGAACCACCTGCAGAGCCCCCCATCACAACCTAAGAGGAGGGACTACTGCAACTCGAGAGGAGCCCTGAGTACACTGCCACAACTCAAGAAAAGAACTCTACCGCCACTAGAGAAAAGCCACTGGACAAAAGGCGAGACAATGTCCCCACACATTATACCTAAAGTGGAGTCATACTGTGGCAAATATTGATGAGCTACCCCACCACAAGAAAGGAAACCTTTGCACGTTGCAATGAGAGAGGACTCCTGTTAGATATTGCAACTAATGAGACCCTCATCATAACTAGAAAGGAGCCTGCACATCGCATCTAGAGAGTAGCCCACCAGCACACCAAAAATAGAAGGGAGCAGCCACACCGCAGCTAGAGATTATCACCCACAACTAGAGAAGAGCCCCCACTGACACTCGAGAGGAGCTCACCAGCACACCACAACTAGAAAGAAACCCCCATGCCACAGGTAGAGAGGAGTCCCCAACCACAATTAGAGAGGAGCCCCCCAAAGGAACTCCAGAGGAGCCTCCTGCTTCATCTCAACAGGATCCTCTGCCTCCTTTTAGAGGAGCCCAGAGCTCCCACAGCAAAATGATATCTGTCTCCTGAGACAAATAAGGAGGAGCCCACGACTGCAAATACAGAGATACCCCCACCACAAATAGAGAGACCCATGAACAACGCAATTATCTTGGAGTCCTTTGCCACAATAAGAAAGTTGCATCCTGCCACCACTAGAGAGGAGCCTGCACAACACAACTAGAGAGAAGTCCCCCACAACTAAACAGGAGAACCTGGAATTAGACTTAGAGTGGAGCCTGCCTTAACAACAATAGACAAGCCTCCCACTGAAACTGCAGAAGAGCCTGCATTCCTCATGTGGAGAAGACCCACAGACAAACCACAACTATTGAGGAAAAGCCCCGCCCAATGCAACCGGAGAGGGGTTCCTCATCAAAACTAGAGAGTTGACCACACGTCACAACTAGAGGGAGTCAACCACACCAAAATGAGTGAGGAACCATAGCGCAAAAAGTAGAGAAGACCCCTTGCCATGTAGCTCCCCACATGACAAATGCTAGAGGAGGCACAACCACATCTCAAGAGGAGTTCCAAGTACCCTGTGAAAACTCTAGAGGAGATCTTCGACCCAACTCAAGAGAAGCCCCCGTCCACAACGGGAGAGGAGCCCTCTGGACATCACATCTAGAGAGGAGCCCATTCACTGCAAAGAGAGACAAGCCTAATGTCACAACTAGAGAGGAGACTCCCTGCACATCGCAATGAGAGAGGAATCCCCACAGACATCACAACTAAAGAAGAGCACCTCACTACAACTAGAGAGGACCCTGTGCACTGCAGCTAGAAATAGTCCCCCATATTACAGCTATAGATGAGTCCACCATCACACCTAGAGAGGAGCTGCCCACTGAAACTTGAGTGGAGCTAAGCATCACAACACAACTAGAAAGGAGGCACCATGCCACAGATAGAAAGGAGTCCCCCACCACAATTACAGATGATCGTGTGTTAGCTGCTCAGTCGTCTCTGACTCTTTGTGACCCCATGGACTGTGTAGCTAGCCAGGCTCTTCTGTCCATGGGATTCTACAGGCAAGAATACCAGAGTGGGTTGCCATGCACTTCTCCAGGGGATCTTCCCGACCCAGGGATCAAACGCAGGTCTCCTGCATCCCAGGCAGATTCTTTACTATCTTAGCCACCGTGGGCCTATGATGAAAAGTGAAAGTTAATTCGTTCAGTAGTGTCTGACTCTTTGCAACCCCATGGACTGTAGCCTAGCAGGCTCCTCCCTCCATGGGATTTTCCAGGCATGAGTACTAGAGTTGGTTGCAATTTCCATCTCCAATTTCAGATGAGCCCCCCATCAAAACTCGAGAGGTGCCTCCTGCAGCAACTCGAGAGGTGACTCATGCTACAGCTGGAGAGGAGTCCCAGCCACAATTTGAGAGCCTCGTGAACCCTGCAGCTAGCTCAGAGCCTCCTGTCACAACTAGAAAGGAGCACCCTTCCACAACTAGAGAGGAGCCTACACAAGACAACTAGAGAAAAGGGCTCCACAACTAGAGAGGACCTTTCACTCAGATCATAATAAGAGGGAGCCCCACACCACAACTAGAGGGGAGAATTAGCCCCGCTGATCATTTCCACTAGAGAGAAGCACATCAACACATCACAGCTAAACATAAGCCCCCAGCTATGAGTAGAGAAGAGGCCAACACACCACAACAAAAGAGGATGTCCCTTGCTACAATTAGAGAGTATACTCCTTCAACTCACAACTGGAAAAAGTGCTCTTTCACATCACAAGCAGAGAAGAGGCACCCTCACCACAGTCCGAGAAGAGTATGTTACCACATCTAGAGAGGAATCCCCATACCACAACTAAAGAGGAACCCACCCCCCTGCTGCCACAACTGTAGACGAGTCTGCAAACCACAACTAGAGGGAAGCAGAAACAAAAATGTCAGTTGACCCCCACTGCAACTAGAGTGGAACCCTATACCGTAACTATACAGTAGCATACCACACATCACAACTAGACAGGAGCCAGCCTACTAATTGCTACTAGAGTGGAGCTACCCCATGCAGCTTGAGAGTATGCCCCTCCACAAATCTAAAGGAACCCCAAGTTACCTGTCACAACTCGAGAGGAACACCTAGTCCTCCACAACAATTCGACTGGAATCCTTTGCCATCACAAGGAAGGAGCCCCCAGCGAAGAAACTAGGAGACATCCCCCTCAAAACTGGAGAGAATTTCCCTGCCAAAACTAGAGAGGACCCCTCTGGCACATTGCACCTAGAGAGGAGCCCCTGTGCCGCAAACAGTGATGAAGCCACTGAAGTAACTCGAGAGAAGCCCATCACAACTAGAGTGGAGCAACCCCATGAAAAAAAAAAAGTTAGGAGCCCCCAAACAACAAGTAGTGCGAATACTGACTCCACAGAGAACCCCCAGATAAGGCACCCTGCAACGAGAACGGAGCCCCAAACCCCTCCTGAATTTGAGAGGAAGCCTATGCCACAACTCGAGAGAAGCCAATGGCCACAATGAAAGAGGAGCCTACTCCCCAAAACTGGAGAGTATCACCCCTACAACAGCTAGAGAGGAGACCTCTGACATTGCACCTAGACAGGGTCACCTCCACAGCAAAAAGAGACGAACCCACTCCTGCAAGTCGAGTAGATGCCCCTACAAATGTCAGAGAGGAACAAACTAGCCAAAACTAGCAAGTAGATCACACGCCACAAATAGAGAGCAGCTCCCTGAACATCAACACTTGAGAGGAGTATTCCAGCACAATGCAATTAGACAGAAGTCTCCTGCCAAAACAAGAGAGGAGACACAGATGCCACAACTAAAGAACGAGGGGCCATGTCAAAATTAGCAGGCTCATGGATATCACACCTGGAAAAAACGCCTGTGCACATCACTCCCAGAGAGCAAACCCTCACCACAATTCGAGAGGAACACTCCACCACAACTCTAGAGGTGCCCTCCGAACACTACAACTAGGGAAGATCTCGCTTAACAAAACTCGAGAGGAGCCTGCACACCACAACTAGAAAGGAGCCCCCCCCCAACCCAACTAAGAGTTGACCCCCCCACACCAACTAGAGAGGAGCCCCATGCCACAGATAGTTTAGCCACCCACACATCGAAACTAAACAGAAGCAACCCTGCACGCTGCTACTAGAGAGGGGCCACCCCACCAAAACTTGAGTGGAGGCCCTACCTCAACTCAAAGGAACAAGTTCCCCAACGCAACTCGATTGGAGTCCCCCACCACAACTTGGGAGGAGCGCAACACTGCAACAAGAGAGGAGCCAAACCGGACACTGCATGTAGAAAGGAGGACCTACACCCCACACCTAAAGAGAAGCAATCGTAAACACCACATCTAGAGAAGAGGATCCACTCCAATACTAGCGAGTAGACACTCAAACCACAAATAGAGATGAGCCAGCAAACTGCACCTAGAGAGGAGCAGCACAGCATAATGCAACAAACAGGAGTTCCCACTCCACAACTAGAGAGGACAACCCCAGGAAGAATGCAACTAGGGGAGAGCACCACAGCACTTCACCACTAGAGAGAATCCCAACTGCCAAAACTGGAGTTGAATACATGCCACAACTAGATAACTGACATTCAGGCGTAAGGAGCGTATCGCTGCAACTACATAATAAGGAGCATATTGCTGCAACTACAGAGGTTTCACCCCTGCCTTAAATCGCAACTAGAGTGTAACACCACTGCCATAACCTGAGTGAATAACCCTTGCACAGGTAGATAGGAGTGTGTCCAACACATCACAATTAGAGAAAAGTTCCCATGCACATCAAAACTAGAGTGGAACTCCCACACGGAGGAGGCCAACACTGCAACTAAAGAGGAGACCCCTGCTACAGCTAGAGATAAGCCCCCCTGAACATTGCCATTAGAGAGGAGCACACCCACATATCACAATCAGACAGAAGCCCTTTGCCACGAGTAGAAAGGAGCCCACCATGCCACAACTAAAGAAAACACCCACAACCATAACTAGAGAGTAGCCTCCTGCACATTGCAAGTAGAAAAGGCCCCTTCACACCACAACCAGAGAGGAGACGCACCCATCACAATTTGAGAAGAGCTCTTTACCACAACTAGAGAGGAGCCCAACTACACAACTAAGGAGGACCCCCTCTCCTGCCACAACTAGAGAGGAGGAGCCCCCCTGCCAAAGCTAGAGAGGAGTCTGAAAATGACAACTAGAGAGGAGCTGACCCACCACAAATAAAGAGTGGATCCCCACTGCAACTGGAGTGGAGCCCCATGCTGCAACTAGAGAGTAGAGTCCCACAAATTGCAACAAGACAGGAGCCAGCCTGCATGTCACTTCTAGAGGTTCTGCCCCAGTGCGATTCAAGAGGAGGCTCCCCCACAACTTAAAGGAACCCTGAGTCCCCTGCTGAAGCTCAAGAGAAATGCCAAGTTCCCCACTGCAATCTGACAGGAACACTATATTGTAACAAGAAAGGATAACCTGGCCAAATGACAGAGGAGCTCCTCTGGCAAAACTGTAGTGGATTCCCCAGGCAGAAATAGAGTGGAGTCCCCCAGGACATCACATCTAGAGAGAAGTCCCTATGCAGCAAATAGAAATAAGCTCCCTGAATTAAATCGAGTGGAGTCACTCACAACTAGAGAGAAGCAAGTCCACTAATATTAGGAACCTCTAGTGCCGAAAGTAGAGCGGACCTTTCCCACGGAGCCACCCACACCCCAACCAGAGAGGACACAGCCTGGCAACTCGAGAGGAGCCTGCTGGACATCACACATAGAGAGGATCTCTTCTGCTGCTAATAGAGACGACCCTCACAACACAACTAGACAGGAGCTTGCAGACCACAACCAGAGAGAATTGAACCCACCACAACTACAGAGTTGACCTCGACCATATCTAGAGAGAAGTCCCATGCCAAAACTAGTGAGTAGTCACCCACATATTGTAACAAGAGAGAAGCCAACCTGCACATCCCTACTAGAGACCAGTCACCCCAAGACATCACGAGAGGAGGCCCCATCACAACATGAGAGGAACCATGTATAGTCCCCCAACTTGAGAAGAAAACTGAGCTCCCCACCACAGCTCAAGTGGAACCCTGAGTCCCACGCTGCAACTCAAGAGGAACCCAGAGTTCTTGCCACAACTCGAGAGGAACTCTGGAGTACCCTGCTGTAACTCGAAAGGAACTCCAAGATTAATGCTGCAACTTGAGAGCTACCCAGTGTTATCAGCCGCAACTCGAGTGGAAACCCAAGCCCCCTGTTGCAACTAGAGAAGAACCCTGAGTTCCCTCTCACAACTTGAGAGGAGGCCTGACTCCCCTGCTGCAACTCGAGAGGAAACCCAAGTTTCTCGCCTCAACTCGAGAGGAGACCTGACTCCCCTGTTGCAACTCGAGGTGAAAACTGAGTTTCCCCATCACAACTCAAGAGGAATCCTGAGTTTCCCGCTGAAACTTGGGAAGAACCCTGAATTACCCACCTCAACTGGAGAAGAGGCCTGATTCCCTTACTGCCACTCAAGAGGAACACAGAGTTCCCTGTAGCAAATCGAGAACAGCCCCAAGCACTGAGGCAACTCGAGAGGATTCCCAACAGGAGCCACCTCCACCATAATTCAAGAGGAGAACTCTACTGCAACAAGAGAGGTAGCGTCATACCACAACTAAAGAGGAGTCCTACCCTGCCACAACTAAAGAGGAGTCTGCAAACCACAACCAGAGAGGAGTCCAAACCACAGCTAGAGAGGAGTGGAAACAAAAACGTCAGTTGACTCCACTGCAACTAGAGTGGAGTCCCATGCTCTAACTATACAATAGCCTACCTCATATCACAAGTAGACAGGAGGCAGCCTGCTAATCGCTACTAGAGAGGAGCTGCCCCATGCAGCTCAAGAGGAGGCCCCACCACAACTCTAAAGGAACCCCAAGTCACCTGTCCCAACTTGAGAGGAACCCCGAGTCCTCCGCTGCATCTCGAGAGAAGCCCTATGCCATCACAAGAAAAGAGCCCCCAGTGACAAAGCTAGGAGCACCTCCACCAAAACTGAGAGGATTCCCCTGCCAACATTAGATAGGAACCCTCCAGCACATTGCGCCTAGGGAGGAGCCCCTCTGCTGCAAATAGAGATGAGGAACCTGAAGGAATTTGAGATGAGCCTGTCACAACTAGAGTGGAGGAACCCCGTGAAAACTAGTGAAGAACCCCCAATGCCACAAGTAGATAGAACAAACTCCCCACATAGGACCCTCAGAGGAATCACCATCCCAAGTAGAGAGGAACCCCAAGGTCCCTGGTAAACTTGAGAGGAGGCCTATGCCGCAGCTCAAGAGAAGCCCATGGCCACAATGAGAAAGGAGCCTACCCGCCAAAACTGGAGAGTGTCCCACCACCACAACAGGAGACGAAACCCTGGACATTGCACCTAGAGAGGGTCCCCTCCACCACAAATAGAGATGATCCTCTGCTGCAAGTCGAGCACATTCCCCTACCACAATCAGAGAGGAGTAACCTCACCACATCTATAGAGTAGACCCCATGCTGCAACTAGAGAGCAGTCCCTTAAACATTGCCACTTGAGAGGAGCATTCCTACACATCACAATTACTCAGAAGCCTCCTTCCACAACTAGAGAGGAGGCTCCCATGCCGCAACTAAAGAGGAGGGGCCATGCCAAAATTAGAGTAGGCTCGCAAATATCACACCTGGAAAGAGTGCCTGTGCACATTGCTACCAGAGAGAAAACCCCCTTCCCAATTGGAGAGGAACATTCCACTGCAGCTTTAGAGGTGCCCCCCAAACAGCATAAATAGAGAAGAGATCCCTATCACAACTTGAAAGGAGACTGCACACCACAACTAGAGGGAAGCCAAACCAACACAACTAAGAGTTGACCCCCCACACCTACTAGAGAGGAGACCCATACCGCAGGGAGTTTAGCCATCTACACATCACAACTAAACAGAAGCCACCCTTCACAATGCTACAAGAGGGGAACCACCCCACCAAAACTCGAGTGGAGGCCCCACCTCACCTTGAGAGAAACATCAAGTCTCCCCCACCACAACTAGAGAAGATCCCACACACTGCAACAAGGAAGGAGCCCACCCAGACACCACATGAAGAAAGGAGGCCCCACACCCTGCCCCAAGAGAGGAGCAATCTCCTACACCTCATCTAGAGAGGTGGCTCTACACCACTACTAGAGAGTAGCCCATCAAATCACAAATAGAGATGAGCCAGAAAACTTCACCTAGAGAAGAGTTAGTTACACAGTTTAATGCAAAAAGAAAGGAGTTCCCACTCCACAGCTAAAGAGGATTTCCCCAGGCACAGCACACCTAGAGAGGAGTGCCTCAGCACATTACAACTAGAGAGAAGTCCAACTGCCAAAACTGGAGAGTTGAATATACACCACAACTAGATAGTTTACCCTCAGGCACAAATAGAGGAGCACACCGCCAAAACTAGAGAGGTATCCTGCCCTACCTTACACTGCATTTAGAGCGGAGAACCACTGCCACAACTAGAGTGGACACCCCTCCCACAGGTAGATATGAGCGCATCTCACACATCACAATTAGAAAAAAGTGCCCATGCACATCACAACTAGAGTGGAATTCCTATACGGATCAAAATCAAAGAGGAGGCCAACACTGCAGCTAGAGAGGAGACCCCTGTTACAATGAGAGATAACCCCCCCCTTAACATTGCCATTAGAGAGGCTCATACCCACACACCACAATTAGACAGAAGCCTCCTTCCACAAGTAGAGTGGAGCCCACCATGTTACAACTAAAGAGACCTCCCATTGATGCAACTAGAGAGTAGCCTCCTGCACATTAAAGCTAGAAAAAGTGCCCCTTCGCATCACAACCAGACAGTAGCCACCCCCATCACAGTTTGAGGAAAGCACTCTACCACAACTGGAGAGGAGCCCAACTACCACAACTAAAGAGGCCCCCTGACACAACTAGAGAGGAGTCTGCAAATGACAAGTAGAGAGGAGCTGATCCACCACAAATAAAAAGTGGACCCCCACTGCAACTAGAGTGGAGCCTCATGCCACGATTAGAGAGTAGCCTCCCACACAATGGAGGTAGACAGGGACTAGCCTGCTCAGCACTACTAGAAAGGATCTGCCCCACTGAAGCTCGAGAGGAGGTTCCACCACAACTCTAAAGGAATCCTGAGTCACCTGCTCTAACTCAAGAGGCACGTCGAGTTCCTTGCTGCAATTTGACAGGAGCCCTAGGCAATAACAAGAAAAGGGGCATCTGGCCATACTGATGCTGGGGCTCCCTGGATAAAACTGAAGTGGATTCCCCCAGAAAAACTAGAGTGGATTCACCCAGGACATCACACCTAGAGAGAAGCTGCTCTGCCACGAAGAGAGATGAGCTCCTTGAAATAAGTTGAGTGGCATCCTTCACTAGAGAGAAGCAACCCCACTAATGTTAGTGAGGAACCCCTATTGCCAAAAATAGAAGACCTTCCCCATGGAGCCACCCACACCCCAACCAGAAAGGACTCTTCAATTTGAGAGGAGCCCTCCACCACTACTTGAGAGGAACCCAATGGACATCACACATTGAGATGAGCCCCTCTGCTGCTAATAGAGACGAACCTCACACCACAACTAGAGAGAATCGAGCCCACCACAACTATAGAGTTGACCCTGACCACAACTAGAGAAATCCCATGCCAAAACTAGTGAGTAGTCACCCGCACATTGCAACAAGAAAGGAGCCACCCTGCACATCCCTGCTAGAGATGAATTGCCCAAAGGAAACTCGAGTGGAGGCCCCACCACAAGTCGAGAAGAACCCTGAGTAAACCCCCAACTCAAGAGGAACCCAAGTTCCCTGCCATGCCTCGAGTGGAACCCTAAGTTCCACCCTGCAGTTGGAGAGAACACTGAGTTCCCGTGGCAACTAGAAGGGAGCTTTGAGGCCCCTGATACAACTCAAGAGGAATCCCAAGTTTCTCGCCACAACTTGAGAGGAACCCCATGTTCCCCACTGCAATTCTAGAGGAACCCTGGAATCAGATTTCCACATTCTCCAGAGTGACACCCTTCACACACCCTGAAGCGGGGTCACACGTCCATGTTCACCAGGTTATAACCCCTCCCAGTTCGTGCACCTGGTCTCACATATCCACAGTCTCCAGGTTAACACCCCTCCCATTTCTTGTACCTGGCTCACACATCCACAGTCTTCAGTGTGACCCCATGTCTCAGGCTCCGCACCTTGTGTCACATAGCCACAGTCTCCAGTGTGACTCCCCTCTTCCATCTGGGGTCACACATCCATAGATTCCAGGGTGACACCCCTCCCAGACACTGCAGCTGGGGTTACACATCCACAGTCTCCAATGTGACCCCCCTCACCAAACTTTGTATCTCGGTTTACTTGGCCTCAGTCTCCAGGGTGACCCCATATCTCAGACCCTGTACCTGGGGTCATATTTTCATGGTGGCCAGGATGACAACCCTCCCCAGACTCTGTACCGGTGTCACATGGGCACAGTCGCCAGGGTTACCCCAACTTCCAGACTCTGTACCTGGGGTCACACATACACAGTCTCCAAGGTGAGCCCCTCGCAGACACTCCCCCTGGAATCACATATCCACAGTCTCCAGAGTGACTCATCCAAAATCCTGTACCTGGGGTCACACGTTTAGTCTCCAGGGGGACTTCCTCCCAGACCCTGCACCTGGGGTCACGTGTCCACAGTCTCCTGTATGATGTCACTTCCCAGACACTGAACCTGTGGTCACATGTCCACAGGCTCCAGTGTAACTCCCTTGCCAGATTCTGTAATTGAGATCACATGTCCTCAGTTTCCAGTGTGACCCTACCTCTCATAATCTGTACCTGGGGTGAGTTGTCCACAGTTTCCAGGGTGACCCCCTGCTCTCCAGACCCTGTACTTGTTTCCACACGTCCACAGTCTCCAGGATGACTGCCTTCTCCTACCCTGCAGCTGGATTCACATGTCCACAGTCTCCAGTGTGAACTCCATTTCACACACTGCACCTGGGCTCACACGTCCAGTTTCCAGAGTGACCCCCCTCCCTCCAACCCTGTACTTGTTTCCACACACGTCCACATTCTCCAGGATGACTGCCCTCCCCTATCCTGCAGCTGGATTCACATGTCCACAGTCTCCAGCGTGAACTCCATTTCACACACTGCACCCGGGCTCACATGTCCACATTCTCTAGGGTGACACTCCTTGAAGGCCCTTTACCTGTGGTTAAAAGTCTGCTGTCTCCAGAGTGAACCTCCATACACTGTACCTGGCGTTGAAAGGTTGTTGCGGAACCACGAAGAGACTCAGGGATTCTTGGCCTCCGGAGGAGAAGAATTCAATACAGGGCCAGAGACGAGGCTTGATCGCTTAGAGCTCTTGTGTAATAAAGTTTTATTAAAGTATAAAGGAGATAGAGAAAGCTTCTGACATAGGCCTCTGAAGGGGGCAGAAATATTACCCCCTTGTTAGTGTTAGCGATGGAATTATATACTCTCTAATTAATTATTACACTAAATCAAAAGAATGTCTGGAGGTTGTAAAGACCTCACCAGACCCACTCCCATAATTTACATTTTAAGATAACAGGATTATCCAGAAGGTTTTTTCCAGAGACTGTCCTCAAGCAGGATACATTATTGTTATATATTCCTAAGGAATGTAGAGGGGGAAAAAAAGTTTGTCCTTTTTTCCTCCTTGAGAATTCCAGACCCCTCTCTCCTTGGGGACCCCTGGACTTCTTATCAACCTGCCTAGGAAATGACTCTTTCAGGGTCACATGTCCAGAGTCTCCTGGGTCATTCCCGCCCCAGACCCTGTACCTGGGGTCACATGTCCACAATCTGCAAGGTGACACTCTCCCAAACCCTATACCTAGGGTCACACAGCTACAGTCCCCTGGGTGATCCCTCCCAGACATTGTACTTGGAGTCACAGGTCCACAGTCTCCAGGGTACCTCCTCCTGTCCGTTCCCCTGGGGTCACATATCCACATTCTCCAGGGTGACCACGCCAGTCCCTGTCCATGGGGTCACATAGCCACAGTCTCCAGGATGACACTCCTCCCCAGACCCTGAATCTTGGGTTACACATCCACACTTTCCAGGGTGACTGCACCCTCCAGACCAGAACCTGGGGTCACACATCCACCGTCTTCATGGTGAACATGCTCCCTACACCCTGCAACTGGGGTCGCACATCCACAGTCTCCAGAGTGACCCCACACTCAAGACCCTGTTTGTGGGTTCACACATCCACAGTCTCCAGGGTGACCCCACCACCCAGATCCTGAACCCAGGGTCTGATGTCCACTGTCTCCAGGGTGACACCCCTCCCAGACTCTGAACCTGGAGTCACACGTCCTCAGTCTCTGGGGTGACAACACCTCACAGTGCCTCCACCTGAGGTCAAATTTCCAGTCTCCAGGGTTATGCCATCCCAGACCCTGTACCTGCAGACACACGTCCACAGTCTCAAGGGTGACCCCACACTCCAGACCCTTTTCCTGGGGTCACACATTCAGTCTCCATGGTGAAACCCTCCCCAGGCCCTGTACCTGGGGTCACAGGTCCACAGTCTCCAGGGTGCCCTCACCCTCTAGATCTGTACCTGGGGTCACATATCCTCAGTCTCAAAGGTGACACCCCTCCCCACATCCTGTACTAGAGATCACATGTTCAGTCTCCAGGGTGATCCCACCCTCAAGACCCTGTACCTGGCTTCACAAGTCCACACTCCCGGGTGACCACACATCCCAGACTCCACACCTAGGCTCACACATCCACAGTCTCCAGGTTGACCCCACCTCCCAGTAATGTACCTGGGGTCACATGTCCACAGTCTCAAGGGTGACCCCACCTCGTAGACCCTCTACTGGGGTCACACATCCACAGTCCCCATGGTGAACCCACCTCCCAGAACCCGCACCTGGGTAGTGGTGACAACAGACAATGCAGAAATAGATGGATTATATTAGACTTGTATGAACAACTATGTGTCAGTAAAATCAATAAATGGAACAAATGGACAGATTCTTAGAAAAGTTCAGTTATTCAAGATTGTATCCACAGCATCCAAATTTGATGAAGGTTGAAACACACACCTGGCCAAAGAAGATAAAGAGATTGTAAATAAGCATACAAGAGTATACTCAAGATGCTGGTGGAATGCATGTACAGTCAACTTTGGAAGACAGTTTGGCACATTTCTCCAAATCTACAGAGTCTCACCTTAGGAATCAACAAGTGCACCTCTTGTATTTAGACAATTGCTTCGGAAAACTGAAATAAAATCTAGCATCAAGTAATGTACGAGAGCTCGATTCATAATTCATAATAATTAAAAACTTAAAAATATCAGGATATCTTCCCATAGATGTGTATTCATAGGTAAATTAGGGCACAGACATTTCAAGGGGAGCACAAAACAGCACACCTAAAATCTGCCCATTTGACAAAAGGATTATTTTAGACTGATTAGTTTAAAAAACAGCAGCCCTCAGGGAATCTGAAAACCAAGTAGAAATGCCATTTTATGAAGTAGATTTACATTTATTAAGGATATCTCCATCTGTAAGGATGTGTCCCTCTCTGAACAAAGAAATGGAGGATGACGAAATATCAAGAATGACTTGACTTGACTAAATATCAAGAAGATCTATGGAATGGACCTGGATGTTAATCTGCATAACCACCATACCTTTGTTTACTGTGCTTCACGTAATAATCTCCCTTAAATGGCTTCTTCCATTCCCTAACCTCCTTCTTTCATTCTTAGCTGATGATAGCATTTAAGGTAAAGTCTTGGACCATTTCAGGAAGTGACTCAGTATTCCCAGGTATCTTTCAACTATACAGAAGGTATGCATGGCATATATTAAACTTCTGATTGTTTTTCTCCAGTCCATCTCCCTTTCATTACGAGAATCTCAATGAAGAACATTGATCGTAGAGGGAAAATTATTTTTCCTCTCATATAATGCAATACAATAGTATTCAGAGATATAAAGGAATGAACGATGAACACATTTATAAAAAAGAAAAGAAAAGAAAAGAAAGGCATAAATCTAACACTTATATTACTAAATGAAGGAATCCAGCCTCAAGTGCTATACACTGTATGACCTTATAAGACATTTTAGAAAAGGTAAAACAGACATGATAAACAGTTTATGGAATATGTGGCTGAAATATTTCACATGGTATTTTAATGATGAATACCTGCCACTATGCATTTGTCTAAGCACACAGATGTTTGTTTTCAGAACCCAACAAGTAAATTACTACCTATTAACATTTATTTATTTATGGTATGGGAGTGTCAAAGACTGGAATGCAGAATTTAACAAAGAATCTAACAGATTGCAAAATATATGAAAAACTTCAGACTTCCCTGGTGGGCCAGTGGTTAAGATTCCATGTTACCAATGAAGTAGAGGTGGGTTCAATTCCTGGTCAGGGACCTAAAATTCCACATGCCACAGCACAGCCAAGAGATTAAAAAAGAAGAAGAAATTTTTTCAAAAGCCACTCTTAGTGTTAGGACAAAATTATCTGACCTAAGTTCACTGCGGAAATGAATAGAATCTGCAGGCCAAAGGCAAAAATGTATGAAACATAAGCAATGGGCTCTGTAAGTTCTTTCTGCAGGGTGTTGTAGCCAGCAGGACTGAAACTACCGTATCAGTCATCTAATGGAGCAAGCACTGAATTTGATAAATGACAAGTAGTGGAAGCCAGGCTTCTTACCACTGGAGTGGGAAGTTACAGGCAGACAAAGAGGAAAGGTTATAATACCTGTGTCATAAGAGATCAGGTTGGAGACATCATTATAAACTATCTTTAGCCTAATACAAAAACACGTAGCTCCATGTGAAAATCTTCATAACCGTGTGTATTCATAGTCTAGGATACATCCATATGTATTTCCATTCATTTTCTGCTGAGATTATTAAGTTCCCACCTGCAAATTTTTATTATCATTTTTTTAATCAAAAGGAACAAGGACACTTTAAATATGTGGTTGATACTAGGACTGGGGCAGTAAATATGAAAATCAGTATAATCTTAAAATATGAGAAAGAAGAACCAAAAAACCCCATGAAAGCTGAGTTATGTAAAAATAAAATCAGGATAGCACGGAAAAAGCTCTCAATAGCCAAAGCAAGAATGAGCTAAGAAGTCTAATTGGCTGAATTATAGTCAAAAGAAAGTGAAAGTGAAGTCTCTCAGTCATGCCTGACTCTCTGTGACCCCATGGACTGCAGCCTAAGAGGCTGCTCCATCCATGAAGTTTTCCAGGCAAGAGTACTGAAATGGGTTGCCATTTCCTTCTCCAGGGCATTTTCCCCACCCACAGATCAAACCCAGTTTTCCTGCATGGCAAGCAGATGCTTTTACAGTCTGAGCCACCAGGGAAGCTCTCAAAAGTTTAAAATAATTTTCAGGTGTCGAAACAGGTTTAAAAAAAAGCAACATAGATTATAAGAGTAGTGTTGAATAAAAATCTCTATGCAGAAAAATTCTAAATAATTGATACGGACACTCAGCTGTCCATCAAGCATGTGAAGCTAACTCCCCTCTCCTCAAATGTGGGTCCTACATTATGACTTCCTCCTTAATAAGGCACTCAGGATGGACGTGGGGAAAATCAACAATAAAGACTAATGACAAATGTTGGTGAAACTGTACAGAAATTGGAACTCAAACTTTACTTGTGAAGATGTAAAATGGTGCGATCTATGTGTGTAAAACCAGCATTTAATCAAAAACATGAAAATATAATTATATCACTCAGCAGTGGCCACAGGACTGGAAAAGGTCAGTTTTCATTCCAATTCCAAAGAAAGGCAATGCCAAAGAATGTTCCAACTACTGCACAGTTGCACTCATCTCACACGTTAGCAAAGTAATGCTCAAAATTCTCCAAGCCAGGCTTCAACAGTACATGAACCATGAACATCCAGATGTTCAAGCTGGATTTAGAAAAGGCAGAGGAACCAGCGATCAAATTGCCAACATCCGTTGGATCATTGAAAAAGCAAGAGAGAAAAACATCCAGAAAAACATCTACTTCTGTTTTATTTACAACCCAAAGCCTTTGACTGTGTGGATCACCACAAACTGTTGAATATTCTTAGAGATGGGAATACCAGACCACCTTACCTGCCTCCTGAGACATCTGTATGCAGGTCAAGAAGCAACAGCTAGAACTGGACATAGCACAATGGACTGGTTCCAAATCGGGAAAGGATTACAGCAAGGATGTATATTGTCACCCTGCTTATTTAACTTATATGCAGAGTACATCATGTGAAATCCTGGGGCTGGATGAAGCACAAGCTGGAATCAAGACTGCCGGAAGAAATATCAATAATCTCAGATACACAGATGACTCCACTCTTATGTAGAAAGCAAAGAAGAACTAAAGAGCATCTTGATGAAAGTGAAAGAGGAGAGTGAAAAAGTTGTTTTAAAACTCAGTATTCAGAAAACTAAGATCATGTTATCTGGTCCCATCACTTTATGGCAAATAGATAGGGAAACAATGGAAACAGTGACAGACTTTATTTCAGGAGGCTCCAAAATCACTGCAGATGGTGACTGCAGCCATGAAATTAAAAGACGCCTGCTCCTTGGAAGAAAAGTTATGACCTACCTAGACAGCATATTAAAAAGCAGAGACATTCCCAACAAAGGTCTGTGTACGCAAAGCTATGGTTTTTCCACTAGTCATGTATCGATGTTAGAGCTGTACTTCAAAGAAAACCAAATGCCTAAGAAGTGATGCTTTTGAATTGTGGCATTGGAGAAGACTCTTGAGAACCTCTTGAACTGCAAGGAGATCCAACCAGTCAATCCTAAGGAAAATCATCCCTGAATATTCATTGGAAGGACTGATGCTGAAGCTGAAACTGCAATACTTTGGCCACCTGATGTGAAGAACTGATTCATTGGAAAAGACCCTGATGCTGAGTAAGACTGAAGGCAGAAGCAGAAGAGGATAACAGGTTGAGATGGTTGGATGGCATCACCAACTCGATGGACATGAGTTTGAGCAAGCTCTGGGAGTTGGTGATGGATAGGAAAGCCTGGTGTGCTGCATTCTATGGGGTCACAAAGAATCGGACATAACTGAGTGACTGAACTGAATTATCATATGTTTTGGCAACTCCACTCCTAGATATACATCCAAAGAATTTAAAACAGGTGTTCAAATATAAACTTGCACACCAATATTCACAGCAGCAGTGTTCTTGAGAGCCCAAGATAAAAACAATGAAAATGTCCACCAACAGGTGAATGGAAGAGCAAATAAGGTAGATCCACCCATAGTAATCGATCCATGCGTTATTTTGCCATGTAGAGGAATATAGTAAAGTAGTGCCACAGCTGCAGAAAACAGTAGGGGGATTCTCAAAAACTTAAACACAGAGTTAACATAGAATCTACCAATTCCGGTCCAGGTTATACACCCAAAATATTTAAAACCAAGAACTGGAACAGATATTCAAACCCCACATTCATAGCAGCATTATTCACAGTAGCCAAAAGGTGGAAGCAACACAAGTGTTCAACAGATGGCTGGATAAGCACAATGTAGTGAAAACACAATGGAATATTATTCAACCTTTAAAAACAAGATAACTCTCACACATGCTATAATGTGGATGAAACCTCAAGTCATTATGCGAAGTGAAACAAGCCAAACACAAAAGGAAAAATGTGCTATGATCCACTAGTATGAGATATCCATATAAGACAAATTCCAAGTAGAATAAGATGGCCAGGGATTGAGGGTGGTGAGTGTTTAATAATTACAGTGTCACGTCAGGAAAAGGAAAAGATTCTGGAGATGAATGGTGGGGAAAATTTTTACAACAATGTGAGTGCAGTTAATGCTATAGAAGTGCATACTTAAAAGGACTCAAATGATAAATGTTGTTATATGTTTGTAAGCACAATGAAAAAATGACACATGGGACAACATGGAAAAGCACCAAAAACATCCCCAGTGAAAGAAACCACACAGAAAAAGCCACCCAGATCATAGTCATCTTGTCACTTTAAATCCATGAAGGTTTTTATTTTGAGGGAAAGCCCCAGTGATGGCTCCAGAAAATGAAAACTGCATTAGAATGGAGAGTCATTTGCACAAAGCTTGGGCAGCTGATGAAAGTTGAATTGGTCCTATGGATAGGATTGTAATGTGGAAGCCATAATTATCCCCCATTTTGGGGTTATGGGCTGGTTCCCCAGGAAAGTGACTCTGTTTTGGGTAAAACACATTGCAGTATTTGATGTGAATGTAGAAAACTTTGTACCACTATTTAAAGTCGAAGCATTTGAAATTTTACCAGAAAGTAAATTACTTTTCAATACAACCATGTAAGTCACATGCCAGAAAATTAGAGATGACATTGAACATTGCAACAGAGGCCAAGGCTTAATCAAACCACATTCAACTAAAGTTCAGTTCAGTCGTTCAGTCACGTCCAACTCTTTGCGACCCCATGAATTGCAGCACGCCAGGCCTCTCTGTCCATCACCAACTCCCGGAGTCTACTCAAATGCATGTCCATCGAGTCAGTGATGCCATCCAGCCATCTCATCCTCTGTTGTCCCCTTCTCCTCCCGTCCCCAATCCCACCCAGCATTAGGGTCTTTTCTAATGAGTCAACACTTCGCATGAGGTGGCCAAAGTATTGGAGTTTCAGCTTCAACATCAGTCCTTCCAATGAACACCCAGGATTGATCTCCTTTAGGATGGATTGATTGGATCTCCTTGCAGTCCAAGGGACTCTCAAGAGTCTTATCCAACACCACAGTTCAAAAGCATCAATTCTGTGGTGCTCAGCTTTCTTCGCTATACAACACTCACATCCATACATGACCACTGGAAAAACCATAGCCTTGACTAGACGGACTTTTGTTGGCAAAGTAATGTCTCTGCTTTTAAATATGCTATCTAGGGTGGCCATAACCTTCCTTCCAAGGAGTAAGCGTCTTTTAATTTCATGGCTGCAATCACCACCAGCAGTGACTTTAAAGCCCAAAAAACCAAAGTCTGACACTGTTGCCACAGTTTCCCCATCTATTTCCCATGAAGTGATGGGACCAGATGCCATGGTCTTAGTTTACTGAATGTTGAGCTTTAAGCCAACTGTTTCAGTCTCCTCTTTCACTTTCATCAAGAGGCTCTTTAGTTCTTCACTTTCTGCCATAAGGCTGGTGTCATCTGCATATCTGACTTTATTGATATTTCTCCTGGCAATCTTGATTCCAGCTAGTGTTTCTTCCAGCCCAGCATTTCTCATGATGTATTCTGCATGTAAGTTAAATAAGCAGGGTGACAATATACAGCCTTGAGGGACTCCTTTTCCTATTTGGAACCAGTCTGTTGTTCCATGTCCAGTTCTAACTGTGGCTTCCTGACCTGCATACAGGTTTCTCAAGAGACAGGTCAGATGGTCTTGTATTCCCATCGCTTTCAGGATTTTCCACAATTTATTGTGATCCACACAGTCAAAGGCTTTGGTATAGTCAATAAAGCAGAAATAGATGTTTTTCTGGAACTCTCTTGCTTTTTCAATGATCCAGCGAATATTGGCAATTTGATCTCTGGTTCCTCTGCCTTTTCGAAAACCAGCTTGAACATCTGGAAGTTCATGGTTAACATATTGCTGAAGCCTGGCTTGGAGAATTTTGAGCATTGCTTTTCTAGCATGTGAGATGAGTGCAATTGTGCTGTAGTTTGAGCATTCTTTGGCATTGCCTTTCTTTGGTATTGGAATGAAAACTGGCCTTTTCCAGTCCTGTGGCCACTGCTGAGTTTTCCAAATTTGCTGGCATATCGAGTGCAGCACTTTCACAGCATCATCTTTCAGGATTTGAAATAGCTCAACTTGAATTTCATCACCTCCACTAGCTTTGTTTGTAGTGATTCTTTCTAAGGCCCACTTGACTTCACATTCCAGGATGTCTGGCTCTAGGTGAGTGATCACACCATCGTGATTATCTGGGTCGTGAAGATCTTTTTTGTACAGTTCTTCTGTGTATTCTTGCCACCTCTTCTTAATATCTAAAGTAGTGATGCTAATTGCCTTGTACTAATCCACATGGTATTAAAAGACACTGTAGGAAGAGTATATTAGTAGACACCATGCCTTGGGTGCTGTGAATGACCCAGATGGAACTGAAACTATGAGATGTATTAATTCTAGTTTTCCACATCACACTACACCAAAGCAACTGTCAGAACTTAAAAGCGAATTCATGGACTTGCCTGACAGCCCAGTGGTTAAGACTCTGCACTTCCACTGCAGGGGGTACGAGTTTGATCCTTTGTCAGGGAACATGTCATCCAACATGTCGAGCTGCAGGGCCAAAAAAAAAATCAGTAGAACTGCAAGATCATTTGTGATTCTCTACACTAATAATGGACTATTAGAAAGAGAAATTAAGAAAATAATCCCTTTTACAATTGCATCCCCCCACCCCCGCCAAAAAACTAGAAATCTAACCAAGGACTTGAAAGACCTGCAAGCTAAAAACTACAAGACAATGATCAAAGAAAGTGAATGGACACAAGTAAAATGATAGCCTATGTTTATGGGTGAAAATACCATTAAAATATCCATTCTAACCAAAGCAACATACACATTCATGCAATCACTGCCAACATTTCAATGATATTTTTCACAGAAACAAAAGCAATCTTCACATCTGTGTGGAGACACAAAAGAACCAGAAGATCCAAAGAAAGCAGACCAGCCTGGTGGCATGTCTATTCCTGACTTCAATCTAGAGTATGCACCTAAAGTCACCACAAGACGTGTGGAATTGGCAGAGAAATAGGCACAGAGACAAGAGAGCTCAGAAGTAAACCTACAGGTACATGGTAATTAATTTACAATAAAGGAACTAAGAATATACACGCAGGAAAGGACAGTCCCTCCCAATAAACCATGCTGGAAGAAATGGAAATCACAGAACAAGGAGCAATACAGGACACCATCTTATACCACAGACAAAAACTGACTACAATCCCACAACTTTCCACATCAAGCCCTAACAGTCCTAGGTCCTCTTAAGGCAGACTTTCAGCAACAGCCACACACAGAAAGCTTCTTCCCAATTTTCCTCACATTTTCCTTCACAGCACCACCTCCTTGCAGATCTTGAGGAAACTAGACTCCCGTCAGACTCGACTAAACCCCACAATGTCCCAAAGCTGAAGCCCCAGAGGGTCCTGAGGATACCAGATTCCATCAGCCTGAACTGAACACCACAACGTCCCAAAGCCAAAACCACATGGGTCCTGTGGTGATCCATCTCCTGTCAGCCTGAGCTGAGCCCCACAATGTCCCAAAGCTGAAACCATGCGGGTCCTGTAGTGACCTATCTCCTGTCAGCCTGAACTGAACCTCACACTGTCCTGAATCTGAAGCCCCAGCAGGTCCTGAGGAGACCAGAGTCCTGTCAGTGGCCACCCACAGCCACTGGAAGTGCTCTAGCAGAGCGAGGAGTTCCCCTTGCGGTGGGGGGTGGGGGTGTCAGGGAGGTGGGCTCTGCATTATCACGGACAGGCATGATCAAGCAGGTTTGCAGGGGCTAGGACAGGGTGAAGGAGGCAAGCTCCAGCTCCAAGTATTGTAAGTCCCTACTTTCTGAGACTGTGTGACCTACGTGATCTAGACTTTGCAAGGAGCAGGAGGTGATTTAAAATTTTAACGTTTCCTCTTCAGGTACAGGAATATGGAGGCCTCCCAGGTTCCCAGTTCCTCGTGCCCCAGTGACTGTGAGCTCCTCCTCCAGTGTGTATGGCCAACCCCCACACTAAGTCCCCTCGACATCCACAGTCCTGGCCCAAGCCTAACCCCTCCATTAGGCCCTGACAAAGCTCCCTTCCCCCACAGTGCCTCTCACATCCCGTCCCAACGTGGTCTTTTTGAAGCCTGAACAAGACCATGCCCCTCTTCTCCCTGTGATTTCCCTTGCCTGATGAAACCAGGCCTTCATCCATTCCAAGTGACTCCAAGGGCCTCATTATCTCCACACTCCATGTGTGTGGCCACTGTCTGTACCCATCTATATGGTTCTGTGGTGATCTCCTAAAATGAGGGTTGTTTGATACACAGAGAATGGGGTGAATGGTGGCCACCAAAGATGTGTCCCTGCAGAACAGGGCCGTATCTGGGAAAAGGATCTTTGTAGATGTAGTTAAGGATATCAAGGTAAGGTCATCTAGGGTTAGGGTGACCTTCAATCCAACTGACAGAGTCCTTCGAAGAGCCAAATGAGGACACAGAAGAGAAGCCTCTTAAAGGCAGAGGCAGAGATGGGAGGGAGGGGGCCACAAGCCCAGGGACCCCTGGAGCCCCTGAAGCTGAAAAAGGCAGGAAGGATCCTATCCTGGAGCCTCTGGAGGGACCTCAGCCCTGTGCCACCTTGATCTCACGTGTCTGGTCTCCAGGACTGGGGGAGGATGAACTCCTGTTGTTTTAACCCACCCAGCTTGTGATCATTTGTTAGAGAAGCTACAGAGCAGCCACACAGACCCTGCTCTGTAAGATCCTAGAAGTGTGGGTCTCACTAAAGGCAGATAGAGCCTGGATTACAGAACCCTTAGAGTCATCACTGCTACTGCTAAGTTGCTGCTAAGTCACTTCAGTCATGTCCGACTCTGTGCGACCCCATAGACGGCAGCCCACCAGGCTCCGCCATCCCTGGGATTCTCCAGGAAAGAATACTGGAGTGGGTTGCCATTTCCTTCTCCAGTGCATGAAAGGGAAAAGTGAAAGTGAAGTCGCTCAGTCGTGTCCGACTCTTAGCGACCCCATGGACTGCAGCCTACCAGGCTCCTCCTTCCATGGGATTTTCCAGGCAAGAGTACTGGAGTGGGGTGCCATTGCCTTCTCCAAGAGTCATCACTGGGCCCTCAGAAATGCTAAAGCAGTAGCTGTACTTCAGAATGTTGAGGATCCAAGTCTGAAGCCTGTCCCTAGGGGTACTGGCTGCACACGCCTCCTCAGGTTCTTACACTGGTACATGTGGTGTAACATCTCAGTCCTGACTGAGGACATTTTTTATCACTGTTCATATTGCTAATTAAGAAGCTGCTAGTTACACAGGTGAAAACCCAATTAGGACGCTTGCTCCAGGGATGAGTAATTCTGAAGATAGTCAGGGGTGGGGACTTACTCATGTGCAGCCAGCAGCCCCTCCACAGTACCTACCCACCCCTCCCCTCCCAACAAGGGTCTTCAGTGGGTAGCTGGGAGACCCCACGGAGTCATCTCTAAGTAAATGCTGGCTGACCCCCAGGACAGCCACTCCCGAACCTCATCCACACTTCCCAGGTAAAACACTTGAATATGTGCAAAGACCTCACAGGCTGGAGAAAAGTGTTGGGAGCCACAGCCACTCCAGTGACAGCACGCTTACCAAATTGGCTCTTGTAGGTCAGGCAGGATGGTCCTGGCCTGGGTGATCTTCTGGAAACTTTCCACTTTCCTACCTGAGTTACTCCTCCTGTCCTGCTCCCACTGCCTGTTTTCTTGCTTCCTCACCTCTGCCTGAGAAGATTTCCAACAGCAGGAACAGGCAACACAGCCCATCCTTAGCAAGTGACAGCCTAGCACCTCCTGAAGAAGGTCCAGCAGAGCCCCAAAAAGACCAGATCCCCTGAAACACCATGGCCCCTCACTCTCTCTCACCAAACCATCCCTGCAATGTCTAAGCAGAAAAGACGGCATCAAGTACAGCTGCAGGCACTTGATGGGGTTTATATAGATCTCAACCCACGCACATGTGCAAAGGGCAGGCCAGCCAGGTCAGTCAATCACTGCCCATCTGGGCTTGTGGTTTCAGAAAATCGGCCTCATTGTGCTGGTCAAGGTTCCAGGAGCACGTGTGAGTCCTGAGGGTGAGGATGGATATGGGGCTGCAGCTCTGACTTGTCTTCTAATCATTTTATCTGGTCCACAAGAGAGAGAATTTCTCTCTCCACCTGGGAGAGAATTTCAGGAAGACCTTTTTCTAATGAGAGGGACCCAGGGGTTGGGGGTGGGGGTGGTAGGTGGAGACAGGCTCAGTGCCCAGGTGCAATGGAAGCCTCTGGAAAACCTGCTGGAAGGAGGCTGCACACAGTGAAGCCCAGGGTCACAGACCTGTCCAGAAGCTGCTGTTTGTTATCTCAGGTCCTGCTCTAAGGGGCTCAAGGTCAGATCTGTCCAACAGAGGGGCTGGGGGTGCTCTGCAATGAGGGCTTTGTGGACAGTTCCTGGGTGCTGAGCCCTGCGGAATACCTGCCCAGGTGAACTCCATATCTTGGGAGGTGCCTGCCCATAAGAATCCCGTGCTCCTGGGAGGTGTGAGTGAACAAGTATTCTCTCTGTGAAGTCATCACAGAGTACCTTAGCAACTCTCACATGGGCAGTGTTGGGATTAGATGAGAACAAGACATGCTGGGGGACATCCCCAGAAACACCCCAAGGCCCATCCAGAGTGAAGAGGTCAGTAGAGGGGTACTGGTTGCTGTGCTGGTGTGGGTACCTCTTGTTTCTTCCACCTGACACCACAGAGGCCTCTCCAGGACACGGAAGGCAGCCTGGCCAGGGACAGTAGGAGCTCCTGGTGACCAGGCATGGGATGTGAGAGGGAAGGACCAGGCCGAGGGGGCCTTTCTGTTCTGAGCTGGGAGTGGACAACAAATGGTGAGTGTGATCCAGGAAAGTGGCCCTGGTGATGGGAGACTTGTTGAGGCAGTCTGAGCATGAATTGAAAAAGAATTTCTAGACACAGAGTGTTTCAGAAGGGAGTGAGTTTTTATTATGAACAAAGAGCAGAGATAAAGTGGGCACTGTGAGAGCAGCAGGCCAACCTGGTGACAGACTAGGGAAAGTCGACAGCTTTTGTGGCTTCAAGACAAAGAAAATTCCTGCTGGAAGGTTGATGTTAGGTGATTGGTTGGGGCACCATAGGGTGTTTACTGGAGTGGGCATCTTTACCTGGTAGGGAGTCAGGAAGCTTGTTAGTGATGATCAGGGGCTTTTGGCAACAGTTGCAAATGGACTCAGTCAGATTCACAGGTGACCTTCGTTCTGGGCTCCATGTCTGTGGCCGTGGTGTGAGGCCTCCCAGCTGTGGCCTTGGGGAAGAACTCACCTCAACAAGACTCACCCTTCAGAGTAAAAGTTCCATTAACTTATCTCTGTAGGAGAGATCCAGTGATTCTAGGTCTGTTTGGAAAATTCTTGGATACTGCAGGGACAAATACTGAGTGTGAACCTTGTTATTAAACCCTGTTGGCAAAATTAGCATTTTCTCTCTGTTGGCGCTAAAAGGGTGTGGGCTGGCAGCTGCCTGATAATCCATTCAAATGATGTTGGTCAAACTTTTTCGATTTCTGGTGCAAGCAGGCAGCTTGCTACTCCTTGCTGCAGGATCATTTCCATTAGAATGTCAGCTAATCAAGGTAAGAACAGTATGGCACTCAGCACTCTTAGACAATTTCCCAAGCCTGTTTCCTCAGGGGCAGACCCAATATGAGCTAGGAATGGGTTCACAAGGCTCAGGAAATGCAGGGAAATATACTGCCTATGACTCTGGAAATTAAGGCCTCTTGCAAATCTGGAGTTCTCACATCTTAGAATCTAGACAGTTGCTGATAGATAGATGTCTGAAAAGCATTCTGTTTTTATGCCTTTCATTCATCTGGGAGGTGGGGTCACCCTGAGGACTGTGGATGTGTGATTCAAAGTGCAGATTTAGGGGAGGGTGCTCTACCTGGAGACTGTGGACATGTGATCCAAGGTGCATGCTTTAGGAGGGGGTCACCATAGAAACTGGATGTGCAACTCCAGGTATAGGGTCTAGGAAGTAGTGTTACCCTGCCGATTGTGGACATGTTTCTACAGGGGCAGGGTCTGGGGGGTGGGGTCATCCTGGAGACTGTGCCTGTATGACCGCAGGTACAGGGTCTAGGGAGAAGTGTCACCCTAGAGACTGTGGAATGTGACCCCAGGTGCAGGGTTGGGTAGGGGTCACCCTGGAGATAGTCGTCTTGTGATCCGGGATGCATGATCTAGGAGAGAGTCACCATGGATACTATGGATGTGTGCCTACAGGTTTAGGCTTTGGGGTTACCCTGGACTGTGGATATATACTCCTAGTTTTTCGCTCTGAGGGGTGGAGTCACCCTGAAGACTGTGGATGTGTGACCCCAGGTACAGTGTCTGAGGAGGGGTGTCACCTTAGAAACTGGAAATGTGACCCAGGTCCAGAGTCGAGAGGGTGAACCCTGGATATTGTGGACATGTGACCCCAGGTGCAGGGTCTAGGAAGTGGGGTCACACTGGAGACTTTGGACATGTGACCCCAGACGCAGAATCTCTGAGCTGGGGTTTCCCTGGAGACTGTACACATGTACAGTACAGGTTCTGGGAGGTGGGTTCATTAGGAGACTGTGGACGTGTGACCCAAAGTGCAGTGTCTGGGGAAGAGGCTGACCTTGGAGACTGTGGACTTATGACAATATGTATATAGTCTGGAAGGGGGAAACCCTGGACATTATGTACTTGTGACCACAGGTGTAGGTTTGGGAGGTGTGTCACCTTGAGACTGTAGATGTGAGAACCCAGGTGCAGAGTCTGAGAGCTGGGATCACCCTGGAAACTATGAACATTTGACCCCAGGTACAGGGTCGAGGAGGTGGGGTCACCCTGGAGACTGTGGACATGTGACCCCAGGTCCAAAGGGGGACACCTTTGGAGCTTGTAGATGTGCCTCCCCAGGTGCAGGGTCTGGGGGTGTGGTAAGCCTGGAGACTGTGGATGTGTGACCCAAGGTGCAGGTTATGGGGAGGGTCTCACCCAGGAGATTGTGGACATATGACCCCAGATATGTGGTCACCATGGAGACTGTGAATATGTTACCTCAGATGCAGGTTCTGGGAGGGGTTTACCCTGGAGACTGTGGTCGTGAAAACCCAGGGGCAGAGTCTGTAAGGTTAGGTCACCTCAAGACTGTGGTCCTGATGCCCCAGACCAGGGTCAGTGAGGTTGGGTCACCCTGGAAAATGTGGACGTGTGACCCCAAGTATACCATCTGGGGAACATTGTCACCCTGGAGACTGTGGACATGTGGACAGCAGGTGCAGAGTCTGGCAGGGGGGTGTCACAATGGAGACTGTGGACATATGACCCCAGGTGCAGGGTCTGGAAGGGGTGTCAACCTGGATACTGTGGACTTGTGAACCGAGGTGCAGGGTCTGAGAGGGGTGTCACCCTGGATACTGTGGACCTGTGAACTGAAGTGCAGGATCTGGACGGGGTCACAGAGGAGACTTTGGATATGTGAACTCAGGTGCAGTGTTAGGGAGTCATCACCCTGAAGACTGAATATGTGACCCCAGGTACAGGGTCTGGGAAGGGTGTCACCCTAGAGACTATTCATGTGTGACTCCAGGTGCAGGGTGTGTGAGAGGGGTCACCTTGGGGACTGGACGTGTGACCCCAGGACATGGTCTGGGAGGGAAATCACACTGGTGAGTGTGCATATGTGACACCAGGGAAAGAGTCTGGGAGGAGGGGTCACCCTGGGGGCTCTGGACCTGTGACCACAGATGCTGGGTCATGGAGGGGGCTCACCCTGGGATACATGGATGTGTGTTCCCAGGTACAGGGTCAGGGAGGGTGTTAGCCTGTAAACTGCAGATATTTGACCCTAGGTACAGGGTCTGTGAGGGTGATCACACTGGAGACTGTGCACAGGTGACACCAGGTGCAGGATTTGGGCGGGGATGTCATCCTGAATATTTTGTAAGTGTGACCTCAGGTACAGGGTATGAAGGGTGTCCTCTGAAGATGGCAGATATTTGACCCCAGGTACATGGTATGGGTAGGGGTTCACACTTAAGACTGTGGACATGTGACCCAGGTACAAGGTCTGGGAAATGACATCACCTCGGAGACTATGGACATGTGTCACCAGGTACTGGGTCTGGGAGAATGCACACGGTAGAGAGTGTGGATATGTGACCCCAAATACAGTGCCTGGGAGAGGTCACCCTGGGGACAGAAGACATGTGATCTCAGATACAGGATCTGGGAGGGTGTCACTCTGGAAACTGTGGACATGTAACACAAGGATATGGTCTGGGAGGGGAGTTCACAATGGAAACTGTGGCCGTATCATCCCAGATGCTCAGACTGATGTGGTAGTGTCACCCTGAAGTCTGTGGACTGTGTCCACAGGTACGGGTCTGGGGGGGGGGGTGTCACCCTGGAGACTGGAAATGTGACCAGAGGTTCAAAATCTGGGAGTGGTGGCCACCCTGGAGACTGTGTACACGTGACCAGAGGTAAAAGTTCTGGTGAGGTGGGGTCACCATGGAGAATGTGGACATGTGATCCCAGGTGTAGAGTCTGGAAGAGGCGGTTATCCTGGAAACTGAAAATGTGATCCCAGGTACAGGGTCTGGGCGAGGTGTCACCAAGGAGACTATGGACATTTGACCCCAGGTGCTTGTATTTCAAAGGGGTCACCCTTTAGCCAGTGGATGTGTGACCCCAGGTGAAATGTCTGGGAGTAGGGGTCACCCTGGACTGTGGACATCTAACATCAGGTGCAGGGTCTGGGGAGAGGGCTGTTTGTGGAGACTGTGGACATGTGACCCCAGATGCAGGTTCTGTGAGGTGTTTTCTCTCTGGAGAAAGAGGACGGGTGACCCAAAATGCAGTGTCTGGGGTAGAGGCTGACTCTGGAGCCTGTGGATGAGTAAAACCAGGTAAAGTGTCTGGAAGGTGGGGTCACCGTGGAGACTGTGGACGTGTAAACCCAGGTGAAGGATCTGGGACAATGTTCACCCTGAAGACTATGGACATGTGACCCTATGAATAGGGTCTGTGAAGGGGTTCACCAGAGAAACTGGCCATGTGACACCAGGTAAAGGATCTGACGTGGGGTGTGAACGTGGAGACTGTGGTCATATAACCCCTGGTGCAGGGGGGAAGGGGGTCACCCTGGGAAGTGTGGGTGTGTGACCCAGGTACATGGTCTGGGAGGGGTTCATCATGGAGATTATGGACGTGAAATTCTAGTTATAGGGTCTGGGAGGTGGGGTTACCATGCAGATTGTGTGCAGGTGTTTCTGGTTACTGGGTCTGGGTGGTGGGGTCACCCTGAGGACTATGGACGTGTGACCCAAAGTGCAGGGTCTGGGGAGGGGGCTCTCCCTGCATACTGTGGATGTGTGAACCCAGGGCAAGGGTCTGGGAGGTGGGGTCACCCTTGAGACTCTGGACATGCAACCCCAGGTGTAGAGTCTTGAGGCAGGTTCAGCCTGGAGAATGTGGACATGTGATTCCATGTACAGTGTTTGCAAAGCTGTTCACCAGGCAGACTGTGGCCATGTGACACCTGGTATAGTGTCTGAAGAGGGATGTCAGCATGAAGACTGTGAACATGCACACCAGGTGTTTGGATGTGGGCTGTGGTCACCCTGGAGACTGTGCATGTATGACCCAGTTTCAGTGTCTGGGATGTTTGTCACCCTGGAGATGGTGCACCTTTTACTTCAGGTACAGGGTCTGGGAGATGCTGTCACCCTGGGGACTGTGGACATGTGGCAGTAGGTACAGGGTCAGAGTGATGGGGTCACCCTATGGACTAGGGACATGTGATCCCATGTGCAGGGTCTGGAAAGGGGCCTCTGTAGATACCATGGATTTCTTACTCTAGGTGCAGAGTCTGGGAGGAGGTCACCATGAACACTGTGGATGCGTGACCCCAGGTACTGGGTCTTGGGGACAGGGTTGCCCTGGAGACTGTGGACATGTGACCCCAGGTACAGCATCTGGGAGGTGGGGTCAACATAGGTAATGTGGATATTTGACCCAAAGTATAGGGTCTGGGGAGAAGTCTAACCCTGAAGACTGAATGCCTGATTCACGTGCATGGTCTGGGAGGGTGTCACCCTGGAGATTGTGGATGCATGACTCCACATATAGGGTATAGGAGGGGGGATCACACTTTAGACTGTAGACATGTGACCCCGGTCCAGAGTCACCCTGGAGATTGTGGACATAGGATCCCAGGTGCAGGGTCTGGGAGGTGGCTCACCCTGGAGACTGTCACATCAGATCCCAAGTACATTGTTTGGGAGTTGGATCACCCTGGAGACTGTGGACATGTGACCCCAGGTGCAGGGTCTTGGAGGGGGGTCACCCTGGAGACTGAACGTGTGACCCCAGATACAGGTTATGGGCAGGAGGGACACCCTGTATATTGTCAAAGTGTGACCCCAGGCACAGGGTCTGGGCATTCCCTGATAGCTCAAAAGCTTCCCCCATAGTTCAGTCGGTAAAGAATCTACCTGCAATGCAGGAGACCTGGGTTCGATTCCTGGGTTGAGAAGATTTCCTGGAGAAGGAAATGGCAACCCACTCCAGTATTATTCCTGGAGAATCCCGCTGGCTACAGTCCATGGGGTCACAAGAGTTGGACACGACTTAGTGACTAAACCACCACCACTAAGGACTGTTAAGGGGTTCTGCTGCTGCTGCTAAGTCGCTTCAGTCGTATCCGACTCTGTGCGACCCCATAGACAGCAGCCCACCAGGCTCCGCCATCCCTGGGATTCTCTAGGCAAGAACACTGGAGTGGGTTGCCATTTCCTTCTCCAATGCGTGAAAGTGAAGTTGCTCAGTCATGTCTGACTCTTCACCACCCCATGGACTGCAGCCTACCAGGCTCCTCTGTCCATGGGATTTTCCAGGCAAGAGTACTGGAGTGGGGTGCCATTGCCTTCTCTTAAGGGGTGAGAGGTTAGTAAATAGAAAATAAATAGACAGGGTCTGGGATAAGGGGTCACCATGGAGACTGTGTACATGTGACCCCATGTACAGTGTCTGGAAAGGGTGTCACCCTGGTGACTGTGAACATGTGACCCCAGGTACAGGGTATGGAAGGAGGGTCACCATTACCCCAGGTACAGGGTAGGTAGCATAAGGTCACTGTGGAGACTGGACATGTGACACTAGGTGAGGGTCTGGGAGGGGTTCACTTTGGAGTCTGTGGACAAGTGACACAATGTATAGGGTCTGGGTGTGGGGATTATCATGGAAACTGGAAATGTGACTCCAGGTACACGGACTGGTAGGTGGGATAACCAGGGAGACTGTGAACTTGTAACAACTTGTATATGGTCTGAGAGTGGT
The DNA here is from genome assembly GCF_054371585.1 of Giraffa tippelskirchi. NCBI lineage: Eukaryota > Metazoa > Chordata > Mammalia > Artiodactyla > Giraffidae > Giraffa > Giraffa tippelskirchi. The sequence goes on along the minus strand of NC_137288.1, from coordinate 10,991,520 downwards.
TAACCCTGAGACTATGTACATGTGACCACAGGTGTAGGTTTGTGAAGGAGTGTAAGAGTGTGTTCAGGTGTGAGAGGGAATATAAGAGTGTGTAAGAGAGTGTAAGAGTGTGCAAGGGTATGTGAGTAATAGTGCATGAGGACATGCGAGGGAGTGTAAGAGTGTGCGAGGGTATGTCAGTAACAGTGCATGAGGGCATGTGAGGGAGTGTAAGAGTGTGCGAGGGTATGTCAGTAACAGTGCATGAGGGCATGTGAGGGAGTGTAAGAGTGCAAGGATGTGTGAGGGAGTGTAAAGTGTATAAGGGAGTGTAAAAGTGTGCGAGGGTATATGATGGAGTGAGAGAGCATGTGAGGGTGTGCAAGGGAGTGTCAGAGTGTGTGAAGGAATGTAATAGTGTGCAAGTTGTCTGAGAGTGTGTACGAGTGTGCAAGGGTGTGTGCAGGAGTGTAACAATGTGTGAGGATGTGTGATGCAATGTAAGAGTGTGTGAGGGTGTGCAGGAGAGTGTAAGTGCATATGAGGGAGTGTAAGAGTGTGCAAGGGTGTGCAAAGGATTGTAAGTCTGCCAGGTTGTGCCATGGAGTGTAAGACCATGCAAGGGAGTGTAAGAGTGTGTGAGGGTGTCCGATGGAGTGTAAGGGTGATCGAAGGTGTGCAAGGGACTGTAAGAGCCTGCAAGGAAGTGTAAGAGCATTTAAGGTTGTGAGAGGGAGTATAAGAGCATGATAGGGACTGCAAGAGTGTGCAAGGCTGTGGGAAAGTGTGTAAGAGCGTGTGTGGGACTGTAACAGTGTGTGAGGGTATGCAATGGAGTGTAATAGCATGCAAGGGAGTGTAAGAGCGTGTGATGGTGTGTGAGGGAGTGTAAGAGCGTGAGAGGTGTGCAAAGAAGTGTAACCGCATGTGATGTAGTGTAAGAGTGTGCAAGGGTGTGTGATGAAGTGTAAGGGTGTGTGACGGTGGGCGAGGAAATGTCAGAGCATTCAAAGGAGTGTAAAGAGTGTGTGAAGATGAGTGAGGGAGTGTAAGTGTGTGGGTGTGCAAGGGAGTGTAGGAGGGTGTGAGGCAGTGTAGTACTATGTGAGAGAGTGTAAGAGTGTGGGATGCTGTGCGAGGGAGTGGAAGAGCATGTAAGCTAGTGTAAGAGTATGTGAGGGTCTGCAAGGGAATATAAGAGTGTGTGAGGGTGTGCTAGGGCGTGAGATGGAGTGTAATAGTGTGAGAGAGTGTGCCAGGGAGTGGAAGAGCATAAGAGGGAATATAAGAATGTGGGAAGGTATGCAAGGGAGTATAAGAGTGTGTGAGAGTGCTGTCAGGTAGTGTAAGAGTGTGCTAGGGTGTGAGATGGAATGTAAGAGTGTGAGAGGGTGTTCCAGGGAATTTAAGAGATCCCAGGTGTAGGATAGGTTGAGAGTCACCCTGGAACTAGTGATTGTTTCAGAGATTGTAAGAACATAGGAGGAAGGATAAGAATGTGCGAGGGTGTGCAAGGAGTGTAAAAGCCAGCAAGGGAGTGTAAGTGTGTGAGGGTGTGCAATGGAACATAAGAGTGTGTGAGGGAATGCAAGGGAGTATAAGAGTGTGCAAGGGTGTGCAAGAGTGTGTGACATGGTGTGAATGAGGAGGTGTAAGACTGCAAAGGTGTGAGAGGAGTGTAACAATGTGTGAGGTAGTGGGAGGGAGTGTAATAGTGTGCAAGTGTGTGCGAGTGACTGTAAGAGTGTATGAGGGTGTGCAAGAGCATGCGAGGATGTGCAAGAGTGTGTGATGGTGTGCAAGGGCAGGCAGTTTCATTTGAGGATGTGTGAGGACGTATGAGAGCATACAAGGATATTCAAGGATGTGCAAGGTTAAGCAAGAGTGTATGAGGGGATGCGAGAGCATGTGAGGACATGGAAGGGTGTGTGTGGTCATGTGAGTATGAGGGCGTGTGAAGGCATGTGAGAGCATCCAGGGACATGTGAGACTGTGCAAGGATTTGTGAGGGCATGAGAGGACAGGAAATAGCGAGAGGGTGTGCAAGGACGTGGGAGAGTATGTGGGGGAGTAAGAGGCCGTGCAAGGGTGTATGAAAGCAAGCAAGCGTGAGGACGTGTGAGAGTGTGCGAAGACATGCAAGGGCATGTGAGGACATGCGAGGACACAGAGGGAGTGAGAGAGCATGTGAGGCCCTGTGAGAGACTGCGAGGGCAGGTGAAGCCATGTGAGGGTTTCCAAGGGTGTGTGAGAGCATGTGGGGTCGAGCAAGAGTGTGTAAGGGTGAGCAAGACCCTGTGATGGTGTGCCAGAGTGTGTGAGGCCGTGTTAGGGAGTGCAAGGACGTGAGAGGTCATGTGAGAATGTTCAAGGATGTGCAAGGGTGTGTGAGGGTATGCAAGGGCGTGCAAGGGCGTGCAAGGGCGTGTGAGGGCCTGTGAGAGGGTGAGAGGGAGTGGGAGGGCCTACGAGGTAGTTCAAGTGGGTGTGAGAGTATGTGAGTAGGTGTAAGGGGATGCGAGGGCATGCAAGAGCGAGTGAGGTCATGCAAGGAATTGCGAGAGTGTGTGAGGACACTCGAGAGTGTGAGGCCATGCAAGTACATGCAAGAGGGTGCAAGGACATGCAAGGGGAGACGAGTGCATGGGAGGACATGCAAGGCCATGTGAGGGTATGCATAGGTGTGCGAGGCTGTGTGAGGGCATGCAAGTGTGTGTGAGGACATGCGAGGAAGTGTGAGGCCATGTGAGAGCACGTGAGGGAGTGTGAGCATGTGCAAGAGGGTGCAAAGATGTGCAAGGGGATGTAAGAGCATGCACGGGTGTGCTAGGGCATACAAGTGCATGTGAGGGCATGATAGGATATGCGAGAGCATGCAAGGTCGTGTGAGGGTGTGCAAGGGTGTGTGAGGGAAGTGAGAGCACGTGAGGGCATGTGAGTGCATGCAAGAGGGTGCAAGGACATGTGAGGGGACGTGAGGGCATGCTAGGGTGTTCAAGTTCATGTGAGGGCGTGGTAGGGCGTCCAATAATGTGCGAGAGCATGCAAGATCGTGGAGGGTGTGCAAGGGTGCATGAGGTCATGTGAGGGCGTGTGTGAGGATGTTCAAGAGTGTGTGAGGGCGTGTGAGCACTTGAGAGGGCATGCGAGGATGTGGAAGGGCATGAGGGAGTGTGTGAGGGCATGAGAGGCCATTTGAGGTCATGCAAGTGCATGCCAGGATGTGCGAGAATATGCAAACATGGGCAAGAGTGTGGTAAGGCCTGCAAGGGTGTGTGAGGGTGTGTGTGGTCGTGTGAGGGCTTGGGAGTACGTTTGTGGCTGTGAGAGAGTGTGCAAGCGCATGCAAGAGAATTTGAGGGCGAACGAGGGTGTGCGAAACTGTACAAGGGCATGTGAGGGCATGCAAAAGCATATGAAGATGTTGGAGGGTGTGTGAGGGCTTGCAAGAGAGTGGGAGGACGTGCGAGAATTTGTAATGTCATGTGAGGGCGTGAGAGGCCATGTGAGTGTGTGCGAGAATGTGCAAGGCTGTGTGAGAGCAGGTGAGCATGTGCAAGGGTGTGCAAGAGCATGTGAGGCTGTGCAAGAGTGTGTGAGGGCTTGTGGGGATGGATGTGTGAGGGCATATGATGATGTGCGAGTGCATGTGAGGCCGTGGGAGAGTGTGCGAGGGCATGCAAGGATGTGTGAGAATCTACGAGGGCATACGAGGATGTGAGAGAGCATGCCATGATATGTGAGAGCTTACGAGAATGTGCGAGGTGTGCAAGGCCGTGCAAGGGCGTGAGGTGGCATGCGGGACTTGTGAGAGTGTGCAAGGACATTTGAGTGCATGTGAGGCTGTGTGACGGAGAAGGCAATGGCACCCCACTCCAGTACTCTTGCCTGGAAAATCCCATGGACGGAGGAGCCTGGTAGGCTACAGGCCATGGGGTCGCTAAGAGTCGGACATGACTGAGTGACTTCACTTTCACTTTTCCCTTTCATGCACTGGAGAAGGAAATGGCAACCCACTCCAGTATTCTTTCCTGGAGAATCCCAGGGATGGCGGAGCCTGGTGGGCTGCCGTCTATGGGGTCGCCCAGAGTCGGACACGACTGAAGTGACTTAGCAGCAGCAGCAGAGGCTGTGTGAAAGCATGTGAGGATGTGCGAGAATGTGTGAGGGCGTGCTAGGGCATGCACGGACATGTGAGGGCATGCAAAGATGTGCAAGAGCATGTGAGGACGTGCAAGAATATGTGAGCACAGGCAAGGGCATTCTAGAATGTGTGCAGGCATGTGAGGGCGTGCCAGGTCGTGCGAGAGTGTGTGAGGATCTGCGAGCATGGGCAAGTGTGTGCTAGAGCATACATGGGCATGTGAGGGCGTGTGAGGTCATCTGAGGGTGTGTGAATGTGTGTGAGTATGGACAAGAGCATGTGAGGGTGTGCAAGGACATGAAAAAGTGTGCAAGGGTGTGTGAGGACGTGTGAGAGTGGACGAAGGTGTGGGAGAGCTTATGAGAGCATGTGAGAACATGCAAGGACTGCAAGAGGGTGCAAGGATGTGCAAGAGGGTGTAACAATGTGCAAGGGAGTGCAAGACTGTGTGACAGTGTGCAAAGGTATGTGAGTGCATGGGAGAATGTGAAAGAGCATACGAGGACATGCGAGGGTGTGCAAAGGCATGCAATAGCATGCGAGGTCATACGAGGGTGTGTGAGGATGTGCAAGAGCATTCGACAATGTGCAAGAGAGTGCGAGGGTATGCAGGGGTGTGTGTGGGCATTTGAGGATGTGTTAGGGCATAGGGAAAGGTGGTAGGACGTGCAAGTGCGTGCAAGGTCATGCAAGGAGGTGTGTGGCCGTGTGAGAGTGTTCGTGTGCATGTGAAAGCATTTGAGGGCATATGAGGACGTGCGAGTGCATGTGAGGGCATGTGAGGCTGTGCAAGGACGTGCGAGAGCATTCAACAGTGTGTGAGATCACAAGGGCATGAAGGAGTGTGCGAGGGCATTTGAGGACATGTTAGGTTGTGGGAGGACATGTGAAGGTGTGCAAGTGTGTGTGAGGAGATATGTGGCTGTTCGAGATATGTGTGTGAGTGCAAGAGCTTTTGAGGGCATCTGAGGGTGTGAGAGGATGTGCAAGGCTGCCCGAGGGTGTGCATGAGTGTGTGGGCACATGTGAGAGCATGCTAGGACGTTCAAGGGCATGCAAGGGCTTGCAAGGGCATGCAAGGAAGTGTGAGGATGTGCAACCCCATGCGAGCGTGTGTGAGTGTGTGTGAAAATGTGTGAGAGTGGGTGAGCACATGTGAGGGCATAAAGATCATGTGAGTCCATGTGAGAGTGTACAAGGGCATGGGAGGACGTGCAGGAGTGTGCAATGGTGTGTGATGGCGTGCCAGGGTATACAAGGATATGCAAGTGTATGTGTAGCTACGTAAGAGTGTGCAAGGGTATGCGAGGATGTGAAAGGGAATGCAGGGTCATACATGAGCAGGTGAGGGCATGCGAGAGTGTGTGAGGAAGTTAGAGAGTGTGCAATGACCTGCAAGGGTATATGAGGACATATGAGACCATACAAGGGAGTTCGATAGTGTGTAAGGCCCTGTGAAGGCATGCAAAGGCATGCAAGCATTTGCGAGGGTTTGTGAGGACCTGCGAGGCTGTGTGATGGCATGCAAGAGCAGACGAATGCATGCAAGGGCTTTTGAGAGCATTCTAGGACGTACAAGAGTGTGTGAGGACGTGCGAGAACATGTGACCACATGAGAGGGCATGCTAGGGCATTCAAGAGCATGTGAGGGCGTGCGAGGGCCTTCGAGGTCATGCAAGAGCATGCAGGGGCATGAGAGGGTGTGGAAGAGCGTGTGAGGTTGTGCAAGGGTGTGTGAAGATGTGCAAGAGCATATGAAGGCATGCAATGGCATGCGAGGACATGTGAAAGCATGAGTGGACATGTGAGAGTGTTGGAGAATATGCTAGTGTGGGTGAGGTCGTGCTAGGGTGTGCGAGGGCGAGTGAGGGGGTGCAAGGGCATGAGAAAGCTTGCAAGAGCGTGTGAGTATGTATGAGAAATGTGAGGATGTACGAGAGCATGCAAGAGCATGTCAGGTCGTCTGATGCTGTGCAATACCTTGTCAGGGCATGCGAGGAGGTGGGAAGGTGAGCGAGGGCATGAGAGCATGCAGTGAGGGGTGAGAGCATGTGATGGCATACGAGAGCTTGCATAAGCATACGAGGGCATTTGAGGGCATGCAAGAATGTGTGAGAGCATGCAAGAGAGTGCAAAGACTTGCAAGAGCGTGCAAGAGCATACGAGGGTGTATGAGACCATGTGAGGGTGTGTGAGAATGTGAGAGGATGTGGGAGAGCATGGAAGGGCATGCAAGGGTATGTGAGGACGTGCAAATCTGAACAAGGATGTGCGACAGCGTGTGAGGACATGCAAGGGCATGTGATGGTGTGTGAGTGTGTGAGAGAACATGTAAGGGCCAGCAAAGACGTGCGAGGTCATGCAAGGGCGTGCAAGGGCTTGGGAGAATGTGCGATGATGTGAGGCCATGGGAGAGCATTCGAGGGCGTGTGAGGGTGTTTGAGGGCATGCGAGGATATGCAAGGACGTGTGAGACTGTACGAGAGCATGCAAGAGTGTTTGAGGACGTGCAAGGGTGTGCGAGCTTGTGTGAGGACATGCAAGGGCATGCAAGGTTGTACGAGGACGTGAAATGGTGGGCCAGTTTGTGCAAGAATGTGGGAGGGCATGTGAGGGCATGCAAATTCGTCTGAGGGTGTCCAAGGGCGTGCTAGAGTTTGTGAGGGCATGTGAGGACTTGCGAGAATGTGTGAGGGTGTGCCAGGACGTGCAAAGGTGTTCGAGTTCATGTGTGATAATGCCGTGCAAGTGTGTGCAGGATCATGGAAGAACATGTGGGAGTTTGCAAGGGCATGTGAGGGTGTGCAAAGATGTGCAAGGGCGTGGGAGGGCATGTGAGGATATGCAAGGGTGTGTGATGGTGTGGGAGGCCATATGAGAGCATTCGAGGGCATGAGAGGGTGTGCAAGGACACGTGAGGCCATTTGAGAGGATGTGAGGGTGTGTGAAGACCTGCAAAAGTGTGCAAGTTTGTGTGAGAGGGGCAAGGGTGTGCGAGAATGTGTGAGACTGTGGGAGAGCATGAAAGGTCATATGATTCTGTGAGAGGGTGATCTAGGACGTGTGAAGGTGTAGGCGGGCATACTAGGATGTGCAAAGGCATGTGAGGACATGTGAGAGCATGGCAGGGCATGGGAGAACGTGCAAGGGTGTGTGAGGATGTGCGAGGTCGTGTGAGGAAGTGCAAGAACTTGGGAGGGAATGCGAGAGTATGTGAGGCCGTGCAAAGGCCGAATGAGGCCGTGCAATTGTGTTTGGGACATGTGAGGGTGTGTGAGGATGTGTGAGGGCATCCAAGCTGTGCAAGGATGTGTGACGAACAGGTGAGAGGGAGTGTGGTGGTGTGAGAGAGTGTGCAAGGGTATGCGAGATTTTGCAAAGACGTGCTAGGTTGTGCAAGGGTGTGCAAGAGCATAGTGGCCATGTGAGGCCTTGTGAGCACGTGCAGCATCATTCAAGGACGTGTGAGTATGTGCACGAGTGTGCAAGGCCATGCGAGAGAGTGCAAGAGTATGCATGGGGGGGCAAGAGCAGGCGAGTCCATGAAAGAACGTGCAAGGGCATGCGAGGGTGTGTGAGAGCATGCAATGCCATGTGATGGCATGCAAGGATGCGCGAGGGTATGTGAAGGCGTGAGAGGTCTTGCAAGAGTGTATGAGGCAATGAGAGGGCATGGGAGGGCTTGTGAGAGGGTGAGAGGATGTGCAAGGTCATTCAAGTTCCTGTGAAGGTGTGCAAGGGCATGTGAGTTTGTGTGAGGATGCAGGAGGGTGTGTGAGGGTGTTTGAGGGCATGGAATGCCATGAGAGTGTGCGAAATGTGCAAGAGCGTGTGAGCTCGTGCAAGGACATGCGAGGGCGTTTGAAGTTGTGCCAGGACATGCAATGGCATGCAAGTTCATGCAAAGACATGCCAGGTCATGGGTGGGTGTGCTAGAATGTATGAAGACATGCAAGGACGTATGAGAGCATGGGAGGTAGGGAGAGGGCGTGCAAGAGTCTACAAGGCCATCTGAGGGCGTGCAAGGGTATGCAAAGGGCATATGAGGATGTGCGAGAGAGTGCAAGTGTGTGCGAGGATGTGCCAAAGAGTGCAAGTGGGTGCAAGGGCATGAGAGAGCAACTCAAGATGAGCCCCAAGACCCCTGATGCAACTCCAGAGGATTCCCAAGAGGAGCCACCCCAAACACAATTTGAGAGGAGCATGCCACCACAACAAGAAGCCCCATACCATAACTAAAGAGGAGAACCCCGCCCCGCCCCGCCCCCCCCCCCCGCCACAACTATAGAGGAGTCTGCAAACCACAACAAGAGAGGTGCAGGAAAAAAAAATAAGTTGACCCCACTGCAACTAGAGTGGAGCCCCATGCAATAAAAATACAGTAGCCTACCGCACATCACAACTAGACAGGAGCCAGCCTGCTAATCACTACTAGGGAGGAGCTGCCCCACTCAGCTCAAGAGGAGGCCCCACCACAACTCTAAATGAACCCCAAGTCACCTGTCCCAATTCGAGAGGAACCCCAAGTCGCCCACCACTACCCGACAGGAGTCCTGTGCTGTCACAGGGAAGGAGCCCCCAGCAACAAACAGAGGAGTGCCGTGCCATAACTTGAGAGGATTGCCCTGCCAAAACTAGAGAGGAGCCCTACAGCACATTGTGCTGAGAGAGGATCCCCTCTGCTGCAAACAGAGATGAGGCCCCTGAAGTAACTCAAAACAAGCCTCTAACAACTGGAGTGGAGCAACCCTGTGAAAACTAGTGCTGCTGCTGCTGTGCTGCTGCTAAGTTGCTTCAGTCATGGCCGACTCTGTGCGACCCCATAGATGGCAGCCCACCAGGCTCCCCCGTCCCTGGGATTTTCCAGGCAAGAACACTGAAGTGGGTTGCCATTTCCTTCTCCAATGCATGAAAGTGAAAAGTGAAAGTGAAGTCGCTCAGTAGTGTCCAACTCTTCGCAACCCCATGGACTGCAGCCTACCAGGCTCCTCCATCCATGGGATTTTCCAGGCAGGAGTACTGGAGTGGGGTGCCATCGCCTTCTCCGGAAAATGAATGAGGAGCCCCCAATGCCACAAGTAGAGAGAACAGCCTCCCCACAGAGAACTCTCAGAGGAGGTGACACCATAACTAGAGATGTGCCCTGAGTCCCCTCCTAAACTTGAGAGGGGGCCTATGCCAAAACTCAAGAGAAGCCCATGGCAACAACGAGAGAGGAGCCCACTGACCAGAACTAGAGAGTGTTCCACCACTCCAATGGGAGAGGAGACCCCAGACATCGCACCTACAGAGGGTCCCCTCCAATGCAAATAGAGATGAACGCTGTGCTGCTAGTCGAGTAGATCCCCCTACCACCATCAGAGAGGAGTAACCTCGTCACACCTAGAGAGCAGCCCCTTGAACATCGCCATTTGAGAGGAGCATTTCTGCACATTGGAATTATACAGAATCCTCCTTCCACAACTCGAGAGGAGGCTCCCATGGGACAACTAAAGAGCAGGATTCATGCCAAAATTCAAGAGCAGGCTAACACATACTGCACCTGGAAAGATTGCCTGTGCACACAGCTACCAGAGAGGAAACCCCCTCAACAATTCAAGAGGAACAGTGCACTACAACACTAGAGGTGCCCCCCACACACACCACAACTAGAGAAAATCCCCCCTAAAACTTGAGAGGAGACTGCACACCACAACTAGAGAGGAGCCCACTCGAGACAACTAAGAGTTGACCCCCCACATAAACTAGAGAGTACCCCATGCCACAGAGAGTTTAGCCACCCACACATCACAACTAAACAGAAGCCACCCTGCACAATGCTACTAGAGGGGAGCCACCCCACCAAAACTTCAGGAGGCCCCACCTCAACTCGAGAGGAGCACCAAGTCCCCCGATGCAACTCGAGAGGAGTCCTGCACCACAACTAGAGAAGAACCCACCCGGACACTGCATTAAGAAAGGAGGCCCCACACCCTGCCCCTAGAGTGGAGCAATCTTGTACACCACATCGAGAAAGGAGGCTCCACACCACTCCTAGAGAGTAGTCCCTCAAACCACAAATAGAGATGAGCCAGAAAACTGCACCTAGAGAAGAGCCACACAACATGATGCAACAAGACAGGAGTTCCCATCCACAACTAGAGAGGACTTCCCCAGGAACAGCACAACTAGGGAGGAGCACTCTGGCACAACACAGCTTGAGAGAAGCCCAGACGCCAAAACTAGAGAGTTGACTCTCAGGCACAAATAGTGAGAAGCACAAGGCTGTAACTAGATAGGTGCCCAACCCCTCCTGTACATCACATCTAGAGTGGAGAACCACTGCCACAACTAGAGTGGACACACCTGCTACAGGTAGATAGGAGCCTGCCCCACACATCACAATTAGAGAAAATTGCCCATGCACATCAAAACTAGAGTGGAACTCCCATATGGATCATATTGAAAGAGGAGGCCCCTGCTGCAGTTAGAGCTAATCCCCCCCGAATATAGCCATTAGACAGGAGCATACCCACACAGCACAATTAGACAGAAGCCACCCACCACAAGTAGAGAGGAGCCCACCATGCTACAACTAAAGAGGACTCCCACTGCCACAACGAGAGTGTAGCCTCCTGCACATCGCAACTAGAAAAAGTGTCCCTTCTCATCACAACCAGAGGGGAGTCATCCCAATCACAATTTGAGAAGAAAGTTCTACAGCAACTAGAGAGGAGTTGTCCTCCCACAAGAAGGACCCCCTCTGCCAAAACTAGAGAGGAGTCTGCAAATGAGAGCTAGAGAGTAGCCAATTCACCGCAAATAAAGAGTGGACACTCTCGGCAACTAGAATGGAGCCCCATGCGACAACTAGAGAGTATCCTCCCACACATTGCACTCAGACTGGGGCAAGCCAGCACATCGCTACTAGAGAATATATGCCCCACTTCAGCTCAAGAGGAGGCTCTACCACAACTCTAAAGGAACTTCAAGTCACTTGCTGCAACTCAAGAGGCACTGTGGGTTCCCTGCTGCAATTTGACAGGAGCCCTAGCCTGGAACAAGAAAAGGGGGGACAGGCCAAAATGACGGAGGGGAACCATGGCTGAAGCTGAAGTGGATTCCCCCAGCACAGCTAGATAGGAGTCCCCCAGGATATCACAACTAGAGAGATGCTTTCTGCCACAAATAAAGACAAGCTCCCTAAAGTAAGTTGAGTGAAGTCCACCACAACTCGACAGGGTCAAACAGCAGAACATCTTGGCAGCAAGTGATCTGGCTGGGAGCTCCTCTCCACTCTGGAGGCCTGGATACCCGGGTTGCGGGTTCTGTTGGGTTCTGTTGCCGGCAAGTGACATCAATTCCTTGTGTTCGTGCTAAGGTCCCTTCCCCAAAACTCCCCAAGGGAATCTCTGGGTTTCTGACTGCTCGACCACCCCCTTAGGCTATGTGCAGGCACAGTGACACACACACAGCCCACCCCACAGCCTTGGGGAGGCCTGGGTGCAGCCAGGGCCTGAGCTCCGAGGACCCCGCTGCTCTCAGACCAGACTCCTCCTTCTCATAAGTGATGTGGCCCTGGGCAAGCATATGCCCCTCAGGGTTTCCCCAGTCTCTCCATCTGCAGAGTGGGGGTCTTTCTCCTATCTGCTTCCTAGGTCTGTTGGCCTACAAGCAGCTCCATGCCTTTCCACCTGGGGCCGATATCACGTGGAGCTTGTGCGCTGAGACTTCAGAAAGAAAGATTCCATCCAGGGCTCACATAGCACAGAATGGGGCAGAACGAGGCCTGGATGTGCTGTGGTACCCAGGAAAAGGCACTCCTCCTCCTGACTGTTTTGAGACCCCGCATCCAAGTTGGAGGACCGAAAGGAAGACTCGAAGGTCTCCCTCTCTTATAGAAAAGAGTAGCCAAATTTCTGGTCCTCTGTTTCCATTGAGATTCTGTTCAAGTATCCCAGCTCAGCTTCTGCGGGTGGCTGAGCTTCTAATGGCTCCCTGCGTTCTTGTCTTTTACTCTCAAAACCTTCTGTCCTGTTCCCCCTTTTGGGGTGGATGGGGGCTGTCATTGCTTGCAACTTCGCGATAGATTGAGGAAAAGTCTGGAAAATCTACTTCTTTCCTCCCTTTGGTTCCGTGTCTCTCTCTGGCTGTGTCCCTCTCTTTTCCTTTCTAAATTCAGTCTGTGTCTTCCTCTTTCTCTCTCCTGTGTGGATGGATGGAGGCTATGAATGCACATGTATATGATTAGATGAGGGTTATGTTTTAGGGATAGGTTAGAGGGAGAGAACAAGTAGGATTTAGGTTGGAGTTGGTCATGGGAGAAGGGTCAAGGGTGGTGGTGGTGTTTCTTGGAATCTGAGGGCTGTGCATTCTTAGTCTCTTTCCATATGAACCCCTTCTCAGATACACCACTTGCAAGGAGTCTCTCGTGTTCCGTTTCCTATCATCTGGATTTGTGAATGCTTAGCTTTTCTGTTGGGAAGAGGTTCCATTGGATGGAAACCCATTGGTGTACTTCATTTTCTTCTTTCCCTTACTTGAAGTGACCCATTTCTATCTCCATCCACCAAATGGAAAGGGGATTCTGATGTTAAGGAGGCTTTGACCTACGCTTCTTTCTAGCTATCTCATAACATCAGTCTTTAGGGTGAGGTTTTTCCCGATATTGAGGTGGTCTGAGATAAAAACCAATAGCATTCTTCAGATGTAGCTGTCCGGTTTTCCCATGCACATTGATTGAAGAGGCTTTCTTGTTCCCATTTGGATATTCTCCCCTTCTGTGTCAGAGATGAGTTGATCATGGATGCTGGGGTTTGTTTCTGGACTCTCAACTTTAGTCCATCGATCTGGATCTGTGTATGTTGTTGTATTCCCAATAGCATACTGTCCTGCTGCTGCTGCTGCTGCTAAGTCGCTTCAGTCGTGTCTGACTCTGCGCGACCCCATGGCCTGCAGCCTACCAGGCTCCTCCATCCAGGGCATTTTCCAGGCAAGAGTACTGGAGTGGGTTGCCATTGCCTTCTCCGATACTCTACTGAGGATCCTAGTTTTGTAGTTTAATTTCCTTTCACACAACCTTGGATTTACATATCGGGGCTTTTTCGACGGATTGTATTGACAATTTAGGCTCTTTTCTGTTTCCGCACACCTTTTGGAATTCTTTGTTCGGTGCAATAATGCATTGGCATTTTGGGAGGAATAGCATCGAAGCTATGGATTGCCTTGTGGGGCTGTGACATAATTTTCCCAATCGGAATTCTTTCAAGCCATGAGCACAGCTTATCTTTCCAGTGATTTGTGTCAGCTTGATCTTCTTTCTTCTATCCCTTGCCGTTTGGTGAGAACAGGTCCTTCCTTCCCTTTTGGGTTACTTGTTGTCAGCGGGGGTGATAATTCCCTTCTCATTGGAAGACTTTGCTGTGAGTATTAGAAATGCAAATGATTTCTCTTCCCCTTCCTCCCTGTCCATCTCTCAGGGCCACCGGGAAACACAGGCCTCATCCAGGGTCACACAGGACTGAGGGAGTGCGACTAGACTGTGGTTTTTCAGGCCCTCAGTGCTGGACATCATCTGGGATACTCTGTGTGTGTCTTCCTCGGTCTGGTGTCCCTTCAGACCTTTCCCTAGTTTTCACAGGCTTGTTGTGTTGGTGTTCTTTGTCTGTTTGGAGACAAATCCTTGATAAGCTTTGTGTTTCCACTCATTCGTCTCGCGATGTATGACCTGTCTTTTGCTTTTGTAATAAGGTCTTTACCACAGCAAATAGCTTTGATATTACAAAGTCCACTGTATTCTCTGGGTTTTTTTGTGGACTGCCTTTTAGTTTTGTGTGTGAAGACTCAAAGCACGTGTCCAATTTCTGCTCCTTGTTCTTCTAGATTTGTGACAAGTTTTCATGGAAAATTTGTCTAGGGATAATTGGAAGTGAACTCGGTGTAAGGTGTCAAGTCTCCATCTCCATTCATGTCATCCCCTGCAGTTTCCAATTCCCTGTTCCTGAGTTGTTTTGGAGACCTTGTGGGAAGTTTGGTTGCATTTGAATTTGAATGTCCACCTTGATTAGATTCACACTGTTCTGCCCTCAGGGACACTGTCAAGGGGGAGTGAGGAGCAGCCTGCACTTCCAGCAGTGACCACACGGTGGGGCGAGTGCTGCTCTCCCCTCTGGGAGCCCCAGGCCACAGGCATCCCAGTGAGGAGCCAGCTCTGTGCTCAGCTGAAAGGAGTTAGTCTCTCAGGAGCCTCTGAGCCCTTGCCTTTGGGTCACCCAGGGTGGGCATTTACTGTGACAGAAAAAATTGCCCTGAATTCCATGGACAGAAGAGCCTGGCTGTGTAGAGTTCGTGAGTTGCCATGAATCAGACACAACTGAGCACACAAAAATTCAAAATATTAAAACACTTTTTTTTCGGGGGGGGAGGTGGAAGGGGGTGTTGTGGGTTTTTGTGTCTCATATAATGGCTAAGGGAAATCTAGTTTAAACCGAAATTCACGTAGATGGGAAAGGTATAGCTCTCCGTCACCCTATTAAAAAGAAAATAACTATTAAGTTTTTCTGAAAGTTTATTTAGTAGCCTCCTTGAGCAGTTCATTATGAAAGTTTTTTCTTTTTCTGTGAAGTTGGCCTCATTAAAAAGTACGGTTTACCTTTACTGGATAACTTTATTCATTGGTTTCTTAGGGAATCTTGGTAATATTTGAGTTTCCTGGTGAGTATGGTCACATGACCGGGCGCTGGCCAATTGGTGTGTTCCACCTCCCTGGCCACTGTGATTGGCTCCGGACTGGGGCAGTGCCCATTCGGGGCCAAGGGCGGGGCCTCACGTGGACTCCTGCTCGGGTAGGGGAAGGGGTGGGGCCGGGGGAGGTCAGGCTCCAGCAGTGGGAGGGGCGTGAGGTCCGCCTGCGGCAGTTGGTGACCTTCCTGCTCCCCTCAGGGCAGAGACGAGGGCCTGAGAATGAGGGCGCTGCTGAGCCCAGGGCCTGAGATGGCCAGGTGCTGCTGTGGTCCCAGAGCTCCACCCGAGACATGAGGGAAGCCGCCTGCCCATGAGTCTTCTCCTGCTTGTCTGTCAGCTTGTTTGAACCAGGCTGGGTTTTCTGCCCAGCTGGCTAAGGGGAGTCCCTGGAAATGCAAGGGTGTGGATTTTCGCTGACTTCAGGGAAGACATGCCAGATGACACTGGGAGACTCCAGCTTAATCTAGATTCAGGGGATATCTCTTCGGGCCAGATAGTAATTGTAGGATAATTCTAATGAGTCTTCACAGGATGAAAAGAGTAACGTGCTAAGGTAGCAATCGATGTCTCATTCGAGAGGATGAAGCTGGTGTTCAGAGAAGGGGGAACTTGGCAAGAGCAAGGAGGTGTGCACCCAGACAGAAAGCCCAGATCCAGCCATTTGAGCTCAGGGAAGCCACTGGTGTGGCTTGTCCCTGTCACAGGGGCTGAGGCACGCAGCCCACCCTGATGCCTGTGGGGGCCTGACTTGGGAAGTGCCATCTGGTAGCTTTGAGACTCACAAAACCAAATTGCACTGGAGAGAGGAAGGACACGTCCCTTCATCCACCCCACCACCCCCTCCGGATTCCCACATACCCTGACCCCTTTCTCTTGATTTCGGAGCCATTTCCAGAGTCCCGCTCATGTGACCTCATTAGACGTCCACTGTGGACAAGCTGCCGTCTTCAGCTGCTACCACAGCAGCCAAGGGCTTTTGCTCCCGAGTACCTCCCTTCCTTTGGAACTTGGGGGCCCTCTACTCCCCACTTGCACACCACAGACCTTTGCTGAGGATTGTGGGGACCCTCACTCAGTTTGCAGCACGTTGTAGCCATCACTGTCCTCTCAATAGCTCCCTTGAAACTCAGCTTGTTAGCTCCTTTGGAGCAGTGTGGCCCACCTGGCTGCAACGGAAGAGACACAGCTGACAGTGAAACCGTAGCTTAGATCTGACAGCCAGAAAGCTCTGTCAAAAGGGACCTCCCTCTTCACACCATAGAGGCTGTAGGAGCCGCCAGGGTTTCGGAACCAGTGCTGGGGCCAAAATGACTCCACAGCTGTTTTCCTTCCTGGGGAGGGTTCTGGCTCGAGTGGGAATGGCTCAAGTCTCCTGAAGTTCTGAAAGCCCACTGGATGCAGATTCACGGTACACAGAGAGGAGAAGGTGGAGTCCTGCCCTGGAGGTGGTCACAGCTCATGGATGAGCCAGGCAGGCAGGCAGGGCATGAGAACACCTGAGCTGCCTTCATGAGTGAATGGGGTAGGGGCAGAGGAAGAGAAGCCAGTCTGCTCCCACATGTGGTGCCCAGGGCAGGTTGTCCCCAGAGGAAACCCTTACGACGGTGAGGACTATCACTGCTGTTTCCAAAGGGGTTCCATTGGTGCGTGTCTTCCCCGGAGCAGTCAGGCCGTCTCTAAAGTACACTGGCCATGGGCATTGCCTCTCCTTGGAACTCCCCATGTGTTCTCTTTTGTATGGAACATTGATTTTCCAGAGGAGTTCTGGGCCACAAGGATGTTGGGTCATTTTCTAACCTTCTCTCATGAAGAACGCTTTCCTGGGTGTTGGGGTGGTTTGTTTTTTCAGCTCCCTTTCTTGGCTTCTTTTGGGAGCTGGTGCAACAAGAGGAGCTCAGCATCTGCCTTCTGGCTGAGATGTCACCCTTCAAACAGCAATGCCTGCCTGGGGATTATGATGGCATCTGCCAAAAGGGCTTCGTTTGGCACATGGTATCTTGAAAGGACGTAGACCGTCCTTTCAGACATCAAAGGCTAGTTCAAAAGTCATAAAAATGAGAATTCTCCAATGTAGTCTTACAGTACGTGGGGAGTACGAAAAAAAAAACTGCTTCAGTCATTTCACTGAGAGTCATTGATTGGGGACATCCAGAATATAGGAAGAAATACAGAAAGAAAAGATGAAATGGTGTACAGGATCAGGGGGAGGGATGAACAGGGCATGCTTGCCTTGAATCCAGGCTTTGTTGGGGGGTGTGGCATAAAGATCGAAAAGGTCTGAAACTACAAAGTGGTGATGGTAACACAGTATCACCAGAGTTACACAACAGTGTTCCCAAATTGCAATAATGATGATAAAGTTTACTAATCCCAACTTAACCAACAAAAATACACGGAACCATAGAAAAAATAAAACATCACCAGAAAGGTGGAAACAAACCAAATGCAAAGAAGTTCAGGGGAAAGGAACTCCATGTCCCCTGGGGGCGGACTGAGTTGACGGCGTCCACGGTGAGCAGACAGGGATGGAAGCTGCAGAGCCGACCGCTTGCTGGACATGGTGTTTCTGGCAAGAGCTCTGGGTCTCTGTCCAGAGCGGGGGCCCGTTCTCCCTGCAGGGGTGGGTGAGTCATCATGGGTGTCTGGGTGTTGCGCAGGAGCCAGGGCAGGCTCTCCCTGCTGAGGCGGTGAGTCCTCCTCTGCCTTGGGTTCTCCTGCCAAAGCCCGAGCAGGTGCAGGTGCATTTGGAGGTGGAGGTTCTCGCTGAGGGGGTGGGACATCAGTGCCTGGGGCTGCGGGTCCTGCAGACACAGAGATCCGATCTGCCCTGTGCGCTGGCCCGTACTCAGCTGGCCTGGTGTCTCTGTGAGGGCACGTCTCAGTTCTCCATCTCCCCTCAGTGGATCCCTGGGTCCTGCACCTGGAGTCACCACCTCTGTAGGGAAAGGTCTGGGAGGTGGAACCTGGTACCTGTTGGAGGCCAGTGCTAGAGCTGGGAGAGAAGAAAAGTTTGCCCACAGGCCAGCCTTGGCATGTGCGTTTCCCGGCACAGAAAGCTTCCAAGAGATTCCCAAAGAATACCCAGCGTCGGATGTCTTTTGGGACTGAGGTGTGCAAGATTGGTGGTGTGAGGCCAGCGCTTGCCCCAGGCCCAGCAGCAGCTTTCGGGGACTCGTCCCTGTGTAGCTCAGCACCCCCTCCCCACACACTCCCGTGCACCAGCCCCAGCGTCCTCACCTCTGTGCTCTGCCGTGCTGGGCTCCAGGTCCTCCTGCTGTCTCAGAGGCCGGGGTTCTTGGGGCTCTGGGTCAGAGCCGGGTGTGCTGAGCTCCGTGGCAGCCTCAGACTGGGCCGCCGGGTGTATCCTGGCTGGTGTCTGGGCAGCAGGCCTTGCCCGCTTCTGCTTTGCCCCCGGTTGGGCTGAAGACTCCGTGGGCACGCTCACCTGGAGCCTGCCCTGGGCCTCACGGGCAGGGGGGTGGTGCTCCGACCCCTCCCTCCAGGAAGTGGATGGGGTGTCCCCGTCCTCGGCCTCATCACGTGGGAAGCTCTGCAACGACAGTGACCGTCAGCTAGCCATGCTTGGAGTTTTCTGAGCTGGGCCTGGCCAGTGGAGCTGCTGCTTCTGCCCGCTCGAACTTCTCTTCCCAGAAGGGGCAGAGATGTGTGTCTGCTCAGATCCCCACCCGGGAGGAATGAGACCCACCTGAGGGCGTGAGGTCAGCCTGGGCGGCCGACGCTGCCCGCACTCTCCCCATCCCGCCCAGCCTGCTCTCCCCTGGGGTGTGGACACAACTTGTCCGCAGGCTTCTGACCCCACATCCACCTGGGCTTGCTTGAGGGAGAGACACCCCGAGAAACCCGCATCCACACACACAGGAAAGGACCCGGTGTTTCCGGGTGGCATGGGAGAGGTGGCCTGGCCCGGCCTGGGGCTCCCCGTGTTACCTTTCTGTTTCTCCGGGCAAAGGGCCAGAGGCCTCTCGGGGGGGCCCTGAGCCAGCATCGACAGGGTTCCCACACACTCTGCCTGTGAACTCTCCTGAGGCCCCGGCCTCTGGATAGGGGCAAACAGCATAACATCTTTGCAGCAAGTGATCTGGCTGGGGCTCCTCTCCGCTCTGGTGGCATGGATACCTGTGTTCCAAGTCTGTTATGTTCTGTTGCCGGGAAGTGCAATCATTTCCTGAGGTTTGTGCTGAAGTCCCTTCCCCAAAGCTCCCCACGAAATTTCGTGGTTTCTGACTGCTGAACCACCCCCTTAGGCCATGTGCAGGCACAGTGACACCCACACAGCCCAACCCACAGCCGTGGGGAGGCTTGGTTGCATCCAGGGCCTGAGCTCGGAATACCCCGCTGTGCTCAGACCAGGCTCCTTCTTCTCATAAGTGATGTGGCCCTGGACAAGCATATTCCCCTCAGGGTTTCCCCAGTCTCTCCATCTGCAGAGTGTGGATCATTCTCCCATATGCCTCCTAGGTCTGTCAGCCTATGAGCACGTCCATGCCTTTCAACCTGAGGCTGATATCTCTCTGCGCTTGTGCACTGAGACTTCAGAAAGAAGAATTCAATATAGGGCTGACATACCACTGAATGGGGCAGAACGTGACCTGGATGTGTTTTGGACCTAGGAAAAGGCAGTCGTCTCCCCTTCCTGACTATTTCAAGATTCCACCACCCTCCGCACAGTGGGAGATCTTGAGGTAAGATTCAGACCTCTCCCCTCTAATATACAACAACCTTCGTCACTCTCCTGTTCCATTGATATTCTGGCTCAAGTGTCCCACCTCGGTCTCTAGGGGAGATGGAGACTTCCCCTATGATGCCTCCCAGCCTTCTCTCTTTTACTCTCATCCCCTTGGGTCATATCCCCCCTTGCAGTGTGAATGGGCCTCTCATTGTTTCAAATCTTGAGATTGATTCATGCAAATTCTGTGAAATCTCATTTTCTCTCTCCTTTTTCAGTCTCTCTCTCTAGATGTGGCTGTTTCTTAACCTTTCTAAATTCACGCTATCAATTTTCCCTCTCTCTCTGACTGTTCTGTGTATGCATGCCTATGAATATATGTATGCATGTCTATTGTTAACCTATGGTTAAGCTTTAGGATTTAGTTTTCAGTGATATAAAGGATTGGGGTTGGAGTTGCTGTGAGGGGAAGGGATGGGGTGATGCTGTTGTTTCTGGTTCACTGAGTGGTGTGAGTTCTTAGTCTGTTTTTCATATGAACCCCTCCTCATAGACACCACTTGCAAATAGTCCCTCATGTTCAGTTTGCTACCTGTTTTATTTGTGAATGCTTAGCCTTTTCGTTGCAAAACTGTTCAATTGCATGGAAGCCCCGGGTTTTCTTTGGTTTCCTGTTTCCCTTACTTGAAGAGACCCATTTTTGCTTCCCACACCAAATGTTAAGGAGCCTAAGGCACATGCTTATTTCAAGGAGTTTCAAACCTCCCTTGTGGCTCATCCGGTAAAGAATCCACCTGCAAGGCGGGAGACCTGGGTTCGATTCCCGGGTTGGGAAATCCCCTGGAGAAGGGAAAAGCTACCCGCTCCAGTATTCTGGCCTGGAGAATCCAATGGCCTGTATAGTCCATGGGGTTGCAAAGAGTCAGATACAACTGAGCGACTTTCACTTTCACTCATAACTTCTAGCTTTGGGTTGACGTGTTTCATTGATTTTGAGGTGCTATGAGAACAAAAGCCAACGTGATTCCTCAGATGCAGCCACCCAGTTTTGCCATGGCCCTTTCTTGAAGAGGCTTTTGTGTTCCCATTTGCATATTCTCCCCTCCTTAGTAGTAGGTGAATTGACCATAGAAGCTTGGGTTTATTTCTTGGACTCTCAACTCTATTGTATGGATCTGGATCTGTGTGTATGTTTGTGTACCCAACACCATACTGTCCAGATGATCCTGGTGTTGCAGTCTAGTTGGCTATCAGGCATCCTGGTAGGCCCATATCAGGCCTTCTTTCCTTAGACTGTACAGACAATATAGGCTCCTTTGTGTTTCTATACCCATTTTGGAGTTGCTTGGTTTAGTGCCCTGAGAACATCCTTTGGTGATTTGAGAGGAATAGTACGGACCCTCTGGATTGCCTTCGGGGATGTGACATCATTTTACCAATAGGAATCCTTCCAATCCATGAGCTCAGCTTATTTTCCATCGGATCATGTGGATATCATCTTCTTTAATCCATCTCTTGCAGTTTTCTGAGACCAGGTCCTTCTCTCCTGGATTAGATGGATCCTGGGTATTTCTTCCCAGTGTATGTTATTGTCAATGGGGTTGATACTTACCTTCTCATTCTAAGAGACTGTGGTGAACATTGGAAATGCAAACGATTTTCCTCCCTTCCTCCCTGTCCATCTCTCTGAGCCACGAGGTAGAACAGGCCTAGTCAGGGTCACACGGGGCTCAGGGAGTGCAGCTAGACCGTGTTTCTCAGGCCCTCAGTGCTGGGCATCATTTGGTATACTCTCCATTGTCCTTCCTTGGTCTGGTGTCCCTTCAGACCTTTCCCTAGTTTTAATAACCTTGCTTGTGTTCTTTGTCTCTTTGGAGACACATCCTTTATCAGCTGTGTGTTTGCAAGTATTTGTCTGCCAGTGTGTGACGTGTCCTTTGCTTTTTTTCATAAGGTCTTTACCAGAGCGGAGACCTTTGATTTTGCACAGTCCACAGTATTGCCTTTCTGTGCATTGCCTTTCTGTATTGTGTGTGAAGATTCAAAGCTCATGTCTAGCCTCTGCTCGATTTTCTGCTGGATTTGTGAGATGTTTGGCATGGAAAATATGTCTCAGAAAAATTTGAAACGAATTTGGTGTAAGGTGTCAAGTTTCCATCCTCATTCATGTCATCCCCTCTGATTTTCAATTCATCGCTCCTGAACTCTTTTGGAGACCTTGTGGGAAGTTTGCTTGCCTTTCAGTTTGAATTTCTGCTCTTTAATAGATTCACCCAGTTGTGCCAGCAGGGACACGTGAAAGGGGGAGTGAGGGGCAGCCTGCACTCCCAGCACTGACCACACTGTGGGGTGAGTGTTGCTCTCCCCTCTGGGAGCCACAGGCCACAGGCATCCCAGTGAATAGCCAGCTCTGTTCGCAGCTGAAAGGAGTTAGTCTCTCAGGAGCCTCTGTGAGGTTGCCTTTGGGTCACCCAGGGTGGGAGTTTACAGTGACAGGAACCATTGAACTGCAAGTGAAGTAAGAACCCATATGACATCCGCCACTGCTCTTAAAGAGATGCACCTGAGGCTCCTTGAAGGTCCTGCACAGAGAGCTCTTTAGTGGGCATGCTGAAGACTCTGTTCCCTTGTGGGCTGCCCAGGACAGGATCTCACCAGTCCAGACATGGACCATGGTGATGACTGGCCCTGCTGTCTCCAAAGGGTTTTCATTGGTGCGTATCTTCATCTGAGCAGTCAGGCCATGTGCACTGCCTCTCCTTGCAACTTCTAGGCCAGTGCTCCTAGGCTAGAACTCTCAGGTCTAACTTGTAGGACTAGGCTACACTGGCCAAGTGCATGCCTGTCCTCACAACTTCACAGCTTTCTTCTCTTCTTTACTGCACATTGATTTTCAAGAGTGTGTTTGGGCCACAAGGATGTTGGGTCTTTCTCTAGCCTTGTCTCATGAAGTTGAGACAACCTCATTGTTTCTGGTTGTTGGTGTGCTCTCTTTTGCCCATTCTCTTTCCTGGCTTCTTTTTGTGACTTTGTTTGTGCCTGAGGAAGAGCTCAGCATTTCTCTTCTGGCTGAGACATCACACAACAGTAATGCCTACCTGGAGATTAGTTGCCAAAAGGGCCTCGTTTTGCAGATGACATCTTGAAATCACCTGCACTGCCCTTTCTGATACACAAAGGCTGCCTTAAAGGAAATAAAAAACAAGAAGTCCCAAGTCTAGTCTTAAAATATGTGGGTTGTCTAATGAAACCACCTTTTCTATGATTTCATTGATAGGCATTAACTGGAGACATCCAGAATATGGGAAGACACTGAGATATGAGAGAATTAAAGGTTGTCAGGGGCAAGGGAGGAACAGGGTGTGCTTGAGGTGAATACAGGATTTGCAGGGGGTGAGGGAGGGTTGGTCGTGGAGAATGAAAGGGTCCCAAACTAGAAAGTGGTGATGGTTGCAGAGGATTGTGAAAGTCCTTAATGCTCCAGAAATGTACCACCTAACATCAATTTTATTGATTAAAAATTTAAGGAAAAAATACACAAATCTGTGACAAACAAAATATAAATCAAGAAAATAAAATACAGAAAAACTGAATGAAAAGAAGCTCAGGGCAAGCGAATTCAATCTCCACTGGGTAGAGAGCGAGTTGATGGCATCAACGGGGGGCAGAGAGGGATGGAGGATGCAAAGCCAAACCCTCCCCTGGACACGGTGTTTCCAGAAATGGAAATTTGCAAAGGGCTCTGGGTCTCTGTCGAGAGGAGGGGCCCATTCTCCTTGCAGATGTGGTTCAGTCATTGTGGGCATCTGGGTCTTGGGCAGAAGCTAGGGCAGGCTCTCCCTTCAGAGGTGTTGTCTTATCCCCTGACTCAGGTTCTCCTGCCAAAATCCCAGCACGGGCAGGCATAACCGAACATGTAGGTGGAGGTGGAGGTGGAGGTTCTCCCCTGGGGATTGGAGCATTGGTGCCTGGGCCTGGGGGTCCTGCTTGCACAGAGATCTGATCTTCCCAGTGTGCTGGCCAATACCCAGTTGGCTTGGTGTCTATGAGAAGGCATGTCTCAGGTCTCGATCTCCCCTCAGTGGATCCCTGAGTCATGGACATGTAGCAACCACCTCTGTAGGGACAGGTCTGGGAAGTGGAGCCTGGTTGAACCTGGGAGCTGGTGCTGGAGCTGTGAGAGAATAAAAGGTTACCCACAGGCCTGCCTTTCCCCTTTGCCTCTCTGGAGACAATTCTACCCTGAGCTTTTGAGACAATTCTCAGTTTAGGAAGTCACAATAGGATGTCATCCTGACTGCAGTCCACCAAGCGGATGGTCTGAGGCCAGCCGTTGCTCCAGGCTCAGCACAAGCTTTGGAGGACTCCTCCTCTGTAGCTCAGGACCCCTTCCCCACACACTCACATGCACCAGCACCTACTCACTTCTGTGCTCACCGTGCTGGGCTCCTGGTCCTCCTGCTGCCTCAGAGGCAGAGGTTCTCAGTGGTCTGGGTCAGAACCGGGTGTGCTGAACTCCGTGGCAGCTTGAGACTGGGCCGCTGGGTGTGTCTTGGGTGGTGAGTGGGCAGCAGGCCTTCCCCGCTTCCTCTTCATTCCCATTTGGGCTGAACCCTCTGTGGGCTCGCTCACCTGGAGGCTGCATTGGTCCTCAAGGGCGGGGGGTGGTGCTCCGACCCCCCCCCCCCTCGGGGAGGTGGATGGGGTGTCCCTCTCATTGGCCATATCCAGTGGGGAGCTCTGCAATGACAGTGACCATCAGCCAGCCCTGCTTGGAGTTTTCCGAGCTGGGCCTGGTCAGTATGGCTGTTGCTTCTGCCTACTCAAACTTTTGCTCCCAGAATGAACAGAGACGTGTGTCTGCTCAGATATCTACCCGGGAGAATGGAGACCCACCTGAGGGTGTGAGGTTAGCCTGGGTGGCTGGTGTTGCCTGCACTGTCCTCATCCCACCCAGCCTGCTCTCCCCTGGGATGTGGACACAACCGGCCCACAGGCTTCTGACCCCACATCCGCCTTGGCTTGCTTGAGGCAGACACACCCCAAGAAACCCCCATCCACACACACAGGGAAAGGACACACTGTTTCCAGGTGGGATGGGAGAGGTGTCCTGCCCCAGCCTGGGGCTCCCCGTGTTACCTTTCTGTTCGTTTGGGCAAAGGGTCAGAGGCCTCTCAGGGGAGCCAGCGTCGACTGCATTCACACATACTCTGCCTGTGAGCTCTCCTGAGGACCCGGCCTCTGGGCAGGGGCAAACAGCAGAACATCTTGGCAGTAAGTGATCTGGCTGGGGGCTCCTCTCCACTCTGGAGGCCTGAATACCCGGGTTCCAGGTTTTGTTGAGTTCTGTGCCG
Organism: Giraffa tippelskirchi; assembly: GCF_054371585.1. Classification (NCBI taxonomy): domain Eukaryota; kingdom Metazoa; phylum Chordata; class Mammalia; order Artiodactyla; family Giraffidae; genus Giraffa; species Giraffa tippelskirchi. The sequence continues at coordinate 10,966,634 of NC_137288.1, read as the reverse complement.
AGAAATGACATCATTTCCTGGGGTACATTGCCGAGGTCACTTACACAAAGCTCCCCAAGGGAACCTCTGTTCAACCACTCCTTTGGCCATGTGCAGGCACACGAACACCCACACAACCCACCTCACAACATTAGGGAGGCCTGGGTGTAGCCATTGCCTGAGCTCTGAGGACACAGCTGCTTTCAGACCAGGCTCCTTCTTCTCATAAGTCATGTGGCCCTGGACAAGCCATGTACCCCTCAGGGTTTCCCCAGTCTCTCAATCTGCAGAGTGGGAGTCATTCTCCCATCTACTGCCTAGGTCTCTTGGCCTACGAACAGCTGCAGTGTCTGTTCAACCCGTGGACTGATATCACGTGGAGCTCATGCCCTGAGACTTCACAGAGGAAGGATTTAATACAGTGCTGACATAGCACAGAATGGGGCAGAAACAGACCTGGATTGTGCTCTGGGACCTAGGAAAAGGCACTCCCCTTCCTGCCTATTTCGAGACCCTCCACTGGGAAGATTAACAGTAAGATTAAGACATTACATTCTCTCGTACCTTCCTCATCCCCCTGTCCCATTGAGATTCTGCTTCAACTGTCCCTTCTCTGCCTCTAGTGGATACGGAGGCTGCCCCTATAATGGCTGCCAGCTCTAAGGCGAGTGCAGAAAAAAAAAGAGCAAGCAAGGCAGTCAGGCAAGAAAGAAAAAAAAAAGAAATTTATTAGAGGGAAAAGAGAGGTTGATCACCTCTTAAGGAGAACCAGTGTTCTCCCTTTCTGACGGATCTCTGAAGGAATGGTCACGTAGCCAGTGGTCTGGAATCTGGTGGTCTCACAGCTTTGAGAAGACAGGCGCCAGTGAGATAACAGGATGCTTTTTGGCAATTTGATCATTCTCACAGATCACTGTGATTTATTCTTTGTCTGTGAGGTCAACATAATGAACCGTCTTATTAATGAGCCCCCATGTGGGCCCTATCATTCCAGCCGTTTGATTTAGGATAAGGGCTGAAGGTCAGTCTTCTATAACTGCTTCCTGTGGGACAGGGGTGTCATGGGGGTAAGATAAGAAAAGGCTGCAATGCAGGTCATGGGGATCTGTGTGTGGTGGAAGTTCTTGATAACCTGAGTAGTTAGAAGGAACTCATGGATGGTTCAATTGGTGAAGGCTTAAAAGTGGTTCTGAAGAAATTTTGAAAAAAAGATGCATTCAGCAAAAACAAGACTGGGAGCTGACTGTGGCTCAGATCATGAACTCCTTATTGCCAAATTCAGACTTAAATTGAAGAAAGTGGGGAAAAGCACTAGACCATTCAAGTATGACCTAAGTCAAATCCCTTATTATTATACAGTGGAAGTGAGAAATATATTTAAGGGACTGGATCTGATAGACATAGTGCCTGATGAAGTAAGGACAGAAGTTTGTGACATTGTACAGGAGACAGGGATCAAGATCATCCCCAAGAAAAAGAAATGCAAAAAAGCAAAATGGCTGTCTGAGGAGGCCTTACCAATACCTGTGAAAAGAGAAGTGAAAAGCAAAGGAGAAAAGGAAAGATATACCCATTTCAATACAGAGTTCCAAAGAATAGCAAGGAGAGATAAGAAAGCCTTCCTCAGGGATCAATGCAAAGAAATAGAGGAAAACAACAGAATGGGAAAGACTAGAGATCTCTTCAAGAAAATTAGAGATACCAAGGGAATATTTCATGCAAAGATGGGCTCAATAAAGGACAGAAATTGTATGGACCTAACAGAAGCAGAAGATATTAAGACGAGGTGGCAAGAGTGCACAGAAGAACTATACAAAAAGACCTTCATGACCCAGATAATCACGATGGTGTGATCAATCACCTCGAGCCAGATATTCTGGAATGTGAAGTCAAGTGGGCCTTAGAGAGCATCACTACGAACAAAGCTACTGGAGGTGATGGGATTCCAGTTGAGCTGTTTCAAATCCTTAAAGATGATGCTGTGAACGTGATGCACTCAATATGCCAGCAAATCTGGAAAACGCAGCAGTAGCCACAGGACTGAAAAAGGTCAGTTTTCATTCCAATCCCAAAGAAAGGCAATGCCAAAGAATGCTCAAACTATCGCACAATTGCACTCATCTCACACGCTAGTAAAGTAATGCTCAAAATTCTCCAAGCCAGTCTTCAGCAATATGTGAACCATGAACTTCCAGATGTTTCAGCTGGTTTTAGAAAAGGCAGAGGAACCAGAGATCAAATTGCTTACATTCCTGGATCACTGAAAAACCAAGAGAGTTCCAGAAAAACATCTATTTCTGCTTTGTTGACTATACCAAAGCCTTTGACTGTGCAGATCACAATAAACTGTGGAAAATTCTTCAAGAGATGGGAATACCAGACCACCTGACCTGCCTCTTGAGAAACCTGTATGCAGGTCAGGAAGCAACAGTTAGAACATGGAACAACAGACTGGTTCCAAATAAGAAAAGGAGTATGCAAATGCTGTATATTGTCACCCTACTTATTTAACTTATATGCAAAATACATCATGAGAAATGCCAGGCTGGATGAAGCACAAGCTGGAATCAAGTTTGCCTGGAGAAATATCAACAACCTCAGATATGCAATTGACACCACCCTTATAGCAGAAAGTGCAGAAGAACTAAAGAGCTTCTTGATGAAAGTGAAAGAGGAGAGTGAAGAAGTTGGCTTAAAGCTCAACATTCAGAAAACTAAGATCATGACATCCGGTCCCAACACTTCATGGCAAACAGAAGGGGAAATAGTGGAAACAGTAGCTGATTTTATTTTGGGGGGCTCCAAAATCACTGCAGATGGTGACTGTAGCTATGAAACTGAAAGACGCTTACTCCTTGGAAGGAAAGTTATGACCAACATAGACAGCAGATTAAAAACAGAGACATTACTTTGTGAACAAAGGTCCATCTCGTCAAGGCTATGGTTTTTCCAATAGTTATGTATGGATGTGAGAGTTGGACTATAAAGAAAGCTGAGCACTGACGAATTGATGCTTTTGAACTGTGGTATTGGAGAAGACTCTTGAGAGTCCCTTGGACTGCAAGGAGAATCAACCCATCCATCCTAAAGGAAATCGGTCCTGGGTATTCTTTAGCAGGACTGTTGCTGAAGCTGAAACTCCAATACTTTGGCCACCTGATGCAAAGAGCTCATTTGGAAAGATGAGTCATTTCCTTGATGTTGGAAAAGATTGAAGTCGGGAGAGGAAGGGGACGGCAGAGGATGAGATGTTTGGATGACATCACCCACTCAATGGACATGAGTTTGGGTAAACTCTGGGAGTTGGTGATGGGCAGGGAGGCCTGGCGTGCTGTGGTTCATGGGGTCACAAAGAGTCGAACACGACCCAGTGACTGAACTGAACTTAAAGTTAGAATAATGGTAAGTAGAAGGAGAGGGCCTAGAAAAGGTATCCAATTCCAATTACTTAACCAGTTTTCCCATGAATTACTGGTGTGTTGGTGTCCCCTCTTTCTTGCTGCTTCCTTTACACTGCCTGATTTATTGGCGTACAATCAGCAGGCTTCCTCCAAAAATAGGCATAGCCCTCCTTTGTCTGCTATGAGGAAGTCTAATCCTCTTTTGTTTTGGAGGACCCTGGTTATCAGGGAATCTAGCTGGTTTCAGATAGTGAAAAGGCTGTTAGCTGTTTCTTCTAGGCTGTCAGTGAGGTCTTAAGAAAGGCTTTGATAGTAATTTAAAAGAGGTTGTGAGTCCAGCGGTCCTTGTCCCAATCCCAGTGGCTATTCCTAAACTTATTAACAGAGGAATGAATTGAATTGCCCATCTGGGTCAGTTACGAGTTAGTGGGATAAGAAGGGTTTGAGTGTTAGGAGCAATAGACATATCTGGGGCCAGATATACCAGGGTGCATGTTCCTGTCCAGTTAGTAGGAAGACATAAATAAGTAGTGGTTCCACAAAAGAAAAATATTCCAGGAGTAAGAAGACAACAGCTGAAATCAATAGCAAATAGGAGCAGATTACCTGCCCCCTCCTAGGAGGAAAATACTAAGAGGGGCCCCTGGTGAAACATCCAGGGCATACCCACTCACGGTCTAGACACTGAGTGGGGCTCGGTTGAAAGATACAGAGGAATTCCCACCCAGTCAAAAGATGCTGGGTGAGGGGGCTGGCTGAAAGATGCCAGGAGAATTGCCCACGCAATGGAAAGGTACTGGGTAGGGGGGCTTGACTGGGAAAAAAAAATCAACGAATACCCGGGGCTCGGCTGAAAGATGCCGAGGTAGCTCCGTTGTAGGGGACTGAATGGTCTTGGCTGAGTGGTCAAGTAAGAGGCTGATCTGACACTTTTCCTCAATGTGACTGCCATTATAGAATATGACAGGATAAAAGTGAGGAAAATACATGAGAGCTTTGCTCTGAAGAAAAGGGACAAGACTCCTCCCGGCCAGTTTCGGTTTTGTCCAATGACTGAGAAATTTACGGGAGTGGTGGAGGCCTAGTCCTCATACCGTTCGATGCTCCCATAGGAAACCCACTCATTAACTAAAATACCGGATCGTCTTCGGGTCGCACATGAGGACTGGCCATTCAGCCGTCTGAGCAGCCACAGTGTTCCTTGATTGCCGGAGGCAGAATCCAAGACATGTAAGATGAGGTGAAATGACTCTGGGGTGACTCCTGGAGGAGTTAAGCTCACAAGCAGCACATGGGCCCACTACATAAGTTCACTAGTGATTTTTATCCCTGAAAAATTCAGATTAAAATGGGAAATAGAATCTCTCAAAAACAGAAACAAACGGGTGTCAGAATGTCAGCCTCTAACACTCTAGCTAGCTTCATGTACAATACATATGGAGCTTATACTTGCAAGTACCTCGTTAATTGGAGAAATTATACTAAAAGGGATCTCAACCTAAAATGGCCAAATTGGGGCTCTTTTGATATTCTAAAATTGATATTTTTTGATGCACAGTTAAAAAACGCTGGCTGTGCTTTGAATGGTATCTAGAAGCTTGTAAAACAGAAACTGGTAGAGTCACTTCTTTGCAGAAAATCAACAAGAAATTGCTTGAAACTATCAGAACTAAAAAGGCTGCTAGCACTGACTCTGCCAGTTCACAGGTATAGTGGAACTGGGAAGTCACGTTTGGCATTTATGCCATTTGGTTTTTGCTTTTTGGGGCACTCTTGCCACTTGGCTTTTGATTTCTGGCCATCTCTTTTGCTTTTTGTTTCATTTGGAGTGTGACTCCTGGCTGGTGAAGTTCTGGTTCAGTCTGGTTTGTTGGTTTGGTTTGAGTGCACAGATATCTGGTACAAACTGTTGAAGCTAATATGTGAATTGCTCACTCTAAGGTTCTACACCCCACCTGGGAACCGCTTGGGGAAAGTTTTTAAGTGACTGGTCAATCTATAGCTGTGATCTGATTCCAAGAAAAATGGCCTAAAAATATTAGATCTTTATTGGAATAGGATAGGAAAATGGACTGAAGTTCCCTTACTTCCAGGACTTCCTCCGGTAATCAACAGCCAGGGGCTGATCAAACTGAGACCCCTACTTCCCCAGAGGGACAATCCCTCTGGGACCAATCTGCCCTTGTTATCAGAGCCAAGTTGGGCACTATCTGGTCTAAATTTCAGCTATAAAACTATGGTAACAAAAAAATACAATTTTTGACAATGTGGTCACAATATTTAGACTCCAGAGGAAGCTTGAAGAAAAAATTACCTCTTTAAAAATTCTTGCCCTGAGGAAATAACTCCTCTTATACATCTAGACCATATCTAATTCCTGAAACCAAAAGGAACATAAAGGAGGAAAAAGCCTTTTAAAATCTTACTCCACCCATTTTTTTATTCATAACTAAGTTTGGAAAACAAAGCTATAGGATCTCTTGTGTCTATTTGGATGTATGTATGTCTCAGTGCGTGTCTTTGCTTTTTTTTTTTTTGATAATATTGGTGATTGCTGAGATCAGTTTGTAAATGAGCTCTAATTTAACTGACCCTAAAAAAAAAAGTAAACGCTTACAAATGAATAATTCTAAATACAAGACATATTAACCTAAATGAATTTCAGGTTCATGTGAAATGGGAAATATTCAGTGTTAAATACCTGATATTAATGTTTATTTGTTGATCTAAATAATGTAAACATGTCTAAGAGTACTTAATATTAAGCAGAATATTTCCATTGTACCTAGGTTTAATATAAGTTAAATATTATTTTATCTATTACAAGGATGTCAGCAAGGAAAAGATCTCGAGTGAAAAGGTTTCTAAACAATGTATATGAGATATGAGCCTTTATATAGACACTATTAAAAATAATTATGCTCTTTAGGAAAATGTGTCTAAAATAGTCTCTCCAGATTGGGGTAACTTGAACTTCTAAGGGTTGTGCTAAACTAAGTGTTGGAAGTCTATTGAATAGCTAAGTTATTTCCAAGTAAAATAAGATTTTGAAACAGTTACTACTAAACACTAATTACCTCTTACAGAGAAACTAAAGAGATTTCAGATTAACATAAACATAAATGATGTTTGGTGCCATTCTAAAATGTTCTCTAAGAAAACAAAGGTTTTAAAAATTATCACTGGTATTTATTTATTTATAAAATTCTAATATAATAGTCAGTTCTTGGTTGCTTAAGGGAAGTTGGAAGTGTGTTTTCAGTAAAGAAGGTATGAGGAATAGAATTGCATTTGTGAAGGGAAACGGAAGTAAGTCTGACTTACAGGTGATGTTTTAGGATGGAAGAACACAGTAATGGGTACAGAAAGTGATAAGGTTTTTGTGAAAATTGAATCATGAGGAAAGAGTTATATATATATATATATATATATATATATATATATATATATATAACTGAGTTATATATATATAACTTAACTATATATATATATATATATATATGGTTAAGACTAAGTTTAAAATAAAGTTAACTAAGTTTACCTTTTAAGTAAAGTAAGCTGGTGCAAACACCTGAATTTATCTTTTTCTCTCTGTTAAGAGGACACCTTTTCTTCAGATAAAGAACTGCCTTTGACAATAGATTTAAGTTTCTATATCTCTTAAATGATCCATTCTGAAACTCTTTATTGTGACTTTGGCTAGCTGAACAGTACTGTTTCATAATGACCTGTAGTCCTATCTGACTGAGTTGTTCTAAACCTCTTTGCTATTTGTTGACAAAGCTTCTTAAATCATTGTAATGAAGAAGATGTCCAGCCTAACTTTGGGATGTTTCAGAGAGCCCCTGAAACATCCCAAAGAGAGATGTTACACTAATTAGGTTTGTTTTGTATACAGAATTACATGGGAAGCATTGCCAAGTGAGTAATAAGTCTCAGGTTATATTGTATGGTAATACGTTACTAATATAGATATCCTAGAAACTGTATGGAGTTCCTAAAGTTTTGATATGTTTGGGTAAAATGTTATCAGGCATAATTCTGTTACTATCTCAAAATATTGTCATAGCACTAACCAAATTTCACAAAAATGCTTCCTCTTCAAGATTTATAAAAAGAACTTTTAGATAAATACCAGTTTCTGAACTGAGGAAACATTCTAATGAAAAATCTGCTGACTTCACAAAGGTTAACAACAGAACTGAACGAACTAGTGAATATGCTTATCACTTTTATGGTTTCTAGTTTTCCAGGTTTAAGAAAAACCTTCCCCTCAAACTAATTATGATGGTAATTTGGTCAAATTATATTTTATAAACAAATTGAAACATTTACCTTTTCTCTCTATCTGAACCCTCCAGAGATTGGAAACTCTTAGTTTCCAGTAATTTTATCAGATAAGTTAGGAAGATGATTTCACTAACAGATACAGAAATCTGAAGGAACTTGAAGGAACCTGAGACCTTGAGAGAGGAGGAATTCATGTAGAATCTGTTAGGCAAAATCTGTGATAAACGTTTGGCATGACTTTCCTAGCCCTGAAAGGTTTTATTTTAAAAGTTCAGTCTGAGACTTTTATAGTCTCAGCAAAGCAAAAACGTCTATGATCAATTATGGTTATCCAAATCATCAGGCAAAGTTCATTGCGACCAGACCTATATTACAAACAAGTTTTAATTTGGCTATATTTGGTAAAAATGATGGTGATTTTAGGGAGAAAAAGATGTTTCAATGAATGTTAAGTCCCAGTTTGTTAATGGAGGTCTGTATCTACTAAGACTCATTTCCTGGATAGTTCTTTGTAGGGTATATTAATGTAAAATTTAATTGCATTATTAAAGGACACTCTAGGGTTGTTTCTGAAGTTTATTTTAGTAATCTGTCTTTGGATGAAGATCAGATGCCTCAGGCATGACCTGCAACCAAGACTGAAAGAAGACATAATTTAAGGAACTTTCCAAGCTGGATGGATGGACCTTTCTATCAGGTACTCTTAACTAGCTCATGCCCAGTGAAATTGAAGGAAAATTGACTCTTGGGTTAACTCCCACTTCCAAAGGTCCCTAAGCTGGACTGGTCTATAGAGAGGCCTGCTGACCTCAAACGCACCTTAAAACAATGCTCAGACAGAGGAAACTGCACTACACTAGGATGAGAAGAGGAGGATATCAGAAATAGACAGCGTGCCCAGGATGCTGATCTGAGTTTTATGATCATTTATCATGTTTTCTTGATTCCTTGGACTTATGACTACCAATCAAATCTTTTCTATCATGGACACGATTCTATGCTAGTTTAAAACTCAATCCAATTTTCTGATTGTGGCCAATTACTTATGTCTAGTACTTCTGGGTTTCCTTGGTGGATTTCTGTTCTCTAGGGATATGCACTAGGAAATTTATTTTAGGTGAGTGTTCAGTCTTGGCCTATCTTCATGATATTACAGATGGGATTCCCTCACCTGGCCAATTAATAATACCTGCTCTGGGGATGCTGGCCATAGATTTAAGTTTTATCTTAGGGTCATTTTAACTCAATCAGAGTGATGAGCTAAGTCTCAAATAAAAAAAATTAACCTCTCATCTGTGAAAAGGAAAATTCCCACAATTATGGGGTGGATCTACATGGTTAACACCAGACTATGGTCATTTAAATTTAAAAGCTCCTCTCTGTTGGGAAGGGTCAAATCACACTAAAAATTATCAACTTGGTAATTATGAGACAAGGCTGGGTGCTTTTTGAACTGTGACTCTTATTACCCTTAGAGAGACTGATTGGTATGGGACTCGGTGGATTTGTGGCACTAATTTATGGCCTTCACATCTACAGAGTTGGATACGAAGGTGTGGCCTGGGATTCCCATGAATTTTAGGTCATACATGTTAACGAGTTAGAGAGAACCCTAACCAATCTACCATTGGTATGATCCCAATGGGTCAAAGATCTGTATTCTATTGGTATGACCATTTAGCAGCTTGTGTGTATGCATGTGTGTGTGTGTGTGTGTGTGTGTGTGTGTGTGTGTGTGTGTGTGTGTGTGTGTGCCTTCAATGGGGCTGGAGTATGTAATTGACCATATCTAAGCCTTAACATCTTTCATAAGCTTTAAGTTAGAGTAACCGAGCTATTAGCCTATTGAATTTTGAGATCTCTATGATGAGAGAGGCAGTGCTACACAACTTCAAGGCCCTTGACACCTTAAAATATCTCAGGGAGATATCTGTGCTATAATGCAAACTGAATGCTATATTTTCATACCTGGTAAATCCTTTAATGTAACACAATTGAAAAACATGAAAAATCAGATTTCTGCTTTAAGTGACCCATTCCCTAATCTTGACGATCTTTTAAGAAAACTGGTGTGGGAGGTTCATGGCTAAAATATTTACTTTTATTTCCACTAGTGTTATTAACTATACCATTTGTATTTTGCTTGTTTCACAAGATTATCATTTCTTGTATTACCAATTGTATGAACCTCCAGTGAAAATGATGACTAGAATTGAAGCAGTTGATCAAATATATAGCTCGATATATGATCAATGATTGTAATAGTGTAACTCTAGGTTTGAACAGATGCAATGAGAGGGAATACTTTCCTGGACCATAACTAGAAGACAGGTGTCCAAAGATCTTTGACTATTAAGACCTAGTCCAGTAATAGCACATTGAGTGTCTTATCAACCAAAACCTTCAGAAGTGGGAACGAGCCTTCCCAGCAACGTGGAACAAAACGGTCATGAAATGACCCCCAAAGTATGATCGGATTTATGACCACATGGGGGCGTGTCAACTACAAATTGGCATATACCCAGAGCATTGTCAACGACTGAACAACGAAAGCGTCTACAGAGACTGAACCCCGCGCTACTATAGCTGTTGACCTTCAACAACCCCTGATGGAGTTCAGGGTGGAGTGAGGCACTCTGTGCTCCAGGGAATCTGGTGGGACAGGTCTTTAGATAATTGGATGTTTTTAGGAACAGATTTTATGATCTCAATCCTTGCATCTCCTCATATCTAGAGAAACACTAAATTCCTTCATGGTGATATCAGATCCTCATGACTAACAAAAAGCCTTTATAAAATGAGTGCTTCATGGTATTGAACTCCCCCTTTGGTAAAGAATCTGCCTGCAGTGCAGGAGACCCGGGTTCAATTCCTGGGTCGGGAGGATCCCCTGGAGAAGGAATTGGCAATCCACTCCAGTATTCTTGCCTGGAGAATCCCATGGACAGAGGAGCCTGGTGGGCTACAGTCCATGAAGTCACAAGAATTGGACATGACTTACCGACTAAAGGACTACTACTACTACTTCCCACAAACCTTATATATTGTTTTTCCCCCACTGCTGCTTGAGAGCAGTCTCTCAGAACTATCTGAGATGTTGCCTTCTGGGCTGCAGTCCTCATTTTGCCAAAAATAAAACTTAACTCACAACTCTCAAGTTGTACCTCTTTTTTTAGTCTACACACACCACTGTAAAATTACCCTAGGCTTCATAGAGGTGATGAGAGTTGGGGCCTGGGGCCCTGGGCACCTCCAGTATTTCAGCACTGAGCCTGAGGAGGCTGGGTAGAGCTGGGTCAGAGAACTCCTGCTCAGGACCAGGAGGGGATGTCTGTTTAGCTAGAGGGGTCCAATGTCCTTTTTTGCCACAGCTGTGACATGGACCTGGAGGGGGCCTTGGTTTTAGGCATGAGTAAACCCAGTGGTCTTCTTTGCCACATTTGAAGCAGGGCCCAGGTGGCTTCCTTTCTTTGTTGGTTGATGGAGGCTTGGAGCCATGTAGAGCAGGTTGTGAAACTAGATCTGGAGCTGCTGCAAGGGAATCAGGAGCTATAGAGGGTGGGCTGTGGTCAGAAAGGTCGAAGGAAGAAGAATAAAAGTCTGAACAGCGATCAAGAGACATTGTGTTTGGAGGATGTGGCCCAGAATGGGTTCACAGAGAGAGGGGCGAGAGCAAAAAGCAAAGAAAGCCTGAACATAGGAGATTTCTAACCACTTGCCATTGTGGTGGCAGAAGTTATTGAGGTCCAGTATAGTATCATAATCAAGAGTTCCATTTTCTTGCCATTGGGACCTGTAATCAAGTCTGTATTGCAGCCAGACAGTGTTAGAATAGTAAATAAGTCTTTCTGGTCCTATCTCTCCTTGGAAGCCCAAGGCTGTTAGGTTATGGAGAAGGCATCCTAAAGTAGTATATTTTGAGCGCTGAGATTGACATTTTCCCATTGCCACTGAATAGGGAGGTTAGACAAGGGTGAGAGAAAGCGAGGAGAAAGTTCCAAGAGAAAAGGCTTCCTCATTCTCTAGACTTTCTCTGAGAGTAGTAACAGTCTGCTTTGAAATGGGTGTCCCCTATTTCAAAGTCAGATGGGGTGCAAGGGCCATGGAAATCCTCCCACCCAGTAAGAGAGAGAGGATCCGAGAGAATGGAATTTCACTCACCTTTGTAACCTATGGATGAAAAGTGGGCCGGTGTTTGGATGTCAGTCCAGCAAGGCAAGTGGAGAGTCCCGGACGGAGATCGTCTCAGTTTCTTGGCAAGGTCCAAGGGAGGGGAACACCGGAGGTGGGCTCATAAGAGGAGTCCATCCAGTTGCCATGATTCTTTCTTCCAGAGTTTTGGCACCAAAATGTAAGGCGAGTGCAGAGAAAAAGAGAGCAAGCCAGGCAGTCAGACAAGAAAAGGAAATTTATCAGAGGGAAAAAAGAGGGTGAGTGGCTCTAAGGAGAACCAGGCTTCTCCCTTTCTGATGGAGTCCTTCTTATACCCCACCAGTGGAAAATTCTCTGAAGGGATTATCACGTAGCCAGAGGTCTGGAATCTTGTGGTCTCACAGCTTTGAGAAGATAGGCACCAGTGAGATTACAGGATGCCATTTGTGCAATTTGGTCAGTTTCACAGATCACTGTGATTTATTCTTTGTGAGATCATCATAACGAGCCATCTTATCAATGAGATCCCATGTGGGCCCTAGCACATAATATGCTTGTGCCAAAGTACTGATGCTGAAAATCAGCTCACAGGCAGCAGCTTGAAAAGTGCATAGGTCATATGGGAAAAAAGAATCATGGACTGATTTTAGGACAAGTGCCAAAGGGGCAGGGATTTGTTGGAACTTTCTCTAGGGATGAAAAAGCACTGACGTTTTAAAAAATCCTCCCTATACACAGCTGGCCCAGTGCTAGCAGGAGACATTTCTGACATTCCCCACTTACCTTGCTAGCACTGCTTGCCCTGCCAGTCTCTCTGTTCCCTGTGAAATACACATATCCAACCCAGCCATGCCCACAATGCTCCTCCAAAATGGCTTCCCCCTGAGGTCTTGGATTCCCCCACAATAGACTCCATCCCTACCACACACAGTGGGTGGACTCAGCCATGACTTGCATCCCCTCAAGGTGGTTCCCACTCCAGGTCAGATCCAGTCAGAAACACATCTGCAACTGTTGAGGTGGGGCTCAAGGTCAGCTGCACTGGTGGTCACCCAGACCCACAAGCATGCCCAAAGCAACGATGGTACGTCCAACAGTACACCACATTCAGCCTACACAGGACACACGGTGTATTTCCTGTCTCTGGTGACCTGGGACAACTGTTTTTCTGAGCCACAAAGGAGATACTGTACATAAGTCCACTAATTCATCTTGGTGACATAGTTCATCTACCTAATATTAATGTATAGGAAGAGAAAGATAGGCAAACTAAGGAGACAAAAAAAAAACCAAAAGTTTTGGTCCTCTGTTTCCATTGAGATTCTGTTCAAGTGTCCCAGCTCGGCTTCTGCGGGTGGCTGAGCTTCTAATGGCTCCCTGCATTCTTGTCTTGACCAAAACAAAAAAATCCCAGAGAATACAGTGGACTTTGTAAAATCAAAGATATCTACTGTGGTAAAGACCTTATTACAAAAGCAAAAGACAGGTCATACACCTTGAGAAAAATAATTGCAAACACATAGCTTACCAAGGATTTGTCTCCAAACAGACAAAAAACACCAACAAAAAAAGCCTGTGAAAACTAGGGAAAGGTCTGAAGGGACACCAGACCAAGGAAGAAACACAGAGTATCCCGGATGATGTCCAGCACTGACAGCCTGAAGAAACAAAAGTCTAGTTGCACTCTCTCAGTCCTATGTGACCCTGGATGAGGCCTGTGTTTCCCGGTGGCTCTGAGAGATGGACAGGGAAGAAGGGGAAGAGAAATCATTTGCATTTCTAATACTCACAGCAAAGTCTTCCAATGAGAAGGGAATTATCACCCCCATTGACAATGCCGTTCACTGAAGTGAAATACCCACGAGTCCATCTAACCCAGAAGGGAAGGAAGGACCTGTTCAAGAAAACTGCAAGAGATGGAAGAAAGAAGATGAAAGCCACACAAACCAGTGGAAAGATAGGCTGTGCTCATGGATTGAAAGAATTCCTATTGATAAAATGAAGTCACACCCCCACAATGCAATCCATAGGTTCTATGCTATTCCTCCCAAAATACAAATGGAGTTTTGCAGTGAGCAAAGAACTCCTAAAGGTGCATGGAAAGAGAAAAGAGCCTACATAGTCAATGCAAACTGACGAAAAAGCCCCAAGATGACCATACAAGGTTGTGTGAAAGGAAATTAGACTATAAAATTAGGATCCTCAGGACAGTATTGGAGAAGGCAATGGCAAACCAATCCACTACTCTTGCCTGGAAAATGCCCTGGATGGAGAAATCTGGTAGGCTGCAGGCCATGGGGTTGTGAAGAGTCAGACAGGACTGAAGTGACTTAGCAGCAGCAGCAGCAGAACAGTATGCTACAGGTAATATACAACAACACACAGAGATCCAGATCGATGGAATAAAGTTGAGAGTCCAGAAACAAACCACAGCATCCATGGTCAACTCATCTCTGACAATGAAGGGGAGAATATCCAAATGGGAACAAGAAAGCCTCTTCGATAAATGTCCATGTGAAAACCAGACAGCTACATCTGAAGAATTCTATTGGTTTTTAACTCAGACCACCTCAATATCGGTGAAAAACGTCAACCTAAAGACTGATGTTATGAGATAGCTAGAAATAAGCGTAGGTATAAGGCTCCTTAACATCAGAGTCACCTTCGCGTTTGGTGGGTGGAAGCGGAAATGGGTCTCTTCAAGTAAAGGCAACAGGAAAAAGAAGTACACCAATGGATTTCCAACCATTTGAACATCTTTGCAACAGAAAAGCTAAGCATTCACAAATCCAAAAGATAGTAAACTGAACATGAGAGACTCCTGGAAAGTGGTGTATCTGAGAAGGGGTTCATATGGAAAGAGACCAAGAATGCACAACACTCAGTCTCCAAGAAATACCACCACCACCCTTGACACTTTCCCCAATACCAACTCCAATCTAAAGCCTTTATCTCACTCTAACCTATCCCTAAAAAATAACGCAGAGTTAATAATATACTTGTGCATTCATAGGCATCCATCCATCCATACACGAGAGAGAAAGAGGAAGACATAGACTGAATTTAGAAAGGAAAAAGAGAGGCACATCCAGAGAGAGACATGAAAGAAAAGAGAGGAAATGAGTAGATTGTACAGACTTTTCAAAAATGTATATCAAAGTTAGAAGCAATGACAGGGCCCATCAACCCCAGAAGGGGGAAAATGACCCAAGGTTATGAGAGTAAAAGACAAGAATGCAGGGAGCCATTAGAAGCTCAGCCACCCGCAGAAGCCGAGCTGGGACACTTGAACAGAATCTCAATGGAAACAGAGGACCAGCAAGTTGGCTACGCTTTTCTGTAACAGAGGGAGACATTCGAGTCTTCCTTTCGGTCCTCCAACTTGGATGCGGGGTCTCAGAACAGTCAGGAGGGGGAGTGCCTTTTCCTGGGTACCACAGCCCATCCAGGCCTCGTTCTGCCCCATTCTGTGCTATGTCAGCCCTGGATGGAATCTTTCTTTCTGAAGTCTCAGCGCACAAGCTCCACGTGATATCGGCCCCAGGTGGAAAGGCATGGAGCTGCTCGTAGGCGGACAGATCTAGGAAGCAGATGGGAGAATGACCCCCACTCTGCAGATGGAGAGACTGGGGAAACCCTGAGGGGCATATGCTTGTCCAGGGCCACACCACTCATGAGAAGAAGGAGCCTGGCCTGAGAGCAGCGGGGTCCTCGGAACTCAGGCCCTGGCTGCACCCAGGCCTCCCCAAAGCTGTGGGCTGGGCTGTGTGGGTGTCACTGTGCCTGCACATGGCCTAAGGGGGGTGGTCGAGCAGTCAGAAACCCAAAGATTCCCTTGGGAAGTTTTGGGGAAGGGACCTCAGCACGAACCCCAGGAAATGATGTCACTTGCTGGCAACAGAACCCAACAGAACCCGCAACCCGGGTATCCAGGCCTCCAGAGCGGAGAGGAGCCCCCAGCCAGATCACTTGCTGCCAAAATGTTCTGCTGTTTGCCCCTGCCCAGAGGCCGGGGCCTCAGGAGAGCTCACAGGCAGAGTGTGTGGGAACCCTGTCAACGCTGGATCAGGGCCCCCCCGAGATGCCTCTGGCCCTTTGCCTGAAGGAACAGAAAGGTAACATGGGAGCCCCAGGCCACCTCTCCCATGCCACCCGGAAACACTGGGTCCTTTGCCTGTGTGTGTGGATGTGGGTTTCTCGGTGTGTGTCTCCCTCAAGTAAGCCCAGGTGGATGTGGGGTCAGAAGCCTGCAGACAATATGTGTCCACACCCCAGGGGAGAGCAAGCTGGGCGGGATGGGGAGAGTGTGGGTAGCGCCGGCCTCCCAGGCTGACCTTACACACTCAGGTGGGTCTCCTTTCTCCCGGGCGGGGATCTGAGCAGACACACGTCTCTGCCCCTTCTGGGAAGAGAAGTTCGAGCGGGCAGAAGCAGCAGCTCTACTGGCTAGGCCCAGCTCGCAAAACTCTAAGCATGGCAGGCTGATGGTCACGGTCGTTGCAGATCTTCCCACATGATGAGGCCAATGACAAGTACACCCCATCCACTTCCCCGAGGGAGGGGTCGGAGCACTACCTCTCTCCCTGTGAGGCCCAATGCAGGCTCCAGGTGAGCGTGCCCACGGAGGGTTGAGCCGAAATGGGGATGAAGAGGAAGCGGGGAAGGCCTGCTGCCCAGACACCAGCCAGGATACAGTCGGCGGCCCATTCTCAGCCTGCCACGCACCTCAGCACAGCTGGCTCTGAACCAGAGCACCGAGAACCCCTGCTTCTGAGGCAGAAGGAGGACCTGGAGCCCAACACTGCAGAGCACAAGGGTAAGGACACTGGGGATGTTGCATGGGAGTGTGTGGGGAGGGGTGTTGAGCTACCCAGGGACAAGTTCCCGAAAGTTGGTGCTGGGCCTGGAGCAAAGTCTAGCCTCAGAGCACTCATCTCGCACACTTCAGTCAGAAAAGACATCCTACACTGAGTATTCTTTGGGAATCTCTTGGAAGATTTCTGTCCCTGGATACACACATGACAAGGCTGGCCTGTGGGGAATCTTTTCTTCTCTCCCAGCTCTAGCACTGGCCTCCAACTGTAACCAGGTTCCACTTCCCAGACCTGTCCCTACAGAGGTGGTTTCTTCAGGTTCAGGGCCCAGGGATCCTCTGAGGGGAGATCGAGACCTGAGACTTGCCCTCGCAGAGACACCAGGCCAGCTGGGTACTGGCCAGCACACCGGGCAGATCGGATCTCTGTGCCTGCAGGACCCCCAGCTCCAGGAACTGATATCCCACCCCCTCAGCCAGAACCTCCACCTCCACGTGCACCTGCACCTGCTCGGGCTTTGGCAGGAGAACCTGAGGCAGAGGAGGAGTCACCGCCTCGGCAGGGAGAGCCTGCCCTGCCTCCTGCACAACACCCAGACGCCTACGATGACTCACCCACCCCTGCAGGGAGAACGGTTCCCCGCTCTGGACAGAGACCCAGAGCCCTTTCTGGAAACATCATGTTCAGGGGAGTGGTTGGCTCTGCAGCTTTCACCCCTCTCTGATACTGTAGATGCTATCAACTCGGTTCCACCCTGGGGAGATTGAGTTCCTTTCCCCGGAAATTCTTTGCATTTGGTTTGCTTCTAACTTTTTTGTGATGTTTTATTTTTTTATCGCTTCCTATATATATATATATTTGGTTAAATTTGGATTAGTAAATTCTATAATAATTGTTGCACTATGGGATCACTGTTGTGCAACTGTGGTGATGCTGTGTTACCATCACCACTTTGTAGTTTCTGACCCTTTCAATGTTTATGCCCCACCTCCCAACACATCCTGTATTCACAGCAAGCAGGCCCTCTTCATCCCTACACCCAATCCTGAACACACATGAATATTTCCTTCTTCAGTCCTTCTTATATTCTGGGTGTCCTCACCCAATGACTATCAGTGAGATGACTGAAGAATTTTTTATTCTGCCTCCCCACATATTGTAATACTACATTTGAGAATTCTTATTTTTATGTCATTTCAACCAGCCTTTGATATCTGAAGGGATGGTGTACGTCC
Organism: Giraffa tippelskirchi; assembly: GCF_054371585.1. Classification (NCBI taxonomy): domain Eukaryota; kingdom Metazoa; phylum Chordata; class Mammalia; order Artiodactyla; family Giraffidae; genus Giraffa; species Giraffa tippelskirchi. The sequence goes on along the minus strand of NC_137288.1, from coordinate 10,948,763 downwards.
TTTCAAGATATCATGTGCCAAACGAAGCCCTTTTGGCAAATGCCATCATAATATCCAGGGAGGCATTGCTGTTTTCAGGGTGACATCTCAGCCAGAAGGCATATACTGAGCTCTTCTTGTTGCACAAGCTCACAAAAGAAGCCAAGAAAGGGAGCTGGAAAAACAAACCACCTCAACATCCAGTAAAGCGTTCCTCATGAGAGAAGGCTAGAAAATGACCCAACACACTTCTGGCCCAGAAACCCTCTAGAAAATCAATGTTCCATAAAAAAGAGAACACAAGGGAAGTTCCAAGGAGAGGCAATGCCCATGGCCAGTGTAGTTTAGAGACAGCTTTACCACTGAGAGGAAGACATGCACCAATGGAAACCCTTGGGAAACAGCAGTGATATTCCTCACAGTCGTAAGTGTTTCCTTTGGTGACAACCTGCCCTGGGTATCACATGAGGGAGCAGACCAGCTTCTCTCCCTCTGCCCCCACACCATTCACTCATGAAGGCAGCTCAGGTGCTATCATGCCCTGCCTGCCTGCCTGGCTCATCCATGAGCTGTGACCATCTCCAGGGCAGGACTCCACTTTCTCCTCTCTGTGTACCGTGAATCTGCACACAGTGAACTTTCAGCACCTCAGGATTCTTGAGCTGTTCCCACCGGAGCTAGAGCCCTCCCTAGGAATCAAAACACCTGTGGAGTCATTTTAGCCCAAGCACTGGGTCTGAAACTCTGGTGGCTCCTACAGCCTCTAGGGTGTGAAGAATGAGGTCCCGTTTTACAGAGCTTTACAGCTGTCGGATCTTAGCTCTTGTTTCATTGTCAGCTCTCTCTCTTCCAGTGCAGCCAGGTGGACCACGCTGCTGCAAAGAGCTCACAAGCTGAGTTTCACAGGAGGTATTGAAAGGACAGTGATGGCTACAACGTGCTGCAAACTGAGTGAGGGTCCCCACAATATTCAGAAAAGGTCTGTGGTGTGCAAGTGGGAAGTAGAGGGCCCCCACGTTCCAAAGTAAGAGAGATTCTCGAGACATAGGTCCTTGGCTGCTGTTGTAGCAGCTCCAGATGGCAGCTCGTGAAGAGTGTACATCAAATGTGGTCACATGAGCAGGACTCTGGAAATGGCTCAGAAATCAGGAGAAAGGGGTCAGGATATGTGGGAATCCAGAGCGGATGGTGAGGTGGATGAAGCGTGGTGTTCTTTCTCTCTCCAGTGCAGTTTGGTTTTCTGAGTCTGAAAGCTACCAGATGGCAGTTACCAAGGCAGGCCCCCACAGTAACCAGGGTGGGCTGCGTGCCTCGGCCCCTGCCACAGGGACAAGCCACACCAGTGGCTTCCCTGAGCTCAAATGACCGGATCTGGGGGTTCTGTCTGGGTACACACCTACTTGCTCTTACGAAGTTACCCCCTTCTCTGAGCACCAGGTTCATCATCTTGAATGAAGGTATCTATTGCTACCTTAGCAGGTTACTGTCTTCATCCTATGAAGACTCATTAGGGTTATCCTACAGTTAATATCTGGCCTGAAGAGATATCACCTGAATCCAGATTAAGCTGGAATCTCCCAGGGTCATCTGGCATTTCTTCCCTGAAGGCAGCCAAAACCCACACTTTGCATTTCCAGGCACTCCCCTTAGCCAGCTGGGCAGAAAATCCAGCATGGTTCAAACAAGCTGACAGACAAGCAGGGGAGGACTCACGGGCAGACGGCTTCCCTCAGGTCTCGGGTGGAGCTCTGGGACCACAGCAGGAGCTGGCGATCTCAGCCCCTGAGCTCAGCAGTGCCCTCATTCTCGGGCCAGCAGCTCTGCTCTGAGGGGAGCAGGAATGTCACCAACTGCCCCAGGCGGACCTCACGCCCCTCCCACTGCTGGAGCCTGAACTCTCCCGGCCACACCCCTACCCCTACCCGAGCAGGACAAGAGCTCGTCTTCCCCTTTGTTTCAACCAGAGGCCCGGCCCTGGGCCCCGATTGGGCACTACCCCAGTCCGGAGCCAATCACAGGGGCCAGGGAGGTGGAACACACCGATTGGCCAGGGCCAGGTCATGTGGCCATACTCTCCAGGAAACTCCTGAGCTACTCACCCTGTGCCAGGGCTGGTGACTATGTGATGCCCCAAGAGCAGGGCTGAGAGTCCAGTCACTGTGTCCTCATGCTCTGGGTCCTGGTACATGTCTGTGCATCCTCTCTGCACACCATGCTGTCTTTTACAGACAAAATATTCTGGACACACCTCTTCCCTTCCAAGCCCTGTTTTACGCACCCAGGTTCAGGGGAGCAAGTCTTCCAGTTTGAAGATAGGTTTGGAGATCCTCTCCCAGGCTCTAGGCTTGTTGTTTGTGTCATATTACAATAACATATTCAGCCAAAAACCACCCACGAGCACTGCCACATTCTGCTCTGTGTTTTCAGGATTGTTGGCTGTTCTGAGTAGATGACATGGCCCAGAAGCCTCCCAAAGGGACTGCATTTTTTCCAGAGAAGTACCTGAAACAGGGAATCACTGAATCACTTTGCTGTACACATGAAACTAACACATCATTAAAAAGCAACAATACTTCAATTAAAAAAAAAAGATATTCACGACTCAAAAATTGTTATAAAATTTGTCAAGTTTTTCTTTCAATTGTTCATTCTTCTCATGTGTCTAATTGCTTTGGTGGTGTTTTGTGAGGTAAGGATCCAAATTAATTACTCACCCAATGGATATCAAAGAGTTCCAGTGGGCCTCCTTTCTCTATTTACATATTAAGAAGCATTTTCTAAAATCCCAAGAATCAAGGACTTCAGATCTTTTGTAATTTGTTAAGCACCCCAGAGGCAGGTGTCGTTTTCTGCAACTGCTCGTCATATTTGACTTTTGGGAGATTCTAGTATACACAAGAGGAGAAGGAAATGGCAACCCACTCCAGTATTCTTGCCTGGAGAATACTGTGGACAGAGGAGCCTGGTGGGGTGCCGTCTATGGGGTTGCACAGAGTCGTACACGACTGAAGCGACGTAGCAGCAGCAGCAGCAGCCATAGACACAAGTTGCCCCGGACAGTTCTCTATAGTGAAACATGTGTGTTACAGTGAGGACAGAGGATCTGAGCATGGAGGAGGGACTGAGTCCATAGTGACCACTGAGCATGCTGAGCAAGCCCAACATTCAGTCTGGCTACGACTTCCAAAGACACGGTTTGTGTTTCTTCCTTTGGAGTCTGCATGCACACAGTAAGGTTGGTGGATTGGGACTTTGGTCTCTGGGGCCTGCACAGTGTAGATTCATCTCCTCAGCAAATTAGACCCACAGAATAATTTTCCATTGTATATCCTCCATGTGGGCTCTCCTGAGCTGCTGTGGAGATATTTCAGATATACATTTCTGCTAAAGTCCTGAAAAGTAGTCAATCCTACTGCTTCCCATCCCCTGCCTCGTCTGTACTTCTGTCATTTTGCTAAATATATTTCATGATCAATGTTGTTAGCCCTTGTGTCATTCTGACAATCAGGCACCTGTGGTTTAATAGACCTGCAGCTCCCGAGAGCTCTTTTCCTGGTGGAGACAGGAAGAACTCAGGGAGCAGCACCACATCACACCGGAGCCTGGACCGTGAACCGTGAACTTCCAGATATTCAAGCTTGATTTAGAAAAGGCAGAGGAACCAGAGATCAAACTGCTAACATTTGTGGAATCATCAAAAGAGCAAGAGAGTTCCAGATAAAATATCTATTTCTGCTTTACTGATGATGTCAGAGCCTTTGACTGTGTGGATCACAATAAACTGTGAAAAATTCTTCAAGAGATGGGAATACCAGGTGACCCAATGTGCCTCTTGAGAAACCTGTATGCAGGTCAGGAAGCTAGTTGGAACTGAACATGGAACAACAGACTGCTTCCAAATAGGAAAAGGAGTGTTCCAGGGTGTATATTGTCACCCTGCTTATTTCATTTCTATGCAGAGTACATCATGAGAAACGATGGGTTGGAAGAAGCACCAGCTGGAATCAAGAATGCCAGGAGAAGTCTCAATAACCTCCAATATCCACATGACACTACCCGTATGGCATGAAAGTAAAGAAGAACTAAAGAGTCACTTGATGAAAGTGAAAGAGACGTGTGAAAAAGTTGGCTTAAAGCTCAACATTCAGAAAGCTAAGATCATGGCCTTGGGTCCCATGTTGCCAGAATTCCGGGGCTACTCCCACAGCCTCAATTCACGAGTCAGGCGAGGCCTAGTGTAGTGAGCTCTCTCTGACAGAGCAAACGTGATGGGACAACTGTGTGGAGGGTGCCTGGGTGTTCCCGGGCAGTGTGGGGGCCCTACACGGACGCGGGGGCCGAGCGGCTCTGGCCCCTAAAAAGTGACTTCCCAGCTAGCACTTGCCAGCCCCATGTGACTTTCAGCCCGAAGGTGGCATGACAGGCTCGCTTCCTCGGAGGGAGGAAAGGCAGCCCCAGAGAGTGGGTTTTCAGTCCTCCCTCCCACAGCAAGTGTGGGGCTCTTCAGACGCCAGAATAATGGGACTGCTCCCAGGGCCTCAATTCTTGAGTCAAGCCAGGCCTAGTCTCGCGAGCTCTCTGCTGCAGAGCAAACGTGTCGGAACAGCTGGATGGAGGGTGCCTTGACGTTCCCGGGCAATGTGGGAGCCCTACCCGGGCGTTGGGGCCTATTCGCTATGCCCCCTAAAAACTGACTTCCCAGCTAGCACTTCCCAGCCCCATGTGACTTTCTGCCCGAAGGCGGCTTGGCAGGCGCTCTTCCTTTCAGGGAGGAAAGGCAGCCCCAGAGAGTGGGTTTTCAGTCCTCCCTCCCACAGCAAGTGTGGGGCTCTTCAGATGCCAGAACAATGGGGCTGCTTCCAGGGCCTCAATTCCCGAGTCACACCAGGCCTAGTCTCGCGAGCTCTCTCCTGCAGAGCAAACGTGTCAGAAGAGCCGTATGGAGGGTGCCTTGATGTTCCCGGGGCCATGTGGGAGCCCTTCCTGTGAGCGTGTGCCCAGGGGCCATTGACCCTAAAAACTGACTTCCCAGCTATCACTTCACTGCCCCATGTGACTTTCAGCCTGAAGGCGGCCTGGCAGGCTCTCTTCCTTGGAGGGAGGAAAGGCGGCCCTTGAGAGTGGGTTTTCAGTCCTCCTTCGTACAGCAAGTGTGGGGCTCTTCAGACGCCAGAAAAAAACTCTTCAACCACTACCTCAATTCCGGAGTCAAGCCAGGCCTAGTCTCGCGAGCTCTCTCCTGCAGAGAAAACGTGACGGAACAGCTGTGTGGAGGTTGCCTTGATGTTCCTGGGCAGTGTGGGAGGCCTACCCGGAAGCGTGGGCACAGCAGCCATGGCCCCTAAAAACCGACTTCCCAGCTAGCACTTCCCAGCCGTATGTGACTTTCAGCCTGAAGGCGGCCTTGCAGGTTCTCTTCCTTGGAGGGAGGAAAGGCAGCCCAAGAGAGTGGGTTTTCAGTCCTCCCTGGCACAGCAAGTGTGGGGCTGTTCAGACGCTAGAACACTGGGGCTGTTCCAGGGCCTCACTTCCCGAGTCAGGACAGGCCTAGTCTCACGATTTCTCTCCTGCAGAGCAAATGTTACAGAACAGCTGTGTGGAGGGTGCCTTGATGTTTCCGGGCAGTATGGGAGCCCTACATGGATGCATGGGCCCACCGGCCATGGCCCCTAAAAACTGACTTCCCAGCTAGCATTTCCCAGCCCGATGGAACTTTCAGCCTGAAGGCGGCCTGGCAGGCTCTCTTCCTTGGAGGGAGGAAAGGCAGCCCAAGAGAGTGGGTTTTCAGTCCTCCCTCACGCAGCAAGTGTGGGGCTCTTCAGACGCCAGAACAAAAGTCTGCAACCACTACTTCAGTTCCGGAGTAAAGCCAGGCCTAGTCTCACGAGCTCTCTCCAGCAGAGCAAATGTGTTGGAACAGCTGTGTGGAGAGGGCCTTGATATTCCCAGGCAGTGTGGGAGCCCTACCTGGACTCATGGGCCCAGCGGCCATGGCCCCTAAAAACTGACTTCCCAGCTAGCACTTCCCAGCCCGATGGAACTTTCAGCCCGAAGGCGGCCTGGCAGGCTCTCTTCCTTGGAGGGAGGAAAGGCAGCCCCAGAGAGTGGGTTTTCAGTCCTCCCTCACGCAGCAAGTGTGGGGTTGTTCAGACGCCACAACAGTGGGTCTGCTCCCAGGGCCTTAATTCCCAAGTCAGGCCCGGCCTAGTCTTGGGAACTCTCTGCTGCAGAGCAAATGTGACAGAACAGCCATGTGGAGGGTGCCTTGACTTTCCCTGGCCTTGTGGGAGGTCTACCTGGGTGTGGGGCCCATGCGGCTATGTGCCGGGAGCCAGCTCACGAGATCCCACCTATGGCAAAGCCATGAGGAAAAGGACTGATTGAGCACAGCTTCTCAGGCCTCAGGGATTCTTGGAAGGCTGCCTTAGCACTCACCTTAAAGATGATATCTATCTTTCTGATGTTAGCTATAATAAACCTCTTCTTATTTTCTGTGACTTGGCCAAAAGGCTTTTCCTGGTTCTCTTCTAAAATAGATCTATCTGAAACCTCAGTTGATAAAGCCCCTGAACGGTAGCGCCCTAATAAAATTATCTAAGACATAGAGTATACTAATCCAAATTCCTCTTGCTAGCATATTAATATGTTTTTTAATAAATGTACCTGTGCCTTTGGAGCTAGTGTGCATGACTGCTCCTTAACAATAAAACAGTATTGAGAGCCTCCGCACAGAAAGCCCCAATGGGCACAGAACCCTTCGTAGGAAAAAAGGCTTATTAGGAAATATAAAAAATATTGCTTTATGAAACTGTCACTTAGTTTTTATTTACTCACTATGTTTTAGCTCTTAATGTATTTAGCCTATATAATGAAAGCATAATAGTTAGAGATTTATATAAATAGAAGTTTAGCCTTAATACAAATAATAAGACAATTGTTGATTTAACTGATGATTCTTACTTAGAGCTGACCTTCAGCTTGCTGTTCTATGACTTTATGGAACCACATTCTTTTCTGTTAAGCTCAAGGCATAGGATAGATTACCGAAAACAGGTTTTACCTTAAAACTTTCTATTGATGAATTCTTTCCTGCTGTGCCTGATACAAAAGTGTTCTGACTGATCAACCCTTATCAATGGAGAATCATAAGATGTTAGCAGGCCCCCAGGCCAGAAGATGATGTAAACAAAATGAGGCTGTCTGTAACTAAAGATATGCAAACGGTTTCAATGAGGGTCAAAACTGCCGACCCATTAAGCTGATTTGGTATGACTCTACACTTTACATTTGTTTCTATGTACCGCTACAAATATAAAAGCTGTCTTAAAAACAATAAAGTCAGAAGACACTTGGAAACACCGAGATTCGCTGTGTCTTCTCATTCACATCGCCGATGTCATCCATCCTGAGGGAACCCCTGGACCAGCTGGAGCTGGACTCCGGCAAGTGGCGCCCGAACGGGGACCTGAAGGTAATTCTCCCCATTGTTCAGTTTTCGGAGACGGATAGGCCCCCCACTGAGGGTGCTGTAGGCCCCCCTGCATAAGATAGGTAGGGTGAGGAATAGTGGGTAGGTCAGAACATTTTGTAAAGATTTTGAGGCCTCGAGAATAATTCTCAAAGAATATATATTTAAAAAAGATATTCTTGGAGGGGTTTTTGAGAACAAAAAAGATTAAGATGAGTAACAGCGAGTCAAAAAAATGACAACTTCTTATACAAGTCATCTTACAGTTGTTGAACAAAAGAGGAATTAAGGTGAAGAATGCTAGTGTCCACTTTTCTTCCAGAAGAGGGTACTGTTAACTTAGATACCTGGGAGAAAGCAGGAAAACAATTAAAAACTTATTATACTCTGCACGGTCCAGAAAAGGTGCCTACTGATACCTTTTCCTTATGGAACATGATTAGAGATGCCATAGATCCCGTGCATGAATCGAAAAAAAATACCTGATTAAAAAAATAAGAAAGAAGAGCCCAAGCTTAACTATCAACAGTTAAAAAATATGCTGGCTGCCATGACCACCGATGGGCCTATAAAAAATAAAAATAAAAAAGAGGAACAACTTTCACCCCAGGATGAGGAAAGTTTGGAAGCAGCAGCAGCTCTTTACCATTCTGATGAAAATTGGTCCTTCTTAGCCAAGGAAGCTCCTAAAAGTTTAAAAGAAATATCTCTAACTATGCCATCCATGAAATCTAATCAGGCTCCAAAATCAAAAAAGAAAACCAAAAAAGGCAAATAGACATTTTAAATTTGAAGTGGAAAACTGAGGTTTTTGTCTGTCCAGATTTATGTGTGTCTCAGTATGTTCTGCCTGTCGTTGTACAACATTGCTAAAGCCTAATTGGTCAATGAGCTCTATTTAATTGGCTTAAAAGAAAAGTAAGTGCTTACAAATCAGACAATTCTAAATACAAGAAAAATTAACCTAACTGAATTTCAGATTCACGTGAACTCAAAAATATTCAATATTAAGTATCTAATATTAATGTTTATTTGCTAATCTAATATAGACATGTCTAATAGTCATTAACATTAAGCATATTTTATTGTACCTTGGTTTACTACAAGTTAAATATTGTTATATTGTTATATCTGTCACAAGTTTGTCGATAAGGAAGGTACCTCGAGTGAAGAAACTTAAAATATATATATATATATATAAATGAGATATGAACTTTTAGATAAACTCTATTAAGATTAAAAATGTCTATCTAAAACAGTCTCTCTGAATTTCAGTAACCTGAATTTCTAGGGTTGTGCTAAACTAAATAACAGAAGTTTATTAAATAGCTAGGTCATTTCCAAAGAAAATAAGATTCTGAAACATGCATTACTAAATACTAACTTACAAAAAAAGATTTTGGACTATTAATAAATAATGTTTGATGCCATCCTGAAAAGTTTGCTAAAATTTTTAAAAAATTATCACTGGTATTTATGTTCACCAATCTATAAAATGCTAATATAAAGGTCAGTTCTTGGTTGCTTAAGAAAAGTAGGATGTGTGTTTTCAGTAAAGAAGGTATGAGGAATGAAGTTACATTTTATACTGGGAAAAGGAAGTAGGTCTGACTTACAAGTGGCTGTTTCAAGATGGGAGAACAAATGGGTAGAGTAAGTGATAAAAAGTTTTTGTGGAAAGTAGACCCCAAGGAAAGAGTTTTGCAAGTTTTCTTGAGATGTTGAACTGCCTTTGGTAATGAATTTTAAGTTTCTTTACATCTGAAGTGATCTGTTCTATGTTTACCTTACCTGAAATCTTCTTTGTTACTTTGGCTAAGTGAATATATTATTTCATAGTGATCTATTTGATTCTATCTGACTGAATGTTATAAACTCTTCTGATATCTATCGACAAAACTGCCTAAATAACTTGACTTCTAGCTACCTTTGGGATGCTTCAAAGGGCCCCTGAGACATCCCAAAGAGCTGTTAAACTACCTGAGTTCATTTTCCTTCAATAACAGATTATGAATTTCTTTGCCTTTAAGTGATTTATATTTGTTTTTAATGTCTTTTGTTACTTTGGTAAAGTAAATAAGCATTATTTAAGATTATGGTACATGTAAAAGCTTATTCTGAAAATCAAAGAGTCAGGGCTATGGGAAATCCAAGAGGGCCGCTTGGCTTTTCCCAGCTCCCTGACAAACCTCATTTTTATTTGATGGGTTAAATCCTCGATGATGAAAAAATCATGTTTCACCAAATATTAAGTTTTATAAATTGTTAAACTAAGTTTCTAGTTTTGTTAAATTAAAGTCTAGTGTTTACTAAGACTCACTTCTGAGATAGTTCTTTCTTATATTTTATTGCTAAAAGATTTAATTAAGTTATTAAAAAGGACACTCTTAAGTTTGTTTCTAAGGCTTATCTCAGTAACCAATCTTCAGATAAAGATCAGATGCTCCATGATGTACAACCAGGAGATTAACACCAGGCTACAATCATTTAACAAATGAAGTCAGATGATCTGGGGTATACTGGGCTGTACCTAATAAAAGTTCATGACTTATAATTCTTACTTATGACTTTACGAATAACTGCTAGCTATAGCTATATTATCTTCTATGTCACTTGTTTCAAAAGATTATTTCATACGTTAACAAATGTGTGACTGAGCCTGTGATGTAATGCTGATATGCAGTTCCATATGAGATCAATGATTATAATAATATAACTCTAGATATGAGAAAAAGCAACAAGAAGAAATATTTTCCTGGATCAAGAGGCTGGTAAGACAGTGGTCCAGAGACTTTTGCTACTTACAAGGCCTGGTCCAATAACAACGCACTGAGTGGCCTATCAATAAAATTTTCCCGAGACCTGGAAATGAGCTCTCCCAAGGTTTTGCCTCAGGGAATAAAAAATAACCCCACCTTGTGTCAAAAATTTGTGGATCAAGATGTGCAAAATGTTAGACGAAAATATAAAGATTTATATTTGATACACTATATGGATGATATTTTGGCTTCCCATAAAGATAGAGCCTTATAGCAACAAATCTTATCTGAATTGATTGAGGCCTCGAGAAACTGGGGTTTGAAGATAGCTCCAAATAAGATACAAGTAAATCCTCCTTTTTCTTATTTAAAAAGGGTGTTAAATACCCATACTGTGAGTCATGCTCCTTTGCAGCTGCAAAGAGATCGTTTACTAACTTTAAATAACTTCCAAAAATTATTAGGAGATATTAATTAGATACACTCACATTTAAGACTGACTACTGCAGATTTAAAGCCTTTATTTATTGCTTAAGGGGTGATCCTAATCCCAGTTCTAAGAGAAAATTGACTAGTGAGACAGAGTCGGCTCTTGTTAAAGTGGATGAGGCTTTAAATGATCAGTTAATTAGAATTAATATTACCAGAAGATGGGATTTAATTATTGTCACCACAAAACATACACCTACAGGATGCTTGTGGCAAAAAGGCCCAAGAATGACTCCATCTACCAGTGACCCCCCAAAAATAGTTTTGTCTTCTCCCAGCTTGGTGGCACAATTAATCATAAAAGGTAAAAAAAAAAAGTATAAAATTTTTAAAAAAGAAGTAGCAAGTATAGTGATTCTGTTCAATAATGATCAACTGCAACTTCTTTTACAAAATAGTGATGATTGGCAAATTGCCCTGATAGATTTCAGGGGACAAATTTTGTTTCATTTACCCTCAAGCCCCCTTTTACATTTTTTAAAAAACACATTCCGTGATTTTTCCAAAAAAAATTTTCTTCAACCTTTAAAAGGGGCAATTTTAGTTTTCACAGATGGTTCCTCTAAGGGTAAAGCAGTTACAATTATTACTAAAAAATTCCATGTTCAGGTAACTGTAGAGACATCTGCCCAAAGAGCTGAGTTAACAGCAGTTATTTGGGCTTTTCAACTTTTAAAAGACCATGCCTTCAATCTTTTAACTGACTTCCGATATATTGTAGGGATGTTTCCTCATATTAAAACTGCTAATATTCCGAAAAATAAGACTACTATCTTCTCCTTGTTATTTAATTTACAAAAAGAAATTAAACACAGAGATAAAAAATATTTTTGTGGGACATATTAGAGCCCATTCCGTCTTGCCCGGCCCTTTAAAAAAAAAAAATGCTTTGGCAGATGCATTAACTAAAATAATTACTCTAAACTTACATAAAAAGATTGACAAGGTTAAAAATTCTCACAAAATTCACCGTCAAAATGCAGCTGGTTTAAGGCATGAATTTCATATCCCTAGGGAGGCAGCTAGACAAATAGTCAAGTTGTGTCCAGACTGCCCAACATCTAGTCCATCTCTACCATTAAGAATAAATCCCCAAGACCAAGCCATAATAAAAAGGGCGCACCAGACTTCAAAAAATCAGACAGCTAAATTAAGACAGGTAAAATTTAAGTATTCCTCTCCACATTATGTTCTACACCATGCTTTGTTTATAATTAATCATTTAAACGTAGACTCACAGGGGCAGACTGCTATGATGAGACACTGGATTCCTGAAGGGGCTATGACTCAGCCCCTGGTTAAGTGAAAAGACCTCCTTACTAGAGAGTAAAAAGGGCCATTTGTGCTGTTAACTTGCGAGAGAGGGTATGCTTGTGTTTCCGCAGGATTCCACTTCTCCTGGTTAGATTCCTGACTTGACAAACACACAAAAAAAAGCCAAAAGGGAAATGACCTGAGGCTTCACTACTAGTACATTGCTTCAGGCACCTGGCGCTTCAAGAGAGACATACTGCTCGAGTCCATCTTCCACCGGCGCTAAAAAAGCAGCCCCCACCCCCTCCCAAAAACCCACAGCCTCTTTCAAAACAGGCACCGCCCTGTCAGCAGTTTCAGAATCTCACTCTGAACGACGCTTCTGAACGACGCTCCAGGACCCATTCGCCCCAGACGGCGACCTACACCTGTGCCGCACAGACATCCTCACCCTGCTGCTTCGACTAGAGCCACTGCCTTTCTACCTGGGGCCAAGTTAGGAGGTTGACTGTGGATGCTCACAGGCTCGTGGCCGAGCGGGGAGCTGCCACAACTCCCGGACATCTTTTTGTTGTTATTGTTGTTACGCTTACATTGCTTGCCTGTCACAGTAAATACCTATTGGTATGACAATTACGGTCTAGCTGTTCTGCAACAATTACAAGATTTAATGTGTCCCCGATGGTTTGTGGGACTACTTATATTAAGAATTTCAGCTTTAATAACAGCAATTACTTCTGTTACTGTGGCAACAATATCGTTGACTCAACATGTACATATTGCTCAATATGTCAATACTATATCCAAAAATATTTCTCTAACTTTAGCTATGCAAGAAATTATAGATAAAAAATTAAAAATGAACGTGGACACTCTAGAGGAGGCAGGCATGCATATTGAAACCGAGTTACAGGCTTTAAAAGTAAAGTTAACCTTATCCTGTCATTCGGACTATCGATGGATTTGTGTTACACACTAAAAGGTAAATGATACAGATTATAATTAGAAAAAAATTAAAAACCATATTTCAGGTGTTTGGAATAGCTCCAACATTAGCTGAGATCTGAAAAAACTTCATGATCAAATAAGGACCTTGGAGCAGTCCCGTCTAGATTTCACTACTGCAAGGGCCGCTAATGATTTCTTTCATATCTTTTCCAACTTCATTACTAAAAAAAAAAAAATCTTATCAACTATCTTCAGTTATGTTGCTGTAGCTGTCTTAATTCTGCTTCTCATTATAATCCTTCCTTATATTGTCAGAGCTCTCCGGCTGAGCACTCAAAATCTCGTGACTAAAATCCATCTGGCCGTCTTAAAAAATAAAAAAAGGGGGAGATGCCGGGAGCCAGCTCACGAGATCCCACCCATGGCAAGGCCATGAGGAAAAGGACTGATTGAGCACGGCTTCTCAGGCCTCAGGGATTCTCAGAAGGCTGCCTCAGCACTCACCTTAAAGATGATATCTGTCTTTCTGATGTTAGCTATAATAAACCTCTTCTTATTTTCTGTGACTTGGGCAAAAGGATTTTCCTGATTCTCTTCTAAAATAGATCTATCTGAAACCTCAATCAATAAGGCCCCTGAAGAGAAGCACCCTAATAAAATTATCTAAGACATAGAGTATACTAATCCAAATTCCTCTTGCTAGCATATTAATATGTTTTTTAATAAATGTACCTGTGCCTTTGGAGCTAGTGTGCATGACTGCTCCTTAACAATAAAACAGTATTGAGAGCCTCCGCACAGAAAGCCCCAATGGGCACAGAACCCTTCGTAGGAAAAAAGGCTTATTAGGAAATATAAAAAATATTGCTTTATGAAACTGTTACTTAGTTTATATTTACTCACTATGCTTTTGCTCTTAATGTATTTAGTCTATATAATGAAAGCATAATAGTTATAGATTTATATAAATAGAAGTTTAGCCTTAATACAAATAATAAGACAATTGTTGATTTAACTGATGATTCTTACTTAGAGCTGACCTTCAGCTTGCTGTTCTATGACTTTATGGAACCACATTCTTTTCTGTTAAGCTCAAGGCATAGGATAGATTACCGAAAACAGGTTTTACCTTAAAGCTTTCTATTGATGAATTCTTTCCTGCTGTGCCTGATACAAAAGTGTTCTGACTGATCAACCCTTATCAATGGAGAATCATAAGATGCTAGCAGGCCCCCAGGCCAGAAGATGATGTAAACAAAATGAGGCTGTTTGTAACTAAAGATATGCAAACGGTTTCAATGAGGGTCAAAACTGCCGACCCATTAAGCTGATTTGGTATGACTCTACACTTTACATTTGTTTCTATGTACCGCTACAAATATAAAAGCTGTCTTAAAAACAATAAAGTCAGAAGACACTTGGAAACACCGAGACTCGCTGTGTCTTCTCATTCACATTGCCGACCCCGTCCATCCTGAGGGAACCCCTGGACCAGCTGGAGCTGGACTCCGGCAGCTATAGCCCCTAAAAACTGACTTCCCAGCTAGCACTTCTAAGCCCCATGTGATTTTCAGCCTGAAGGCGTCCTGGCAGGCTCTCTTCCATAGATGGAGGAAAGGCAGCCCCAGAGTGCGCTGGGGCCTATTTGCTATGGCCCCTAAAAACTGAATTCCCAGCTAGCACTTCCTAGCCCCATGTGACTTTCAGCGCAAAGGCGGCCTGGCAGGCTCTCTTCCGTGGAGGGAGGAAATGCAGCCTCAGAGAGTGGTTTTTCACTCCTCCCTCGCACAGCAAGTGTGGGGCTCTTCAGATGCCAGGACAATGGGGCTGATCCCAGGGCCTCAATTCCCAAGTCAGGCCAGGCCTAGGCTTGCGAGCTCTCTCCTGCAGAGCAAACATGACCGAACAGACTTATGGAGGGTGCCTTGCCATTCCCGGGCACTGTGGGAGCCCTACCAGGGCACTGGGGCCTATGCCCTATGGCCCCTAAAAACTGAGTTCCCAGTGAGCACTTCCCAGTCCCATGTCACTTTCAGCCCGAAGGTGGCCTGGCAGGCTCTCTTCCTTGAAGGGAGGAAAGGCAGCCTCAGAGAGTGGGTTTTCATTCCTTCCTCATGCAGCAAGTGTGGGGCCCTTCAGACGCCAGGACAATGGGGCTGCTCCCAGGGCCTCAATTCCCAAGTCAGGCCAGGCCTAGTCTCGCGAGCTCTCTCCTGCAGAGCAAACGTGACAGAATAGCCGTATGGAGGGGGCCTTGACGTTCCCGGTCCCTGTGGGAGCTCTACCCTGTTGCTGGGGCCTGTGTGTTATGGGGGAGGGGAGAGAAAAAAGAAGAAACCTTTCAAGTGAAAGGAGGGAGAGTAAAGGTCACTGAACCCTCTGACAGCGGCCTTCCTTTTTCCACACCAGTGACACGTTCTCCCAAGTTGCCTGGTTGAAGAAAACACCTTTCGTAAAGAGAATCCTGGAGGCTCGCGGAATCCTTAGGAATCCTTGGATGAGCTTCCCGGCCAGGCTATACTATAGGCAGCATGCTTCACCTGAAGCCAAAGCCACAGACTCCAAAGGGTCACGTCAAAGAAGCTGATCTTGTACAGAACCTGATGTCTTCTTCTCTAGGACACTTCTAGAAGCAGCAAGAGTGCCAGTTTGTGAGAACCGAAGGTCAAGCCGACATGATGTAAACCCAGCAATGTGTGCAGTCAGAGGCCCATCTAGATTCGAACTCCAGTTCTCGGAAGGGAGCAGTGGGAACAGAAGGGTGGCCTGTGAGCCCACCCTCCTGTTCCCACTCCTCCTGTGAGCATCTGCCCCGTGGAAAGTGTCTAGGAACTTCATGACCTGACCTACAGGGTGAACCATCACCAAAGACAAAGAATTCCTCCAGCCAGACGTTGTTTGCAACCACCAACCCCTTTTCTCCATTGCCTGGCCTTTCAGAATGCTACGTGGAATACTTTCAAGGCGTGTGGGGCTTCGAGGTATGGGCCCCTGAATTCTCGCCTGGCCCTACAAGAAATCATTCTGTGTCTGCCCCACATGCCGATTTTTTGGACTTTTTGGTGGATCGGGCCTCCCAGGGTGCCCCTGCACCCAGCACCCTGTGACATCCCAAGAGATCCTGTGGAGAAACTTCTCC
Organism: Giraffa tippelskirchi; assembly: GCF_054371585.1. Classification (NCBI taxonomy): domain Eukaryota; kingdom Metazoa; phylum Chordata; class Mammalia; order Artiodactyla; family Giraffidae; genus Giraffa; species Giraffa tippelskirchi. Next base: position 10,932,727 of record NC_137288.1, on the reverse strand, counting down.
GGCCACTCGCGCAGCACCTGTATCGCTGGCAAGGGCCCCTTCCAACCTCCACAGAAATACGTGAGCACAATCGCTTCTTCACAATCTGGGTCACCTCATAGGATCTGTGAGTTCCTGCAGTTCAGCACCCCCTCAACTTGGCTGTGGTTTAGGGTTTTGTTCTCTTCTGTGTTTACTTTCTGGCCCACGTGATCTCTCTGGATAGGGCACCCAGGAAAAGCGAAAAGAAATCAAGTCCGTGTGAATACTATTCATGCATCAAGTGGGGATATCAACGACCTCTACCGTGGATCAATAAAAATGGCCGTTTGGTGTTCAGGAGGATCATTTTGCATTTTCTGGGTGCGCTATTTGCTGTCAATTATTTCACGTGCCTTTTGGGCATGGCTGATGGAGATGGACATGAAGCAGCAGGGCAGCCATATCTGGCATCTCGGCCTAGCTAGGGGGTTTCATAAGTGACATCTCAGAACCAGGGCTGAGACCACCATGCCTCCCCAGCCCCCCCTCAGTGGCTGGGGGCTGGGAGGGGTGGGGGGTTGGGGAGAGGAGACGGGGGAGCTGGACTAGGGTTTGGGGGCACGCAGGGCCAGGGGACGGACCCCGGTGATCCCGCTGAGACGTGAAGGCAGGTTCTGTCCTGCTGAGAACTTCCTGCCTTCAGGCATGTGAGAGGAGCAGATTTCTCTCCAACCAAGGCCATGCATCGTTTTTGGCCTGTTCAACAAAACTAGACAAGAACGTATTTGTGTGTCTATCTTGGCTTGTTTTCTGGCAGAGGACAAAGACCTCTTCAGGCATGTCCAAAGGGTCTGCCAGGATGGGAGGGTGCAGGTCAATCCATGTGTCAAGAGATCCAGAGAATCCGTCACAGCTGTGACTCGGGCCTTTTTCAGAAAGAGGCCAACTTTGATGATCCCCTGGACAGGAGTCACTGCAGAAGTTTCCTTGAAGGGATCGAGTTGCAGGAGTCGGGGGCGTGGCCCTGCCGCCGCCAGAGGGCTTCCTCAGCCCGGAAAGGTGGGCTGGCGGCCGGGGCTATTGTCTGTGGGCCCCACCGCCACCGCCACCATCCCCTTTCCCCCTCCAGCTCCCGCTCCCCCTGCAGGCCCCTCCTCACTGAAATGCAGAAAGCTTTCCAGTCAAGGAAGAGCCTTTGGACTTTGCCTGGAGCTTTTCTCTGCTGAATGGTGATCTGCCCTGACCCACCCCCATTTCTCCTCCTTGAGGCTGCCCCTTGGGCACCGCGTGGAAGAAAGGGGCTGGGGGATGGGGAGGGAGGCTAAGGGACAAACTCGCCTTGTGTCAGGCCAAAGAAGTATCCTCCTTTTCGTAACCCAGGAAACCCCGCTAATGCATGTGAGGATCATGGACGTGGGTCGAAGCAGCCATCATCACTTGACATCTTCCTCTGTGGGAGGCGTTTTTTCTTCTTTCCTGCCTGCCTTCAGTGAGACAGAAAAGGAGGGAGGGGCAGAGCGTTCCTCTGGTGCTGGCCAGTTCTTAACTCACTTGTATGCAAAACATTCCATAGGGCACAGAGGGGTGCGTGCGTGGGGTGGGGTGGTGTGGGGTGGGGGCGGCGGCCTACTCCGGACCCCAGCATTTCCCTCCTCTGACACTTCCTGGAACCCATGAAAAGCTGAGCTGGTGACTGTGTGTGTGTGTGAATGCATGCATGTACGCATGTACATGAGAGATGGCGCGTGTGTATGAGAGAAAAAGAGAAAAAGGAAGGAGAGAAAGAAAGAAAGAGAGAGAGAGAGAAAGAGAGAGAAGGAAAGAAAGTGAGAAAAGGAGAAAGAGAGAAAGAAAGAAAAGAAAATCCAGAAGGAAAGAAGGAAGGAATGAGGGAAGAAGGGAGGGACCCAATACGTTAGTTAGTATGAGCCTCCCTGTCATGGAAGGAGTTTCTGAGCACAGATCCTCCGTTCAGTGAACCAGTTCTCATATCTCCTCTCAGGAGGCTGTGATGTCGATGGACGGGTTCGGAGAAGCAGGCCTGGGGTGCAAGCGATCAGGTATTTCCTCATAGGCACTTGTAGGGAAACCAAGGAAACACACAGGTTCATCCCTGGAGCGGATTCGAAACCGGTCAGTGGAGGGGGAATCAGTCAAGGAGATTTCGAGATGTCAGGGTTGGGTCCTGGAGTGGGTTGCCATGTCCTTCTCCAGGAGACATTCCTGGCCTGGGGATGGAACCCGGGTCTCCTGCATCACAGGCAGACTCTAGACTGTGTGAGCCACCAAGCAAGCTCTGTCGGAAATGTTCACCAAGTCCTCTTGTTGTAGCCACGCATTCTGAGAAACAAATTCACTCAGAAGGACCATGCAGGGAGTTGAGTGCAGTTTATTACACAGGCGAGCCCAAGACAGAGTCTTCTCTTAGCCAAGGACCCCGACCAGCATTCGTGAAAATCTTTTATACCTCAGGGATATGTGTCTGAACCTACCACCCCAAATTCCTTGAGACTTACCTAAACAAAGGAAGGGTAAAGACAATCCCAATAACCCCATCATTCATGTGTTATAAGACTAGATACACAGTGGACATTTATCCATAGGCCTGTGGTCATATTCTGGTACACATAATGGAAATGACGACTTTGTTCTGTGACAGAGATAATTAGCATATTCTTTTAGGCCACGGAGAGTCCAAGTACAAGCCCTAAAGGCTGCTTTATCCGTGTGTGTGTGTGTGTCCGGTTTTCCATTGGTATGCCCTTTCTATAGACACTGGGCACAAAGTTCAGAGTCCATTGGGAGGGTGACCATGCGTGTAGCCTCATGTTCGCAGCCTGGCCTAAGATGGAGTCCAGCTCTCTCTGTTTCCTCCTTCACTCTAGCTTCCATCTGCAGAGCTTCAGGCACGGGGCCTTTTGAGTTCTCCGTCAGAAGGGCAAGAGATGGTGGGAAATGTCCCCCCAGAGAGGGTTGTCCCCCGATATCGGAGGCAACTCAGAAAACTTCAGGATCCAGTCCCACTTTCGGGGGAAGCACCACAGGCAAAGGAACAAACACATGTAGCCCAGGAATCTCCTATCCAGAAGTGTGTATCCCCGTTTCACGGAAACATCCTCTGGGCCCCTAAGGAACGTATGGAAATGACTCTATCGCCAAAGAGATAAGAATCCTCACTGAGAGTTTCTGAAGTCTGGAAGGACCAGGTAGAGAGAAAAAGAGAAACAATTCTATTCTGCTGACAGGGGTATTATTGTTTGAAGCGACCAAGTGGATATCTGTCTTTTCCAATTCACATTTTAAACATTGTGTCCTTTCCGGTCCTTTGTGGTCTCTTTGGGTCTGGAAAGCAACAGATTTAATGGTAAGGTCCTTTTTTTATGATTATGATTATGATTATGATTATTCCCCCCCCCCGCCTGTCTGCCTGTCCCTCCCCCTCTTCTCTCTGTCTCTTGCGCTTTTCACTCAGGTTAGGGAATTCACAACAACAACAACAACGGCAACAAAAGTAGTGAGAAATCTGTATTTCTGCAGGTCACGAAGCAACAGGTAAGAACTAGACATGGAACACAACAAGCTGGTTCCAAATAGGTTAAGGAGTCCATCAAGGCTGTCTATCGTCACCCTGCTTATTTAACTTATATGCCGAACACAGCATCACGAGAAACGCTGGGCTGGATGAAGCACAAGCTGGAATCAAAATGGCTGGGAGAAATAGCAATCCCCTCAGATATGCAGATGACACCACCCTTATGGCAGAAATGAAGTATAGAGTCGGTTTACAAAGTCGTGCTCGTTTCGGGTTTTCAGATTCTTTTCCCTCAGAGGTGAATCCAAAGTAGGAAGCCTACATTTCCTGTGCTGCCTAGTAGGTGCTTGTGGATTGTTTGATGTACATGTCGTATGTGTACACGTTCAACCCGACCTCCTAAGTGGACCGTCCTGCCCCTCCCCACCCCACCGTATTTTCATCAAGAAGTCATGCATCCATTTTAGCATCCTACTCCTCAGTTCATCCAATCCCATGGAAGAAGTCAATCCTCCTGTTTTTCCATCGGTCCTCTACACATCGCCTGATGATGGGGGGTGACCAGAAGACTGGCAGTTCTGAAGAATGTTGCAAGAGATTCGGTGAAGTCTCCTAGGATTTGCTCAGTGAAGTGGGTGGCCTGTCAACCACTACAGACCGTGGAAGGTATGCCCAAAGTGGCAAACAGCGTTTGCTTCCACCTTTCACAGAGAAAGTTCTACCTAGAATACCAAGGATGCTTGACTACCCCCCCGCCTCCCAGGTGACAGGCGTGACAGGTCAGACTATAGAAATCTTCATGTCAAGGGTGTATTAACAGGCAGACGCATCTTAGAGGCACCCTGTCCTGTGAAGCTGGAGGCGGGGAGGGAAGGGCAGAGGGACGATGAGGAAGGGAAGGAGAAAATGAGGGAGAGGGACACCACACAGTATGTGTGTGTTTGTGGGGGGGGGTGTCTGTGCCGTGTGTGGGTGCCACTTGGGTGTGTGCGCCTGTGGGTGCAGGTGTGAGGGGAGGCGGGCAGAGACAGAGGCAGAGAGACACAGCCAGGCCAAGGACAACACAGTGTGTGGGGTGGGCGGGGGATGGGAGTGTGCGTGCAGGGTGTGTGCATGTGTGGGGTGGAACATAGGACCGTGTGTGTAGGGGGGCAGTGTGTGTGTGGGGGGTGTCTGTGCTGTGTGCGGGTGTCACGTGGGTATGTGCACCTGTGGGTGCAGGTGTGTGGGGGATGGCGGGCAGTGACAGAGGCAGAGACAGACAGCCAGGCCAAGGACAACATAGTGTGGGGATGGGCGGGGTGGGGAGTGGGAGTGTGTGTGCAGGGTGTGTGCGTGTTTGGGATGGCGCATAGGACAGTGTGTGTAGGGGGGCAGTGTGTGTGGGGGCAGTGTTTGTCGGGGGGATGTGTCTGTGTTGTGCGGGTGCCATGTGGGTGTGTGCACCTGTGGGTGTGGGTGTGAAGGGGGGGCGGGCAGAGACAGAGGAAGAGAGACACATCCAGTCCAAGGACAACACAGTAGGGGGGGAGTGTGCGTGTGGGGTGTATGCCTGTGTGGGGTGGCGCAGAGGACCGTGTCTGTAGGGGGGCAGTGTCGGGGGAGAAGGTGTGTCTGTGCTGTGTGTGGGTGCCACGTGCGTGTGAGGAGGGGGGCGAGCAGAGACAGAGTCAGAGAGACACACAGCCAGGCCAAGGAAAACAGAGAGGGTGGGGGGGTCGGGGGGGAGTGTGCGTGCGGGGTGTGTGCCTGTGTGGGGTGGTGCATAGGACCGTGTGTGTAGGGGGGCAGTGTCAGGGTGGAGGTGTGTCTGTGCTGTGTGTGTGTGTGATTGGGTGGGCAGGGTGTGGCCGGTGTGTGTGCGGGTGCTGCATAGGGCCATGGAGGAGTGCGTGTGCTGTGTGTGTATGCGTTGGGGGCATGGGCAGCGTGTGTAGGTGGTGCAGGCAGAGACAGAAAGACACAGTCAGGCAAAGGACAACGTGCACGGATATTCTTCTGAATATTTGCTTGTGTTTTCTGAGCTCATCGCCTCCGGGATCAAGCTCACTCCCGTGAAACGGTAGTCTGCCACCCTCACCTCAGCCACCACCAGCCAGCATTTGTCTTTGGCAGACAAGGGAGTGTTTCGAATTGGCCAAGGTGGGGAGGGGGGTGGGTGGGTGCGCAGGGTTTTGTTGTCATGAGGCGAACTTTGACCCTTGTGTTCTGCCCCTGAACCTCACTGGAGCGAATGGGCCCGCGTGATCTGTCATGTCTTGGTTTCAACATCCTTGGCGGGAGAAATAAGATTCCCTCATGCGAAGTGACAAGGCCAGAAAGAAGGAAGTCGATTCGCTTGGGATCCAATGCCCGTTTTCTCAAATACAGTAAGTTTCGAAAAGATTTCCCACCCAAACCAAAAAGCCGAAGTGGCTAGCCATCCCCTCACCCTTGACCTCTGTCCAAAGGTGCCCCTCCCACACCGCCTCCTTCCACAGCCTCAAGGCATTCAAGAGTTAGCCAGCCCGGGCCGGCTCCATCCATGGTCGCCCCACCCCAAGACCATCTGAAAAAGCGCCCGACAGGCAGGTGGCGCCCGACCCCCAACCAGCTATCCAGTGAGCCAGCCCCAGCATAGGAGCTTAGTGGGCGACCTACAGGGACTGGTTGCCAGACGGAGCCCATCCTAGTGCGCGATTCTCCGCTCATTCCAGGGCACAGACTGGAGAACGGGATCCGCCCACACTTCTCGAGAACGTGCCTGGGCGAGGGATGATGGAGGGACGGACAGGAGGAGACGGGAAGGATTCATGACTCTCCACCCACGGAACAGCAGAATGCACTCCCATCCGAGGGGGACCACAGGCTCACGTCAGACGGCGCGAGCACCCGCCCCAAAACAATAACTCACCAGCACCCCTGACCGAGTCCCTGTCACCACCTTTGGGCATGCTAGGAGAAAGCCCTTTTGTGACCAGGACGACAGCTCTTTCGGCAAAACCAACCTTCAGTAACGGCACAAATAAAGAGAATTTGATTTGAAACTACGCTTTTGTATTGCAGCACTGGAAAGGAGGCTGGACTCCCTCTAGGCGGCCCCAGAGGCTTCCCGAGATCCGCGTGTCCCCAAGCGAGCAGAACCCCGAGTCTCCAGGTGCGGCTCGACAGCGACCCCGTCTCCCCTACACCACCTCTTTTCGAGAGGGGGGGCGGCCGGCTTTGCCTCCATTCGACGGGAAAGCCTACTTTCCTTCACACCTGAAGAAGAGGCCTGTCACTTCTACTGACGCTGGAGAGGAGGCCCCAAGACCCCAGTTCCGGCCCCAAGACGAAAGGTCCCCAAGGAACCCAACCACCGCACACGGGGCCCAATTCCCTTGCAGGGACACGAGGGGAAGCGCAGCTGCCCCTGGCAATGGCAAAGGAGGCCTGGACTTCCCAGAGGCAACAAGAGAGGCTCCCTGAGGCGCCACGCAGCGGATGGAGAGAGGCAACCCCCGCTTCCCGCTGCCACTCGTGGAAAAGCACGACCTTCCACCCTGCATTCGAGAGGAAGCCCGATTTCCCCTTGCTGTGACCCGAGAGAAAGGCTGAGTCCCCTTGACTCCCTTTATGCCACTCCACAGGTGCCCGGTATAGCTGTCCCCTCCCCACCGAGGGGAACCCCGAGTGTCCTAGCTCAATGCTTGACTCGGACCCAGTGCACGGCAGCGCCTCCTGGGGATTCCCGAGGCTGCTCCCTTCCCTCGCCGCTCCAAAGGAGGCACCACGACCCCGCTGGGCTAACAGGGTAGACGGGCCAGGGTACCCGCCGCAACTCGAGAACACACCGCCGCAAGTCGAGAAACACACCTGATGCCACGTCCCTTGCGTGATAAGGCGATTTTCCCTTGCAGGGCGTTGAGAGCATGCCCCGGCACCTCTCCCGGCTCTCAACGGGGCTTGACTCCTTGCGGGCGACACCAGGTGTCCCTCGAGATCCCCGTGCCAACCTGAAAAGAAGGCAGGGCTTCCCTCCACACCGCGAGAGCGTCCCCTGGACCCCCCTCCCTGCGAGACGGGGCCCTTGGTATTTGCAGCAACTCGAGAGCCAGCCTGAGTTCTCTCTGGCACTGGAAAGAAGGCTGGACACCCTCGAGGCGCCCTCAGAGGTTCCCCGAGATTCCCGTGTCCCCACACGAGCGGAACCCTGAGTCTCCAGACGCAGCTCGAGAGGTGCCCCCCGTCGCCCTCGACCCCTCCTCTCGAGAGGGGGGTCGAATCCCCTACCTGAACTCAACCGGAATCCCTACATTCCCTCGCACCTCCAGAGCGGGCCTGGCGCCTCTCCTGAGGTTTGAAATGAGGCCCCAAGAGGCCAGTTCCGGACGCAAGACGAAAGGTCCCCGAGGAACCCCCCCCCCGTCGGCAAACGAGTCCAACTCCCTTGCAGCGACTCGAGGGGAAGCACAGCTGCCCCCTGGCAACGCCAAAGGCGGCTTGCACTTCGCAGAGGCAAAAAGAGAGGCTCCCTGAGGCGATCCCCGCCTCCCAACGCCAGAGGCACAGCCAGCTTCCTGCTGCAATTAACGGAAAAGCACGACCTTGGACCCTCCACACGAGATGAAGACGGATTTCCCTTTGCAGTGACCTTAGAGAAAGGCTGCGTCCCCTCCACTCCCTTTATGCCACTCCAGAGATGCCCCGAGATGCCAGTCCCACCTCGAGGGAGCACCCCGAGGGTCCTGCCTCAACGCTTGACGAGGACCTGTGTGCTGCAGTGGCTCTTGAGGGATCCCGAGGCTGCCCCCTCCCATCGACGCTCAAAAGGAGGCACCACGACCGCGCTGGGCTAACAGGGGAGACTGGCAGGGCAACCCGCCTCCACTCGAGAGCCCCCTGCCGCACGTTGAGAAAACCCACCTGAATCCACGCCCATCGCGAGATGAGACAATTTTCCCATGCAGGGCGTGGAGAGCAAAGCCCCGGCACCTCTCCCGGCTCGGACCGGGGCTTGACTCATTGCGGGACACCCCAGGTGTCCCCCGAGGTACCCGTGCCAACCTGAGAAGGCTTGGCTTCCCGCCACAACACGAGAGCGTCCATGGGATCCCCCCCTCAACGCGAGACGGGGCCCTGGACTTCCCAGAGGCAACAAGAGAGGCTCCCTGAGGCGCCACGCAGCGGATGGAGAGAGGCAACCCCCGCTTCCAGCTGCGACTCGCGGAAAAGCACTACCTTCCACCCTGCATTCGAGAAGAAGCCCGATTTCCCCTTGCTGTGACCCGAGAGAAAGGCTGAGTCCCCTCGACTCCCTTTATGCCACTCCACAGGTGCCCGGTATAGCTGTCCCCTCCCCCCCGAGGGGAACCCCGAGTGTCCTAGCTCAATGCTTGACTCGGACCCAGTGCACGGCAGCGCCTCCTGGGGATTCCCGAGGCTGCTCCCTTCCCTCGCCGCTCCAAAGGAGGCACCACGACCCCGCTGGGCTAACAGGGTAGACGGGCCAGGGTACCCGCCGCAACTCGAGAACACACCGCCACAAGTCGAGAAAACCAACCTGATGCCATGCCCATTGCTTGATGAGGCGTTTTCCCCTTGCAGGGCGTTGAGAGCATGCCCCGGCACCTCTCCCGGCTCTCAACGGGGCTTGACTCCTTGCGGGCGACACCAGGTGTCCCTCGAGATCCCCGTGCCAACCTGAAAAGAAGGCAGGGCTTCCCTCCACACCGCGAGAGCGTCCCCTGGAACCCCTCCCTGCGAGACGGGGCCCTTGAGATGTGCAGCGACTCGAGAGCCAGCCTGAGTTCTGTCTGGCACTGGAAAGGAGGCTGGACTCCCTCGAGGCGCCCCCAGAGGTTCCCCGAGATTCCCGTGTCCCCACGTGCGCGGAACCCTGAGTCTTCAGACGCAGCTCGAGAGGGGCCCCCCCGTCGCCCTCGCCCCCTCCTCTCGAGAGGGGGGTCGAATCCCCTACCTGAACTCAGCCGGAATCCCTACATTTCCTCGCACCTCCAGAGCAGGCCTGGCGCCTCTCCTGAGGTTCGAAAGGAGGCCCTAAGAGGCTAGTTCCGGACGCAGGACGAAAGGTCCCCAAGGAACCCCCCCGTCGGCAAACGAGTCCAACTCCCTTGCAGCGACTCGAGGGGAAGCACAGCTGCCCCCTGGCAACGCCAAAGGCGGCTTGCACTTCGCAGAGGCAAGAAGAGAGGCTCCCTGAGGCGACCTCCCCTCCAGGAACGCGAGAGGCACAGCCAGCTTCCTGCTGCAACTAACGGAAAAGCAAGAGCTTGGACCCTCAACACGAGATGAAGACGGATTTCCCTTTGCAGTGACCTTAGAGAAAGGCTGCGTCCCCTCCACTCCCTTTATGCCACTCCAGAGATGCCCCGAGATGCCAGTCCCACCTCAAGGGTGCACCCCGAGGGTCCTGCCTCAACGCTTGACGAGGACCTGTGTGCTGCAGTGGCTCTTGAGGGATCCCGAGGCTGCCCCCTCCCACCGCCGCTTGAAAGGAGGCACCACGACCGCACTGGGCTAACAGGGGAGACTGGCAGGGATACCCACCTACACTCGAGAGCCCCCTGCCGCACGTTGAGAAAACCGACGTGAATCCAAGCCCATCGCGAGATGAGGCCCTTTTCCCATGCAGAGCGTGAAGAGCAAAGCCCCGGCACCTCTCCCGGCTCGGACTGCAGCTTGACTCGTTGCGGGACCCAGGTGTCCCCCGAGGTACCCGTGCCAACCTGAGAAGGCTTGGCTTCCCGCCACAACACGAGAGCGTCCACGGGATCCCCCCCTCAACGCGAGACGGGGCCCCTTGCACCTGCAGTGCCTCGAGAGCCATCCTGAGTTCCCTCTGGCACTAGAAAGGAGGCTGGACTCCCTCGAGGCGCCCCCAGAGGTTCCCCGAGATCCCCGTGTCCCCATGTGAGCAGAACCCCGAGTCTCCAGACGCAGCTCAAGAGGGGAGATCCGATCTCCCCGGTGTGCTGGCCAGTACCCAGCTGGCCTGGTGTCTCTGCGAGGGCAAGTCTCAGTTCTCCATCTGCCTTCAGTGGATCCCTGGGTCCTGCACCTGGAGTCACCCCCTCTGTAGGGAGAGGTCTGGAAAGGGGAGCCTGGTTCCAGATGGAGGCCAGTGCTAGAGCTGGTGGAGAAGAAAAGTTTGCCCAAAAGCCAGCCTTGGCATGTGCGTATCCCGGGACAGAAAGCTTCCAAGAGATTCCCAAAGAATACCCAGCATCAGATGACTTTGTGACTGAAGTGTGCAAGATGGTGTGTGTGTGTGTGTGTGTGTGTTTGTGTGTGTGTGAGGCCAGCGCTTGCTCCTGGCCCAGCTACAGCTTTTGGGGACTAGTCCCTGTGTAGCTCAGCACCCCCTCTCCACACACTCCCGTGCACCAGCCCCACCGTCCTCACCTCTGTGCTCTGCTCTGATGGGGTTCAGGTCCTCCTGCTGCCTCAGAGGCCGGGGTTCTCAGGACTCTGGGTCGGAGCCGGGTGTGCTGAGCTCCGTGGCAGCCTCAGACTGGGCCACTGGGGGTATCCTTGGTGGTTTCTGGGCAGCAGGCCTTCCCCGCTTCCGCTTCGCCACCGGTGGGGCTGATGTCTCCGTGGGTACGCTCACCTGGAGCCTGCGCTGGGCCTCACGGGCGGGGGGGTGTTGCTCCGACCCCTCCCTCCGGAAGGTGGATGGGGTGTCCCCGTCCTCGGCCTCATCACGTGGGAAGCTCTGCAACGACAGTGACCGTCAGCTAGCCATGCTTGGAGTTTTCCGAGCTGGGCCTGGCCAGTGGAGCCGCTGCTTCTCCCTGCTTGAAATTCTCTTCCCAGAAGGGTCAGAGACGTGTGTCTGCTCAGATCCCCACCCGGGAGGAAAGAGACCACCTGAGGGTGTGAGGTCAGCCTGGGAGGCCGGCGCTGCCCGCACTCTCCCCATCCCGCCCAGCCTGATCTCCCCTGGGGTGTGGACACAACTTGTCCGCAGGCTTCTGACCCCACATCCGCCTGGGCTTCCTTGAGGGAGACACACCCCGAGAAACCCGCATCCACACACACAGGAAAAGGACCCAGTGTTTCCGGGTGGCTTGGGAGAGGTGGCCTGGCCCGGCCTGGGGCTCCCCGTGTTACCTTTCTGTTTCTCCGGGCAAAGGGCCAGAGGCCTCTCGGGGGGGGGGGGGGCCCTGAGCCAGCGTCGACAGGGTTCCCATGCACATTGCCTGTGAGCTCCCTGAGGCCCCGGCCTCTGGGCAGGGGCAAACAGCAGAACATCTTGGCAGCAGGTGATCTGGCCGGGGGCTCCTCTCCGCTCTGGAGGCCTGGATACCCGGGTTGCGGGTTCTGTTGGGTTCTGTTGCCAGCAAGTGACATCATTTCCTGGGGTTCGTGCTGAGGTCCCTTCCCCAAAACTCCCCAAGGGAATCTTTGGGTTTCTGACTGCTCGACCACCCCCCTTAGGCCATGTGCAGGCACAGTGACACCCACACAGCCCAGCCCACAGCTTTGGGGAGGCCTTGGTGCAGCCAGGGCCTGAGTTCCGAGGACCCCGCTGCTCTCAGGCCAGGCTCCTTCTTCTCATGAGTGGTGTGGCCCTGGACAAGCATATGCCCCTCAGGGTTTCCCCAGTCTCTCCATCTGCAGAGTGGTGGTCATTCTCCCATCTGCTTCCTAGGTCTGTCGGCCTACGAGCAGCTCCATGCCTTTCCACCTGGGGCCGATATCACGTGGAGCTTGTGCGCTGAGACTTCAGAAAGAAAGATTCCATCCAGGGCTGACATAGCACAGAATGGGGCAGAACGAGGCCTGGATGGGCCGTGGTACCCAGGAAAAGGCACTCCCCCTCCTGACTGTTCTGAGACCCCGCATCCAAGTTGGAGGACCGAAAGGAAGACTCGAATGTCTCCCTCTGTTACAGAAAAGCGTAGCCAACTTGCTGGTCCTCTGTTTCCATTGAGATTCTGTTCAAGTGTCCCAGCTCGGCTTCTGCGGGTGGCTGAGCTTCTAATGGCTCCCTGCGTTCTTGTCTTTTCCTCTCCAAACCTTCCGTCCTTTTCCCCCTTCTGGGGTGGATGGGCGCTGTCATTGCTTCTAACTTCTAGATAGATTGATGAAAAGTCTGGACAATCGACTCCTTTCCTCTCTTTCCTTCCGTGTCTCTCTCTGGCTGTGTCCCTCTCATTTCCTTTCTCAATTCAGTCTGTGTCTTCCTCTTTCTCTCTTGCGTATGGATGGATGGATGCTAGGAATGCACATGTATATGTTTACATGAGGGTTATGTTTTAGGGATACGCTAGAGGGAGAGAAAGGCTTTAGGTCGGAGTTGGTCATGGGGGAAGGGTCAAGGGAGGTGGTGGTGTTTCTTGGAATCTGAGTGCTGTGCATTCTTCGTCTCTTTCCATATGAACCCCTTCTCAGATACACCACTTGCAAGGAGTCTCTCGTGTTCCAGTTCCTATCTTTTGCATTTGTGAATGCTTAGCTTCTCTGTTGTGAAGAGGTTCCATTGGATGGAAACCCATGGGTGTACTTCGTGTACCTCTTTCCCTTACTTGAAGAGACCCATTTCTACCTCTGCTGAGCAAATGGCAAGGAGAATCTGATGTAAAGGAGACTTTGACCTACGCTTCTTTCTAGCTATCTCATAACAGCAGTTTTTAGGGTGAGGTTTTTTCCTCGATATTGAGGTGGTCTGAGATCAAATCCAATAGCGTTCTTCAGATGTAGCTGTCTGGTTTTCCCATGGACATTGATTGAAGAGGCTTTCTTGTTCCCATTTGGATATTCTCCCCTTCTGTGTCAGAGATGAGTTGACCATGGATGCTGGGGTTTGTTTCTGGACCCTCAACTTTATTCCATCGATCTGGATCTGTGTGTGTTTTTGTATTCCCAATAGCATACTGTCCTGCTGCTGCTGCTGCGGCTAAGTCACTTCAGTCGTGTCTGACTCTGCGTGACCCCATGGCCTGCAGCCTACCAGGCTCCTCCGTCCAGGACATTTTCCAGGCAAGAGTACTGGAGTGGGTCGCCATTGCCTTCTCCGATACTCTCCTGAGGATCCTAGTTTGGTCGTCTAATTTGCTTTCACGCAACCTTGGATGTCCGTATCGGGGCTTTTTCATTAGATTGTATTGACAATTTAGGCTCTTTTCTGTTTCCGTACCCCTTTTGCAATTCTTTGTTCGGTGCGAAAATGCATTGGCATTTTGGGAGGAATAGCACTGAAGCTGTGGATTGCCTTGTGGGGCTGTGACATCATTTTCCCAATAGGAATTCTTTCAAGCCCTGAGCACAGCTTCTCTTTCCAGTGATTGGTGTGGGCTTCATCTTCTTTCTTCCATCTCTTGCCCTTTTGTGAGAACAGGTCCATGCTTCCCTTCTGGGTTAGATGGACTCGTGGGTATCACTTCAGAGAATGGCATTGTCAGTGTGGGTGATAATTCCCTTCTCATTGGAAGACTTTGCTGTGAGTATTAGAAATGCAAGTGATTTCTCTTCCCCTTCATGCCTGTCCACCTCTCAGAGCCACCAGGAAACAGAGGCCTCATCCAGGGTCACACAGGCCTGAGGGAGTGCAACTAGACTGTTGTTTCTTCAGGCCCTCAGTGCTGGACATCATCCGGGATACTCTGTGTGTGTCTTCCCCGGTCTGGTGTCCCTTCAGACCTTTCCCTAGTTTTCACAGGCTTGTTGTGTTGGTGTTCTTTGTCTGTTTGGAGACACATCCTTGATAAGCTGTGTGTTTCCACTTATTTGTCTCGCGATGTATGACCTGTCTTTTGCTTTTGTAATGAGGTCTTTCCCACAGTAGATATCTTTGATTTTGCAAAGTCCACTGTATTCTCTGGGTTTTTTTGTGGACTGCCTTTTAGTTTTGTGTGTGAAGACTCAAAGCACGTGTCCGATTTCTGCTCATTGTTCTTCGAGATTTGTGACAAGTTTTCATGGAAAGTTTGTCTAGGGATAACTGGAAGTGAACTCGGTGTAAGGTGTCAAGTCTCCATCTCCATTCCTGTCATCCCCTGCAGTTTCCAATTCCCTGTTCCTGAGTGGTTTTGGAGACCTTGTGGGAAGTTTGGTTGCATTGGAGTTTGCATTTCCACCTTGATTCGATTCACACTGTTCTGCCCTCAGGGACACTGGAAAGGGGGAGTGAGGAGCAGCCTGCACTTCCAGCAGTGACCACACGGTGGGGCGAGTGCTGCTCTCCCCTCTGGGAGCCCCAGGCCACAGGCATCCCAGTGAGGAGCCAGCTCTGTGCTCAGCTGAAAGGAGTTAGTCTCTCAGGAGCCACTGAGCCCTTGCCTTTGGATCACCCAGGCTGGGCATTTACTGTGACAGAAAAAATTGCCCTGAATTCCATGGACGGAAGAGCCTGGCTGTGTAGAGTTCGTGAGTTGCTGTGAATCAGACACAACTGAGCACACAAAAATTCAAAATATTAAAACACTTTTTTTGGGGGTGGGTAAGTGGAAGTGGGTGATGTGGGTTTTTTTCTCTTATATAGTAGCCAAGGGAAATCTAGATTAAAGCTAAATTCACATAGATGGGAAAGGTATAGCTCTCCGTCATCCTATTAATAAAAAAAAAACTATTAAACTTTTCTGAAAGTTTATTTAGTAGCTTCCTTGGGCAGTTCATTGTGAAGCATTGTTTTTTTTCTGTGAAATTGGCCTCATTAAAAAGTACGGTTTGCCTTTACTGGATAATTTTGTTCATTGGTTTCTTAGCGAATCTTGGTAATATTTGCGTTTCCTGGCGATTATGGTCACATGACCTGGCCCTGGCCAATCGGTGCGTTCCACCTCCCTGGCCACTGTGATTGGCTCCAGACTGGGGCAGTGCCCAACTGGGGCCCAGGGCCGGGCCTCACGTTGGAAGCAAGGGGAAGACGAGCTCTCCTCCTGATCGGGTAGGGGAAGGGGTGGGGCTGGTGGAGGTCAGGCTCCAGCAGTGGGAGGGGCGTGAGGTCCGCCTGGGGCAGTTGGTGACCTTCCTGCTCCCCTCAGGGCAGAGCCACCGGCCCGAGAATGAGGGCGCTGCTGACCCAGGGGCTGAGATGGCCCGTTGCTGCTGTGGTCCCAGAGCTCTACCCGAGACCTGAGGGAAGCCGTCAGCCCGTGAGTCCTCTCCCGCTTGTCTGTCAGCTTGTTTGAAGCATGCTGGGTTTTCTGCCCAGCTGGCTAAGGGGAGTCCCTGGAAATGCAAGGGTGTGGGTTTTGGCAGACTTCAGGGAAGACATGCCAGATGAGCCTGGGAGACTCCAGCTTAATCTGGATTCAGGAGATATCTCTTCGGGCCAGCTAGTAATTGTAGGATAAGCCTAATGAGTCTTCACAGGATGAAGAGAGTAACGTGCTAAGGTAGCAATGGATGTCCTCCTTCGAGAGGATGAAGCTGGTGCTCAGAGAAGGGGGGAACTTGGCCACAGCCAGGAGGTGTGCACCCAGACAGAACACCCAGATCCGGCCATTGGAGTTCAGGGAAGCCACTGGTGTGGCTTGTCCCTGTGACAGGGGCCGAGGCACGCAGCCCACCCTGATTCCTGCGGGGGCCTGACTTGGGAAGTGCCATCTTGTAGCTTTGAGACTCACCAAACCAAATTGCACTGGAAAGAGGAAGGACACCTTCCTTCATCCACCCCCCACCCCCGCCAGATTCCCACATACCCTGACCCCTTTCTCTTGATTTCGGAGCCATTTCCAGAATCCCACTCATATGACCTCATTCGAAGTGCACTGTGGACGAGCTGCCATCTGCAGCTGCTACCACAGCAGCCAAGGGCTTTAGCTCCTGAGTACCTCCCTTCCTTTGGAACTTGGGGGCCCTCTACTCCCCACTTGCACACCACAGACCTTTGCTGAGGATTGTGGGGACCCTCACTCAGTTTGAGCACATTGTAGCCATCCCTGTCCTCTCAATACCTCCCTTGAAACTCAGCTTGTGAGCTCCTTTGGAGCAGCGTGGCCCACCTGGCTGCCACGGAAGAGACACAGCTGACAGTGAAACCACAGCTTAGATCTGACCGCCGGAAAGCTCTGTCAAAAGGGACCTCCCTCTTCACACCGTAGAGGCTGTAGGAGCCGCCAGGGTTTCGGAACCAGTGCTGGGGCCAAAATGACTCCACCGCTGTTTTCCTTCCTGGGGAGGGTTCTGGCTCGAGTGGGAATGGCTCAAGTCTCCTAAGGTTCTGAAAGCCCACTGTGTGCAGATTCGCGGTACACGGAGAGGAGAAGTTGGAGTCCTGCCCTGGAGGTGGTCACAGCTCACGGATGAGCCAGGCAGGCAGGCAGGGCATGAGAACACCTGAGCTGCCTTCATGAGTGAATGGTGTGGGGGCAGAGGAAGAGAAGCCGGTCTGCTCCCTCGTGTGGTGCCCCGGGCAGGTTGTCCCCAGAGGAAACCCTTACGACGGTGAGGACTATCACTGCTGTTTCCCAAGGGGTTCCGTCGGTGCATGTCTTCCCCGGATTGGTCAGGCCGTCTCTCAAGTACACTGGCCATGGGCATTGCCTCTCCTTGGAACTTCCCATGTGTTTCTCTTTTTTATGGGAGATTGATTTTCTAGAGGGGTTCTGGGCCACAAGGATGTTGGGTCGTTTTCTAGCCATCTCTCATGAAGAACACTTTCCTGGGTTTTGGGGTGGTTTGTTGTTCCAGCTCCCTTTCTTGGCTTCTTTTGGGAGCTGGTGCAACAAGAGGAGCTCAGCCTCTGCCTTCTGGCTGAGATGTCACCCTTCAAACAGCAATGCCTGCCTGGAGATGATGATGGCATTTGCCGAAAGGGCTTCGTTTGGCACATGGTATCTTGAAAGGACGTACACCGTCCTTTCAGATATCAAAGGCTAGTTCAAATGACATAAAAATGAGAACTCTCCAAGGTAGTCTTACAGTAGGTGTGGAGTCCGAAAAAAACTCCTTCAGTCATTTCACTGAGAGTCCTTGATTGGGGACACCAAGGATATAGGAAGGAATTCAGAAAGAAAAGATGAAATTGTGTTCAGGATCTGGGGGAGGGATGAACAGGGCGTGCTTGCCTTGAATCCAGGCTTTGTTGGGGGGTGGGGCATAAAGATCGAACGGGTCTGAAACTACAAAGTGGTGATGGTAACACAGTATCACCAGAGTTACACAACAGTGTTCCCCAATTGCAACGATGATGAAAAAGTTTACTAATCCCAACTTAACCAACAAAAATACAGGAAACCATACAAAAAAGAAAACATCACCAGAAAGGTGGAAACAAACCAAATGCAAAGCAGTTCAGGGGAAAGGAACTCCATATCCCCTGGGGGCAGACCGAGTTGCTGGCGTCCACAGTGAGCAGACAGGGGTGGAGGCTGCAGAGCCGACCGCTCCCCTGGACGTGGTGTTTCCGGCAAGGGCTCTGGGTGTCTGTCCAGAGTGGGGGCTCGTTCTCCCTGTAGGGGTGGGTGAGTCATCGTGGGCGTCTGGTTGTTTCGCTCAGGGTTCCGCTCGTGTGGGGACACGGGGATCTCGGGGAACCTCTGGGGGCAC
Organism: Giraffa tippelskirchi; assembly: GCF_054371585.1. NCBI lineage: Eukaryota > Metazoa > Chordata > Mammalia > Artiodactyla > Giraffidae > Giraffa > Giraffa tippelskirchi. The sequence continues at coordinate 10,914,756 of NC_137288.1, read as the reverse complement.
CTAGAGGGAGTCCAGCCTCCTTTGCAGTGCCAGAGAGAACTCAGAATGGCTCTCGAGTCGCTGCATATCCAAATGGCCCCGTCTCACAGGAAGGGGTGTCAAGGGGACACTCTCGCGGTGTGGCGGGAAGCCCTGCCTCCTTTGCTGGGTGGCAAGGGTATCTCGGGGGACACCTGGGATCCCCCGCAAGGAATCAAGCCCCGTTCTGAGCCGGGAGAGGTGCCGGGGCATGCTCTCAATGCCCTGTAAGGGAAAAACGCCTCTTCACGCAATGGGCGTGGCATCACGTGTGTTTTCTCGATTTGTGGCGGTGTGTTCTTGAGTTGCAGCGGCTACCCTGGCACGTCTTGCCTGTGAGCCCAGCGAGGTGGTGGTGCCTCCTTTCAAGCAGCAAGGGGAGCGAGCAGCCTCGGGATTCCCCAGGAGGCGCTGCAGCCCACTGGGTCCACGTCAAGCATTGAGCTAGGACCCTCGGGGTTCCCCTCAGCGGGGAGGGGACAGGTATAGCGGGCACCTGTGGAGTGGCATAACGGGAGTCGAGGTGACTCAGCCTTTCTCTCGGGTCACAGCAAGGGGAAATCGGGCTTCGTCTCGAATGCAGGGTCGAAGGTCCTGCTTTTCCGCGAGTCGCAGCGGGAGGCGGGGGTTGCCTCTCTGGATCCGATGCGAGCCGCCTCAGGGAGCCTCTCTTGTTGCCTCTGGGAAGTCCCGGCCTCCGTTGCCATTGCCCGCGGCAGCGGGGCTTCCCCTCGAGTCGCTGCAATGCAATTGGGCCCCATGTGCAATTGCGGGGTTCCTCGGGGACCTTCCATCTTGGGGCCGGAACTGGTGTCTTGGGGCCTCCTCTCGAGCGTCATTAGAAGTGGCAGGCCTCCTCTTGAGGTGCAAAGGAAAGTAGGGATTCCAGTCGAGGGGAGGCAAAGCCGGCGGCCCCCCTCTCGAGAAGAGGTGGCGTAGGGGAGGCAGGGTCGCTGTCGAGCCGCACCTGGAGTCTCGGGGTTCCGCTCGCGTGGGGACACGGGGATCTCGGGGAGCCTCTGGGGCTGCCTAGAGGGAGTGCAGCCTCCTTTCCAGCGCCAGAGGGAACTCAGGATGGCTCTCGAGGCACTGGAGGTGCAAAGGGCCCTGTCTCGCGTTGAGGGGGGCATCCCGTGCACGCTCTCCGGTTGTGGCAGGAAGCCCTGCCTTCTTTGTAGGGTGGCACGGGTATCTCGGGGGACACCTGGGGTCTCCCGCAACGAGTCAAGCCCCGGTCCAAGCCGGGAGAGGTGCCGGGGCTTTTTTCTCCACGCCCTGCATGGGAAAAGGGCCTCATCTCGCAATGGGCGTGGATTCAGGTGGGTTTTCTCAACGTGCGGCAGGAGGCTCTCGAGTGGCGGCAGGTACCCCTGCCAGTCTCCCCCGTTAGCCCAGCGCGGTCGTGGAGCCTCCTTTCGAGCGGCGATGGGAGGGGGCAGCCTCGGGGTCCCTCAAGAGCCACTGCAGTGCACAGGTCCTCGTCAAGCATTGAAGCAGGACCCTCGGGGTGCCCTCGAGGTGGGATGGGCATCTCGGGGCATCTCCGGAGTGGCATAAAGGGAGTGGAGGGGACGCAGCCTTTCTCTCAGGTCACTGAAAAGGGAAATCAGTCTTCATCTCGTGTGGAGAGTCAAAGCTGGTGCTTTTCCGTGAGTTGCAGCAGGAAGCTGGCTGTGCCTCGGGTGTTCCAGGGGTGGTGGGGTCGCCTCAGGGAGCCTCTCTTCTTGCCTCTGCGAAGTGCAGGCCTCCTTTGGCGTTGCCAGGGGGCAGCTGGGCTTCCCCTCGAGTCGCTTCAAGGGAATTGGACTCGTTTGCCGACGGGGGGTTCCTCGGGCACCTTTCGTCTTGCGGCCCGAACTGGCCTCTTGGGGCCTCTTTTCGAAGCTCAGGAGAGGCGACAGGCCCGCTCTGGAGGTGCGAGGGAATGTAGGGATTCCGGTTGAGTTCAGGTAGGGGATTCAACCCCCTTTTCGAGAGGAGGGGGCGAGGGCGACGGGGGGCCCCTCTCGAGCTGCGTCTGCAGGCTCAGGGTTCCGCTCGCCTGGGGAGACGGGGATCTCGGGGAACCTCTGGGGGCGCCTAGAGGGAGTCCAGCCTCCTTTCCAGTGCTGCAATACAAATGGGTATTTTCAAATCAAAGTCTCTTTATTTGTGCCATTGCTGAACTTTGCTTTTGCTGAAAGAGCCGTCGTCTGGGTCACAAAAGGGCTTTCTCCTGGCATGCTCAAAGCTGGTGACAGGGACATGGACGGGGATCCTGGCTAGTTATTGTTTTGGGTGGGTGCTCACACCGTCTGAAGTGGGCCTGCAGTCCCCCTCGGATGGGAGTGCATTCCGCTGCTCCGTGGGTGGGGAGTCAAGAATCCTTCCTGTCCCCTGCCGTCCGTCCGTCTGTCATCCATCTCCCAGGGACGTTCTCAAGAAGTGTGGGCTGGTCCCGTTCTCCTGTTTGCGCGGTTGACTGAGCGAAGAAACGCGCGCTACGATGGGCTCCGTCTGGCAACGAGTCTCCGTCGGTCGCCCACTAAGCTCCTATGCTGGGGCTGGCTCACTGGATAGCTGGTTGGGGGTCGGGCGCCACCTGCCTGTCGGTCGCTTTTTCAGATGGTCTTGGGGCGGGGCGACCACGGATGGAGCCGGCCCGGGCTGGCTAACTCTTGAATGCCTTGAGGCTGTGGAAGGAGGCGGTGTCGGATGGGCACCTTGGGACAGAGATCAAGGGGGCGGGGATGGGTAGCCACTTCGGCTTTTCGGTTTGGGTTGGAAATCTTCTTTTCGTAACTTGATGGATTTGAGAAAATGGGCATTGGAACCCAAGGGAATCGACTTCCTTCTTTCTGGCCTTATCACTTCACATGGGGGAATCCTATTTCTCCCGCCGAGGATGTTGAAACCAAGACATGACAGATCACGCGGGCCCATTCGCTCCAGTGAGGTTCAGGGGCAGAACACAAGGATCAAAGCTCGCCTCTTGACAGCAAAACCCTGCGCACCCACCCCCCCCCCCGGCCAAATTGGAACACTCCCTTGTCTGCCAAAGACAAATGCTGGCTGGTGGTGGCTGAGGTGAGGGTGGCAGACTCCTGTTTCACGAGAGTGAGCTTGATCCCGGAGGCGATGAGCTCAGAAAACACAAGCAAATATTCAGAAGAATATCCGTGCACGTTGTCCTTTGCCTGACTGTGTCTTTCTGTCTCTGCCCGCACCACCTGCACACGCTGCACACGCCCCCAACGCGTACACACACAGCACACGCACTCCTCCATGGCCCTACACAGCACCCGCACACACACCAGCCACATCCCGCACACCCACTCACACACACACAGAATTGTCCTTGGCCTGGCTGTGTCTCTCTGCCCGCCCCCCCCCCCACTCACACCCGCACCCACAGGCGCACACACCCACGTGGCACCCGCACACAGCACAGACACACCACCCCCCAAACACTGCCACCCTACACACACGGTCCTATGCGCCACCCTACACAGGCACACACCCCACACGCACACTCCCCCCATCCCCCCTCCACACTATGTTGTCCTTGGCCTGGCTGTGTCTCTCTGCCTCTGTCTCTGCCCGCCCCCACCTCACACCCACACCCTCAGGCGCACACACCCACGTGGCACCCGCTCACAGCACAGACACACCACTCCACACATACTGCCCCCCCCACACTGCCCCCCTTCACACACGGTCCTATGCGTCATCCCACACACGCACACACCCCGCATGCACACACCCACCCCCCACCCCGCCCCCCCACACTATGTTGTCCTTGGCCTGGCTGTGTCTCTTTGCCTCTGTCTCTGCCCGCCCCCCCCCACACCCACGTGGCACCCGCACACAAAACAGACACACCACACACACACACACTGCCCCCCCACGGTCCTATGCGCCACTGCACACACACACACACACACACACACCCCGCACCTACACTCCCACCCACCCCCGCCCCCTCCCCCACACACTAGGTTGTCCTTCACCTGGCTATGTGTCTCTCTGCCTCTGTCCCTGCCCGCCCCCCCCAACACCCAAGTGGCGCACACACACAGCACAGACACACTTCGACCCCGACACTGCCCCCCTACACACACGGTCCTATGCACCACCCCACATAGGCACACACCCCGCACGCCCACTCCCACCTCCCACTGCTGCCCCACACACAACCTGTGTTGTCCTTGGCCTGGCTGTGTCTCTCTGCCTCTGTCTCTGCCCGCCTCCCTTCACACCCGCACCCACAGGTGCACACACCCACGTGGCACCCGCACACGGCACAGACACCCCCCCCACACACACACACTGTGTGGTGTCCCTGTCCCTCACTTTCTCCTTCCCTTCCTCATCGTCCCTCTGTCCTTCCCTCCCCTCCCTCCAGCCTCACAGAACAGGGTGCCTCTAAGATGCGTCTGCCTGTTAATACACCCTTGACATGAAGATTTCTACAGTCTGACCCATCACACCTGTCACCTGGGAGGCGGGAGGGGGGGTGGCGGTCAAGCATCCTTGGTATGCTAGGTAGAGCTTTCTCTGTGGAAGGTGGAAGCAAACGCTGTGTGCCACTTGGGGCATACCTTCCACGGTCTCTAGTGGTTGACACGCCACCCACTTCACTGAGCAAATCCTAGATGCCTTCACCGAATCTCTTGCAAAATTCTTCAGAACTGTCAGTCTTCCGGTCACCCCCCCATCATCAGGTGAGGAGTAGAGGACCGATGGAAAAACGGGAGGATTGACTTCTTCCATGGGATTGGATGAACTGAGGAGTAGGTGGCTAAAATGGATGCATAACTTCTTGATGAAAATACAGTGGGGAGGGGACAGGCAGGACAGTCAACTTAGGAGGTCGTGTTGAACGTGTACACATACGACATGTACATCAAACAATCCACAAGCACCTACTAAGCAGCACAGGAAATGTAGGCTTCCTACTTTGGATTAACCTCTAAGGGAAAAGAATCTGAAAACCCGAAACGAGCACGACTTTGTAAATCCACTCTATACTTCATTTCTGCCATAGGAGTGGTGTCATCTGCATATCTGAGGTGGTTGCTATTTCTCCCAGCCATCTTGATTCCAGCTTGTGCTTCATCCAGCCCAGCGTTTCTCATGATGCTGTATTCAGCATATAAGTTAAATAAGCAGGGTGACAATAGACAGCCTTGATGGACTCCTTACCCTATTTGGAACCAGTCTGTTGTGTTCCATGTCTAGTTCTTACTTGTTGCTTCCCGACCTGCAGAAATACACATTTCTCACTACTTTTGTTGTTGTTGTTGTTGTTGTGAATTCCCTAACCTGAGTGAAAAGCGCGAGAGACAGAGAGAAGAGGGGGAGGGACAGGCAGACAGGCAGGGGGGGAAATAATCATAATCATAATCATAAAAAAAAGACCTTACCATTAAATCTGTTGCTTTCCAGATCCAAAGAGACCATAAAGGACCGGAAAGGAGACAATGTTTAAAATGTGAATTGGAAAAGACGGATATCCACTTGGTCGCTTCAAACAATAATACCCCTGTCAGCAGAATAGAATCGTTTCTCTTTTTCTCTCTACCTGGTCCTTCCAGACTTCAGAAACTCTCAGTGAGGATTCTTATCTCCTTGGCGAGAGAGTGATTTCCATATGTTCCTTAGGGGCCCAGAGGATGTTTCCATGAAACGGGGATACACACTTCTGGATAGGAGATTCCTGGGCTACATGTGTTTGTTCCTTTGCCTGTGGTGCTTCCCCCGAAAGTGGGACTGGATCCTGAAGTTTTCTGAGTTGCCTCCGATATTGGGGGACAACCCTCTCTGGGGGGACATTTCCCACCATCTCTTGCCCTTCTGATGGAGAACTCAAAAGGTCCTGTGCCTGAAGCTCTGCAGATGGAAGCTAGAGTGAAGGAGGAAGCAGACGGAGCTGAACTCCATCTTAGGCCAGGCTGCGAACATGAGGCTACACATACGGTCACCCTCCCAATGGACTCTGAACTTTGTGCCCAGTGTCTATACAAAGGGCATACCAATGGAAAACCGGGCACAAACGCACACACACACACACACGGATAAAACAGCCTTTAGGGCTTGTACTTGGACTCTCCGTGGCCTAAAAGAATATTCTAATTATCTCTGTCACAGGACAAAGTCATCAATTCCATTATGTGTAGCAGGATATGACCGCAGGCCTATGGATAAATGTCCACTGTGTATCTAGTCTTATAACACATGAATGATGGGGTTATTGGGATTGTCTTTACCCTTCCTTTGTTTAGGTAAGTCTCAAGGAATTTGGGGTGGTGGGTTCAGACACTTACCCCTGAGGTATAAAAGATTTTCACGAATGCTGGTCAGGGTCCTTGGCTAAGAGAAGACTCTCCCTTGGGCCTGCCGGTGTAATAAACTGCGCTCCACTACCTGCATGGTCCTTCTGAGTGGGTTTGTTTTCCAGAACGCGTGGCTACAACAAGAGAACTTGGTGAACATTTCTGACAGAGCTTCCTTGGTGGCTCACATGGTCAAGAGTCTGCCTGCGATGCAGAAGACCCGGGTTCCATCCCCGGGCCAGGAAGTTCTCCTGGAGAAGGACATGGCAACCCGCTCCAGGACCCGACCCTGACATCTAGAAATCTCCTTGACTGACTCCCCCTCCACCGACTGGTTTCGAATCCACTCCAGGGATGAACCTGTGTGTTTCCTTGGATTCCCTACAAGTGCCTCTGAGGAAATACCTGATTGCTTGCACACCAGGCCTGCTTTCCTGAACCCGTCCATCGACATCACAGCCTCCTGAGAGGAGATATGAGAACTGGTTCACTGAACGGGGGATCTGTGCTCAGAAACTCTTTCCACGACAGGGAGGCCCATAATAACTAACCTATTTGGTCCCTCCCTCCTTCCCTCGTTCCTTCCTTCTTTCCTTCTGGATTTTCTTTTCTTTCTTTCCTTCATTCATTCATTCTTTCTTTCTTTTTTTCTTTATTTCTGTCTTTCTTTCTTTCTTTCTCTTTCTCTCTTTCTCTCCTTCTCTCTTTCTCTCTTTCTTTCTCTGTCTCTCTCTATTTCTTTCTATCTTTCTCTTTCTTTCTCTCTCTCTCTTTCTTTCTCTCCTTCCTTTTTCTCTTTTTCTCTCATGCACACCTGCCGTCTCTCACATGCACGTGTACACACACACATTCACACACACACTCAGTCACCAGCTCAGCTTTTCATGAGTTCCAGGCAAGTGTCAGAGGAGGGAACTTCTGGGATCCAGAGTAGGCCGCTTCCCCCACCCCACACCACACCACCCCACGCACACACCCCTCCTTGCCCTATGGAGTGTTTTGGATTCAAGTGACTTAAGAACCGGCCAGCGCCAGAGGAACGCTCTGCCCCTCCCTCCTTTTCTGTCTCTCTGAAGGCAGGAAGGAAGGAAAAACTCCTCCCACGGAGGAAGATGTCAAGTGATGATGGCTGCTTTGACGCACGTCCGTGATCCTCACATGCATTAGCGGGGTTTCCTGGGTTACGAAAAGGAGGAGACTCCTTTGGCCTGACACAAGGCGAGCTTGTCCCTCAGCCTCCCTCCCCAACCCCCAGCCCCTTTCCTCCGCGCAGTGCCGAAGGGGCAGACTCAAGGTGGAGAAATAGGGGTGGGGTCGGGGTGGATCACCATTCAATGGAGAGAAGCTTGAGGCAAAGTCCAAAGGCTCTTCCTTGACTGGAAAGCTTTCTGCATTTGAATGAAGCTATCCAAGAGGGGCCCTGCAGGGGGAGCGGGAGCGGGAGCGGGAGGGGGAAAGGGGAGGGTGGCGGTGGGGGTGGGGCCCACAGACAACAGCCCCCACCGGCCTTGCCAGGCTGAGGAAGCCCTCTGGAGGGGGCGGGGCCATGCCCCCGACTCCTGCAACTCGACCCCTTCAAGGAAACTTCTGCAGTGTCTCCTGTCCAGGGGAATCATCAAAGTTGGCCTGTTTCTGAAAAAGGCCTGAGTCACAGCTGTGATGGATTCTCTGGATCTCTTGACACATGGATTGACCTGCACCCTCCCATCCTGGCAGATCCTTTGGACATGCCTGAAGAGGTCTTTGTCCTCTGCCAGAAAACAAGCCAAGATAGACAAACAAATACTTTCTTGTCTAGTTTTGTTGAACAGGTCGAAAACGATGCATGGCCTTGGATTGGAGAGAAATCTGCTCCTCTCACACGCCTGAAGGCAGGAAGTTCTCAGCGGGACAGAACCTGCCTTCACGTCTCAGCGGACCACCGGGGGATGGTCCCCTGGCCCTGTGCACCCCCAAACCCTAGCCCAGATCCCCTGTATCCTCTCCCCAACGCCCCCACACCCCCAAGCCCCCAGCCACGAAGGGGGAGCCAGGGAGGGATGGCAGTCTCAGCCCCGGTTCTGAGATGTCACTTATGAAACCACCCTAGCTAGGCCGAGATGCTAGATGTGGCTGCCCTTCTGCTTCATGTCCATCTCCGTCAGCCATGCCCAGAAGGCACGTGAAATAATTGACAGCAAAGAGCGCACCCAGAAAATGCAAAATGATCCTCCTGAACACCAAACGGCCATTTTTATTGATCCACGGTAGAGGTCGTTGATATCCCCACATGATGCATGAATAGTATTCACATGGACTCGATTTCTTTTCACTTTTCCTGGGTGCCCTATCCAGAGAGATCACATGGGCCAGAAAGCAAACACAGAAGAGAACAAAACCCAAAACCACAGCCAAGTCAAGGGTGTGCTGAACCGCAGGAACTCACAGATCCTATGAGGTGACCCAGATTCTGAAGAAGCATTTGTACTCATGTATTTCTGTGGAGGTTGAAAGGGGCACTCGCCAGCAATGCAGATGCCACGCGAGTGGCCGGAGATGTTTCTTCATAAGATCTCTTGGGATGTCGCATGGTGCTGGTTGCAGGGGCACCCTGGGAGGCCCGATCTAGCAAAAAGTCTGAAAAGTCGTCATGTGGGGCAGGCACAGAATGGTTTCTTGCAGGGCCTGGCGAGGAGAATTCAGGGGCCCATGCCTCCAAGCCCCACACGCCTTGAAAGGGTTCCATGTAGCATTCTGAAAGGCCAGGTGATGGAGAGAAGAGTTTTGTGGCTGCAAAAAACGTCTAGCTGGAGGAATTCTTTGTCTTTGGTGATGGTTCACCCCATAGGTCAGGTCATGAGGTTCCTAGACACTTTCCACGGGGCAGATGTTCACAGGAGGAGTGGGAACAGGAGGGTGGACTCGCAAGCCACCCTCCTGTTCCCACTGCTCCCCTCCGATAACTGGAGGTCGAACTAGATGGGCCTCTGACCACACACATCGCTGGGTTTACATCATGCCGGTTTGACCTTTGGTTCTCACAACCTGGCACTCTTGCTGCTTCTAGAAGTGTCCTAGAGAAGAAGACGTCAGGTTCCATATTAGATCAGCTTCTTTGAAGTGATCCTTTGGAGTCTGTGGCTTTGGCTTCAGATGAAGCATGCTGCCTGTGGTACAGCCTGGCCGGGAAGCTCATCCAAGGATTCCTAAGGATTTCGCAAGCCTCCAGGATTTTGATTACGAAAGGCGTTTTCTGGAACCAGACAACTTGGGAGAACGTGTCACTGGTCTGGAAAAAGGAAGGCCACTGTCAGAGGGTTCAGTGACCTTTACTCTCCCTCCTTTCATTTGAAAGATTTCTTCTTTTTTCTCTCCCGCCCCCATAACGCACAGGCGCCAGCACCCAGGTAGGTCTCCCACAGGGTCTGGGAATGTCAAGGAGCCCTCCATATGGCTATTCTGTCACGTTTGCTCTGCAGGAGAGAGCTCGCGAGACTAGGCCTGGCCTGACTCGGGAATTAAGGCACTGGCATCAGCCCCATTGTCCTAGCGTCTGAAGAGCCCCACACTTGCTGCGAGAGGGAGAAGTGAAAACCCACTCTCTGAGGCTGCCTTCCTCCCTCCAAAGAAGAGAGCCTGCCAGGCCGCCTTCGGGCTGAAAGTCACATGGGGCTGGGAAGTGCTAGCTGGGAATTCAGTTTTTAGGAGCCATAGCGAATAGGCCCCAGCACACGGGCAGGGCTCCCACAGTGCCCGTGAATGTCAAGACACCCTCCATAAGGCTGTTCCGATACGTTTACCCTGCAACAGAGAGCTCGCGAGACTGGGCCTGGCCTCACTGGGGAATTGAGGCCCTGGGAGCAGCCGCATTGTTCTAGCGTCTGAACAGCCCCACAATTGCTGTGCGAGGGAGGACTGAAAACCCACTCTCTGGGGCTGCCTTTCCTCCCTCCATGGAAGAGATCCTCCCAGGCTGCCTTCGGGCTGAAAGTCACATGGGGCTGGGAAGTGACAGCTGGGAAGTTAGTTTTTAGGGGCCATGGCCGCTGGGCACACATGCCCTTTAAGGGCTCCCACACTGCCCGGGAATGTCAAGGCACCCTATATACGGCTGTTCCGTCACGTTTGCTATGCAGGAGAGAGCTCGCGAGACTAGGCCTAGCTTGACTCTGGAATTGAGGTAGTGGTTGCAGACTTTTGTTCTGGGGTCTGAAGAGCCCCACACTTGCTGCGCGAGGGAGGACTGAAAACCTACTCTCAGGGGCTGCCTTTCCTCCCTCCAAGGAAGAGAGCCTGCCAGGCCGCCTTCAGGCTGAAAGTTACATCAGGCTTGGGAGTACTAACTGGGAAGTCAGTTTTTAGGGCCCATGGCCGCTGGGCCCATGCGTCCGGGTAGGGCTCCCACACTGCCCTGGAACATCAAGGCCCTCTCCAAACAGATGTTCCATCACGTTTGCTCTGCTGGAGAGAGGTTTCAAGACTAGGCCTGGCTTGACTCCAGAATTGAGGTAGTGGTTGCAGACTTTTGTTCTGGCGTCTGAAGAGCCCCACACTTGCTGCACGAGGGAGGACTGAAAACTCACTCTCAGGGGCTGCCTTTCCTCCCTCCAAGGAAGAGAGACTATCAGGCCGCCTTCAGGCTGAAAGTCACATGGGATAGTGAAGTGCTAGCTGGGAAGTCAGTTTTTAGGGTCCATGGCCCCTGAGCACATGCGCACAGGAAGGCCTCCCACACGGCCCGGGAACATCAAGGCACCCTCCACACGGCTGTTCCGACACGTTTGCTCTGCAGGAGAGAGCTCGTGAGACTAGGCCTGGTGTGACTCGGGAATTGAGGCCCTGGGAGCAGCCCCATTGTTCTGGCGTCTGAAGAGCCCCACATTAGCTCTGCGAGGGAGGACTGAAAACCCACTCTCTGGGGCTGCCTTTCCTCCCTGCACGGAAGAGAGCCTGCCAGGCTGCCTTCGAGCAGAAAGTCACATGGGGCTGGGAAGTGCTAGCTGGGAAGTCAGTTTTTAGGGGCCATAGCACTATGGCCCCAATGCCCAGGTAGGGCTCCCACCCTGCCCGGGAACGCCCAGGCACCCTCCACAGGGCTGATCCGTCACGTTTGCTCTGTCGGAGAGAGCTCGCTAGACTAGGCCTGACCTGACTCGTGAATTGAGGCCATGGGAGAAACCCCGGAATTCTGGCATCATGGGACCCGAGGCCATGATCTTAGCTTTCTGAATGTTGAGCTTTAAGCCAACTTTTTCACACTTCTCTTTCACTTTCATCAAGTGACTCTTTAGTTCTTCTTTACTTTCATGCCATAAGGGTAGTGTCATGTGCATATTGGAGGCTATTGAGACTTCTCCTGGCATTCTTGATTCCAGCTTCTGCTTCTTCCAACCCATCATTTCTCATGATGTACTCTGCATAGAAATGAAATAAGCAGGGTGACAATATACACCCTGGAACACTCCTTTTCCTATTTGGAAGCAGTCTGTTGTTCCATGTTCAGTTCCAACTAGCTTCCTGACCTGCACTGCATGCGGGTTGCTCAAGAGGCAGATCAGGTCGTCTGGTATTCCCATCTCTTGAATTTTTCACAGTTTATTGCGATCCACACAGTCAAAGGCTCTGACATCGTCAGTAAAGCAGAAATAGATATTTTATCTGGAGCTCTCTTGCTCTTTTGATGATTCCACGAATGTTAGCAGTTTGATCTCTGATTCCTCTGCCTTTTCTAAATCAAGCTTGAACATCTGGAAGTTCACGGTTCACGGTCCAGGCTCCAGTGTGATGTGGTGCTGCTCCCTGAGTTCTTCCCATCTCCACCAGGAAAAGAGCTCTCGGGAGCTGCAGGTCTATTAAACCACAGGTGCCTGATTGTCAGAATGACACAAGGGCTAACAACATTCATCATGAAATATATTTAACAAAATGACAGAAGTACAGATGAGGCAGGGAATGGGAAGCAGTAGGATTGACTGCTTTTCAGGACTTTAGCAGAAATGTATCCGAAATATCTCCACAGCAGCTCAGGAGAGCCCACGTGGAGGAAATACAATGGACAATCAGGCTGTGGGTCTAATTTGCTGAGGAGATGAATCTACACTGTCCAGGCCCCAGAGACCAAAGTCTCCATCCACCAACCTTACTGTGAGCATGCAGACTCCAAAGGAAGAAACACAGACCTTGCCTTTGGAAATCGTAGCCAGACTGAATGTTGGACTTGCTCAGCATGGTCAGTGGTCACTATGGACCCAGTCCCTCCTCCATGCTCAGATCCTCTGTCCTCACTGTAACACACATGGTTCACTACAGAGAACTTTCCAGGGGTACTTGTGTCCATGGCTGCTGCTGCTGCTGCTGCTACATCGCTTCAGTCGTGTATGACTCTGTGGGACCCCATAGACGGCAGCCCACCAGGCTCCTCTGTCCACAGTATTCTCCAGGCAAGAATACTGTAGTGGGTTGCCATTTCCTTCTCCTCTTGTGTATACTAGAATCTCCCAAAAGTCAAATATGACGAGAAGATGCAGAAAACGACACCTGCCTCTGGGGTGCTTAACAAATTACAAAAGATCTGAAGTCCTTGATACTTGGGATTTTAGGAAATGCTTCTTAATATGTAAATAGAGAAAGGAGGCCCACTGGAACTCTTTGGTATCCATTGGGTGAGTAATTAAATTGGATCCTTACCTCACAAAACATGACCAAAGCAATTAGACACATAAGAAGAATGGACAATTGAAAGAAAAACTTGACAAATTTTACAACAATTTTTGAGTCGTGAATATCTTTTTTTTTATTGAAGTATTGTTGCTTTTTAATGCTGTGTTAGTTTCATGTGTACAGCAAAGTGAGTCAGTGATTCCCTGTTTCCAGTGCTTCTCTGGAAAAAATGCAATCCCTTTGGGAGGCCTCTGGGCCATGTCATCTACTCAGAACTGCCAACAATCCTGAAAACATGGAGCAGAACGTGGCGGTGCTCGTGGGTGGTTTTTGGCTGAATACGTTATTCTAATATGACAGAAACAACAAGCCTAGAGCCTGGGAGAGGATCTCCAAACCTATCTTCAAACAGGAAGACTTGCTCCCCTGAACCTGGGTGCATAAAACAGGGCTTGGAAGGGAAAAGGTGTGTCCAGAATATTTTATCTGTAAAGGACAGTGTGGTGTGCAGAGAGGATGCACAGACATGTCCCGAGACCCAGAGCGTGTGGACACCGTGACTGGACCCTCAGCCCTGCTCTTGGGGCATCGCATAGTCACCAGCCCTGGCACAGGGTGAGCAGCTTAGGAGTTTCCTGGAGAGTATGGTCACATGAGCTGGCCCTGGCCAATTGGTGTGTTCCACCTCCCTGGCCCCTGTGATTGGCTCTGGACTGGGGCAGTGACCAAACGGGGCCCAGGGCCGGGCCTCTCATTGGAACCAAGGGGAAGACAAGCTCTCGTCCTGCTCGGGTAGGTGTAGGGGTGTGGCCGGGGAAGGTCAGGCTCCAGCAGTGGGAGGGGCGTGAGGTCCGCCTGGGGCTGTTGGTGACCTTCCTGCTCCCTTCAAGGCAGAGCCGCTGGCCTGAGAATGAGGGCACTGCTGAGCTCAGGGGCTGAGATTGCCAGTTGCTGCTGTGGTCCCAGAGCTCCACCAGAGACCTGAGGGAAGCCGTCTGCCCGTGAATCCTCTCCTGCTTGTCTGTCAGCTTGTTTGAACCATGCTGGGTTTTCTGCCCAACTGGCTAAGTGGAGTCCCTGGAAATGCAAAAGTGTGGGTTTGGGCTGACTTCAGGGAAGAAATGCCAGATGACCCTGGGAGACTCCAGCTGAATCTGGATTCAAGGGATATCTCTTCCGGCCAGATATTAATTGTAGGATAACCCTAATGAGTCTTCATAGGATGAAGACAGTAACCTGCTAAGGTAGCAATAGATATCCTCATTTGAGATGATGAACCTGGTGCTCAGAGAAGGGGGTAACTTTGTAAGAGCAAGTAGGTGTGTACCCAGACAGAACCCCCAGATCCAGTCATTGAGCTCAGGGAAGCCACTGGTGTGGCTTGTCCCTGTGGCAGGGGCCGAGGCATGCAGCCCACCCTGGTTACGGTCGGGGCCTGCCTTGGTAACTGCCATCTAGTAGCTTTCAGACTCAGAAAACATTATTGCACTGGAGAGAGAAAGGACACCACGCTTCATCCACCTCACCATCCCCTCCGGTTTCCTACTTACCCTGACCCCTTTCTCTTGATTTCTGAGCCATTTCCAGAGTCCCGCTCATATGACCTCATTTGGTGTACACTCTTCAAGAGCTGTCATCTAGAGCCGCTACAACAGCAGCCAAGGGCCTTTGTCCCTAGAATATCTCTTCCTTTGGAACGTGGGGGCCCTCTACTTCCCACTTGCACACCACAGACCTTTTCTGAATATTGTGGGGTCCCTCACTCAGTTTGCAGCATGTTGTAGCCATCACTGTCCTTTCAATACCTCCTGTGAAACTCAGCTTGTGAGCTCTTTGCAGCAGCGTGGTCCACCTGGCTGCACTGGAAGAGAGAGAGCTGACAATGAAACAACAGCTAAGATCTGACAGCCGAAAAGCTCTGTAAAACAGGACCTCATTCTTCACACCATAGACGCTGTAGGAGCCGCCAGAGTTTCAGAACCAGTGCTTGGGCTAAAATGACTCCATAGCTGTTTTGATTCCTGGGGAAGGTTCTGGCTCCAGTGGGAACAGCTCAAGTCTCCTGAGGTGCTGAAAGCTCACTGTGTGCAGATTCACAATACACAGAGAGGAGAAAGTGGAGTCCTGCCCTGGCGGTGGTTACAGCTCATGGATCAGCCAGGCAGGCAGGCAGGGCATGATAACACCTGAGCTGCCTTCATGAGTGAATGGTGTGGGGGCAGAGGACGAGAAGCTGGTCTGCTCCCTCACGTGGTGCCCAGGGCAGGTTGTCACCAGAGGAAACACTTACGACTGTGAGGACTATTGCTGCTGTTTCCGAAGGGTTTCCATTGGTGCATGTCTTCCTCTCAGTGGTAAAGCCGTCTCTAAAGTACACTGGCCACGGGCATTGCCTCTCCTTGGAACTTCCCATGTGTTCTCTTTTTTATGGAACATTGATTTTCCAGAGGGTTTCTGCGCCACAAGGGTGTTGGGTCATTTTCTAGCCTTCTCTCATGAGGAATGCTTTACTGGGTGTTGGGGTGGTTTGTTTTCCCAGCTCCCTTTCTTGGCTACTTTTGGGGGCTGGTGCAACAAGATGAGCTCAGCATCTGCCTTCTGGCTGAGATGTCACCCTTAAAACAGCAATACCTGCTTGGATATTATGACGGCATTTGCCAAAAGGGCTTCGTTTGGCACATAATATCTTGAATGGACATACACCATCCCTTCAGATATCAAAGGCTAATTGAAATGACATAAAAATGAGAATTCTCAAATGTAGTATTACAATATGTGGAGAGACTGAATAAAAAATTCTTCAGTCATCTCACTGATAGTCATTGATTGAGGACACCCATAATATAGGGAGGAACGAAGAAAGAAATATTCATGTGTGTTCAGGATTGGGGGCAGGGATGAAGAGGGCGTGCTTGCTGTGAATACAGGATGTGTTGGGAGGTGGGGCATAAAGATTGAAAGGGTCTGAAACTACAATGTGGTGATGGTAACACAGCATCAGCACAGTTACACAACAGTGACCCCATAGTGCAAAAATTATGATAAAATTTACTAATCCAAATTTAACCAAAAAAAAAAAATACAGGGAGCCATAAAAAAAATCACAAAAAAGTTAGAAGCAAACCAAATGCAAAGAATTTCCAGGAAAGGAACTCAATCTCCCCTGGGTGGAACCAAGTTGATAGCATCGACAGTGCCAGACAGGGATGAAAGCTGCAGAGCCGACCACTGCCCTGGACATGGTGTTTCCGGCAAGGACTCTGGGTCTCTGTCCAGAGTGGGGGCCCGTTCTACCTGCAGCGGTGGGGGAGTCATCGTGGGTTTCTGGGTGTTGCCCAGGAGCCAGGGCCGGCTCTCCCTGCCGAGGCAGTGACTCCTCCTCTGCTTCGGGTTCTCCTGCCAAAGCCCGAGCAGGTGCAGGTGCACATGGAGGTGGAGGTTCTCGCTGAGGGGGTGGGACATCAGTGCCTGGGGCTGGGGGTCCTGCAGGCACAGAGATCCGATCTGCCCGGTGTGCTGGCCAGTACCCAGCTGGCCTGGTGTCTCTGCGAGGGCAAGTCTCGGTTCTCCATCTGCCCTCAGTGGATCCCTGGGTCCTGCACCTGGAGCCACCACCTCTGTAGGGACAGGTCTGGGAAGTGGAGCCTGGTTCCAGTTGGAGGCCAGTGCTAGAGCTGGGAGAGAAGAAAATTTTCCCCACAGGCCAGTTTTGTCATGTGCATATCCAGGGACAGAAATATTCCACGAGATTACCAAAGAATACCCAGGGTAGGATGTCTTTTCTGACTGAAGTGTGCGAGATGGGTGCTGTGAGGCTAGACTTTGCTCCAGGCCCAGCACCGACTTTCGGGGACTCGTCGCTGTGTAGCTCAGCACCCCTCGCCACACACTCCCATGCACCAGCCCCCGCGTCCTCACCTCTGTGCCCTGCCGAGTTGGGCTCCAGGTCCTCCTGCTGCCTCAGAGGCTGGGGTTCTCGGGGCTCTGGGTTGGAGCCAGGTGTGCTGAGGTCCGTGGCAGGCTGAGAATGGGCCACTGGGTGTATCCCGGCTGGTGTCTGGGCAGCAGGCCTTCCCTGCTTCCTCTTCATCCTCATTTCGGCTGAACCCTCTGTGGGCATGCTCACCTGCAGCCTGCACTGGGCCTCACGGGCAGGGAGGTGTTGCTCCAACCCCTCCCTCGGGGAAGTGGATGGGGTGTACTGTCATTGGCCTAATGATGTGGGAAGCTCTACAACGACCGTGACCGTCAACCAGCCCTGCTTGGAGTTTTGCGAGCTGGGCCTAGCCAGTAGAGCTGCTGCTTCTGCCCGTTCGAAGTTCTCTTTCCAGAAGGGTCAGAGACATGTGTCTGCTCAGATCCCCACCTGGGAGGAAGGAGACCCACCTGAGGGCGTGAGGTCAGCCTGGGTGGCCGGCACTGCCTGCACTGTCCCCATCCCGCCCAGCCTGCTCTCCCCTGGGGTGTGGACACAACTTGTCCACAGGCTTCTGACCCCACATTCACCTGGGCCTACTTGAGGGAGACACACCCCCGAGAAACCCGCATCCACACACAGGCAAAGGACCCAGTGTTTCCGGCTGGCATGGGAAAGGTGGCCTGGCCCGGCCTGGGGCTCCCCGTGTTACCTTTCTCTTCTTTCGGGCAAAGGGCCAGAGACCTGTCAGGGGGGCCCTGAGCCAGCGTCGACAGGGTTCCCACACACTCTGCCTGGGAGCTCTCCTGAGGCCCCGGCCTCTGGGCAGGGGTAAACAGAACATCTTTGCAGCCAGCGATCTGGCTGGGGGCTCCTCTCCGCTCTGAAGGCCTGGATAACCCGCGTTCCAGGTTCTGTTTGGTTCTGTTGCTGGGAAGTGACATCATTTCCTGGGTTTTGTGTTGAGGTCCCTTACACAAAGCTCCCTAAGAGAGTCTCTGTGTTTCTGACTGGTCAACCACCCCCTTAGGCCATGTGCAGGCACAGTGACACCCACACAGCCCATGCCACAACCTTGGGGAGGCCTGGGTGCAGCCAGGGCCTGAGCTCGGAGGAACCCACTGCTTTCAGTCCAGGCTCCTCCTTCTTATAAGTGATGTGGCCCTGGACAAGCATATGCCCCTCAGGGTTTCCCCAGTCTCTCCCTCTGCAGAGTGGGGGTCATTCTCCCATCTGCCTCTTAGGTCTTTTGCCCTAGGATTACCTCCATGCCTTTCCACCTGGGGCCGATATCCCATGGAGCTTCTGTGCTGAGACTTCAGAAAGAAAGATTCCATCCAGGGCTGACATAGCACAGAATGGGGCAGAACGAGGCCTGGATGGGCTGTGGTACCCAGGAAAAGCCACTCCCCCTCCTGTTTTGAGACCGTGCATCGAAGTTGGAGGACAGAATAGAAGACTCGAATGTCTCCCTCTGTTTCAGAAAAGAGTAGCCAACTTTCTGGTCCTGTTTCCATTGAGATTCTGTTCAAGTGTCCCAGCTCGGCTTCTGTGGTTGGCTGAGCTGTTAATGGATCCCTGCGTTCTTGCCTTTTACTCTCATAGCCTTGGGTCATTTTCCCCCTTCTGGGGTGGATGGGCACTGTCATTGCTTCTACCTTCAAGACAGATTGATGAAAAGTCTGGACAAACTACTCCTTTCCTCCCTTTTCTTCCGTGTCTCTCTCTGGATGTGTCTCTCTTTTTCCTTTCTAAATTCAGTCTATGTCTTCCTCTTTCTCTCTCGTGTGTGGATGGATGGATGCCTATGAATGAACATGTATATTATTAAATTAGGGTGATTTTTTAGGGATAGGTTAGTGTGAGATAAAGGCTTTAGTTTGGAGTTGGTGTTGGTGAAAATGTCAAGGGTGGTTGTGGTGTTTCTTGGAGACTGAGTGCTGTGTGTTCTTAGTCTCATTATGTATGAACCCCTTCTCAGATACACCACTTGTAAGAAGTCTCTCATGTTCAGTTTACTATCTTTTGGATTTGTGAATGCTTAGCTTTTCTGTTGCGAATATGTTCAATTGGTTGGAAACCCATTGGTGTACACTTCTTTTTCCTGTTTCCTTTACTTGAAGAGAGCTATTTCTGCTTCCACCCACCAAATGTGAAGGTGACTCTGATGTTAAGGAGCCTTAGACCTATGCTTATTTGTAGCTATCTCATAACATCAGTCTTTAGGTTGACGTTTTTCACCGATATTGAGGTGGTCTGAGATAAAAACCAATAGAATTCTTCAGATGTAGCTGTCTGGTTTTCCCATGGACATTTATTGAAGAAGCTTTCTTGTTCCCATTTGGATATTCTCCCCTTCTGTGTCAGAGATGAGTTGACCATGGATGCTGGGGTATATTTCTGGACTCTCAACTTTATCGCATTGATCTGGATCTGTGTGTGCTGTTGTATATTACCAGTAGGCTACTGTCGTGCTGCTGCTGCTAAGTCGCTTCAGTCGTGTCTGACTCTTTGCTACCCCATGGCCTGCAGCCTACCAGATTCCTCCGTCAAGGGTACTTCCCAGGCAAGAATATTGGAGTGGGTTGCCATTGCCTTCTCCAATAGTGTCCTCAGGATCCTACTTTTGTAGTCTAATTTCCTTTCACACAACCTTGTATGGCCATCTTGGGACTTTTTCGTCGGATTGTATTGAATATTTAGGCTCTTTTCTCTTTCCATACACCTTTAGGAGTTCTTTGTTCACTGCGACAATCCATTGGTATTTTGGGAGGCATAGCATCAAACCTATGGATTACCTGTGGGGGTGTAACTTCATTTTATCAATAGGAATTCTTTCAATCCATGAGCACAACCTATCTTTCCACTGGTTTGTGTGGATTTCATCTTCTTTCTTCCATCTCTTGCATTTTTCTAGAACAGAACCTTCCTTCCCTTCTGGATTAGATGGACTCGTGGGAATTTCACTTCAGTGAATGGCATTGTCAATGGGGGTGATAATTCCCTTCTCATTGGAAGACTTTGCTGTGAGTATTAGAAATGCTAATGATTTCTCTTCCCTTTCCTCCCTGTCCATCTCCCAGAGCCACGGGAAAACACACGTCTCATCCAGGGTCACACAGGACTGAGGGAGTGCAACTAGACTGTTGTTTCTTCAGGCCCTCAGTGCTGGACATCATCCGGAATACTCTGTGTGTCTTCTTTGGTCTGGTGTCTCTTCAGACCTTTCCCTAATTTTAACAGGCTTGTTTTGTTAGTGTTCTTTGTCTGTTTGGAGACAAATCCTTGGTAAGCTATGTGTTTGCAATTATTTTTCTCAAGGTGTATGACCTGTCTTTTGCTCTTGTAATAAGGTCTTTACCAGAGTAGATATCTTTGATTTTACAAAGTCCACTGTATTCTCTGGGATTTTTTTTTTTGGTCTCCTTAGTTTGCCTATCTTTCTCTTTCTATACATTAATATTAGGTAGATGAAGTATGTCACTCTGATGAATTAGTGGACTTATGTACAGTGTCTCCTTTGTGGCTCAGAAGAACAGTTGTCCCAGGTCACCAGAGACAGGAAATACAGCGTGTCACCTGTGTAGGCTGAATGTGGTGTACTGTGGGATGTACCATCGTTGCTGTGGGCATGCTTTTGGGTCTGGTTGACCACCAGTGCAGCTGACCTTGAGCCCCACCTCAACAGTTGCAGATGTGTTTCTGGCTGGAGCTGACCTGGAGTGGGAACCACCTTGAGGGGATGCAAGTCATGGCTGAGTCCACCCACTGTTTGTGGTAGGGATGGAGTCTATTGTGGGGGAATCCAAGCCCTCGGGGGGAAGCCATTTTGGAGGAGCATTGTGGGCATGGCTGGGTTGGATATGTGTGTTTCACCGGGAACAGAGAGACTGGCAGGGCAAGCAGTGCCAGCAAGGTAAGTGGGGAATGTCAGAAATATCTCCTGCTAGCACTGGGCCAGCTGTGTACAGGGAGGATTTTTTAAAAAGTCAGTGATTTTTCATCTCTAGAGAAAGTTCCAACAAATCCTTGCCACTTTGGCACTTGTCCTAAAATCAGTCCATGATTCTTTTCCCCATATTACCCATGTACTTTTCAAGCTGCTGCCTGTGAGCTGATTTTCAGCATGAGTACTTTGGCACAAGCATATTACGTGCTAAGGCCCACATGGGATCTCATTGATAAGATGGCTCGTTATGATGATCTCACAAAGAATAAATCACAGTGATTTGTGAAACTGACCAAATTGCCCAAATGGCACCCTGTAATCTCACTGGTGCCTATCTTCTCAAAGCTGTGAGACCACAAGATTCCAGACCTCTGGCTACGTGATAATCCCTTCAGAGAATTTTCCACTGGTGGGGTATAAGAAGGACTCCATCAGAAAGGGAGAAGCCTGGTTCTCCTTAAGAGCCACTCACCCTCTTTTTTCCCTCTGATAAATTTCCTTTTCTTGTCTGACTGCCTGGCTTGCTCTCTTTTTCTCTGCACTCGCCTTACATTTTGGTGCCAAAACCCTGGAAGAAAGAATCATGGCAACTGGGTGGGCTCCTCTTACGAGCCCACGTCCGGTGGTCTCCTCCCTTGGACCTTGCCGAGAAACTGAGACGATCTCCGTCCGGGACTCTCCACTTGCCTTGCTGGGCTGACATCCACACACCGGCCCACTTTTCATCCATAGGTTACAAAGGTGAGTGAAATCCCATTCTCTCGGATCCTCTCTCTCTCACTGGGCGGGAGGATTTCCATGGCCCTTGCATCCCATCTGACTTTGAAATAGGGGACGCCCATTTCAAAGCAGACTGTTACTACTCTCTGAGAAAGTCCAGAGAACAGGGAAGCCTTTTCTCTCGGAACTTTCTCCTCGCTTTCTCTCGCCCTTGTCTAACCTCCCTATTCAGTGGCAATGGGAAAATCTCAACCCCAGCCCTCAAAACCTACTCCTTTAGGATGCCTTCTCCATAACCTAACAGCCTTGGGCTTCCAAGGGGGAGATAAGACCAAAAAGACTTATTTACCATTCTAACACTGTCTGGCTGCAATACAGACTTGGTAACATGTCCCAATGGCAAGAAAATGGAACTCTTGATTATGATACTATACTGGACCTCGATAACTTCTGCCACCACAATGGCAAGTGGTTAGAAATCTCTTATGTTCAGGCTTTCTTTGCTTTTTGCTCTCACCCCTCTCTCTGTGAATCCATTCTGGTGCTCCAAACACAATGTCTCTTGATCCCTGTTCAGACTTTTCTTCTTCTTCCTTCGACCCTTCTGACCACAGCCCACCCTCTATAGCTCCTGATCCCCTTGCAGCAGCTCCAGATCCAGTTTCACCATCTCCACCTTACGCCCCCTACTCCCTCCCTCCTTCTCAGGCTGCAGCTCCCAATCCCCCTCCCCAGCCTGTGCCTGAGATAAGCTCTGAGACCTCAGCCCCACCCTCTACACAGAGGGTGCCAAGGCTTTACCCCACCTCCTTAGATCCCCTCCCTAGTACCCTGTCCCGAACACCTTTAAAACAGGAAACTCCACCACAGGAGTCAGCTCCTTTCTCTGCTCCACTCCTCCCTTTAGGGGAAGTAGCTGGGACAGAAGACATTGTTCGGGTTCGTGCCCCATTCTTCCTCTCTGATCTATCTCAGATTGAAAAGCGTTTTGACTCCTTCTCCTCAGAGCTTGATAATTATCTAAAAGAATTCAAGCATCTTACCCAGTCTTACAACTGAACCTGGCATGATATTTATATCATCCTTTCCTCCACTCTTCTCCCAGAAGAGAAGGAACGAGTATGGCAAGGGTCTCAGGCACATACTGATGAGATACACAGGACAGACGACATTAAGCCCATATGGGCAATGGCAAGGCATAAAGCTGTCAACTTTGATAAGCTCTCAGAAATAACTCAAGGGCTAGATGAAAACCCAGCACAATTTCTAGCCAGGTTAACAGAAGCGTTACAAAAATACACAACATTAGACCCCACTTCAGCAGAGGGCACCATTGTCCTCAATAACCATTTTATCTGCCAGTCATCCCCAGATATCTGAAAGAAACTATAAAAGGCAGAAGGTCCTCAAACCCCTCAACGAGACCTTTTAAATTTAGCCTTTAAGATTTTCTATAACCAGGAAGGACAGGCAAATCTAGAGAAGGGCCAACAAGATCAGGCCAAATGCCACCTTTTAGCCACTGCTCTACATGGTTCCAAGCCTCCATCAACCAACAAAGAAAGGAAGCCACCTGGGCCCTGCTTCAAATGCGGCAAAGAAGGCCACTGGGTTCACTCATGCCTAAAACCAAGGCCCCCTCCAGGTCCATGTCCCAGCTGTGGCAAAAAAGGACATTGGGCCCCTCTAGCGAACCAGACATCCCCTCCTGGTCCTGAGCAGGAGTTCTCTGACCCAGCTCTGCCCAGACACCTCAGGCTCAGCACTGAAATACTGGAGGTGCCCAGGGCCCCAGGCCCCAACTCTCATCACCTCTGTGGAGCCTCGGGTAATTTTACAGTGGCAGGTGTAGACTAAAAAAAGATTTACAACTTGAGAGTTGTGAGTTAAGTTTTATTTGGGGCAAAATGAGGACTGCAGCCCAGAAGGCAACATCTCAGATAGCTCTGAGAGACTGCTCTCAAGCAGCAGTGGGGGAAGACAATATATAAGGTTTGGGGGAATTAGTAGTAGTAGTATTCATTTAGTCGGTAAGTCATGTACAACTCTTGCAACCCCATGGACTGTAGCCCACCGGCTCCTCTGTCCATGGGATTCTCCAGGAAAGAATACTGGAGTGGATTGCCATTTCCTTCTCCAGGGGATCTTCCCGACCCAGGAATTGAACCCGGGTCTCCTGCACTGCAGGCAGATTCTTTACCAAAGTGGGAGTTCAATACCATGAAGTACTCATTTTATAAAGGCTTTTTGTTAATCATGAGGATCTCATATCACCATGAAGGGATTTAGTGTTACTCTAGATACGAGGAGAGGCAAGGATTGAGATCATAAAATCTGTTCCTAAAAACATCCAATTATCTAAAGACCTGTCCCACCAGATTCCCTGGAGCACAGAGTGCCTCACTCCACCCTGAACTCCATCAGGGGTTGTTGAAGGTCAACAGCTATAGCAGCGTGGGGTTCAGTCTCTGTAGACGCTTTCATTGTTCAGTCGTTGACAATGCTCTGGGTACATGCCAATTTGTAGTTGACACGGCCCCCATGTGGTCATAAATCCGATCATACTTTGGGGGTCATTTCATGACCATTTTGTTCCACGCTGCTGGGAAGGCTCGTTCCCACTTCTGAAGGTTTTGGTTGATAAGACACTCAATGTGCTATTACTGGACTAGGTCTTAATAGTCAAAGATCTTTGGACACCTGTCTTCTAGTTATGATCCAGGAAAGTATTCCCTCTCATTGCATCTGTTCAAACCTAGAGTTACACTATTACAATCATTGGTCATATTGAGCTATACATTTGATCAACTGCTTCAAGTCTAGTCATCATTTTCGTTGGAGGTTCATACACTTGGTAATAGAAGAAAAAATAATCTTGTGAAACAAGCAAAATACAAATGGTATAGTTAATAACACTAGTGGAATTAAAAGTAAATATTTTAGCCATGAACCTCCCACACCAGTTTTCTTAAAAGATCGTCAAGATTAGGGAATGGGTCACTTAAAGCAGAAATCTGATTTTTCATATGGTTCAAATGTGTTACATTAAAGGATTTACCAGGTATGAAAATATAGCATTCAGTTTGCATTATAGCACAGATATCTCCCTGAGATGTTTTAAGGTGTCAAGGTCCTTGAAGTTTTTTAGCACTGCCTCTCTCATCATAGAGATCTCAGAATTCAATAGGCTAATAGCTCGGTTACTCTCACTTAAAGCTTATGAAAGATGTTAAGGCTTATATATGGCCAATTACATCCTCCAGCCCCATTGAAGGCACGCACACACACACACACACACACACACACACACACACACACACACATACACACAAGCTGCTAAATTGTCATACCAATAGAATACAGATCTTTGACCCATTGGGATCATACCAATGGTAGATTGGTTAGGGTTCTCTCTAATTCGTTAACATGCATGACCTAAAATTCATGGGAATCCCAGGCCACACCTTTGTATCCAACTCTGTAGATGTGAAGGCCATAAATTAGTGCCACAAATCCACCAACTCCCATACCAATCAGTCTCTCTAAGGGTAATAAGAGACATAGATCATAAAGCACCCAGCCTTGTCTCATAATCACCAAGTTGATGATTTTTAGTATGATTTGACCCTTCCCAACATAGAGGAGCTTTTAAATTTAAATGACCATAGCCTGGTGTTAACCATATAGATCCACCCCACAATTGTGGGAATTGTCCTTTTCACAGATGAGAGGTTAATTTTTTTTAACTGAGACTTAGCTCATCACTCTGATTGAGTTAAATGACCCTAAGATAAAACTTAAATATATGGCCAGCTTCCCCAGAGCAGGTATTATTAATTGGCCAGGTGAGGGAATCCCATCTGTAATATCATGAAGATAGGCCAAGACTGAACACTCACCTAAAATAAATTTCCTAGTGGGTATCCCTAGAGAACAGAAGTCCACCAAGGAAACCCAGAAGTATTAGACATAGGTAATTGGCCACAATCAGAAAATTGGATTGAGTTTTAAACTAGCATAGAATCGTGTCCATGATAGAAAAGATTTGATTGGTATTCATAGGTCCAAGGAATCAAGAAAACATGATAAATGATCATAAAACTCAGATCAGCATCTTGGGCACGCTGTCTACTTCTGATGTCCTCCTCTTCTCATCCTAGTGTACTGCAGTTTCCTCTGTTTGAGCATTGTTTTAAGGTGCATTTGAGGTCAGCAGGCCTCTCTATAGACCAGTCCAGCTTAGGGGCCTTTGGAAGTGGGAGCTAACCCAAGAGTCAATTTTCCTTCAATTTCACTGGGCATGAGCTAGTTAAGAGTATCTGATAGAAAGGTCCATCCATCCAGGTTGGAAAGTTCCTTAAATTATGTCTTCTTTCAGTCTTGATTGCAGGTCATGCCTGAGGCATCTGATCTTCATCCAAAGACAGATTACTAATATAAGCTTCAGAAACAACCCTAGAGTGTCCTTTAATATTGCAATTAAATTTTACATTAATATACCCTAACAACAAAGAACTATCCAGGAAATGAGTCTTAGTAGATACAGACCTCCATTAACAAACTGGGATTTAACATTCCTTGAAACATCTTTTTCTCCCTAAAATCACCATCATTTTTACCAAATATAGCCAAATTAAGACTTGTTTGTAATATAGGTCTGGTCACAATGCACTTTGCCTGATGATTTGGATAACCATAATTGAACATAGACTGTTTTGCTTTGCTGAGACTATAAAAGTCTCAGACTGAACTTTTAAAATAAAACCTTTCAGGGCTAGGAAAGTCATGCCAAACGTTTATTACAGATTTTGCCTAACAGATTCTACGTGAATTCCTCCTCTCTCAAGGTCTCAGATTCCTTCAAGTTCCTTCAGATTTCTGTATCTGTTAGTGAAATCATCTTCCTAACTTATCTGATAAAATTACTGGAAACTAAGAGTTTCCAATCTCTGGAGGGTTCAGATAGAGAGAAAAGGTAAATGTTTCAATTTGTTTATAAAATATAATTTGACCAAATTACCATCATAATTAGTTTGAGGGGAAGGTTTTTCTTAAGCCTGGAAAACTAGGAACCATAAAAGTGATAAGCATATTCACCAGTTCATTCAGTCCTTTTGTTAACCTTTGTGAAGTCAGCAGATTTTTCATTAGAATCTTTCCTCAGTTCAGAAACTGGTGTTTATCTAAAAGTCCTTTTTATAAATCTTGAAGAGGAAGCATTTTTGCGAAATTTGGTTAGTGCTATGACAATATTTTGAGATAGTAACAAAATTATGCCTGATAACATTTTACCCAAACATACCAAAATTTTAGGAACTCCATACAGATTCTAGGATATCTATATTAGTAACATATTACCATACAATATAACCTGAGACTTATTACTCACTTGGCAATGCTTCCCATGTAATTCTGTATACAAAACGAACCTAATTAGTGTAATATCTCTCTTTGGGATATTTCAGGAGCCCTCTGAAGCATCCCAAAGTTAGGCTATAAATCTTCTTCATTAGAATGATTTAAGAAGCTTTGTCAACAAATAGCAAAAAGGTTTAGAACAACTCAGTCAGATAGGACTACAGGTCATTGAGAAACAGTACTGTTCAGCTAGCCAAAGTCACAATAAAGAATTTCAGAACGGATCATTTAAGAGATATAGAAACTTAAATCTATTGTCAAAAGCAGTTCTTTATCTGAAGAAAATGTGTCCTCTTAACAGAGAGAAAAAGATAAATTCAAGTGTTTGACTCTCCGACATAAATCACAGCAGGATCCTCCATGACCCACCTCCCAGAATATTGGAAATAAAAGCAAAAATAAACAAATGGGACCTAATTAAAATTAAAAGCTTTTGCACAACAAAGGAAACTATAAGCAAGGTGAAAAGACAGCCTTCAGAATGGGAGAAAATAATAGCAAATGAAGCAACAGACAAACAATTAATCTCAAAAATATACAAGCAACTTCTGCAGCTGAATTCCAGAAAAATAAACGACCCAATCAAAAAATGGGCCAAAGAACTAAACAGACATTTCTCCAAAGAAGACATACAGATGGCTAACAAACACATGAAAAGATGCTCAACATCACTCATTATTAGAGAAATGCAAATCAAAACCACAATGAGGTATCAGTCAGAATGGCTGCTATCCAAAAGTCTACAAGCAATAAATGCTGGAGAGGGTGTGGAGAAAAGGGAAACCTCTTACACTGTTGGTGGGAATGCAAACTAGTACAGCCACTATGGAGAACAGTGTGGAGATTCCTTAAAAAACTGGGAATAGAACTGCCATATGACCCAGCAATCCCACTGCTTGGCATATACACCGAGGAAACCAGAATTGAAAGAGACGCGTGTACCCCAATGTTCATCACAGCACTGTTTACAATAGCCAGGACATGGAAGCAACCTAGATGTCCATCAGCAGACGAATGGATAAGGAAACTGTGGTACATATACACAATGGAATATTACTCAGCCATTAAAAAAAAATACATTTGAATCGGTTCTACTGAGATGGATGAAACTGGAGCCCATTATACAGAGTGAAGTAAGCCAGAAAGAAAAACAACAATACAGTATACTAATGCATATATATGGGATTTGAAAGACGGTAACGGTAACCCTATATGCAAGACAGAATAAGAGACACAGATGCATAGAACAATTTTGTGGACTCTGAGGGAGAAGGTGAGGGTGGGACGTTCTGGGGGAATAGCATTGAAACATGTATATTATCATATGTGAAAGAGAACACCATTCCATGTTCGATGCATGAGACAAGGGCTCAGGGCCGGGGCAATGGGATGACCCAGAGGGATGGGATGGGGAGGGAGGTGGGTGGGGGGTCCAGGAAGGGGAACACATGTAAACCCATGGCTGATTCATGTCAATGTATGGCAAAAACTATTACAATATTGTAAAGTAATTAGCCCCCAACTAAAATAAATAAATTTATATAAAAAAAAGTCAAGTGTTTGCACCAGTTTACTTTACTTAAAAGGTAAACTTAGTTAACTTTATTTTAAACTTAGTCTTAACCATATATATATAACTCTTTCCTCATGATTCACTTTTCACAAACCTTATCACTTTCTGTACCCATTACTGTGTTCTTCTATCCTAAAAAGTCACCTGTAAGTCAGACTTACTTCCTTTTCCCTTCACAAAATGCAATTCTATTCCTCATACCTTCCTTACTGAAAACACACTTCCTACTTCCCTTAAGCAACCAAGAACTGACTTTTATATTAGCATTTTATAGATAAATAAATACAAGTGATAATTTCTAAAACCTTTGTTTTCTTAGAGAACATTTTAGAATGTCACCAAACATCATTTATGTTTATGTTAATCTCAAATCTCTTTAGTTTCTCGCTAAGAGGTAATTAGTGTTTAGTAGTAAATGTTTCAAAATCTTATTTTACTTGGAAATAACTTAGCTATTCAATAGCCTTCCAACACTTAGTTTAGCACAACCCTTAGAAGTTCAAGTTACCCCAATCTGGAGAGACTATTTTAGACACATTTTCCTAAAGAGCATAATTATTTTTAATAGTGTCTCATATCTCATCTACATTGTTTAGAAGCCTTTTCACTCGAGGTCTTTTCCTTGCTGACATACTTGTAACAGATAAAATAATATTTAACTTATATTAAACCTAGGTACAATGGAAATATTCTGCTTAATATTAAGTACTCTTAGACATGTTTACATTATTTAGATCAACAAATAAACATTAATATCAGGTATTTAACATTGAATGTTTCCCATTTCACATGAACCTGAAATTGATTTAGGTTAATATGTCTTGTATTTAGAATTATTGATTTGTAAGCGTTTACTTCTTTTTTTTTAGGGTCAATTGAATTAGAGCTCATTTACAAACTGATCTCAGCAATCACCAATATTATCAAAAAAAGCAAAGACACGCACTGAGACATACATACATCCAAATAGATACAAGAGATCCTATAGCTTTGTTTTCGAAACTTAGTTATGAATAAAAAAAATGGTTGGAGTAAGATTTTAAAAGGCTTTTTCCCCCTTTATGTTCCTTTTGGTTTCAGGAATTCGATATGGTCTAGATGTATAAGAGGAGTTATTTCCTCAGGGCAAGAGCTCTTAAAGAGATAATTTTTTCTTCAAGCTTCCTCTGGAGTCTAAATATTGTGACCACATTGTCAAAAATTGTATTTTTTGTTACCATAGCTTTATAGCTGAAATTTAGACCAGATAGTGCCCAACTTGGCCCTGATAACAAGGGCAGATTGGTTCCAGCAGGGATTGTCCCTCTGGGGAAGTAGGGGTCTCAGTTTGATCAGCCCCTGGCTGTTGATTACCGGAGGAAGTCCTGGAAGTAAGGGAACTTCAGTCCATTTTCCTATCCTATGCCAATAAAGATCTAATATTTTTAGGCCATTTTTCTTGGAATCAGATCATAGCTATAGATTGACCAGTCATTGAAAACCTTTCCCCAAGCGGTTCCCAGGTGGGGTGTAGAACCTTAGAGTGAGCAATTCACATATTAGCTTCAACAGTTTGTACCAGATATCTGTGCACTCAAACCAAACCAACAAACCAGACTGAACCAGAACTTCGCCAGCCAGGAGTCACACTCCAAATGAAACAAAAAGCAAAGAGATGGCCAGAAATCAAAAGCCAAGTGGCAAGAGTGCCCCAAAAAGCAAAAACCAAATGGCATAAATGCCAAACATGACTTCCCAGTTTCACTATACCTGTGAACTGGCAAAGTCAGTGCTAGCAGCCTTTTTAGTTCTGATAGTTTCAAGCAATTTCTTGTTGATTTTCTGCAAAGAAGTGACTCTACCAGTTTCTGTTTTACAAGCTTCTAGATACCAGTCAAAGCACAGCCGGCGTTTTTTAACTGTGTGCCAAAAAATATCAATTTTAGAATATCAAAAGAGCTCCAATTTGGACATTTTAGGTTGAGAACCCTTTTAGTATAATTTCTCCAATTAACTAGGTACTTGCAAGTATGAGCTCCATATGGATTGTACATGAAGCTAGCTAGAGTGTTAGTCAGAGGCTGACATTCTGACACCCGTTTGTTTCTGTTTTTGAGAGATTCTATTTCCCATTTTAATCTGAATTTTTCAGGAATAAAAATCACTAGTGAACTTATGTAGTGGGCCCATGTGCTGCTTGTGAGCTTAACTCCTCCAGGAGTCACCCCAGAGTCATTTCACCTCATCTTACATGTCTTGGATTCTGCCTCTGGCAATCTAGGAACACTGTGGCTGCTCAGAGGGCTGAATGGCCAGTCCTCATGTGCGACCCCCAGACGAGCCGGTATTTTAATTAATGAGTGGGTTGCCTATGGGACCATTGAACGGTATGAGGACTAGGCCTCCACCACTCCCGTAAATTTCTCAGTCACCGGACAAAACCGAAATTGGCTGGGAGGAGTCTTCTCCCTTTTTTTCAGAGCAAAGCTCTCATGTATTTTTCTCACTTTTATCCTGTCATATTCTATAATGGCAGTCACATTGAGGAAAAGTGTCAGATCAGCCTCTTACTTGACCACTCAGCCAAGACCATTCAGTCCCCTACAACGGAGCTACCTCGGCATCTTTCAGCCGAGCCCCGGGTATTCGTTGATTTTTTTTTCCCAGTCAAGCCCCCCTACCCAGTACCTTTCCATTGCGTGGGCAATTCTCCTGGCATCTTTCAGCCAGCCCCCTCACCCAGCATCTTTTGACTGGGTGGGAATTCCTCTGTATCTTTCAACCGAGCCCCACTCAGTGTCTAGACCGTGAGTGGGTATGCCCTGGATGTTTCACCAGGGGCCCCTCTTAGTATTTTCCTCCTAGGAGGGGGCAGGTAATCTGCTCCTATTTGCTATTGATTTCAGCTGTTGTCTTCTTACTCCTGGAATATTTTTCTTTTGTGGAACCACTACTTATTTATGTCTTCCTACTAACTGGACAGGAACATGCACCCTGGTATATCTGGCCCCAGATATGTCTATTGCTCCTAACATTCAAACCCTTCTTATCCCACTAACTCATAACTGACCCAGATGGGCAATTCAATTCATTCCTCTATTAATCGGTTTCGGAATAGCCACTGGGATTGGGAGAGGGACTGCTGGACTCACAACCTCTTTAAATTACTATCAAAGCCTTTCTAAAGACCTCAGTGACAGCCTAGAAGAAACAGCTAACAGCCTTATCACTGTCTGAAACCAGCTAGATTCCCTCATAACCATGGTCCTCCAAAACAAAAGAGGATTAGACTTCCTCATAGCAGACAAAGGAGGGCTATGCCTATTTTTGGAGGAAGCCTGCTGATTGTACGCCAATAAATCAGGCAGTGTAAAGGAAGCAGCAAGAAATAGGGGACACCAACACACCAGTAATTCATGGGAAAACTGGTAAAGTAATTGGAATTGGATACCTTTTCTAGGCTCTCTCCTTCTACTTACCATTATTCTAACTTTAAGTTCAGTTCAGTCACTGGGTCGTGTTCGACTCTTTGTGACCCCATGAACCACAGCACGCCAGGCCTCCCTGCCCATCACCAACTCCCAGAGATTACCCAAACTCATGTCCATTGAGTCGGTGATGCCACCCAAACATCTCATCCTCTGCCGTCCCCTTCCTCTCCTGACTTCAATCTTTGCCAACATCAAGGAAATGACTCATCTTTCCAAATGAGCTCTTTGCATCAGGTGGCCAAAGTATTGGAGTTTCAGCTTCAGCAACAGTCCTGCTAAATAACACCCAGGACCGATTTCCTTTAGGATGGATGGGTTGATTCTCCTTGCAGTCCAAGGGACTCTCAAGAGTCTTCTCCAACACCACAGTTCAAAAGCATCAATTCGTCAGTGCTCAGCTTTCTTTATAGTCCAACTCTCACATCCATATGCAACTACTGGAAAAAACATAGCTTTGACGAGATGGACCTTTGTTCACAAAGTAATGTCTCTGCTTTTTAATATGCTGTTTAGGTTGGTCATAACTTTCCTTCCAAGCAGTAAGTGTCTTTTAGTTTCATAGCTACAGTCACCATCTGCAGTGATTTTGGAGCCCCCCAAAATAAAATCAGCTACTGATTCCACTGTTTCCCCATCTGTTTGCCATGAAGTGATGGGACCGGATGCCATGATCTTAGTTTTCTGAATGTTGAGCTTTAAGCCAACTTCTTCACTCTCCTCTTTCACTTTCATCAAGAACCTCTTTAGTTCTTCTGCACTTTCTGCTATAAGGGTGGTGTCAATTGCATATCTGAGGTTGTTGATATTTCTCCTGGCAGTCTTGATTCCAGCTTGTGCTTCATCCAGCCTGGCATTTCTTATGATGTATTCTGCATATAAGTTAAATAAGCAGTGTGACAATATACAGCATTTGCATACTCCTTTTCCTATTTGGAACAAGTCTGTTGTTCCATGTTCTAACTGTTGCTTCCTGACCTGCATACAGGTTTCTCAAGAGGCAGGTCAGGTGGTCTGGTATTCCCATCTCTTCAAGAATTTGCCACAGTTTACTGTGATCCACACAGTCAAAGGCTTTGGCATAGTCAATAAAGCAGAAATAGATGTTTTTCTGGAACTCTCGCTTTTTCGATGATACAGGAATGTAGGCAATTTGATTTCTGGTTCCTCTGCCTTTTCTAAAACCAGCTGAAACATCTGGAAGTTCACGGTTCACATATTGCTGAAGACTGGCTTGGAGAATTTTGAGCATTACTTTACTAGCGTGTGAGATGAGTGCAATTGTGCGATAGTCTGAGCATTCTTTGGCATTGCCTTTCTTTGGGATTGGAATGAAAACTGACCTTATCCAGTCCTGTGGCCACTGCTGAGTTTTCCAGATTTGCTGGCATGTTGAGTGTAGCACTTTCACAGCATCATCTTTTAGATTTGAAATAGCTCAGTTGGAATCCCATCACCTCCACTAGCTTTGTTCATAGTGATGCTCTCTAAGGCCCACTTGACTTCACATTCCAGGATATCTGGCTCTAGGTGAGTGATCACACCATCGTGATTATCTGGGTCATGAAGATCTTTTTTGTATAGTTCTTCTGTGCACTCTTGCCACCTCGTCTTGATATCTTCTGCTTCTGTTAGGTCCATACCATTTCTGTCCTTTATTGAGCCCATCTTTGCATGAAATATTCCCTTGGTATCTCTAATTTTCTTGAAGCGATCTCTAGTCTTTCCCATTCTGTTGTTTTCCTCCATTTCTTTGCATTGATCTCTGAGGAAGGATTTCTTATCTCTCCTTGCTATTCTTTGGAACTCTGTATTCAAATGGGTATATCTTTCCTTTTTTCCTTTGCTTTTCACTTCTCTTCTTTTCAAAGCTATTGGTAAGGCCTCCTCAGACAGCCATTTTGCTTTTTTGCATTTCTTTTTCTTGGGGATGATCTTGATCCCTGTCTCCTGTACAATGTCACAAACTTCTGTCCTTAGTTCATCAGGCACTATGTCTAACAGATCTAGTCCCTTAAATATATTTCTCACTTCCACTGTATAATCATAAGGGATTTGACATAGGTCATACCTGAATGGTCTAGTGCTTTTCCCCACTTTCTTGAATTTAAGTATGAATTTGGCAATAAGGAATTCACGATCTGAGCCACAGTCAGCTCCCAGTCTTGTTTTTGCTGAATGCATCTTTTTTCAAAATTTCTTCATGACCACTTTTAAGCCTTCACCAATTGAACTATCCATGAGTTACTTCTGACTACTCAGGTTATCAAGAACTTCCACTCCACACAAATCCCCATGACCTGCATTGCAGCCTTTTCTTATCTTACCCCCATGACACCCCTGTCCCACAGGAAGCAGTTACAGAAGACTGACCTTCAGCCCTATCCTAAATCAAACGGCTGGAATGATAGGGCCCACATGGGGGCTCATTGATAAGATGGATCGTTATGTCGACCTCACAGACAAAGAATAAATCACAGTGATCTGTGAGCATGATCAAATTGCCCAGATAGCATCCTGTTATCTCACTGACGCCTGTCTTCTCAAAGCTGTGAGACCACCAGATTCCAGACCTCTGGCTACATGACCATCCCTTCAGAGATCCGTCAGAAAGGGAGAATGCTGGTTCTCCTTAAGAGCGGGTCAACCTCTCTTTTCCCTCTAATAAATTTCTTTTTTTGTTTGTTTCTTGCCTGACTGCCTTGCTTGCTCTTTTTTTTTCTGCACACGCCTTAGAGTTGGCAGCCATTTTAGTGGCAGCCTCTCCATCCACTAGAGGCAGAGAAGGGACACTTGAAGCAGAATCTCAATGGAACAGGAGGATGAGGAAGGTACGAGAGAGGGTAATGTCTGAATCTTACTGTCGATCTTCCCAGTGGAGGGTCTCGAAATAGGCAGGAAGGGGAGTGCCTTTTCCTAGGTACCAGAGCCCAATCCAGGTCTGTTTCTGCCCCATTCTGTGCTATGGCAGCCCTGTATTGAATCCTTCCTCTGTGAAGTCTCAGGGCATGAGCTCCACGTGATATCAGTCCACGGGCTAAACAGGCACTGGAGCTGTTCATAGGCCAAGAGACCTAGGCAGTAGATGGGAGAATGACTTCCACTCTGCAGATTGACAGACTGGGGAAACTCTGAGGGGTACATGGCTTGTCCAGGGCCACATGACTTAATGAGAAGGAGCCTGGTCTGAAAGCAGCTGTGTCCTCAGAGCTCAGGCAATGTCTACACCCAGGCCTCCCTAAGGTTGTGGGGTGGGCTGTGTGGGTGTTCCTGTGCCTGCACATGGCCAAAGGAGTGGTTGAAGAGAGGTTCCCTTGGGGAGCTTTGTGTAAGGGACCACGGCAATGAACCCCAGGAAATGATGTCACTTCCCGGCAACAGAACCCAACAAAACCCGGAACCCGGGTATTCAGGCCTCCAGAGTGGAGAGGAGCCCCCAGCCAGATCACTTACTGCCAAGATGTTCTGCTGTTTGCCCCTGCCCAGAGGCTGGGGCCTCAGGAGAGCACACAGGCAGGGTATGTGTGAACGCAGTCAACGCTGGCTCCCCCGAGAGGCCTCTGGCCCTTTGCCCAAAGGAACAGAAAAGTAACACGGGGAGCCCCAGGCTGGGGCAGGACACCTCTCCCATCCCACCTGGAAACAGTGTGTCCTTTCCCTGTGTGTGTGGATGGGGGTTTCTTGGGGTGTGTCTGCCTCAAGCAAGCCGAGGCGGATGTGGGGTCAGAAGCCTGTGGGCCGGTTGTGTCCACACCCCAGGGGAGAGCAGGCTGGGCGGGATGAGGACAGTGCAGGCAACACCAGCCGCCCAGGCTGACCTCACACCCTCAGGTGGGTTTCCATTCTCCCGGGTAGGCATCTGAGCAGACACACGTCTCTGTTCGTTCTGGGAGCAAAAGTTTGAGTAGGCAGAAGCAACAGCCATACTGACCAGGCCCAGCTCGGAAAACTCCAAGCAGGGCTGGCTGATGGTCATTGTCATTGCAGAGCTTCCCACTGGATATGGCCGATGAGGGGGACACCCCATCCACCTCCCCGAGGGAGGGGTTGGAGCACCACCCCCCACCCTTGAGGCCCAGTGCAGCCTCCAGGTGAGCAAGCCCACAGAGGGTTCAGCCCAAATGGGAATGAAGAGGAAGCGGGGAAGGCCTGCTTCCCACTCACCACCCAAGACACAGCCGGTGGCCCAGTCTCAGGCTGCCATGGAGCTCAGCACACCCGGTTCCAACCCAGAGCACTGAGAACCTCTGCCTCTGAGGCAGCAGGAGGACCAGGAGCCTAACACGGTGAGCACAGAGGTGACGAGGTGCTGGTGCATGTGTGTGTGGGGAGGAGGAGTCCTGAGCTACACAGGAGGAGTCACCCAAAGCTGGTGCTGGGCCTGGAGAAAAGGCTGGCCTCAGACCATTCGCTTGGTGGACTGCAGTCAGGACGACATCCTATTGTGACTTCCTAAACTGAGAATTGTCTCAAAAGCTCAGGGTAGAATTGTCTCCAGAGAGGCAAAGGGCAAAGGCAGGCCTGTGGGTAAACTTTCCTTCTCTAACAGCTCCAGCACCAGCCCCCAGTTTCAACCAGGCTCCACTTCACAGACCTGTCCCTACAGAAGTGGTTGCTACATGTCCAGGACTCAGGGATCCACTGAGGGGAGATTGAGACCTGAGACATGCCTTCCCATAGACACCAGGCCAACTGGGTATTGGCCAGCACACTGGGAAGACCAGATCTCTGTGCAAGCAGGACCCCCAGGCCCAGGCACCAATGCTCCAATCCCCGGTGGAGAACCTCCACCTCCACCTACATGTTCAGTTATGCCTGCCCCTGCTCGGATTTTGGCAGGAGAACCTGAGTCAGGGGATAAGAGAACACCTCTGAAGGGAGAGCCTTCCCTGGTTTCTGCCCAAGACCCAGATTCCCACGATGACGGACCCACCTCTGCAAGGAGAATGGGCCCCTGCTCTGGACAGAGACCCAGAGCCCTTTCCAAATTTCCATTTCTGGAAACACCGTGTCCAGGGGAGGGTTTGGCTTTGCAACCTCCATCCCTCTCTGCCCCCCGTTGATGCCATCAACTAGCTTTCTACCCAGTGGAGGTTGAATTCGCTTCCCCTGAGCTTCTTTTCATTCAGTTTTTCTGTATTTTATTTTCTTGATTTATATTTTGTTTCTCAGAGATTTGTGTATTTTTCCCTTAAATTTTTAATCAATAAAATTGATGTTAGGTCGTACATTTCTGGAACATTAAGGACCTTCACAATCCTCTGCAACCAACACCACTTTCTAGCTTGGGAACCTTTCATTCTCCACAACCAACCCTCCCTCACCCCCTGCAAATCCTGTATTCACCTCAAGCACTCCCTGTTCCTCCCTTGCCCCTGACAACCTTTAATTCTCTCATATCTCAGTGTCTTCCCATATTCTGGATGTCTCCAGTTAATGCCTATCAATGAAATCATAGAAAAGGTGGTTTCATTAGACAACCCACATATTTTAAGACTAGACTTGGGACTTCTTGTTTTTTATTTCCTTTAAGGCAGCCTTTGTGTATCAGAAAGGGCAGTGCAGGTGATTTCAAGATGTCATCTGCAAAACGAGGCCCTTTTGGCAACTAATCTCCAGGTAGGCATTACTGTTGTGTGATGTCTCAGCCAGAAGAGAAATGCTGAGCTCTTCCTCAGGCACAAACAAAGTCACAAAAAGAAGCCAGGAAAGAGAATGGACAAAAGAGAGCACACCAACAACCAGAAACAATGAGGTTGTCTCAACTTCATGAGACAAGGCTAGAGAACGACCCAACAACCTTGTGGCCCAAACACACTCTTGAAAATCAATGTTCAGTAAAGAAGAGAAGAAAGCTGTGAAGTTGCGAGGACAGGCAATGCACGTGGCCAGTGTAGCCTAGTCCTACAAGTTAGACCTGAGAGTTCTAGCCTAGGAGCCCTGGCCTAGAAGTTGCAAGGAGAGGCAGTGCACATGGCCTGACTACTCAGATGAGGGTACACACCAAAGAAAACCCTTTGGAGAGAGCAGGGCCAGTCATCACCGTGGTCTGTGTCTGGACTGGTGAGAGCCTGCCCTGGGTAGCCCACGATGGAACAGAGTCTCTGGCATGCCCACTAAAGAGCTCTCTGTGCAGGACCTTCAAGGGGCCTCAGGTGCATCTCTTTAGGAGCAGTGGTGGATGTCATATGGGTTCTCACTTCACTTGCAGTGCAATGGTTCCTGTCACTGTAAACGTCCACCCTGGGTGACCAAAAAGCAAGGGCTCAGAGGCTCCTGAGAGACTAACTCCTTTCAGCTGAGCACAGAGCTGGATCATCACTGGGATGCCTGTGGCCTGGGGCTCCCAGAGGGGAGAGCAGCACTCGCCCCACCGTGTGGTCACTGCTGGAAGTGCAGGCTGCTCCTCACTCCCCCTTTCCAGTGTCCCTGAGGGCAGAACAGTGTGATTCTAACCAAGGTGGAAATTCAAATTCAGATGCAACCAAACTTCCCATAAGGTCTCCTAAACAACTCAGGAACAGGGAATTGGAAATTGGAGGTGATGACATGAATGGAGATGGAGACTTGTCACCTTACACTGAGTTCACTTCCAGTTACACCTAGACAAACTTTCCATGAAAACTTGCACAAATCTAGAAGAACAATGAGCAGAAATTGGACATGTGCTCTGAGTCTTCACACACAAACCTAAAAGGCAGTCCCCCCCCAAAAAAAAACAATCCAGAGAATACAGTGGACTTTGCAAAATCAAAGATATCTACTGTTGGAAAGACCTTATTACAAAAGCTAAAGACAGGTCATACATCGCGAGACAAATAAGTGGAAACACAAAGCTTATCAAGGATGTGTCTCCAAACAGACAAAGAACACCAACACAACAAGCCTGTGAAACCTAGGGAAAGGTCTGAAGGGACACCAGTCCGAGGAGGACACACACAGAGTATACTGGATGATGTCCAGCACTGAGGGCCTGAAGAAACAACAGTCTAGTTGCACTCCCTCAGTCCTGTGTGACCCTGGATGAGGCCTCCGTTTCCAGGTGGCTTTGAGAGATGGACAGGGAGGAAGGGGAAGAGAAATCAGTTGCATCTCTAATACTCACAGAAAAGTTTTCCAATGAGAAGGGAATTATCACCCCCACTGACAATGCCATTCACTGAAGTGATACGCACGAGTCCATCGAACCCAAAAGGGAAGGAAGGACCTGTTCTCACAAAAGGGCAAGAGATGGAAGAAAGAAGATCAAGCCCACACAAATCACTGGAAAGATAAGCTGTGCTCATGGCTTGAAAGAATTCCGATTGGGAAAATGATGTCACAGCCCCACTAGGCAATCAATAGCTTCGATGCTATTCCTCCCAAAATGCCAATACATTTTCGCACCGAACAAAGAATTCCAAAAGGTGTATGGAGACAGAAAAGAGCCTAAAGAGTCAATACAATCTGAAGACAAAACCCTGATACGGATATCCAAGGTTGTGTTAAAGGAAATTAGACTACCAAACTAGGATCCTCAGGAGAGTATCGGAGAAGACAATGGCGACCCACTCCAGTACGCTTGCCTGGAAAATGCCCTGGATGGAGGAGCCTGGTAGGCTAAAGGCCAAGGGGTCGTGCAGAGTCAGACATGACTGAAGCGATTTAGCAGCAGCAAAAGCAGCAGCAGAACAGTATGCTATTCGAAATACAACAACACTCACAGATCCAGATCGATGGAATAAAGTTGAGAGTCCAGAAACAAACTCCAGCATCCATGGTCAACTCATCTC
Source organism: Giraffa tippelskirchi (assembly GCF_054371585.1). Classification (NCBI taxonomy): domain Eukaryota; kingdom Metazoa; phylum Chordata; class Mammalia; order Artiodactyla; family Giraffidae; genus Giraffa; species Giraffa tippelskirchi. Next base: position 10,874,970 of record NC_137288.1, on the reverse strand, counting down.
TGACACAGAAGGGGAGAATATCCAAATGGGAACAAGAAAGCCTCTTCAATAAATGTCCATAGGAAAACCAGACAGCTAAATCTGAAGAACACTATTGGTTTTGATCTCAGACCACCTCAATATCGGGGAAAATCCTCAACCTAAAGACTGATGTTATGAGATAGCTAGAAAGAAGCGTAGATCAAAGGCACCTTAACATCAGAGTCTCCTTGCCATTTGGTGCGCGGAGGTAGAAATGGGTCTCTTCAAGTAAGGGAAAGAGGGAACAAAGTACACCAATGGGTTTCCATCCAATGGAACCTCTTCACAACAGAGAAGCTAAGCACTCACAAATGCAAAAGATAGGAAACGGAAAATGAGAGACTCCTTGCAAGTGGTGTATCTGATAAGGGATTCTTAGGGAAAGAGACTAAGAATGCACAGCACTCAGATTCCAAGAAACACCACCACCACCCTTGACCCTTCCTCCATGACCAACTCCGACCTAAAGCCTTTCTCTCCCTGTAACCTATCCCTAAAACATAACCCTCATGTAATCATACACATGTGCATTCATAGCATCCATCCATCCACACACGAGAGACAATGAGGAAGACACAGACTGAATTGAGAAAGGAAAAAAGAGGGACACAGCCAGAGAGAGACATGCAACCAAAGAGAGGAAAGGAGTCGATTGTCCAGACTTTTCATCCGTCTATCTCCAAGTTAGAAGCAATGACAGTGCCCATCCACCCCAGAAGGGGGAAAAGGAGGGAAGGTTTGGAGAGTAAAAGACAAGAACGCAGGGAGCCATTAGAAATTCAGCCACCCACAGAAGCCGAGCTGGGACACTTGAACAGAATCTCAATGGAAACAGAGGACCAGGAAGTTTGCTACTCTTTTCTATAAGAGAGGGAGACCTTCGAGTCTTCCTTTCGGTTCACCAACTTGGATTCTGGGTCTCAGAACATTCAGGAGGGGGAGGGCCTTTCGCTGGGTACCACAGCACATCCAGGCCTCGTTCTGCCCCATTCTGTGCTAGGTCAGCCCTGGATGGAATCTTTCTTTCTGAAGTCTCAGCGCGCAAGCTCCACGTGACATGGGCCACAGGTGGAAAGGCATGGAGGTGCTCGTAGGCCGACAGACCTAGGAAGCAGATGGGAGAATGACCCCCACTCTGCAGATGGAGAGACTGGGGAAACCCTGAGGGGCATATGCTTGTCCAGGGCCACACCACTTATGAGAAGAAGGAGCCTAGTCTGAGAGCAGCGAGGTCCGCCGAGCTCAGGCCCTGGCTGCACCCAGGCCTCGCCAAGGCTGTGGAGTGGGCTGTGTGGGTGTCACTGTGCCTGCACATGGCCTAAGGGAGTGGTCGAGAAGTCAGTAACCCAGAGATTCCCTTGGGGAGTTTTGGGGAAGGGACCTCAGCACGAACCCCAGGAAATGATGTCACTTGCCGGCAACAGAACCCAACAGAACCCGCAACGTGGGTATCCAGGCCTCCAGAGCGGAGAGGATCCCCAAGCCAGATCACTTGCTGCCAAGATGTTCTGCTGTTTGCCCCTGCGCAGAGGCTGGGGCCTCAGGAGAGCTCCCAGGCAGAGTGTGTGGGAACCCTGTCAACGCTGGCTCAGGGCCCCCTCGAGAGGCTTCTGGCCCTTTGCCCGGAGAAACAGAAAGGTAACACGAGGAGCCCCAGGCTGGGCCAGGCCACCTCTCCCATGCCACCCGGAAACACCGGGTCCTTTGCCTGTGTGTGTGGATGCGGGTTTCTCAGGGTGTGTCTCCCTCAAGGAAGCCCAGGCGGATGTGGGGTCACAAGCCTGCGGACAAATTGTGTCCACACCCCATGGGAGAGCAGGCGGGGTGGGATGGGGAGAGTGCGGGCAGCGCCGGCCGCCCAGGCTGACCTCACACCCTCAGGTGGTCTCTTTCCTCCCGGGTGGGGATCTGAGCAGACACACGTCTCTGACCCTTCTGGGAAGAGAAGTTCGAGCAGGCAGAAGCAGCGGCTCCACTGGCCAGGCCCAGCTCGGAAAACTCCCAGCATGGCTGGCTGGTGGTCACTGTCATTGCAGAGCTTCCCACGTGATGAGGCCGAGGACGGGGACACCCCATCCACCTCCCGGAGGCAGGGGTCAGAGCACCACCCTTCTGCCCGTGAGGCCCAGTGCAGGCCCCAGGTGAGCGTGCCCATGGAGGCTTCAGCCCAACCGAGGGTGAAGCAGAAGCGGGGAAAGCCTGCTGCCCAGATACCACCCAGGCTACACCCGGCGGCCCAGTCTCAGGCTGCCACGGAGCTCAGCACACCCGGCTCCGACCCAGAGCCCTGAGAACCCCGGGCTCTGAGGAAGCAGGAGGACCTGGAACCCAGCACGGCACAGCACAGAGGAGAGGACGCTTGGGCTCTTGCCCGGGAGTGTGTGGGGAGGGGCTGCTGAGCTAGACAGGGATGAGTCCCCGAAAGCTGCTGCTGGGCCTGGAGCAAGCGCTGGCCTCACACCCCCATCTTGCAGACTTCAGTACCAAAAGACATCCGACGCTGGGTATTCTTTGGGAATCTCTTGGAAGCTTTCTGTCCCGGTATACGCACATGCCAAGGCTGGTCTGTGGGCAAACTTTGCTTCTCTCCCAGCTCTAGCACTGGCCTCCAACTGGAACCAGGCTCCACTTTCCAGACCTGTCCCTACAGAAGTGGTGGCTCCAGGTGCAGGACCCAGGGATCCACCGAGGGGAGATGGAGACCTGAGATTTGCCCTCGCAGAGACACCAGGCCAGCTGGGTACTGGCCAGCACACTGGGCAGTTCGGATCTCCATGCCTGCAGGACCCCCAGCCCCAGGCTCTGATTTCCCACCCCCTCAGCGAGAACCTCCACCTCCACGTGCACCTGCACCTGCTAGGGCTTTGGCAGGAGAACCCGAGGCAGAGGAGGAGTCAGCCGTTCGGCAGGGAGAGCCTTCTGTGGCTCCTGAGCAACAACCAGACGCCCACGATGACTCACCCACCCCTGCAGGGAGAACGGGCCCCCGCTCTGGACAGAGACCCAGAGCCCTTGCCGGAAACACCATGTCCAGGGGAGCAGTCGGCTCTGCATCCCTGTCTGCTCACCATGGACGCTGTCAACTCGGTCCGCCCCCAGGGGACATGGAGTCCTTTCCCCTGAACTTCTTTGCATTTGGTTTGTTTTGAACTTTCTTGTGATTTTTTTTTTTTTTTATGGCTTCCTGTTTTTTGTTTTGTTTTGTTTTGTTTTGTTTTTGGTTAAGTTGGGATTAGTAAACTGTATCATTATTGTTGCAATTTGGGAACACTGTTGTGTAACTGTGGTGACGCTGTGTTACCATCACCACTTTGTAATTTCAGACCCGTTCGATCTTTATGCCCCACCTCTGAACAAATCCTGTATTCAAGGCAAGCAGGCCCTGTTCATCCCTACCCACGATCCTGAACACACTTTCATCTTTCCTTTCTTCATTTCTTCCTATATTCTGCGTGTCCCCAATCAATGACTATCAGTGAAATGACTGAAGGAGTTTTTTGGACTGCCCTCATACTGTAAGACTACATTTTAGAATTCTCATTTTTATGTCATTTGAACTAGCCTTTTATATCTGAAAGGACATTGTACTTACTTTCAAAATTTCATGTGCCATATGAAGCCCTTTTTTCAAGTGCCGTCATAATGTCCAGGTAGGCATTGCTGTTTTAAGTGTTACATCTCAGCCTGATGGCAGATGCTAAGCTCTTCTTGTTGCACAAGCTCAGAAAAAAAGCCAGAAAGGGAGCTGGAGAAACAATCCACCCCAACAACCAGGAAAGCGTTCCTCATGATAGGTTAGAAAATGACCCAACATCCTTGTGGCCCAGAAACCCTCTAGAAAATCAAGGTTCCATAAAAAAGAGAACACATGGGAAGGTTCAAGGAGAAGCAATGCCCATGGCCAGTGTAGTTTAGAGACGGCCTGACCGCTCAGAGGAAGACACGCACCAATGGAAACCCTCTGCAGACAGCTGTGTCTGTCATCCACTGGTAAGTGCTTAGTCTGATGAAAAAATGCCCTGGGCACCACATGAGGGAGCAGACCAGCTTCTCTTCCTCTGCCCCCACACCATCCACTCACGAAGGCTGCTCAGGTGTTATCATGCCCTGCCTGCCTGCCTGGCTCATCCATGAGCTGTGACCACCTCCAGGGCAGGACTCCACCTTCTCCTCTCTGTGCACCGTGAACCTGCACACAGTGGGCCTTCAGAAACTCAGGAGACTCTAGCAATTCCCTTCTAGCCAGAACCCTCCCCATGCATTAAAACCCCTGTGAATTCACTTTGGCTCAAGCACTGGTTCTAGAACCCTGGAAGCTATGACAGCCTCTACAGTGTGAAGAGTGAGGTCCCTTTTTTACAGAGCTTCTGATCTGTTGTTTCACTGTCAGCTCTGTCCGTCTGGTAGCAGCCAGGTGGGCCACACCATTGCAAAGGAGCATACAAGGTGAGTTTCATGGTGGGTATTGAAAGGACAGTGATGGATACAACGTGCTGCAAACTGAATGAGGGTCTCCACAATACTTGGAAAAGATCTGTTGCGTGCAAGTGGGGAGTAGGGCCCACAAGGTTCAAAGGAAGAGAGGTACTTGGGTGCAAAGGCCCTTGGCTGCTGTTGTAGCAGCTCCAGATGGCAGCTCGTGAACAGTGGACATCAAGTGAGGTCACATGAGTGGGACTCTGTAAATGTCTCAGAAAGCAAGAGAAAGGGGTTAGGGTGTGTGGCAATCTGGATGTTGTGGTGGGTTGAATGAAGTCGGTGCCCTTTCTCTCTTCAGTTCAAACTGCTTTTGTGAGTCTCAAAGCTACCAGATGGCATGTACCAAGTCAGGTGCCCACAGTAACCAGTGTGGGTTGGGTGCCTTAGCCCCTGTCCAAAGACAAGCCACATCAGCAGCTTCCCTGAGTTTACACGGCATGATCTGGGCATCCTGTTTGGGTACACACCTCCTTGCTGAAGCCACGTTATCCCCTTCTCTGAGCACCAGTTTCATCCTCTAGAATGAGGACATCGATTGCTTCCTTAGCACGTTGCTATCTTAATCCTGTGAAGACTAATTTGGGTTACCTGAGAATTAATATCTAGCCCTTAGAGATATCACCTGAATCCAGAATAACTTGAGTCTCTCAGTGTCATCTGGCATTTCTTCCCTGAAGCCACCCAAAACCCACACACTTGAATTTCCAGGGTCTCCACTTAGCCAGCTGGACAGAACACCCGGCGTGGTTCAAACAAGTTGACAGACAAGCAGCAGAGGACTCACAGGTAGACAGTGTCCATCGGTCTCAGGTGGAGCTCCGTGACCACAGCAGGAACCGGCGATCTCAACCCCTGGGCTCGGCAGCACACTCATTCTCAGGCCGGTGGCTCTGCCCTGACTCGTGAAGGAAGGTCACCAACAGCCCCAGGCTGACATCAGGCCCCTCCCACTACTGTAGACCTACGTCACCCAGCCCCACCCCTTCCGGCAGAAAGAGAGCTCCTCTTTCTCTTGATTCCAGCTTGAGGCCCAGCCCTGGACCCTGATTGGTTAATGTGACAGTCCTGAGCCAATCACAGTGGCCAGGGAGGACAGAACCCACCGATTGGCCAGGTCCAGGTCAGGTGACCATACTCTCCAGTTTATGTGGGAGCTGCTCATCGTATGTCAGGGGTGGAGACAGTGCAATGCCCCACAAGAAGGGCTGAGAGTCCAGTCACTGTGTCAATGTGCTCAGTGTCCTGGGATGTGCCTGCTCCTCTGTACACACCGCCTTGTCCTATGCAGACAAAATATTCATAACACAGCTCTTCCCTTTCCAAGCCCTGTTTCAAGCACCCAGATTCAAGGGAGCAAGGCTTCCTGTTTTAAGATATGTTTGGAGATCTTCTACTAGTCTCTAGGTTTGTTTTTTGTGTCATATTAGAATAATTTATTTTGTCAAAAAACACCAGCGAGCAACATCACATGCTGCTCTGTGGTTTCAGGATTATTAACAGTTCTGAGTAGAGGACATGGCCCAGGGGCTTGCCAAAGGGAGTGAATTTTGTCCAAGGAAGCACCTGAGACACCAAACCACTGAATCCCTTAGCTGTACACCATGAACTAACAAATCATTAAAAATCAACAATACCTCAAGTAAAAAAAAGAAAAGAAAAGATACTTACTCATCAAAAATAGTTCTAAAATTTGTCAAGTTCTCCTTTCAAGTGTTGGTTCTTGGTATGTTTCTAATTGCTTTGGTGGTGTTTTGTGAGGTAGGGATCCAACTTCCTTTCCCAATGGATACTGAATAGTCCCAATGGGCTTCCCTTCTCCATTTACATATTAAGAAACATTTTTCAAAATCCTAAGTATTAAGAACTTCAGATCTTTGGCAATGTGTGGAGCACTCCAGAGGCAGGTGTCCTTTTCTGTGTCTTCTCCTTGCACGTCACCATTGCCAGTTTCTAGTACGCACAAGTACCTCCAGAAAGTTCTGTGTAGTGAACCATGCATGTTTCTGTGAGGACAGAGGATGTGAGCACAGAAGAGCGGCTGAGTCCATAGGGACCACTGACCATTCTGAGCAACCCCAACCTTAAGTCTGGCTGTGACTTCCTAAGGCAAGGTCTGTGTTTCTTCCTTTGTTGTCTGGCTGCTTACAAAAAGTTTGATGGGTTGAAACTTGGGTCTCTGGAACCAGCAGTGTAAAGATTAGATCCATAACCTGATCGTCCATTAATTTCTACCCTTTGGGCTCTCTTGAGCTGGTGGGGAGATATTTCTGATACATTTCTGGTAAAGGCCCGAAAGGCAGTCAGTCCTTGTGCTTCCCACCCCTTGCCTCGTCTGTACTTCTGTCATTTTTATCAATATAATTCATTTTCAATGCTCTTAGTCCTTGTGTCATTCTGACACTCAGGCACCTGTGGTTTAATAGACCTCCAGCTCCAGGGGGCTCTTTGCCTGGTGGAGACATGGAGAACTCTGCAAACAACACCACAACACACTGGAGCCTGGACCAGAGAGAAGGTTCTTCCCAGGAAGGCTCCATCCCTGCTGTGGGGAGTTTGGAGTTGTCACTTCTGATTGTACATCCCCCACGCTCTTGGTTCAGGCCCCACTCTGAGATCTGGAAAGGAGGTGGCTTCCCCCTCTGAAAAAAAACTAGTATTTTTTTTTTTTGCTTCGGTCCACATCCAGCCCCATCTGCTCCCCTGCTCCACACTGGACCCTCACCCACAGGTTGAGGAGAGCCCAGTTCCAGAAAAGTTTCACGCAAGGAGAGCCTGCTGGAGACCCTCCAACCCCCTGGTCTCAATAAGCCTTTCCTTTTAGTTTCACAACCCTGGGAGGAGGTACTGGTTTTGTATCCATTTTGCAGTTGCAATGGTTGAGCCTCAGGTCATTGTGTGATTTGCCCAGGATCACTCAGCATGTCAATGAGTGAGCTGGGATTTCAACCCAGAATTCCTGTCTCGGAATCCATGACTCTGTACAAGTCGTTGGGCTCCTGGTTTACATTGATTTCAAGGTATTTTATTCCTTTTGATCCATTTGTAAACGGGACTATTTTCTTCATTTCTCTCTCTGATGGTTCATATCCTGTTGTCTTGTTGAATTTAATAGTTCTAATAGTCGTTTTATGGTGGAGATTTTAGGGTTTCATGTAATATCAGGTCATAATCGAATAGTGACAGTTTTACATCTTCTGTTCCAATGCGGATGTCTTTTCTTTTCTTTTGTTCCCTAACTGTTCTGGGGAGGATTTCCAATACTATGTTGAATAAAGTTGGCAAAGCGAGCATGCTTGCATTATTCCTGATCTTTTGGGAAAACTTTCAAATTTTACCACTTAGTCAGATATTAGCTGTGGTCTTTTCTTATATAGCCTTTAGTATGGTCCATGTATAAACACTTTATTGAAAGTTGGAATGATATATAGATATTACACTTGATCAAGAGCTTTTTTTGCAACTATTGAGGTGATCATATGATTTTTGTTCTTTATTTTGTTTATATGTTGTATTGCATTGATTGAGTTACATCTGATGTCATCCTTGCATCCCTAGAAATAATTCCATTAGATTATAGTGTATGATGGAGGAGGCAATGGCAACCCATTCCAGTACTCTTGCCTGGAAAATCCCATGGACGGAGGAGCCTGGTAGGCTGCACTCCATGTGGTCGTTAAGAGTCGGACACGACTGAGCGACTTCACTTTCACTTTTCCTTTCATGCGTTGGAGAAGGAAATGGCAAACCACTCCAGTGTTCTTGCCAGGAGAATCCCAGGGACAGGGAGCCTGGTGGGCTGCCGTCTATCAAGTCACACAGAGTCGGACACGACTGAAGCAACTTAGCAGCAGCAGCAGCATAGTGTATGATTCTTTTAATGTATACTTGAATTTGGTTTGCTAATATTCTTTTTGGTATTTTTGCATCCATTTACACCATGGTCAGGCTTCTCTGGTGGTTCAGATGTTAGAGAATCTGCCTACCATGCAGGAGATCCATGTTTGATCCCTGGGTCAGGAAGGACCCCTGGAGGAGGAAATGGCTACCTGCTCCAGTATTCTTGCCAGGAGAATTGTTTGGACAGAAGAGCCTGTCAAGATACAGTCCATGGGTCACAAAGAATCGGACACGACTGAGTGACTAACAAACACAAGGGTCCCTCTTGACATTCTTTAAATTTAAAATGTTATTTAACTGAAAAAGTACAATCAAAGGAAAAATTACACAAATAAAAGAGTCTTTAGAACAAAATGACAATAAAGCATTACAGATGAAAAAATATTCCAAATAATGACTTTTCATAAGAATTTTAGATCTTCAGAGGAATTCTCTTTAAACTGAATTTAACATGAAAGGTTTAATTTTAAATATAAACTATTCTGGTATTATATTTCTATGATGAGACTGAATTTTTTCTAATTTACGTAAGATATTAGGGAAAAGGGTGTAGCGATTAAAATCATATTTCAAAATCATTTAAGGAATAAGCACTAAAATATATTGGGAAAGTAGCTATAAATAGAAGATGATCTCATACAGTTTAGACGACAGTACAGACGTATTGAGTGAGTGTTTCCAAATTTATTTATTTTTAATTGAGGAATAACTGCTTTACAATGTTTAGTTGCTTTCCCTCATACAACAACATGAGTCAGTTGTAAGTATATATATATATCCCCTCTTTGGTGAGCCTCCCTCCCACCTCCCGCCATCCCACCCTTCTAGGTCATCACAGAGTACTGTGTTGGACTCCCTATATTATATAGCAACTTCCCACTAGCTACCTATTTTACATATGGTACTGGCTATGTTTCCGTGCTATTCTCTCAAATTGCCCCACCCTCTCCTACCATAGCTAGGCAGACAAGTTTTGCCTTTGCATCTGTGTAACTATTTCTGCCTTGGAAAAAAATTCACCAGTACCATTTTCCAAGATTCCATATGTATGCACTGGTATATTATATTTGTTTATCCCTTTCTGATTTAGTTCAGTCAGTATCAATGGCTCTAGATTCATCCGCCTCAGTTAAACTGACTTGTATTTGATCCTTTTGAGAGCTCAATAATATTCCATTGTGTATATGTTCCATAACATCTTTATCCATACATCCGCCGATGGACATCTTGGTTGCTTCCATGCCCTGACTGTGTAAATTGTGCTTTAATGAACACTGGGGTACATATGTCTTTTTTCAATTATTATCTCAGGGTGTATGTCCAGGAAGGGATTGTTTGGTCATATGATAGTTTTATACCTAGTTTATAAAGAAACCTCCATAGAGTTCTCTTTAGTGGCTATATCCATTTCTATTCCCTCAAACAGTGCAAGAGGCTTCTCTTTTTCCCATTTCCTGTCCAGCATTTATTGCTTGTAGAATTTCTGATGATGGTCTTTCTAACTGGCATGACATGATACCTCATGAAGTTTTGATTTGTATTTCTTTAATAATGGGCAGTGTTGATCATCTTTCATATGCATATTGGCCTTCTTAATGTCTTCTTTGAAGAAATGTCTGTTAAAGTATTCTGCTTACTTCTTAATTGGTTGTTGGTTTTTCTGATATCGAACTGTATGATCTACCTGTAAGCTTTGAGATGAATCACTTTTCAGTTCTTCGTTTGCAATTATTTCCTCCCATACTGACAGTTGTCTTTTCATCTAGTTTATAGTTTTCTTTCCTTCCTGCTTAAATAGTTTGAAGTTTAGCTAAATGCCATTTGTGTTTTTTGTTTGTTTGTTTGTTTTTATTTCTATTACTCTAGGAGGTGTGTCAAAGAGGATCTTGCTTTGATATATGTCAAAGAGTGTTCTGCCTATGTTTTCCTCTAAGGTTTTATAGTTTCTGGCCTTACACTTAGGTCTGTAATCAATCTTGCATTTACTTTTGTGTATAGTGCTAAGAAGTGTTCTAATTTGATTCTTGTACATATAGCTGTCCACTTTCCCCAGAACCACTTATTGAAGAGGCTCTCTTTTCTGTCTTTTATCCACATTATATGCATGCCTCCTTTGTGAGAGAAAAGGTACCTATAGGTGCATGAGTTTATCTGTCAGCTTTGTATCTTGTTCAATTGGTTTCTATTTCTGTTCTTGTGCCAGTACCATACTGTCTTGATGACACTCGCTTTGTAGTATCGTCTGAAGTCAGAAAAGTTGATACCTCTAGTTCCACATTTCTTTTTCAAGATTGCTTTGGCCATTAGGGGTCTTGTTTTTTCTCATACAAATTATTAAATTATATGTTATAGTTCTTTGAAAAATGCCATGGGTAATTTGGTAGAGATGAATTTAATCTGCAGATTTCTTTGGGTATTACAGTCATTTTCACAATATTGATTCTTCCAGTTCGAGAACATCATATACCTTTCTGTTTGTATCATCTTTGATATTTTTCCTCATGCAGCATTCCTTGCTGCATACACATGTTTTGTCTCTTTAGATAGGTTTATTCCTAGGTATTTTATTTTTCTTGCAGTTGTGAATGATACTGTTACCTTAATTTCTATTTCTGATTTTTTATTGATGTTGTATAGGAATGCAATGGATTTCTGTGTATTAATTATGTGTCTTGTGCTTTACTAAATTCATTGAGTAGCTCTTGTAATTCTCTGGTTGTATCTTTAGGGTTTTCTATAGAAACAGGTCATCTGCAAACAATGAGAGTTTTACTTCTTGTTTTATAGTCTGGATTGTTTTTATTTCTTTTTCTTGTCTGATTGCTCTGGCTATGACTTACAAACCTATATTGTATAATAACAGTGAGAGTAGGCACCCTGGTCTTGTTCCTGATCTTAGAGGAAATACTTTCAGGTTTTAACCATCAGGAATAATGTTTGCTGTGAGATTGTCTTATATGACCTTTATTATGTTGAGGTAGGCTCCTTCTGGAGCCTATTTTCTGGAGCATGCCCATTTTCTGGAGTTTTTTTTTTTAAATCATAAATTGGTGTTGAATTTTGTCAAAAAACTTTTTCTTCTCCTACTGAAATCATCATATGATTTTTATCTTTCAATTTGTTAATATAGTGTATCAAATTGTTTGATTTGCATATAGTGAAAAATTTACACACCCTGGGATAGCCTCCACTGGGACTTGGTGTGCCATCCTGTTAATGTAGCATTGTTTTTTTTTTTTTTTCTTCTAGTGTTTTGTTCAAGATTTTTGTATCTATGTTCATCAGTGATATTGGCTTTTTATTTTCTTCTTTGTGTGGTATTTCTGTTGGTTTTGGTATCACCATGATGGCAGTCTCACAGAATGAGTTTGGGAATTTCCCCTGCTTGCAGTTTTAGAAAGACTTTGATCAGGATGGGTGTTAGCTCATCACTAAACCTTCGATAGCATTCACCTGTGAAGCCCTGGGCTTTTGTTCATTGTAGACTTTTGATCACAGTTAGTAGTGGTTGTGATTAATTATTCATATACAGAACTTGTGAAGAGTGTTAGTGACAGGCTCACTCCCAAGGAAAAATGGTTCCAATTTACACTTCACATCCCAAGAGAGGCACTTTGTCTTCAAAAGGAAAGTATTTAGTCATAAAAATAAGGACAGTTTTATCTGCATGCCACCCATGAGTTGTGACATAGTGATCACATATTGAAATGATAATATTTTGTGTATGCTGGATTAAAATATGATTTGAATATTAATTTCAACTGCTTCATTTTGCTTTTTAAATGTGGATACTAGAAAATTTAAGATTTTATATGGAACTTGAATTTGTAGTTCACATTACCCTCCATGGAAAGCTTTGGCCTAGAACGGAAGCCAGGTCAAAGTGACCTAATGACCATCAGGCTGGGAGCTGGGCACACCTTTGCCCATACAGAGTTAGACTATCCCCATTAGAGCCATGTGTGATTGAACTGGTTGTGGGCGTATAGAATCCTTGAGTGTAGTTTGTCTTCACAAAATTTTCATCGTTTTTTTTTTTTTTTTTTTTGGTTCTGACCAAATCTTGGTGGTTTTTGATTGATGACCGAACAAACAGGCCTGGAGTGCATTTCCTGTTAAGTGTATCTGAGCTGGGGCTTCCCAGGTGACTCTAGTGGTCAAGAACCCATCTACCAATGTAGGAGACATTAGAGACTCAGGCTTGATCCCTTGGTCGGGAAGATCCTCTGGAGGAGGGCACGGCAATTCACTCCAGTATTGTTGCCTGGAGAATCCATGGACAGAGAAGCCTGGTGGACTATAGTTTATGGGGTCACACAGCATCAGACATGACAGAAGCGACTGAGCACACACACGTATTTGCAGTTGAATGATGACAGCAGATTGAGACATGTCAGTGGAGGCAGAATGGCGGTGGAATGAGGGTGAGTTGAGAAAGGTTCTGGTTTCTGAAGCTGTACTGTGTTGTCCTTTTATGTTCTTCTTTTTCTTTCTTTAGTTTTAAGATTGCATGTTGGTGGTGGCAGGACAATACTGATTGTGTTTGCTAGAAGATGTCCTCATTAATTTAGATTTTAGAGACCAAAATTAAGGAGGGTGCACTATGCAATATGGAATAGGCAAATGAATATTTCATCCACCAAGTTCAATCTCTGAAAGCCTCCTGACTTCTGAAAACTATTTACAGGGCTAAATTATTGGAGGAGGGACATCTTTCTGTAACTGCCAATATCTTAGACTCTCATAGTTTTGAACTAGGATTGAAAATCTCTTTGATCATTCACTCCCTTCCTCCCCTATACTCCCTAACCTTCTGAAGTTTTGGGAAAGTCAAGAAACCTTAGTGAGAGCAAAGTAAATACAAATTTAAGAGCATGTAGAGTCCAAGGGCTTGGTCTAAGATTTAATAACCTCACCACCACACAGTTCCATTTACAATCTCTAAGCCAACCACATCAACCCAGAGAGTCGGTTCTTGCTGCAGGATCCAACTTCTGTCCATTTCCACTTTTCCAAGTGGTCTCATCACCCGCTGATCATATTGCCACAGTGTCCCCCAGGTACCTTGTCACCAGGTCGAGGAAATGATCCCCAAGATGTCAGGCCAGTGGGAAGTTGCTGCCACTCACCTTAGCAGCTGGCAGTCTTGTAAATCTGGTGATAACTTCACTAACCCTCAGCCTTCCCTGACTCTAGGTCTTCTCTTTGGCATTGTTCTTGTTAATTTGAGGACTTCTGTAGGACACGTATGACACATGGCTCTTCAGAAAGAGGAGCTGATGTCCTTGGCTGGCAGAATGAGGCATGGGGCTGTGTGCCAGGCTCCATTTTCTGAGAAGGAGAATGCCTCACTTCTAGCTTCCTTGAGCTCTCAGGCCCAAAGGAGACAGACAAAGAGTGTAGAAATGGTGGTAGGTGCTGAGCAGGAAAACTATGTGAGAAGGTGTTGCTACTGGCTGTGTCCCGGCTCTCGTGGGTAGTCCAGGCTCACCTGGAGAGGGAAGAGTCGGACATGACTGAGTGACTGAACTGAACTCAACTAGGGCAACGGCATCTGGCTTAGAGTTCTTCCAGGTGAAGCTGGAGGTTTGCCAGAGGCTTATCCCCTAGAGAAGGGAATTCCACCCACTGCAGTTTCTTGCCTAGAGAACTCCATGGAAAGAGGAGCCTGGTGGGCTACAGTCCATAAGTTCACAAAGAGTTGGATATGATGGAGCATCTACCACCACCATCATACACAGTCATTGGCCCTTGTCCAAGACCAACAGGTCTAACTCCCCTCAGCCCCTGGCACCCTTTTTCTACTTTGTCTTTGCAGTAGACTTACATGAACACTTCATAGTGGAAACATAGAATGTCTGTCCTTTTGTGTCTTGTTTGTTTCACTTAGCATAGTAACTTCAAAGTTTACTCACTTTGCAGCACGTTTCAGAATTTCTTTAGTTGTTAATAATATCACATAGGTTCAACATCATGTACTATCTGGGAATTACAGATTAAAATCGTGACATATCACACCACAACTTTTAGGACTGCTAAACTCCAAATATATGATTAAACCAATCACTGGAGGCTGAGCAACAATAGGAACTATCCCTCATTGCTGGTGGTATGCAGGTACAGTCACGTTCTGAGGCAGTTTGGCAGTTCTTCCCCAAAGCTAAACAAGTCTCACCTTGGGATTTAAAATTCATGCTTTCAGTATTTAGGCAATTGCTCTGAAAATGCAAACAAGGATGTGATTATGCACAGCAGTTCTATTCAAAATGGCTATAAATTTTAAGAAATCATGATATCCTTCAGTAGATGAATGTGTAGGTAAATTGGGTTACATCCAAATCAAGGGGGTAAGAACACGTCACCCTAAGATATGTCTCTGACATAGGGTTATTTTGCTCTGTTTAATCAATAAAATAAAAGAAGAAAAGCTGAGTAGAAGTTGCCCTTTTTTATTTTAAGATGTATTAATTTATTTTTGGCCATGCTGAGTCTTCGTTGCTTTGAGAGGGCTGTTTCTAGTTTTGAAGGGTGGGGGCTACTTTTGTTGCATAGCACAGGTTCCTGGTGTGCAGGCTTCAGTAGTTGTGGTGCATATGTTTAGTAGCTGTGACTCCCAGGCTCTAGAATGCTGGCTCAGTAGTTGTGGTGGATGAGTTTAGCTACTCTGAGGCATGTGAGATGCTCCTGGACCAAGAATCAAACCCTATCCCATGCATAAGCAGGCAGATCCTTAACCAGTAGAACACCAGGGGAGCCCGAGGTTGCCCTTTTGTGAGTTACATTTACGTTTAGTAAGGAAGTCTCTGTAAGGGGATGTCCCTCTTTGCACCTGAAATAAGATAGTTACATCTCAAGGAACTCTTATCAATGAAGAGGTCCCGACATAAATCTGCAGTCAATCATATGCTTGTTTACTGTGCTTTCCATGATAACCAGCCATAACTGGCCTTCCCCTTTTCCCCAAGGTCTTTCATATGTTTTTAGCTGAAGACAGTATTTAAGGTGATGGCTTTGGTCACTACAGGAAGTGACTCAGCTTTCTTTGGCGTCTCCCCCATATGCAAGGGGTATACATGTTATTAAACTTCTGTTCTCTCCTGATAATTTGGCTTCAATTATGGAGAAGGAAGGCTCAACCAAGAACCAAAAGGGCAGAGGGAGATGGTGTTTCCTCCTATACACATGCAAAGGAATAATACTCAACAGTGGACAGGAGTCAAAAGTCAGCCCTTGAAAGACAGGGAGACATGTTAGATGCATATGGCTAAGTAAAAGAATCCAGTCTGAAGAGGCTGCACACAGTATGACCACATTGATGACATTCTTGGAAAGGCAAAGCTACATAGATGTTAAAACAGATCCTGGGGTGGGGAATTTGAAGTGATCCTTTAAATGGATTCCTGTAGATATGCATTTGCTAACCATGTAATTTCATATAGTCCAAGGGGTCAATCACGATCTATTCAAATTTACTTTTTTAGGCTACAGGAGTGCATAGAACGGAATGCCAAATACAACAGAATCTAACTGTATTAGAAATGCATGGAAAAACTTCATCGTAGAGGATGGGGAAAAGGTGCTGACCTAAATGAACTGTAGAAATGAACAGAATCTCTAGACTAAAGGCAAAATGGACCATACATAAGCAGTAGGCTTTGTTTTATGGAGTTGTTTCCACAGTGTGAAAGTGAAAGTCACTCAGTCCTGTCTGACTCTTTGTGACCCCATGGAATTCTCCAGGCCAGAATACTGGAGTGGGTAGCCTTTCCCTTCTCCAGGGGATCTTCCCAACCCAGGGATCGAACCTGGGTCTCCCACATTGCAGGTGGATTCTTTACCAGCTGAGCCACAAGGGAAGTGTAGTAGCTAACAATCTGAAACCACTGTTTATGTAATCTGGAAAGGTACAATGCACAGATAAATGGCAGATGGTGGGAGCCTGGTTCCTCACTGTGGGAGTGGAAGTTATGGATAAGCAAGGGGAGATAAGAGATATAGATAAGCCCTCCACATCCTAGATCTAGGCTTCCTTGGAGGATGGTGTGGGGAGTTGACTACCTGGGAAAATGCAGATCTTCATACCTGGAATGCCATGCAGATGTAGTACCCTCACACACTATCATTCCACCCACATTAGCTGGAAATGAGGTAGAAGAGAGGCCCCAGACTGAGAACCTGGAGGCTCTCCTATGTGGACAGACACTACAAGATGAAGACAATAGCAGGAGGGAAAAGGAGCTGATCCCTGTTAAGATAACAGATAAAAGACCACAGAGTCCTCATTCTCAAGGTCGAGGAAACCTTTTCCACTACACATGTGAAGACAAGCTCAAAAGGGTCAAAGGGCGAGAGGGAACCACCTTAGAGTCAGTAAGTGACATCAACTAACCTTAGGCTTCCTTGCTAGAACCTGACTTGGCTAAGATATGCACACACATGGGAAGAACCCTGAGATAGACCAAATGTGGACTCAGAACCAGGCAGAGCAAGATGACTGGCCAGAAAACTTGAAAGAAACACTGCATATAAGTGATTTAAGCAAGCACAATGGTGAAACCTCTTTCTGAGTGCACCATTTTGTCTATTCACACATAGTGTTTTTCGTCCTAATAAGCACTGTACTTGTTTCAATACTGTCTGCTTCTTTGCGGAAATTCATTTCTATAAAGCCACTCAGCCAGGGCCTGGTCAATGACAACTGGTCTAGCGGTAAGGATTTAATTCTTTCACTGTCATTACATGACTGCATTCTCTGGCTCAGAACAGAAATCCTCATTCAGACAATGCTGGCCAAGGCTGCCTAAGACCAAAAACACTCAGATTCTTTTAAGACATGCTCATGTCTCAGCAGATACAGGAGTAAGAGGGTCCTGCTACCCCAAAGCCATCCTGAAATCCAGGCCCTGAGAAGTGGAACCATGATGGCGGTGTCTGTGCCTCTGATCAGCAGGTGAAAAGGAGGATGTCCAGTCCTGAGGGCAGAGATTGCCTTAAATATGTGAGCCATGGTGCCCTGATGGAACTTATTCCTGGGGTGGACATGAGCATAACTACCTTGTTTCTTTTTTTAATCCAAGCCCCTCTGATGAGGCTAATGAAGGGCTAGGCCCAGAAAACTGGTGGTGTCACAAACTCTGACACAATAGCATTACAAGGAACAAGAGTATATGCTTCAGAACATTCTAAAATGAGGGCGAGAAGAGTGAAAATCAGAGAGGTGAACCTGATGAGCTTTTCCTACAAAGTGCACGTTTACACTCAGATTTCAGGGTTTTTTGTTTGTTTTGGGTTTGTTTTGGCCATGCTGCTTGCTGAATATCAGTTTCCCAACCAGGGATTGAACTCTGGTCACAACAGAGAAAGAGTCAAATCCTAACCATCATGCTACCAGGCAACTCTCTCATCATTGATTTTAGCTATCCCTCCGGCCACCCCCCAAAAGTGGACTTTTAGCAGCAACTAAGACACCATTTTTCAGAGTGCATCATGAAAAACGCTGGGCTAGATGAAGCACAAGTCAGAATCAAGATTGCCAGGAGAAGTAACAATAACATCAGATATGCAGATGACACCACCTTTATGCCAGAAAGCAAAGAACTAAAGAGTCTCTTGATGAAAGTGAAAGAGGAGAGTGAAAAAGTTGGCTTAAAACTCAACATTCAGAAGATTAAGATCATCACATCTGGTCAGATCACTTCATGTTAAATAGATGGGGTAACAGTGGAAACCGTGACAAATTTTATTTTCTTGTGCTCCAAAATCACTGCAGATGGTGGCTGCAGCCATGAAATTAACAGACACTTGCTCCTTGGAAGAAACTTTACGACCAACCTAGACAGCATATTAAAAATCAGAGACATGATTTTGCCAACAATGGTCCGTCTAGTCAAAGCTATGGTTTTTCCATAGTCATGTATAGATATGAGAGTTGGGTTATAAATAAAGGTGAGTGCCGAATAATTGATGGTTTTGAACTGTGGTGTTGAAGAAGACCCTGAGAGTTCCTTGGACTGGAAGGAGATCCAACCAGCCCATCTTAAAGGAAATCAGTAGTGCATATTCATTGGAAGGACTGATGCCAAAGCTGAAACTCCAGTACTTTGGCCACCTGATGCAAAGAACTGACTCATTTGAAAAGACACTGATGCTGGGAAAGGTGGGAGGAGAAGGGGATGGCAGAAGATGAGATGGTTGGATGGCATCACTGACGTGATGAACGTAAGTTTGAGTAGGCTCCAGGAATTGGTGATGGACAGGAAAGCCTGTCATGCTGCAATCCATGGGGTCGCAAAGAGTCGGACGTGACTGAGCCACTGAACTGAACTGTTTATAACAGTTTTACTTAAAATATCAAAACTTTGTGGGAAAAGAAGCAATTGTTCAACAGATGAACAGTTTATGTCTGAACAATTCAGAAGTAGCTTAATAAATGAATGAACTGCAGATACACTTAAAATTTGTGAATATCAAAACATTATGCCTAGAGATCAAAGATGACACAAACAGATGGAGAGATACACCATGTTCTTGGATTCAACGAATCCATATTGTGAAAATGACTCTACTACCCAAAGCAATCTAGAGAGTTGTAAGGTAGCATTTAACAGAAGGCTTCCCGTATGCTGTTTTCGGTCTTGCATAAATCCTTTGTTCCTCATTAGCACCTGAATGCAGGCGCTGGAGGAGGCCCACGGGGTTCCCGGAATAATAACAACTTATGCATCTCGTTCATATGGAAAGCAGCTTCTCCATACGGTGAAAAGCAGCCATTTACAACTCTCTTCCCTCCTGATATGGAAAGTAACTTTTACAATCCCCTCCCTTGAAAATGATTCTAGCCTCAAGCTTCCTGAATAACTTGTAAGATTTTTTTTTATCCCTGTCTCTGCTAAAAAGGGCTATCTTGTAAGTGAGTATATATGCTGCTGCTGCTGCTAAGTCGCTTCAGTCGTGTCCGACTCTGTGCGACCCCACAGATGGAAGCCCACCAGGCTCCCCCATCCCTGGGACTCTCCAAGCAAGAATACTGGAGTGGGGTGCCATTGTCTTCTCCAGAGAGTATATATATATGAATAAATGCCTTTGTTCTATCAGAACACTGGTCCCCATGTCTTTCCTCATTTTGTTCGCTCTTTCTCTCTCTCTCTCTCCCCCTCCCTTTCATGCTGCTTCCACGGAGTACAGGTGTCCACCATGTCGACTTACTTGCCCAGGCTTTCAAGACCTCTTCGAGAGAGTGCCCTGAGCCTACGTAGACAGTGTTAGCTCTTTGTCCGAGAGTTATATTGGCATACTGTGTAAACCAGGGAATATCAGCCTCTTTTCTTCCTTCTTTCACTTTCTTATCGGTCGACTCTGTACCCCCAAGTTCTGGTCTATTAAAGAACCACAACAGAGAGTCAATGGAATCCCTGTCAAGCTACCAATGGCAGTTTTCACAGAATTAGGACAAAAATTTTTACAATTTGTATGGAAACACAAAAGCTCCCGAATAGCCAAAGTCATCTTAAGGATGAGAAATGTATCTGGAACAATCAGCCTCCCTCACTTCAGACTATATCACAAAGCTACAGTAATCAAGATAGTATGGCATCGACACAAGAACAGAAATAAAGATCAATGGAGGCTGAAACATAGAAGAAGACTTTGATGTCTTCCAAAGAAGACATCAGTTCAGTTCAGTTCAGTTCAGTCGCTCAGTTGTGTCCGACCCTATGGGACCCCATGAATTGCAGCACGCCAGGCCTCCCTGTCCATCACCATCTCCCAGAGTTTACCCAAACCCATGTCCATCAAGTTGGTGATGCCATCCAACCATCTCATCCTCTGTCATCCCCTTCTCCTCCTGCCCTCAGTCCTTCCCAGCATTAGGGTCTTTTCCAATGAGTCAACTCTTCACATGAGGTGGCCAAAGTATTGGAGTTTCAGCTTTAACATCAGTCCTTTCAATGAACAACCAGTACTGATCTCCTTTAGAATGGACTGGTTGGATCTTCTTGCAGTCCAAGGGACTCTCAAGAGTCTTCTCCAACACCACAGTTCAAAAGCATCAATTCTTCAGCTCTCAGCTTTCTTTATAGTCCAACTCTCACATCCATACATGACCACTGGAAAAACCATAGCCTTGACTAGACGGATCTTTGTTAGCAAAGTAATGTCTCTGCTTTTAAATATGCTATCTAGGTTGGTCATAACCTTCCTTCCAAGGAGTAAGCATCTTTTAATTTCATGGCTGTAGTCACCATCAGCAGTGATTTTGGAGTCCCCAAAAATAAATTCTGACACTGTTTCCACTGTTTCCCCATCTACTTCCCATCAAGTGATGGGACCAGATGCCATGATCTTAGTCTTCTGAACGTTGAGTGTTAAGCCAGCTTTTTCATTCTCCTCTTTCACTTTCATCAAGAGGCTTTTTAGTTCTTCTTCACTTTCTGCCATAAGGATGGTGTCATCTGCATATCTGAGGTAATTGATATTTCTCCCGGCAATCTTGATTCCAGCTTGTGTTTCTTCCAGCCCAGCGTTTCTCATGATGTACTCTGCATATAAGTTAAATAAGCAGGGTGACAGTATACAACCTTGACATACTCCTTTTCCTATTTGGAACCAGTCTGTTGTTCCATGTCCAGTTCTAACTGTTGCTTCCTGACCTGCATACAGGTTTCTCAAGAGACAGGTCCGATGGTCTGGTATGCCCATCTGTTTCAGAATTTTCCACAGTTGTGATCCCCACAGTCAAAGACTTTGGCATAGTCAATAAAGCAGAAACAGATGATTTTCTGGAACTCTCTTGCTTTTTCAATGATACAGCAGATGTTGGCAATTTCATCTCTGGTCCCTCTGCCTTTTCTAAAACCAGCTTGAACATCTGGAAGTCCACAGTTCACGTATTGCTGAAGCCTGTCTTGGAGAATTTTGAGCATTACTTTATTAGCATGTGAGATGAGTGTAATTTTGCGGTAGTTTGAGCATTCTTTGGCATTGCCTTTCTTTGGGATTGGAATGAAAACTGATCTTTTGCAGTCCTTTACAGATGGCCAAAACCCATGAAAAGATGCTCAGCATCACTCACTATTCTGTCAGTACTAGAGAAATGCAAATCAAAACGACAAATGTGGTATTACCTCACACCAATCACAATGGGCATCAACAAAAATCTACAAGCAATGCAGGAGAGGATGTAGAGAAAAAGGAACCCTCTTGTGCTCTTGCTGGGAATGCACACTGATATAGCCACTATGGAGGGCAGTATGGAGGTTCCTTAAAAATCTGAAAATAATACTGCCATATGACACAGCAGTCCCACTACTTGACAATACCCTGAGAAAACCATAATTTGAAAAGACACATGCACCCTACTGTTCATGGGGTCACAAGGAGTCAGACAAGACTGAGCAACTAAGCACAGCATGTGTGTGTGTGTGTGTGTGTGTGTGTGTGTGTATGGAATCTAGAAAAATGGTACTGATAAATCTATTTACAGAGCAGAAACAGCATAAGACATAAAAAACGAACTTGTGGACACAGCAAGGGAGGGAGAGAAGTGGACGAACTGAGAGACTAGCATTGACGTATATACATTACCATGTGTAAAATGGTAGCTAGTGGAAAGCTGCAAATTAGCACAGGGAGCTCAGCTTGGTCCTCTAGGATGACCTAACATGGAATGAAGGGTGGAGGGAGGATCAATAGGGAGGGGTATATACACATACAAATGATTCATTCATTTTACAGCAGAGACTAATTCAGCGTTGTAAAATAACTATAACCCAATTAAAAATAAGGAAAAAGAAAGAACAAATGAAAATATGAATATCTGGCACTCCCCTGCTGGTCCAGTGCTGAAAATTCCATGCTCTTGATACAAGGATCCCAGATTCCTGTACTAGTCAGGGAACTAGATCCCACATGCTACAGCTGAGACCCAGAGCAACCAAATAAAAAACTAAATTAAAAAATACAAACATCGCAGACAGCATAAATAAACAAAATGTTATGCATATATTTCTAACGAAAGTTATAAAGAATGGGTCCATTTCCTTTTAAGGAAAAGGCTTGAACTTTTAGAGAAATACATTAAAGAAATTTAAATAAATTAAGGAAATTTAAAAACAAACAAAAAGCAACCGAAAACTTACTATGCCAAACAAAAGATGTCAGACATAAAGAAAAATACATGATCCAATTAGTATGAAATCCTAGAAAAGAAGAACTAATCTCTGGAGATCAGCAGATTATTGGATGCCTGGGGTTGATTGAAGTGGTTGGGAAAAGGACAAGAGAATATTTCGAGTAATGGATGTATTCGGTATCTGTTACATATGTAGGTAACCCTGAAACAACACAGGTGTGAACTGCACAGGTCCTCTTACACCTGGATTGTTTAGATGAATGCATACTATGACATGACCCATGGTTTTTGAATCCACAGATGTGAAACTGAGGCTACAGAGGGCAGACTGTAAAGTGTAGACATAATTTTTGGCTACATGGAGGGCCTTAATACTGTTTTGCTTTCAAATAACTAAATTTTCTAAAGGGAATGGAGCTTAGAGGTATAAATTGTTACTATCATCTCCACCTGCCTACTTCCCATCTTCATGTTGGTATCTAAGAGATGCCTAAACCTCAGGCAAGTCCACAGCCATGAGTTGTCACTTCCCATCTGTTCCTCCAGGATTCTCCCCCATAGCCGTCACCGCTTCTTATTTCTCAGGCCCAAACAACAGTGTCATTCTTGGCTGTTTCATTTTCCACCTATTCCAGATATGAAGATATGCTGCTGCTGCTGCTAAGTCGCTTCAGTCATGTCCTACTCTTCACGGCCCCATGGACTGCAGCCTACCAGGCTCCTCCATCCATGGGATTTTCCAGGCAAGAGTACTGGAGTGGGTTGCCATTGCTTTCTCTGAACTGCACATGTAGATGGAATAAAATCAATCCAACAAAGTCAGTTCCAAGTGAACAGTGGCTCTAAATGGAAAGGTAAGAAAACCTGGAAGAAGACACAGGGGGATATCTTCATGATCTCAGGTAGGTAAAAATCCAAGGACAGGAAATCGTATCTGCTTTGTTTATGCCACATCTCCAGTGTAGATGCCCAGTATTAACAGAAAGAACATAAAGGAAATTTCAACGCCGTTTGGAGATACCTACACACATGCAAGTACTAGAGTCATTTTGAAGACATACACTGTTCTTAATGATCAGATTGAATGTTAGAAGTGTCACTTCTTATTAGTCTAACATCTAATGCAATCCTAATTAAATAACATTCAGATTGATTTTCAGGATAAACTGAGTCTAAGCTTCACACAGAAAAACTGAGCAAGAATTCCTAAGGAAACCTCTGAGGGAGAAAAATCAGGTCAAGCGATGAGGTGTGATAAGGCCTACCAGGAGATGAGACAGATTTTAAAGCCATGATTATTATCATTTTGTTGAATAATCCAGGCTACTGTATAGTACAAGGTGCATTACTGGCTCATGAACCACCACTAAAAATACTGCCTATTCTTAAGGTTCTGACTTGTTAAGTGCCTCCCAATTCAGAGATCTCAGAAGTGTGAAGACACATGTGCCTTGTACTGGCCTTGTTGCATGGATTCTCACAGAGATGAAGAGAACAATGAAAAAGCCAGATATAGACTCCCAAATAATGCATAATTTTAGTAGAAGATTAACATAATGTTTCAGACAGTTGGGAAAAGGGAGATCTTTTCTTGACTGATAGTGAGAAAACTAGGTAGTCATCTAGGAAAAAATATTCTTCTCTCACACTTTATACACAGACACACACACCTCCTACAACTGGACCAAAGATGTGCAACCAAAAGCCAAGAGACAAACAGTTGTGTAGAAGCCAAGGGATAACAATTATTACATCCTCAGAATAGGAAAGGCCTTTCCAAATATGCAAAGAGTCTACAAGCCACACAAACTGATAATCTGACTGCATAAAAACGAAGCCCAGTGGTGAGGCCAACCCTATCACAGAACTGAAGTGCAAACCCAAAAGGTAAGATTGGAGGTAGGCTAGCCCCTAGCCCCAGCCCGTCCTGTTTTCAGAGTCCTCATTGTCCCCAGAACCCCACCCACATGGCTGGTGTTGTTCCAATTTATATGGGACCTCAGTCAGTTCCTAGAAGAAGAGGGTCACTTTATATAGAAAGCAGATTGAATGGTGTCCCCGAAAGATGTGTGCCCCAGAATCTGTGAAGGGATCTTGTCTGAGAAAAGGGTCTTTGATATCAATAGACTTGCTCAAGAAAGGGCTGGTACAAACCATCGATTTGTTTATTTTTTTTTCCAAGGAAGTGATATGTGAAGGGCAATAAATCAAAACTCAGTAAGTCAAGACATGTCTGCACTTAGTGTAGCCTAGAAGGATGCCTCGTTGTCCCCTAGCCAGTGACCTCACAGAACAGGGTTATCCAGCATTGCAACTTCGAAATCTCTTGGAGCTGGCCTGTGTTCTGCCTCCTCTAATGTCCTACAAGCTATTCTGCTTTTAAGGGACTCTTAAAGTAACAGCTCTATTGAGATAAAATTCATATTAACATGCAATTCATCCATTTAGAGCTTACAATTCAGTGGTTTTTTATTATATTCAAAAATAGCCATTACACTATGTAATTTCAGAAACTTTCATCACCTCAAGGTGAAAACCAGGGACTTCCCTGGTGGGCCAGTGGTTGAGAGTTCACCTTGCAATTCAGGGGACTCAGGAACTGGAATCCCACATACCATGAAGCTGCTGGGTCTGTGCACCACAACTGCTGAGGCCTGCACACTCTGGAGGCCATGTGACACAACTGGAGAGTCTGTGCACCACAGCAAGGGGTCTGGCAAAATGCAGTGAAGATCCAACATGCAGCAACTAACATTCGACGAAACCAAATCCTTAAAATTAAAAAAAAGAAACATCATACTTAAGAGTGTTTAAAATTTTAATATTTTTATAGAAAAAATTTTAAATTCTAAGGTACTCTACAATCAAAAGTTTCACACGTGATTTCACCTAATCTCCTATATTCCCATAATAACGTTTTTCTTTATCCCCCACCCCATATTATTCTCCCCACGACTATATTTTATAGATATATAAAATCGTGAACTCTGAAAAATAATTGCAAAACACACACACACACACACACACACACACACACACACACATTGATGCAATGTGCCATCTTAACAGGGCAGGGTGATCCTTGATTCCCCTAGTGATTAGTGAGGCTGAATATCTTTAACTTGTTGGACATTTGTGTGTCTTTGTTAAATGTGTATTTAACTATTTCGTGCATATTCCAAACAGGTTGTTTATGTTCGGATTTAGGAGTTCTCAATGTTTAAGGTATAAATCCCTTATAAGATGTGATTTTATTACACTAGACTTAATGTTGGGGTTGCTCGGCATGGTCAGTGGTCACTATGAACTCAGCCCCTCCTCTGCGCTCACATCCCCTTTCCTCACAGAAACATACATGGTTCACTACAGAGAACCCTCTGAGGCACTTGTGTACTAGAAACTGGCAATGGCCAAATGCGAGGAGAAGACACAGAAAAGGAAACCTGCCTCTGGGGCACTCCACAAACTGCCAAAAATCTGAAGGCCTTGCTACCTTAGATTTTGAAAAATGTTTCTTAATATGCAAATGGAGAGAGGAGGCCCATTGGGGCTATTTTGCATCCATTGGGAAAGTAAGTTGGACCCCTGCCTCACAAAACATAACCAAAGCAATTAGACACATAGTAAGAACCAACACTTGAAGGGAAAACTTGATAAATTTTACAATTTTTGATGAGTGAATATCTTTATTTTTACTTGAGGTAGTATGGATTTTTAAAGATTTGTTAGTTTAAGGTGTACAGCAAAGTGATTCAGGGATTCAGTGTCTCAGGTGCTTCCTTGGACAAAATTCACTCAATTTGAGGGGCCCCTGGGCCATGCCCTCTACTCAGAACAGACAATGATCCTGAAAACACAGAGCAGCATGTGGTGGTGCTTGTGGGTATTTTTTTGACTGAATCAATTATTCTAACATGACACACAAAAGAAGCCTAGATGCTAGGAGGGGATCTCCAAACCTATCTTCAAACAGGAGGCCTTTCTCCCTTGAACGTGGATGCATGAAACAGGGCTTGGGAAGGGAAGAGGTGTGTCATGAATATTTTGTCTGCAGAGGACAAAGCAGTGTGTAGCGAAGATGTGCAGGGTCGTCTCAGGACACTGAGCACACGGACACAGTGACTGGACTCTCGGCACTGCTCTTGGGGCATCACACTATCTCCACCCATGACACAGGGTGAGCAGCTCCCACGTGTCCTGGAGAGTATGGTCACATGACCTGGACCTGTCCAGGTGTGTTCCATCCTTCCTGGCCACCGTGATTCGCACAGGACTGAGGTGGTGACCAATTGGGGTCCAGGGGCACGCTACACGCAAAAATCAAGGGGAAGAGGGGCTCTAGTTCTGCCGGAAGGGGCGGGGCCAAGTGAGGTCAGGCTACAGCAGTGGGAGGAGCGTGAGGTCAGCCTGGGGCAGTTGGTGACCTTCCTACTCCCGTCAGGGCAGAGCCGCTGGCCTAAGAATGAGGGCACTGCCGAGCCCAGGGACTGAGAGCCCCGGTTCCTGCTGGGGTCTGGAGCTCCGCCTGAGACTTGAAGGAAGTCATCTGCCTGTGAGTCCTCTCCTGCTTATCTGTCAGCTTGTTTGAACCCCGCTGGGTTTTCTGTCCAGCAGGGTAAGTGGAGACCCAGGAAATGCAAGTGTGTGGGTTTTGGCTGGCTTCAGGGAAGAAATGCAAGGTGACACTGAGAGACTCCAGTCTAATCTGGATTCAGGTGATATCTCTTGAACGTGAAGTGAAAAGTCCCTCAGTCGTGTCCGAGTCTTTGAGACCACATAGACTATATGATCCATGGAATTCTGCAGGCAAGAATACTGGAGTGTGCAGCCTTTCCCTTCGCCAGGGGATCTTCCAAACCCAGGAATCGAACCCAGGTCTCCCACATTGCAGGGAGATTCTTTACCAGCTGAAGCAGAAGGGAGGCCCAAGAATACTGGACTGGGTAGCCTGTCCCTTCTGCAGGGTACCAGGATTGTTGACCCTGGAATCAATCCGGGGTCTCCTGCATTGCAGGAAGATTCTTTACCAGCTGAGGTATCAGGGAAGCCCAATATCTCTTAAGGCCGGATATTAATTTTAGGATTACCCTAATGAGTCTTCACAGGATTAAGGTAGCAACCTGCTAAGGTAGCAATCGATGTCCTTATTCTAGAGGAAAAAACTGAGGCTCCAAGAAGGGGGTAACCCAGCTATAGCAAGGAAGTGTGTACCCAGACAAAACCCCCAGATCCTGCTGTTAGAACTCAGGGAAGCCACGCGGTGGGGCTTCTCTGTGTGACAGGGGCTAAGGCACCCAGCCCACACTGGGTACTGTGGGGACCTGACTTGGTAACTGCTGTCTGGCAGCTATGAGACTCACAAAAGCAGTTTGCACTAAAGAGAAGAAGGGCACCTCCCTTCATCCATCCCACCACACCTTTCAGGTACTCCCACACCCTGCCCCCTATCTCTTGCTTTGTGACGAAATTGAAGTCATGCTCATGTGTCCACATTGGCTGTCCACTGTTCGTGGGCTACCAACTGGAGCTGCTACAGGAGAGGCCAAGAGCCTTTGCCACAGAGTACCTCTCTTTCCTTTCACCATGGGGGCCCTCCTCCACACTTGCACACCAGAGGCCTTTTCTGAGACATGCAGGGACCCTCCCTTAGTTTGCAACATGTTGTATCCATCACTGTACTTACAATGCCTGCTTTGAAATTCAGCCCATGAGCTTCTTTGCCTGCATCACAGCCCATCTGGCTGCCACGGGAGGGACAGAGCTGACTGTGAATTCAAAACTCAGGTCTGATAGCTGGGAATCTGTGTATAAAGGACCTGATCATTCACCCTGTAGAGGCTGTGGTAGGCTCCAGGGATCCAGAACCAAGGCTTGGGCCAAAGTGATGCCCAGGGAGGCTTCTGGCTATAGTGGGGCTGGGGTGAGTTTCTTGATTTTCTGAAGGCCCACTGTGTTCAGGTTCATGGTGCATAGGGAAGAGAAGGTGGAGTCCTGCCCTGGAGGTGGTCTTAGCTCACGGATGAGCCAGACAGGCAGGCAGGTCCCGAAAGCACCTTAGCTGCCTTCATGAGGGGGTGGGATGAGGGCAGAGGAAGAGACCCAGGTCTCCTCCCTTGTGTGGTGCCCAGGGCAGGTTGTCACCAGACCAAACACTTACCACGGTGATGACCATCACTGCTGTCTGCAAAGGTTTACACTGGTGTGTGTCTTTCTCTGAGCGGTCAGGCCGTCTCTAAACTACACTGGCCATGGACATTACCTCTCCTTGGACCTTCACATGTTTCTTCTCTTCCTTACTGGACATTCACTTCCAAGAGGGTTTTTGGGCCATAAAATGTTGGGTTTTCACTAGCTTTGTCACATGAGGAACGTTTTTCTGGTTGTTGGTGTGGTTCGTTTTTCCAGCTCTTTCTTGGCTTATTCTGTGTATTTGTTTGTGCCACACAAAGAGCTCAGCATTTGCCTTCTGGCTGAGATGTCACACTTACAATAGCAATGCCTACCTGGAGATTCTGATCACATGTGCGGAAAGGGTGTCATTTTGCAGATGACATCTTGAAAGTACCTAGACTGTGCTTTCAGATACCCAAGGTTACTTCAAAAGAAATAAAAACAAGAATTCTCAGGTTTTGTCTTACAACATGTGGAGAGTCAGAAAAATCCCCTGGAGAAGGGAAAAGCTACCCACTCCAGTATTCTGGCCTAGAGAATTCCATGGACTGTAAAATCCATGTGGCTGTAGAGTCGAACAAGATTGAGAGACTATAAATTTCACTTTCAGTCAGAAAAAAATCCAGTTTTCTAGCATTTCAGTGATTGGCATTGATTGGGGACACCCAAAGGATGGGGACAAATGGAGAAAGAAGACTAAAGGTTGTTAAGGTGAGAGGGTAACAGACAGGAAGGCCAGGGGGCTCCATATGGAGGAAATAGGCTGCAAGTGTCAGACATTTTTATCTCTTAAGCGGCAGGAGGAAACGAACTGGTGGTGTGTGTGTGTGTGTGTGTGTGTGTGTGTGTGTGTATATATATATATATATATATATATATATATACACACAGTATATATATATACACAGTATATATATATATATTTCTCCTTCTCTACACAACTTTAAAAGGTTTCTCTTAAAATACTGTGTTGCCATAATGACACCTGATTCCACTTGAAGTTAACTATTTTCAAATCTTGAGTTAACCAATTCATTCTTCTTATGGAAACGTTTGTCTTAAGCTATGTTAATGTACTATGCATTTACCCCAAACCCTGTCTTCAAGTCGATTCCTCTTAATGGCTCAGAAGCGACTTGACAAACAAGTATGTTATACTCAGACATTGTTCCCCTAATCTATGTAAACAAAACTATTTGTATGGTAATCTGTCTTTCTACACAATTCAAGTCAATCGGTTTATGGCCCAGGATGACTCCTCTGGTGTCAGATTATCCCAAAATGCATCTTATGGATGAGGGGCCTGGTGCCATTCTGAGTTTTAAGGCATTCCTTTCTTTCATTAACAGACTGCTGATGACTATCTAACATTCAGCTAGGATCTATCAGGGGGTACTCTTTCTGCCCGCTTCTGATGCCTGTGTTAGAAGCTTTCTCTATCTCCTTTATACTTTAATAAAATTTTATCACATAAAAGCTCTGAGTGATCAAGCCTCGTCTCTGGCCCCAGATTGAATTCTTCTTCTCCGGAGGGCAAGAATCCCAGCGTTTTTTCATGGTTCAGCAATAACCTTTCATCTTGAGGGCACACCCGGGATTCTTCAGGACAAGGTAAGGATTCTTGGAGCTCTAGTTCTTTGTTCTCCTAGTGAACACGTTTTCTGCAGTAGTTTACTAACTCTACGGTGTGCTTGTGTGAATGAATGAAACGCCCTGCACGAAGCAAGTGAGGAGCTCTGTTCTGCGGTTCTGCAGTGACCTCATACGGCTTATGGCAGAAACCTGTTGGGGGTTTATACCTACCTGCCAATGCCAAGAGGCACACAATGTCTCCTCTGTGGATTGACCAGAAATGGGCAAAGCATGTGAACCGAACTCTCCTTTCTCGATCAAACTTTTCAGTCTCTTTGACCATTTCATAACTCCTTGAGAATTAGATGTACTAACCTGTCTACCTTATCATAGACTTTCAAGAGACTTGTGATCTATACTATTACTGTGTACTGTTACTTAGGTCCCAAACTTGGATTGGTAGTCAGGAAACGCCTAGCCTCACTAGGAATCGAAAGTTCAGAAGATAGATGGAGCTCTAGCTCCAAGAACATCTCTGAGGTTAAAGGTTACTCAGACTGGAACTACAATGTTTTATTTATTTATTTTTTCCTTTGGTAACACTGGCTCTTAGTGGACCAGAGGAGGCTCTTATACTGGTATGGTGACACTTGGAAGGAACACCTCAGTTTTATATTTTTATCGATCTTATCATGATCAGGAATATACTCAAGGTCATGCACAGGCACTCAGGTAACGTATGTTTCTCCCAGCAGTCTTAGCTTGGGAGGCATTCCGGAAGATTACTCTGATTGCAACCCTGGTGGCATCAGAGGCAAGCAAGGTTTTATTGGTGAGGAGCTGGACGTCAGTCAAGGATGCCATCAAGTCTACTCCTGTAGCATCCCCACCCCCTCTTGGTGATAGAACCAGGAGGGATGAGTACGGTGCCTGTGTCACTAAGGGACAGGCTAAGTCCGGCCAGGAAGGAAAAGCTTTGGTGTAAAGTCTGTCTGCAACCCCATCTAGAGCAGGGAGGGACACCTCCGGTAGAAAGATGGTGCTGGTCGCTTTTTTTCTCTTTTACAGATGGGAGCTAACAATTCCAGCCTCACTCTTTTGAACTGTATCCTGAAAAACTGGGATAGATTTTATCCCCAGGGCTTAAAGTAGACACACCTGGTCTTCCTGTGTGATACTGCATGGCTGTGGTACCCACTGGAGGATGACAAGCGGTGGCCAGTTGGAGGGTGTCTTAGGTATAATACTGTTTTACAATTAGACCAGTTCTGTAGAAAACAA
Source organism: Giraffa tippelskirchi (assembly GCF_054371585.1). Taxonomy (NCBI): domain Eukaryota; kingdom Metazoa; phylum Chordata; class Mammalia; order Artiodactyla; family Giraffidae; genus Giraffa; species Giraffa tippelskirchi. Next base: position 10,843,418 of record NC_137288.1, on the reverse strand, counting down.
GGGAAATGGGTAGAAGTAGCATATCTGTTGCCTCTTTTCTCTCTGTGAAATATGCCAGACTTCTGTCCTAAGGGTATAGATTTGGGTGTGACACCTTCAGCTCCCTCCTGTCCTCCTACTTTGCCCCCATACCCGGGGCTCCCAACTGAACAAACTGAAAGCCAGAGAAACCCCCCCCCTCCAAGAAGGGTTGCCTTGGTCTCAGGGGAAAGCCGAACTAAGATTCAAACTGCCCATGTAGAGGTCCAAACAACTCCTGTCTCAGTATGACCTCAGACTATTCTGGTTTCAATAGAAACTCAGACCTTCCAAATAAGAGATGAGATGGAGGACTGGAGACAAGGAGATAAAGAAAAGCAGGTTTCTCCAATCTATCCCTGAGATCATATGCTCAGAGAAGCCAGAGAGACTGAGGAACAGCCACACAAGCTGTTGCCTCTTCAGGAAGCACCCACCAGGAGAAATAATCAGTCTATGAAAATTAATAAGCCTTTTTCTTAACAAGCAATACAAAGAATCAAGGAGAATCTGGGAGAATATTTAGAGGGCCCAGAAAAATATATTAGTGTTTTTAAAGGTGTCACTCTGCTTTATGACCTTACTTGGAAGGATGTGATGTACATCTTGGGACAAACCCTGATTCCCGACTGAAAAAGTCAAAATTTGGGGAAAGCAGTTGCTTACGGAGATGAATGGCTTGGTAATGAATATGTAGGGAAGAGGGAGGACGAGATAGCTGCCCTCTGCATTGGGAATCAGGCGGTCCCCATTACAGAACCAGACTGGGACTACAACACAGCTAAAGGAAGATGGGATCAGAGTTATTTTGTCAGATGTATTCTTGAAGGACTCAGGCAGTTGTGTGCTAAGCCTTTAAACTATGGCAAATTGGCAAACATAGAACAGGAGGAGAAGGAAGCTCCTGGTAAATTCCTAGACAGACTGAGAGAAGCCCTCCACAGATTCACTGAGATTGATCACGAAAGTGAAGAGGGAAAAGTGATTTTAAAAGATAGATTTCTCACTCAGTCGGCTCCAGATATCTGCCGTAAGCTATTAAAACAGGCGTATGGACCAAATCAGTCTTTACATAATCTGTTACAACTGGCTCAGACAGTCTATTATGGTAGGGAATATGAGGAAAGAAAAGAAGGGCAGAAAAAGACAAAGGAACAGGTAGAAGCCTTCACAATGGCTATGAGAACCGTTCTTAAACAGCCTGAGAAAAATGCCTAGAGGGACCCAGGTGAAAAGGGATGGGCTTGCTATTACTGTGGAAAGGAGGTGCACCACAAGCGGGATTGCGCTCAGGCATCCAAGCTGCCCCCCGCTGTATGTACAGTCTGCAAAGGACCACACTGGAGGAGAGACTGTCCCCAGATGCATAGGTTTCGGGGGTCAGACTCTCAAGACAATCAGGACCGAATGTGCCCGCGGGTCCCCACACAAGCTCCCATCCTAATTACACCTGAGGAACCCTGGGTATTAATAACTGTGGGGGGCCAATCCATCTATTTCCTTTTAGATACTGGGGCAACTTACTCCATGTTTACTGAAGCTCCTGGCCCACTTTCTTCCCGATCCGCTTCCGTAATGGGACAGTCTGAACGAGCCAAAAGGTATTACTTCAGTGTTCTTTAAGTTGTAACTGGGACTCTGTGCTAGTTTCACACTAGTTTCTGATCATGACAGAGTTTCCCTCACCCCCTCTGGGGAGGGATATACTGAGAAATATCCATGCCTCTGTTTTCATGAATATGGAGCCCTCCCTTTCTCTCCATTTAATTGAACAAAATGTACATCCTAGACTATGGGCTAATGGAAAATCTGTGGGTTGAGCACAAAATGCTATTCCTGTAGCTGTCAAGCTCAAAGACCCAAACTTATTTCCACATAAGAAGCAGTATCCACTGAAACCTGAGGTTAAGGAAAGGTTAAAACCCATCATCGAAAATTAAAGAAGCAGAGACTATTAATTTCCTGTAACAATCTATACAACACTCCTATTTTGGGTATAAAGAAATCAAATGGTAAATGGAGACTAGCTCAATATTTACAAATAATAAATGAGGCTGTAGATACTTTACACTGCATGGTGCCTAATCCTTACACTCTATTGTCTGAAATTCCTGAGCGAGCCAAACATTTCTCAGTAATTGATTTGAAAGATGCCTTCTATTCAGTGCCTTTGATGGAGGAAAGTCAATTTCTATTATTTGCCTTTGAAGACCCTACGGAGCCAGCTTCTCAGTTAACCTGGACAGTTTTGCCCCAAAGATTTCGTGACAGCCCTCACTTATTTGGACAAAGTTTGTCACGAGATCTACAAAACTTTAATAGCTCTGAAGCAGTGGTGTTATAATATGTAGATGATATTTTGCTCTGTGCTGAGACAGAGGAAGCTTGTTCACGAGCCTCAGACGATTTCTTCAACTTTCTGGCAGGCTGTGGTTACAAAGCATCAGGAGAAAAGGCTCAGCTTTGTCAACAATCTGTTAGATATCTGGGCCTAATCATATCAGAAAGGACTAGGGCTATAGGCCCCGAGAGAATTAAACCTATACTAAATAATCCCCTACCTATGACTTTAAAACAACTGAGAGGATTTTTGGGAATCACAGGCTACTGTCACATTTGGATTCCGGGTTATGGGGAACTTGCCTGGCCTTTATATAAACTTATAGCTGAAACTCAGCAGGCCCAAACCGACAAACTGGTTTGGTCTTCCAGATACTCAAAAGGCTTTTAAGGTTCTTCAGACTGCTCTCCTGTAAGCTCCCGCTTTGAGCTTGCCCACAGGGTCAGAATTTAATTTGTTTGTCACTGAAAGACAAGGTATGGCCTTGGGAGTTTTGACACAACCCCGAGGGCCTCACCAGCAACCTATCACATATCTAAGCTGAGAATTAGGCATAATTTCACGTGGGTGGCCCCGCTGCCTAAGAGTAATTGGGGCAGCGGCTTTATTAGCGCCTGAAGATTTAAAAATAATTAATGGATGAAACCTTACTGTACTGACTTCTCATGATGTGAGTGGAATCTTAAATTCTAAGGTTAATATTTGGATGAGAGAGAGTAGCCTTCTTAAATATCAGTCATTGTTGTTAGAAGGATCAGTAACTAAGCTTAAAGTTTGTGGAAATTTAAATCCTGCCACTTTCCTTTCTGAGAAAGGAAATGAAACACCTAATCACGATTGTTCCCAATTTCTAACTTTAAACTATGCAGCTCGGGAAGATCTAATGGATACCCCATTAGACAATTGACATGGAAATATTTACAGATGGCAGTTCTTTTGTTCGGGATGGAAAGCATAAAGCAGGTTACGCCGTGGGGACAGCTGTACAGGTTTTAGAAGCAAAATCTCTCCCCCAGGGAACCAGTGCTCAGTTAGCGGAGCTTGTGGCTCTGACCCGAGCTCAAGAGTTAAGCAAAGGGCAGTGGGTAAATATCTACACTGATTCTAAGCATGCTTATTTGACTTTATATGCTCATGCTGCAATATGGAAAGAAAGACAGTTTAAAACAGCAACAGGAGAACCTATTAAGCATTTCAGAGAGATCGAGAGACTTTTAATTGCTATATATTTTCCTAAAGAAGTAGCTGTTATGCATTGCAAAGGGCACAGCAAGGATGGGAGTAAAGTAGCCAAAGGCAATCAGTTGGCTGACTGTCAAGCCAGAAAAGCGGCACTTTACGGAACCCCTTCACTACAGATGCCTTTGATCTGGACAGGTCCTGTGGAACAGGAATAACCACAATATACTGAGGAAGAATTAGAAAGATATGAGAAAAGAGGAGCAAAGATTACTGATAAAGGATGGTTATAGTCCAAGGATGGACGATTAATAATTCCTCAAAACGCTCAGTGGAAAATTTTTAAGGATTTACACCAGAGTTTCCATTTGGGTGCAGAGAGTACTTACCAGATGGTTTCTTGTTTGTTTGAAGGTAAAAATGTAATGAAAACTTTAAAGAACATTATCAAAAGGTGTGAGGTTTGTCAGACAAATAACCCAAAGACTGAAAAGCTAGCAAAATCTGGATTACAACCAAGTGGAAAGTATCCTGGAGAGGACTGGGAAATTGATTTTACTCATATGCCCAAAGCTAATGGATATTCTTGCTTACAAGTTTGGGTAGATACTTTTACTGGATGGGTTGAGGCTTTTCCCTGTCATAGTGAACAGGCTAAGGAGGTTATAAAGATTTTAATCCATGAAATTATCCCCAGGTTTGGGCTGCCATGGAGCCTTCAGAGTGACAATGGCTCTGCCTTTAAAGCTGCTGTAACTCAGGGAGTGTCTAAAGCTCTAGGAATAGAATATCACTTACACTGTTCCTGGAGACCCCAATCCTCAGAAAAGGTTGAAAAAGCTAATGGCATTATCAAAAAGACATCTGCACAAATTAACTCAAGAGACACAGGACAATTGGATTAAAGTCCTACCCATAGCTTTAATGAGGGCTTGAACTGCCCGAAAAAGGAGGGACTGTCCCCTTTTGAATGCATTTGTGAAAGGCCTTTCTTACGCACAGATATTGTTTTAGACCCTGAAGCCTTGGAATTAACTAATTATGTAACTCAGCTCTCAGCTTTTCAACAGGCATTAGCGGAACTCTGGGAGATGACTCCTGACCCAGCCTCTGAGTCAAGCAAGCCTCTAATTGAGCCAGGAACCGAGGTCCTCATTAAAACATTGGGGTCTGGGGGGCCCACCCCTCGAACCCCTCTGGGAAGGCCCTTACCAGGTTATTCTTTCTTCTCCCACAGCTGTCAAAGTGCCAGGAATTGATTCGTGGGTACATCACACTCGAGTTAGGAGGTGGAACCCTGACCAGAACTAAGTGACTTCATTTTATGTCTTTACTTTCTATGCTCTGACTTTGTACTTTTTAGATGGGCCTGATAATCTATGTGAGCCTACTTCTGCTGACACCAAAAATCCTGAGTCTGCCGTTTGATCCTCAAGACAATGACTTCCTGTCCTGGGCTTACTCCTACACTACATCCCACAATCAGTCTAACTGCTGGGTCTGTGATGAAGCACTCCTGTCTTCATCAGTGGAAGGCTTCCCGTGGTGGACAGCTCCATTTCAAGGAAGAGACTTCCTCCAAGTCTGCGAATACCTTCAACAACAATCATATGTGATGCCTATTCTTCATCTGATGACATCTAACAACCCTAAAATGGACTGGTGCAAAACTTTGTACTTTAACTATGGACATAGTGTGACTTTTAATTTTGATTATACATTGTCTTGGTTTAATGCTGATTGTTTTGTTTTTGCTCTTTGCTCCCTGCATCTGTAACAGTGTAACTGGATTTGTTTCTAGTTGCATGAAAGCTTCTAAGTTACAAACGGTTGCTCAAACTCATGCTACTGCTGCAGCTTCTTCCAACTACTACTTAGGGGCCCTGGATCAGAAATCCTCAGTATGAGGGTTATGAGAATATGTTGCTTCACCAATTTAAGGACAACACCAATTGTCAGCTTGGAAGCCGTTACGGAATGAGAACGACACCCCTTTTCCCTAGGCGACATAATTCTCCTTAAAGAAAAGGGGGGAATGAGAGGGTAACAGACAGGAAGGCCAGGGGTCTCCAAATGGGGGAAATAAGCTGCGAGTGCCAGACATTTTTATCTCTTAAGCGGCAGGAGGAAACAAACTGGTGATATTTTCCCCTTCTCTATACAAATTTAAAAGGAGGTTTCTCTTAAAATACTGTGTTGCAATAATGACACCTGGTTCCACCTGAACTTAAGTATTTTCAAACCTTGAGTTAACCAATTTATTCTTATGGAAACATTTGTCTTAACCTATGTTAATGTACTATGCATTTACCCCAAACCCTGTCTTCAAGTCGATTCCTCTTAATGGCTCAGAACCGACTTGACAAACCAGTATGTTATACTCAGACATTGTTCCCCTAATCTATGTAAACGAAACTATTTGTATGGTAATCTGCCTTTCTACAAGATTCAAGTCAATCGGTTTATGGCCCTGGATGGCTCCTCTGGTGCCAAGATTATCCCAAAATACATCTTATGGATGGGGGCCTGGTGCCATTCTGAGTTTTAAGACATTCCTTTCTTTCGTTAACAGACTGCTGGTGACTATATAACATTCAGCTAGGATCTAGTAAGGGGTACTGTTTGTGCAACCTTCTAGTGCTCTGTCAGAAGCTTTCTCTATCTCCTTTATACCTGAATAAAACTTTATCACACAAAACCACTGAGCAATCAAGTTTCGTCTCTGGCAGTGAATTCTTCTTCTCTGGAGACCAAGAATTCCAGCATCTTTTCATGGTTCAGCAACACCATTTCAATGGGCCAGTGGTGGGGGAGGGAGGAACAGAGAGTGCTTGACATGAATACAGGCTTTGCTGGGAAGTGGGGGGGGGGTTAGAATGAGAGGGTCTGAATGTAGACAGTGGTGATGGTTACACACCACTGTGAAGGCCTTAATATTCCCAAATTGCATCAATTAAGGTAAATTTTATTAATAAAAATTAACAAAAAAATACAGGAAGCTGTTAAAAAAATATAACATCACAAGGAAGCTACACACAAACCAGATGAAAAGAGGTTCAGGGGAAAGGAACTCAATCTCCCCTGGGTGCGGACTGAGTTGTTGGTGTCCACAGTGAGCACATAGGGATGGAGGCTGCAGAGCCGACCGCTCCCCTGGACGTGGTGTTTCCAGAAAGGGCTCTGGATCTCTGTCCAGAGCGGGGGCCCGTTCTCCCTGCAGGGGTGGGGGAGTCATCGTGGGCATCTGGGTGTTGCACAGGAGCCAGGGCAGGCTCTGCCTGCCGAGGCGGTGACTCCTCCTCTGCCTCGGGTTCTCCTGCCAAAGCCCGAGCAGGTGCAGGTGCACGTGGAGGTGGAGGTTCTGGCTGAGGGGGTGGGACATCAGTGCCTGGGGCTGGGGGTCCTGCAGGCACGGAGATCCGATCTGCCCGGTGTGCTGGCCAGTACCCAGCTGGCCTGGTGTCTCTGCGAGGGCAAGTCTCAGTTCTCCATCTGCCCTCAGTGGATCCCTGGGTCCTGCACCTGGAGGAACCACCTCTGTAGGGACAGATCTGGGAAGTGGAGCCTGGTTGCAGTTGGAGACCAGTGCTAGATCTGGGAGAGAAGAAAAGTTTACCCACAGGCCAGCCTTTTCATGCGTGTATCCTGGAATGGAAAGCTTCCAAGAGATTCCCAAAGAATACCCAGCATAGGATGTCTTTTCTAACTGAAGTGTGCAAGATGGGTGGTGTGAGGCCAGCCTTTACTCCAGGCCCAGCAGCAGCTTTCAGGGACTCGCCCCTGTGTAGCTCAGCACCCTCTTCCCACACACTCCCATGCACTAGCCCTAGCGTCCTCACCTCTGTGCTTTGCCATGCTGGGCTCCAGGTCCTTCTGCTGCCTCAGAGGCAGGGGCTCTCGGTGTTCTGGTCAGAACTGGGTGTGCTGAGATCTGTGGCAGCCTGAGACTGGGCCGCCGGGTGTGTCCTGGGCAGTGTCTGGGCAGTAGGCCTTCCCTGCTTCCTCTTTGTCCGCAGCTGGGCTGAAACCTCTGTGGGCATGCTCACCTGGAGCCTGCGCTGGGCCTCACGGGTGGGGGTGGTGGTGCTCCAACCCCACCCTCAAGGAGGTGGATGGGGTATCCCCATCATCAGCCTCATCACGTGGGAAGCTCTGCAATGACAGTGACCATCAGCCAGCCCTACTTGGAGTATTCCGAGCTGGGCCTGGCCAGTATAGCTGCTGCTTCTGCCCGCTCAAACTTCTGTTCCCAGAAGGGGCAGAGACGTGTGTCTGCTCAGATTCCATCGCCCCCCTCCCCCGGGAGGAAGGAGACCCACCGTAGGGTGTGAGGTCAGCCTGGGCGGGCGGCGCTGCCCGCACTCTCCCCATCCCACCCAGCCTGCTCTCCCCTGGGGTGTGGACGCAACTTGTCAACAGGCATCTGACCCCACATCCACCTGGGCTTACTTGAGGGAGACACACCCCGAGAAACCCACATCCACACACACAGGGAAAGGACCCAGTGTTGCCAGGTGGCATGGGAGAGGTGGCCTGGCCCAGCCTGGGGCTCCCCGTTTTACCTTTCTATTCCTATGGGCAAAGAGTGAGAAGCTTTTCGTGGGTGCCCTGAGCCAGCGTCGACAGTGTTCCCATGCACTCTGCCTGTGAGCTCTCCTGAGGCCCTGGCCTCTGGGCAGGTGCAAACAGCAGAACATCTTGGCAGCAAGTGATCTGGCTGGGGGCTCCTCTCTGCTCAGGAGGCCTGGATACCCGGTTCTGGGTTCTGTTGGGTTCTGTTGCCGGGAAGTGACATCATTTCCTGGGGTTCATGCTGAGGTCCCTTACACAAAGCTCTCCAAGTGAATCTCTAGGTTCCTGACTGCTCAACCACCCCCTTAGGCCATGTGCAGACACAGTGACACCCACAGAGACCACCCCACAGCCTTGGATAGGCTTGGATGCAGCCAGGTCCTGATCTCTGAGGACCTTGCTGATTTCAGACCAGGCTCCTTCTTCTCATAAGTGATGTGGCCCTGGACAAGTATATTCCCCTAAGGGCTTCCCCCGTCTCTCCACCTGCAGAGTAGGGGTCATTTTTTCAACGGCTTCCTAGCTCTGTTGGCCTACGAGCACCTCCATGCCTTTCAACCTGGGGTGAGTATCACATGGAGCTTGTGAACTGAGACTTCAGAAAGAAGGATTCGATACCGGGCTGACATAGCACAGAATAGGGCAGTACGAGGCCTGGATGCACTGCGGTACCCAGGAAAAGGCACTCCCCCTCCTGACTGTTTTGAGACCCCACATCCAAGTTGGACGACTGAAAGGAAGACTTGAAGGTCTCCCTCTGTTATAGAAAAGAGTAGCCAACTTTCTGGTCCTCTGTTTCCATTGAGATTCTGTTCAAGTGTCCCAGCTCGGCTTCTGCGTGTGGCTGAGCTTCTAATGGCTCCCTGCGTTCTTGTCTTTTACTCTCATAACTTTGGGTCATTTTCCCCCTTCTGGGGTGGATGGGCACTGTCATTACTTCTAACTTCGATATACATTTTTGAAAAGTCTGTTCAATCTGCTCATTTCCTCTCTTTTGTTTCATGTCTCTCTATGGGTGTGTCACTCTCTTTTCATTTCTAAATCCAATTTATAACTTCCTCGTTCTCTCTCCTGTGTGGATGGATGGATGCCTATATGAATGCACATGTATATGATTAGAAGAGGTTTATTTTTAGGGATAGGTTAGAGAGAGATAAAGGCTTTAGGTTGGAGTTGGAATTGGGGTTGGGGTTAAGGGTGGTGGTAGTGTTTCTTGGAGACTGAGTGCTGTGCATTCTTAGTCTCTTTACATATGAACCCCTTATCAGATACACCACTTGCAAGGAGTCTGTCATGTTCAGTTTACTATTTTTTGGGTTTGTGAATGCTTAGTTTTTCTGTTACATAGATGTTCAATTGGATGGAAAACCATTGGTGTACTTAGTTTTCCTGTCTCCCTTACTTGAAGAGACCCATTTCTGCTTATGCCCACTAAATGTGAAGGGGACTCTGATGTTAAGGAGTCTTTGACCTATGCTTATTTCTAGCTATCTCATAACATCAGTCTTTAGGCTGACATTTTTCACCGATATTGAGGTGGTCTGAGATAAAAACCAATAGAATTCTCCAGATGTAGCTGTCTGGTTTTCCCATGGACATTTATTGAAGAGGCTTTCTTATTCCCATTTGTATATTCTCCCCTTCTTTGTCAGAGATGAGTTGATCATGGATGGTGGGGTTTATTTCTGGACGCTCAACTTTATTCCATCGATCTGGATCTGTGTGTATTTTTGCATTACCAATACCATACTCTCCTACTGCTGCTGCTGCTATGTCACTTCAGTCGTGTCTGACTCTGCACGACCCCATGACCTGCAACCTACCAGGCTCCTCCATCCAGGGCATTTTCCAGGCAAGTGTACTGGAGTGTGTTGCCATTGGCTTCTCTGATACTGTCCTGAGGATCTTAGTTTTGTATTCTAATTTCCTTTCACACAACCTTGTATGTCCATATCGGGGCTTTTTCGTCATATTATATTGACTATTTAGGCTCTTTTCTGCTTCCATAAACCTTTGGAATTCTTTGTTCAGTGCGAAAACCCATTGGAATTTTGGGAGGAATAACATCGAAGCTATGGATTGCCTGGGGGTGTGACATCATTTTACCAATAGGAATTCTTTCAATCCATGAGCACAGCTTATCATTCCCTTGGTTTGTGTGGGCTTGATCTTCTTTCTTCCATCTCTTGCAGTTTTCTGACAACAGTTCCTTCCTTCCCTTCTGGGTTAGATGGAATCGTGGGTATTTCACTTCAGTGAATGGCATTGTCAGTGGGGGTGATAATTCCCTTCTCATTGGAAGACTTTACTGTGAGTATTAGAAATGCAAATGATTTCTCTTCCCCTTCCTCCCTGTCCATCTCTCAGAGCCACTGGGAAACACAAGCCTAATCCAAAGTCACACAGGCCTGAGGGAGTGCATCTAGACTGTTGTTTCTTCAGGCCCTCAGTGCTGGACATCATCCGGGATACTCTGTGTGTGTCTTCCTTGGTCTGGTGTCGCTTCAGACCTTTCCCTCATTTTAACAGGCTTGTTTTGTTAGTGTTCTTTGTCTGTTTGGAGACAAATCCTTGATAAGCTATGTGTTTGCACTTATTTGTCTTACGATGTATGACCTGTCTTTTGCTTTTGTAATAAGTTCTTTCCCACAGTAGATATCTTTGATTTTGCAAAGTCCACTGTATTCTCTGGGTTTGTTTGTGGACTGACTTTTAGTTTTGTGTGTGAAGACTCAAAGCACTCGTCCAGTTTCTGCTCATTGTTCTTCTAGATTTATGACAAAGTTTTCATGGAAAGTTTGTCTAGGGATAATTGGAAGTGAATTCGGTGTAAGGTGTCAAGTCTCCATCTCCATTCATGCCATCCCCTCCACTTTCCAATTCCCTGTTCCTGAGTGGTTTTGGAGACCTTGTGGGAAGTTTGGTTGCATTGGAGTTTGCATTTCCACCTTGATTCGATTCACACTGTTCTGCCCTCAGGGACACTGGAAAGGGGGAGTGAGGAGCAGCCTGCACTTCCAGCAGTGACCACACGGTGGGGCGAGTGCTGCTCTCCCCTCTGGGAGCCCCAGGCCACAGGCATCCCAGTGAGGAGCCAGCTCTGTGCTCAGCTGAAAGGAGTTAGTCTCTCAGGAGCCTCTGAGCCCTTGCCTTTGGGTCATCCAGGGTAGGCATTTACTGTGACAAAAAAATAGCCCTGAATTCCATGGATAGAAGAGCCTGGCTGGGTAGAGTTCTTGGAGTTGCCATGAATCAGACACAACTGAGCACACACAAACACAATATATTAAAATCAATTTTTTTGGGGGGGTGAAGGGGGAGTCGTGGGTTTTTTTTGCCTTATATAATAGCCAAGACAAAACTAATTTAAACCTAAATTCACATAGATGGGAGGGGTATATCTCTCCTTCACCTTTTTTTTTTTTTTTTGCAAACCTATTAAACTTATTTTAAGGTTTAGTAGAACCTTCCTTGAACAGTTCATTATGAAGCATTTTTGTGTGTGTGTGTGAAATTCGCCTCATTAAAAGTACGGTTTGCCTTTCCTGGATAATTTTGTTCATTGGTTTCTTAGGCAAACTTAGTAATGTTTGATTCATAATAAAGTTTTAATCTTCTTGTATAATTTTTGTCTCTAGGGCAAAATGGCCATATGCTGTCCCTATAATTGCACAGTCTTACTTGAAAGTGCCCAAGAATATATATGTTGGTACTTTGGACCTAGTTATAAGTTTCCTTGAGTTATTCTTTACATCTTATGAAGTGTATGCCTTTTTCACATTGTACTGTTCTTTGGCCTTTGAATTCATTTCAATATAAATTATTCAATATAAATTCATTTCAAAATAAAATTTATTTATTTTAGTTGGGGGCTAATTACTTTACAATATTGTAATAGTTTTTGCCATACATTGACATGAATCAGCCATGGGGTTACATGAAATTGGCCTCTTAACGAATCATTAGTGAAAACTGACCTTTTATTTAAATTATTGGTGATTAATTGCAAGTTGTGTAGTTCAGTCGATCAGTCGTGTCCAACTCTTTGAAACCCCATGGACCATAACACAACAGTCTTCGGTGTCCATCAGCAACTCCCGGAGCTACCTCAAATTCATGTCCATAGAGTTGGTGATGCCATCCACTCAGCTCATCCTCTGTCGTCCCCTTGTCCACCCGCCTTCCATCTTTCCCGACATCAGAGCCTTTTCCAATGAGTCAGTTCTTTTCTTCAGGTGGCCAAAGTATTGGAGCTTCAGCATCAGTCCTTCCAAAGAATATTAAGACTGATTTCCTTTAGGATGGACTGGTTGGATCTCCTTTCAGTCCAAGGGCCTCTCAAGAGTCTTCTCCAGCAACACAGTTCAAAAGCATCAATTCTTCAGCACTCGGCTTTCTTGAAGTCCGACTCTCACATCCATACATGACTACTGGAAAAACCATAGCCTTGCCTAGACGGACTTTTGTTGGCAAAGTAGTGTCTCTGCTTTTTAATATGCTGTCAAGGTTGGTCATAATTTTCCTTCCAAGGATTAAGCGTCTTTTAATTTCATGACTGCAGTCAACATCTGCAGTGATTTTGGAGCCCTGAAAAATAAAGTCTGCCACTCTTTCCCAATCTGTTTGCCATGATGTGATGGGACCCGAGGCCATGATCTTAACTTTCTGAATGTTGAGCTTTAAGCCAACTTTATCACTTCTCTTTCACTTTCATCAAGAGTCTCTTTAGTACTTCTTCACTTTCATGCCATAAGGGTGGTGTCATGTGCATATTTGAGGTTATTGATACTTCTCCCAGCATTCTTGATTCCAGCTTGTGCTTCATCCAACCCAGCATTTCTCATGATGTACTCTGCATATAAGTTAAATAAGCAGGGTGATGATATACAGCCTGGAACACTCCTTTTCCTATTTGGAACCAGTCTGTTGTTCCATGCTGAGTTCCAACTAGCTTCCTGACCTGCATACAGGTTTCTCAAGAGGCAGGACAGGTACTTCGGTCTCACTGGGAGAAAAATGCCGGTTGGGGCCCCTAGGCCCAGGATCCAGGTGGGTGCCCAGGGTGTTCTCCCCGCAGGAGCCGAGCAGAGTGCAGACAGGCCTATTCTCATGAGTTCTCTCCTGCAGAGCAAGTGTGATAGAAGAGCCATGTGGAGGGGGACTTGATATTCCCGGGCAGTGTGGGAGCCCTCCCTGGGCGTGGGGGCCCAGAGACCATGGCGCCTGAAAAATGACCTCCCAGGCAGTGCTTCCCAGCCGGGGGTGACTCTCAGCCCGCAGGCGGCTGGGGACATTATCTTGCTTGGAGGCAGGAAAGGTAGCCCCAGAGAGTGGGTTTTCAGGCCTCTCGCATGCAGCCAGTGTGGGGCTCCTCAGATGCTAGACCTCTGGTCGTCCTCCCAGGGCCTCAATTTCTGAGTCAGGTCAGGGAGTCTGCCCGCACTCTGGGAGCCTTTCAAAGACATTCCTAGGGCAGTGTGGTCCTGCCTATTGGGCAGGAGGCCGCGGGAGGGCAGTGGAGGGGGCCAGGGGACATGCTGGGGTCCTCCGGCTGAGGGCAACCAGCACCTCCCTGGGGCCCCCGGCAAGGGTTGGCGGGCCTGCCCCAGGCCTGGTCAACGCCACCGTGAGGAGCAAAGTTAGCTCCGGCAGAAGGAAGCAAAGAGCCCAGGATGCCTCCGCAGGCAGTTGTTGGGCCGCCCCGCGTGAAGCCTCCCCAGAAGAAAAATGCCGGTTGGGAACCCTAGGCCCTGGATCCAGGCGGGCACCCAGGGTACACTCCCCACAGGAGCCGAGCATGCTGCAGACAGTCCTAGTCTTGTGAGCTCTCTCCTGCAGAGCAAACGTGATGGAAGAGCTGTGTGGAGGGTGCCTTGACTTTCCCGAGCAGTGTGGGAGCCCTCCATGGGTGCAGGGACCCAGGGGCCATGGCCCCTGAAAAATGACCTCCCAGCCAGCGCTTCCCAGTCAGGGGTGACTGTCAGCCCACAGGCGGCTGGGGACGCTGTCTTGCTTGGAGGCAGGAAAGGTAGCCCCAGAGAGTGGGTTTTCAGGCGTCTCATGTGCAGCCAGTGTGGGGCTCCTCAGATGCCAGACCTCCGAGCCTCCTCCCAGGGCCTCAATTCCCGAGTCAGGCCAGGGTGACTGCCCGCACTCTGGGAGACTTGCAAAGACCTTCCTAGGGCAGCACGGTACCTCTCATGGGCCCTTACCCTAAAACTAACCCTATCTCTAACCCTAACCCTAACCCTAACCCTAACCCTAACCCTATCCCTAACACTAACCCTAAACCTAACCCTAAACTTAACTTAAACCATAACCTTAATCCAACCCCTAACCCTAAACCTAACCCTAACCCAAATCTTAGTCTAATCCTAACCCTTACACTAACCCTAACACTACACTAACGTTAACTCTAACCTAACCTTAAACCTAACCGTAACACATTCCTAGGTTAGCACAGTCCTGCCTATGGGGAAGAAGGCTGCAAAATGCATCTAAGCCGGCTGGGTGACATGCCGGGGTCACCTGGCCGAGGGCATCTCTAACATCGATTGGGCCCTTACCCTAAACCTAACGCTATCCCTAACCCTAACTGCTAAACCTAAGCCTAACATTAACCCTAACACTACCACTAACAATAACCCTAACTTCTAACCCTAACACTAACCATAACCATAATGCTAACCCAAAACCCTAAACCTAACCCTAACCATAAACCTAACCTTAACTCAAACCTTAGTCCAAACCTAACCCTAACGTTACCCTATCATTAACTCTAAACCTAACCCTAACAATTTCCTAGGTTAGGACAGTCCTGCCCATGGGGAAGGAGGATGCAATCTGCATATGAGCAGGCCGGATCACATGCTGGGGACACCTGGCCAAGGACACGTGGAACATCCCATGGGCACCTACACTAATCCTAACCCTAACCCTAACCGCTAACACTAACACTAATAATAACCCCAAACACTAACACTAACCCTAAACCTAAACCTTTCCAATGCCTTAACCGTAACCAATAACCCTAACACTAACTCTAACACTTACCCTAAGCTACCCTAACCCTAATCCTATCTGTAACACTAATCTTAACCCTAACCCCAACCCTATCCCTAAAGCATAACCCTAATCCTATCCCTAAAACATAACCCTAACCCTAACCTCTAACCCTAACCTTAACCTTCAATTCCCGAGTCAAAATAGTGTGTTACTCTGCACTCTGCAAGACTTGCAATCACATTCCTATGTCAACGTGGTCCAGACAATGGGAATGGAGGCTGTGCAATGCGTCTGATGGGGTCGGGTGCCATGCCATGGTCTCCTTGTGAAGGGAACCTGTCACCTCCCATGGGCCATACCCTAAACCTAACCCTAACCCAAACACTAAACGTAACGCTATTGCTAATCCTAAAACAAACCCTACCCTAACCATAACCTTAAACCTAACCCTAATCTGAAACCTAACCCCTAAGCCTAACTCTATACCAAATCCCTAACCCAAAACCTTGCCCAAAACCTAATCCCTAACAGTATTCCCAACTCTAGCCCTAAACGTAAACCCTAACCCTAACCCTAACTCTAACACATTCCTAGGTTAACACAGTCCTGCCCATGGGGAAGGAGGCTGCAAAGTGCATCTGAGTGGGCTGGATCACATGGCGGGGTCACCTGGCTGAGGGCACGTGGAACCTCCCATGGGCTCTTTACCCTAAAACTAACCCTATCCCTAACCCTAACCCTAACCCTAATCTTAACCTTAAACCATAAACTTAACCCAACCCCTAACCCTAACCCTACCCCTAACCCAAATCGTAGTCTAATCCTAACCCTTACACTAACCGTAACGCTACACTAAGGTTAACTCTAACCTAACCCTAACACATTCCTAGGTTAGCGCAAACAGGCCGGGGACACCTGGCCAAGGGCACCTGGAACCTTCCATGGGCCCTTACACTAAACCTAATGCTATCCCTAACCCTAACCGCTAAACCTAAGCTTAACATTAACCCTAATACTAACACTAACCATAACCCTGACTTCTAACCCTAACACTAACCATAACCCTAATGCTAACTGAAAATCCTAACCCTAACCCTAAACCTTACCAAAACACTAGCCCTAACCCTTAATCCTAACCCTATCTCTAACACTTACCCTAACCCTAACCCTATCCTAATCCTAATCTTAAACCTTCCCTAAACCAAACCCTAACCCTAAACCTAACCCTAACCAAAACCTCAGTCTAATCCTAACCCTTAACCTAACCCTAACGCTACCCTAACGTGAACTCTAAATCTAACCCTAACACATTACTGGTTAGCACAGTCCTGCCCATGGAGAAGGAGACTGCAAAGTACATCTGAGTGGACCGGGTGACATGCTGGGGTCACCTGGCCAAGGGCACGTGGAACCTCCCATGGGCCCCTTCTCTAAACCTTAACCCTATCCCTAAACCTAACTGCTAACCCTAACCCTACCCTAACTTTAACCCTAACATTAACACTAACCGTAACCCTAACCTCTAACCCTAAAACTAACACAAATACTAACACAAAACCCTAATGCTAACTGTAACCCTAAAACTTACCAAAATACTTACCCTAACCCTCAACCTTAACTTTCGGGAGCTGCGATAGGCATTACTGACAAAATGGAGGCACGGCCCCAACCCCCTCTCCTCATCCCGCAGGCACGGTCCCGGGATGAAGGAGTTAGGTCTTGTGATTCTGACTTGTCCTTTCTTTCCTCCGGTTGAGTTGGCTGGAAAGAATGTTACAATCCGTAACGTTAACTATTGACATTTGTTCAAGGATCTTTACAAAGAATGCTCCAGGATGAGCACATAGGCTGCAGCCTAAGATCATGGGAAACATTGTTATCTGAAACCTGCCTGTAAGGGGAATGTTTATGGCAAAAGAAGTTTGCTGAGTTTAGGGGTTAGGAATAATTAAGAATAGTTAGAAGCTAAACGTTTGAGGTATGTTGTAGTGTTGGCATATTTTACTATAGCTTATGGAAACTAGGTATTTTAGAGATACTAATAGCCAAAAGCCTGTTTATGAGATGATGAGCTTAAGTTACTAGGGGATAGCAGGATTTAAAGAGATAAGAAATAAACTGAGGAATGTAATATACAGCCCAGAGACAAACTTGAGTTACAATGTTATCACAAGGACACTTAAGAAGAAACTCTGAAGGACAACAATGATTTATGGAGACAGTAAATATGGGTGAGAGGAAACTGAAGATGTCATACCTCTGACCTAATGCTTTTGTAAAAGTATAAAAGAAAACCTGATGCTTAAAATAAACATGCAGCCCAGTGTTTTGAGCGAGAGACTGCATCATTTTCATTTGCTGACCCCATTCATCCCTTCAGGGTGATTCCCTGGCTGCCAGAGCTGGACTCTGGCACTTAATCCTAACTCTAACACTTACCCTAGGTTACCCTGTCCCTATCCCTAACCCAAAACCCTAACACTAACCCTAAACCTAAAACTAACCCTAAATCTTACCAAAACCCTAACCCTAACCTTGAATCTTACACTTACCCTAACCCTAATATTAACCCTATCCTAACCCTAACCCAATCCTTAGTCTACTCCTAAACCTTACCCTAACCCTAACACTACCCTAATGTTAACTCTAAACCTAACCTTAAACCTAACCCTAACTAATTCCTAGGTTAGCGCACTCATGTCCATGGGGAAGGAGGCTGCAAAGTGCAGCTGAGCAGGCCAGGTGACATGCCAGTGTCACCTGGCTGAGGGCACGTGGAACATCCCAAGGGCACCTACCCTAAACCTAACCTTATCCTTAACACTAACCGCTAACCCTAAGCCTACCCTGACTTTAACCCTAATACTAACACTAAATGTAACCCTAAATTCTAACCCTAACACTAACCATAACCCTAATGCTAACCCAAAACCCTAACCCTAAACTTAACCCTACACCTTACCAAAACACTAACCCTAACCATTAACCAGAACCCTAACTCTAACACTTACCCTAAGCTACCCTATCCCTAACCCTAAACACTAACCCTACCCTAATCCTATCCCTAAAGCATAAAGCTAACCCTATCCCTAAAGCATAAGCCTAACCCTAACCCTAACCCTATCCCTAAAGCATAAACCTAACCCTATATCCAAAGCATAACCCTAACCCTAACCATAACCCTTACAAAACACTAACCCTAATGCTTAAACCTAATCCTATCTCTAACACTTACCCTAACCCTAACCCTACCCTAACCATAACCCTAACAATAACCTAACCCTAACTTAACCCTAATGCCAACCCAAAACCCTAAACCTAACCCAAACCTAAACCTAACCCTAACCCTTACCAAAACACTAACCCTAATCCTTAACCCTAAACCTAACTCTAACACTTACCCTAACCCTAACCTTAACGCTACCCTAACCCTAACCCTAACCCTAAACCTAACTCTAACCCAAACCTTAGTCTAGTCCTAACCCTTATCCTAACCCTAACATTACACTAACGTTAACTCTAAACCTAACCCTAAACCTATCCCTAACAAAATCCTAGGTTAGCACACTCATGCTCATGGGGAAGGAGGCTGCAAAGTGCATCTGAGCGGGCCGGGTGACATGCCAGGGTCACCAGGTCGAGGGCACGTGGAACTACCCATGGGCACCTACCCGAAAACTCACCTTATCCCTAACCCTAACTGCTAACCCTAACCCTACCCTAACTTTAAGCCTAGCACTAACACTAATCCTAACCCTAACTTCTAACCCTAACACTAACCGTAACCCTAATGCTGACCCAAAGCCCTAACCTTAACCCTAACCCTAACCCTAAAACTTACCAAAACCCTAACCCGAATCATTAACCTGAACCCTAACTCTAACACTTACCCTAAGCTATGCTAACCCTAACCATAAACTCTAACCCTAAACCTAACCCTAATACTAACACAAAACTCTAACCCTAAACCTAACCCTAACCCTTACCAAAAAACTAACCTAAAGCTCTAACCCTAATCCTATCTCTAACACTTACACTAACCATAACACTACCCTAACCCTAACCCAAACATCTAACCTAACCGTAAACCTTCCCTAACCCTATCCTTAACCCTAATCCTAGACCTAACCCTAACTAAAACCTTAGTCTTACCGTAACCCTAACCCTCACCGTAACACTACCCTAACGTTAACTCTAAACCTAACCCTAAATCTAACACTGACACATTCCTACCTTACAGCAGTCCTACCCATGCGGAAGGAGGCTGCAAAGTGCATTTGAGAAGGCCAGGTGACATGCCTGGGTCACCAGCTCGAGAGCACGTGGAACTACCCGAGGGCACCTGCCCTGAATTTAACATTATCCCTAGCCCTAACCACTAACCCTAACCCTACCCTAACTTTAAGCCTAACACTAACACTAACTCTAACTTCTAACCCTAACACTAACTGTAACCCTAATGCTAACCCAAAACCATAACCTTAACGCTAAACCTTACCGAAACCCTAACCCTAAACATTAACCAGAACCCTAACTCTAACACTTACCCTAACCTATGCTAACCCCAATCATAAACACTAACCCTAACCCTAACACGAATACTAACCCAAAACTAACCCTAACCTTCCCAAAACACTAACCCTAAAGCTTAACCCTAACCCTATCTCTAACATTTACACTAACCCTAACCCTACCCTAACCCTAACCTCTAACCCTAACCCTTCCCTAACCCTAACCCTAACCCTAACCATAACCCTATCCCTAATCTTAACGCTAAACCTAACCCAACGCAACCCTAAGCCTAAACCTAACTCAACCCCAACCCGAACCCTAACCCTAACACCAACCCTAACCCTAAACCTAACCCTAACACAACTCTAACTCTAATCCTAACCACTAACCCTATCCCTAACATTAAACCTAACACTAAAGCTAACCCTAAACCAACCCTAACCCAAACCAAACCATAACCCTAACCCAAACCTAACCCTAACTCAAACTGAAACACTAAACGTAACCCTAAACCTATCCCTTAAACTAAACATAAACCTAACCAAAATCCTAACCCTAAACCTATCCCTAATCCTAACACTAACCCTAACCCAAATATACCCATAACACTAAACTTAATGCTAACTCTAACCCTAACCCTAAACCTAACCCAGCCATAACCCTAACCCAAACCCAACCCTATCTCTAACCGTAATCCTTTCCCTAACCCTAACACTAATCTTAACATAACCATAACCCTATCCCAAGTCCTAACTCTAACCCTAATCCTAACCCTAACCCAAACCCAACCATAACCTTAACTCTTGCCCTAACCCTAAATCTAACCCTAACCCTAAACCTAACCCTAACACCAAAACTAGCCCTAACCCTTTCCCTAAACCTAACCCTATCCCTAACCTTAAACCTAATCCTAACCCTAAATCTAACCCTAACCCTAACATCAAAACTAACCCTAACCCAATCCCTAACCCTAACCCTAACACTAACACTAACCCTAACCCAGCCCTAACACAACCCTAACCATAACCCTAAACCTAACCCATCCCTAACCCTAAACGTAACCCTAACCCTAACCCCAACCCTAATCCTAACCCTAGGACTAAACTTAACCCAAACTGTAACCCTATCCCAACCCTAACTCTAAACCTAACCTAAACCTAACACCAACCCTAACCCTAAACCTAACCTTAACCCTAATCCTACTGCTAACCCTACCCTAAAAACAACTGTAATCCTATCCCTAACCCTACTCCTACACCTACCCTGAACCCTAAACCTAACACCAACCATAATTCTAACACAATCCCTAACCCTAACACAGCCCTAACCCTAAACATAACCCTAACCCTACCCTAATCCTTACCCTAACCCAACCCTAAATCTAACCCTCATCCTAACAGCAACCATAACCCTAACCCTAACCCAAATCTAACCCTAACAATTACCCACGCCCCGAACCATAAACCTAACACTAACCCTAACACTAACCCAACCCTAAACCTAACTCAAACCCTAACACCAACCCAAAACCTAACCCAAACCTCATCTAACCCTATCCCTAACCCTAACCCTAAACCCAAACCTAACCCTAACCCTAATCTTAAACCTAAACTTGACCCTAACCATAATCCAATCCCTATTCCTAACCCTAACTCTAACCTTAACACCACCTCTAAACCTAACCCTAACCCAAATCTAACCCTAAAACTAACCCTATCGCTAATCCTGACCCTAACATGAAAACTAAACTTAACCCAATCCCTAACCTTAATCCTATCCCAAACCTAAACCTAACCCTAACCCAACCATATCGCTAACCCTATCCCTAACCCTAACCTTAATCCTAACCCTAACCCTAAGCATAACTCTATCCTTAAACCTAACATTAACCCACACCCTAACCCCAATCCTAACCTTAACCCTAACCCAACCCTAATTCTAACCCTAACCCTAACCCTAACCCTAACAATAACCCAACTCTAACCCTAATCCTAAACCTAACCCTAACCCAACACGAACCCTAACTTTTACCCTAACCCTAACCATAACCCTAACTCAACCCTAAACCTAACCCTAATCCCTATCCCAAACCCTAAAAGTAACCCTAACCCTACCCTAATCTTAACCATAACCCTAACACAAAGCCTAAAACTAATAGTGACCCTAACCTTAATCCTACCTCTACCCCTACCCCAAACCCTAAGCCTAAGCCTAACCCTAACTCTAATCCTAACCCTATCCCTACACTAACCCTAACCCCACTCCTAACCCCAACCCCAACCCAAACTCTAACCATAACCCAGCCCTAACTTTAAGCCCAAACCTATCCCTAACCTAATCCTACCCCTAACCCTAACACTAACCCGAAACATAAAACTACCCCTACCCCTATCCCGAACCCTAAACCTAAATCTATTCTAAACCTATCCCTAAACCTAAATCTATTCTAAACCTATCCCTAAAACTACCCCTAACACCAACCCTAACCCTAACCATAACCATAACCATAAAATTAACCCTAACCCTAACCGTAACCCTAACCCCAACCCCATCCCCAACCCCAACCCCAACCCTAACCCTACTAACCCTAACCCAAACCGAAACTCAAACCCTAACTCTAACCCTAACTCAACCCTAAACCAAACCCTAACCCTAAACCTAAAACTAACCCTAACCCTGACCCGAAGCCCTAATCCTAACCCTAAACTTAACCCCAACACTAAACCTAACCCTAACCCTAACCTAAAACAAACTCTTAGTCTAACCTTAACCAAATCGTAACCCTAACCTTAAACCTAAAAAAATCCTAAACCTAACCCTAACTGAAAACCAACCCTAAAGCTAACCCTAACCATAACCATAAAATTAACCCTAAGCCTAACCGAAACCCTAACCGCAACCCCATCCCTAACCCCAACCCCAACCCCAACCCTAACCCTAACCTAGAATTCCCGAGTCAGAGTAATGTGTTTCTCTGCACTCTGCAAGGGTTGCAATCACATTCCAATACCACTGTGGTCCTGCCAATGGCGATGGAGGCTGTGCAGTGCATCTGATGAGGTCGGGTGCCATGCTTCGGTCTCCTTGTGAAGGGCACCTGGCACCTCCTATGGGCCCTACCCTAAACCTAACCCTAAACCAAACCCAACCGTAACCCTATTGCTAATCCTAACACTAACTCTACCCTAATCGTAACCCTAACCCTAAGCTTAATCCGAACCCTAACCCCTAAGCCTAACACTAAACCTAATCCCTAACCCTAAACCTAACCCAAAATCTAATCCTTAACAGTATTGCCAACCCTAACCATAAAACATAAAACTTAGCCCTAACCCTAACCTTAACCCTAACCCTAACACATTTCTAGGTTAAGGCAATCCTGCCCATTGGGAAGGAGGCTGCAAAGGGCACCTGAGCAGGCTGGATGGCGTGCTGGGGTCACCTGGCTGAGGGCACACGGAACCTCCCATGGGCCCTTATCCTAAACCTAACCCTATCCCTAAACCTGACCGCTAAACCTGTCCCTAACCTTAACCTTAACACTAACACTAACTGTAACCCTAACCTCAAACCCTAACACTGTCCGTAACACTAATGCTAACCCAAAACCCTAACCCTAAACTTTAAACCTAACTCTAACCATTACCAAAACACTAACCGTAACCCTTAACCCTAACCCTAACTCTAACACTTACCTAACACAATCTTAACCCTACCCTAACCCTAACCTCTAACCCTGACCCTAACCTTTTCCTAACCCTAACCCTAACCCTAATACTAACCCTAACCCAAACCTTAGTCTAAACCTAACCCTTACCCTAACCCTAACACTGCCCTATCATTAACTCTAAACCTAACTGTAACAAATTCCTAGGTTACCACAGTTCTGCACATGGGGAAGGAGACTGCACAGTGCATCTGAGCAGGCCGGGTGACATGCCGGGGTCACCTGGCTGAGGGCATGTGGAAACTCCCATGGGCACCTACCCTAATCCTAACACTAATCCCATCCCTAACCGCTAACATTAACCCTAATGATAACCCCAAACACTAACAGTAACCCTAAACCTAAACATTTCCAATGCTCTAACCATAATCATTAACACTAATCCTAACCCTAACACTTAGCCTAAGCTACCCTAACACTAACCCTAACCCTATCCATATCCCTAAAGCAAAACCCTAACCCTAACCCTATCTCTAACATTTATCCTAACCCTAACCCTACCCTAACCCTAACCCTAACCTCTAATCCTAACCCTAACCCTAACCCAAACCTTTGTCTTACCCTAACCGTAACACTACCCTAACGTTAACTCTAACCCTAAACCTAACTCTAACACATTCCTAGGGTAATGCAGTCCTGCCCATGGGGAAGGAAGCTGCAAAGTGCATCTGAGCAGGCCAGGTGATATGCCGGGGTCACCTGGCCGAGGGCACATGGAATCTCCCATGGGCCCCAACACTAAACGGACAATTATCCCTAACCCTAACTGCTAACCCTAAACCTAAACCTAACACTAACCTAAAACTAGCACTAACCGTAACCGTCTTAATAAACCAAAACTCTAACCATAACCCTTACCAAAAGCCTAACCCTAACCCTTAACCCTAACCATAACACTTATCCTAACCTTAACCCTTCCTTAACCCTAAACCTAAAACCTAACCCTAACCTTTACCCTATCCTTAAAGCATAACCTTAACCTGATCCCTAAAGCATAACCCTAACACTAACCCTAAACCTAACCTTAACCCTAACACTAACACTAACCCTAACCCTAACTCTAACTCTAACCCTATCACCTAAGGCTAACCCTAACCCTAAAACCTAAACCCTAACCCTAACCCGTAAGCCTAAACCTAACCTAAACCCAAAACCTAGTCTAATCCTCGCACTAACCCTAACTATCCCTAACTCTAACCTTAACCCTAACACATTCCTAGTCAATGCGGTCCTCCCCATGGGGAAGGAGGCTACAAAGTGCATCTGAGGAGGCTTG
The DNA here is from genome assembly GCF_054371585.1 of Giraffa tippelskirchi. NCBI lineage: Eukaryota > Metazoa > Chordata > Mammalia > Artiodactyla > Giraffidae > Giraffa > Giraffa tippelskirchi. The sequence goes on along the minus strand of NC_137288.1, from coordinate 10,818,788 downwards.
GTGCCATGTCGGGTTCACCTAACTGAGGGCACCTGGCACCTCCTATGGGCGCAAATCCTAACCCTAACCTTAACTCAAACCCTAACAGTAACCTCAATGCTAACCCTGATGCTAACCATAAACCTAATCCTAATCCTACCTGAACCCTAACCCCTAAGCCTAAATTTAATCCTATACCTAAACACTAAACCTATCCCTAACCCTGAACCCTAATCCTAAAAGTAACCCTAACCCTAACACTAATCCTAACCCTAAGCCTATCCTTAAACCTAACCCTAACCCTAACAGTAACCATAACCCTAACCCTAGCCACTAACCCTAATCTTAAACCTTTACCCTAACCCTAAACACTAACTCTAATAGTAACCCTAACCCTAAACCTAACATTTACCCTAAACCATAACCTTAACACTAACCTTTAAACCTAACCCTAACACTAACAATAACCCTAATGCTAATGCAAAACCCTAACCCTAACCGTTACCAAAACGGTAACCCTAACCCTAACTCTAACACGTATCCTAACCCTAACCCTACTCTAATCCTAACACTAACCTCTAACCCTAACCCAAACCCTAAACTTACCCTAACCCTAAACCCTAACCCTAACACTAACACTAACCTTAACCCTAACCCAGCAATAACCATAACCCTAACCCTAAACCCTTACCCTAACAGTAACCCTAACCCTAAAGGTACACCCTAGCCATAACCTTAACACTAACCCCTAACCCTAAACCTAACACTAACACCTAACCCTAACCCTAACCCTCAGTTCCCAAGTGAGGGCAGTGTGTTTGTCTGTACTCTTCGAGCCTTGCAATCACATTCCTAGATCAGCGCTGCCCTGCCCATGGGGATGGAGACTGTGGAGTGTGTCTAATGGGGTTGGGTGCCATGCCGGTGTCACCTTGCGGCGGGCACCTGTTACCTCCCATGGGCCCTACCCTAACCCTAAACCCAACCCAAAACCTAACCATAATACTATCTCTAATCCTAACACTAACCCTACCCCTAAATGTAACCCTAACCCTAATCCTTAACTGAACCCTAACCCGAAAACCTAACCTTAAGCCTAATCCCTAAGACTAACACTAACCATAACCCTAAACCCTAACAGTAACCCAAAAAACAACCTAACCAAACCAGTAACCCTAAAACTACCCCAAAGCCAAAACCTATTCTAACCCTAACACTAACACGAATCCTAACCCTAAGCCTATGTCTAATGTTAACACTAACAATAACTCTAACCCTCACCCCTAAACCTAAACTTAAGCTTAAACCTAACCCTACACCCTAACCCTAACCTTAAACTTAAACCATAAACTTAACCCAACCCCTAACTCTATCCGTAACCCTAACCGCTAAACCTAACCCTACCCTAACTTTAACCCTAACACTAACACTAACCGTAACACTAACTTCTTACCCTAACATTAACGTAACACTAATGCTAACCCTACATCCTAATCCTAACCCTTGCCTTAAACCAAACCCTAACCCTTACCAAAACACTAACCCTAATCCTTAACCCTAAACCTAACTCTAACACTTACCCTAACCCTAACCTTAACGCTACCCTAACCCTAACCCTAAACCTAACTCTAACCCAAACCTTAGTCTAGTCCTAACCCTTATCCTAACCCTAACATTACACTAACGTTAACTCTAAACCTAACCCTAAACCTATCCCTAACAAAATCCTAGGTTAGCACACTCATGCTCATGGGGAAGGAGGCTGCAAAGTGCATCTGAGCGGGCCGGGTGACATGCCAGGGTCACCAGGTCGAGGGCACGTGGAACTACCCATGGGCACCTACCCGAAAACTCACCTTATCCCTAACCCTAACTGCTAACCCTAACCCTACCCTAACTTTAAGCCTAGCACTAACACTAATCCTAACCCTAACTTCTAACCCTAACACTAACCGTAACCCTAATGCTGACCCAAAGCCCTAACCTTAACCCTAACCCTAACCCTAAAACTTACCAAAACCCTAACCCGAATCATTAACCTGAACCCTAACTCTAACACTTACCCTAAGCTATGCTAACCCTAACCATAAACTCTAACCCTAAACCTAACCCTAATACTAACACAAAACTCTAACCCTAAACCTAACCCTAACCCTTACCAAAAAACTAACCTAAAGCTCTAACCCTAATCCTATCTCTAACACTTACACTAACCATAACACTACCCTAACCCTAACCCAAACATCTAACCTAACCGTAAACCTTCCCTAACCCTAACCTTAACCCTAATCCTAGACCTAACTCTAACCCAAACCTTAGTCTTACCGTAACCCTAACCCTCACCGTAACACTACCCTAACGTTAACTCTAAACCTAACCCTAAATCTAACACTGACACATTCCTACTTTACAGCAGTCCTACCCATGCGGAAGGAGGCTGCAAAGTGCATTTGAGAAGGCCGGGTGACATGCCGGGGTCACCAGGTCAAGAGCACGTGGAACTACCCGAGGGCATCTGCCCTAAATTTAACATTATCCCTAGCCCTAACCACTAACCCTAACCCTACCCTAACTTTAAGCCTAACACTAACACTAACTTTAACTTCTAACCCTAACACTAACCGTAACCCTAATGCTAACCCAAAACCTAACGTTAAACCTAAACTTAACCCTAAACCTTACCAAAACCCTAACCCTAAACATTAACCAGAACCCTAACTCTAACACTTACCCTAACCTATGCTAACCCTAATCATAAACACTAACCCAAACCCTAACACGAATACTAATCCAAAACTAACCCTAACCTTCCCAAAACACTAACCCTAAAGCTTAACCCTAACCCTATCTCTAACATTTACACTAACCCTAACCCTACCCTAACCCTTCCCTAACCCTAGCCCTAACCTTAACCCTAAACCTAACCCTAACCCAAACCTTAGTCTTACCATAACCCATACCCTAACCATAACACTACCCTAATGTAAACTCTAACTTAAACATAACCCTAACACTACACTAACGTTAACTCTAAACCTAATCCTAAACCTATCCCTAACAAATTCCTAGGTTACCACAATCATGCCCATGGGTAAGGAGGCTGCAAAATGCATCTGAGTGGGCCGGGTCACATGACAGGGTCACCTGGTTGAGGGCACGTGGAACCTCCCATGGACCGGTACCCTAAACCTAACCATATTCCTAACCCTAAACGCTAACCCTAACCCTAAACCTAACACTAAGCGTAATACTAACTTCTAACCCTATTTCTAACCCAAACCCTAACCCTAACCCTAATGCTAACCCAAAACCCCAACCCTAAACCTAAACCTAACCCTTACCAAAACCCTAACCCAAACTCTTAACCTTAACCATAACTCTAACACTTACCCTAATCTTAACCGTACCCTAACCCTAACCCTAAACCCTAATCCTAACCCTATCCCTAAAGCATAACCCTAACCCCATCCCTAAAGCATAACCCTGACCCTGATCCTAACACTAACCCTAAACCTAACCCTAACCGTATCGCTAACCCTGTCACCCAACCCCAACCCTAACCCTAACCTCCAACCCTAACCATATCTTTGAATTCCCGAGTCAGAGTAGTGTGTTTTGCTGCACTCTGCAAGGCTTGCAATCACATTCCTATGTCATCGTGGTCCTGCCAATGGGGATGGAGGCTGTGCAGTGTGTCTGATGGGGTCGGGTGCCATGCCACGGTCTCCTTGTGAAGGGCACCTGGCACCTCCCATAGGCTTTACCCTAAACCTAACCCTAACCCAAACCCAAAACGTAACCCTATTGCTAATCCTAACACTATCCCTACCCTAACTCCAACCCTAACCCTAAACCTACCCTAAACCTAACCCGTAACCCTAAACCTAACAAAACCCAAACCCTAGTCTAACCCTAGCACTAACACTAACCCTAACCCTAACCCTAAACATCTCTAGGTTAATGCAGTCCTGCCCATGGGAAAGGAGGCTGCAAAGTGCATGTGAGTGGGCCGGGTCACATGCCGGGGTCACCTGGCCTATGGCACGTGGAAGCTCCCATAGGCACTTACCCTAAACCTAACCCTATCCCTAACCCTCACCGTTAACCCTAACCTTAACCTTAACACTAACACTCACTTAAACCTAACTTCTAACCCTAACACTGTCCATAACCCTAATGCTAACCCAAAACCTAAACCTAATCCTAAACCTTACCAAAACACTAACCCTAACCCTTAACCCTAACCTTATCTCTAAATCTTACCCTAAACATAAGCCTACCCTAACCCTAACCCTTACCTCTAACCCTAACCCTTCCCTAACCCTAACACTTCCCGAACACTAATTCTAACCCTAACCCTAACCCTAACACATTCCTAGGTTAACGCTGTCCTGCCCACGGGGAAGGAGGCTGAAAAGTGCATCTGAGCAGGCCAGGTCACATGCAGGGGTCACCTGGCCTAGGGTATGTGGAACCTCCCATGGGCCCGTACCCTAAACCTAACACTACCCCTAACCCTAAACGCTAAACCTAACCCTAACCCTAACTTTAACATAAAACTAACACTAAATGTAACACTAACTTCTAACCCTAACCCTAACCCTAACCCTAATGCTAACCGAAATCCCTGACCTAACCCTAAACTTAACCTTTAACCCTAGCCATAGCTCTAACAATTACGTGAACCCTAACCATACCCTAACCCTAACCCTAAACCCTAACCCTAACCCTTAAAACTAACCATAACTCTAAGACTTATCCTAACCCTAACCATACCCTAACCCTAACCCTAACCCTAACCCTAACCTTATCCCTAAAGCATAACCCCAACCTGACCCCTATAGCATAACCCTAACCCTGACCCTAGCACTTACCATAAACCTAGCCCTAACCCAAACCCTAACCGTAACGTATTGCTAATCTTAACACTAACCTTACTCTAGCCATAACCCTAAACCTAAAACCAACCTGAACTCTAACCCTTAAGCCTAAACGTAAACCTAATCCATAAACCAAAACCTCATCTGAAACCTAATCCCTCACAGTATCCTCAACCCTAACTCTAAAACGTAAACCCTAACCCTAACCCTAATCGGTAACCTTAAACCTAAAGTAAACCCAAACCATAGTATAACCCTAGCACTAACCCTAACTCTAACTGTAACACATTCCTAGGTTAACACAGTCCTGCCCATGCGGAGGGAGGCTGAAAAGTACATCTGAGTGGGCCAGGTCACATGTCGGGGTCAGCTGGTGTAGGGCACGTGGAACCTCCCATGGGCCCTTACCTTAAACCTAACCCTATCTCTAACTCTGACCACTAACCATAACCCTAACCCTAACCTTAACCCTAACACTAACACTAACTGTAACCCTAACTTCTAACCCTACCACTGTCCGTAACCCTAATACTGACTCAAAACCCTAATCCTAAATCTAAAGCTAACACTAACCCCTTAATAAAACACTAACCCTAACCCTTAACCCTAACCCTAACCCTAACACTTACCTAACCCTAACCTTAACTCTATCCTAACCCTAAGCCTAACCCTAACCCTAACCCTAAACCTAACCTTAACCCAAACCTTAGTCTAAACCTAACCCTTACACTAACCCTAACAAATTCCTAGGTTAGCACAGTCCTGCCCATGGGGAAGGAGGGTGAAAAGTGCATCTGATCGGGCCGGGTCACATGACGGGGTCACCTGGCCGAGGGCACGTGGAAACTCCCATGGGCCAGAGTCCTAAACATAACCGTAAACTCTGACCCTAACCCTAACCCTAACCCTAAACCAAACACTAACCCTTAGCAAACACTAACTGTAATCCTTAACCCTATCCCTAACTCTAACACTTACTGTAACCCTAAGCTTAACCGTACTCTATCCCTAAACTCTAACCCTAACCCTAACGCTTCCCTAACCCTAACCCTAACACTAATGTTTAACTCTAAACCTAACCCTAAACCTATCCCTAACAAATTCCTAGGTTAGTGCACTCATGCCATGGGGAAGGAGGCTGCAAAGTTCATCTGAGCATGCCGGGTCACATCCCAGGGTCACTTGGCCAACGGCACGTAGAACTACCCATGGGCACCTACCCTAAACCTAACCTTATCCCTCAACCTAACCGTTAATCCTAACCCTACATTAACTTTCACCCTAACCCTAACACTAAACGTAACCCTAACTTCTAACCCTAACACTAACCGTAACCCTGATGCTAACCCAAAACCCTTACCCTAACCTAATCCTAGCCTCTAACCTAAACCATTACCAAAACCTTAACCCTAACCATTAACCAGAACCCTAACTCTAACACTGACCCTAAGCTACCTTAACCCTAACCCAAACCCTAATCCAAACCTAACCCTATCCCTAAAGCATAAACCTAACACTATCCCTAAAAGATAAACCTAACCCTAACACTAACCCTAAGGAGGCTGAAAAGTGCATCTGAGCGGGCCAGGTGACACGCCAAGGTCACTTAGCTGAGGGCACGTGGAACCTCCCAATGGGCCCCTACCCTAAACCTAACCCTGACCCTAACCCTAACCCTACCTTAACCCCAAACCTAACTCTATCCCTAACCCTTACCCTAACCCTAACACTACCCTAACGTTAACTATAAACCTAACCTTAAACCTATCCCTAACAAATTCCTAGGTTACCACACTAACGCCCATGGGGAAGGAGGCTGCAAAGTGCATCTCAGTGGGCTGGGTGATGTGCTGGGGTCACCAGGTTGAAGATACGTGGAACTACCCAAGGGCAACTCCCCTAAACTTTACCTTATCCCTAACCCTAACTGCTAACCCTAACCCTACCCTAACTTTAAGCCTAACACTAACACTAACCCTAACCCTAACTTCTAACCTTAACACTAACTGTACCCCTAATGTTAACCCAAAACCCTAACCTTAACCCTAAACTTAACCCTAAACCTTACAAAAACCCTAACCCTAAACATTAACCAGAAACCTAACTCTAACACTTACCCTAACCTATGCTAACCCTAACCGTAAACCCTAACTCTAACACGAATACTAACCCAAAACTCTAACCCAACCTTACCAAAACACTAACCCTAATGCTTAACCCTAACCCTATCTCTAACATTTACACTAACCCTAACCCTACCCTAACCCTAACCCTAACCCTAACCTTAACCCTAAACCTAACCTAAACCTTAGTCTTACCGTTACCCCTACCCTAACCATAACACTACCCTAATGTAAGCTCTAACCTAAACATAACCCTAACACTACCCTAACATTAATTCTAAACCTAACCCTAAACCTATCTCTAAAAAATTCCTAGGTTACCATGATCATGCCCATGGGGAAGGAGGCTGCAAAGTGCATCTGAGAGGGCCGGGTCACATGACGGTGCCACCTGGCTGAGGGCACATGGAACCTCCCATGGGCCGGTACCTTAAACATAACCATGTCCCTAACCCTAAATGCTAACCCTAACCCTAAGCCTAACTTTAACCCTAACACTAACACTAAACATAACAGTAACTTCTAACCCTAACCCTAATCCTAATGCTATCCCAAAACCCTAAACCTAACCCTAACACTTACCAAAACCCTAACCCTATCCTTAACCCTAACTATAACTCTAACACTTACCCCAAACCTAACCGTACCCTAACGCTAACCCTAAAGCCTAACCCTAAACCTATCCCTAAAGCATAACCCTAACCCGATTCCTAAAGCATAACCGCCCATGGGCCCTTACCCTAAACCTAATTCCATCCCTAACCCTGACCACTAACCCGAACCATAAGTTTTCCCTAACACTAACACTAACTGTAACCCTAACTTCTAACCCTAACACTGTCAGTAACCCTAATGCTAACCCCAAACCCTAAACCTAAATCTAAACCAAACCTTAAACCTTAAGAAAACCCTAACCCTAACCCTTAAACCTAACCCTAACTCTAACACTTATCCTAACCATAACCCTACCCTAACCCTAACCCTAACCCTAACACTAAACTTAACACTAACAATTACCCTAATGCTAATCCAAAACCCTAACCCTAATCCTAACCCTAAACCTAGCCCTAACCCTTATCAAAACACTAACAATAACACTTAACCCTAACCCTATTTCTAACACTTACCCTAAACCTAAACCTACCCTAACGCTAACAGTAACCCTTACCTCTAACCCTAACCCTAACCCTTCCCTAACACTAACCCTAACCCTAACCCTAACCCTAACCCAAACCCTAAACCTAACCCTAACACATTCCTAGGTTAACGCAGTCCTGCCCATGGGAAAGGAGGATGCAAAGTTCATCTGAAAGGGCCGGGTCATATGCCGGTGTCACTTCTCTGAGGGCACATGGAACCTCCCATGGGCCCGTACCCTAAACTTAACACTATCGCTAACTCTACGCTAACCATAAGCCTACTTTAACCCTAACACTAACACTAATTGTAAAACTGCTAACCATAACCCTAACCCTAATGCTAACCCCAATCCCTGCTCTAACCCTAAACCCTAAGCCTAACCCTTAACCTAACCCTAAAACTAACCCTATCCCTAAAGCATGACGCTAACCCGATCTTTAAAGCATAGCCCTAACCCTGACCTTAACACTTGCCCTAAACCAAACCCTAACCCTATAGTTAACCCTATCACCTAACCCCACACCTAAACTTAACCTCTAACCCTAACCCTAACCTTGAATTCCCGAGTCAGAATAGTGTGTTTCTCTACACTCTGCAAGGCTTGCAATCACATGCCTATGTCAGCGTGGCCCTGCCAATGGGGAGGGAGGCTGTGCAGTGCGTCTGATGGGGTCGGGTGCCATGCCACGGTCTGCTTGTGAAGGGCAACTGGCACCTCCCATGGGCCCTACCCTAAACCTAACCCTATCCCTAACCCTAAACGCGAACCCTAACCCTAATCAAAACAGTAACCCTAACCTTATCTCTAATACATACACTAACTCTAACCCTACCCTAACTCTGATCCCAAGCAATACCTCTAACCCTAACCCTAACCCTTCCCTAACCCTAACCCTAACCCTAACCTTTAACCCTAACCCTTCCCTAAACCTAACCCTAACCTCTAACCCTAACCCTATCTTAATCCTACCTCTAACCCTAAACCTAACTCTAACCCAAAAATTAGTCTAATCCTAACCCTTACCCTAACCCTAACACTACCCTAACCTTAACTCTAAACCTATCCCTAACAAATTCCTAGGTTACCACACTCCTGCCCATGGGGAAGGAGGCTGCAAAGTGCATCTGAGTGTGCCAGGGTTGACATGCCAGGGTAACCAGGTTGAGGGCACATGGAACTACCCGTGGGCACCTACCCTAAACTTAACCTTATCCCTAACCCTAACCACTAACCCTAACCCTACCCTAAATTTAAGCCTAACACTAACCCTAACCCTAACTTCCTACCCTAACACTAACAGTAACACTAATGCTAACCCAAAACCCTAATGTCGGCAGCTGTGATAGGCATTACTGACAAAATGCAGGCACGGCCCCAACGCCCTCTCCTCATCCTGCAGGCGCATGGTCCCGGGATGAAGGAGTTAGGTCTTGTGATTCTGACTTGTCCTTTCCTTCCTCCAGTTGAGTTGGCTGGAAAGAATATTATAATCCATAAAGTTAACTATTGGCATTTATTCAAGGATCTTTACAAAGAATGCTCCAAGATGAGCACATTGGCTGCAGCTTGAGACCATGGGAAACATTGTTATCTGAAACCTGCCTGTAAGGGGAATGTTTATGGCAAAAGAAGTTTGCTGAGTTTAGGAGTGAGGAATAATTAAGAATAGTTAGAAGCTAAAAGTTTAAGGTATGTTGTAGTGTTGGCATATTTTACTATAGCTTATAGAAACTAGGAATTTCAGAGATACTAATAGCTAAAAGCCTTTTTAGGAGATGATGAGCTTAAGTTACTAGGGGATAACAGGATTTAAAGAGATAAGAAATAAACTGAGGAATGTGATATACAGCCCAGAGACAAACCTGAGTTACAATGTCATCACAAGGACACTTAAGAGGGAACTCTGAAGGACAACAATGATTTATAGAGACAATAAATATGGGTGAGAAGAAGACCTGACGAGCAAGGCAACTCAGGCCTCAGGGATCTTGATAAGCTGCCTTGGCGCTCACCTTAAAAATGATATGTATCTTTCTGATGCTTGCTATAATAGACTGCTCCCTAATTTCTGTGGCTTAGGCAGAAGACCTTCCCTGATCCTTTCCTAACCAGGTCGATTTAAAACTCTAATCCACATGCCCCCCGAATGGCAGCACTCTATAAAATTATCCATAAAAGAGAGTATTTTAATCTAAACTCCTCTTGTAAGCATCTTAGTTTGTTTGATAAATGTGCCTGTGCCTTTAGAGCTAATATGCATGACTGCTCCTTAACAACAAACAGCGTTGAGAGCCTGAACACATAAAAAGTCCCAATGGGCACAGAACCCTTCGAAAGGGAGAAAGTCTATTAAAAAAAAACACAAGAAATATTATTCTGTAAAATTGTTATTTGATCTATATTTACTTGCTATGCTTTTGCTCCTAACATGTTGAACCTGTATTGTAAAAGTATAATAGTCAGAGGCTTATATAAATAAAGGTTTAGCACTAATATAAAAATAATAAGACAATTGTTAATCTAGCTGGTATGTTCTGTGCCTGACACAAAAATACTTTTAGAAAAGGTGTTCTGGCTGATCAACCCTTATCAATAGAGTCATAAGATGTTAGCAGGCCTCCAGGCCAGAAGATGATGTAAACAACATGAGACTTTTGTAATTAAGATATGCAAAAAGTATCCTGGTTTCAATAGGGGTCAAAAACTGTTGACCCATTGAGCTGATTTGGCATGACTCTACATTTTACATTTTCCTCTATGTACAACTTAAGATATAAAAACTCCCTTTGAAAAATAAAGCTGAGACACTGCTTCACACATGCCTAGACTCACTGTGTCTTCTATTCCCTTCACAGACATCGCCAATCCTGAGGGAACCCCTGGACCAGCTGGAGCAGGACCCCAGCACCCTAACCTTAACACTAACCCTAACCCTAAACCTTACCAAAACCCTAACCCTAAACATTAACCAGAACCCTAACTCTAACACTTACCCTAACCTATGCTAACTCTAACCATAAACCCTAACTCTAACACTAACACTAATACTAACCCAAAACTCTAACCCTAACCTTACCAAAACACCAACCCTAACGCTTAACACTATCTCTAACATTTACACTAACTCTAACCCTACCCTAACCCTAACCTCTAAACCTAACCCTAACCGTTCCCTAACCCTAAACTTAACCCTAAACCTTACCCTAACCCAAACCTTAGTCTTACCGTAATCTATACCCTAACCATAACACTACCCTAACGTAAACTCTAACCTAAACATAACCCTAACACTACCCAAACGTTAACTCTAAACCTAACCCTAAACCTACCCCTAACAAATTCCTAGGTTACCACAATCATGTCCATGGGGAAGGAGGTTGCAAAGTGCATATGAGTGGGCTGGGTCACATGACAGGGTCACCTGGCTGAGGGCACGTGGAACCTCCCATGGACCGGTACCCTAAACCTAACCATATTCTTAACCCTAAACGCTAACCCTAACCCTAAACCTAATTTTAACCCTAACCCTAACACTAAACATAACACTAACTTCTAACCCTAACTCTAATCCTAATGCTATCCCAAAACCCTAACCCTAAACCTAACGCTAACCCTTACTAAAACCCTAAACCTAACCCTTAACCCTAATCATAACTCTAATTCTTACCCTAACCCTAACCGTACCCTAACCCTAAACCTAAAGCATAACCCTAACCTTGGTCCTAACACTAACCCTAACCCTAACCGTATCGCTAACCCTGTCACCCAACCCCAGCCCTAACCCTAGCCTCCAACCCTAACCCTATCCTTGAATTCCCGAGTCAGAGTAGTGTGTTTTGCTGCACTCTGCAAGGCTTGCAATCACATTCCTATGTCAGCATGGTCCTGCCAATGGGGATGGAGGCTGTGCAGTGTGTCTGATGGGGTCGGGTGCCATGCCACGGTCTCCTTGTGAAGAGCAACTGGCACCTCCCATGGGCCCTACCCTAAACCTAACCCTTACCCAAACCCTAAACACTAACCCTATTGCTAATCCTAACACTAACCCTACCCTAACCAGAACCCTAACACTAAACCTAATCCCTAAACCAAAACCTAATCCCTAAACCAAAACCTAACCCAAAACATAATCCCTAAGAGTATCCCCAACCCTAAACCTCAAAATAAAACCTAGCCTTAACCGGTAACCCTAAACCTAACCTAAGCCCAAACCCTAGTCTAACCCTAACCCTAACACTAACTCTAACACATTCCTAGGTTAACGCAGTCCTGCCCAAGGGCAAGGAGGCTGAAAAGTGCATCTGAGCAGGCCAGGTCACATGCAGGGGTCACCTGGCCTAGGGCATGTGGAACCTCCCATGGGCCCTTACCCTAAACCTAACGCTATCCCTAACCCTGACTGCTAAGCCAAACCGTAACCTTAACCCTAACAATAACTGTAACCCTATCTTCTAACCCGAAAACTGTCAGTAACCTTAATGATAACCCAGAACCCTAAACCAAAATCTAAACCTAACCCTAAACCTAAAGAAAACCCTAACCCTTAAACCTAACACTAACTCTAACACTTACCCTAACCATAACCCTTCCCTAACCCTAACCCTAAACCCTAACCCTAAACCTGTCTCTAAAGCATAAGGCTAAACCTAACCCTAACACTAACCCTAAACCTAATGCTAACCCTATCACCTAACCCTATCCCTAACCCTAATGATAACCCAAAACCCTAACCTTAACCCTAGCGTAACACTAACCCTAACCTCTAACCCTAACCCTTCCCTAACCTAAACCTAACCCTAAACCTAATCTTAACCCTTACCAAAACACTAACCCTAACGCTTAACTCTAACCCTACCTCTAACACTTACCCAAACAGTAACCCTAACCTAACCCTAACATTAACGCTAAACCTAACACTAACACTTACCCTAATGCTAACCCAAAACCCTAACCCTAATCCTAAACCTAAACCTATCCCTAACCCTTATCAAAGGACTAACACTAACACTTAATCCTAACCCTATCTCTAACACTTACCCTAAACTTAAACCTACCCTAACCCTAACCCTAACCCTTACCTCTAACCCTAACCCTAACACTTCCCTAATCCTAACCCTAACCCTAACCCTAACCCTAAACCTAACCCTAACACATTCCTAGTTTAACACAGTCCTGCCCATGGGAAAGGAGGACGCAAAGTTCCTCTGAGAGGGCCAGGTCATATGCAGGAGTCACTTCTCTGAGGGCACGTGGAACCTCCCATGGGGCCGTTCCCTAAACCTAAAACTATCGCTAACTCTAAACGCTAAACCTAACTCTAACCCTAACTTTAACCCTAATACTAGCACTAAACGTAACACTGAGTGTTAACCATAACCCTAAACCTAACCCTAATGCTAACTCAAATCCCTACTCTAACCCTATACTTAGATAGCGTATTTAAAAGCAGAGACATTACTTTGCCAACAAAGGTCCGTCTAGTCAAGGCTATGGTTTTTCCAGTGGTCATGTATGGATGTGAGAGTTGGACGGTGAAGAAAGCTGAGTGCTGCAGAATTGATGCTTTTGAACTGTGGTGTTGGAGAAGACTCTTGAGAGTCCCTTGGACTGCAAGGAGATCCAGTCAATCCATCCTAAAGGAGATCAGTCCTGGGTGTTCATTGAAAGGACTTATGTTGAAGCTGAAACTCCAATACTTTGGCCGCCTCATGCGAAGAGGTGACTCATTGGAAAAGACCCTAATGCTGGGTAGGATTGGGGGCAGGAGGAGAAGGGGCCGACAGAGGATGAGATGGTTAGATGGCATCACTGACTCGATGGACATGGGTTTGGGTAAACTCCGGGAGTTGGTGATGGACAGGGAGGACTGGGGTGCTGCGATTCATGGGGTCGCAAAGAGTCGGAAATGACTGAGCGACTGAACTGAACCCTAAACCTAACCCTTAATCCTAGCCATAGATCTAACACTTATTGTAACCCTAATCATACCCTAAACCGAACCCTAAACCCTAACCCTAACCCTTAGCCTAACACTAACCCTAACACTTAACCTAACCCTAACCCTAAACCTATTCCTAAAGAATAACCCTAACAAGATCCCTAAAGCATAACCCTAAACCTGATCCTAACACTTACCCTAAACCTAACCCTAACCCTATCGTTAACCTTATCACCTAACCCCAAACCTAACCTTAACCTCTAACCCTAACCCTAACCTTGAATTCCAGAATCAGAATAGTGTGTTTCTCTGCACTCTGCAAGGCTTGCAATCACATTCCTATGTCAGTGTGGCCCTGCCAATGGGGAGGGAGGCTGTGCAGTGCGTCTGATGTGTTTGGGTGCCATGCCATGGTCTCCTTGTGAAGGGCAACTGGCACTTCCCATGGGCCCTACCCTAAACCTAACCCTATCCCTAACACTAACCATAAAACCTAACCCTAACCCAACCCTAACCCTAACCCTATCCCTAACCCTAAACCTAATTCTTACCCTAACCCTGCCCCTAATCCTGCCCCAACACTAACCCTAACCCCAACCCTAACCCCAACCCCAAGCCCATTGCTAACCATAACCTAACCCTATCCATAACACTGACCATACCCTAACTTAACCTTAACCCTAAATGTAACCCTAACACTAACCCTAATTCTTAACCTAACCCAACTCTAAACCTATCCCTAACTGTAACACCAACCCTAAGCCTAAGCCTAACCCTAACCCTAACCATAACCCTATCCCTAATCTTAACCCTAAACCTAACCCAACGCAACCCTAAGCCTAAACCTAACTCAACCCCAACCCGAACCCTAACCCTAACACCAACCCTAACCCTAAACCTAACCCTAACACAACTCTAACTCTAATCCTAACCACTAACCCTATCCCTAATATAAAACCTAACACTAATGCTAACTCTAAACCAACTCTAACCCTAACCAAACCATAACCCTAACCCAAACCTAACCCTAACTCAAACCGTAACACTAAACGTAACCCTAACCCTATCCCTTAAACTAACCCTAAACCTAACCAAAATCCTAACCCTAAACCTATCCCTAATCCTAACCCTAACCCAAACATAACCATAACCCTAAACTTAACGCTAACTCTAACCCTAACCCTGAATCTAACCCAACCATAACCCTAACCCAAACCCAACCCTAACTCTAACCATAATCATTTCCTTAACCCTAACACTAATCTTAACATAACCATAACCCTATCCCAAGTCCTAAATTTAACCCTAATCCTAACCCTAACCCTAACCCCTAACCCAAACCCTAACACCAACCCTAAGCCTAACCCTAACCATAACCATAACCATAACCCTATCCCTAATCTTAACGCTAAACCTAACCCAACGCAACCCTAAGCCTAAACCTAACTCAACCCCAACCCGAACCCTAACGCTAACACCAACCCTAACCCTAAACCTAACCCTAACACAACTCTAACTCTAATCCTAACCACTAACCCTATCCCTAACATTAAACCTAACACTAAAGCTAACCCTAAACCAACCCTAACCCAAACCAAACCATAACCCTAACTCAAACCTAACCCTAACTCAAACCGTAACAGTAAACGTAACCCTAACCCTAACACTATCCCTTAAACTAAACCTAACCAAAATCCTAACCCTAAACCTATCCCTAATCCTAACACTAACCCTAACCCAAATATAATCATAACCCTAAACTTAACGCTAACTCTAACCCTAACCCTAAACCTAACCCAAACCCAACCCTAACTCTAACCGTAATCCTTTCCCTAACCCTAACACTAATCTTAACATAACCATAACCCTATCCCAAGTCCTAACTCTAACCCTAATCCTAACCCTAACCCAAACCCAACCATAACCTTAACTCTTACCCTAACCCTAACCCTAAATCTAACCCTAACTCTAAGCATAACCCTGTCCCTATTCCTAATTCTAACCCTAATCCTAAACCTAACCCTAACACCAAAACTAACCCTAACCCTTGCCCTAAACCTAACCCTACCCCTAACCTTAAACCTAATCCTAACCCTAAATCTAACCCTAACCCTAACATAAAAACTAACCCTAACCCAATCCCTAACCCTAACCCTAACACAACCCTAACCATAACCCTAAGCCTAACCCACCCCTAACCCTAAACGTAACCCTAACCCTAACCCCAACCCTAATCCTAACCCTAGGACTAAACTTAACCCAAACTGTAACCCTATCCCAACCCTAACTCTAAACCTAACCTAAACCTAACACCAACCCTAACCCTAACCCTAATCCTACTGCTAACCCTACCCTAAAAACAACTGTAATCCTATCCCTAACCCTAACCCTAACCTACCCTGAACCCTAAACCTAACACCAACCATAATTCTAACATAATCCCTAACCCTAACACAGCCCTAACCCTAAACATAACCCTAACCCTACCCTAATCCTTACCCTAACCCAACCCTAAATCTAACCCTCATCCTAACAGCAACCATAACCCTAACCCTAACCCTAACCCAAATCTAACCCTAACAATTACCCACGCCCCGAACCATAAACCTAACACTAACCCTAACACTAACCCAACCCTAAACCTAACTCAAACCCTAACACCAACCCAAAACCTAACCCAAACCTCATCTAACCCTATCCCTAACCCTAACCCTAAACCCAAACCTAACCCTAACCCTAATCTTAAACCTAAACTTGACCCTAACCATAATCCAATCCCTAATCCTAACCCTAACTCTAACCTTAACACCACCTCTAAACCTAACCCTAACCCAAATCTAACCCTAAAACTAACCCTAACGCTAATCCTGACCCTAACACGAAAACTAAACTTAACCCAATCCCTAACCTTAATCCTATCCCAAACCTAAACCTAACCCTAACCGTAACCCTAACCCTAACGCAACTCTAACCTTAATCCTAACCATAACACCAACCTTAAGCCTAAGCCTAAGCCTTACCCAAACCTAACCCTAACCCTAACCCAACCATAATGCTAACCCTATCCCTAACCCTAACCTTAATCCTAACCCTAACCCTAAGCATAACTCTATCCTTAAACCTAACATTAACCCACACCCTAACCCTAATCCTAACCTTAACCCTAACCCAACCCTAATTCTAACCCTAACCCTAAACCTAACACTAATTCTCAACCTAACCCTAAACTTAACCCTAAATCTAACCCAAACCTAACCTTAACCCTACACTAACCCAACCCTAACCTTAACCCTACCCTAACTGTAACCATAATCCTTACCATAACCCTATCCCTAATCCTAACCCTAACCTGAACCCGAAACTAACCCTAACCCTAACCCTAATGCTTACCCTAACCCTAACCCTAACCATAATCCTATCCTTAGTCCTAACCCAAACCCTAACCCTAACCCTAACAATAACCCAACTCTAACCCTAATCCTAAACCTAACCCTAACCCAACATGAACCCTAACTTTTACCCTAACCCTAATCATAACCCTAACTCAACCCTAAACCTAACCCTACCCCTACCCCTACCCCGAACCCTAAAAGTAACCTTAACCCTACCCTAACCTTAACCATAACCCTAACACAAAGCCTAAAACTAATAGTGACCCTAACCTTAATCCTACCTCTACCCCTACCCCGAACCCTAAGCCTAACCCTAACTCTAATCCTAACCCTATCCCTACACTAACCCTAACCCAACTCCTAACCCCAACCCCAACCCCAACCCTAACCATAACCCAACCCTAACTTTAACCCTAAACCTATCCCTAACCTAATCCTACCCCTAACCCTAACACTAACCCGAAACATAAAACTACCCCTACCCCTATCCCAAACCCTAAACCTAAATCTATTCTAAACCTATCCCTAAACCTAAACCTAAATCTATTCTAAACCTATCCCTAAAACTACCCCTAACACCAACCCTAACCCTAACCCTAACCATAACCATAAAATTAACCCTAACCCTAACCGTAACCCTAACCCCAACCCCATCCCCAACCCCAACCCTAACCCTACTAACCCTAACCCAAACCGAAACTCAAACCCTAACTCTAACCCTAACTCAATCCTAAACCAAACCCTAACCCTAAACCTAAAACTAACCCTAACCCTGACCCTAAGCTCTAATCCTAACCCTAAACCTAACCCCAACACTAAACCTAACCCTAACCCTAACCTAAAACAAACTCTTAGTCTAACCTTAACCAAATCGTAACCCTAACCTTAAACCTAAAAAAATCCTAACCCTAACCCTAACCCTAACTGAAAACCAACCCTAAACCTAACCCTAACCATAACCATAAAATTAACCCTAAGCCTAACCGAAACCCTAACCGCAACCCCATCCCTAACCCCAACCCCAACCCTAACCCTAACCCTAACCTTACTCAACCCTAACCCGAACCGAAACTCAAACCCTAACTCAACCTTAACCCTAACCATAAACCTAAACCTAGAATTCACCCTGACCCTAAGCCCTAACCCTAATCCTAACCCCAACACTAAACCTAACCTTAACCCTAACCTAAAACAAACTCTTACTCTAACCCTAACCAAATCCTAAACCGAACCCAAACCCTAACCCTAACCCGAACACTAAAACTAAACTAAACCTAACATTAACCCTAACCCCTATCCCTACCCCTACCCCTAACCCCAACTTCAAAACTACCCCAACCCTAACTCTAACCCTAATCCTAACCCAAACCTAACTCAACCCTAAACCTAATCCTAACCCTAAGCCAAACCTAACCCTTACCCTAATCCTACTCCTAAACCTAACACTAACATAACAGTAACCCTAACCCTAATACTAACACCAAACATAACTCTAAACATAACCCCAAACCCAACCCCAACCCCAACCCTAACCCTAACCCTAAACCTAACCCTATCCTCAACACTAACCCTATCCCTATCCCTAACTCTAAAACTAACCCTAGCCCTAAACCTAACTCAAACCTAACCCTAACCCTAAAACGAACTCTAACCCTAATCCTAACGCTAACCTCAACCCCAAACCCAACCCTACCCCAAACTCAACCCTAACCCCTACACTAACTCTAATGCTAACCTTAACCCTAATAATAACTCTAACCCTAACTCCAACACGTGCACTAACCCTAACCCTAACTATTATCCTAACCCCAAAACTAACCCTAACCATTACCATAAACCTAAAGCTAACCCCAACCCCAAACTTAACCCTAACCCTAACCCTAACCCTAACCCTAACCCTAACCCTAACCCTAATTCAACCCTAACCCTAAACCTAAACGTAACCCTAACCCTAATCCCAACCCTAACCCTTAACCTATCCTAGCCCTAACCCTACCTCAACCCTAATCCCAACCCTAATCTGAACCATTACCCTAACCCTAACACTAACGTTAACCCAAACCCCAAATCTAACCCTAACCCTAACCCTAAAACTAACCCTAACCTTAACCCTAACACTAACCCGTATCCCAACCACAACACTAATGCTAAAGTTAACCCTAACCCTAAGCCCAAACCAACCTGAAACCCAACTCTAAATTTAACCCTAACACTAAACAGAATCCCTAACTCTAACCCTAACTCTAACCCTAAACCCAACCCCAACCCCAACCCTAAACCTCACCACAAGCCTAACTCAACCCTAAACCTAACCCTAACCATAATCCTAAAATTAACCCTAAACCTAACACTATCTCTAACCCTTATCTCTAACCATAACCATAACTCTAAACCCAACCCCAACACCAAATCCAACCCCAAACCTAAATCTAACCCTACTCAAAACCCAACCCCTACCTCTAACCCTAACACAAATCCTAATCCCAAACCCAAACCCAACACTAACCCTAACCCTAAATCTAAAACTAACCCTAACCCTAACCCTACCGCTAATCCCAAACCCAAATCCAACCCTAACCCCAACCGTAAACCTAACCCTAACCCTAAAACTAACCCAATCCCCAACCTTAATGCAAACCCCAACAAAAATCCAAACCACACCCTAAGCCAAACCCTAACTCAAACCTAACCCTAGCGCTAACCCTAACCCTAACGCCAACCCCAAACCCAACCGTAACTGTAACCCGAACCCTAACCCTAACTCAATTCTAAACACAACCCTAATTCTAACTCTAAACAGAAAACTAACCCTAATGCTAACCCTAACCCTAACCCAAACCCCAACACTAACCCCAACCCTAAACCTAACCCTAACCCTAATCCCAAACCGAAACCTAAAACTAAAACTAACCCTAACCCTAACCGAAAACTAACCCTAAAGCTAACCCTAACCCTAATCATAAGATTAACCCTAACCCTAACCCTAATCCTAACCCTAACACCAACCCCAACCCTAACCCTAACCCTACTCAAACCTAACCCTAACCCTAACTCAACCCTAAACCTAACCCTACTCAAACCTAACCCTAACCCTACTCAAACCTAACTCTAACCCTAACTCAACCCTAAACCTAACCCTAATGCTAAACCTAAAACTAACCCTAACCCTGACCCTAAGCCCTAACCCTAACTCCAACACTAAGCCTAAGCCTAAGCCCTAACCTAAATCAAAGTCTTACTCTAATCCTAACCTAATCCTAACCCTAACCCTAACCCTAAACCCAACTCCAACCCTACCCCCACCCTAACTCTAACCCTAATCCTAACCCAACCCTAACTCAACCCTAAACCTAATCCTAACCCTAAGCCAACCCTAACTCTTACCCTAACCCTACTCCTAAACCTAATACTAACACTAACCTTAATAATAACCCCAAACATAACTCTAACCATAACACCAACCCCAACCCCAATCGAACCCTAAACATGAAACTAACCCTAACCCTAACCTTAAAGTTAAACCTAACCCTAACCCTAAGGCTAACCTCAAACCCAACACCAACCCTAACCCTAACCCTAGCCCTAAACCTAACTCACCCCTAACCCTAACCCTATCCCTAAAACTAACCCTAACCCTAACCCCTTACTCTAACCCTAACCCTAAAATTCATCCTAAACCTAACACTAACACTAATCTCTTACTCTAAAAAAACCCTAAACCTAACCCCAAACCCAACCCTAGATCAAACCCTAACACTAACCCTAACCCCTAACTCTAACCCTAATCCCAAACCCAACCCCAACTCTAACCCTGACCCTAACTCAAACTTAACACTAACCCTAACCAAACCCTAACCTTAACCCTAAAACTAAACCTAATCCTAACTCTAACCCTTATACTAAGCCTAATTCTTCCCCTAAACCTAAACCTAACCCGAACCCCAACCTTAACCTTAACCCTAACTCTAAACCTAAAACTAACCCTAACCCTAACACTACCCCTAACCCTAACCCCATACCCTAACCCTAACCCTAACCTCTGATCCTAACCCTAAACCTAACCCTAACCCCAACACTAACCCTAACCCTAACCCTAATTCTACAACTAACCCAAACCCTAACCCTAACGCGAACCTCAACCCAACCCCAACCCCAACTGTAACGGCAAACCAAACACTAACTCAAATTTAACCCTAATCCTAAATCTAAAACTAACCCTAACCCTAACACAATCACCAAACCCGACCCCAACTCTAACCCTAACCTTAACTCACCCCTAAACCTAACCCTAATCCTAAAACTAACCCTAACGCCAACCCCAAACAAAACCCTAACGCTAACCATAAACCTAACTGTAACCCATGGGGTCGCTAAGAGTCAGACATGACTGAGCGACTTCACTTTCACTTTTCACTTTCATGCATTGGAGAAGGAAATGGCAACCCACTCCAGTGTTCTTGCCTGGAGAATCCCACGGATGGCGGAGCCTGGTGGGCTGCCGTCTATGGGATCGCACAGAGTCAAACACGACTGAGGTGACTTAGCAGCAGCAACCCTAACTCAACTCCAACTCTAACCCTAACACTTACCCTAACCCTAAAACTAACCATAAACGTAACACTAACCCCTAACTCTCACCCTAACCGAAACCTTAACTCCATCCCATTCTAACCCTACCCTAACCCTAACCCTAAAAGTAACCCTAAACCTAACTCAACCATTACCCTAAACCTAACTCAACCCTAACCCTAACCCTAAAACTAATCCTAACCCTAACCCTAAAACTAACCCTAACCCTAAACTTAACCCTAACCCTAACCATTACCCTACCTTTAAAACTAACCCTTGCCCTAACTCTAACCCTAACCCTAAAACTAACACTAACCTTAATCCCAAACCCTAACATTAACACTAACACTAAAACTAA
Source organism: Giraffa tippelskirchi (assembly GCF_054371585.1). NCBI lineage: Eukaryota > Metazoa > Chordata > Mammalia > Artiodactyla > Giraffidae > Giraffa > Giraffa tippelskirchi. Next base: position 10,796,408 of record NC_137288.1, on the reverse strand, counting down.
CCCTAACCCTAACTCTAACGCTAATCCCAATCGGAACCACAACCCTAATACCAACACTAAATCTAACCCTAACACTAAACCTAATCTCTAACGCTAACTCTAACACTTATCCCAATCCCAACCCCAACCCTAACACTAAAACTAATCCTAAACCTAACTCAAACCTAATCCTAACCCTAAACCAAACCCTAAACCTAAACCTAAAACTCACCCTAAACATAACACTAACCCTAACCCCTTACTCTAACCCTAAACCTAACCCCAACCCCAACGCCAACCCTAAATCAAACCCTAACACTAACCCTAACCCATAACTCTAACCCTAACCCTAATCCCAAACCCAAACCCAACCTTAACCCTAACCCTAATCCTGACCCTAACTCAACCCTAACCCTAACCCTAACCTAACCCTAACCCTAATACTAACCCTAACCACAAACACTAATGCTAACCCTAATCCTATCCCCAAACCCTAACACTAACCTTAAACCTAACCCCTAACCATAAACCTAACCCTAACCCTAACCCCAACACTAACCCTAACCCTAATCCTCACTCTAAATCTAACACAAACCCTAACCCTAACACTAACTCCAACCCAACCCCACTCCTAACTGTAACAGGAAACCTAACACTACTCAAACCTAACTCTAAACCTAACCCTAAAACTTACCCTAACCCTAACCCTAACGCAATCCCCAACCCAACCCTAACCCTAACTCACCCCTAAACATAACCCTAGTCCTAACCATTACCGTAACCCTAAAACTAACCCTAACCCTAATCCTAAATCTAACCCCTAACCCTAACCATAACCCTAAACCCTAACCCTAAGCCCAACACTAACCCTAACCCTAACCCTGAAACTAACCCTATACCTAATCCCTAACCCAAAACCTAATCCGAAACCTAATCCCTAACAGGATCCCCAACCCTAACCCTAACCCTAATGCATAACCCTAAACCTAAATTAAACCCAAACCCTACTCTAACCCTAGCACTAACCCTAACCCTGACCCTAACCCTAACATTAACTCTAACACATTCCTAGGTTAACGCAGTCCTGCCCATGGGGAAGGAGGCTGCCATGTGCATCTCACTGGTCCGGGTCACATGCCAGGGTCATGTGCCCGAGTGCACCTGGTACCTCTCATGGACCCTTACCCTAAAACTAACCCTATCTCTAACCCTAACCCTAAACCTATCCCTAACACTAACCCTAAACCTAACCCTAACCTTAACTTAAACCATAACCTTAATCCAACCCCTACCCCTAAACTTAACTCTAACCCAAATCTTAGTCTAATCCTAACCCTAATGCTACACTAATGTTAACTCTAACCCAACCCTAAACCTAACCGTAACACATTTGTAGGTTAGCACAGTCCTGCCTATGGGGAAGAAGGCTGCAAAATGCATCTAAGCAGGCTGGGTGACATATCGGGGACACCTCGCCAAGGACACCTGGAACATCGCATGGGCCCTTACCCTAAACCTAACGCTATCCCTAACCATAACTGCTAAACTGTAGCCTAACATTAACCCTAACACTAACACTAACCGTAACCCTAATGTTAACGCATAACCCTAACCCTAACCTTAACCTTAACACTACCACTAACCGTAATCCTAACTTCTAACCGTAACTCTAATGCTAACCCAAAACCCTAACCCTAACCCTAAACCTAATCCTAACCTTATCAAAAGAGTAACCCAAACACTTAACCCTAACCCTAACTCTAACACTTACCTAAATCTAACCTTAACCCAAACCTTACACCAAACCTAACCCGAACGTTACCCAATCATTAACTCTAAACCTAACCTTAATAATTTCCTAGGTTAGGACACTCCTGCTCATAGGGAAGGGGTCTGCAATCTGCATCTGAGCAGGCCAGGTCACATGCCGAAGACAACTGGCTGAAGACGCGTGGAACATCCCATGGGCACCTACACTAATCCTAACCCTAACCCTAAATGCTAACAATAACACTAATGATAACTCAAAACACTAACCCTAAACCTAAACCTTTCCTTGCTGTTGCCAAGTTCCCCCCTCCTCTGAGAACCAGCTTCATCCTCTCGAATGAGGACATCCATTGCTACCTTAGCACGTGACTCTCTTCATCCTGTGAAGACTCATTAGGCTTATCCTACAATTACTAGCTGGCCCGAGCAGGTATCCTCTGAATTCAGATTCAGCTGGAGTCTCCCAGGGTCAACTGGCATGTCTTCCCTGAAGTCTGCCAAAACCCACACCCTTGCATTTTCAGGGACTCCCCTTAGCCAGCTGGGCAGAAAACCCAGCATGCTTCAAACAAGCTGACAGACAAGCGGGAGAGGACTCACAGGGAGACGGCTTCCCTCAGGTCTCGGGTGGAGCTCTGGGACCACAGCAGCAACGGGCCATCTCAGCCCCTGGGCTCAGCAGCGCCCCTCATTCTCAGGTCGGCGGCTCTGCCCTGAGGGGAGCAGAAAGGTCACCAACTGCCCTAGGCGGACCTCACGCCCCTCCCACTGCTGGAGCCTGACCTCCCCCGGCCCCATCCCTTCCCCTACCCCAGCAGGACGAGAGCTCGTCTTCCCCTTGCTTCCAACGTGAGGCCCGGGCTGGGCCCCGATTGGGCACTGCCCCAGTCCGGAGCCAATCACAGTGGCCAGGGAGGTGGAACGCACCAATTGGCCAGGGCCAGGTCATGTGAACATACTCCCCAGGAAACTCAAATATCACCAAGATTCCCTAAGAAACCAATGTAAAAAATTATCCAGTAAAGGGAAACCGTACTTTTTAATGAGGCCAATTTCACAGGAAAAAAGAAAATGCTTCCTAATGAACTGCTCAAGGAAGCTACTAAATAAACTTTCAGAAAAGATTAATACTTGTTTTTTTTAATAGGGTGACGGAGAGCTATACCTTTCCCATCTATGTGAATTTAGGTTTAAACTAGATTTCCCTTGGCTATTATATAAGACAAAAAAACCCACAACACCCCCTTCCACTTCCCTCCCCAACAAAATTGATTTAATATATTGAATTTTTGTGTGCTCCACTGTGTCTGATTCACGGCAACTCACGAACTCTACACAGCCAGACTCTTGCGTCCATGGAATTCAGGGCAATTTTTTCTGTCCCAGTAAACGCCCACCCTGGGTGACCCAAAGGCAAGGGCTCAGAGGCTCCTGAGAGACTAACTCCTTTCAGCTGAGCACAGAGCTGGCTCCTCACTGGGATGCCTGTGGCCTGGGGCTCCCTGAGGGGAGAGCAGCACTCGCCCCACCGTGTGGTCACCGCTGGAAGTGCAGGCTGCTCCTCACTCCCCCTTGACAGTGTCCCTGAGGGCAGAACAGTGTGAATCGAATCAAGGTGGAAATGCAAACACCAATGCAACCAAACTTCCCACAAGGTCTCCAAAACCACTCAGGAACAGGGAATTGGAAACGGCAGGGGATGACATGAATGGAGATGGAGACTTGACATCTCTTACACCGAGTTCACTTCCAGTTATCCCTAGACAAACTTTCCATGAAAACTTATCACAAATTTAGAAGATCAATCAGCAGAAATTGGACACGTGCTTTGACTCTTCACACACTCAACTAAAAACCAGTTCAGAAAAAAAACCCAGAGAATACAGTGGACTTTGCAAAAGCAAAGATATCTACTGTGGGAAAGACCTCATTACAAAAGCAAAAGACAGGTCATATATCGCGAGACAAATAATTGGAAACACAAAGCTTATCAAGGATTTGTCTCCAAACAGACAAAGAACATCAACACAACAAGCCTGTGAAAACTAGGGAAAGGTCTGAAGGGACACCAGACCGAGGAAGACACACACAAAGTATCCCGCATGATGTCCAGCACTGAGGGCCTGAAGAAACAACAGTCTAGTTGCACTGCCTCAGGCCTGTGTGACCCTGGATGTGGCCTCTGTTTCCCGGTGGCTCTAAGAGATGGACAGGGAGGAAGGGGAAGAGAAAATACTTGCATTTCTACTACTCACAGCAAAGTCTTCCAAGGAGAAGGGAATCATCACCCCCACTGACAATGCCATTCACTGAAGTGATAGCCACGAGTCCATCTAACCCAGAAGGGAATGATGGACCTGTTCTCACAAAACGGCGAGAGATGGAAGAAGGAAGATCAAGCCAAACCAATCACTGGAAAGAGAAGCTGTGCTCAGGGCTTGAAAGAATTCCTATTGGGAAAATGATGTCACAGCCCCACAAGGCAATCCACAGCTTCGATGCTATTCCTCCCAACATGCCAATGCATTTTCGCACCGAACAAAGAATTGCAAAAGGGGTACGGAGACAGAAAAGAGCCTAAACTGTCAATACAACCCGACGAAAAAGCCCCGATACGGACATCCAAGGTTGTGTGAAAGGAAATTAGACGACCAAACTAGGATCCTCAGGAGAGTATCGGAGAAGGCAATGGCGACCCACTCCAGTACTCTTGCCTGGAAAATGCCCTGGATGGAGGAGCCTGGTAGGCTGCAGGCCGTGGGGTCACGCAGAGTCCGACATGACTGAAGCGACTTAGCAGCAGCAGGACAGTATGCTATTGGGAATACAACAACACACACAGATCCAGATCGATGGAATAAAGTTGAGGGTCCAGAAACAAACCCCAGCATCATTGGTCAACTCACCTCTGACACAGAAGGGGAGAATATCCAAATGGGAACAAGAAAGCCTCTTCAATCAATGTCCATGGGAAAACCAGGCAGCTACATCTGAAGAACGCTTTTGGTTTTGAACTCAGACAACCTCAATATCGGGGAAAAACCTCACCCTAAAGACTGATGTTATGAGATAGCAGGAAAGAAGCATAGGTCAAAGGCTCCTTAACATCAGAGTCTCCTTGCCATTTAGTGGGCGGAGGTAGAAATGGGTCTCTTCAAGTAAGGGAAACAGGCAAACGAAGTACACCAGTGGATTTCCATCCAATGGAACCTCTTCACAACAGAGAAGCTAAGCATTCACAAATCGAAAAGATAGGAAATGGAACATGAGAGACACCTTTCAAGTGGTGTATCTGAGAAGGGGTTCATATGGAAAGAGACGAAGAATGCACAGCACTCAGATTCCAAGAAACACCACCACCACCCTTGACACTTCCCCCATGACAAACTCCGACCTAAAGCCTTTCTCTTCCTCAAACCTATCCCTAAAACATAACCCTCATCTAATCATATACATGTGCATTCATAGCATCCATCCATCCAAACACGAGAGAGAAAGAGGAAGACACAGACGGAATTGAGAAAGGAAAAGAGAGGGACACAGCCAGAGAGAGACACGGAACCAAAGAGAGGAAAGGAGTCGATTGTCCAGACTTTTCATCAATCTATCTCCAGGTTAGAAGCTATGACAGCGCCCATCCACCCCAGAAGGGGGAAAAGGACGGAAGGTTTTGAGAGTAAAAGACAAGAATGCAGGGAGCCATTAGAAGCTGAGCCACCCGCAAAGCCAAGCTGGGACACTTGAACAGAATCTCAATGGAAACAAGAGGACCAGAAAGTTGACTACTCTTTTCTATAAGAGAGGGAGAACTTCGAGTCTTCCTTTCGGTCCTCCAACTTGGACGCGGGGTCTCAAAACAATCAGGAGGGGGAGTTCCTTTTCCTGGGTACCACAGCACATCCAGGCCTTGTTCTGCCCCATTCGGTGCTAGGTCAGCCCTGGATGGAATCTTTCTTTCTGAAGTCTCAGTGCACAAACGCCACGTGGCATCAGCCCCAGGTGGAAAGGAATGGAGCGGCTCGTAGGCTGACAGACCTGGAAGCAGATGGGAGAATGACCCCCACTCTGCAGAGGGAGAGATTGGGGAAACCCGGAGGGGCATATGCTTGTCCAGGGTCACACCACTTATGAGAAGAAGGAGCCTGGTCTGAGAGCAGCGGGGTTCTCTGAGCTCAGGTCCTTGCTGCACACAGGCCTCCCCAGGGCTGTGGGCTGGGCTGTGTGGGTGTCACTGTGCCTGCACATGGCCTAAGGGGGTGGTCGAGCAGTCAGAAACACAGATATTCCCTTGGGGAGTTTTGGGGAAGGGACCTCAGGACGAACCCCAGGAAAATGATGTCACTTGCCGGCAACAGAACCTGAGACCCGGGTATCAAGGCCTCCAGAGCGGAGAGGAGCCCCCAGCCAGATCACTTGCTGCCAAGATGTTCTGCTGTTTGCCCCTGCCCAGAGGCCGGGGCCTCAGGAGAGCTCAGAGGCAGTGTGCGTGGGCACCCTGTCGACGTTGGCTCAGGACACCCCCGAGAGGCCTCTGGCCCTTTGCCCGGAGAAACAGAAAGGTAACACGGGGAGCCCCAGGCCGGGCCAGGCCACCTCTCCCATGCCACCCGGAAACACCGGGTCCTTTGCCTGTGTGTGTGGATGCGGGTTTCTCGGGTTGTGTCTCCCTCAAGGAAGCCCAGGCGGATGTGGGGTCAGAAGCCTGCGGACAAGTTGTGTCCACACCCCAGGGGAGAGCAGGCTGGGCGGGATGGGGAGAGTGTGGGCAGCGGCAGCCGCCCAGGCTGACCTCACACCCTCAGGTGGGTCTTTGTCCTCCCGGGTGGGGATCTGAGCAGACACACGTCTCTGACCCTTCTGGGAAGAGAAGTTCGAGCAGGCAGAAGCAGCGGCTCCACTGCCCAGGCTCAGCTCGGAAAACTCCCAGCATGGCTGGCTGACGGTCACTGTCGTTGCAGAGCTTCCCACGTGATGAGGCCGAGGACGGGGACACCCCATCCACCTCCCGGAGGGAGGGGTCGGAGCACCACCCCCCCGCCCATGAGGCCCAGTGCAGGCTCCAGGTGAGCGTGCCCACAGAGGCATCAGCACCATCGGGGGGAGAAGCGGAGGCGGGGAAGGCCTGCTGCCGAGACACCGCCCAGGATACACCCGGCGGCCCAGTCTGAGGCTGCCACGGAGCTCAGCACACCCGGCTCCGACCCAGAGTCCCGAGAACCCCGGCCTCTCAGGCAGCAGGAGGACCTGGAGCCCAGCACGCCAGAGCACAGAGGTGAGGACGCTGGGGCTGGTGCATGGGAGTGTGTGGGGAGGGGGTGCTGAGCTACACAGGGACGAGTCCCCGAAAGCTGCTGCTGGGCCTGCAGCAAGCGCTGGCCTCACACCCCCTGCCCCCCATCTTGCACACTTCAGTCCCAAAAGACATCCGACGCTGGGTATTCTTTGGGAATCTCTTGGAAGCTTTCTGTCCCAGGAGACGCACATGCCAAGGCTGGCCTGTGGGCAAACTTTGCTTCTCCCCCAGCTCTAGCACTGGCCTCCAACTGGAACCAGGCTCCGCTTCCCAGACCTGTCCCTACAGAGGTGCTGGCTCCAGGCCCAGGACCCAGGGATCCACCGAGGGCAGATGGAGAACCGAGACTTGCCCTCGCAGAGACACCAGGCCAGCTGGGTACTGGCCAGCACACCGGGCAGATCGGATCTCCGTGCCTGCAGGACCCCTAGTCCCAGGCACTGATGTCCCACACCCTCAGCTAGAACCTCCACCTCCACGTGCACCTCTACCTGCTCGGGCTCTGGCAGGAGAACCCGAGGCAGAGGAGGAGTCACCGCCTTGGCAGGGAGAGCCTGCCCTGGCTCCCGCGCAACAGCCAGACGCCCACGATGACTCACCCACCCTTGCAGGGAGAACGAGCCCCCGCTCTGGACAGACACCCAGAGCCCTTGCCGGATACACCACGTCCAGGGGAGCGGTCGGCTCTGCAGCCTCCATCCCCGTCTGCTCACCGTGGACGCTGGCAACTCGGTCTGCCCCCAGGGGACATGGAGTTCCTTTCCCCTGAACTGCTTTGCAGTTGCTTTGTTTCCACCTTTCTGGTGATGTTTTATTTTTGGTATGGTTTCCTGTATTTTTGTTGGTAAAGTTGGGATTAGTAAACTTTTTCATCATTGTTGCAATTTGGGAACACTGTTGTGTAACTCTGGTGATACTGTGTTACCATCACCACTTTGTAGTTTCAGACCCGTTTGATCTTTATGCCCCACCCCCCAACAAAGCCTGGATTCAAGGCAAGCACGCCCTGTTCATCCCTTCCCCCGATCCTGAACACAATTTCATCCTTTCTTTGTGCATTCCTTCCTATATTCTTGGTGTCCCCAATCAATGACTCTCAGTGAAATGACTGAAGGAGTGTCTTTTGGACTCTCGAACTACTGTAAGACTCCATTGGAGAGTTCTCATTTTTATGTCATTTGAACTAGCCTTTGATATCTGAAAGGACGGTGTACGTCCTTTCAAGATACCATGTGCCAAACGAAGCCCTTTTGGCAACTGCCATCATTATCTCCAGGCAGGCATTGCTGTGTCAAGGGTGACATCTCAGCCAGAAGGCAGAGGCTGAGCTCGTCTTGTTGCACCAGCTCCCAAAAGAAGCCAAGAAAGGGAGCTGGAACAACAAACCACCCCAACACCCAGGAAAGGGTTCTTCATGACAGAAGGCTAGAAAATGACCCAACATCCTTGTGGCCCAGAACCCCTCTAGAAAATCACTGTTCCATAAAAAAGAGAAACACATGGGAAGTTCCAAGGAGAGGCAATGCCCATGGCCAGTGTACTTGAGAGACGGCCTGACCGCTCCGGGGAAGACACGCACCGACGGAACCCCTTGGGAAACAGCAGTGATAGTCCTCACCGTCGTAAGGGTTTCCTCTGGGGACAACCTGCCTGGGGCACCACACGAGGGAGCAGACCGGCTTCTCTTCCTCTGCCCCCACACCATTCACTCATGAAGGCAGCTCAGGTGTTCTCATGCCCTGCCTGCCTGCCTGCCTGGCTCATCCGTGAGCTCTGACCACCTCCAGGGCAGGACTCCAACTTCTCCTCTCTGTGTACCGTGAATCTGCACACAGTGGGCTTGCAGAACCTTAGGAGACTTGAGCCATTCCCACTCGAGCCAGAACCCTCCCCAGGAAGGAAAACAGCTGTGGAGTCATTTTGGCCCCAGCACTGGTTCGAAAGCCTGGCGGCTCCTACAGCCTCTACGGTGTGAAGAGGGAGGTCCCTTCTGACAGAGCTTTCCGGGTCTCAGATCTAAGCTGTTGTTTCACTGTCAGCTGTGTCTCTTCCGTTGCAGCCAGGTGGGCCATGCTGCTCCAAAGGAGCTCACAAGCTGAGTTTCAAGGGAGGTATAGAGAGGACAGGGATGGCTACAACGTGCTGCAAACTGAGTGAGGGTCCCCATAATCCTCAGCAAAGTTCTGTGGTGTGCAAGTGGGGAGTAGAGGGCCCCCAAGTTCCAAAGGAAGGGAGGTACTCGGGAGCTAAAGCCCTTGGCTGCTGTGGTAGTAGCTGCAGATGGCAGCTCGTCCACAGTGCACTTCGAATGAGGTCATATGAGCGGGACTCTGGAAATGGCTCCGAAATCGGGAGAAAGGGGTCAGGGTATGTGGGAATCCGGCAGGGGTGGGGGGTGGATGAAGGAAGGTGTCCCTCCTCTCTCCAGTGCAATTTGGTTTGGTGAGTCTCAAAGCTACCAGATGGCACTTCCCAAGTCAGGCCCCCGCAGGAATCAGGGTGGGCTGCGTGCCTCGGCCCCTGCCACAGGGCCAAGCCACACCAGTGGCCGCCCTGAGCTCCAATGGCCGGATCTGGGGGTTCTGTCTGGGTGCACACCTCCTTGCTGTGGCCAAGTTCCCCCCTTCTCTGAGCACCAGCTTCATCCTCTCGAAGGAGGACATCGATTGCTACCTTGGCACGTTACTCTCTTCATCCTGTGAAGACTCATTAGGCTTATCCTACAATTACTAGCTGGCCCGAAGAGATATCTCCTGAATCCAGATTAAGCTGGAGTCTCCCAGGCTCATCTGGCATGTCTTCCCTGAAGTCTGCCAAAACCCACACCCTTGCATTTCCAGGGACTCCCCTTAGCCAGCTGGGCAGAAAACCCAGCATGGTTCAAACAAGCTGATAGACGAGCGGGAGAGGACTCACGGGCAGACGGCTTCCCTCAGGTCTCGGGTGGAGCTCTGGGACCACAGCAGCAACGGGCCATCCCAGGCCCTGGGCTCAGCAGCGCCCTCATTCTGAGGCCGGCGGCTCTGCCCTGAGCGGAGCAGGAAGGTCACCAACTGCCGCAGGCGGACCTCACGCCCCTCCCACTGCTGGAGCCTGACCTCCCCCGGCCCTACCCCTCCCCCTACCCCAGCAGGACGACAGCTCGTCTTCCTCTGGCTTCCAACGGGAGGCCCGGCCCTGGGCCCCGATTGGGCACTGCCCCAGCCCGGAGCCAATCACAGTGGCCAGGGAGGTGGAACGCACCGATTGGCCAGGGCCAGGTCATGTGACCATACTCCCCAGGAAACTCAAATATTACCAAGGTTCCCTAAGAAACCAATGAACAGAATTATCCAGTAAAGGCAAACCGTGCTTTTTAATGGGGCCAATGTCACAGAAAAAGAAAAAAATGCTTCAAAATGAACTGCTCAAGGAAGCTACTAAATAAACTTTGAGAAAAGTTTAGTAGTTTTTTTTTTTTTTTTAATAGGGTGACGGAGAGCTATACCTTTCCCGTCTATGTGGATTAAGGTTTAAACTAGATTTCCCTTGGCTATTATATAAGACAAAAAAACCCACATCCCCCCCTTTCACTCCCCCCCACCCCCAAAAAGTGTTTTAACCTATAGAATTTTTGTGTCCTCAGTTGTGTCTGATTGGCGGCAACTCACGAACTCTACACAGCCAGGCTCTTCCGTCCATGGAATTCAGGGCATTTTTTTCTGTCCCAGTAAATGCCCACCCTGGGTGATCCAAAGGCAAGGGCTCAGAGGCTCCTGAGAGACTAACTCCTTTCAGCTGAGCACAGAGCTGGCTCCTCACTGGAATGCCTGTGGCCTGGGGCTCCCTGAGGGGAGAGCAGCACTCGCCCCACCGTGTGGTCACTGCTGGAAGTGCAGGCTGCTCCTCACTCCCCCTTGACAGTGTCCCTGAGGGCAGAACAGTGTGAATCGAATCAAGGTGGAAATGCAAACTCCAATGCAACCAAACTCCCCACAAGGTCTCTAAAACCACTCAGGAACAGGGAATTGGAAACTGCAGGGGATGACAGGAATGGAGATGGAGACTTGACACCTTACACCGAGTTCACTTCCAGTTATCCCTAGACAAACTTTCCATGAAAACTTGTCACAAATCTCGAAGAACAATGAGCAGAAACCGGACACGTGCTTTGAGTCTTCACACACAGAACTAAAAGGCAGTCCACAAAAAAAAACCCCAGACAATACAGTGGACTTTGCAAAATCAAAGATATCTACTGTGGGAAAGACCTCATGACAAAAGCAAAAGACAGGTCATACGTCGCGAGACGAATGAGTGGAAACACAAAGCTTATCAAGGATGTGTCTCCAAACAGACAAAGAACACCAACACAACAAGCCTGTGAAAACTAGGGAAAGGTCTGAAGGGACACCAGACTGAGGAAGACACACACAGAGTATCCCGGATGATGTCCAGCACTGAGGGCCTGAAGAAACAACAGTCTAGTTGCACCCCCTCAGGCCTGTGTGACCGTGGATGAGGCCTCTGTTTCCCGGTGGCTCTGAGAGATGGACAGGGAGGAAGGGGAAGAGAAGTCACTCGCATTTCTAATACTCACAGCAAAGTCTTCCAATGAGAAGGGAATTATCACCCCTACTGACAATGCCATTCACTGAAGTGATACCCACCAGTCCATCTAACCCAGAAGGGAAGGATGGACCTGTTCTCACAAAACGGCGAGAGATGGAAGAAGGAAGATCAAGCCCACACCAATCACTGGAAAGAGAAGCTGTGCTCAGGGCTTGAAACAATTCCTATTGGGAAAATGATGTCACAGCCCCACAAGGCAATCCACAGCTTCGATGCTATTCCTCCCAAAATGCCAATGCATTTTCGCACCGAACAAAGAATTGCAAAAGGGTTACGGAGACAGAAAAGAGCCTAAACTGTCAATACAACCCGACGAAAAAGCCCCGATACGGACATCCAAGGTTGTGTGAAAGGAAATTAGACGACCAAACTAGGATCCTCAGGAGAGTATCGGAGAAGGCAATGGCGACCCACTCCAGTACTCTTGCCTGGAAAATGTCCTGGACGGAGGAGCCTGGCAGGCTGCAGGCCATGGGGTCACGCAGAGTCAGACACGACTGAAGTGACTTAGCCGCAGCAGCAGCAGCAGGACAGTATGCTATTGGGAATACAACAACACACACAGATCCAGATCGATGGAATAAAGTGGAGGGTCCAGAAACAAACCCCAGCATCCATGGTCAACTCATCTCTGACACAGAAGGGGAGAATATCCAAATGGGAACAAGAAAGCCTCTTCAATCAATGTCCATGGGAAAACCAGACAGCTACATCTGAAGAACGCTATTGGTTTTGATCTCATACCACCTCAATATAGGGGGAAAACCTCACCCTAAAGACTGATGTCATGAGATAGCTAGAAAGAAGCGTAGGTCAAAGGCTCCTTAACATCAGAGTCTCCTTGCCATTTGCTGGGCGGAGGTCAAAATGGGTCTCTTCAAGTAAGGCAAAGAGGTACACGAAGTACACCCATGGGTTTCCATCCAATGGAACCTCTTCACAACAGAGAAGCTAAGCATTCACAAATGCAAAAGATAGGAAACAGAACATGAGAGACTCCTTGCAAGTGGTGTATCTGAGAAGGGGTTCATATGGAAAGAGACGAAGAATGCACAGCACTCAGATTCCAAGAAACAACACCACCACCACCCTTGACCCTTCCCCCATGACCAACTCCGACCTAAAGCCTTTCTCTCCCTCTAACCTATCCCTAAAACATAACCCTCATCTAATCATATACATGTGCATCCCTAGCATCCATCCATCCACACACGAGAGAGAAAGAGGAAGACACAGACGCAATTGAGAAAGGAAAAGAGAGGGACACAGCCAGAGAGAGACACGGAACCAAAGAGAGGAAAGGAGTCGACGGTCCAGACTTTTCCTCAATCTGCCTCGAAGGTAGAAGCAATGACAGCGCCCTTCCACCCCAGAAGGGGGAAAAGGACGGAAGGTTTGGAGAGGAAAAGACAAGAACGCAGGGAGCCATTAGAAGCTCAGCCACCCGCAGAAGCCGAGCTGGGACACTTGAACAGAATCTCAATGGAAACAGAGGAGCAGAAAGTTGGCTACTCTTTTCTATAAGAGAGGGAGACCTTCGAGTCTTCCTTTCGGTCCTCCAACTTGGATGCGGGGTCTCAAAACAGTCAGGAGGGGGAGTGCCTTTTCCTGGGTACCACGGCGCATCCAGGCCTCGTTCTGCCCCATTCTGTGCTGTGTCAGCCCTGGATGGAATCTTTCTTTCTGAAGTCTCAGCGCACAAGCTCCACGTGATATCGGCCCCAGGTGGAAAGGCATGGAGCTGCTCGTAGGCCGACAGACCTAGGAAGCAGATGGGAGAATGACCACCACTCTGCAGATGGAGAGACTGGGGCAACCCTGAGGGGCATATGCTTGTCCAGGGCCACACCACTTATGAGAAGAAGGAGCCTGGTCTGAGAGCAGTGGGGTCCTCGGAGCTCAGGCCCTGGCTGAACCCAGGCCTCCCCAGGGCTGTGGGCTGGGCTGTGTGGGTGTCACTGTGCCTGCACATGGCCTAAGGGGGGTGGTCGAGCAGTCAGAAACCCAGAGATTCCCTTGGGAAGTTTTGGGGAAGGGACCTCAGCACGAACCCCAGGAGATGATGTCACCTGCCGGCAACAGAACCCAACAGAACCCGCAGCCCGGGTATCCAGGCCTCCAGAGCGGAGAGGAGCCCCCAGCCAGTTCACTGGCTGCCAGGATGTTCTGCTGTTTGCCCCTGCCCAGAGGCCGGGGCCTCAGGAGTGCTCACAGGCAGTGTGCGCGGGCACCCTGTCGACGTTGGCTCAGGACACCCCCGAGAGGCCTCTGGCCCTTTGCCCGGAGAAACAGAAAGGTAACACGGGGAGCCCCAGGACGGACCAGGCCGCCTCTCCCATGCCACCCGGAAACAGCGGGTCCTTTGCCTGTGTGTGTGGATGCGGGTTTCTTGGGGTGTGTCTCCCTCAAGGAAGCCCAGGCGGATGTGGGGTCAGAAGCCTGCGGACAAGTTGTGTCCACACCCCAGGGGAGAGCAGGCTGGGCGGGATGGGGAGAGTGCGGGCAGCGGCGGCCGCCCAGGCGGACCTCACACCCTCAGGTGGGTCTCTTTCCTCCCGGGTGGGGATCTGAGCAGACACACGTCTCTGACCCTTCTGGGAAGAGAAGTTCGAGCAGGCAGAAGCAGCGGCTCCACTGCCCAGGCCCAGCTCGGAAAACTCCTAGCATGGCTGGCTGACGGTCACTGTCGTTGCAGAGCTTCCCACGTGATGAGGCCGAGGACGGGGACACCCCATCCACCTCCCGGAGGGAGGGGTCGGAGCACCACCCCCCCGCCCGTGAGGCCCAGTGCAGGCTCCAGGTGAGCGTGCCCACGGAGGCATCAGCCCCACCGGGGGAGAAGCGGAGGCGGGGAAGGCCTGCTGCCGAGACACCGCCCAGGATACACCCGGCGGCCCAGTCTGAGGCTGCCACGGAGCTCAGCACACCCGGCTCCGACCCAGAGTCCCGAGAACCCCGGCCTCTGAGGCAGCAGGAGGACCTGGAGCCCAGCACGCCAGAGCACAGAGGTGAGGACGCTGGGGCTGGTGCACGGGAGTGTGTGGGGAGGGGGTGCTGAGCTACACAGGGACGAGTCCCCGAAAGCTGCTGCTGGGCCTGCAGCAAGCGCTGGCCTCACACCCCCCGCCCCCCATCTTGCACACTTCAGTCCCAAAAGACATCCGACGCTGGGTATTCTTTGGGAATCTCTTGGAAGCTTTCTGTCCCGGGAGACGCACATGCCAAGGCTGGCCTGTGGGCAAACTTTGCTTCTCCCCCAGCTCTAGCACTGGCCTCCAACTGGAACCAGGCTCCGCTTCCCAGACCTGTCCCTACAGAGGTGCTGGCTCCAGGTGCAGGACCCAGGGATCCACCGAGGGCAGATGGAGAACCGAGACTTGCCCTCGCAGAGACACCAGGCCAGCTGGGTACTGGCCAGCACACCGGGCAGATCGGATCTCCATGCCTGCAGGACCCCCAGCCCCAGGCACTGATGTCCCACCCCCTCAGCCAGAACCTCCACCTCCACGTGCACCTCTACCTGCTCGGGCTCTGGCAGGAGAACCCGAGGCAGAGGAGGAGTCACCGCCTCGGCAGGGAGAGCCTGCCCTGGCTCCCGCGCAACACCCAGACGCCCACGATGACTCACCCACCCCTGCAGGGAGAACGAGCCCCCGCTCTGGACAGACACCCAGAGCCCTTGCCGGAAACACCACGTCCAGGGGAGCGGTCGGCTCTGCAGCCTCCATCGCCGTCTGCTCACCGTGGACGCTGGCAACTCGGTCTGCCCCCAGGGGACATGGAGTTCCTTTCCCCTGAACTGCTTTGCAGTTGCTTTGTTTCCACCTTTCTGGTGATGTTTTATTTTTTGTATGGTTTCCTGTACTTTTGTTGGTTAAGTTGGGATTAGTAAACTTTTTCATCATTGTTGCAATTTGGGAACACTGTTGTGTAACTCTGGTGATACTGTGTTACCATCACCACTTTGTAGTTTCAGACCCGTTTGATCTTTATGCCCCACCCCCCAACAAAGCCTGGATTCAAGGCAAGCACGCCCTGTTCATCCCTTCCCCCGATCCTGAACACAATTTCATCCTTTCTTTGTGCATTCCTTCCTATATTCTTGGTGTCCCCAATCAATGACTCCCAGTGAAATGACTGAAGGAGTGTTTTTTGGACTCTCCAACTACTGTAAGACTCCATTGGAGAGTTCTCATTTGTATGTCATTTGAACTAGCCTTTGATATCTGAAAGGACGGTGTACGTCCTTTCAAGATACCATGTGCCAAACGAAGCCCTTTTGGCAACTGCCATCATTATCTCCAGGCAGGCATTGCTGTGTCAAGGGTGACATCTCAGCCAGAAGGCAGAGGCTGAGCTCGTCTTGTTGCACCAGCTCCCAAAAGAAGCCAAGAAAGGGAGCTGGAACAACAAACCACCCCAACACCCAGGAAAGCGTTCTTCATGACAGAAGGCTAGAAAATGACCCAACATCCTTGTGGCCCAGAACCCCTCTAGAAAATCACTGTTCCATAAAAAAGAGAAACACATGGGAAGTTCCAAGGAGAGGCAATGCCCATGGCCCGTGTACTTGAGAGACGGCCTGACCGCTCCGGGGAAGACACGCACCTACGGAACCCCTTGGGAAACAGCAGTGATAGTCCTCACCGTCGTAAGGGTTTCCTCTGGGGACAACCTGCCCGGGGCACCACACGAGGGAGCAGACCAGCTTCTCTTCCTCTGCCCCCACACCATTCACTCATGAAGGCAGCTCAGGTGTTCTCATGCCCTGCCTGCCTGCCTGCCTGCCTGGCTCATCCGTGAGCTGTGACCACCTACAGGGCAGGACTCCACCTTCTCCTCTCTGTGTACCGTGAATCTGCACACAGTGGGCTTGCAGAACCTTAGGAGACTTGAGCCATTCCCACTCGAGCCAGAACCCTCCCCAGGAAGGAAAACAGCTGTGGAGTCATTTTGGCCCCAGCACTGGTTCGAAAGCCTGGCGCCTCCTACAGCCTCTACGGTGTGAAGAGGGAGGTCCCTTCTGACAGAGCTTTCCGGGTCTCAGATCTAAGCTGTTGTTTCACTGTCAGCTGTGTCTCTTCCGTTGCAGCCAGGTGGGCCACGCTGCTCCAAAGGAGCTCACAAGCTGAGTTTCAAGGGAGGTATAGAGAGGACAGGGATGGCTACAACGTACTGCAAACTGAGTGAGGGTCCCCACAATCCTCAGCAAATGTCTGTGGTGTGCAAGTGGGGAGTAGAGGGCCCCCAAGTTCCAAAGGAAGGGAGGTACTCGGGAGCTAAAGCCCTTGGCCGCTGTGGTAGTAGCTGCAGATGGCAGCTCGTCCACAGTGCACTTCGAATGAGGTCATATGAGCGGGACTCTGGAAATGGCTCCGAAATCGGGAGAAAGGGGTCAGGGTATGTGGGAATCCGGCGGGGGTGGGGGGTGGATGAAGGAAGGTGTCCCTCCTCTCTCCAGTGCAATTTGGTTTGGTGAGTCTCAAAGCTACCAGATGGCACTTCCCAAGTCAGGCCCCCGCAGGAATCAGGGTGGGCTGCGTGCCTCGGCCCCTGCCACAGGGACAAGCCACACCAGTGGCCTCCCTGAGCTCCAATGGCCGGATCTGGGGGTTCTGTCTGGGTGCACACCTCCTTGCTGTGGCCAAGTTCCCCCCTTCTCTGAGCAACAGCTTCATCCTCTCGAATGAGGACATCGATTGCTACCTTGGCACGTTACTCTCTTCATCCTGTGAAGACTCATTAGGCTTATCCTACAATTACTAGCTGGCCCGAAGAGATATCTCCTGAATCCAGATTAAGCTGGAGTCTCCCAGGCTCATCTGGCATGTCTTCCCTGAAGTCTGCCAAAACCCACACCCTTGCATTTCCAGGGACTCCCCTTAGCCAGCTGGGCAGAAAACCCAGCATGGTTCAAACAAGCTGACAGACAAGCGGGAGAGGACTCACGGGCAGACGGCTTCCCTCAGGTCTCGGGTGGAGCTCTGGGACCACAGCAGCAACGGGCCATCCCAGGCCCTGGGCTCAGCAGCGCCCTCATTCTCAGGCCGGCGGCTCTGCCCTGAGGGGAGCAGGAAGGTCACCAACTGCCGCAGGCGGGCCTCACGCCCCTCCCACTGCTGGAGCCTGACCTCCCCCGGCCCCACCCCTTCCCCTACCCCAGCAGGACGACAGCTCGTCTTCCCCTGGCTTCCAACGGGAGGCCCGGCCCTGGGCCCCGATTGGGCACTGCCCCAGCCCGGAGCCAATCACAGTGGCCAGGGAGGTGGAACGCACCGATTGGCCAGGGCCAGGTCATGTGACCATACTCCCCAGGAAACTCAAATATTACCAAGGTTCCCTAAGAAACCAATGAACAGAATTATCCAGTAAAGGCAAACCGTGCTTTTTAATGAGGCCAATGTCACAGAAAAAAAAAAAAAATGCTTCACAATGAACTGCTCAAGGAAGCTACTAAATAAACTTTCAGAAAAGTTTAGTAGTTTTTTTTTTTTTTAATAGGGTGACGGAGAGCTATACCTTTCCCGTCTATGTGAATTTAGGTTTAAACTAGATTTCCCTTGGCTATTATATAAGACAAAAAAACCCACATCCCCCCCTTTCACTCCCCCCCACCCCCAAAAAGTGTTTTAATCTATAGAATTTTTGTGTCCTCAGTTGTGTCTGATTCGCGGCAACTCACGAACTCTACACAGCCAGGCTCTTCCGTCCATGGAATTCAGGGCAATTTTTTCTGTCCCAGTAAGTGCCCACCCTGGGTGATCCAAAGGCAAGGGCTCAGAGGCTCCTGAGAGACTAACTCCTTTCAGCTGAGCACAGAGCTGGCTCCTCACTGGGATGCCTGTGGCCTGGGGCTCCCTGAGGGGAGAGCAGCACTCGCCCCACCGTGTGGTCACTGCTGGAAGTGCAGGCTGCTCCTCACTCCCCCTTGACAGTGTCCCTGAGGGCAGAACAGTGTGAATCGAATCAAGGTGGAAATGCAAACTCCAATGCAACCAAACTCCCCACAAGGTCTCTAAAACCACTCAGGAACAGGGAATTGGAAACTGCAGGGGATGACAGGAATGGAATTGGAGACTTGACACCTTACACCGAGTTCACTTCCAGTTATCCCTAGACAAACTTTCCATGAAAACTTGTCACAAATCTCGAAGAACAATGAGCAGAAACCGGACACGTGCTTTGAGTCTTCACACACAAAACTAAAAGGCAGTCCCGTGGCCGAGACAGGGGACCCATACAGTGGCCTAACTGATAACCCAGACTCAAATTCAAGGTCATATGTCACAAACACGTTACCCTGACCCATATACCTGGCCACGTGGCCCAGATATATGACCCCCCACTCATATTCCGGGTCAGCTGGCCAAGACACGTGACCACAAAGATTTGCCTAGACTTCTATCCCAGACTCACACTGAAAGTCACGTGGCCCAGACACGTGACCCAGACTCATATTCCTGGTCACGTGGCCCAGACATGTGATGCAGACTGATATTCCAGGTCATGTGGCCCAGACCGGTGACCCCTAAAGTGGCCTAGACTCATAACTCAGACTCAAATTCAAGGTCACGTAGCGCAGACACGTTACCTGGACTCATATTATGGGTCACATGGCCCAGACACGTGACAGAAAAAGTTGTCTAGACTCGTATCCCAGACTCATATTCAAGATCATGTGGCCCAGACACGTGACCCTGACTCATATTCCAGGTCACGTGCCCCAGACACGTGACACCAAAAGTGGCGTAGACTCATAACCTAGAGTCATATTAAAGTTCACGTGTCCCAGACACGTGTCCCTGACTCATATTCTTGGTCACGTGGCGCAGACACGTGACCCTGACTCATATTCCTCGTCACGTGACCCAGACACGTGGCCCTGACTCATATTCAAGGACACGTGGCCCAGACACGTGACTGCGACTCATATTCCGGGTCTCGTGGCCCAGACACGTGACCCCAAAAAGGTGTCTAGACTCGTATCCCAGACTCATATTCAAGGTCACGTGGCCCAGACACGTGGCCTTGACTCATATACCTCGTCACGTGGCCCAGACACGTGACCCTGACTCATATTCAAGGTCACATGGCCCAGACACGTGACCGCGACTCATATTCGGGGTCACGGTGCCCAGTCACGTGACCCCAAAAAGTTGTCTAGACTCGTATCCCAGTCTCATATTCAAGGTCACGTGGCCCAGATACGTGACCCTGACTCATATTCCCGGTCACGTGGCCCAGACACTTGACCCTGACTCATATTCCAGGTCACGTGCCCCAGACACGTGACACCAAAAGTGGCGTAGACTCATAACCTAGCGTCATATTAAAGTTCACGTGTCCCAGACACGTGACCCTGACTCATAATCCAGGTCACGTGTCCCAGACACGTGACCCCTACTCATATTCCGTGTCACGTGGCAGAGACACTTGACCTCGACTCATATTCCGGGTCACGTGGCCCCGACACGTGACCGTGACTCATATTCCGGGTCACGTGGCCCAGTCGCGTGACCTAAATAAGTTGTCCAGACTCGTATCCAAGACTCATATTCTAGGTCACGTGGCCCAGACACGTGACCCACACTCATATTCGAAGTCACGTGGCCCAGACACGTGACACCAAAATTGGCGTAGACTCATAACCCAGACTCATATTCACGATCACGTGGCCCAGACTCGCAACCCTGACTCATATTCCTGGTCACGTGTCCCAGACACTTGACCCAGACTCATATTCCGGGTCACGTGGCCCAGACACGTGACCCAAAAAGTTGTCTAGGCTCGTATCCCAGACTCATATTCAAGGTCACGTGGCCCAGACACGTGGCCTTGACTCATATTCCTCGTCACGTGGCCCAGACACGTGACCGCGACTCATATTCCGGGTCACGGGGCCCAGTCACGTGACCCCAAAAAGTTGTCTAGACTCGTATCCCAGACTCATATTCAAGGTCACGTGGCCCAGACACGTGACCCTGACTCATATTCCCGGTCACGTGGCCCAGACCCTTGACCCTGACTCATATTCCAGGTCACGTGCCCCAGACACGTGACACCAAAAGTGGCGTAGACTCATAACCTAGCGTCATATTGATGTTCACGTGTCCCAGACACGTGACCCTGACTCATAATCCAGGTCACGTGTCCCAGACACGTGACCCCGACTCATATTCCGTGTCACGTGGCAGAGACACTTGACCTCGACTCATATTCCGGGTCACGTGGCCCCGACACGTGTCCCAGACTCATATGCCAGGTCACGTGGCCCAGACAAGTGATCCTGACTCATATTCCTCGTCACGTGGCCCAGACACTTGACCGCAACTCATATTCCAGGTCACGTGGCCCCGACACGTGACCGTGACTCATATTCCGGGTCACGTGGCCCAGTCGCGTGACCTAAATAAGTTGTCCAGACTCGTATCCAAGACTCATATTCTAGGTCACGTGGCCCAGACACGTGACCCACACTCATATTCGAAGTCACGTGGCCCAGACACGTGACACCAAAATTGGCGTAGACTCATAACCCAGACTCATATTCACGATCACGTGGCCCAGACTCGCAACCCTGACTCATATTCCTGGTCACGTGTCCCAGACACTTGACCCAGACTCATATTCCGGGTCACGTGGCCCAGACACGTGACCCAAAAAGTTGTCTAGGCTCGTATCCCAGACTCATATTCAAGGTCACGTGGCCCAGACACGTGGCCTTGACTCATATTCCTCATCACGTGGCCCAGACACGTGACCCTGACTCATATTCAAGGTCACGTTGCCCAGACACGTGACCGCGACTAATATTCTGGGTCACGGGGCCCAGTCCCGTGACCCCAAAAAGTTGTCTAGACTCGTATCCCAGACTCATATTCAAGGTCACGTGGTCCAGACACGTGACCCTGACTCATATTCAAGGTCACGTGGCCCAGACCCGTGACCCCAAAGTGACGTAGACTCATAACCCAGACTCAAATTCAAGGTCACGTTGCCCAGACACGTGACTGCGACTCCTATTCCGGGTCACGTGGCCCTGACTCCTATTCCAGGTCACGTGGCCCAGACACGTGATCCTGACTCATATTCCTCGTCACGTGGCCCAGAGACGTGACCCAGACACGTAGCCTAGACACGTGTTCCTAACTCATATTCCTGGTCACATGGCCCAGACACGTGACACAGATTCATTTTGCAGGTAACGTGGCCGAGACACATGACCCCAACTCATATTCCAGGTCACGAGGCCCAGACAGGTGACCCCTAAAGTGGCCTAGACTGATAACCCAGACTCAAATTCAAGGTCACATGGCCCAGACACTTGACCGCAACTCATATTCCGGGTCACGTGGCCCAGAGACGTGACCATGACTCTTATTCCGGGTCACGTGGCCAAGACCCATGGCAGAGACACGTGAGCCTGACTTACATTCCTGATCACGTGACCCAGACACGTGACGCAAACTCATATTCCGGGTCACGGGTCTGAGACACATGTCTCAGACTCATATTCCCGGTGACGTGGCCCAGACACGTGACCCAGACTCATATTACAGGTGACGTGGCTGAGACCCGTGACCAAAAAAAGTGGCCTAGACACGTGACCCAGACTTATTTTCTGGATCACATGGCCCAGAGATTTAACCCAGACTCATATTCTGGATCACATGGCCCAGAAACATAACCCAGACTCATATTCCCAGTCACATGGCCAAGACACGTGACCCTGACTCATATTCCTGGTCACGTGGCCCAGACACGTGGCCAAGACTCATATTCCAGGTCACGTGGCCTAGACTCGTGACCCAGATTCATATTCCGGGTCACGTGGCCCAGACACGTGACCCCAAAATGAGGCCTAGACTCTTAACCCAGACTCATATTCTGGATCACGGGAACAGACACGTGACCCAGACTCATATTCCTGGTCATGTGGCGCACGTGACCCAGACTCATATTCCAGGTCATGTGGTCCAGACATGTGACCCAAAAAAGTGACATAGACACGTGACCAAGACTCATATTCCTGATCACCTGTCCCAGACAGGTAACCCAGACTCATATTTCGGGTCACGTGGCCCAGACACGTGACCCAGACACGTGGCCAAGACACTTGACCCAGACTCATATTCCTGGTCAGGTGGCGCAAACACATTACCCAGACCCATATTCTGGGTCACATGGCCCAGACAAGTGACCCAAAATAGTGGCCTAGACATGTGACCCAGAATCATATTCCAGATTACGTGGCCCAGACACATGATCCAGACTCATATTCCGGGTCAGGTGTTGCAGACACGTAATCCAAACAAGTGGCCTAGACACGTGACCCAGACTCATATTCCGGATCATGTGGCACAGATACGTGACCCAGACTCATATTCGGGTCACATGGCCCAGACACGGGACAAGACACGTGTCCTAGACACGTGACCCAGACGTGTGGCCTGGACACGTGACCCTGACTCATATTCCTGGTCACGTGACCCAGACACGTGACCCCGACTCATATTCTGGGTCATGTGGCCCAGACACGTGGCCCTGAATCTTATTTCGGGTCAACTGGCCCAGACACATGACGCAGACATGCGGCCTGGACACGTGACCCTGACGCATATTCCAGGTCGCTTGGCCCAGACATGTGGCCTAGACTTGTGACCCAGACTCGTATTCCGGGTCACGTGCCCCAGACACGTGATCGAGCCTCATATTCCGGGTCACGTGGCAGAGACATGTGATGCAGAAAGGTGGCCTAGACAGGTGTCCCTGACTCAAATTCCAAGTCACGTGGCCCAGATACGTGACCCAGACTCATATTCCGTGCCACGTGGCCCAGACATGTGACCTACACTCGTGGCCTAGACGCATGACCTGACTGATATTCTGGATCACGTGGCCCAGATACGTGACACAGATTCATGTTCCAGGCCACATGGCCCAGACTCGTTACCCAGACTCATGTTCTAGGTCACGTAGCCCAGACACAAGACCCAGTCTCATATTCCATGTCACGTGGTGCAGACACGAGACCCTGTCTCATATTCCAGGTCACGTGGCCCAGGCATGTGACCCAGACTCATTACGGGTCATGTGGCCAAGACACGTGACCCAGACTCCTATTCTTGGTCATGTGGTCCAGACACGTGACCCGAAAATGTGACATAGACACGTGACCCAGACTCATATTCCTGATCACCTGTCCCAGACAAGTAACTAAGACTCATATTTTGGGCCACAAGGCCCAGACATGTGACCCAGACTCATATTCCAGGTCATGTGGCCCAGACACGTGACCCAAACTCATATTCCTGGTCACGTGGCCCAGACACGTGACCCAGATTCAAATTCCGGGTCACGTGGCGCAACGTAACCAAAAAAAGTGGCCTAGACACGTGATCAAGGCTCATATTCCAGGTCACGTGGCCCAGACACGGGATAAGACACGTGTCCTAGACAAGTGACACAGACACGTGGCCTAGACATGTGTCCCTGACTCATCTTCCTGGGCACGTGGCCAAGACACGTCACCAGATACGTGTCCTAGACACGTGACCTAGGTTCACATTCCAGGTCACGTGGCCCAGACACGTGACCCTGACACATGTTCTGGGTCACGTGGGCCAGACATGTGATCTAGACTCGTGGCACAGACACATAACCCTGACTGATATTACGGATCACGTGAGACCGGTTATGGCCACAAGACGAAAGGTCACTGAGGAACCCCCCGTCGGCAAACGAGTCCAATTCTCTTGCAGCGACTCGAGGGGAAGCCCGGCTACCCTTGGCAACGGTAAAGGAGGCTGAGACTTCCCAGAGGCAACAAGAGGCTCCCTGAGGCACCTCGCATCGGATCCAGAGAGGCACCACGGCTTCTTGCTGCGACTGGGGGAAAAGAAGACCTTTGACGCCGCATTCAGGATGAAACCCGATTTCCCCTTGCTGTGACCCGAGAGAAAGGCTGAGTCCCCTCGACTCCCTTTATTCCACTCCAGAGATGCCCCGAGATGCCCATCCCAAATCAAGGGACACCCCGAGGGTCCTGCTTGACGAGGACCTGTGCGCTGCAGTGGCTCTTGAGGGATCCCGAGGATGCCCCCTCCCATCGCCGCTCGAAAGGAGGTGCCACGACCGTGCTGGGCTAACGGGGGAGACTGGCAGGGGTACCCGCCACCACTCGAGAGCCCCCTGCCGCTCATTGAGAAAACCCAACTGAATCCAGGCCCATGGCGAGATGAGGCTCTTTTCCCATGCAGGGCGTGGAGAGCAAAGCCCCGGCACGTCTCCCGGCTAGGACCGGGGCTTGACTCGTTGCGGGAGACCCTGGGAGATACACGTGCCACCCTGCAAAGAAGGCAGGGCTTCCTGCCACAACCCGAGAGTGTGCAAGGGATGCCCCTCTCAACGCGAGACGGGGCCCTTTGCACCTGCAGTGCCTCGAGAGCCATCCTGAGTTCCCTCTGGCACTTGAAAGGAGGCTGCACTCCCTCTAGGCGGCCACAGAGGCTCCCCAAGATCCCCGTGTCCCCACGCGAGCGGAACCCTGAGCCTGCAGACGCAGCTCAGGAGGGGCCCCACGTCGCCCTCGACCCCTCCTCTTGAAAGAGGGGTCGAATCCCCTACCTGACTCAACCGGAATCCCTACATTCCCTCGTAACCCCAGAGCGGGCCTGTTACCTCTCCTGAGCTTCGAAAAGAGGCCCCAAGAGGCCGGTTCCGGCCGCAAGACGAAAGGTCCCCGAGGAACCCCCCTCGGGAAACGAGTCCAATTCCCTTGCAGATATGCCAGGGGAAGCCCAGCTGCCCCCTGGCAATGCCAAAGGAGGCCTGCACTTCGCAGAGGCTAGATGAGAGGCTCCCTGACGCGACCCCGCCACCCCCCCACAGGAACGCCGGAGGCAGAGCCAGCTTCCTGCTGCAAATCACGGAAAAGCACAAGCTTCGACTCTCCACACGAGATGAAGACTCATTTCCCTTTGCAGTGAGCTGCAAGAAAGGCTGCATCCCCTCCACCCCCTTGATGCCACTCCAGAGATGCTCCGAGATGCCCCATCCCACCTCGAGGGGCACCCCGAGGGTCCTGCCTCAACGCTTGACGAGGACTTTGCGCTGCAGTGGCTCTTGAGGGATCCCGAGGTTGCTCCCTCCCATCGCCGCTTGAAAGGAGGTGCCACAACCGCGATGGCCTAATGGGGGAGACTGGCAGGGGTACCCGCCACCACTCGAGAGCCCCCTGCCGCACGTTAAGTAAACCCACCTGAATCCAAGCCCAAGGCGAGACGAGGCCCTTTTCCCATGCAGGGCGTGGAGAACAAAGCCCCGGCACGTCTCCCGGCTCGGACCGGGGCTTGCCTCGTTGCGGGAGATGCCAGGTTGCCCCGACATACCCATGTCACCCTGCAAAAAGGCAGGGCTTCCGCGACAACACGAGAGCGTGCACGGGATGCCCCCCTCAATGCGAAACGGGGCCTTTGCACCTGCAGTGCCTCGAGAGGCATCCTGAGTTCCCTCTGGCACTGGAAAAGAGGCACCACTCCCTCTAGGCGGCCCCAGAGGCTCCCTGAGAACCCCGTGTCCCCACGCGAGCGGAACCCCGAGTCTCCAGGCGCGGATCGACAGCGACCCCGCCCCCCCTACACCACCTCTTCTCGAGAGGGGGGCCGCCGGCTTTGCCTCCACTCGACGGGAATCCCTACTTACCTTCGCACCTCAAGAGGAGGCCTGTCACTTCTACTGATGCTCTAGAGGAGGCCCCAAGACACCAGTTCCGGCCCCAAGACCAAAGGTCCCCAAGGAAGCCCGCAGTGGCACATGGGGCCCCATTGCATTGCAGCGAATCGACGGGAAGCCCAGCTGCCCCTGGCAATGGCAAAGGAGGCCGGCACTTCCAAGAGGCAACAAGAGAGGCTCCCTGAGGCGCCTGCGTCGGATCCAGAGAGGCAACCGCCGCCTCCCGCTGCGACTGGCAGAAAATCACGACCTTCCACCCTGCATTCGAGATGAAGCCCGATTTCCCCTTGCTGTGACCCAAGAGAAAGTCTGAGTCCCCTCGGCTCCCTTGTTGCCACTCCAGAGATGCCCCGAGATGCGCATCCCACCTAGAGGGGCACCCCGAGGGTCCTAGCTCAATGCTTGCCGCGGACGTGCTGCGCTCCAACACCTTCTGGGGAAACCCGCGGAGGATCCCTCCCCTCGCCGCTCCAAAGGAGGCACCACGACCCCGCTGGGCTAAAAGGAGCGACGGGCCAGGGTACACGCTGCAACTCAAGAACCCACCGCCGTAAGTCGAGGAAACCCACGTGATGCCACGCCCATAGCGTGACGAGTCCCTTTTCCCCTGCAGGGCATGGAGAGCATGCTCCGGCCCCTCTCCCGGCTCACAACGGACCTTGACTCCGTGAGGGCGACACCAGGTGTCCCCCGAGATACCCGAGCCCACCCGCCAGGAAGGCAGGGCTTTCCGCCACACCGCGAGAGCGTCCCGTGGGCCCCCCTCCCTGCGAGAAGGGGCTTTGTGTCTGAAGCGACTCGAGAGCCATCCTGAGCGACCTCTCGCCCTGGAAAGGAGGCTGGACTCCCTCTAGGCGCCCCCAGAGGTTCCCCGAGATCCCTGTGTCCCCACGCGAGCAGAACCCCGAGTCTCCAGGCAGGGCTCGACAGCGACCCCGCCTCCCCTATGCCACCTCTTCTCGAGAGGGGGGGCGCCGGCTTTGCCTCCCCTCGACGGAAATCCCTAATTTCCTTCGCACTTCAAGAGGAAGCCTGTCACTTCTCCTGATGCTCGAGTGGAGGCCCCAAGACACCAGTTCCGGCCCCAAGACCAAAGGTCCCCAAGGAAGCCCGCAGTGGCACATGGGGCCCCATTGCATTGCAGCGAATCGACGGGAAGCCCAGCTGCCCCTGGCAATGGCAAAGGAGGCCAGCACTTCCAAGAGGCAACAAGAGAGGCTCCCTGAGGCGCCTCCGTCGGATCCAGAGAGGCAACCCCTGCCTCCCGCTGCGACTCGCTGAAAAGCACGACCTTCGACCCTGCATTCGAGATGAAGCCCGATTTCCCCTGGCTGTGAGCCGAGAGAAAGGCTGAGTCCCCTCGGCTCCCTTGATGCCACTCCAGAGATGCCCCGAGATGCCCATCCCACCTCGAGAGGCACCGGGTTGGTCCTAGCTCAATGCTTGACGCGGACCCGGTGCGCAGCAGCGCCTCCTGGGGAATCCCGTGGCGGCTCCCTCCCCTCGCCGCTCCAAAGGAGGCACCACGACCCCGCTGGGCTAACAGGGGCGACAGGCCAGGGCCCCGTCGCAACTCGAGAGCCCACCGCCGCAGGACGAGAAAACCCACGTGATGCCACGCCCATTGCGCGAGGAGGCGCTTTTCCCTTGCAGGGCATGGAGAGCATGCCCCAGCACCTCTCCCGGCTCAGAATGGGGCTTGACTCCGTGCGGGCGACACCAGGTGTGACCCGAGATACCCGTGCCAACCCGCCAAGAAGGCAGGGCTTCCCGCTACAGCGCGAGAGCATCCCCTGGGCCCCCCTCCATGCCAGACGCTGCCCTTTGTATCTGCAGCGACTCGATTGCCATCCTGAGTGCTCTCTGGCCCTGGAAAGGAGGCTGGACTCCCTCTAGGCGCCCCCAGAGGTTGCCCGAGATCCCCGTGACCCCACGCGAGCGGAACCCCGAGTCGCCAGGCGCGGCTCGACAGCGCCCCCGCCCCCCTACGCCAACTCTTCTCGAGAGGGGGGCCGCCGGCTTTGCCTCCACTCGACGGGAATCCCTACTTTCCTTCGCACCTCAAGAGGAGGCCTGTCACTTCTCTTGACTCTCCAGAGGAGGCCCCAAGACACCAGTTCCGGCCCCAAGACCAAAGGTCCCCAAGGAAGCCCGCAATGTCACATGGGGCCCCAAGGCATTGCAGCGACTCGCGGGGAAGCCCAGCTGCCCCTGGCAATGGCAAAGGAGGCCGGCACTTCCCAGAGGCAACAAGAGATGCTCCCTGAAGTGCCTAGCATTGGATCCAGAGAGGCATCTCCCGCCTCCCGCTGCGACTTGTGGAAAAGCAGGACCTTCGACCCTGCATTCGAGATGAAGCCCGGTTTCCCCTTGCTGTGACCCCAGAGAAAGGCTGAGTCCCCTCGGCTCCCTTGATGCCATTCCAGAGATGCCCCGAGATGCCCATCCCACCTCGAGGGGCACCCCGAGGGTCCTAGCTCAATGCTTGAGCGGACCCGGTGCGCTCTACGCCTCCTGGGAAAACCCGCGGCGGGTACCTCCCCTCGCCGTTCCAAAGGAGGCACCACGACCCCGCTGGGCTCACAGGGGCGACGGGCAAGGGTCCCCGCCACAACTCGAGAACCCACCGCCGCAAGTCGAGAGACCCCACGTGATGCCACGCCCATCGCGTGAGGAGGCGCTTTTCCCTTGCAGGCCATGGAGAGCATGCCCCTGCACCTCTCCCGGCTCAGAACGGGGCTTGACTCCGTGCGGGCGACACCAGGTGTCCCTGGAGATACACCCGCGAACCGGCCAAGAAGGCAGGGCTTCCCGCCAGAGCGCGAGAGCGTCCCCTGGGCCCCCATCCCTGCGAGAAGGGGCCCTTTGTATCTGCAGCGAATCGAGAGCCATCCTGAGCGCCCTCTCGCCCTGGAAAGGAGGCTGCACTCCCTCTAGGCGCCCCCAGAGGTTCCCCGAGATCCCCGTGTCCCCACGCCAGCAGAACCCCGAGTCTCCAGGCAGGGCTCGACCGCGACCCCGCCTCCCCTATGCCACCTCTTCTCGAGAGGGGGGGCGCCGGCTTTGCCTCCCCTCGACGGAAATCCCAAATGTCCTTCGCACTTCCAGAGGAAGCCTGTCACTTCTCCTGATGCTCGAGTGGAGGCCCCAAGACACCAGTTCCGGCCCCAAGACCAAAGGTCCCCAAGGAAGCCCGCAGTGGCACATGGGGCCCCATTGCATTGCAGCGAATCGACGGGAAGCCCAGCTGCCCCTGGCAATGGCAAAGGAGGCCGGCACTTCCAAGAGGCAACAAGAGAGGCTCCCTGAGGCGCCTCCGTCGGATCCAGAGAGGCAACCCACGCCTCCCGCTGCGACTCGCGGAAAAGCACGACCTTCGGCCCTGCATTCGAGATGAAGCCCGATTTCCCCTTGCTGTGAGCCGAGAGAAAGGCTGAGTCCCGTCGGCTCCCTTGATGCCACTCCAGAGATGCCCCGAGATGCCCATCCCACCTCGAGAGGCACCCGGTTGGTCCTAGCTCAATGCTTGAAGTGGACCCGGTGCGCTGCAGCGCCTCCTGGGGAACCCGTGGCGGCTCCCTCCCCTCGCCGCTCCAAAGGAGGCACCACGACCCCGCTGGGCTAACAGGGTCGACGGGCCAGGGCCCCTTCGCAACTCGAGAACCCACCGCCGCAGGACGAGAAAACCCACGTGATGCCACGCCCATTGCGCGAGGAGGCGCTTTTCCCTTGCAGGGCATGGAGAGCATGCCCCAGCACCTCTCCCGGCTCAGAATGGGGCTTGACTCCGTGCGGGCGACACCAGGTGTGCCCCGAGATACCCGTGCCAACCCGCCAATAAGGCAGGGCTTCCCGCCACAGCGCAAGAGCGTCCCGTGGGCCACCCTCCCTGCGAGAAGGGGACCTTTGTATCTGCAGCGACTCCAGAGCCATCCTGAGTGCTCTCTCGCCCTGGAAAGGAGGCTGGACTCCCTCTAGGCGCCCGCAGAGGTTCCCCGAAATCCCCGTGTCCCCACGCGAGCGGAACCCCGAGTCTCCAGGCGCGGCTCGACAGCGACCCCGCCACCTCTACGCCACCTCTTCTCGAGAGGGCAGCCGCCGGCTTTGCCTCCCCTCGACGGGAATCCCTACTTACCTTCGCACCTCAAGAGGAGGCCTGTCACTTCTACTGACGCTCGAGAGGAGGCCCCAAGACACCAGTTCCGACCCCAAGACCAAAGGTCCCCAAGGAAGCCCGCAATGTCCCATGGGGCCCCAAGGCATTGCAGCGACTCGAGGGGAAGCCCAGCTGCCCCTGGCAATGGCAAAGGAGGCCGGCACTTCCCAGAGGCAACAAGAGATGCTCCCTGAAGTGCCTAGCATTGGATCCAGAGAGGTATCTCCCGCCTCCCGCTGCGACTTGTGGAAAAGCAGGACCTTCGACCCTGCATTCGAGATGAAGCCCGGTTTCCCCTTGCTGTGACCCGAGAGAAAGGCTGAGTCCCCTCGGCTCCCTTGATGCCACTCCAGAGATGCCCCGAGATGCCCATCCCACCTCGAGGGGCACCCCGAGGGTCTTAGCTCAATGCTGGAGCGGACCCGGTGCGCTCTACCGCCTCCTGGGAAAACCCGCGGCGGGTACCTCCCCTTGCCGTTCCAAACGAGGCACCACGACCCCGCTGGGCTAACAGGGGCGACGGGCAAGGGTCCCCGCCGCAACTCGAGAACCCACCGCCGCAAGTCGAGAGACCCCACGTGATGCCACGCCCATCGCGTGAGGAGGCGCTTTTCCCTTGCAGGCCATGGAGAGCATGCCCCTGCACCTCTCCCGGCTCAGAACGGGGCTTGACTCCGTGCGGGCGACACCAGGTGTCCCTGGAGATACACCCGCGAACCGGCCAAGAAGGCAGGGCTTCCCGCCAGAGCGCGAGAGCGTCCCCTGGGCCCCCATCCCTGCGAGAAGGGGCCCTTTGTATCTGCAGCGAATCGAGAGCCATCCTGAGCGCCCTCTCGCCCTGGAAAGGAGGCTGCACTCCCTCTAGGCGCCCCCAGAGGTTCCCCGAGATCCCCGTGTCCCCACGCCAGCAGAACCCCGAGTCTCCAGGCAGGGCTCGACCGCGACCCCGCCTCCCCTATGCCACCTCTTCTCGAGAGGGGGGGCGCCGGCTTTGCCTCCCCTCGACGGAAATCCCAAATGTCCTTCGCACTTCCAGAGGAAGCCTGTCACTTCTCCTGATGCTCGAGTGGAGGCCCCAAGACACCAGTTCCGGCCCCAAGACCAAAGGTCCCCAAGGAAGCCCGCAGTGGCACATGGGGCCCCATTGCATTGCAGCGAATCGACGGGAAGCCCAGCTGCCCCTGGCAATGGCAAAGGAGGCCGGCACTTCCAAGAGGCAACAAGAGAGGCTCCCTGAGGCGCCTCCGTCGGATCCAGAGAGGCAACCCACGCCTCCCGCTGCGACTCGCGGAAAAGCACGACCTTCGGCCCTGCATTCGAGATGAAGCCCGATTTCCCCTTGCTGTGAGCCGAGAGAAAGGCTGAGTCCCCTCGGCTCCCTTGATGCCACTCCAGAGATGCCCCGAGATGCCCATCCCACCTCGAGAGGCACCCGGTTGGTCCTAGCTCAATGCTTGAAGTGGACCCGGTGCGCTGCAGCGCCTCCTGGGGAACTCGTGGCGGCTCCCTCCCCTCGCCGCTCCAAAGGAGGCACCACGACCCCGCTGGGCTAACAGGGTCGACGGGCCAGGGCCCCTTCGCAACTCGAGAACCCACCGCCGCAGGACGAGAAAACCCACGTGATGCCACGCCCATTGCGCGAGGAGGCGCTTTTCCCTTGCAGGGCATGGAGAGCATGCCCCAGCACCTCTCCCGGCTCAGAATGGGGCTTGACTCCGTGCGGGCGACACCAGGTGTGCCCCGAGATACCCGTGCCAACCCGCCAATAAGGCAGGGCTTCCCGCCACAGCGCAAGAGCGTCCCGTGGGCCACCCTCCCTGCGAGAAGGGGACCTTTGTATCTGCAGCGACTCCAGAGCCATCCTGAGTGCTCTCTCGCCCTGGAAAGGAGGCTGGACTCCCTCTAGGCGCCCGCAGAGGTTCCCCGAAATCCCCGTGTCCCCACGCGAGCGGAACCCCGAGTCTCCAGGCGCGGCTCGACAGCGACCCCGCCACCTCTACGCCACCTCTTCTCGAGAGGGCAGCCGCCGGCTTTGCCTCCCCTCGACGGGAATCCCTACTTACCTTCGCACCTCAAGAGGAGGCCTGTCACTTCTACTGACGCTCGAGAGGAGGCCCCAAGACACCAGTTCCGGCCCCAAGACCAAAGGTCCCCAAGGAAGCCCGCAATGTCCCATGGGGCCCCAAGGCATTGCAGCGACTCGAGGGGAAGCCCAGCTGCCCCTGGCAATGGCAAAGGAGGCCGGCACTTCCCAGAGGCAACAAGAGATGCTCCCTGAAGTGCCTAGCATTGGATCCAGAGAGGTATCTCCCGCCTCCCGCTGCGACTTGTGGAAAAGCAGGACCTTCGACCCTGCATTCGAGATGAAGCCCGGTTTCCCCTTGCTGTGACCCGAGAGAAAGGCTGAGTCCCCTCGGCTCCCTTGATGCCACTCCAGAGATGCCCCGAGATGCCCATCCCACCTCGAGGGGCACCCCGAGGGTCTTAGCTCAATGCTGGAGCGGACCCGGTGCGCTCTACCGCCTCCTGGGAAAACCCGCGGCGGGTACCTCCCCTCGCCGTTCCAAAGGAGGCACCACGACCCCGCTGGGCTAACAGGGGCGACGGGCAAGGGTCCCCGCCGCAACTCGAGAACCCACCGCCGCAAGTCGAGAGACCCCACGTGATGCCACGCCCATCGCGTGAGGAGGCGCTTTTCCCTTGCAGGCCATGGAGAGCATGCCCCGGCACATATCCCGGCTCAGAACGGGGCTTGACTCCGTGCGGGCGACACCAGGTGTCCTGGGAGATACACCAGCGAACCGGCCAAGAAGGCAGGGCTTCCCGCCAGAGCGCGAGAGTGTCCCCTGGGCCCGCTTCCCTGCGAGAAGGGGCCCTTTGTATCTGCAGCGACTCGAGAGCCATCCTGAGTGTCCTGACGCCCTGCAAAGGAGGCTGGACTCCCTCTAGGCGCCCCAAGAGGTTCCCCGAGATCCCCGTGTCCCCACGCGAGTGGAACACCGAGTCTCCAGGCGCGGAACGACAGCGACCTCGCCTCCCCTACGCCACCTCTTCTCGAGAGGGGGGCCGCCGGCTTTGCCTCCACTCGACGGAAATCCCTACTTACGTTCGCACTTCAAGAGGAGGCCTGTCACTTCTACTGACGCTCGAGAGGAGGCCCCAAGACATCAGTTCCGGCCCCAAGACCAAAGGTCCCCAAGGAAGCCCGCAATGGCACATGGGGCCCCATTGCATTGCAGCCACTCGAGGGGAAGCTCAGCTGCCCCTGGCAATGGCAAAGCAGTCCGGCACTTCCCAGAGGCAACAAGAGAGGCTCCCTGAGGCGCCTCGCATCAGATCCAGATAGGCAACCCCCGCCTGCCATTGCAACTCGCGGAAAAGCACGACCTTCGACCCTGCATTCGAGATGAAGCCCGATTTCCCCTTGAGGTGACGCTAGAGAAAGGCTGAGTCTCCTCGGCTCCCTTCATGCCACTCCAGAGATGCCCCGAGATGCCCATCCCACCTCGAGGGGCACCCCGAGGGTCCTAGCTCAATGCTTGCCGCGGACCCGCTTCGCTGCAGCATCTCCTGGGGAAACCCGCGGAGGATCCCTCCCCTCGCCGCTCCAAAGGAGGCACCACGACCCCGCTGGGCTAATAGGAGCGACGGGCCAGGGTACCTGTGGCAACTCGAGAACCCACTACCATAAGTCGAGGAAGCCCACGTGAAGCCCCGCCCATTGTATGAGGAGGCGCTTTTCCCGTGCAGGGAATTGAGAGCATGCCCCGGCACCTCTCCCGGCTCAGAACGGGGCTGGACTCCGTGTAGGCGACACCAGGTGTCCCCCGAGATACCCGTGCCAACCCGCCAATAAGGCAGGGCTTCCCGCCACAGCGCAAGAGTGTCCCGTGGGCCACCCTCCCTGCGAGAAGGGGACCTTTGTATCTGCAGCGACTCCAGAGCCATCCTGAGTGCTCTCTCGCCCTGGAAAGGAGGCTGGACTCCCTCTAGGCGCCCGCAGAGGTTCCCCGAAATCCCCGTGTCCCCACGCGAGCGGAACCCCGAGTCTCCAGGCGCGGCTCGACAGCGACCCCGCCACCTCTACGCCACCTCTTCACGAGAGGGCAGCCGCCGGCTTTGCCTCCCCTCGACGGGAATCCCTACTTACCTTCGCACCTCAAGAGGAGGCCTGTCACTTCTACTGACGCTGGAGAGGAGGCCCCAAGACACCAGTCCCGGCCCCAAGACCAAAGGTCCCCAAGGAAGCCCGCAATGATACATGGGGCCCCGTTGCATTGCAGCGACTCGAGCGAAGCCCAGCTGCCCCTGGCAATGGCAAAGGAGGCCGGCACTTCCCAGAGGCAACAAGAGATGCTCCCTGAAGTGCCTAGCATTGGATCCAGAGAGGCATCTCCCGCCTCCCGCTGCGACTTGTGGAAAAGCAGGACCTTCGACCCTGCATTCGAGATGAAGCCCGGTTTCCCCTTGCTGTGACCCGAGAGAAAGGCTGAGTCCCCTCGGCTCCCTTGATGCCACTCCAGAGATGCCCCGAGATGCCAATCCCACCTCGAGGGGCACCCCGAGGGTCCTAGCTCAATGCTTGAGTGGACCCGGTGCGCTCTACCGCCTCCTGGGAAAACCCGAGGCGGGTACCTCCCCTCGCCGTTCGAAAGGAGGCACCACTACCCCGCTGGGCTAACCGGGGCGACGGGCAAGGGTCCCCGCCGCAACTCGAGAACCCACCGCCGCAAGTCGAGAGACCTCACGTGATGCCACGCCCATCGCGTGAGGAGGCGCTTTTCCCTTGCAGGCCATGGAGAGCATGCCCCGGCACCTCTCCCGGCTCAGAACGAGGCTTGACTCCGTGCGGGCGACACCAGGTGTCCCTGGAGATACACCCGCGAACCGGCCAAGAAGGCAGGGCTTCCCGCCAGAGCGAGAGAGCGTCCCCTGGGCCCCCATCCCTGTGAGAAGGGGCCCTTTGTATCTGCAGCGAATCCAGAGCCATCCTGAGCGTCCTCTCGCCCTGGAAAGGAGGCTGCACTCCCTCTAGGCGCCCCCAGAGGTTCCCCGAGATCCCCGTGTCCCCACGCCAGCAGAACCCCGAGTCTCCAGGCAGGGCTCGTCCGCGACCCCGCCTCCCCTATGCCACCTCTTCTCGAGAGGGGGGGCGCCGTCTTTGCCTCCCCTCGACGGAAATCCCAAATGTCCTTCGCACTTCCAGAGGAAGCCTGTCACTTCTCCTGATGCTCGAGTGGAGGCCCCAAGACACCAGTTCCGGCCCCAAGACCAAAGGTCCCCAAGGAAGCCCGCAGTGGCACATGGGGCCCCATTGCATTGCAGCGAATCGACGGGAAGCCCAGCTGCCCCTGGCAATGGCAAAGGAGGCCGGCACTTCCAAGAGGCAACAAGAGAGGCTCCCTGAGGCGCCTCCGTCGGATCCAGAGAGGCAACCCCCGCCTCCCGCTGCGACTCGCAGAAAAGCACGACCTTCGGCCCTGCATTCGAGATGAAGCGCGATTTCCCCTTGCTGTGAGCCGAGAGAAAGGCTGAGTCCCCTCGGCTCCCTTGATGCCACTCCAGAGATGCCCCGAGATGCCCATCCCACCTCGAGAGGCACCGGGTTGGTCCTAGCTCAATGCTTGACGTGGACCCGGTGCGCTGCAGCGCCTCCTGGGGAATCCCGTGGCGGCTCCATCCCCTCGCCGCTCCAAAGGAGGCACCACGACCCCGCTGGGCTAACAGGGGCGACAGGCCAGGGCCCCTTCGCAACTCGAGAACCCACCGCCTCAAGTCGAGAGACCTCACGTGATGCCACGCCCATCGCGTGAGGAGGCGCTTTTCCCTTGCAGGCCATGGAGAGCATGCCCCTGCACCTCTCCCGGTTCAGAACGGGGCTTGACTCCGTGCGGTCGACACCAGGTGTCCCTGGAGATACACCCGCGAACCGCCCAAGAAGGCAGGGCTTCCCGCCAGAGCGGGAGAGCGTCCCCTGGGCCCCCATCCCTGCGAGAAGAGGCCCTTTGTATCTGCAGCGAATCGAGAGCCATCCTGAGCGCCCTCTCGCCCTGGAAAGGAGGCTGCACTCCCTCTAGGCGCCCCCAGAGGTTCCCCGAGATCCCCGTGTCCCCACGCGAGCAGAACCCCGAGTCTCCAGGCAGGGCTCGACAGCGACCCCGCCTCCCCTACGCCACCTTTTCTCGAGAGGGGGGGCACCGGCTTTGCCTCCACTCGACGGGAATCCCTACTTTCCTTCGCACCTCAAGAGGAGGCCTGTCACTTCTCTTGACTCTCCAGAGGAGGCCCCAAGACACCAGTTCCGGCCCCAAGACCAAAGGTCCCCAAGGAAGCCCGCAATGTCCCATGGGGCCCCAAGGCATTGCAGCGACTCGAGGGGAAGCCCAGCTGCCCCTGGCAATGGCAAAGGAGGCCGGCACTTCCCAGAGGCAACAAGAGATGCTCCCTGAAGTGCCTAGCATTGGATCCAGAGAGGTATCTCCCGCCTCCCACTGCGACTTGTGGAAAAGCAGGACCTTCGACCCTGCATTCGAGATGAAGCCCGGTTTCCCCTTGCTGTGACCCGAGAGAAAGGCTGAGTCCCCTCGGCTCCCTTGATGCCACTCCAGAGATGCCCCGAGATGCCCATCCCACCTCGAGAGGCACCAGGTTGGTCCTAGCTCAATGGTTGACGCGGACCCGCTGCGCTGCAGCACCTCCTGGGGAAACCCACGGAGGATCCCTCCCCTCGCCGCTCCAAAGGAGGCACCACGACCCCGCTGGGCTAACAGGTGCGACGGGGCAGGGTACCCGCTGTAACTCGGGAACCCACTACCGTAAGTCGAAGAAACCCACGTGATGCCACACCCATTGTATGAGGAGGCGCTTTTCCTGAGCAGGGCATGGAGAGCATGCCCCGGCATCTCCCGGCTCAGAACGGGGCTTGACTCCGTGCGGGCGACACCAGGTGTCCCCTCAGATACCGGTGCCAACCCGCCAAGAAGTCAGGGCTTCCCGCCACAGCACGAGATCGTCCTGTGGGCCACCCTCCCTGCGAGAAGGGGCCCTTTGTATCTGCAGCGACTCCAGAGCCATCCTGAGTGCTCTCTCGCCCTGGAAAGGAGGCTGGACTCCCTCTAGGCGCCCCCAGAGGTTCCCCGAGATCCCCGTGTCCCCACGCGAGCGGAACCCCGAGTCTCCAGGTGCGGCTCGACAGTGACCAAGCCTCCCCTACTCCACCTCTTCTCGAGAGGGGAGCCGGCGGCTTTGCCTCCCCTCGACGGGATCCCTACTTACCTTCGCACCTCAAGAGGAGGCCTGTCACTTCTACTGACGCTTGAGAGGAGGCCCCAAGACACCAGTTCCGGCCCCAAGACCAAAGGTCCCCAAGGAAGCCCGCAATGGCACATGGGGCCCCATTGCATTGCAGCGACTCGAGGGGAAGCTCAGCTGCCCCTGGCAATGGCAAAGGAGGCCTGCACTTCGCAGAGGCAAGATGAGAGGCTCCTTGATGCGACCCCGTCCCGGAACGCAGTAGGCACAGCCAGCTTCCTGCTGCAACTCACGGAAAAGCACCAGCTTCGACTCTCCACACGAGATGAAGACTCATTTCCCTTTGCAGTGAGCTGAGAGAAAGGCTGCGTCCCCTCCACTCCCTTGATGCCACTCCAAAGATGCCCCGAGATGCCCCATCCCACCTCGAGGGGCACCCCGAGGGTCCTGCCTCAACGCTTGACGAGGACCTGTGCGCTTCAGTGGCTCTTGATGGATCCCGAGGTTGCCCCCTCCCATCGCCGCTTGAAAGGAGGTGCCACGACCACGCTGGGCTAACGGGGGAGACTGGCAGGGATACCCGCCGCCACTCGAGAGCCCCCTGCCGCTCTTTGAGAAAACCCAACTGAATCCACGCTCATGGCGAGATGAGGCTCTTTTCCCATGCAGGGCGTGGAGAGAAAAGCCCCGGCACGTCTCCCGGCTCGGACCGGGGCTTGACTCGTAGCGGGAGACCCCAGGTTGCCCCGACATACCCGTGTCACCCTGCAAAAAGGCAGGGCTTCCCGCGACAACACGAGAGCATGCACGGGATGCCCCCCTCAATGCGATATGGGGCCCTTTGTACCTGAAGTGCCTGGAGAGCCATCCTGAGTTCCCTCTGGCACTGGAAAAGAGGCAGCACTCCCTCTAGGGGGCCCCAGAGGCTCCCTGAGATCCCCTTGTCCCCTCGCGAGCGGAACCCCGAGTCTCCAGGCGCGGCTCGACAGTGACCCCGCCTCCCCTACGCCACCTCTTCTCGAGAGGGGGGCCGCCGGATTTGCCTCCACACGACGGGA
Source organism: Giraffa tippelskirchi (assembly GCF_054371585.1). NCBI lineage: Eukaryota > Metazoa > Chordata > Mammalia > Artiodactyla > Giraffidae > Giraffa > Giraffa tippelskirchi. The sequence goes on along the minus strand of NC_137288.1, from coordinate 10,757,557 downwards.
ATCCCTACTTACCTTTGCACCTCAAGAGGAGGCCTGTCACTTCTACTGACGCTCTAGAGGAGGCCCCAAGACACCAGTTCCGGCCCCAAGACCAAAGGTCCCCAAGGAAGCCCGCAATGGCACATGGGGCCCCATTGCATGGCAGCGACTTGAGGGGAAGCCCAGCTGCCCCTGGCAATGGCAAAGGAGGCCGGCACTAACCAGAAGCAACAAGAGAGGCTCCCTTAGGCGCCACGCATTAGATCCAGAGAGGCAACCACCGCCTCCCGCTGCAACTGGCAGAAAAGCATGACCTTCGACCCTGCATTCGAGATGAAGCCCGATTTCCCCTTGCTGTGACCCGAGAGAAAGGCTGAGTCCCCTCGGCTCCCTTGATGCCACTCCAGAGATGCCCCGAGATTCCCATCCCACCTCGAGGGGTACCCCGAGGGTACTAGCTCAATGCTTGCCGCGGACCCGGGGCCCTGCAGCGCCTCCTGGGTCAATCCCGAGGCGGCTCCCTCCCCTCGCCGCTCCAAAGGAGGCACCACGACCCCGCTGGGCTATCAGGGGAGACGGGCCAGGGCCCCACCGCAACTCGAAAACCCACCGCCACAAGTCCAAAAAACCCACGTGATGCCACACACATTGCATGAGGAGGCGCTTTTCCCTTGCAGGCCGTGGAAAGCTTGCCCCGGCACGTCTCTGGGCTCAAAACGGGGCTTGACTCCGTGCGGTCGACACCAGGTGTCCCCCGAGATACACGTGCCAACCCGCCAAGAAAGCAGGGCTTCCCGCCACAGCGAGAGAGCGTCTCCTGTACCACCCTCCCTGCGAGTCGGAACCCTTTGCATCTGCAGCGACTTGAGAGCCATCCTGAGTTCTCTCTGGCACTGGAAAGGAGGCTGGACTCTCTCTAGGCGACCCCATAGGTTCCCCGAGATCCCCGTGTCCCCACGCGAGAGGAACCCTGAGCCTGCAGACGCAGCTCGAGAGGGGCCCTCCCGTCGCCCTCGACCCCTCCTCTAGAAAGAGTGGTTGAATCCCCTACCTGACTCAACCGGAATCCCTACATTCCCTCGCACCCCCAGAGCGGGCCTGTCGCCTGTCCTGAGCTTCGAAAAGCGGCTCCAAGAGGCCGGTCCCGGCTGCAAGATGAAAGGTCCCCGAGGAACCCCCCGTGGGCAAACGAGTCCAATTCCCTTGCAGCGATGCCAGGGGAAGCCCAGCTGTCCCCTGGCAACGCCAAAAGAGGCCTGAACTTCGCAGAGGCAACATGAGAGGCTCCCTGATGCGACCCCGCCCCGGAACGCAGGAGGCACAGCCAGCTTCCTGCTGCAACTCACGGAAAAGCACCAGCTTCGACTCTCCACACGAGATGAAGACTCATTTCCCTTTGCACTGAGCTGAGAGAAAGGCTGCGTCCCCTCCACTCCCTTGATGCCACACCAGAGATGCCCCGAGATGCCCCATCCCACCTCGAGGGGTACCCCGAGGGTCCTAGCTCAATGCTTGCCCCGGATCCGGTGCACTGCAGAGCCTCCTGGGGAATCCGGAGGCGGCTCCCTCCCCTCGCCGCTCCAAAGGAGGCACCACGACCCCGCTGGGCTCACAAGTGAGACGGGCCAGGGTCCCCGCCACAAATCGTGAACTCACCGCCGGAAGTCGAGAAACGCCACGTGATGACACGCCCATTGCGTGAGGAGGCGCTTTTCCCCTGCAGGGCATGGAGGGCATCCCCAGCATCTCTCCCGGCTCAGATCGGTGCTTGACTCCGTGCGGGTGACACCACGTGTCCCCCGAGATACCCCTGCCAACCCACAAAGAAGGCAGGGCTTCCCGCCAAAACGCGAGAACATCCCCTGGGCCCGCTTCCCTGCGAGAAGGGGCCCTTTGTATCTGCAGCGACTCGAGAGCCATCCTGAGTGTCCTGACGCCCTGCAAAGGAGGCTGGACTCCCTCTAGGCGCCCCAAGAGGTTCCCCGAGATCCCCGTGTCCCCACGCGAGTGGAACACCGAGTCTCCAGGCGCGGAACGACAGCGACCTCGCCTCCCCTACGCCACCTCTTCTCGAGAGGGGGGCCGCCGGCTTTGCCTCCACTCGACGGAAATCCCTACTTACGTTCGCACTTCAAGAGGAGGCCTGTCACTTCTACTGACGCTCGAGAGGAGGCCCCAAGACATCAGTTCCGGCCCCAAGACCAAAGGTCCCCAAGGAAGCCCGCAATGGCACATGGGGCCCCATTGCATTGCAGCCACTCGAGGGGAAGCTCAGCTGCCCCTGGCAATGGCAAAGCAGTCCGGCACTTCCCAGAGGCAACAAGAGAGGCTCCCTGAGGCGCCTCGCATCAGATCCAGATAGGCAACCCCCGCCTGCCATTGCAACTCGCGGAAAAGCACGACCTTCGACCCTGCATTCGAGATGAAGCCCGATTTCCCCTTGCTGTGACCCTAGAGAAAGGCTGAGTCTCCTCGGCTCCCTTCATGCCACTCCAGAGATGCCCCGAGATGCCCATCCCACCTCGAGGGGCACCCCGAGGGTCCTAGCTCAATGCTTGCCGCGGACCCGCTTCGCTGCAGCATCTCCTGGGGAAACCCGCGGAGGATCCCTCCCCTCGCCGCTCCAAAGGAGGCACCACGACCCCGCTGGGCTAACAGGAGCGACGGGCCAGGGTACCTGTGGCAACTCGAGAACCCACTACCATAAGTCGAGGAAGCCCACGTGAAGCCCCGCCCATTGTATGAGGAGGCGCTTTTCCCGTGCAGGGCATTGAGAGCATGCCCCGGCACCTCTCCCGGCTCAGAACGGGGCTGGACTCCGTGTAGGCGACACCAGGTGTCCCCCGAGATACCCGTGCCAACCCGCCAATAAGGCAGGGCTTCCCGCCACAGCGCAAGAGCGTCCCGTGGGCCACCCTCCCTGCGAGAAGGGGCCCTTTGTATCTGCAGCGACTCCAGAGCCATCCTGAGTGCTCTCTCGCTCTGGAAAGGAGGCTGGACTCCCTCTAGGCGCCCGCAGAGGTTCCCCGAAATCCCCGTGTCCCCACGCGAGCGGAACCCCGAGTCTCCAGGCGCGGCTCGACAGCGACCCCGCCACCTCTACGCCACCTCTTCTCGAGAGGGCAGCCGCCGGCTTTGCCTCCCCTCGACGGGAATCCCTACTTACCTTCGCACCTCAAGAGGAGGCCTGTCACTTCTACTGACGCTCGAGAGGAGGCCCCAAGACACCAGTCCCGGCCCCAAGACCAAAGGTCCCCAAGGAAGCCCGCAATGATACATGGGGCCCCGTTGCATTGCAGCGACTCGAGCGAAGCCCAGCTGCCCCTGGCAATGGCAAAGGAGGCCGGCACTTCTCAGAGGTAACATCAGAGGTTCCTTGAGGCGCCTCCATCGGATCCAGAGAGGCAACCCCCGTCTCGGGCTGCGACTGGGGGAAAATCAGGACCTTCCACCCTGCATTCGAGATGAAGCCCGATTTCCCCTTGCTGTGACCCAAGAGAAGGTCTGAATCCCCTCGGCTCCCTTGTTGCCACTCCAGAGATGCCCTGAGATGCGCATCCCACCTCGAGGGGCACCCCGAGGGTCCTAGCTCAATGCTTGCAGCGGACCCGGTGCGCTGCCGCACCTCCTGGGGAAACCCGCGGAGGATCTCTCCCCTCGCTGCTCCAAAGGAGGCACCACGACCCCGCTGGGCTAACAGGAGCGACGGGCCAGGGTACCCGCTGCAACTCGAGAACACACCGCCCTAAGTCGAGGAATCCCACGTGATGCCACGCCCATTGCGTGAGGAGGCCCTGTTCCCGTGCAGGGCATGGAGAGCATGCCCCAGCACCTCTCCCGGCTCAGAACGGGGCTTGACTCCGTGCGGGCGACACCAGGTGTCCCGGGAGATACACCCGCGAACCGGCCAAGAAGGCAGGGCTTCCCGCCAGAGCGCGAGAGCGTCCCCTGGGCCCCCATCCCTGCGAGAAGGGGCCCTTTGTATCTGCAGCGAATCGAGAGCCATCCTGAGTGCCCTCTCGCCCTGGAAAGGAGGCTGCACTCCCTCTAAGCGCCCCCAGAGGTTCCCCGATATCCCCGTTTCCCCACGCGAGCAGAACTCCGAGTTTCCAGGCACGGCTCCTTAGCGACCCCGCCTCCCCTATGCCACCTCTTCTCGAGAGGGGGGGCGCCGGCTTTGCCTCCACTCGACGGAAATCCCTAATTTCCTTCGCACCTCAAGAGGAAGCCTGTCACTTCTCCTGATGCTCGAGTGGAGGCCCCAGACACCAGTTCCGGCCCCAAGACCAAAGGTCCCCAAGGAAGTCCGCAGTGGCACATGGGGCCCTATTGCATTGCAGCGAATCGACGGGAAGCCCAGCTGCTCCTGGAAATGGCAAAGGACGCCGGCACTTCCAAGAGGCAACAAGAGAGGCTCCCTGAGGCGCCTCCCTCGGATCCAGAGAGTCAACCCCCTCCTTCTGCTGCGACTGGCGGAAAAGCACGACCTTCGACCCTGCATTCCAGATGAAGCCCGACTTCCCCTTGCTGTGACCCGAGAGAAAGGCTGAGTTCCCTCGGCTCCCTTGTTGCCACTCCAGAGATGCCCCGAGATACGCATCCCACCTCGAGGGTCACCCCGAGGGTCCTAGCTCAATGCTTGCTGCGGTCCCGCTGCGCTGCAGGACCTCCTGGGGAAACCCGCGGAGGATCCCTCCCCTCGCCGCTCCAAGGGAGGCACCACGACCCCACTGGGCTAACAGGAGCGTCGGGCCAAGGTACCCGCTGCAACTCGAGAACCCACCACCATAAGTCCAGGAACCCCACGTGATGCCACGCCCATTGCGTGAGGAGGCGCTTTTCCCGTGCAGGGCATGGAGAGCATGCCCCGGCACCTCTCCCGGCTCAGAACGGGGCTTGACTCCGTGCGGGCGACACCAGGTGTGCCCCGAGATACCCGTGCCAACCCGCCAAGAAGGCAGGGCTTCCCGCTACAGCGCGAGAGCGTCCCCTGGGCCCCCCTCCATGCGAGACGTTGCCCTTTGTATCTGCAGCGACTCGATTGCCATCCTGAGTGCTCTCTGGCCCTGGAAAGGAGGCTGGACTCCCTCTAGGCGCCCCCAGAGGTTGCCCGAGATCCCCGTGACACAACGCGAGCGGAACCCCGAGTCGCCAGGCGCGGCTGGACAGCGACCCCGCCCCCCTACGCCAACTCTTCTCCAGAGGGGGGCCGCCGGCTTTGCCTCCACTCGACGGGAATCCCTACTTTCCTTCGCACCTCAAGAGGAGGCCTGTCACGTCTCTTGACTCTCCAGAGGAGGCCCCAAGACAGCAGTTCCAGCCCCAAGACCAAAGGTCCCCAAGGAAGCCCGCAGTGTCACATGCGGCCCCAAGGCATTGCAGCGACTCGAGGGGAAGCCCAGCTGCCCCTGGCAATGGCAAAGGAGGCCGGCACTTCGCAGAGGCAACAAGAGATGCTCCCTGAAGTGCCTAGCATTGGATCCAGAGAGGCATCTCCCGCCTCCCGCTGCGACTTGTGGAAAAGCAGGACCTTCGACCCTGCATTCGAGATGAAGCCCGGTTTCCCCTTGCTGTGACCCGAGAGAAAGGCTGAGTCCCCTCGGCTCCCTTGATGCCACTCCAGAGATGCCCCGAGATGCCCATCCCACCTCGAGGCGCACCCCGAGGGTCCTAGCTCAATGCTTGAGCGGACCCGGTGCGCTCTACCGCCTCCTGGGAAAACCCGCGGCGGGTACCTCCCCTCGCCGTTCCAAAGGAGGCACCACGACCCCGCTGGGCTAACAGGGGCGACGGGCAAGGGTCCCCGCCGCAACTCGAGAACCCACCGCCGGAAGACGAGAAAACCCACGTGATGCCACGCCCATTGCGCGAGGAGGCGCTTTTCCCTTGCAGGGCATGGAGAGCATGCCCCAGCACCTCTCCCGGCTCAGAATGGGGCTTGATTCCGTGCGGGCGACACCAGGTGTGCCCCGAGATACCCGAGCCAACCCGCCAAGAAGGCATGGCTTCCAGCTACAGCGCGAGAGCGTTCCCTGGGCCCCCCTCCATGCGAGACGTTGCCCTTTGTATCTGCAGCGACTCGATTGCCATCCTGAGTGCTCTCTGGCCCTGGAAAGGAGGCTGGACTCCCTCTAGGCGCCCCCAGAGGTTGCCCGAGATCCCCGTGACCCCACGCGAGCGGAACCCCGAGTCGCCAGGCGCGGTTCGACAGCGACCCCACCCCCCTACGCCAACTCTTCTCGAGAGGGGGGCCGCCGGCTTTGCCTCCACTCGACGGGAATCCCTACTTTCCTTCGCACCACAAGAGGAGGCCTGTCACGTCTCTTGACTCTCCAGAGGAGGCCCCAAGACAGCAGTTCCGGCCCCAAGACCAAAGGTCCCCAAGGAAGCCCGCAATGTCAAATGGGGCTCCAAGGCATTGCAGCGACTCGAGGGGAAGCCCAACTGCCCCTGGCAATGGCAAAGGAGGCCGGCACTTCCAAGAGGCAACAAGAGATGCTCCCTGAAGTGCCTAACATTGGATCCAGAGAGGCATCTCCCGCCTCCCACTGCGACTCGAGGAAAAGCACGACCTTCGACCCTGCATTCGAGATGAAGCCCGATTTCCCCTTGCTGTGAGCCGAGAGAAAGGCTGAGTCCCCTCGGCTCCCTTGATGCCACTCCAGAGATGCCCCGAGATGCCCATCCCACCTCGAGGGGCACCCCGAGGGCCCTAGCTCAATGCTTGACGGAGACCCGGTGCACCGCAGCGCCTCCTGGGGAATACCGAGGCGGCTCCCTGCCCTCACCGCTCTAAAGGAGCCAACACCACCCCACTGGGCTAACAGGGGAGACTGGCCAGGGCCCCGCCACAACTCGAGAACCCACCGCCCCAAGTCGAGAAAACCCACGTGATGCCACGCCCATTGCGTGAGGAGGCACTTTTCCCGTGCAGGGCATGGAGAACATGCCCCGGCACCTCTCCCGTCCAGAACGGGGCTTGACTCCATGCGGGTGACACCAGGTGTCCCCCGAGATACCCGTGCCAACCCGCTAAGAAGGCAGGGCTTCCCGCCACAGCGTGAGAGTGTCCCGTGGGCCCCCCTCCCTGCGAGAAGGGGCCCTTTGTATCTGCAGCGACTCGAGAGCCATCCTGAGTGCTCTCTGGCCCTGGAAAGGAGGCTGGACTCCCTCTAGGAGCCCCCAGAGGTTCCCCGAGATCCCCGTGTCCCAAAGCGAGCGGAACCCCGAGTCTCCAGGAGCGGCTCGGCAGCGACCCTGCCTCTCCTACGCCACCTCTTCTCGAGAGGGGGGCCGCCGGCTTTGCCTCCACTCGACGGGAATCCCTACTTTGCTTCGCACCTCAAGAGGAGGCCTGTCACTTCTCCTGACGCTCCAGAGGAGGCCCCAAGACACCAGTTCTAGCCCCAAGAACAAAGGTCCCCAAGGAAAACCGTAATGGCACATGGGGCCCCATTGCATCGCAGCGAATCGACGGGAAGCCCAGCTGCCCCTGGCAATGGCAAAGGAGGTCGGCACTTCCCAGAGGCAACAAGAGAAGCTCCCTGAGGAGCCTGGCATGGGATCCAGAGAGGCATCCACTGCCTCCCACTGGGACTCGCATAAAAGCACGACCTTGGAAACTGCATTCCAGATAAAGCCCGGTTTCCGCTTGCTGTGACCCCAGAGAAAGCCTGAGTCCCCTCGGCTCCCTTGATGATACTCCAGAGATGCCCCGAGATGCCCATCCCACCTCGAGGGGTACTCAGATGGTCCTAGCTCAATGCTTGACGCGGACCCGGTGCACTGCAGCGCCTCCTGGGGAATCCCGAGGCGGCTCCCTCCCCTCGCCGCTCCAAAGGAGGCAACACGACCCCAGTGGGCTAACAGGGGACACGGGCCAGGGCCCCGCCACAACTCGAGAACCAACCGCTGCAAGTCAAGAAAACCCACGTGATGCCACGCCCATTGCGTGAGGAGGCACTTCTCCCGCGCAGGGCATGGAGAGCATGCCCCGGCACCTCTCCCGGCTCAGAACGGGGCTTGACTCCGTGCGGGTGACACCAGGTGTCCCCCGAGATACCCGTACCAACCCGCCAAGAAGGCAGGGCTTCCCGCCACAGCGCGAGAGCGTCCCGTGGGCCCCCCTCCCTGCGAGAAGGGGCACTTTGTATCTGCAGCGACTCGAGAGCCATCCTGAGTGCTCTCTGGCCCTGCAAAGCAGGCTGGACTCCGTCTAGGCGGCCCCAGAAGTTCCCCGAGATCCCCGTGTCCCCACGCGAGTGGAACCCCGAGTCTCAAGGCACAGTTAGACAGCGATCCCACCTCCCTTACGCCACCTCTTCTCGAGAAGGGGGCCGCCAGCTTTGCCTCCACTCGACGGGAATCCCAACTTTCCTTCGCACCTCAAGAGGAGGCCTGTCACTTCTCCTGACGCTCCAGAGGAGGCCCCCAGACACCAGATCCGGCCCCAAGACCAAAGGTCCCCAAGGAAGCCCGCAATGGCACATGGGGCCCCATTGCATAGCAGCGAATCGACGGGAAGCCCAGCTGCCCCTGGCAATGGCAAAGGAGGCGGGCACTTCCCAGAGGCAACAAGAGAAGCTCCCTGAGGAGCCCGGCATGAGATCCAGAGAGGCAACCCCCGCCTCACGCTGCGACTCCAGGAAAAGCACGACCTTCGACCCTGCATTCGAGATGAAGCCCGGTTTCCCCTTACTGTGACCCGAGAGAAAGGCTGAGTCCCCGCGGCTCCCTTGATGCCACTCCAGAGATGCCCCGAGATGACCATCCCACCTCGAGGGGCACCCCGAGGGTCCTAGCTCAATGCTTGCCGCAGACCCGGTGCGCTGCAGCGCCTCCTGGGGAAACCCAAGGCGGCTCCCTCCCCTCGCCGCTCCATAGGAGGCACCACGACCCCGCTGGGCTAATAGGGGCGACGGGCAAGGGGCCCCGCCGCAACTCGAGAACCCACCGCCGCACGTCGAGAAACCCCACGTGATGCCACGCCCACTGCGTGAGGAGGCGCTTTTCCCGTGCAGGGCGTGGAGAGCATGCCCCGGTACCTCTCCCGGCTCAGAACGGGGCTTGACTCCGTGCGGCCGACACCAGGTGTCCCCCGAGATACCCGTGCCAACCGGTCAAGAAGGCAGGGCTTCCCGCCACAGCGCGAGAGCGTCCCATGGGCCCCCCTCCCTGCGAGAAGGGGCACTTTGTATCTGCAACGACTCGAGAGGCATCCTGAGTGCTCTCTGGCCCTGCAAAGCAGGCTGGACTCCGCCTAGGCAGCCCCAAAGGTTCCCCGAGATCCTCGTGTCCCCACGCGAGTGGAACCCCGAGTCTCCCGGCGCGGCTCGACAGCGACCCCGCCTCTCCTACGCCACCTCTTCTCGAGAGGGGGGCCGCCAGCTTTGCCTCCACTCGACTGGAATTCCTACTTTCCTTCGCACCTGAAGAGGAGGCCTGTCCCTTCTCCTGATGCTCCAGAGGAGGCCCCAAGACAGCACTTCCGGCCCCAAGTCCAAAGATCCCCAAGGAAGACCGCAATGGCACATGGGGCCCCATTGCATCGCAGCGAATCGACGGGAAGCCCAGCTGCCCCTGGCAATGGTAAAGGAGACCAGCCGGCACTTCCCAGAGGCAACAAGAGAGGCTCCCTGAGGCGCCTGTCATCGGATCCAGAGAGGCAACCCCCGCCTCCCGCTGCGACTCCAGGAGAAGCACGACCTTCGACCCTGCATTCGAGATGAAGCCCGGTTTCCCCGTGCTGTGACCCGAGAGAAAGGCTGAGTCCCCTCGGCTCCCTTGATGCCACTCCAGAGATGCCCCGAGATGCCCATCCCACCTCGAGGGGCACTGAGATGATCCTAGCTCAATGCCTGACGCTGACCCGGTGCACTGCAGTGCCTCCTGTGGAATCCTGAGGCGGCTCCCTCCCCTCGCCGCTCCAAAGGAGGCAACACGACCCCAGTGGGCTAACAGGGGACACGGGCCAGGGCCCGCCACAACTCGAGAACCCACCGCTCCAAGTAGAGAAAACCCACGTGATGCCACGCCCATTGCGTGATGAGGCACTTTTCCCGCGCAGGGCATGGAGAGCATGCCCCGGCACCTCTCCCGGCTCAGAACGGGGCTTGACTCCATGCGGCCGACACCACGTGTCCCCCGAGATACCCGTACCCACCCGCCAGGAAGGCAGGGCTTCCCGCCACAGCGCGAGAGTGTCCCGTGGGCCCCCCTCCCTGCGAGAAGGGGCCCTTTGTATCTGCAGCGACTCGAGAGCCATCCTGAGTGCTCTCTGGCCCTGGAAAGGAGGCTGGACTCCCTCTAGGAGCCCCCAGAGGTTCCCCGAGATCCCCGTGTCCCCACGCGAGTGGAACCCCGAGTCTCCAGGCACAGTTAGACAGCAATCCCACCTCCCCTACGCCACCTCTTCTCGAGAGGGGGGCCGCCGGCTTTGCCTCCACTCGACGGGAATCCCTACTTTCCTTCGCACCTCAAGAGGAGGCCTGTCACTTCTCCTGACGCTCCAGAGGAGGCCCCCAGAGACCAATTAAGGCCCCAAGACCTAAGGTCCCCAAGGAAGCCCGCAATGGCACATGGGGCCGCATTGCATTGCAGCGAATCGACGGGAAGCCCAGCTGCCCCTGGCAATGGCAAAGGAGGCGGGCACTTCCCAGAGGCAACAAGAGAGGCTCCCTGAGGCGCCTGGCATCGGATCCAGAGAGGCAACACCCGCCTCCCGCTGCGACTCCAGGTAAAGCAGGTCCTTCGACCCTGCATTCAATATGAAGCCTGGATTCCCCTTGCTGTGACCCGAGAGAAAGGCTGAGTCCCCTCGGTTCCCTTGATGTCACTCCAGAGATGCCCGGCGATGCCCATCCCACATCGAGGGACACCCCGAGGGTCCTAGCTCAATGCTTGATGGAGACCAGGTGCACCACAGCACCCCCTGGGGAATCCCGTGGCGGCTCCCTCCCCTCGCCGCTCCAAAGGAGGCAACACGACCCCACTGGGCTAACAGGGGAGACGGGCCTGGGCCCCGCCAAAACTCAAGAACCCACCGCCACAAGTCCAGAAAACCCACGTGATGCCACGCCCATTGCGTGAGGAGGCACTTTTCCCGGGCAGGGCATGGAGAGCATGCCCCAGCACCTCTCCCGGCTCAGAACGGGGCTTGACTTCGTGCGAGTGACACCAGGTGTCCCCCGAGATGCCCGTACCAACCCGCCAAGAAGGCAGGGCTTCCCGCCACAGCGCGAGAGCGTCCCGTTGGCCCCACTCCCTGTGAGAAGGGGCACTTTGTATCTGCAGCGACTCGAGAGCAACCCAGAGTGCTCTCTGGCCCTGGAAAGGAGGCTGGACTCCATCTAGGCGCCCCCAGAGGTTCCCAGAGATCCCTGTGTCCCCACGTGAGCGGAAGCCTGATTCTCCAGGCGCGGCTCGACAGCGACCCCGCCTCCCCTACGCCACCTCTTCTTGAGACGGAAGCCGTCGGGTTTCCCTCCGCTCGACGGGAATCCCTACTTTCCTTCGCACCTCAAGAGGAGGCCTGTCACTTCTCCTGACGCTCCAGAGGAGGCCCCAAGACCCCAGATCCGGCCCCAAGACCAAAGGTCCCCAAGGAAGCCCGCAATGGCACATGGGGCCACATTCCATTGCAGCGAATCGACGGGAAGCCCAGCTGCCCCTGGCAATGGCAAAGGAGGCCGGCACTTCCCAGAGGCAACAAGAGAGGCTCCCTGAGGCGCCTGGCATCGGATCCAGAGAGGCAACCCCCGCCTCCCGCTGGAACTCGCATAAAAGCACGACCTTCGAACCTGCATTCGAGATGAACCCCGGTTTCTGCTTGCTGTGACCGGAGAGAAAGGCTGAGTCCCCTCGGCTCCCTTGATGATACTCCAGAGATGCCCCGAGATGCCCATCCCACCTCGAGGGGCACTCAGATGGTCCTAGCTCAATGCTTGACGCGGACCCGGTGCACTGCAGCGCCTCCTGGGGAATCCCGAGGCGGCTCCCTCCCTTCGCTGCTCCAAAGGAGGCAACACGACGCCAGTGGGCTAACACGGGACACGGGCAAGGGCTCCGCCACAACTCGAGAACCCACCGCTGCAAGTCGGGAAAACCCACGTGATGCCACGCCCATTGCGTGAGGAGGCACTTTTCCCGTGCAGGGCATGGAGAGCATGCCCCGGCACCTCTCCCGGCTCAGAACGGGGCTTGACTCCTTGCGGGTGACACCAGGTGTCCCCCGAGATACCGGTACCAACGCAGCAAGAAGGCAGGGCTTCCCGCCACAGCGCGAGAGCGTCCCGTGGGCCCCCCTCCCTGAGAGAAGGGGCACTTTGTATCTGCAGCGACTCGAGAGCCATCCTGAGTGCTCTCTGGCCCTGCAAAGCAGGTTGGACTCCGTCTAGGTGGCCCCAGAGGTTCCCCGAGATCCCCGTGTCCCAACGAGAGCGGAACCCCGAGTCTCCAGGCACAGTTAGACAGTGATCCCACCTCCCCTACGCCACTTCTTCTCGAGAGGGGGGCCGCCGGCTTTGCCTCCACTCGACGGGAATCCCTACTTTCCTTCGCAACTCAAGAGGAGGCCTGTCACTTCTCCTGACGCTCGAGAGGAGGCCCCCAGACACCAATTCCGGCCCCAAGACCAAAGGTCCCCAAGGAAGCCCGCAATGGCACATGGGGCCCCATTGCATTGCAGCGAATCGACGGGAAGCCCAGCTGCCCCTGGCCATGGCAAAGGAGGCGGGCACTGCCCAGAGGCAACAAGAGAGGCTCCCTGAGGCGCCTGGCTTGGGATCCAGAGAGGCAACCCCCGCCTCCCGCTGGGACTTGGAGAAAAGCACGACCTTCGACCCTGCATTCGAGATGAAGCCAGGTTTCCCCTTGCTGTGACACAAGAGAAAGTCTGAGTCCCCTTGGCTCCCTTGATGCCACTCCAGAGATGCCCCGAGATGCCCATCCCACCTCGAGGGGCACCCCGAGGGTCCTAGCTCAATGCTTGAGGGAGACCCGGTGCACCGCAGCGCCCCCTGGGGAATCCCGAGGCGGCTCCCTCCCCTCGCCGCTCCAAAGGAGGCAACACGACCCCAGTGGGCTAACAGGGGACACGGGCCAGGACCCCGCCACAACTCGAGAACGCACCGCCGCAAGTCGAGAAACCCCACGTGATGCCACGCCCACTGCGTGAGGAGGCCCTTTTCCCGTGCAGGGCATGGAGAGCATGCCCCGGCACCTCTCCCGGCTCAGAATGGGGCTTGACTCCGAACGGTTGACACCAGGTGTCCCCCGAGATACCCGGGCCAACCCGCTAAGAAGGCAGGGCTTCCCGCCACAGTGCGAGAGTGTCCCGTGGGCCCCCCTCCCTTCGAGAAGGGGCCCTTTGTATCTGCAGCGACTCGAGAGCCATCCTGAGTGCTCTCTGGCCCTGGAAAGGAGGCTGGACTCCCTCTAGGAGCCCCCAGAGGTTCCCCGAGATCCCCGTGTCCCGAAGCGAGCAGAAACCCGAGTCTCCAGACGCGGCTCGGCAGCGACCCCGCCTCTCCTACGCCACCTCTTCTCGAGAGGGGGGCCGCCGGCTTTGCCTCCACTCGACGGGAATCCCTACTTTCCTTCGCACCTCAAGAGGAGGCCTGTCACTTCTCCTGACGCTCCAGAGGAGGCCCCCAGCCACCAATTAAGGCCCCAAGACCAAAGGTCCCCAAGGAAGCCCGCAATGGAACATGGGGCCCCATTGCATTGCAGCGAATCGACGGGAAGCCCAGCTGCCCCTGGCAATGGCAAAGGAGGCGGGCACTTCCCAGAGGCAACAACAGAGGCTCCCTGAGGCGCCTGGCATTGGATCCAGAGAGGCAACACCCGCCTCCTGCTGGGACTCACATAAAAGCACGACCTTCGACCCTGCATTCGAGATGAAGCCTGGTTTCCTCTTGCTGTGACCCGAGAGAAAGGCTGAATCCCCTCGGCTCCCTTGATGCCACTCCAGAGATGCCCCGTCATGCCCATCCCACCTCAAGGGGCACCCCGAGGGTCCTAGTTCAATGCGTGCCTAGGACCCGGTCCGCTGCATCGCCTCCTGGGGAAACCCGCGGCGACTCCCTCCCCTTGCTCCTCCATAGGAGGAACCACGACCACGCTGGGCTAACAGGGGCGACATGCCAGGGTCCCCACCGTAACTGGAGAACCCACCACCGCAAGTCGAGAAAAGCCACGTGATGCCACGCCCATTGCGTGAGGAGGCGCTTTTCCCGTGCAGGGCGTGGAGAGCATGCCCCGGCACCTCTCCCGGCTCAGAACGGGGCTTGACTCCGTGCGGGTGACACCAGGTGTCCCCCGAGATACCCGTTCCAACCCGCCAAGAAGGCAGGGCTTCCCGCCACAGCGCGAGAGCGTCCCGTGGGCCCCCCTCCCTGCGAGAAGGGGCCCTTTGTGTTTGCAGCGACTCGAGAGCCATCCTGAGTGCTCTCTGGCCCTGGAAAGGAGGCTGGACTCCCTCTAGGCGACCCGGGAGTTTTCCCGAGATCCCCGTGTCCCCACGTGAGCGGAACCCCGAGTCTCGAGGCGTGGTTCGACACCAACCCCCCCTCCCCTACGCCACCTCTTCTCGAGAGGGGGCAGCCGGCTTTGCCTCCACTCGACGGGAATCCCTACTTTCCTTCGCACCTCAAGAGGAGGCCTGTCACTTCTCCTGAAGCTCTAGAGGAGGCCCCAAGGCACCAGTTCCAGCCACAAGACCAAAGGTCCCCAAGGAAGCCCGCAATGGCACATGGGGCCCCATTGCATTGCACCGAATCGAGGGGAAGCCCAGCTGCCCCTGGCAATGGCAAAGGAGGCCGGCAATTCCCAGAGTCAACAAGAGAGGCTCCCTGAGGCGCCTTGCATCAGATCCAGAGAGGCAACCACCGCCTCCTGCTGCGACTCGTAGGAAAGCATGACCTTCGATCCTCCATTTGAGATGAAGCCCGATTTCCCCTTGCTGTGACCCCAGAGAAAGGCTGAGTCCCCTCGGCTCCCAAGATGCCACTCCAGAGATGCCCCTAGATGCCCATCCCACTCGAGGGGCACCCCGAGGGTCCTAGCTCAGTGCTTGACGTGGACCCGGTGTGCTGCAGCGCCTCCTTGGGTATCCCGAGGCGGCTCCCTCCCCTCGCCGCTCCAAAGGAGGCACCACGACCCCGCTGGGCTAACAGGGGCAACGGGCCAGGGTACCCGCCGCAACTCGAGAACCCACCGCCGCTAGTCGAGAAAAACCACGTGATGCCACGCCCATTGCGTGAGGAGGCGCTTTTCCCTTGCAGGGCACTTAGAGCATTCCCCGGCACCTCTCCCGGCTCTGAACGGGGCTTGACTCCTTGCAGGCGACCCCAGGTGTCCCCTGAGATACCCATGCCACCCTGCAAAAAGGTAGGGCTTCCCGCCACACTGCGAGAGCGTCCCCTGGACCACCCTCCCTGCGAGTCGGAACCCTTTGGATCTGCAGCGACTGGAGAGCCATTCTGAGTTCTCTCTGGCACTGGAAAGGAGGCTGGACTCTCTCTAGGCGCCCCCAGAGGTTCCCCGAGATCCCCGTGTCCCCACAGGAGAGGAACCCTTAGCCTGCAGACGCAGCTCAAGAGGGGCCCCCCGTCGCCCTCGACCCCTCCTCTAGAAAGAGGGGTCGAATCCCCTACCTGACTCAACCGGAATCCCTACATTCCCTCGCACCCCCAGAGCGAGCCTGTAACCTCTCCTGAGCTTCGAAAAGAGGCCCCAAGAGGCCGGTTCCGGCCGCAAGACGAAAGGTCCCCAAGGAAAGCCCCCGTTGGCAAACGAGTCCAATTTCCTTGCAGCGACGCCAGGGGAAGCCCAGCTGCCCCCTGGCAACGCCAAAGGAGGCCTGCACTTCGCAGACGCAAGATGAGAGGCTCCCTGATGCGACCCCGCCCGGGAACGCCAGAGGCACAGCCAGCTTCCTGATGCAACTCACGGAAAAGCACCAGCTTCGACTCTCCACACGTGATGAAGACTGATTTCCCTTTGCAGTGAGCTGAGAGAAAGGCTGCGTCCCCTCCACTCCCTTGATGCCACTCCAGAGATGCCCCGAGGTGCCCCATCCCACCTCGAGGGGCACCCCGAGGGTCCTGCCTCAACGCTTGACAAGGACCTGTGTGCTTCAGTGGCTCTTGAGGGATCCCGAGGCTGCCCCCTCCCATCGCCGCTCGAAAGGAGGTGCCACGACCGTGCTGGGCTAACGGGGGAGACTGGCAGGGGTACCCGCCGCCACTCGAGAGCCCCCTGCCGCACGTTGAGAAAACCCAACTGAATCCACGCCCATGGCGAGATGAGGCTCTTTTCCGATGCAGGGGGTGGAGAGCAAGCCCCGGCACGTCTCCCGGTTCGAACCGGGGCTTGACTCGTTGCGGGAGACCCCAGGTGTCCCCCAAGATAGCCGTGTCACCCTGCAAAAAGGCAGGGCTTCCCGCGACAACCTGAGAGCGTGCACGGGATGCCCCCCTCAATGCGATACGGGGCCCTTTGCACCTGCAGTGCCTCGAGAGCCATCCTGAGTTCCCTCTGGCACTGGAAAGGAGGCTGCACTCCCTCTAGGCGCCCCCAGAGGCTCCCTGAGATCCCCGTGTCCCCACGCGAGCGGAACCCCGAGTCTCCAGGCGCGGCTCGACAGCGACCCCGCCTCCCCTACACCACCTCTTCTCGAGAGGGGGGCCGCCGGCTTTGCATCCCCTCGACGGGAATCCCTACTTACCTTCGCACCTCAAGAAGAGGCCTGTCACTTCTACTGATGCTCGAGAGGAGGCCCCAAGACACCAGTTCCGGCCCCAAGACAAAAGGTCCCCGAGGAATCCCGCAATGGCACATGGGGCAGAAGGAGGCCTGGATGCGCCGTGGTACCCAGGAAAAGGCACTCCCCCTCCTGACTGTTTTCAGACCCCGCATCCAATTTGGAGGACCGAAAGGAAGACTCGAAGGCCTCCCTCTCTTATATAAAAGAGAAGCCAAAATTCTGCTCCTCGGTTTCCATTGCGATACTGTTCAAGTGTCCCAGCTCGGCTTCTGCGGATGGCTGAGCTTCTAATGGCTCCCTGCGTTCTTGTTTTTTCCTCTCGAAACCTTCTGTCCTTTTCCCCCTTCTGGGGTGGATGGGCGCTGTCAGTGCTTCTAACTTGGAGATAGACGGATGAAAAGTCTTGACAATCGACTCCTTTCCTCTCTTTGGTTCCGTGTCTCTCTCTGGCTGTGTCCCTCTCTTTTCCTTTCTCTGTGTCTTCCTCTTTGTCTCTCGTGTGTGGATGGATGGATACTATGAATGCACATGTATATGATTAGATGAGGGTTATGTTTTAGGGATAGGTTAGAGAGATAGAAAGGCTTTAGGTCCGAATTGGTCATGGGGGAAGGGCCAAGGGAGGTGGTGGTGTTTCATGGAATCTGAGTGCTGTGCATTCTTCATCTCTTTCCATATGAACCCCTTCTCAGATACATCACTTGCAAGGAGTCTCTCATGTTCCGTCTCCTATCTTTTGCATTTGTGAATGCTTAGCTTCTCTGTTGTGAAGAGGTTTCCATTGGATGTAAACCAATTGGTGTACTTCGTTTCCCTCTTTCCCTTACTTGAAGAGACCCATTTCTACCTTCACCCAGCAAATGGCAAGGAGACTCTGATGTTAAGGAGCCTTTGACGTACGCTTCTTTCTAGCTATCTCATGACATCAGTCTTTAGGGTGAGGTTTTTCCCCAATATTGAGGTAGTCTGAGATCAAAACCAATAGCATTCTTCAGATGTAGCTGTCTGGTTTTCCCATGGACATTTATTGAAGAGGCTTTCTTGTTCCCATTTGGATATTCTCCCCTTCTGTGTCAGAGATGAGTTGACCATGGATGCTGGGGTTTGTTTCTGGACCCTCAACTTTATTCCATCGATCTGGATCTGTGTGTGTTGTTGTATTCCCAGTAGCATACTGTCCTGCTGCTGCTGCTGCTGCTGTTGCTACTGCTGCTAAGTGGCTTCTGTCGTGTCTGACTCTGCACAATCCCATGGACTGCAGCCTACCAGGTTCCTCCGTCCAGGGCATTTTCCAGGCAAGAGTACTGGAGTGGGTCGCCATTGCCTTCTCCGATACTCTCCTCAGGATCCTAGTTTGGTAGTCTAATCTTCTTTCACACAACCTTGGATGTCCGTATCAGTACTTTTCCGTCAGATTGTATTGACTCTTTAGGCTCTTTTCTCTCTCCGTACACCTTTTGGAATTCTTTGTTCGGTGCGAAAATGCATTGGCCTTTTGGGAGGAATAGCATCGAAGCTATGGATTGCATTGTGGAGCTGTGACATTTTCCCAATAGGAATTCTTTCAAGCCATCAGCACAGCTTATCTTTCCAGTGATTGGTGTGGGCTTGATCTTCTTTCTTCCATCTCTTGCCGTTTTGTGAGAACAGATCCTTCCTTCCCTTCTGGGTTCGATCGACTCGTGGGTATCACTTCAGTGAATGGCATTGTCAGTGGGGGTGATGATACCCTTCTCATTGGAAGACTTTGCTGTGAGTATTAGCAATGCAACTGACTTCTCTTCCCCTTCCTCCCTGTCCATCTCTCAGAGCCACTGGGAAACAGAGGCCTCATCCAGGGTCGCATAGGACTGAGGGAGTGCAACTAGACTGTTGTGTCTTCAGGCCCTCAGTGCTGGACATCATGCCGGATACCCTGTGTGTGTCTTCCTCGATCTGGTGTCCCTTCAGACCTTTCCCTAGTTTTCACAGGCTTGTTGTGTTGGTGTCCTTTGTCTGTTTGGAGACACATGCTTGATAAGCTTTGTGTTTCCACTCATTCATCTCGCGATGTATGACCTGTCTTTTGCTTTTGTAATAAGGTCTTTCCCACAGTAGATATCTTTGATGTTGCAAAGTCCACTGTATTCTCTGGGTTTTTTTGAGGACTGCCTTTTAGTTTTGTGTGTGAAGACTCAAACCACGTGTCCAATTTCTACTCATTGATCTTCTAGATTTGTGACAAGTTTTCATGGAAAGTTTGTCTAGTGATAACTGGAAGTGAACTCAGTGTAAGGTGTCAAGTCTCCATCTCCATTCATGTCATCCCCTGCAGTTTCCAATTCCCTGTTCCTGAGTGGTTTTGGAGACCTTGTGGGAAGTTTGGTTGCATTGGAGTTTGCATTTCCACCTTGATTCGATTCACACTGTTCTGCCCTCAGGGACACTGTCAAGGGGGAGTGAGGAGCAGCCTGCACTTCCAGCAGTGACCACACGGTGGGGCGAGTGCTGCTCTCCCCTCAGGGAGCCCCAGGCCACAGGCATCCCAGTGAGGAGCCAGCTCTGTGCTCAGCTGAAAGGAGTTAGTCTCTCAGGAGCCTCTGAGCCCTTGCCTTTGGATCACCCAGGGTGGGCATTTACTGGGACAGAAAAAATTGCCCTGAATTCCATGGACGGAAGAGCCTGGCTGTGTAGAGTTCGTGAGTTGCCATGAATCAGACACAACAGAGCACACAAAAATTCAATATTTTAAATCACTTTTGGGGGGGAGGGAGGTGGAAGGGGGTGTTGTGGGTTTTTTTGTCTTATATAATAGCCAAGGGAAATCTAGTTTAAACGTAAATTCACATAGATGGGAAAGGTATAGCTCTCCGTCACCCTATTAAAAAAAAAAACACACTATTAATCTTTTCTGAAAGTTTATTTAGTAGCTTCCTTGAGCAGTTCATTTGGAAGCATTTTTTATCCCTGTGAAATTGGCCTCATTAAAAAGTACGGTTTTCCTTTACTGGATAATTTTGTTCATTGGTTTCTTAGGGAAACTTGGTGATGTTTGAGTTTCCTGGCGAGTATGGTCACATGACCAGGCCCTGGCCAATCTGTGCGTTCCACCTCCCTGGCCACTGTGATTGGCTCCGGGCTGGGGCAGTGCCCAATCGGGGCCCAAGGCCGGGCCTGACGTTGGAAGCCAGGGGAAGACGAGCTCTCGTCCTGCTGGGGTAGGGGAAGGGGTGGGGCCGGAGGAGGTCAGGCTCCAGCAGTGGGAAGGGCGTGAGGTCACCTGCGGCAGTTGGTGACCTTCCTGCTCCCCTCAGGGCAGAGCCGCCGGCCTGAGAATGAGAGCGCTGCTGAGCCCAGGGGCTGGGATGGCCCGTTGCTGCTGTGGTCCCAGAGCTCCACCCGAGACCTGAGGGAAGCCGTCTGCCCGTGAGTCCTCTCCCGCTTGTCTGTCAGCTTGTTTGAACCATGCAGGGTTTTCTGCCCAGCTGGCTGAGGGGAGTCCCTGGAAATGCAAGGGTGTGGGTTTTGGCAGACTTCAGGGAAGACATGCCAGATGAGCCTGCGAGACTCCAGCTGAATCTGGATTCAGGGGATACTTGTTCGGGCCAGCTAGTAATTGTAGGATAACCCTAATGAGTCTTCAGAGGATGAAGAGAATAACGTGCTAAGGTAGCAATTGATGTCCTCATTCGTGAGGATGAAGCTGGTGCTCAGAGGAGGGGGGAACTTGGCAATAGCAAGGAAACGTTTAGGTTTAGGGTTAGTGTTTTGGGTTATCATTAGTGTTATTGTTAGCGGTTAGGGTTAGGTTTAGGATTAGTGTAGGTTCCCATGGGATGTTCCACGTGTCCTCGGCCAGTTGTCTATGGCATGTGACCCGGCCTGCTCAGATGAAGATTACAGACCCCTTCCCCATGAGCAGGACTGTCCTAACCTAGGAAATTGTTAGGGTTAGGTTTAGAGTTAATGATTGGGTAACGTTCGGGTTAGGTTTGGAGTAAGGTTTGGGTTAAGGTTAGGTTTAGGTAAGTGTTAGGGTTAGGGTTAAGTGTTTGGGTTAGTCTTTTGATAAGGTTAGGATTAGGTTTAGGGTTAGGGTTAGGGTTTTGGGTTAGCATTAGAGTTACGGTTAGAAGTTAGGTTTACGGTTAGTGGTAGTGTTAAGGTTAAGGTTAGGGTTAGGGTTATGCGTTAACATTAGGGTTACGGTTAGTGTTAGTGTTAGGGTTAATGTTAGGCTACAGTTTAGCACACTGAAGTCGGGTTGGTGATTGTGTTAGGGTTAGGGTTAGTTTTAGATTTAGGATTAGGGTTAAATTTGAGTTAGTGTTTGGTTTGCCGTTACAGTTAGGGTTGGGGTTGGGTTGGTGTTCGCGTTAGGGTTAGGGTTTGGGTTAGTTGTAGAATTAGGGTTAGGATTAGGGTTAGTGTTGGGGTTAGGGTTAGGTTTAGGGTTGGGATCAGAGGTTAGGGTTAGGGTTAGGGTATGGGGTTAGGGTTAGGGGTAGTGTTAGGGTTAGGGTTAGTTTTAGGTTTAGAATTAGGGTTAAGGTTAAGGTTGGGGTTCGGGATAGGTTTAGGTTTAGGGGAAGAATTAGGCTTAGTATAAGGGTTAGAGTTAGGATTAGGTTTAGTTTTAGGGTTAGGGTTAGGGTTTGGTTAGGGTTAGGGTTAAGTTTGAGTTAGGGTCAAGGTTAGAGTTGGGGTTGGGTTTGGGATTAGGGTTAGAGTTAGGGGTTAGGGTTAGTGTTAGGGTTTGATCTAGGGTTGGGTTTGGGGTTAGGTTTAGGGTAAGAGATTAGTGTTAGTGTTAGGTTTAGGATGAATTTTAGGGTTAGGGTTAGTTTTAGGGATAGGGTTAGGGTTAGGGTTGAGTTAGGTTTAGGGCTAGGGTTAGGGTTAGGGTTGGTGTTGGGTTTGAGGGTAGCCTTAGGGTTAGGGTTAGGTTTAACTTTAAGGTTAGGGTTAGGGTTAGTTTCATGTTTAGGGTTTGATTGGGGTTGGGTTTAGTGTTATGGTTAGAGTTATGTTTGGGGTTATTATTAAGGTTAGTGTTAGTATTAGGTTTAGGAGTAGGGTTAGGGTAAGAGTTAGGGTTGGCTTAGGGTTAGGATTAGGTTTAGGGTTGAGTTAGGGTTGGGTTAGGATAAGGGTTAGAGTTAGGGTGGGGGTAGGGTTGGAGTTGGGTTTAGGGTTAGGGTTAGGGTTAGTGTTTGGGATAGGTTTAGGGTTAGGGTTAGGGTTAGGATTAGTGTAAGACTTTGATTTAGGTTAGGGTTAGGCTTAGGCTTAGGCTTAGTGTTGGAGTTAGGGTTAGGGTTAGGGCTTAGGGTCAGGGTTAGGGTTAGTTTTAGGTTTAACATTAGGGTTTGGTTTAGGATTGAGTTAGGATTAGAGTTAGGTTTGAGTAGGGTTAGGGTTAGGTTTGAGTAGGTTTAGGTTTAGGGTTGAGTTAGGGTTAGGTTTAGGTTTGAGTAGGGTTAGGGTTAGGGTTGGGGTTGGTGCTAGGGTTAGGGTTAATTTTATGATTAGGGTTAGGGTTAGCTTTAGGGTTAGTTTTCGGTTAGGGTTAGGGTTAGTTTTAGTTTTAGGTTTCGGTTTGGGGTTAGGGTTAGGTTTAGGGTTGGGGTTAGTGTTGGGGTTTGGGTTTGGGTTTGGGTTTGGGTTAGGGTTAGGGTTAGCGTTAGGGTTAGTTTTCTGTTTAGAGTTAGAATTAGGGTTGCATTTCGAATTGAGTTAGGGTTAGGGTTCGGGTTACAGTTATGGTTGGGTTTGGGGTTGGCGTTAGGGTTAGGGTTAGCGCTAGGGTTAGGTTTGAGTTAGGGTTTGGCTTAGGGTGTGGTTTGGATTTTTGTTGGGGTTTGCATTAAGGTTGGGGATTGGGTTAGTTTTAGGGTTAGGTTTACGGTTGGGGTTAGGGTTGGATTTGGGTTTGGGATTAGCAGTAGGGGTAGGGTTACGGTTAGTTTTAGATTTAGGGTTAGGGTTAGTGTTGGGTTTGGGTTTGGGATTAGGATTTGTGTTAGGGTTAGAGGTAGGGGTTGGGTTTAGAGTAGGGTTAGATTTAGTTTTGGGGTTGGATTTGGTGTTGGGGTTGGGTTTAGAGTTATGGTTATGGTTAGAGATAAGGGTTAGAGATAGTGTTAGGTTTAGGGTTAATTTTAGGATTATGGTTAGGGTTAGGTTTAGGGTTGAGTTAGGCTTGTGGTGAGGTTTAGGGTTGGGGTTGGGGTTGGGTTTAGGGTTAGAGTTAGGGTTAGAGTTAGGGATTCTGTTTAGTGTTAGGGTTAAATTTAGAGTTGGGTTTCAGGTTGGTTTTGGCTTAGGGTTAGGGTTAGCTTTAGCGTTAGGGTTGTGGTTGGGATAGGGGTTAGCATTAGGGTTAGGGTTAGGGTTAGATTTGGGGTTTGGGTTAACGTTAGTGTTAGGGTTAGGGTAATGGTTCAGATTAGGGTTGGGGTTAGGGTTGAGGTAGGGTTAGGGCTAGGATAGGTTAAGGGTTAGGGTTGGGATTAGGGTTAGGGTTACGTTTAGGTTTAGGGTTAGGGTTGAATTAGGGTTAGGGTTAGGTTTGGAATTGGGGTTGGAATTAGGGTTAAGGTTAGGTTTAGGGTTGAGAAAGGGTTAGGGTAAGGGTTGGGGTTAGGGTTATGGTTAGGGTTAGGGTTGAGTTAAGGTTAGAGTTAGGGTTAGGGTTGGGGTTTGTTTTAGGGTTAGGGTTAGGGCTAGAGTAAGGGGTTAGGGTTAGTATTAGGTTTAGGGTGAGTTTTAGGGTTAGGGTTAGGATTAGGTTTAGGGTCAAGGCTAGGTTTGAGTTAGGTATAGGATTAGATTTAGGGTTAGGGTTGGGGTTGGGGTTAGGATAAGTGTTAGAGTTAGCATTAGAGTTAGAGATCAGGGTTAGCTTTAAATTTAGATTTAGATTTGGGATTAGGGTTGCGGTTGGTGTTGGGTTTAGCATTAGGGTTAGGTTTAGGTTAGTTTTAGTGTTAGGGTTAAGTTTAGGGTTAGGGTTTAGGGTTAGTGTTAGTTTTAGGTTTAGGGTTAAATTTGGGGTTGGGGTTAGCTTTAGGTTTATGGTAATGGTTAGGGTTAGTTTTGGGGTTAGGATAATAGTTAGGGTTAGGGTTAGTGTACGTGTTGGAGTTAGGGTTAGAGTTATTATTAGGGTTAAGGTTAGCATTAGAGTTAGTGTAGGGGTTAGGGTTGAGTTTGGGGTAGGGTTGGGTTTGGGGTTGAGGTTAGCGTTAGGATTAGGGTTAGAGTTCGTTTTAGGGTTAGGGTTAGGTTTGAGTTAGGTTTAGGGCTAGGGTTAGTTTTAGAGTTAGGGATAGGGATAGGGTTAGTGTTGAGGATAGGGTTAGGGTTAGGTTTAGGTTTAGGGTTAGGGTTGGGGTTGGGTTTGGGGTTATGTTTAGAGTTATGTTTGGTGTTAGTATTAGGGTTAGGGTTACTGTTAGTGTTAGGTTTAGGAGTAGGATTAGGCTAAGGGTTAGGTTTGGCTTAGGGTTAGGATTAGGTTTAGGGTTGAGTTAGGTTTGGGTTAGGATTAGGGTTAGAGTTAGGGTTGGGGTAGTTTTGAAGTTGGGGTTAGGGTTAGGGGTAGGGTAGGGGTTAGGGTCAATGTTAGGTTTAGTTTAGTTTTAGTGTTCAGGTTAGGGTTAGGGTTTGGGTTAGGTTTAGGATTTGGTTAGGGTTAGAGTAAGAGTTTGTTTTAGGTTAGGGTTAGGGTTAAGGTTAGGTTTAGTGTTTGGGTTAGGATTAGGGTTAGGGCTTAGGGTCAGGGTGAATTCTAGGTTTACGTTTATGGTTAGGGTTAAGGTTGAGTTAGGGTTTGAGTTTCGGTTGGGGTTAGGGTTGAGTAAGGTTAGGGTTAGGGTTAGGGTTGGGGTTGGGGTTGGGGTTGGGGTTAGGGATGGGGTTGCGGTTAGGGTTTCGGTTAGGCTTAGGGTTAATTTTATGGTTATGGTTAGGGTTAGCTTTAAGGTTGGTTTTCAGTTAGGGTTAGGGTTAGGTTTAGGATTTTTTTAGGTTTAAGGTTAGGGTTACGATTTGGTTAAGGTTAGACTAAGAGTTTGTTTTAGGTTAGGGTTAGGTTTAGTGTTGGGGTTAAGTTTAGGGTTAGGATTAGGGCTTCGGGTCAGGGTTAGGGTTAGTTTTGGTTTAGGGTTAGGGTTTGGTTTAGGGTTGAGTTAGGGTTAGAGTTAGGGTTTGAGTTTCGGTTTGGGTTAGGGTTAGTAGGGTTAGGGTTGGGGTTGGGGTTGGGGATGGGGTTGGAGTTAGGGTTACGGTTAGGGTTAGGGTTAATTTTATGGTTATGGTTAGGGTTAGGGTTAGGGTTGGTGTTAGGGGTAGTTTTAGGGATAGGTTTAGAATAGATTTAGGTTTAGGTTAGGGATAGGTTTAGAATAGATTTAGGTTTAGGGTTCGGGATAGGGGTGGGGTAGTTTTATGTTTTGGATTAGTGTTAGGGTTAGGGGTAGGATTAGGTTAGGGATAGGTTTGGGCTTAAAGTTAGGGTTGGGTTATGGTTAGGGTTGGGGTTGGGGTTGGGGTTAGGAGTGGGGTTAGGGTTAGTGTAGGGATAGGGTTAGGATTAGAGTTAGGGTTAGGGTTAGGCTTAGGGTTTGGGGTAGGTGTAGAGGTAGGATTAAGGTTAGGGTCACTATTAGTTTTAGGCTTTGTGTTAGGGTTATGGTTAAGATTAGGGTAGGGTTAGGGTTACTTTTAGGGTTCGGGGTAGGGATTAGGGTTAGGTTTAGGGTTGAGTTAGGGTTAGGGTTAGGGTAAAAGTTAGGGTTCGTGTTGGGTTAGGGTTAGGTTTAGGATTAGGGTTAGAGTTGGGTTATTGTTAGGGTTAGGGTTAGGGTTTGGCTTAGGACTAAGGATAGGATTATGGTTAGGGTTAGGGTTAGGGTAAGCATTAGGGTTAGGGTTAGGGTTAGTTTCGGGTTCAGGTTAGGGTTAGGATTAGGGATAGGGTTATGGTAAGGATTATGGTTACAGTTAGGGTAGGGTTAAGGTTAGGGTTGATTTAGTGTAGGGTTAAGGTTAGGTTTGGGTTAGATTTAGGGTTAGGTTTAGAATTAGTGTTAGGTTTAGGGTTATGGTTAGAATTAGGGTTGGGTTATGGTTAAGGTTAGGATTAGGGTTAGGGTGTGGGTTAATGTTAGGTTTAAGGATAGAGTTATGCTTAGGGTTAAGGTTAGGATTAAAGTTAGGGTTAGGGATAGGGTTAGCGTTATGGTTGGGTTAGGGTTAGGTTTAGGTTTGGGATAGGATTAAGGTTAGGGATTGGGTTAAGTTTAGTTTTCATGTTAGGGTCAGGGTTAGCGATAGGGTTAGTTTTAGGGTTAGATTTGGGTTAGGGTTAGGTTTAGAGGTGGTGTTAAGGTTAGAGTTAGGGTTAGGATTAGGGATTGGATTATGGTTAGGGTCAAGTTTAGGTTTAAGATTAGGGTTAGGGTTAGGTTTGGGTTTAGGATTAGGGTTAGGGATAGGGTTAGATGAGGTTTGGGTTAGGTTTTGGGTTGGTGTTAGGGTTTGAGTTAGGTTTAGGGTTGGGTTAGTGTTAGGTTTATGGTTCGGGGCGTGGGTAATTGTTAGGGTTAGATTTGGGTTAGGGTTAGGGTTAGGGTTATGGTTGCTGTTAGGATTAGGGTTAGATTTAGGGTTGGGTTAGGGTAAGGATTAGGGTAGGGTTAGGGTTATGTTTAGGGTTAGGGCTGTGTTAGGGTTAGGGATTGTGTTAGAATTATGGTTGGTGTTAGGTTTAGGGTTAGGCTTAGGTTTAGGGTTCAGGGTAGGTGTAGGAGTAGGGTTAGGGATAGGATTACAGTTGTTTTTAGGGTAGGGTTAGCAGTAGGATTAGGGTTAAGGTTAGGTTTAGGGTTAGGGTTGGTGTTAGGTTTAGGTTAGGTTTAGAGTTAGGGTTGGGGTAGGGTTACAGTTTGGGTTAAGTTTAGTCCTAGGGTTAGAATTAGGGTTGGGGTTAGGGTTAGGGTTACGTTTAGGGTTAGGGATGGGTTAGGTTTAGGGTTATGGTTAGGGTTGTGTTAGGGCTGGGTTAGGGTTAGTGTTAGTGTTAGGGTTAGGGTTAGGGATTGGGTTAGGGTTAGTTTTGATGTTAGGGTTAGGGTTAGATTTAGGGTTAGGATTAGGTTTAAGGTTAGGGATAGGGTTAGGTTTAGGGAAAGGGTTAGGGTTAGTTTTGGTGTTAGGGTTAGGTTTAGGGTTAAGGTTAGATTTAGGGTTAGGGTTAGGGTAAAAGTTAAGGTTATGGTTGGGTTTGGGTTAGGGTTAGGATTAGGGTTAGAGTTAGGACTTGGGATAGGGTTATGGTTATGTTAAGATTAGTGTTAGGGTTAGGGAAAGGATTACGGTTAGAGTTAGGGTTGGGTTTGGGTTAGGGTGATGGCTGGGTTAGGTTTAGGGTTAGGGTTAGAGTTAGCGTTAAGTTTAGTGTTATGGGTATATTTGGGTTAGGGTTAGTGTTAGGATTAGGGATAGGTTTAGGGTTAGGATTTTGGTTAGGTTTATGTTTAGTTTAAGGGATAGGTTTAGGGTTACGTTTAGTGTTTCAGTTTGAGTTAGGGTTAGGTTTGGGTTAGGGTTATGGTTTGGTTTGGGTTAGGGTTGGTTTAGGGTTAGCTTTAGTGTTAGGTTTAATGTTAGGGATAGGGTTAGTGGTTAGGATTAGAGTTAGAGTTGTGTTAGGGTTAGGTTTAGGGTTAGGGTTGGTGTTAGGGTTAGGGTTCGGGTTGGGGTTGAGTTAGGTTTAGGCTTAGGGTTGCGTTGGGTTAGGTTTAGGGTTAAGATTAGGGATAGGGTTATGGTTATGGTTAGGGTTAGGGTTAGGCTTAGGTTTGGTGTTAGGGTTTGGGTTAGGGGTTAGGGTTAGGATTAGGATTAGGGTTAAATTTAGGACTTGGGATAGGGTTATGGTTATGTTAAAATTAGTGTTAGGGTTAGGGAAATGATTATGGTTAGAGTTAGGGTTGGGTTTGGGTTAAGGTTATGTTTGGGTTATGTTTAGGGTTAGGGTTAGAGTTAGCGTTAAGTTTAGGGTTACGGTTATGTTTGGGTTAGGGTTAGGATTAGGGATATGTTTAGGGTTAGGATTTTGGTTAGGTTTAGGGTTAGTTTAAGGGATAGGGTTAGGGTTTGGGTTAGGGTTACGTTTAGTGTTACGGTTTGAGTTAGGGTTAGGTTTGGGTTAGGGTTATGGTTTGGTTAGGGTTAGGGTTGGTTTAGAGTTAGCATTAGTGTTAGGTTTTATGTTAGGGATAGGGTTAGTGGTTAGGGTTAGAGTTAGAGTTGTGTTAGGGTTAGGTTTAGGGTTAGGGTTGGTGTTAGGGTTAGGGTTCGGGTTGGGGTTGAGTTAGGTTTAGGCTTAGGGTTGCCTTGGGTTAGGTTTAGGGTTAAGATTAGGGATAGGGTTATGGTTAGGGTTAGGCTTAGGCTTAGGTTTAGGGTTGGTGTTACAGTTAGGGATAGGTTTAGAGTTGGGTTAGGTTAAGAATTAGGGTTAGTGTTAGGGTTACATTTAGGGTTAAGGTTAAGTTAGGGTATGGTCAGTGTTATGGATAGGGTTAGGTTATGGTTAGCATTGGGCTTGGGGTTGGGGTTAGGGTTGGGGTTAGGGTTAGTGTTGGGGTAGGATTAGGGGCAGGGTTTAGGGTTAGGGATAGGGTTAGGGTTGGGTTAGGGTTAGGTTTCATGGTTAGTGTTAGGGATAGGGTTAGGTTTAGGGTAGGGCCCATGGGAAGTGCCAGTTGCCCTTCACAAGGAGACCGTGGCATGGCACCCGAACACATCAGACGCACTGCACAGCCTCCCACCCCATTGGCAGGGCCACACTGACATAGGAATGTGATTGCAAGCCTTGCAGCGTGCAGAGAAACACACTATTCTGATTCTGGAATTCAAGGTTAGGGTTAGGGTTAGAAGTTAAGGTTAGGTTTGAGGTTAGGTGATATGGTTAACGAGAGGGTTAAGGTTAGGTTTAGGGTAAGTGTTAGGATCAGGTTTAGGGTTATGCTTTAGGGATCTTGTTAGGGTTATTCTTTAGGAATAGGTTTAGGGTTAGGGTTAGGTTAAGTGTTAGGGTTAGTGTTAGGCTAAGGGTTAGGGTTAGGGTTTAGGGTTAGGTTTAGGGTATGATTAGGGTTACAGTAAGTGTTAGATCTATGGCTAGGATTAAGGGTTAGGTTTAGGGTTCAGTTCAGTCGCTCAGTCATTTCCGACTCTTTGCAACCCCATGAATCGCAGCACCCCAGTCCTCCCTGTCCATCACCAACTCCCGGAGTTTACCCAAACCATGTCCATCGAGTCAGTGATGCCATCTAACCATCTCATCCTCTGTCGGCCCCTTCTCCTCCTGCCCCCAATCCTACCCAGCATTAGGGTCTTTTCCAATGAGTCACCTCTTCGCATGAGGCGGCCAAAGTATTGGAGTTTCAGCTTCAACATAAGTCCTTTCAATGAACACCCAGGACTGATATCCTTTAGGATGGATTGACTGGATCTCCTTGCAGTCCAAGGGACTCTCAAGAGTCTTCTCCAACACCACAGTTCAAAAGCATCAATTCTGAAGCACTCAGCTTTCTTCACCGTCCAACTCTCACATCCATACATGACCACTGGAAAAACCATAGCCTTGACTAGACGGACCTTTGTTGGCAAAGTAATGTCTCTGCTTTTAAATACGCTATCTAAGTATAGGGTTAGAGTAGGGATTTGAGTTAGCATTAGGGTTAGGTTTAGGGTTATGGTTAACACTCAGTGTTACGTTTAGTGTTAGTATTAGGGTTAAAGTTAGGGTTAGAGTTAGGTTTAGCGTTTAGAGTTAGCGATAGTTTTAGGTTTAGGGAACGGCCCCATGGGAGGTTCCACGTGCCCTCAGAGAAGTGACTCCTGCATATGACCTGGCCCTCTCAGAGGAACTTTGCGTCCTCCTTTCCCATGGGCAGGACTGCATTAAACTAGGAATGTGTTAGGGTTAGGGTTAGGGTTAGGGTTAGGGTTAGGGTTAGGGAAGCGTTAGGGTAAGGGTTAGGGTTAGGGTTAGGGTAGGTTTAAGTTTAGGGTAAGTGTTAGAGATAGGGTTAGGATTAAGCGTTAGGGTTAGTCCTTTGATAAGGGTTAGGGTTAGGTTAGGGAAGGGTTAGGGTTAGAGGTTAGGGTTAGGGTTAGAGGTTAGGGTTAGTGTTATGCTAGGGTTAATGTTGGGGTTTTGGGTTATCATTAGGGTTAGGGATAGGGTTAGGTGATAGGGTTAGCGTTAGGTTTAGGGTTAGTGTTAGGGTTAGGTTTAGCATTATGCTTTAGAGATAGGTTTAGGGTTAGTGTTTAGTGTTAGGGTTAGGGAAGGGTTAGGGTTAGGGTAAGTGTTAGAGTTAGTGTTAGGTTTAAGGGTTAGGGTTTTCTTAAGGTTTAGGGTTAGGTTTAGATTTTGGTTTAGGGTTCTGGGTTATCATTAAGGTTACTGACAGTTTTAGGGTTAGAAGATAGGGTTACAGTTATTGTTAGGGTTAAGGTTACGGTTTGGCTTAGCAGTCAGGGTTAGGGATAGCATTAGGTTTAGGGTAAGAGCCCATGGGAGGTTCCACGTGCCCTAGGCCAGGTGACCCCTGCATGTGACCTGGCCTGCTCAGATGCACTTTTCAGCCTCCTTGCCCTTGGGCAGGACTGTGTTAACCTAGGAATGTGTTAGAGTTAGTGTTAGGGTTAGGGTTAGACTAGGGTTTGGGCTTAGGTTAGGTTTAGGGTTACCGGTTAAGGCTAGGTTTTATGTTTGAGGTTTAGGGTTGGGGATACTCTTAGGGATTAGGTTTTGGTTTAGGGATTAGGTTTCAGATTAGGTTTAGGGTTAGGGTTCTGGTTAGGGTAGGGTTAGTGTTAGGATTAGCAATAGGGTTAGTGTTTAGGGTTTGGGTTAGGGTTAGGTTTAGGGTAGGGCCCACGGGAGGTGCCAGGTGCTCTTCACAAGGAGACCATGGCATGGCACCCGACCCCATCAGACACACTGCACAGCCTCCATCCCCATTGGCAGGACCATGCTGACATAGGAATGTGATTGCAAGCCTTGCAGAGTGCAGCAAAACACACTACTCTGACTCGGGAATTCAAGGATAGGGTTAGGGTTGGAGGTTAGGGTTAGGGCTGGGGTTGGGTGACTGGGTTAGTGATACGGTTAGGGTTAGGGTTAGGGTTAGTGTTAGGACCAAGGTTAGGGTTATGCTTTAGGTTTAGGGTTAGGGTGCGGTTAGGGTTAGGGTAAGAGTTAGAGTTATGATTAGGGTTAAGGGTTAGGTTTAGGGTTTTGGTAAGGGTTAGCGTTAGGTTTAGGGTTAGGGTTAGGGTTTTGGGATAGCATTAGGGTTAGAGTTAGGGTTAGAAGTTAGTGTTACGTTTAGTGTTAGGGTTAGGGTTAAAATTAGGTTTAGGGTTAGGGTTAGCATTTAGGGTTAGGAATATGGTTAGGTTTAGGGTACTGGTCCATGGGAGGGTCCATGTGCCCTCAGCCAGGTGACCCTGTCATGTGACCCAGCCCACTCATATGCACTTTGCAACCTCCTTCCCCATGGACATGATTGTGGTAACCTAGGAATTTGTTAGGAGTAGGTTTAGGGTTAGGTTTAGAGTTAACGTTTGGGTAGTGTTAGGGTTATGTTTAGGTTAGAGTTTACATTAGGGTAGTGTTATGGTTAGGGTATAGGTTACGGTAAGACTAAGGTTTGGGTTAGGGTTAGGTTTAGGGTTAAGTTTAGGGTTAGGGAAGGGTTAGGGTTAGGGTTAGAGGTTAGGGTTAGGGTAGGGTTAGAGTTAGTGTAAATGTTAGAGATTGTGTTAAGCATTAGGGTTAGAGTTTCGGGTTAGTATTAGTGTTAGTGTTAGAGTTAGGGTTTATGGTTAGGATTAGCATAGGTTAGGGTAAGTGTTAGAGTTAGGGTTCTG
The DNA here is from genome assembly GCF_054371585.1 of Giraffa tippelskirchi. Classification (NCBI taxonomy): domain Eukaryota; kingdom Metazoa; phylum Chordata; class Mammalia; order Artiodactyla; family Giraffidae; genus Giraffa; species Giraffa tippelskirchi. The sequence goes on along the minus strand of NC_137288.1, from coordinate 10,725,876 downwards.
GTTAATGTTTAGGGTTAGGGTTTTGGTAAGGTTTAGTGTTAGGGTTAGTGTTAAGGTTAGGGTGCTGGAGTCCTGCTCCAGCTGGTCCAGGGGTTCCCTCAGGATTGGCGATGTCTGCGAAGGGAATAGAAGACACAGTGAGTCTAGGCATGTGTGAAGCAGTGTCTGAGCTTTATTTTTCAAAGGGAGTTTTTATATCTTAACTTGTACATAGAGGAAAATGTAAAATGTAGAGTCATGCCAAATCAGCTCAACGGGTCAACAGTTTTTGACCCCTATCGAAACCAGGATACTTTTTGTATATCTTAATTACAAAAGTCTCATGTTGTTTACATCATCTTCTGGCCTGGAGGCCTGCTAACATCTTATGACTCTTTATTGATAAGGGTTGATCAGCCAGAACACCTTTTCTGAAAGTATTTTTGTGTCAGGCACAGAACATACCAGCTAGATTAACAATTGTCTTATTATTTTTATATTAGTGCTAAACCTTTATTTATATAAGCCTCTAACTATTATACTTTTACAATACAGGTTCAACATGTTAGGAGCAAAAACATAGCAAGTAAATATAGATCAAATAACAGTTTTACAGAATAATATCTCTTATGTTTTTTTTTTAATAGACTTTCTCCCCTTCGAAGGGTTCTGTGCCCATTGGGACTTTTTATGTGTTCAGGCTCTCAACGCTGTTTGTTGTTAAGGAGCAGTCATGCACATCAGCTCTAAAGGCACAGGCACATTTATCAAACAAACTAAGATGCTAACAAGAGGAGTTTAGATTAAAATACTCTCTTTTATAGATAATCTTATAGAGTGTTGCCATTCGGGGGGCATGTGGATTAGAGTTTTAAATCGACCTGGTTAGGAAAGGATCAGGGAAGGTCTTCTGCCTAAGCCACAGAAATTAGGGAGCAGTCTATTATAGCAAGCATCAGAAAGATAGATATCATTTTTAAGGTGAGCGCCGAGGCAGCGTATCAAGATCCCTGAGGCCTGAGTTGCCTTGCTTGTCAGGTCTTCTTCTCACCCATATTTATTGTCTCCATAAATCGTTGTTGTCCTTCAGAGTTCCCTCTTAAGTGTCCTTGTGATGACATTATAACTCAAGTTTGTCTCTGGGCTGTATATCACATTCATCAGTTTATTTCTTATCTCTTTAAATCCTGTTATCCCCTAGTAACTTAAGCTCATCATCTCCTAAAAAGGCTTTTAGCTATTAGTATCTCTAAAATTCCTAGTTTCTATAAGCTATAGTAAAATATGCCAACACTACAACATACCTTAAACTTTTAGCTTCTAACTATTCTTAATTATTCCTCACTCCTAAACTCAGCAAACTTCTTTTGCCATAAACTTCCCCTTACAGGCAGGTTTCAGATAACAATGTTTCCCATGGTCTCAAGCTGCAGCCAATGTGCTCATCTTGGAGCATTCTTTGTAAAGATCCTTGAATAAATGCCAATAGTTAACTTTATGGATTATAACATTCTTTCCAGCCAACTCAACTGGAGGAAGGAAAGGACAAGTCAGAATCACAAGACCTAACTCCTTCATCCTGGGACCGTGCCTGCGGGATGAGGAGAGGGGGTTGGGGCCGTGCCTGCATTTTGTCAGTAATGCCTATCACAGCTGCCGACATTAGGGTTTTGGGTTAGCATTAGGGTTACTGTTAGTGTTAGGGTTAGAAGTTAGGGTTAGGATTAGTGTTAGGCTTAAATTTAGGGTAGGGTTAGGGTTAGTGGTTAGGGTTAGGGATAAGGTTAAGTTTAGGGTAGGTGCCCACGGGTAGTTCCATGTGCCCTCGACCTGGTTACCCTGGCATGTCAACCGGCATGCTCAGATGCACTTTGCAGCCTCCTTCCCCATGGGCAGGAGTGTGGTAACCTAGGCATTTGTTAGGGATAGGTTTAGAGTTAAGGTTAGGGTAGTGTTAGGGTTAGGGTAAGGGTTAGGATTAGACTAAGGTTTGGGTTAGAGTTAGGTTTAGGGTTAGAGTTAGGGTTAAGGTTAGAGGTTAGGGTTAGGTTTAGGGAAGGGTTAGGGTTAGGGTTAGAGGTATTGCTTGGGGTTAGGGTTAGGGTAGGGTTAGAGTTAGTGTAAGTGTTAGAGATAGGGTTAGGGTTAGTGTTTTGATTAGGGTTAGGGTTCGCGTTTAGGGTTAGGGATAGGGTTAGGTTTAGGGTAGGGCCCATGGGACGTGCCAGTTGCCCTTCACAAGGAGACCGTGGCATGGCACCCGACCGCATCAGACGCACTGCACAGCCTCCCTCCCCATTGGCAGGGCCACGCTGATATAGGAATGTGATTGCAAGCCTTGCAGCGTGCAGAGAAACACACTATTCTGACTCGGGAATTCAAGGTTAGGGTTAGGGTTAGAGGTTAAGTTTAGGTTTGGGGTTAGGTGATAGGGTTAACTATAGGGTTAGGGTTTGGTTTAGGGCAAGTGTTAAGGTCAGGGTTAGAGTTATGCTTTAAAGATCGGGTTAGCGTCATGCCTTAGGGATAGGGTTAGTTTTAGGGTTAGGTTAAGGGTTAGGCTTAGGGTTTAGGGTTAGAGCAGGGATTGGGGTTAGCATTAGGGTTAGGGTTATGGTTAGCAGTTTTACAATTAGTGTTAGTGTTAGGGTTAAAGTAGGCTTATGGTTAGCGTTTAGAGTTAGCGATAGTGTTAAGTTTAGGGTACGGGCCCATGGGAGGTTCTATGTGCCCTTGGAGAAGTGACACCAGCATATGACCCGGCCCTTTCAGATGAACTTTGCATCCTCCTTTCCCATGGGCAGGACTGCGTTAACCTAGGAATGTGTTAGGGTTAGGTTTAGGGTTTGGGTTAGGGTTAGGGTTAGTGTTAGGGAAGGGTTAGGGTTAGGGTTAGAGGTAAGGGTTACTGTTAGCGTTGGGGTAGGTTTAGGTTTAGGGTAAGTGTTAGAAATAGGGTTAGGGTTGGTGACGTCAGGCCGCGCGGCCGGGCTGGGACGGGGCGCCGGCTCGCTGAGGCGCTTCCCGAGAGCGCGACGCGCCGACTCCCCTCCCCGCGGCCCGCCCGCCCGCCGGCCTCGCCGCCGCCTCCTTCGCTCCCTCAGCGCGGGCCAGCTGCCGGGGCGGAGGCTCGGGGGCGTCGCGGCGCCGAGAGGACGGGCGGCCGGGCTTCGGCGCGTCCGGCGGCCGGTCGGTGCGCGGCGGCGGGCGGCGGCGGCGGCGGGCGCCGGTCTATATGGCGGCGGCTCTGTCGGGCCTGGCTGTCCGGCTCTCGCGCTCGGCCGCCGCCCGCTCTTATGGGGTCTTCTGCAAGGGGCTGACCCGCACGCTGCTCATCTTCTTCGACCTGGCCTGGCGCCTGCGCATCAACTTCCCCTACCTCTACATCGTGGCTTCCATGATGCTCAACGTCCGTCTGCAGGTTCATATTGAGATCCACTGAAGGCCTTCCGTGGACTGACCGGCGTGTCCTGGGGCTCAGGGGTCAGAGACACAGCATGAAGGACGGACGCAGGCCTCTCCGCACCCGCCTCGCGGAGGAGCAGGGAGCGGGCGCTGCCTTGGACAGAGCCCTGTGCAGAGAACTCTGGAGTGAGAGATGGCAGAAGGAGGGCCCTCGGCCAGCAGATGCCGCTTCCCGGGTGAAGAGGCCTGCGATCGATGCCTGGGGAAATCCACGAAAGGAGGAGTCCTCACTGGAAGCAAAGCATGACCTGCATGGGGCCAGCTCCTTGCTTCGCAGTGGCCTCGAAGCACTTCCACGGTGGCAAGAATCAGTACAAAGAAATTCAGCCTCAGCGGCCGCGCAGAACAACACTGCAGGTCTGTCCTTGGCTCCTGCAGGGGAGCGAGGTGTGGGGCCGGTCCGCTGCGTCGGGGAGGCTCCGGGCACGGACTGGCTACAGGCAGCGCCCAGGCCCACTGGCGGCCACAGAGGACGGAGCCACAGTGGAGAGCCTTGGGGGTCCGGACTGCTGGGCCAGCAGAGAGGGTCCACAAAGGGGGCTTCTGAGGACGACCCGCCCAGTGCTTTCCTGGAGAAGCTGGACTTGGCATTTGCACCCTCTTGCCTGCGATCCATCTTGCTGCACGCACATCCCCTAATATTCTTGAATGATGAGACGAAAAGTGTTCTCCCTGGCCATTCAGAGCCCATGTTTTCAGAGCCAAGAGTAGGATACAAGAAAATGTTTTCATGGGAAAAAAGTACCTCAGATGATCTGCAGATAACAGTGGCATCAGTAGCTCCACAAGCTTTTGAATGAGCAACTCTGTTATGCCGTGGTTAAGGTACAGGCAGAACAATAAAAATAGTGAGACTAACTTGAAGCGCTGTCCTCGAATGCTGTCTTTTGCGTTAACTCTGGACGCACACGCTGCGGCAGTGAAGCTCCGGCTTTGATTCGTGTGACAGACAAAGTCAGTGGAACTTAAACCCACAGAAAGCTGGTTGATACGGAAGGAAATCTCTGTGCTTGAAAGACATTTAGGGTTGGGAAGCCATGTCAAGGAGGTTATTGATACTACCTTATACACCTATCAGACTAAAATCGAAAGATGTAACAGCAAGTTTTAAGTTTACCTTCAGCACCCATCCAGCAGGGCTGCCATCCCAGGCACTATCTCTCCAGCCTGTCTCTGACCATCTGATGAGAGGAGATATTTGTAAAAGTCTACCCTGCTGGGCTTGGTCTGAGCCAGGCCAAGTTGATGGCAAGCTGTTGTCATCTCTGCGTTTTGTAGAATAATTTGAGCAAAAATCTGATATCTTTTCTCACACCCCTTTCCTTCCACTTGACATGCAATTTACATGGAGGCCCTATGGTGAAAGCTGCAATATTAATGTTACCTTTAGATAACCCTTCCTCAAACTAGGAACCCTAGCAGTGTTACCCAAGATAAAAAATGAGCTCGAGCCTGTCCACCGGAGCTCAGTCATGGAGGAAAAAACAGCAAGGACTTCCCCTTAGAGAAGGTCTCCAGTCTCTAGGAGTTGAGATGCCTCCTACACTAAAATGTTTTCTGAGATAACCCCTCTTGTTGTGTGTTGCTAGCTTTGATAAAAGGCACTGAAGAGCAGAAGTTTTGAAGGAGTCCCCAAGTAAGACATCCCCATTTTCGGAATTATTGGTCGCATATATCAGTTTCTGTTGTGTGCTAAATTACTATGCCGTGTGCTATTTTAGTGTTCTGGGGAAATGAAAAATAAACCCTGTTGTTTAGTGTAATAAACGTCTTATTTTACGTGTGTAAAAAAAAAAAAAAGAAATAGGGTTAGGGTTAAGTGTTATTGTTAGTGTTTTGATAAGGGTTAGGGCTAGGTTTAGGGTTAGGATTAGGGTTAGGGCTTTGGATTAGCATTAGGGTAATGGTTAGTGTTAGGTTTAGTGTTAGTGTTAGGGTAGGGTTATGGTTAGGATAAGTGTTAGAGTTAGGGTTAGGTTTAAGGGTTAGAGTTAAGGTTTTCTTAAGGTTTAAGGTTAGGTTTAGATTTAGGTTTAGGGTTTGGGGTTAGCATTAGTGTTACTGACAGTGTTAGGGTTAGAAGTTAGGGTTACAGTTAGTGTTAGTGTTAGGGAAAAACTTATGGTTCGGGTTAGTGGTCAGGGTTAGGGATAGAATTAGGTTTAGGGTAAGGGCCAATGGGCGGTTATGCTTTAGGAATCGGGTTAGGGTTATGCTTTAGGGATAGGTTTAGGGTTAGGCTTTAGGGTTAGCGTTAGGGTACGGTTAGGTTTAGGGTAAGTGTTAGAGTTATAGTTAGGGTTAAGGATAGGGTTAGGGTTTTGGTAAGTGTTAGGGTTAGGTTTAGGGTTTTGGGATAGCATTAGGATTAGGGTTAGGGTTAGAAGTTACTGTTATGTTTAGTGTTAGTGTTAGGGTTAAAGTTAGGCTTAGGGTTAGGGTTAGCGTTTAGGGTTAGGGACATGGTTATGTTTAAGGTACCGGCCCATGGGAGGTTCCATGTGCCCTCAGCCAGGTGGCACCGTCATGTGACCCGGCCCTCTCAGATGCACTTTGCAGCCTCCTTCCCCATGGGCATGATTATGGTAACCTAGGAATTTGTTAGGGATAGGTTTAGGGTTAGGTTTAGAATTAATGTTAGGGTAGTGTTAGGGTTATGTTTAGGTTAGAGTTTACGTTAGGGTAGTGTTATGGTTAGGGTATGGGTAATGGTAAGACTAAGGTTTGGGTTAGGGTTAGGTTTAGGGTTAGGGTTAGGGAAGGGTTAGGGTTAGGGTTTGGGTAGGGTTAGGGTTAGTGTAAATGTTAGAGATAGGGTTAGGGTTAAGCATTAGGGTTAGTGTTTTGGTAAGGTTGGGTTAGAGTTTTGGGTTAGTATTCGTGTTAGAGTTAGGGTTTATGGTTAGGGTTAGCATAGGTTAGGGTAAGTGTTAGAGTTAGGGTTCTGGTTAATGTTTAGGGTTAGGGTTTTGGTAAGGTTTAGGGTTAAGTTTAGGGTTAAGGTTAGGGTTTTGGGTTAACATTAGGGTTACAGTTAGTGTTAAGGTTAGAAGTTAGGGTTAGGGTTAGTGTTAGTGTTAGGCTTAAAGTTAGGGTAGGGTTAGGGTTAGCGGTTAGGGTTAGGGATAAGGTAAAGTTTAGGGGAGGTGCCCTTGGGTAGTTCCACGCACCTTCAACCTGGTGACCCCAGCACATCACCCGGCCCACTGAGATGCACTTTGCAGCCTCCTTCCCCATGGGCATTAGTGTGGTAACCTAGGAATTTGTTAGGGCTAGGTTTAAGGTTAGGTTTATAGTTAACGTTAGGGTAGTGTTAGCGTTAGGGTAAGGGTTAGGGTTAGAGTTAGGTTTGGGGTTAAGGTAGGGTTAGAGTTAGGGTCAGGGTTAGGTTTAGGGTAGGGGCCCATTGGGAGGTTCCACGTGCCCTCAGCCAAGTGACCTTGGCATGTCACCTGGCCCGCTCAGATGCACTTTTCAGCCTCCTTAGGGTTAGTGTTAGGGTTAGGTTTATCTTTTAGGGATAGTGTTAGGTTTATGCTTCAGGGATAGGGTTAGGTTTGGGTTTGGATTAGGGTTTGGATTAGGGTTAAGGTAGCTTAGGGTCAGTGTTAGAGTTAGGCTTCTGGTTAATGGTTAGGGTTAAGGTTTTGGTAATGGTTTAGGTTAGAGGTTAGGATTAGGTTAGGGTAAGGGTTTTGGGTTAGCATCAGGGTTACGGTTAGTGTTAGGGTTAGAAGTTAGGGTTACGTTTAGTGTTAGGGTTAGGGTTAAAGTTAAGATAGCGTTAGGATTAATGGTTAGGTTGAGGGATAAAGTTAGGTTTAGGGTAAGTGCCCATGGGTAGTTCTACGTGCCGTTGGCCAAGTGACCCTGGGATGTGACCCGGCATGCTCAGATGAACTTTGCAGCCTCCTTCCCCATGGCATGAGTGCACTAACCTAGGAATTTGTTAGGGATAGGTTTAGGGTTAGGTGTAGAGTTAAACATTAGTGTTAGGGTTAGGGTTAGGGTTAGAGTTTAGGGTTAGGGTATGGTTAAGCTTAGGGTTACAGTAAGTGTTAGAGTTAGGGGTAGGGTTAAGGATTAGGGTTAGTGTTTGGTAAGTGTTAGGGTTAGGGTCAGGGTCAGAGTTTATGGTTATGTTTAGGACTCTGGCCCATGGGAGTTTCCACGTGCCCTCGGCCAGGTGACCCCATCATGTGACCCGGCCCACTCAGATGCACTTTGCACCCTCCTTCCCCATGGGCAGGACTGTGCTAACCTAGGAATTTGTTAGGGTTAGGGTAAGGGTTAGGTTTAGACTAAGGTTTGAGTTAAGGTTAGGTTTAGGTTTAGGGTTAGGGTTAGGCTTAGGCTTAGGGTTAGGGTAGGGTTAAGGTTAGGGTTAGGTAAGTGTTAGAGTTAGGGTTAGGGTTAAGGGTTAGGGTTAGTGTTTTATTAAGGGTTAGTGTTAGCTTTAGGTTTAGGATTAGGGTTTTGAGTCAGTATTAGGGTTACGGACAGTGGTAGGGTTAGAAGTTAGGGTTACAGTTAGTGTTAGGGTTAGGGTTAAGGTTAGGGTTAGGATTATGGTTAGTGGTCAGAGTTAGAGATAGGGTTAGGTTTAAGGTAAGGGCCCATGGGAGGTTCCACGTGCCCTACACCAGCTGACCCCGACATGTGACCTGGCCCACTCAGATGTACTTTTCAGCCTCCCTCCGCATGGGCAGGACTGTGTTAACCTAGGAATGTGTTACAGTTAGGGTTAGGGTTAGTGCTAGGGTTATACTATGGTTTGGGTTTACTTTAGGTTTAAGGTTACTGATTAGGGTTAGGGTTAGGGTTTACGTTTTAGAGTTAGGGTTGGGGATACTGTGAGGGATTAGGTTTCAGATGAGGTTTTGGTTTATGGATTAGGTTTACGTTTAGGCTTAGGGGTTAGAGTTCAGGTTGGTTTTAGGGTTAGGGTTACGGCTAGAGTAAGGTTAGTGTTAGGATTAGCAATACGTTACGGTTAGGGTTTGGGTTAGGGCTAGGTTTATGGTAAGTGCTAGGGTCAGGGTTAGGGTTACGCTTTAGGGATCAGGTTAGGGTTAGGGTTAGGGTATGGTTAGGGTTAGGATAAATCTTAGAGTTATGGTTAGTTTTAAGGGTTAGGGTTAGGGTTTAGGGTTAGGGTATGGTTAGGGTTCACGTAATTGTTAGAGCTATGGATAGGGTTAAGGGTTAAGTTTAGGGTTAGGTCAGGGATTTCGGTTAGCATTAGGGTTAGGGTTAGGGTTAGAAGTTAGTGTTACATTTAGTGTTAGTTTTAGGTTAAAGTTAGGGTTAGGGTTAGGTTTAGCGTTAGGGTTAGGGATAGTGTTAGGTTTAGGGTACGGGCCCATGGGAGGTTCCACATACCCTAGGCCAGGTGACCCCTGCATGTGACCTGGCCTGCACAGATGCACTTTTCAGCCTCCTTCCCCGTGGGCAGGACAGCGTTAACCTAGGAATGTGTTAGGGTTAGGGTTAGGGTTAGGGTTAGAATTAGTGTTCGGGAAGTGTTAGGGTTAGGGAAGGGTTAGGGTTAGAAGTAAGGGTTAGGGTAGGGTAGGCTTATGTTTAGGGTAAGATTTAGAGATAGGGTTAGGGTTAAGGGTTAACGTTAGTGTTTTGGTAAGGTGTAGGATTAGGTTTAGGTTTTGGGTTAACATTAGGGTTACAGACAGTGTTAGGGTTAGAAGTTAGGTTTAAGTGAGTGTTAGTGTTAAGGTTAAGGTTAGGGTTAGTGGTGAGGGTTAGGGATAGGGTTAGGGTTAGGGTGAGAGTAAGTGCCTATGGGAGGTGCCAGGTGCCCTTCACAAGGAGACCGTGGCATGGCACCCAACCCCATCAGACGCACTGCACAGCCTCCATCCCCATTGGCAGGACCACGATGACATAGGAATGTGATTGCAAGCCTTGCAGAGTGCAGCAAAACACACTACTCTGACTCGGGAGTTCAAAGATAGGGTTAGGGTTGGAGGTTAGGGTTAGGGTTAGGGTTAGGGTTAGGATCAGGGTCAGGGTTATGCTTTAGGGATGGGGTTAGTGTTATGCTTTAGGGATAGGGTTAGGATTAGGGTTTAGGGTTAGGGTACGGTTAGGGTTAGGGTAAGTGTTAGAGTTATGGTTAAGGTTAAGAGTTTGGGTTAGGGTTTTGGTAAGGGTTAGGTTTAGGTTTAGGGTTTGGGTTTTGGGTTGGCATTAGGGTTAGGGTTTGGGTTAGAGATAGGGTTAGAAGTCAGTATTACGTTTAGTGTTAGGGTTAGGGTTAAAGTTAGGTTTAGGGTTAGGGTTAGTGTTTAGGGTTAGGAATATGGTTAGGTTTAGGGTACCGGTCCATGGGAGGTTCCACGTGCCCTCAACCAGGTGACCCTGTCATGTGACCTGGCCCGCTCAGATGCACTTTGCAGCCTCCTTACCCATGGACATGATTGTGGTAACCTAGGAATTTGTTAGGGATAGGTTTAGGATTAGGTTTAGAGTTAACGTTAGTGTAGTGTTAGGGTTATGTTTAAGTTAGAGTTTACGTTAGGGTAGTGTTACGGTTAGGGTATGGGTTATGGTAAGACTAAGGTTTGGGTTAGGGTTAGGTTTAGGGTTAAGGTTAGGGTTAGGGTTAGGGAAGGGTTAGGGTTAGGGTTAGAGGTTAGGGTTAGGGTAGGGTTAGGGTTAGTGTAAATGTTAGAGATAGGGTTAGGGTTAAGCTTTAGGGTTAGTGTTTTGGGAAGGTTAGGGTTAGTTTTGGGTTAGTATTTGTGTTAGGGTTAGGGTTAGTGTTTATGATTAGGGTTAGCATAGGTTAGGGTAAGTGTTAGAGTTAGGGTTCTGGTTAATGTTTAGGGTTAGGGTTTCGGTAAGGTTTAGCGTTAAGGTTATGGTTTTGGGTTAGCATTAGGGTTACAGTTAGTGTTAGGGTTAGAAGTTAGAGTTAGTGTTAGTGTTAGGCTTAAAGTTAGGGTAGGGTTAGGGTTAGTGGTTAGGGCTAGGGATAATGTTAAATTCAGGGCAGGTGCCCTCGGGTAGTTCCACGTGCTCTCGAGCTGGTGACCCCGGCATGTCATCTGGCCTTCTCAAATGCACTTTGCAGCCTCCTTCCACATGGGTAGGACTGCTGTAAGGTAGGAATGTGTCAGTGTTAGATTTAGGGTTAGGTTTAGAGTTAACGTTAGGGTAGTGTTACGGTGAGGGTTAGGGTTACGGTAAGACTAAGGTTTGAGTTAGGGTTAGGTCTAGGATTAGGGTTAAGGATAGGGTTAGGGAAGGTTTACGATTAGGTTAGATGTTTGGGTTAGGGTTAGGGTAGTGTTATGGTTTGTGTAAGTGTTAGAGATAGGATTAGGGTTAGAGCGTTAGGTTAGTTTTTGGTAAGGGTTAGGGTTAGGTTTAGGGTTAGAGTTTTGTGTTAGTATTAGGGTTAGGTTTAGGGTTAGAGTTTATGGTTAGGGTTAGCATAGCTTAGGGTAAGTGTTAGAGTTAGGGTTCAGGTTAATGATTCGGGTTAGGGTTTTGGTAAGTTTTAGGGTTAGGGTTAGGGTTAAGGTTAGGGCTTTGGGTCAGCATTAGGGTTACGGTTAGTGTTAGGGTTAGAAGTTAGGGTTAGGGTTAGTGTTAGTGCTAGGCTTAAAGTTAGGGTAGGGTTAGGGTTAGCAGTTAGGGTTAGGGATAAGGTGAGTTTTCGGGTAGGTGCCCATGGGTAGTTCCACGTGCCCTCAACCTGGTGACCCCAGCATGTCACCCGGCCCGCTCAGATGCACTTTGCAGCCTCCTTCCCCATGAGCATGAGTGTGCTAACCTAGGATTTTGTTAGGGATAGGTTTAGGGTTAGGTTTAGAGTTAACGTTAGTGTAATGTTAGGGTTAGGATAAGGGTTAGGACTAGACTAAGGTTTGGGTTAGAGTTAGGTTTAGGGTTAGGGTTAGGGTTAGGGTAGCGTTAAGGTTAGGGTTAGGGTAGGTGTTAGAGTTAGGTTTAGGGTTAAGGATTAGGGTTAGTGTTTTGGTAAGGGTTAGGGTTAGGTTTAGGGTTGGGTTAGGTTTAGGGTTTTGGGTTGGCATTAGGGTTAAGGTTAGGGTTAGGTTATTGTTAGGGTTATGGTTAGGGTAGGGTTAGGGTTAGGGTAAGTGTTAGAGATAGGATTAGGTTTAAGCATTAGGGTTAGTGTTTGGTAAGGGTTAGGGTTAGGGTTAGGGTTATGCTTTGAATATAGGGTTAGGTTTATGCTTTAGGGATAGGGTTAGGGTTAGGGTTAGGCTTATGCTTTAGGGATAGGGTTAGCTTTATGCTTTAGGGATAGGATTAGGGTAGGGTTAGTGTTTAGGGTTAGGGATAGGATAGCTTAGGGTAAGTGTTAGAGTTAGGGTTCTGGTTAATGGTTAGGGTTAGTGTTTTGGTAAGGTGTAGGGTTAAGTTTAGGGTTAGGGTTATGGTTAGGGTTTTGGGTTAGCATTAGGGTTATGGTTAGTGTTAGGGTTAGAATTTAGGGTTACATTTAGTGTTAGTATTAGGGTTAAAGTCAGGGTAGGCTTAGGGTTAGTGGTTAGTGTTAAGGATAAGGTTAGGTTTAGGGTAGGTGCCCTTGGGATGTTCCACGTGCCCTCAGCCAGGTGACACTGGCATGTCACCTGGCCTGCTCAGCTGCACTTTGCAGCCTCCTTCCCCATGGACATGAGTGCGCTAACCTAGGAATTAGTTAGGGTTAGGTTTAAGGTTAGGTTTAGAGTTAACATTAGGGTAGTGTTAGGGTTAGGGTAAGGTTTAGGAGTAGACTAAGGATTGGGTTAGGGTTAGGGTTAGGATAGGGTTAATATTAGGGTTAGGGTAAGTGTAAGATTCAAGGTTAGGGTTAGGGTTTTGGTAAGATTTAGGGTTAGTTTTAGGTTTAGGGTTAGTGTTAGGGTTTTGGGTTAGGGATAGGGACAGGGTAACCTAGGGTAAGTGTTAGAGTTAGGATTAAGTGCCAGAGTCCAGCTCTGGCAGCCAGGGAATCACCCTGAAGGGATGAATGGGGTCGGCAAATGAAAATGATGCAGTCTCTCGCTCAAAGCACTGGGCTGCATGTTTATTTTAAGCATCAGGTTTTCTTTTATACTTTTACAAAAGCATTAGGTCAGAGGTATGACATCTTCAGTTTCCTCTCACCCATATTTACTGTCTCCATAAATCATTGTTGTCCTTCAGAGTTTCTTCTTAAGTGTCCTTGTGATAACATTGTAACTCAAGTTTGTCTCTGGGCTGTATATTACATTCCTCAGTTTATTTCTTATCTCTTTAAATCCTGCTATCCCCTAGTAACTTAAGCTCATCATCTCATAAACAGGCTTTTGGCTATTAGTATCTCTAAAATACCTAGTTTCCATAAGCTATAGTAAAATATGCCAACACTACAACATACCTCAAACGTTTAGCTTCTAACTATTCTTAATTATTCCTAACCCCTAAACTCAGCAAACTTCTTTTGCCATAAACATTCCCCTTACAGGCAGGTTTCAGGTAACAATGTTTCCCATGATCTTAGGCTGCAGCCTATGTGCTCATCCTGGAGCATTCTTTGTAAAGATCCTTGAACAAATGTCAATAGTTAACGTTACGGATTGTAACATTCTTTCCAGCCAACTCAACCGGAGGAAAGAAAGGACAAGTCAGAATCACAAGACCTAACTCCTTCATCCCGGGACCGTGCCTGCGGGATGAGGAGAGGGGGTTGGGGCCGTGCCTCCATTTTGTCAGTAATGCCTATTGCGGCTCCCGACAGTTAAGGTTGAGGGTTAGGGTAAGTATTTTGGTAAGTTTTAGGGTTGCAGTTAGCATTAGGGTTTTGTGTTAGTATTTGTGTTAGTTTTAGGGTTACAGGTTAGGGTTACGGTTAGTGTTAATGTTAGGGTTAAAGTTAGGGTAGGGTTAGGGTTAGCAGTTAGGTTTAGGGATAGGGTTAAGGTTTAGAGAAGGGGCCCATGGGAGGTTCCACGTGCCCTTGGCCAGGTGACCCCAGCATGTCACCCGGTCCACTCAGATATACTTTGCAGTCTCCTTCTCCATGGGCAGGACTGTGCTAACCAGTAATGTGTTAGGGTTAGATTTAAGGTTAGGTTAGAGTTAACGTTAGTGTAGCGTTAGGGTTAGTGTAAGGGTTAGGATTAGACTAAGATTTGGGTTAGGGTTAGGTTTAGGGTTAGAAGTTGGATTAAGGTTATGGTTTAAGTTAAGGTTAGGGTTAGGTTTAGGGTTAGTGTTAGGGATAGGGTTAGGGTTAGGGTTAGGGTTAGAGATAGGGTTAGTTTTAGGGTAAGGGCCCATGAGAGGTACCGTGCTGCCCTAGGAAGGTCTTTGCGAGTCTCCCAGAGTGCGGGCAGTCACCCTGGCCTGACTCGGGAATTGAGGCCCTGGGAGGAGGCTCGGAGGTCTGGCATCTGAGGAGCCCCACACTGGCTGCACATGAGACGCCTGAAAACCCACTCTCTGGGGCTACCTTTCCTGCCTCCAAGCAAGACAGCGTCCCCAGCCGCCTGTGGGCTGACAGTCACCCCTGACTGGGAAGCGCTGGCTGGGAGGTCATTTTTCAGGGGCCATGGCCCCTGGGTCCCTGCACCCATGGAGGGCTCCCACACTGCTCGGGAAAGTCAAGGCACCCTCCACACGGCTCTTCCATCACGTTTGCTCTGCAGGAGAGAGCTCAAAAGACTAGGACTGTCTGCAGCATGCTCGGCTCCTGTGGGGAGTGTACCCTGGGTGCCCGCCTGGATCCAGGGCCTAGGGTTCCCAACCGGCATTTTTCTCCCGGGGAGGCTTCACGCGGGGCGGCCCAACAACTGCCTGCGGAGGCATCCTGGGCTCTTTGCTTCCTTCTGCTGGAGCTAACTTTGCTCCTCACGGTGGCGTTGACCAGGCCTGGGGCAGGCCCGCCAACCCTTGCCGGGGGCCCCAGAGAGGTGCTGGTTGCCCTCGGCCGGAGGACCCCAGCATGTCCCCTGGCCCCCTCCACTGCCCTCCCGTGGCCTCCTGCCCAATAGGCAGGACCACACTGCCCTAGGAATGTCTTTGAAAGGCTCCCAGAGTGCGGGCAGACTCCCTGACCTGACTCAGAAATTGAGGCCCTGGGAGCACAACCAGAGGTCTAGCATCTGAGGAGCCCCACACTGGCTGCATGCGAGAGGCCTGAAAACCCACTCTCTGGGGCTACCTTTCCTGCCTCCAAGCAAGATAATGTCCCCAGCCGCCTGCGGGCTGAGAGTCACCCCCGGCTGGGAAGCACTGCCTGGGAGGTCATTTTTCAGGCGCCATGGTCTCTGGGCCCCCACGCCCAGGGAGGGCTCCCACACTGCCCGGGAATGTCAAGTCCCCCTCCACATGGCTCTTCTATCACACTTGCTCTGCAGGAGAGAACTCATGAGAATAGGCCTGTCTGCACTCTGCTCGGCTTCTGCAGGGAGAACACCCTGGGCACCCACCTGGATCCTGGGCCTAGGGGCCCCAACCGGCATTTTTCTCCCAGCGAGACCGAAGTACCTGTCCTGCCTCTTGAGAAACCTGTATGCAGGTCAGGAAGCTAGTTGGAACTCAGCATGGAACAACAGACTGGTTCCAAATAGGAAAAGGAGTGTTCCAGGCTGTATATCATCACCCTGCTTATTTAACTTATATGCAGAGTACATCATGAGAAACGCTGGGTTGGATGAAGCACAAGCTGGAATCAAGAATGCTGGGAGAAGTATCAATAACCTCAAATATGCACATGACACCACCCTTATGGCATGAAAGTGAAGAAGTACTAAAGAGACTCTTGATGAAAGTGAAAGAGAAGTGATAAAGTTGGCTTAAAGCTCAACATTCAGAAAGTTAAGATCATGGCCTCGGGTCCCATCACATCATGGCAAACAGATTGGGAAAGAGTGGCAGACTTTATTTTTCAGGGCTCCAAAATCACTGCAGATGTTGACTGCAGTCATGAAATTAAAAGACGCTTAATCCTTGGAAGGAAAATTATGACCAACCTTGACAGCATATTAAAAAGCAGAGACACTACTTTGCCAACAAAAGTCCGTCTAGGCAAGGCTATGGTTTTTCCAGTAGTCATGTATGGATGTGAGAGTCGGACTTCAAGAAAGCCGAGTGCTGAAGAATTGATGCTTTTGAACTGTGTTGCTGGAGAAGACTCTTGAGAGGCCCTTGGACTGAAAGGAGATCCAACCAGTCCATCCTAAAGGAAATCAGTCTTAATATTCTTTGGAAGGACTGATGCTGAAGCTCCAATACTTTGGCCACCTGAAGAAAAGAACTGACTCATTGGAAAAGGCTCTGATGTCGGGAAAGATGGAAGGTGGGTGGACAAGGGGACGACAGAGGATGAGCTGAGTGGATGGCATCACCAACTCTATGGACATGAATTTGAGGTAGCTCCAGGAGTTGCTGATGGACACCGAAGACTGTTGTGTTATGGTCCATGGGGTTTCAAAGAGTTGGACACGACTGATCGACTGAACTACACAACTTGCAATTAATCACCAATAATTTAAATAAAAGGTTAGTTTTCACTAATGATTCGTTAAAAGGCCAATTTCATGTAAACCCATGGCTGATTCATGTCAATGTATGGCAAAAACTATTACAATATTGTAAAGTAATTAGCCCCCAACTAAAATAAATAAATTTTATTTTGAAATGAATTTATATTGAATAATTTATATTGAAATGAATTCAAAGGCCAAAGAACAGTACAATGTGAAAAAGGCATACACTTCATGAGATGTAAAGAATAACTCAAGGAAACTTATAACTAGGTCCAAAGTACCAACATATATATTCTTGGGCACTTTCAAGTAAGACTGTGCAATTATAGGGACAGCATATGGCCATTTTGCACTAGAGACAAAAAAATTATACAAGAAGATTAAAACTTTATTATGAATCAAACATTACTAAGTTTGCCTAAGAAACCAATGAACAAAATTATCCAGGAAAGGCAAACCGTACTTTTAATGAGGCGAATTTCACACACACACACAAAAATGCTTCATAATGAACTGTTCAAGGAAGGTTCTACTAAACCTTAAAATAAGTTTAATAGGTTTGCAAAAAAAAAAAAAAAGGTGAAGGAGAGCTATACCCCTCCCATCTATGTGAATTTAGGTTTAAATTAGTTTTGTCTTGGCTATTATATAAGGCAAAAAAAACCCACGACTCCCCCTTCACCCCCCAAAAAACATTGATTTTAATATATTGTGTTTGTGTGTGCTCAGTTGCGTCTGATTCATGGCAACTCCAAGAACTCTACCCAGCCAGGCTCTTCTATCCATGGAATTCAGGGCTATTTTTTTGTCACAGTAAATGCCTACCCTGGATGACCCAAAGGCAAGGGCTCAGAGGCTCCTGAGAGACTAACTCCTTTCAGCTGAGCACAGAGCTGGCTCCTCACTGGGATGCCTGTGGCCTGGGGCTCCCAGAGGGGAGAGCAGCACTCGCCCCAGTGTGTGGTCACTGCTGGAAGTGCAGGCTGCTCCTCACTCCCCCTTTCCAGTGTCTCTGAGGGCAGAACAGTGTGAATCTATTCAAGGTGGAAATTCAAACTCCAATGCAACCAAACTTCCCACAAGGTCTCCAAAACCACTCAGGAACAGGGAATTGGAAACTGCAGGGGATGACATGAATGGAGATGGAGACTTGACACCTTACACCGAATTCATTTCCAATTATCCCTAGACAAACTTTCCATGAAAACTTGTCATAAATCTAGAAGAACAATGAGCAGAAACTGGACGAGTGCTTTGAGTCTTCACACACAAAACTAAAAGGCAGTCCACAAACAAACCCAGAGAATACAGTGGACTTTGCAAAATCAAAGATATCTACTGTGGTAAAGAACTTATTACAAAAGCAAAAGACAGGTCATACATCGCGAGACGAATGAGTGGAAACACAAAGCTTATCAAGGATGTGTCTCCAAACAGACAAAGAACACCAACAAAACAAGCCTGTTAAAATGAGGGAAAGGTCTGAAGCGACACCAGACCAAGGAAGAGAAACACAGAGTATCCCGGATGATGTCCAGCACTGAGGGCCTGAAGAAACAACAGTCTAGTTGCACCCCCTCAGGCCTGTGTGACTTTGGATTAGGCTTGTGTTTCCCAGTGGCTCTGAGAGATGCACAGGGAGGAAGGGGAAGAGAAATCATTTGCATTTCTAATACTCACAGTAAAGTCTTCCAATGAGAAGGGAATTATCACCCCCACTGACAATGCCATTCACTGAAGTGAAATACCCACGATTCCATCTAACCCAGAAGGGAAGGAAGGAACTGTTGTCAGAAAACTGCAAGAGATGGAAGAAAGAAGATCAAGCCCACACAAACCAAGGGAATGATAAGCTGTGCTCATGGATTGAAAGAATTCCTATTGGTAAAATTATGTCACACCCCCAGGCAATCCATAGCTTCGATGTTATTCCTCCCAAAATTCCAATGGGTTTTCGCACTGAACAAAGAATTCCAAAGGTTTATGGAAGCAGAAAAGAGCCTAAATAGTCAATATAATACGACGAAAAAGCCCCGATATGGACATACAAGGTTGTGTGAAAGGAAATTAGAATACAAAACTAAGATCCTCAGGACAGTATCGGAGAAGCCAATGGCAACACACTCCAGTACACTTGCCTGGAAAATGCCCTGGATGGAGGAGCCTGGTAGGTTGCAGGTCATGGGGTCGTGCAGAGTCAGACACGACTGAAGTGACATAGCAGCAGCAGCAGTAGGAGAGTATGGTATTGGTAATACAAAAATACACACAGATCCAGATCGATGGAATAAAGTTGAGCGTCCAGAAATAAACCCCACCATCCATGATCAACTCATCTCTGACAAAGAAGGGGAGAATATACAAATGGGAATAAGAAAGCCTCTTCAATAAATGTCCATGGGAAAACCAGACAGCTACATCTGGAGAATTCTATTGGTTTTTATCTCAGACCACCTCAATATCGGTGAAAAATGTCAACCTAAAGACTGATGTTATGAGATAGCTAGAAATAAGCATAGGTCAAAGACTCCTTAACATCAGAGTCTCCTTCACATTTAGTGGGCATAAGCAGAAATGGGTCTCTTCAAGTAAGGGAAACAGGAAAACTAAGTACACCAATGGTTTTCCATCCAATTGAACATCTATGTAACAGAAAAACTAAGCATTCACAAACCCAAAAAATAGTAAACTGAACATGACAGACTCCTTGCAAGTGGTGTATCTGATAAGGGGTTCATATGTAAAGAGACTAAGAATGCACAGCACTCAGTCTCCAAGAAACACCACCACCACCCTTAACCCTAACCCCAATTCCAACTCCAACCTAAAGCCTTTATCTCTCTCTAACCTATCCCTAAAAATAAACCTCTTCTAATCATATACATGTGCATTCATATAGGTATCCATCCATCCACACAGGAGAGAGAACGAGGAAGTTATAAATTGGATTTAGAAATGAAAAGAGAGTGACACACCCATAGAGAGACATGAAACAAAAGAGAGGAAATGAGTAGATTGAACAGACTTTTCAAAAATGTATATCGAAGTTAGAAGTAATGACAGTGCCCATTCACCCCAGAAGGGTGAAAATGACCCACAGTTATGAGAGTAAAAGACAAGAACGCAGGGAGCCATTAGAAGCTCAGCCACACGCAGAAGCCGAGCTGGGACACTTGAACAGAATCTCAATGGAAACAGAGGACCAGAAAGTTGGCTACTCTTTTCTATAACAGAGGGAGACCTTCAAGTCTTCCTTTCAGTCGTCCAACTTGGATGTGGGGTCTCAAAACAGTCAGGAGGGGGAGTGCCTTTTCCTGGGTACCGCAGTGCATCCAGGCCTCGTACTGCCCTATTCTGTGCTATGTCAGCCCGGTATCGAATCCTTCTTTCTGAAGTCTCAGTTCACAAGCTCCATGTGATACTCACCCCAGGTTGAAAGGCATGGAGGTGCTCGTAGGCCAACAGAGCTAGGAAGCCGTTGAAAAAATGACCCCTACTCTGCAGGTGGAGAGACGGGGGAAACCCTTAGGGGAATATACTTGTCCAGGGCCACATCACTGATGAGAAGAAGGAGCCTGGTCTGAAATCAGCAAGGTCCTCAGAGATCAGGACCTGGCTGCATCCAAGCCTATCCAAGGCTGTGGGGTGGTCTCTGTGGGTGTCACTGTGTCTGCACATGGCCTAAGGGGGTGGTTGAGCAGTCAGGAACCTAGAGATTCACTTGGAGAGCTTTGTGTAAGGGGCCTCAGCATGAACCCCAGGAAATGATGTCACTTCCCGGCAACAGAACCCAACAGAACCCAGAACCGGGTATCCAGGCCTCCTGAGCAGAGAGGAGCCCCCAGCCATATCACTTGCTGCCAAGATGTTCTGCTGTTTGCACCTGCCCAGAGGCCGGGGCCTCAGGAGAGCTCACAGGCAGAGTGTATGGGAACACTGTCAACGCTGGCTCAGGGCACCCACGAAAAGCTTCTCGCTCTTTGCCCATAGGAATAGAAAGGTAAAACGGGGAGCCCCAGACTGGGCCAGGCCACTTCTCCCATGCCACCTGGCAACACTGGGTCCTTTCCCTGTGTGTGTGGATGTGGGTTTCTCGGGGTGTGTCTCCCTCAAGTAAGCCCAGGTGGATGTGGGGTCAGATGCCTGTGGACAAGTTGCGTCCACACCCCAGGGGAGAACAGGCTGGGTGGGATGGGGAGAGTGCGGGCAGCGCCGCCCGCCCAGGCTGACCTCACACCCTACGGTGGGTCTCCTTCCTCCCGGGGGGGGGGCGGTGGGATCTGAGCAGACACACGTCTCTGCCCCTTCTGGGAACAGAAGTTTGAGCGGGCAGAAGCAGCAGCTATACTGGCCAGGCCCAGCTCGGAATACTCCAAGTAGGGCTGGCTGATGGTCACTGTCATTGCAGAGCTTCCCACGTGATGAGGCCGATGATGGGGATACCCCATCCACCTCCTTGAGGGTGGGGTTGGAGCACCACCACCCCCACCCGTGAGGCCCAGCGCAGGCTCCAGGTGAGCATGCCCACAGAGGTTTCAGCCCAGCTGCGGACAAAGAGGAAGCAGGGAAGGCCTACTGCCCAGACACTGCCCAGGACACACCCGGCGGCCCAGTCTCAGGCTGCCACAGATCTCAGCACACCCAGTTCTGACCAGAACACCGAGAGCCCCTGCCTGTGAGGCGGCAGAAGGACCTGGAGCCAAGCATGGCAAAGCACAGAGGTGAGGACGCTAGGGCTAGTGCATGGGAGTGTGTGGGAAGAGGGTGCTGAGCTACACAGGGGCGAGTCCCTGAAAGCTTCTGCTGAGCCTGGAGTAAAGGCTGGCCTCACACCACCCATCTTGCACACTTCAGTTAGAAAAGACATCCTACGCTGGGTATTCTTTGGGAATTTCTTGGAAGCTTTCCATCCCAGGATACACGCATGAAAAGGCTGGCCTGTGGGTAAACTTTTCTTCTCTCCCAGATCTAGCACTGGTCTCCAACTGCAACCAGGCTTCACTTCCCAGATCTGTCCCTACAGAGGTGGTTCCTCCAGGTGCAGGACCCAGGGATCCACTGAGGGCAGATGGAGAACTGAGACTTGCCCTCGCAGAGACACCAGGCCAGCTGGGTATTGGCCAGCACACCGGGCAGATCGCATATCTGTGCCTGCAGGACCCCCAGCCCCAGGCACAGATGACCCACCCCCTCAGCGAGAACCTCCACCTCCACGTGCACCTGTACTTGCTCGGGCTCTGGCAAGAGAACCCGAGGCAGAGGAGGAGTCACCGCCTCGGCAGGGAGAGCCTGCCCTGGCTCCCGCGCAACACCCAGACGCCCACGATGACTCACCCACCCCTGCAGGGAGAACGAGCCCCCGCTCTGGACAGACACCCAGAGCCCTTGCCGGAAACACCACGTCCAGGGGAGCGGTCGGCTCTGCAGCCTACATCCCTGTCTGCTCACCGTGGACGCCGGCAACTCGGTCTGCCCCCAGGGAACATGGAGTTCCTTTCCCCTGAACTGCTTTGCATTTGGTTTGTTTCCACCTTTCTGGTGATGTTTTATTTTTTGTATGGTTTCCTGTATTTTTGTTGGTTAAGTTGGGATTAGTAAACTTCTTCATCATTGTTGCAATTTGGGAACACTGTTGTGTAACTCTGGTGATACTGTGTTACCATCACCACTTTGTAGTTTCAGACCCGTTCGATCTTTATGCCCCAACCCCCAGGAAAGCCTGGATTCAAGGCAAGCACGCCCTGTTCATCCCTTCCCCCGATCCTGAACACAATTTCATCTTTTCTTTGTGCATTCAATCCTATATTCTTGGTGTCCCCAATCAATGACTCTCAGTGAAATGACTGAAGGAGTGTTTTTCAGACTCTCCACGTACTGTAAGACTCCATTGGAGAGTTCTCATTTTTATGTCATTTGAACTAGCCTTTGATATCTGAAAGGACGGTGTACGTCCTTTCAAGATACCATGTGCCAAACGAAGCCCTTTTGGAAACTGCCATCATTATCTCCAGGCAGGCACTGCTGTTTGAAGGGTGACATCTCAGCCAGAAGGCAGAGGCTGAGCTCGTCTTGTTGCACCAGCTCCCAAAAGAAGCCAAGAAAGGGAGCTGGAACAACAAACCACCCCAACGCCCAGGAAAGCATTCTTCATGACAGAAGGCTAGAAAATGACCCAGCATCCATGTGGCCCAGAACCCCTCTAGAAAATCACTGTTCCATAAAAAAGAGAAACACATGGGGAGTTCCAAGGAGAGGCAATGCCCATGGCCAGTGTACTTGAGAGACGGCCTGACCGCTCCGGGGAAGACACGCACCGACGGAACCCCTTAGGAAACAGCAGTGATAGTCCTCACCGTCGTAAGGGTTTCCTCTGGGGACAACCTGCCCGGGGCACCACACGAGGGAGCAGACCGGCTTCCCTCCCTCTGCCTCCACACCATTCACTCATGAAGGCAGCTCAGGTGTTCTCATGCCCTGCCTGCCTGCCTGCCTGGCTCATCTGTGAGCTGTGACCACCTCCAGGGCAGGACTCCACCTTCTCCTCTCTGTGTACCGTGAATCTGCACACAGTGGGCTTTCAGCACCATAGGAGACTTGAGCCATTCCCACTCGAGCCAGAACCCTCCCCAGGAAGGAAAACAGCTGTGGAGTCATTTTGGCCCCAGCATTGGTTCGAAAGCCTGGCGGCTCCTACAGCCTCTACGGTGTGAAGAGGGAGGTCCCTTCTGACAAAGCTTTCCGGGTCTCAGATCTAAGCTGTTGTTTCACTGTCAGCTGTGTCTCTTCCGTTGCAGCCAGGTGGGCCACGCTGCTCCAAAGGAGCTCACAAGCTGAGTTTCAAGGGAGGTATTGAGAGGACAGGGATGGCTGCAAACTGAGTGAGGGTCCCCACAATCCTCAGCAAAGGTCTGTGGTGTGCAAGTGGGGAGTAGAGGGCCCCCAAGTTCCAAAGGAAGGGAGGTACTCGGGAGCTAAAGCCCTTGGCTGCTGTGGTAGTAGCTGCAGATGGCAGCTCGTCCACAGTGCACTTCGAATGAGGTCATATGAGCGGGACTCTGGCAATGGCTCCGAAATCGGGAGAAAGGGGTCAGGGTATGTGGGAATCCGGCGGGGGTGGGGGGTGGATGAAGGAAGGTGTCCCTCCTCTCTCCAGTGCAATTTGGTTTGGTGAGTCTCAAAGCTACCAGATGGCACTTCCCAAGTCAGGCCCCCGCAGGAATCAGGGTGGGCTGCGTGCCTCGGCCCCTGCCACAGGGACAAGCCACACCAGTGGCCTCCCTGAGCTCCAATGGCCGGATCTGGGGGTTCTGTCTGGGTGCACACCTCCTTGCTGTGGCCAAGTTCCCCCCTTCTCTGAGCACCAGCTTCATCCTCTCGAATGAGGACATCGATTGCTACCTTGGCACGTTACTCTCTTCATCCTGTGAAGACTCATTAGGCTTATCCTACAATTACTAGCTGGCCCGAAGAGATATCTCCTGAATCCAGATTAAGCTGGAGTCTCCCAGGCTCATCTGGCATGTCTTCCCTGAAGACTGCCAAAACCCACACCCTTGCATTTCCAGGGACTCCCCTCAGCCAGCTGGGCAGAAAACCCGGCATGCTTCAAACAAGCTGACAGACAAGCGGGAGAGGACTCACGGGCAGACGGCTTCCCTCAGGTCTCGGGTGGAGCTCTGGGACCACAGCAGCAACGGGCCATCCCAGGCCCTGGGCTCAGCAGCGCCCTCATTCTCAGGCCGGCGGCTCTGCCCTGAGGGGAGCAGGAAGGTCACCAACTGCCGCAGGCGGGCCTCACGCCCCTCCCACTGCTGGAGCCTGACCTCCCCCGGCCCCACCCCTTCCCCTACCCCAGCAGGACGACAGCTCGTCTTCCCCTGGCTTCCAACGGGAGGCCCGGCCCTGGGCCCCGATTGGGCACTGCCCCAGCCCGGAGCCAATCACAGTGGCCAGGGAGGTGGAACGCACCGATTGGCCAGGGCCAGGTCATGTGACCATACTCCCCAGGAAACTCAAATATTACCAAGGTTCCCTAAGAAACCAATGAACAGAATTATCCAGTAAAGGCAAACCGTGCTTTTTAATGAGGCCAATGTCACAGAAAAAAAAAAATGCTTCACAATGAACTGCTCAAGGAAGCTACTAAATAAACTTTCAGAAAAGTTTAGTAGTTTTTTTTTTTTTTTAATAGGGTGACGGAGAGCTATACCTTTCCCGTCTATGTGAATTTAGGTTTAAACTAGATTTCCCTTGGCTATTATATAAGACAAAAAAACCCACATCCCCCCCTTTCACTACCCCCCACCCCCAAAAAGTGTTTTAATCTATAGAATTTTTGTGTCCTCAGTTGTGTCTGATTCGCGGCAACTCACGAACTCTACACAGCCAGGCTCTTCCGTCCATGGAATTCAGGGCAATTTTTTCTGTCCCAGTAAATGCCCACCCTGGGTGATCCAAAGGCAAGGGCTCAGAGGCTCCTGAGAGACTAACTCCTTTCAGCTGAGCACAGAGCTGGCTCCTCACTGGGATGCCTGTGGCCTGGGGCTCCCTGAGGGGAGAGCAGCACTCGCCCCACCGTGTGGTCACTGCTGGAAGTGCAGGCTGCTCCTCACTCCCCCTTGACAGTGTCCCTGAGGGCAGAACAGTGTGAATCGAATCAAGGTGGAAATGCAAACTCCAATGCAACCAAACTCCCCACAAGGTCTCTAAAACCACTCAGGAACAGGGAATTGGAAACTGCAGGGGATGACAGGAATGGAGATGGAGACTTGACACCTTACACCGAGTTCACTTCCAGTTATCCCTAGACAAACTTTCCATGAAAACTTGTCACAAATCTCGAAGAACAATGAGCAGAAACCGGACACGTGCTTTGAGTCTTCACACACAAAACTAAAAGCCAGTCCACAAAAAAAAAAAAACCCAGAGAATACAGTGGACTTTGCAAAATCAAAGATATCTACTGTGGGAAAGACCTCATGACAAAAGCAAAAGACAGGTCATACATCGCGAGACGAATGAGTGGAAACACAAAGCTTATCAAGGATGTGTCTCCAAACAGACAAAGAACACCAACGCAACAAGCCTGTGAAAACTAGGGAAAGGTCTGAAGGGACACCAGACTGAGGAAGACACACACAGAGGATCCCGGATGATGTCCAGCACTGAGGGCCTGAAGAAACAACAGTCTAGTTGCACCCCCTCAGGCCTGTGTGACCGTGGATGAGGCCTCTGTTTCCCGGTGGCTCTGAGAGATGGACAGGGAGGAAGGGGAAGAGAAGTCACTTGCATTTCTAATACTCACAGCAAAGTCTTCCAACGAGAAGGGAATTATCACCCCCACTGACAATGCCATTCACTGAAGTGATACCCACCAGTCCATCTAACCCAGAAGGGAAGGATGGACCTGTTCTCACAAAACGGCGAGAGATGGAAGAAGGAAGATCAAGCCCACACCAATCACTGGAAAGAGAAGCTGTGCTCAGGGCTTGAAAGAATTCCTATTGGGAAAATGATGTCACAGCCCCACAAGGCAATCCACAGCTTCGATGCTATTCCTCCCAACATGCCAATGCATTTTCGCACCGAACAAAGAATTGCAAAAGGGGTACGGAGACAGAAAAGAGCCTAAACTGTCAATACAATCCGACGAAAAAGCCCCGATACGGACATCCAAGGTTGTGTGAAAGGAAATTAGACGACCAAACTAGGATCCTCAGGAGAGTATCGGAGAAGGCAATGGCGACCCACTCCAGTACTCTTGCCTGGAAAACGTCCTGGACGGAGGAGCCTGGTAGGCTGCAGGCCATGGGGTCACGCAGAGTCAGACACGACTGAAGTGACTTAGCCGCAGCAGCAGCAGCAGGACAGTATGCTATTGGGAATACAACAACACACACAGATCCAGATCGATGGAATAAAGTGGAGGGTCCAGAAACAAACCCCAGCATCCATGGTCAACTCATCTCTGACACAGAAGGGGAGAATATCCAAATGGGAACAAGAAAGCCTCTTCAATCAATGTCCATGGGAAAACCAGACAGCTACATCTGAAGAACGCTATTGGTTTTGATCTCATACCACCTCAATATAGGGGGAAAACCTCACCCTAAAGACTGATGTCATGAGATAGCTAGAAAGAAGCGTAGGTCAAAGGCTCCTTAACATCAGAGTCTCCTTGCCATTTGCTGGGCGGAGGTCGAAATGGGTCTCTTCAAGTAAGGCAAAGAGGTACACGAAGTACACCCATGGGTTTCCATCCAATGGAACCTCTTCACAACAGAGAAGCTAAGCATTCACAAATGCAAAAGATAGGAAACAGAACATGAGAGACTCCTTGCAAGTGGTGTATCTGAGAAGGGGTTCATATGGAAAGAGACGAAGAATGCACAGCACTCAGATTCCAAGAAACAACACCACCACCACCCTTGACCCTTCCCCCATGACCAACTCCGACCTAAAGCCTTTCTCTCCCTCT
The DNA here is from genome assembly GCF_054371585.1 of Giraffa tippelskirchi. Taxonomy (NCBI): domain Eukaryota; kingdom Metazoa; phylum Chordata; class Mammalia; order Artiodactyla; family Giraffidae; genus Giraffa; species Giraffa tippelskirchi. The sequence continues at coordinate 10,699,446 of NC_137288.1, read as the reverse complement.
AACCTATCCCTAAAACATAACCCTCATCTAATCATATACATGTGCATCCCTAGCATCCATCCATCCACACACGAGAGAGAAAGAGGAAGACACAGACGGAACTGAGAAAGGAAAAGAGAGGGACACAGCCAGAGAGAGACACGGAACCAAAGAGAGGAAAGGAGTCGACGGTCCAGACTTTTCCTCAATCTGCCTCGAAGGTAGAAGCAATGACAGCGCCCTTCCACCCCAGAAGGGGGAAAAGGACGGAAGGTTTGGAGAGGAAAAGACAAGAACGCAGGGAGCCACTAGAAGCTCAGCCACCCGCAGAAGCCGAGCTGGGACACTTGAACAGAATCTCAATGGAAACAGAGGAGCAGAAAGTTGGCTACTCTTTTCTATAAGAGAGGGAGACCTTCGAGTCTTCCTTTCGGTCCTCCAACTTGGATGCGGGGTCTCAAAACAGTCAGGAGGGGGAGTGCCTTTTCCTGGGTACCACGGCACATCCAGGCCTCGTTCTGCCCCATTCTGTGCTGTGTCAGCCCTGGATGGAATCTTTCTTTCTGAAGTCTCAGCGCACAAGCTCCACGTGATATCGGCCCCAGGTGGAAAGGCATGGAGCTGCTCGTAGGCCGACAGACCTAGGAAGCAGATGGGAGAATGACCACCACTCTGCAGATGGAGAGACTGGGGCAACCCTGAGGGGCATATGCTTGTCCAGGGCCACACCACTTATGAGAAGAAGGAGCCTGGTCTGAGAGCAGTGGGGTCCTCGGAGCTCAGGCCCTGGCTGAACCCAGGCCTCCCCAGGGCTGTGGGCTGGGCTGTGTGGGTGTCACTGTGCCTGCACATGGCCTAAGGGGGGTGGTCGAGCAGTCAGAAACCCAGAGATTCCCTTGGGAAGTTTTGGGGAAGGGACCTCAGCACGAACCCCAGGAGATGATGTCACCTGCCGGCAACAGAACCCAACAGAACCCGCAGCCCGGGTATCCAGGCCTCCAGAGCGGAGAGGAGCCCCCAGCCAGTTCACTGGCTGCCAGGATGTTCTGCTGTTTGCCCCTGCCCAGAGGCCGGGGCCTCAGGAGTGCTCACAGGCAGTGTGCGCGGGCACCCTGTCGACGTTGGCTCAGGACACCCCCGAGAGGCCTCTGGCCCTTTGCCCGGAGAAACAGAAAGGTAACATGGGGAGCCCCAGGACGGACCAGGCCGCCTCTCCCATGCCACCCGGAAACACCGGGTCCTTTGCCTGTGTGTGTGGATGCGGGTTTCTTGGGGTGTGTCTCCCTCAAGGAAGCCCAGGCGGATGTGGGGTCAGAAGCCTGCGGACAAGTTGTGTCCACACCCCAGGGGAGAGCAGGCTGGGCGGGATGGGGAGAGTGCGGGCAGCGGCGGCCGCCCAGGCGGACCTCACACCCTCAGGTGGGACTCTTTCCTCCCGGGTGGGGATCTGAGCAGACACACGTCTCTGACCCTTCTGGGAAGAGAAGTTCGAGCAGGCAGAAGCAGCGGCTCCACTGCCCAGGCCCAGCTCGGAAAACTCCTAGCATGGCTGGCTGACGGTCACTGTCGTTGCAGAGCTTCCCACGTGATGAGGCCGAGGACGGGGACACCCCATCCACCTCCCGGAGGGAGGGGTCGGAGCACCACCCCCCCGCCCGTGAGGCCCAGTGCAGGCTCCAGGTGAGCGTGCCCACGGAGGCATCAGCCCCACCGGGGGAGAAGCGGAGGCGGGGAAGGCCTGCTGCCGAGACACCGCCCAGGATACACCCGGCGGCCCAGTCTGAGGCTGCCACGGAGCTCAGCACACCCGGCTCCGACCCAGAGTCCCGAGAACCCCGGCCTCTGAGGCAGCAGGAGGACCTGGAGCCCAGCACGCCAGAGCACAGAGGTGAGGACGCTGGGGCTGGTGCACGGGAGTGTGTGGGGAGGGGGTGCTGAGCTACACAGGGACGAGTCCCCGAAAGCTGCTGCTGGGCCTGCAGCAAGCGCTGGCCTCACACCCCCCGCCCCCCATCTTGCACACTTCAGTCCCAAAAGACATCCGACACTGGGTATTCTTTGGGAATCTCTTGGAAGCTTTCTGTCCCGGGAGACGCACATGCCAAGGCTGGCCTGTGGGCAAACTTTGCTTCTCCCCCAGCTCTAGCACTGGCCTCCAACTGGAACCAGGCTCCGCTTCCCAGACCTGTCCCTACAGAGGTGCTGGCTCCAGGTGCAGGACCCAGGGATCCACCGAGGGCAGATGGAGAACCGAGACTTGCCCTCGCAGAGACACCAGGCCAGCTGGGTACTGGCCAGCACACCGGGCAGATCGGATCTCCATGCCTGCAGGACCCCCAGCCCCAGGCACTGATGTCCCACCCCCTCAGCCAGAACCTCCACCTCCACGTGCACCTCTACCTGCTCGGGCTCTGGCAGGAGAACCCGAGGCAGAGGAGGAGTCACCGCCTCGGCAGGGAGAGCCTGCCCTGGCTCCCGCGCAACACCCAGACGCCCACGATGACTCACCCACCCCTGCAGGGAGAACGAGCCCCCGCTCTGGACAGACACCCAGAGCCCTTGCCGGAAACACCACGTCCAGGGGAGCGGTCGGCTCTGCAGCCTCCATCCCCGTCTGCTCACCGTGGACGCTGGCAACTCGGTCTGCCCCCAGGGGACATGGAGTTCCTTTCCCCTGAACTGCTTTGCATTTGGTTTGTTTCCACCTTTCTGGTGATGTTTTATTTTTTGTATGGTTTCCTGTACTTTTGTTGGTTAAGTTGGGATTAGTAAACTTTTTCATCATTGTTGCAATTTGGGAACACTGTTGTGTAACTCTGGTGATACTGTGTTACCATCACCACTTTGTAGTTTCAGACCCGTTTGATCTTTATGCCCCACCCCCCCAACAAAGCCTGGATTCAAGGCAAGCACGCCCTGTTCATCCCTTCCCCCGATCCTGAACACAATTTCATCCTTTCTTTGTGCATTCCTTCCTATATTCTTGGTGTCCCCAATCAATGACTCTCAGTGAAATGACTGACGGAGTGTTTTTTGGACTCTCCAACTAATGTAAGACTCCATTGGAGAGTTCTCATTTGTATGTCATTTGAACTAGCCTTTGATATCTGAAAGGACGGTGTACGTCCTTTCAAGATACCATGTGCCAAACGAAGCCCTTTTGGCAACTGCCATCATTATCTCCAGGCAGGCATTGCTGTGTCAAGGGTGACATCTCAGCCAGAAGGCAGAGGCTGAGCTCGTCTTGTTGCACCAGCTCCCAAAAGAAGCCAAGAAAGGGAGCTGGAACAACAAACCACCCCAACACCCAGGAAAGCGTTCTTCATGACAGAAGGCTAGAAAATGACCCAACATCCTTGTGGCCCAGAACCCCTCTAGAAAATCACTGTTCCATAAAAAAGAGAAACACATGGGAAGTTCCAAGGAGAGGCAATGCCCATGGCCCGTGTACTTGAGAGACGGCCTGACCGCTCCGGGGAAGACACGCACCGACGGAACCCCTTGGGAAACAGCAGTGATAGTCCTCACCGTCGTAAGGGTTTCCTCTGGGGACAACCTGCCCGGGGCACCACACGAGGGAGCAGACCGGCTTCTCTTCCTCTGCCCCCACACCATTCACTCATGAAGGCAGCTCAGGTGTTCTCATGCCCTGCCTGCCTGCCTGCCTGGCTCATCCGTGAGCTGTGACCACCTACAGGGCAGGACTCCACCTTCTCCTCTCTGTGTACCGTGAATCTGCACAGAGTGGGCTTGCAGAACCTTAGGAGACTTGAGCCATTCCCACTCGAGCCAGAACCCTCCCCAGGAAGGAAAACAGCTGTGGAGTCATTTTGGCCCCAGCACTGGTTCGAAAGCCTGGCGCCTCCTACAGCCTCTACGGTGTGAAGAGGGAGGTCCCTTCTGACAGAGCTTTCCGGGTCTCAGATCTAAGCTGTTGTTTCACTGTCAGCTGTGTCTCTTCCGTTGCAGCCAGGTGGGCCACGCTGCTCCAAAGGAGCTCACAAGCTGAGTTTCAAGGGAGGTATAGAGAGGACAGGGATGGCTACAACGTACTGCAAACTGAGTGAGGGTCCCCACAATCCTCAGCAAAGGTCTGTGGTGTGCAAGTGGGGAGTAGAGGGCCCCCAAGTTCCAAAGGAAGGGAGGTAGTCGGGAGCTAAAGCCCTTGGCCGCTGTGGTAGTAGCTGCAGATGGCAGCTCGTCCACAGTGCACTTCGAATGAGGTCATATGAGCGGGACTCTGGAAATGGCTCCGAAATCGGGAGAAAGGGGTCAGGGTATGTGGGAATCCGGCGGGGGTGGGGGGTGGATGAAGGAAGGTGTCCCTCCTCTCTCCAGTGCAATTTGGTTTGGTGAGTCTCAAAGCTACCAGATGGCACTTCCCAAGTCAGGCCCCCGCAGGAATCAGGGTGGGCTGCGTGCCTCGGCCCCTGCCACAGGGACAAGCCACACCAGTGGCCTCCCTGAGCTCCAATGGCCGGATCTGGGGGTTCTGTCTGGGTGCACACCTCCTTGCTGTGGCCAAGTTCCCCCCTTCTCTGAGCACCAGCTTCATCCTCTCGAATGAGGACATCGATTGCTACCTTGGCACGTTACTCTCTTCATCCTGTGAAGACTCATTAGGCTTATCCTACAATTACTAGCTGGCCCGAAGAGATATCTCCTGAATCCAGATTAAGCTGGAGTCTCCCAGGCTCATCTGGCATGTCTTCCCTGAAGTCTGCCAAAACCCACACCCTTGCATTTCCAGGGACTCCCCTTAGCCAGCTGGGCAGAAAACCCAGCATGGTTCAAACAAGCTGACAGACAAGCGGGAGAGGACTCACGGGCAGACGGCTTCCCTCAGGTCTCGGGTGGAGCTCTGGGACCACAGCAGCAACGGGCCATCCCAGGCCCTGGGCTCAGCAGCGCCCTCATTCTCAGGCCGGCGGCTCTGCCCTGAGGGGAGCAGGAAGGTCACCAACTGCCGCAGGCGGGCCTCACGCCCCTCCCACTGCTGGAGCCTGACCTCCCCCGGCCCCACCCCTTCCCCTACCCCAGCAGGACGACAGCTCGTCTTCCCCTGGCTTCCAACGGGAGGCCCGGCCCTGGGCCCCGATTGGGCACTGCCCCAGCCCGGAGCCAATCACAGTGGCCAGGGAGGTGGAACGCACCGATTGGCCAGGGCCAGGTCATGTGACCATACTCCCCAGGAAACTCAAATATTACCAAGGTTCCCTAAGAAACCAATGAACAGAATTATCCAGTAAAGGCAAACCGTGCTTTTTAATGAGGCCAATGTCACAGAAAAAAAAAAATGCTTCACAATGAACTGCTCAAGGAAGCTACTAAATAAACTTTCAGAAAAGTTTAGTAGTTTTTTTTTTTTTTTTTTAATAGGGTGACGGAGAGCTATACCTTTCCCGTCTATGTGAATTTAGGTTTAAACTAGATTTCCCTTGGCTATTATATAAGACAAAAAAGCCCACATCCCCCCCTTTCACTCCCCCCCACCCCCAAAAAGTGTTTTAATCTATAGAATTTTTGTGTCCTCAGTTGTGTCTGATTCGCGGCAACTCACGAACTCTACACAGCCAGGCTCTTCCGTCCATGGAATTCAGGGCAATTTTTTCTGTCCCAGTAAATGCCCACCCTGGGTGATCCAAAGGCAAGGGCTCAGAGGCTCCTGAGAGACTAACTCCTTTCAGCTGAGCACAGAGCTGGCTCCTCACTGGGATGCCTGTGGCCTGGGGCTCCCTGAGGGGAGAGCAGCACTCGCCCCACCGTGTGGTCACTGCTGGAAGTGCAGGCTGCTCCTCACTCCCCCTTGACAGTGTCCCTGAGGGCAGAACAGTGTGAATCGAATCAAGGTGGAAATGCAAACTCCAATGCAACCAAACTCCCCACAAGGTCTCTAAAACCACTCAGGAACAGGGAATTGGAAACTGCAGGGGATGACAGGAATGGAGATGGAGACTTGACACCTTACACCGAGTTCACTTCCAGTTATCCCTAGACAAACTTTCCATGAAAACTTGTCACAAATCTCGAAGAACAATGAGCAGAAACCGGACACGTGCTTTGAGTCTTCACACACAAAACTAAAAGCCAGACCACAAAAAAAAAACCCAGAGAATACAGTGGACTTTGCAAAATCAAAGATATCTACTGTGGGAAAGACCTCATGACAAAAGCAAAAGACAGGTCATACATCGCGAGACGAATGAGTGGAAACACAAAGCTTATCAAGGATGTGTCTCCAAACAGACAAAGAACACCAACGCAACAAGCCTGTGAAAACTAGGGAAAGGTCTGAAGGGACACCAGACTGAGGAAGACACACACAGAGGATCCCGGATGATGTCCAGCACTGAGGGCCTGAAGAAACAACGGTCTAGTTGCACCCCCTCAGGCCTGTGTGACCGTGGATGAGGCCTCTGTTTCCCGGTGGCTCTGAGAGATGGACAGGGAGGAAGGGGAAGAGAAGTCACTTGCATTTCTAATACTCACAGCAAAGTCTTCCAACGAGAAGGGAATTATCACCCCCACTGACAATGCCATTCACTGAAGTGATACCCACCAGTCCATCTAACCCAGAAGGGAAGGATGGACCTGTTCTCACAAAACGGCGAGAGATGGAAGAAGGAAGATCAAGCCCACACCAATCACTGGAAAGAGAAGCTGTGCTCAGGGCTTGAAAGAATTCCTATTGGGAAAATGATGTCACAGCCCCACAAGGCAATCCACAGCTTCGATGCTATTCCTCCCAAAATGCCAATGCATTTTCGCACCGAACAAAGAATTGCAAAAGGGGTACGGAGACAGAAAAGAGCCTAAACTGTCAATACAATCCGACGAAAAAGCCCCAATACGGACATCCAAGGTTGTGTGAAAGGAAATTAGACGACCAAACTAGGATCCTCAGGAGAGTATCGGAGAAGGCAATGGCGACCCACTCCAGTACTCTTGCCTGGAAAACGTCCTGGACGGAGGAGCCTGGTAGGCTGCAGGCCATGGGGTCACGCAGAGTCAGACACGACTGAAGTGACTTAGCCGCAGCAGCAGCAGCAGGACAGTATGCTATTGGGAATACAACAACACACACAGATCCAGATCGATGGAATAAAGTGGAGGGTCCAGAAACAAACCCCAGCATCCATGGTCAACTCATCTCTGACACAGAAGGGGAGAATATCCAAATGGGAACAAGAAAGCCTCTTCAATCAATGTCCATGGGAAAACCAGACAGCTACATCTGAAGAACGCTATTGGTTTTGATCTCATACCACCTCAATATAGGGGGAAAACCTCACCCTAAAGACTGATGTCATGAGATAGCTAGAAAGAAGCGTAGGTCAAAGGCTCCTTAACATCAGAGTCTCCTTGCCATTTGCTGGGCGGAGGTCGAAATGGGTCTCTTCAAGTAAGGCAAAGAGGTACACGAAGTACACCCATGGGTTTCCATCCAATGGAACCTCTTCACAACAGAGAAGCTAAGCATTCACAAATGCAAAAGATAGGAAACAGAACATGAGAGACTCCTTGCAAGTGGTGTATCTGAGAAGGGGTTCATATGGAAAGAGACGAAGAATGCACAGCACTCAGATTCCAAGAAACAACACCACCACCACCCTTGACCCTTCCCCCATGACCAACTCCGACCTAAAGCCTTTCTCTCCCTCTAACCTATCCCTAAAACATAACCCTCATCTAATCATATACATGTGCATCCCTAGCATCCATCCATCCACACACGAGAGAGAAAGAGGAAGACACAGACGGAACTGAGAAAGGAAAAGAGAGGGACACAGCCAGAGAGAGACACGGAACCAAAGAGAGGAAAGGAGTCGACGGTCCAGACTTTTCCTCAATCTGCCTCGAAGGTAGAAGCAATGACAGCGCCCTTCCACCCCAGAAGGGGGAAAAGGACGGAAGGTTTGGAGAGGAAAAGACAAGAACGCAGGGAGCCACTAGAAGCTCAGCCACCCGCAGAAGCCGAGCTGGGACACTTGAACAGAATCTCAATGGAAACAGAGGAGCAGAAAGTTGGCTACTCTTTTCTATAAGAGAGGGAGACCTTCGAGTCTTCCTTTCGGTCCTCCAACTTGGATGCGGGGTCTCAAAACAGTCAGGAGGGGGAGTGCCTTTTCCTGGGTACCACGGCGCATCCAGGCCTCGTTCTGCCCCATTCTGTGCTGTGTCAGCCCTGGATGGAATCTTTCTTTCTGAAGTCTCAGCGCACAAGCTCCACGTGATATCGGCCCCAGGTGGAAAGGCATGGAGCTGCTCGTAGGCCGACAGACCTAGGAAGCAGATGGGAGAATGACCACCACTCTGCAGATGGAGAGACTGGGGCAACCCTGAGGGGCATATGCTTGTCCAGGGCCACACCACTTATGAGAAGAAGGAGCCTGGTCTGAGAGCAGTGGGGTCCTCGGAGCTCAGGCCCTGGCTGAACCCAGGCCTCCCCAGGGCTGTGGGCTGGGCTGTGTGGGTGTCACTGTGCCTGCACATGGCCTAAGGGGGGTGGTCGAGCAGTCAGAAACCCAGAGATTCCCTTGGGAAGTTTTGGGGAAGGGACCTCAGCACGAACCCCAGGAGATGATGTCACCTGCCGGCAACAGAACCCAACAGAACCCGCAGCCCGGGTATCCAGGCCTCCAGAGCGGAGAGGAGCCCCCAGCCAGTTCACTGGCTGCCAGGATGTTCTGCTGTTTGCCCCTGCCCAGAGGCCGGGGCCTCAGGAGTGCTCACAGGCAGTGTGCGCGGGCACCCTGTCGACGTTGGCTCAGGACACCCCCGAGAGGCCTCTGGCCCTTTGCCCGGAGAAACAGAAAGGTAACATGGGGAGCCCCAGGACGGACCAGGCCGCCTCTCCCATGCCACCCGGAAACACCGGGTCCTTTGCCTGTGTGTGTGGATGCGGGTTTCTTGGGGTGTGTCTCCCTCAAGGAAGCCCAGGCGGATGTGGGGTCAGAAGCCTGCGGACAAGTTGTGTCCACACCCCAGGGGAGAGCAGGCTGGGCGGGATGGGGAGAGTGTGGGCAGCGGCGGCCGCCCAGGCGGACCTCACACCCTCAGGTGGGACTCTTTCCTCCCGGGTGGGGATCTGAGCAGACACACGTCTCTGACCCTTCTGGGAAGAGAAGTTCGAGCAGGCAGAAGCAGCGGCTCCACTGCCCAGGCCCAGCTCGGAAAACTCCTAGCATGGCTGGCTGACGGTCACTGTCGTTGCAGAGCTTCCCACGTGATGAGGCCGAGGACGGGGACACCCCATCCACCTCCCGGAGGGAGGGGTCGGAGCACCACCCCCCCGCCCGTGAGGCCCAGTGCAGGCTCCAGGTGAGCGTGCCCACGGAGGCATCAGCCCCACCGGGGGAGAAGCGGAGGCGGGGAAGGCCTGCTGCCGAGACACCGCCCAGGATACACCCGGCGGCCCAGTCTGAGGCTGCCACGGAGCTCAGCACACCCGGCTCCGACCCAGAGTCCCGAGAACCCCGGCCTCTGAGGCAGCAGGAGGACCTGGAGCCCAGCACGCCAGAGCACAGAGGTGAGGACGCTGGGGCTGGTGCACGGGAGTGTGTGGGGAGGGGGTGCTGAGCTACACAGGGACGAGTCCCCGAAAGCTGCTGCTGGGCCTGCAGCAAGCGCTGGCCTCACACCCCCCGCCCCCCATCTTGCACACTTCAGTCCCAAAAGACATCCGACGCTGGGTATTCTTTGGGAATCTCTTGGAAGCTTTCTGTCCCGGGAGACGCACATGCCAAGGCTGGCCTGTGGGCAAACTTTGCTTCTCCCCCAGCTCTAGCACTGGCCTCCAACTGGAACCAGGCTCCGCTTCCCAGACCTGTCCCTACAGAGGTGCTGGCTCCAGGTGCAGGACCCAGGGATCCACCGAGGGCAGATGGAGAACCGAGACTTGCCCTCGCAGAGACACCAGGCCAGCTGGGTACTGGCCAGCACACCGGGCAGATCGGATCTCCATGCCTGCAGGACCCCCAGCCCCAGGCACTGATGTCCCACCCCCTCAGCCAGAACCTCCACCTCCACGTGCACCTCTACCTGCTCGGGCTCTGGCAGGAGAACCCGAGGCAGAGGAGGAGTCACCGCCTCGGCAGGGAGAGCCTGCCCTGGCTCCCGCGCAACACCCAGACGCCCACGATGACTCACCCACCCCTGCAGGGAGAACGAGCCCCCGCTCTGGACAGACACCCAGAGCCCTTGCCGGAAACACCACGTCCAGGGGAGCGGTCGGCTCTGCAGCCTCCATCCCCGTCTGCTCACCGTGGACGCTGGCAACTCGGTCTGCCCCCAGGGGACATGGAGTTCCTTTCCCCTGAACTGCTTTGCATTTGGTTTGTTTCCACCTTTCTGGTGATGTTTTATTTTTTGTATGGTTTCCTGTACTTTTGTTGGTTAAGTTGGGATTAGTAAACTTTTTCATCATTGTTGCAATTTGGGAACACTGTTGTGTAACTCTGGTGATACTGTGTTACCATCACCACTTTGTAGTTTCAGACCCGTTTGATCTTTATGCCCCACCCCCCCAACAAAGCCTGGATTCAAGGCAAGCACGCCCTGTTCATCCCTTCCCCCGATCCTGAACACAATTTCATCCTTTCTTTGTGCATTCCTTCCTATATTCTTTGTGTCCCCAATCAATGACTCTCAGTGAAATGACTGACGGAGTGTTTTTTGGACTCTCCAACTACTGTAAGACTCCATTGGAGAGTTCTCATTTTTATGTCATTTGAACTAGCCTTTGATATCTGAAAGGACGGTGTACGTCCTTTCAAGATACCATGTGCCAAACGAAGCCCTTTTGGCAACTGCCATCATTATCTCCAGGCAGGCATTGCTGTGTCAAGGGTGACATCTCAGCCAGAAGGCAGAGGCTGAGCTCGTCTTGTTGCACCAGCTCCCAAAAGAAGCCAAGAAAGGGAGCTGGAACAACAAACCACCCGAACACCCAGGAAAGCGTTCTTCATGACAGAAGGCTAGAAAATGACCCAACATCCTTGTGGCCCAGAACCCCTCTAGAAAATCACTGTTCCATAAAAAAGAGAAACACATGGGAAGTTCCAAGGAGAGGCAATGCCCATGGCCCGTGTACTTGAGAGACGGCCTGACCGCTCCGGGGAAGACACGCACCGACGGAACCCCTTGGGAAACAGCAGTGATAGTCCTCACCGTCGTAAGGGTTTCCTCTGGGGACAACCTGCCCGGGGCACCACACGAGGGAGCAGACCGGCTTCTCTTCCTCTGCCCCCACACCATTCACTCATGAAGGCAGCTCAGGTGTTCTCATGCCCTGCCTGCCTGCCTGCCTGGCTCATCCGTGAGCTGTGACCACCTACAGGGCAGGACTCCACCTTCTCCTCTCTGTGTACCGTGAATCTGCACACAGTGGGCTTGCAGCACCTTGGGAGACTTGAGCCATTCCCACTCGAGCCAGAACCCTCCCCAGGAAGGAAAACAGTTGTGGAGTCATTTTGGCCCCAGCATTGGTTCGAAAGCCTGGCGGCTCCTACAGCCTCTACGGTGTGAAGAGGGAGGTCCCTTCTGACAGAGCTTTCCGGGTCTCAGATCTAAGCTGTTGTTTCACTGTCAGCTGTGTCTCTTCCGTTGCAGCCAGGTGGGCCACGCTGCTCCAAAGGAGCTCACAAGCTGAGTTTCAAGGGAGGTATAGAGAGGACAGGGATGGCTACAACGTACTGCAAACTGAGTGAGGGTCCCCACAATCCTCAGCAAAGGTCTGTGGTGTGCAAGTGGGGAGTAGAGGGCCCCCAAGTTCCAAAGGAAGGGAGGTAGTCGGGAGCTAAAGCCCTTGGCCGCTGTGGTAGTAGCTGCAGATGGCAGCTCGTCCACAGTGCACTTCGAATGAGGTCATATGAGCGGGACTCTGGAAATGGCTCCGAAATCGGGAGAAAGGGGTCAGGGTATGTGGGAATCCGGCGGGGGTGGGGGGTGGATGAAGGAAGGTGTCCCTCCTCTCTCCAGTGCAATTTGGTTTGGTGAGTCTCAAAGCTACCAGATGGCACTTCCCAAGTCAGGCCCCCGCAGGAATCAGGGTGGGCTGCGTGCCTCGGCCCCTGCCACAGGGACAAGCCACACCAGTGGCCTCCCTGAGCTCCAATGGCCGGATCTGGGGGTTCTGTCTGGGTGCACACCTCCTTGCTGTGGCCAAGTTCCCCCCTTCTCTGAGCACCAGCTTCATCCTCTCGAATGAGGACATCGATTGCTACCTTGGCACGTTACTCTCTTCATCCTGTGAAGACTCATTAGGCTTATCCTACAATTACTAGCTGGCCCGAAGAGATATCTCCTGAATCCAGATTAAGCTGGAGTCTCCCAGGCTCATCTGGCATGTCTTCCCTGAAGTCTGCCGAAACCCACACCCTTGCATTTCCAGGGACTCCCCTTAGCCAGCTGGGCAGAAAACCCAGCATGGTTCAAACAAGCTGACAGACAAGCGGGAGAGGACTCACGGGCAGACGGCTTCCCTCAGGTCTCGGGTGGAGCTCTGGGACCACAGCAGCAACGGGCCATCCCAGGCCCTGGGCTCAGCAGCGCCCTCATTCTCAGGCCGGCGGCTCTGCCCTGAGGGGAGCAGGAAGGTCACCAACTGCCGCAGGCGGGCCTCACGCCCCTCCCACTGCTGGAGCCTGACCTCCCCCGGCCCCACCCCTTCCCCTACCCCAGCAGGACGACAGCTCGTCTTCCCCTGGCTTCCAACGGGAGGCCCGGCCCTGGGCCCCGATTGGGCACTGCCCCAGCCCGGAGCCAATCACAGTGGCCAGGGAGGTGGAACGCACCGATTGGCCAGGGCCAGGTCATGTGACCATACTCCCCAGGAAACTCAAATATTACCAAGGTTCCCTAAGAAACCAATGAACAGAATTATCCAGTAAAGGCAAACCGTGCTTTTTAATGAGGCCAATGTCACAGAAAAAAAAAAAAATGCTTCACAATGAACTGCTCAAGGAAGCTACTAAATAAACTTTCAGAAAAGTTTAGTAGTTTTTTTTTTTTTTTTAATAGGGTGACGGAGAGCTATATCTTTCCCCTCTATGTGAATTTAGGTTTAAACTAGATTTCCCTTGGCTATTATATAAGACAAAAAAACCCACATCCCCCCCTTTCACTCCCCCCCACCCCCAAAAAGTGTTTTAATCTATAGAATTTTTGTGTCCTCAGTTGTGTCTGATTCGCGGCAACTCACGAACTCTACACAGCCAGGCTCTTCCGTCCATGGAATTCAGGGCAATTTTTTCTGTCCCAGTAAATGCCCACCCTGGGTGATCCAAAGGCAAGGGCTCAGAGGCTCCTGAGAGACTAACTCCTTTCAGCTGAGCACAGAGCTGGCTCCTCACTGGGATGCCTGTGGCCTGGGGCTCCCTGAGGGGAGAGCAGCACTCGCCCCACCGTGTGGTCACTGCTGGAAGTGCAGGCTGCTCCTCACTCCCCCTTGACAGTGTCCCTGAGGGCAGAACAGTGTGAATCGAATCAAGGTGGAAATGCAAACTCCAATGCAACCAAACTCCCCACAAGGTCTCTAAAACCACTCAGGAACAGGGAATTGGAAACTGCAGGGGATGACAGGAATGGAGATGGAGACTTGACACCTTACACCGAGTTCACTTCCAGTTATCCCTAGACAAACTTTCCATGAAAACTTGTCACAAATCTCGAAGAACAATGAGCAGAAACCGGACACGTGCTTTGAGTCTTCACACACAAAACTAAAAGCCAGTCCACAAAAAAAAAAAAACCCAGAGAATACAGTGGACTTTGCAAAATCAAAGATATCTACTGTGGGAAAGACCTCATGACAAAAGCAAAAGACAGGTCATACATCGCGAGACGAATGAGTGGAAACACAAAGCTTATCAAGGATGTGTCTCCAAACAGACAAAGAACACCAACGCAACAAGCCTGTGAAAACTAGGGAAAGGTCTGAAGGGACACCAGACTGAGGAAGACACACACAGAGGATCCCGGATGATGTCCAGCACTGAGGGCCTGAAGAAACAACGGTCTAGTTGCACCCCCTCAGGCCTGTGTGACCGTGGATGAGGCCTCTGTTTCCCGGTGGCTCTGAGAGATGGACAGGGAGGAAGGGGAAGAGAAGTCACTTGCATTTCTAATACTCACAGCAAAGTCTTCCAACGAGAAGGGAATTATCACCCCCACTGACAATGCCATTCACTGAAGTGATACCCACCAGTCCATCTAACCCAGAAGGGAAGGATGGACCTGTTCTCACAAAACGGCGAGAGATGGAAGAAGGAAGATCAAGCCCACACCAATCACTGGAAAGAGAAGCTGTGCTCAGGGCTTGAAAGAATTCCTATTGGGAAAATGATGTCACAGCCCCACAAGGCAATCCACAGCTTCGATGCTATTCCTCCCAAAATGCCAATGCATTTTCGCACCGAACAAAGAATTGCAAAAGGGGTACGGAGACAGAAAAGAGCCTAAACTGTCAATACAATCCGACGAAAAAGCCCCGATACGGACATCCAAGGTTGTGTGAAAGGAAATTAGACGACCAAACTAGGATCCTCAGGAGAGTATCGGAGAAGGCAATGGCGACCCACTCCAGTACTCTTGCCTGGAAAACGTCCTGGACGGAGGAGCCTGGTAGGCTGCAGGCCATGGGGTCACGCAGAGTCAGACACGACTGAAGTGACTTAGCCGCAGCAGCAGCAGCAGGACAGTATGCTATTGGGAATACAACAACACACACAGATCCAGATCGATGGAATAAAGTGGAGGGTCCAGAAACAAACCCCAGCATCCATGGTCAACTCATCTCTGACACAGAAGGGGAGAATATCCAAATGGGAACAAGAAAGCCTCTTCAATCAATGTCCATGGGAAAACCAGACAGCTACATCTGAAGAACGCTATTGGTTTTGATCTCATACCACCTCAATATAGGGGGAAAACCTCACCCTAAAGACTGATGTCATGAGATAGCTAGAAAGAAGCGTAGGTCAAAGGCTCCTTAACATCAGAGTCTCCTTGCCATTTGCTGGGCGGAGGTCGAAATGGGTCTCTTCAAGTAAGGCAAAGAGGTACACGAAGTACACCCATGGGTTTCCATCCAATGGAACCTCTTCACAACAGAGAAGCTAAGCATTCACAAATGCAAAAGATAGGAAACAGAACATGAGAGACTCCTTGCAAGTGGTGTATCTGAGAAGGGGTTCATATGGAAAGAGACGAAGAATGCACAGCACTCAGATTCCAAGAAACAACACCACCACCACCCTTGACCCTTCCCCCATGACCAACTCCGACCTAAAGCCTTTCTCTCCCTCTAACCTATCCCTAAAACATAACCCTCATCTAATCATATACATGTGCATCCCTAGCATCCATCCATCCACACACGAGAGAGAAAGAGGAAGACACAGACGGAACTGAGAAAGGAAAAGAGAGGGACACAGCCAGAGAGAGACACGGAACCAAAGAGAGGAAAGGAGTCGACGGTCCAGACTTTTCCTCAATCTGCCTCGAAGGTAGAAGCAATGACAGCGCCCTTCCACCCCAGAAGGGGGAAAAGGACGGAAGGTTTGGAGAGGAAAAGACAAGAACGCAGGGAGCCACTAGAAGCTCAGCCACCCGCAGAAGCCGAGCTGGGACACTTGAACAGAATCTCAATGGAAACAGAGGAGCAGAAAGTTGGCTACTCTTTTCTATAAGAGAGGGAGACCTTCGAGTCTTCCTTTCGGTCCTCCAACTTGGATGCGGGGTCTCAAAACAGTCAGGAGGGGGAGTGCCTTTTCCTGGGTACCACGGCACATCCAGGCCTCGTTCTGCCCCATTCTGTGCTGTGTCAGCCCTGGATGGAATCTTTCTTTCTGAAGTCTCAGCGCACAAGCTCCACGTGATATCGGCCCCAGGTGGAAAGGCATGGAGCTGCTCGTAGGCCGACAGACCTAGGAAGCAGATGGGAGAATGACCACCACTCTGCAGATGGAGAGACTGGGGCAACCCTGAGGGGCATATGCTTGTCCAGGGCCACACCACTTATGAGAAGAAGGAGCCTGGTCTGAGAGCAGTGGGGTCCTCGGAGCTCAGGCCCTGGCTGAACCCAGGCCTCCCCAGGGCTGTGGGCTGGGCTGTGTGGGTGTCACTGTGCCTGCACATGGCCTAAGGGGGGTGGTCGAGCAGTCAGAAACCCAGAGATTCCCTTGGGAAGTTTTGGGGAAGGGACCTCAGCACGAACCCCAGGAGATGATGTCACCTGCCGGCAACAGAACCCAACAGAACCCGCAGCCCGGGTATCCAGGCCTCCAGAGCGGAGAGGAGCCCCCAGCCAGTTCACTGGCTGCCAGGATGTTCTGCTGTTTGCCCCTGCCCAGAGGCCGGGGCCTCAGGAGTGCTCACAGGCAGTGTGCGCGGGCACCCTGTCGACGTTGGCTCAGGACACCCCCGAGAGGCCTCTGGCCCTTTGCCCGGAGAAACAGAAAGGTAACACGGGGAGCCCCAGGACGGACCAGGCCGCCTCTCCCATGCCACCCGGAAACACCGGGTCCTTTGCCTGTGTGTGTGGATGCGGGTTTCTTGGGGTGTGTCTCCCTCAAGGAAGCCCAGGCGGATGTGGGGTCAGAAGCCTGCGGACAAGTTGTGTCCACACCCCAGGGGAGAGCAGGCTGGGCGGGATGGGGAGAGTGCGGGCAGCGGCGGCCGCCCAGGCGGACCTCACACCCTCAGGTGGGACTCTTTCCTCCCGGGTGGGGATCTGAGCAGACACACGTCTCTGACCCTTCTGGGAAGAGAAGTTCGAGCAGGCAGAAGCAGCGGCTCCACTGCCCAGGCCCAGCTCGGAAAACTCCTAGCATGGCTGGCTGACGGTCACTGTCGTTGCAGAGCTTCCCACGTGATGAGGCCGAGGACGGGGACACCCCATCCACCTCCCGGAGGGAGGGGTCGGAGCACCACCCCCCCGCCCGTGAGGCCCAGTGCAGGCTCCAGGTGAGCGTGCCCACGGAGGCATCAGCCCCACCGGGGGAGAAGCGGAGGCGGGGAAGGCCTGCTGCCGAGACACCGCCCAGGATACACCCGGCGGCCCAGTCTGAGGCTGCCACGGAGCTCAGCACACCCGGCTCCGACCCAGAGTCCCGAGAACCCCGGCCTCTGAGGCAGCAGGAGGACCTGGAGCCCAGCACGCCAGAGCACAGAGGTGAGGACGCTGGGGCTGGTGCACGGGAGTGTGTGGGGAGGGGGTGCTGAGCTACACAGGGACGAGTCCCCGAAAGCTGCTGCTGGGCCTGCAGCAAGCGCTGGCCTCACACCCCCCGCCCCCCATCTTGCACACTTCAGTCCCAAAAGACATCCGACGCTGGGTATTCTTTGGGAATCTCTTGGAAGCTTTCTGTCCCGGGAGACGCACATGCCAAGGCTGGCCTGTGGGCAAACTTTGCTTCTCCCCCAGCTCTAGCACTGGCCTCCAACTGGAACCAGGCTCCGCTTCCCAGACCTGTCCCTACAGAGGTGCTGGCTCCAGGTGCAGGACCCAGGGATCCACCGAGGGCAGATGGAGAACCGAGACTTGCCCTCGCAGAGACACCAGGCCAGCTGGGTACTGGCCAGCACACCGGGCAGATCGGATCTCCATGCCTGCAGGACCCCCAGCCCCAGGCACTGATGTCCCACCCCCTCAGCCAGAACCTCCACCTCCACGTGCACCTCTACCTGCTCGGGCTCTGGCAGGAGAACCCGAGGCAGAGGAGGAGTCACCGCCTCGGCAGGGAGAGCCTGCCCTGGCTCCCGCGCAACACCCAGACGCCCACGATGACTCACCCACCCCTGCAGGGAGAACGAGCCCCCGCTCTGGACAGACACCCAGAGCCCTTGCCGGAAACACCACGTCCAGGGGAGCGGTCGGCTCTGCAGCCTCCATCCCCGTCTGCTCACCGTGGACGCTGGCAACTCGGTCTGCCCCCAGGGGACATGGAGTTCCTTTCCCCTGAACTGCTTTGCATTTGGTTTGTTTCCACCTTTCTGGTGATGTTTTATTTTTTGTATGGTTTCCTGTACTTTTGTTGGTTAAGTTGGGATTAGTAAACTTTTTCATCATTGTTGCAATTTGGGAACACTGTTGTGTAACTCTGGTGATACTGTGTTACCATCACCACTTTGTAGTTTCAGACCCGTTTGATCTTTACGCCCCACCCCCCCAACAAAGCCTGGATTCAAGGCAAGCACGCCCTGTTCATCCCTTCCCCCGATCCTGAACACAATTTCATCCTTTCTTTGTGCATTCCTTCCTATATTCTTGGTGTCCCCAATCAATGACTCTCAGTGAAATGACTGAAGGAGTGTTTTTTGGACTCTCCAACTACTGTAAGACTCCATTGGAGAGTTCTCATTTGTATGTCATTTGAACTAGCCTTTGATATCTGAAAGGACGGTGTACGTCCTTTCAAGATACCATGTGCCAAACGAAGCCCTTTTGGCAACTGCCATCATTATCTCCAGGCAGGCATTGCTGTGTCAAGGGTGACATCTCAGCCAGAAGGCAGAGGCTGAGCTCGTCTTGTTGCACCAGCTCCCAAAAGAAGCCAAGAAAGGGAGCTGGGACAACAAACCACCCCAACACCCAGGAAAGCGTTCTTCATGACAGAAGGCTAGAAAATGACCCAACATCCTTGTGGCCCAGAACCCCTCTAGAAAATCACTGTTCCATAAAAAAGAGAAACACATGGGAAGTTCCAAGGAGAGGCAATGCCCATGGCCCGTGTACTTGAGAGACGGCCTGACCGCTCCGGGGAAGACACGCACCGACGGAACCCCTTGGGAAACAGCAGTGATAGTCCTCACCGTCGTAAGGGTTTCCTCTGGGGACAACCTGCCCGGGGCACCACACGAGGGAGCAGACCGGCTTCTCTTCCTCTGCCCCCACACCATTCACTCATGAAGGCAGCTCAGGTGTTCTCATGCCCTGCCTGCCTGCCTGCCTGGCTCATCCGTGAGCTGTGACCACCTACAGGGCAGGACTCCACCTTCTCCTCTCTGTGTACCGTGAATCTGCACAGAGTGGGCTTGCAGAACCTTAGGAGACTTGAGCCATTCCCACTCGAGCCAGAACCCTCCCCAGGAAGGAAAACAGCTGTGGAGTCATTTTGGCCCCAGCACTGGTTCGAAAGCCTGGCGCCTCCTACAGCCTCTACGGTGTGAAGAGGGAGGTCCCTTCTGACAGAGCTTTCCGGGTCTCAGATCTAAGCTGTTGTTTCACTGTCAGCTGTGTCTCTTCCGTTGCAGCCAGGTGGGCCACGCTGCTCCAAAGGAGCTCACAAGCTGAGTTTCAAGGGAGGTATAGAGAGGACAGGGATGGCTACAACGTACTGCAAACTGAGTGAGGGTCCCCACAATCCTCAGCAAAGGTCTGTGGTGTGCAAGTGGGGAGTAGAGGGCCCCCAAGTTCCAAAGGAAGGGAGGTAGTCGGGAGCTAAAGCCCTTGGCCGCTGTGGTAGTAGCTGCAGATGGCAGCTCGTCCACAGTGCACTTCGAATGAGGTCATATGAGCGGGACTCTGGAAATGGCTCCGAAATCGGGAGAAAGGGGTCAGGGTATGTGGGAATCCGGCGGGGGTGGGGGGTGGATGAAGGAAGGTGTCCCTCCTCTCTCCAGTGCAATTTGGTTTGGTGAGTCTCAAAGCTACCAGATGGCACTTCCCAAGTCAGGCCCCCGCAGGAATCAGGGTGGGCTGCGTGCCTCGGCCCCTGCCACAGGGACAAGCCACACCAGTGGCCTCCCTGAGCTCCAATGGCCGGATCTGGGGGTTCTGTCTGGGTGCACACCTCCTTGCTGTGGCCAAGTTCCCCCCTTCTCTGAGCACCAGCTTCATCCTCTCGAATGAGGACATCGATTGCTACCTTGGCACGTTACTCTCTTCATCCTGTGAAGACTCATTAGGCTTATCCTACAATTACTAGCTGGCCCGAAGAGATATCTCCTGAATCCAGATTAAGCTGGAGTCTCCCAGGCTCATCTGGCATGTCTTCCCTGAAGTCTGCCAAAACCCACACCCTTGCATTTCCAGGGACTCCCCTTAGCCAGCTGGGCAGAAAACCCAGCATGGTTCAAACAAGCTGACAGACAAGCGGGAGAGGACTCACGGGCAGACGGCTTCCCTCAGGTCTCGGGTGGAGCTCTGGGACCACAGCAGCAACGGGCCATCCCAGGCCCTGGGCTCAGCAGCGCCCTCATTCTCAGGCCGGCGGCTCTGCCCTGAGGGGAGCAGGAAGGTCACCAACTGCCGCAGGCGGGCCTCACGCCCCTCCCACTGCTGGAGCCTGACCTCCCCCGGCCCCACCCCTTCCCCTACCCCAGCAGGACGACAGCTCGTCTTCCCCTGGCTTCCAACGGGAGGCCCGGCCCTGGGCCCCGATTGGGCACTGCCCCAGCCCGGAGCCAATCACAGTGGCCAGGGAGGTGGAACGCACCGATTGGCCAGGGCCAGGTCATGTGACCATACTCCCCAGGAAACTCAAATATTACCAAGGTTCCCTAAGAAACCAATGAACAGAATTATCCAGTAAAGGCAAACCGTGCTTTTTAATGAGGCCAATGTCACAGAAAAAAAAAAAATGCTTCACAATGAACTGCTCAAGGAAGCTACTAAATAAACTTTCAGAAAAGTTTAGTAGTTTTTTTTTTTTTTTTAATACGGTGACGGAGAGCTATACCTTTCCCGTCTATGTGAATTTAGGTTTATACTAGATTTCCCTTGGCTATTATATAAGACAAAAAAACCCACATCCCCCCCTTTCACTCCCCCCCACCCCCAAAAAGTGTTTTAATCTATAGAATTTTTGTGTCCTCAGTTGTGTCTGATTCGCGGCAACTCACGAACTCTACACAGCCAGGCTCTTCCGTCCATGGAATTCAGGGCAATTTTTTCTGTCCCAGTAAATGCCCACCCTGGGTGATCCAAAGGCAAGGGCTCAGAGGCTCCTGAGAGACTAACTCCTTTCAGCTGAGCACAGAGCTGGCTCCTCACTGGGATGCCTGTGGCCTGGGGCTCCCTGAGGGGAGAGCAGCACTCGCCCCACCGTGTGGTCACTGCTGGAAGTGCAGGCTGCTCCTCACTCCCCCTTGACAGTGTCCCTGAGGGCAGAACAGTGTGAATCGAATCAAGGTGGAAATGCAAACTCCAATGCAACCAAACTCCCCACAAGGTCTCTAAAACCACTCAGGAACAGGGAATTGGAAACTGCAGGGGATGACAGGAATGGAGATGGAGACTTGACACCTTACACCGAGTTCACTTCCAGTTATCCCTAGACAAACTTTCCATGAAAACTTGTCACAAATCTCGAAGAACAATGAGCAGAAACCGGACACGTGCTTTGAGTCTTCACACACAAAACTAAAAGCCAGTCCACAAAAAAAAAAAAACCCAGAGAATACAGTGGACTTTGCAAAATCAAAGATATCTACTGTGGGAAAGACCTCATGACAAAAGCAAAAGACAGGTCATACATCGCGAGACGAATGAGTGGAAACACAAAGCTTATCAAGGATGTGTCTCCAAACAGACAAAGAACACCAACGCAACAAGCCTGTGAAAACTAGGGAAAGGTCTGAAGGGACACCAGACTGAGGAAGACACACACAGAGGATCCCGGATGATGTCCAGCACTGAGGGCCTGAAGAAACAACGGTCTAGTTGCACCCCCTCAGGCCTGTGTGACCGTGGATGAGGCCTCTGTTTCCCGGTGGCTCTGAGAGATGGACAGGGAGGAAGGGGAAGAGAAGTCACTTGCATTTCTAATACTCACAGCAAAGTCTTCCAACGAGAAGGGAATTATCACCCCCACTGACAATGCCATTCACTGAAGTGATACCCACCAGTCCATCTAACCCAGAAGGGAAGGATGGACCTGTTCTCACAAAACGGCGAGAGATGGAAGAAGGAAGATCAAGCCCACACCAATCACTGGAAAGAGAAGCTGTGCTCAGGGCTTGAAAGAATTCCTATTGGGAAAATGATGTCACAGCCCCACAAGGCAATCCACAGCTTCGATGCTATTCCTCCCAAAATGCCAATGCATTTTCGCACCGAACAAAGAATTGCAAAAGGGGTACGGAGACAGAAAAGAGCCTAAACTGTCAATACAATCCGACGAAAAAGCCCCGATACGGACATCCAAGGTTGTGTGAAAGGAAATTAGACGACCAAACTAGGATCCTCAGGAGAGTATCGGAGAAGACAATGGCGACCCACTCCAGTACTCTTGCCTGGAAAACGTCCTGGACGGAGGAGCCTGGTAGGCTGCAGGCCATGGGGTCACGCAGAGTCAGACACGACTGAAGTGACTTAGCCGCAGCAGCAGCAGCAGGACAGTATGCTATTGGGAATACAACAACACACACAGATCCAGATCGATGGAATAAAGTGGAGGGTCCAGAAACAAACCCCAGCATCCATGGTCAACTCATCTCTGACACAGAAGGGGAGAATATCCAAATGGGAACAAGAAAGCCTCTTCAATCAATGTCCATGGGAAATCCAGACAGCTACATCTGAAGAACGCTATTGGTTTTGATCTCATACCACCTCAATATAGGGGGAAAACCTCACCCTAAAGACTGATGTCATGAGATAGCTAGAAAGAAGCGTAGGTCAAAGGCTCCTTGACATCAGAGTCTCCTTGCCATTTGCTGGGCGGAGGTCGAAATGGGTCTCTTCAAGTAAGGCAAAGAGGTACACGAAGTACACCCATGGGTTTCCATCCAATGGAACCTCTTCACAACAGAGAAGCTAAGCATTCACAAATGCAAAAGATAGGAAACAGAACATGAGAGACTCCTTGCAAGTGGTGTATCTGAGAAGGGGTTCATATGGAAAGAGACGAAGAATGCACAGCACTCAGATTCCAAGAAACAACACCACCACCACCCTTGACCCTTCCCCCATGACCAACTCCGACCTAAAGCCTTTCTCTCCCTCTAACCTATCCCTAAAACATAACCCTCATCTAATCATATACATGTGCATCCCTAGCATCCATCCATCCACACACGAGAGAGAAAGAGGAAGACACAGACGGAACTGAGAAAGGAAAAGAGAGGGACACAGCCAGAGAGAGACACGGAACCAAAGAGAGGAAAGGAGTCGACGGTCCAGACTTTTCCTCAATCTGCCTCGAAGGTAGAAGCAATGACAGCGCCCTTCCACCCCAGAAGTGGGGAAAGGACGGAAGGTTTGGAGAGGAAAAGACAAGAACGCAGGGAGCCATTAGAAGCTCAGCCACCCGCAGAAGCCGAGCTGGGACACTTGAACAGAATCTCAATGGAAACAGAGGAGCAGAAAGTTGGCTACTCTTTTCTATAAGAGAGGGAGACCTTCGAGTCTTCCTTTCGGTCCTCCAACTTGGATGCGGGGTCTCAAAACAGTCAGGAGGGGGAGTGCCTTTTCCTGGGTACCACGGCACATCCAGGCCTCGTTCTGCCCCATTCTGTGCTGTGTCAGCCCTGGATGGAATCTTTCTTTCTGAAGTCTCAGCGCACAAGCTCCACGTGATATCGGCCCCAGGTGGAAAGGCATGGAGCTGCTCGTAGGCCGACAGACCTAGGAAGCAGATGGGAGAATGACCACCACTCTGCAGATGGAGAGACTGGGGCAACCCTGAGGGGCATATGCTTGTCCAGGGCCACACCACTTATGAGAAGAAGGAGCCTGGTCTGAGAGCAGTGGGGTCCTCGGAGCTCAGGCCCTGGCTGAACCCAGGCCTCCCCAGGGCTGTGGGCTGGGCTGTGTGGGTGTCACTGTGCCTGCACATGGCCTAAGGGGGGTGGTCGAGCAGTCAGAAACCCAGAGATTCCCTTGGGAAGTTTTGGGGAAGGGACCTCAGCACGAACCCCAGGAGATGATGTCACCTGCCGGCAACAGAACCCAACAGAACCCGCAGCCCGGGTATCCAGGCCTCCAGAGCGGAGAGGAGCCCCCAGCCAGTTCACTGGCTGCCAGGATGTTCTGCTGTTTGCCCCTGCCCAGAGGCCGGGGCCTCAGGAGTGCTCACAGGCAGTGTGCGCGGGCACCCTGTCGACGTTGGCTCAGGACACCCCCGAGAGGCCTCTGGCCCTTTGCCCGGAGAAACAGAAAGGTAACACGGGGAGCCCCAGGACGGACCAGGCCGCCTCTCCCATGCCACCCGGAAACACCGGGTCCTTTGCCTGTGTGTGTGGATGCGGGTTTCTTGGGGTGTGTCTCCCTCAAGGAAGCCCAGGCGGATGTGGGGTCAGAAGCCTGCGGACAAGTTGTGTCCACACCCCAGGGGAGAGCAGGCTGGGCGGGATGGGGAGAGTGCGGGCAGCGGCGGCCGCCCAGGCGGACCTCACACCCTCAGGTGGGACTCTTTCCTCCCGGGTGGGGATCTGAGCAGACACACGTCTCTGACCCTTCTGGGAAGAGAAGTTCGAGCAGGCAGAAGCAGCGGCTCCACTGCCCAGGCCCAGCTCGGAAAACTCCTAGCATGGCTGGCTGACGGTCACTGTCGTTGCAGAGCTTCCCACGTGATGAGGCCGAGGACGGGGACACCCCATCCACCTCCCGGAGGGAGGGGTCGGAGCACCACCCCCCCGCCCGTGAGGCCCAGTGCAGGCTCCAGGTGAGCGTGCCCACGGAGGCATCAGCCCCACCGGGGGAGAAGCGGAGGCGGGGAAGGCCTGCTGCCGAGACACCGCCCAGGATACACCCGGCGGCCCAGTCTGAGGCTGCCACGGAGCTCAGCACACCCGGCTCCGACCCAGAGTCCCGAGAACCCCGGCCTCTGAGGCAGCAGGAGGACCTGGAGCCCAGCACGCCAGAGCACAGAGGTGAGGACGCTGGGGCTGGTGCACGGGAGTGTGTGGGGAGGGGGTGCTGAGCTACACAGGGACGAGTCCCCGAAAGCTGCTGCTGGGCCTGCAGCAAGCGCTGGCCTCACACCCCCCGCCCCCCATCTTGCACACTTCAGTCCCAAAAGACATCCGACGCTGGGTATTCTTTGGGAATCTCTTGGAAGCTTTCTGTCCCGGGAGACGCACATGCCAAGGCTGGCCTGTGGGCAAACTTTGCTTCTCCCCCAGCTCTAGCACTGGCCTCCAACTGGAACCAGGCTCCGCTTCCCAGACCTGTCCCTACAGAGGTGCTGGCTCCAGGTGCAGGACCCAGGGATCCACCGAGGGCAGATGGAGAACCGAGACTTGCCCTCGCAGAGACACCAGGCCAGCTGGGTACTGGCCAGCACACCGGGCAGATCGGATCTCCATGCCTGCAGGACCCCCAGCCCCAGGCACTGATGTCCCACCCCCTCAGCCAGAACCTCCACCTCCACGTGCACCTCTACCTGCTCGGGCTCTGGCAGGAGAACCCGAGGCAGAGGAGGAGTCACCGCCTCGGCAGGGAGAGCCTGCCCTGGCTCCCGCGCAACACCCAGACGCCCACGATGACTCACCCACCCCTGCAGGGAGAACGAGCCCCCGCTCTGGACAGACACCCAGAGCCCTTGCCGGAAACACCACGTCCAGGGGAGCGGTCGGCTCTGCAGCCTCCATCCCCGTCTGCTCACCGTGGACGCTGGCAACTCGGTCTGCCCCCAGGGGACATGGAGTTCCTTTCCCCTGAACTGCTTTGCATTTGGTTTGTTTCCACCTTTCTGGTGATGTTTTATTTTTTGTATGGTTTCCTGTACTTTTGTTGGTTAAGTTGGGATTAGTAAACTTTTTCATCATTGTTGCAATTTGGGAACACTGTTGTGTAACTCTGGTGATACTGTGTTACCATCACCACTTTGTAGTTTCAGACCCGTTTGATCTTTACGCCCCACCCCCCCAACAAAGCCTGGATTCAAGGCAAGCACGCCCTGTTCATCCCTTCCCCCGATCCTGAACACAATTTCATCCTTTCTTTGTGCATTCCTTCCTATATTCTTGGTGTCCCCAATCAATGACTCTCAGTGAAATGACTGAAGGAGTGTTTTTTGGACTCTCCAACTACTGTAAGACTCCATTGGAGAGTTCTCATTTGTATGTCATTTGAACTAGCCTTTGATATCTGAAAGGACGGTGTACGTCCTTTCAAGATACCATGTGCCAAACGAAGCCCTTTTGGCAACTGCCATCATTATCTCCAGGCAGGCATTGCTGTGTCAAGGGTGACATCTCAGCCAGAAGGCAGAGGCTGAGCTCGTCTTGTTGCACCAGCTCCCAAAAGAAGCCAAGAAAGGGAGCTGGGACAACAAACCACCCCAACACCCAGGAAAGCGTTCTTCATGACAGAAGGCTAGAAAATGACCCAACATCCTTGTGGCCCAGAACCCCTCTAGAAAATCACTGTTCCATAAAAAAGAGAAACACATGGGAAGTTCCAAGGAGAGGCAATGCCCATGGCCCGTGTACTTGAGAGACGGCCTGACCGCTCCGGGGAAGACACGCACCGACGGAACCCCTTGGGAAACAGCAGTGATAGTCCTCACCGTCGTAAGGGTTTCCTCTGGGGACAACCTGCCCGGGGCACCACACGAGGGAGCAGACCGGCTTCTCTTCCTCTGCCCCCACACCATTCACTCATGAAGGCAGCTCAGGTGTTCTCATGCCCTGCCTGCCTGCCTGCCTGGCTCATCCGTGAGCTGTGACCACCTACAGGGCAGGACTCCACCTTCTCCTCTCTGTGTACCGTGAATCTGCACAGAGTGGGCTTGCAGAACCTTAGGAGACTTGAGCCATTCCCACTCGAGCCAGAACCCTCCCCAGGAAGGAAAACAGCTGTGGAGTCATTTTGGCCCCAGCACTGGTTCGAAAGCCTGGCGCCTCCTACAGCCTCTACGGTGTGAAGAGGGAGGTCCCTTCTGACAGAGCTTTCCGGGTCTCAGATCTAAGCTGTTGTTTCACTGTCAGCTGTGTCTCTTCCGTTGCAGCCAGGTGGGCCACGCTGCTCCAAAGGAGCTCACAAGCTGAGTTTCAAGGGAGGTATAGAGAGGACAGGGATGGCTACAACGTACTGCAAACTGAGTGAGGGTCCCCACAATCCTCAGCAAAGGTCTGTGGTGTGCAAGTGGGGAGTAGAGGGCCCCCAAGTTCCAAAGGAAGGGAGGTAGTCGGGAGCTAAAGCCCTTGGCCGCTGTGGTAGTAGCTGCAGATGGCAGCTCGTCCACAGTGCACTTCGAATGAGGTCATATGAGCGGGACTCTGGAAATGGCTCCGAAATCGGGAGAAAGGGGTCAGGGTATGTGGGAATCCGGCGGGGGTGGGGGGTGGATGAAGGAAGGTGTCCCTCCTCTCTCCAGTGCAATTTGGTTTGGTGAGTCTCAAAGCTACCAGATGGCACTTCCCAAGTCAGGCCCCCGCAGGAATCAGGGTGGGCTGCGTGCCTCGGCCCCTGCCACAGGGACAAGCCACACCAGTGGCCTCCCTGAGCTCCAATGGCCGGATCTGGGGGTTCTGTCTGGGTGCACACCTCCTTGCTGTGGCCAAGTTCCCCCCTTCTCTGAGCACCAGCTTCATCCTCTCGAATGAGGACATCGATTGCTACCTTGGCACGTTACTCTCTTCATCCTGTGAAGACTCATTAGGCTTATCCTACAATTACTAGCTGGCCCGAAGAGATATCTCCTGAATCCAGATTAAGCTGGAGTCTCCCAGGCTCATCTGGCATGTCTTCCCTGAAGTCTGCCAAAACCCACACCCTTGCATTTCCAGGGACTCCCCTTAGCCAGCTGGGCAGAAAACCCAGCATGGTTCAAACAAGCTGACAGACAAGCGGGAGAGGACTCACGGGCAGACGGCTTCCCTCAGGTCTCGGGTGGAGCTCTGGGACCACAGCAGCAACGGGCCATCCCAGGCCCTGGGCTCAGCAGCGCCCTCATTCTCAGGCCGGCGGCTCTGCCCTGAGGGGAGCAGGAAGGTCACCAACTGCCGCAGGCGGGCCTCACGCCCCTCCCACTGCTGGAGCCTGACCTCCCCCGGCCCCACCCCTTCCCCTACCCCAGCAGGACGACAGCTCGTCTTCCCCTGGCTTCCAACGGGAGGCCCGGCCCTGGGCCCCGATTGGGCACTGCCCCAGCCCGGAGCCAATCACAGTGGCCAGGGAGGTGGAACGCACCGATTGGCCAGGGCCAGGTCATGTGACCATACTCCCCAGGAAACTCAAATATTACCAAGGTTCCCTAAGAAACCAATGAACAGAATTATCCAGTAAAGGCAAACCGTGCTTTTTAATGAGGCCAATGTCACAGAAAAAAAAAAAATGCTTCACAATGAACTGCTCAAGGAAGCTACTAAATAAACTTTCAGAAAAGTTTAGTAGTTTTTTTTTTTTTTTTAATACGGTGACGGAGAGCTATACCTTTCCCGTCTATGTGAATTTAGGTTTATACTAGATTTCCCTTGGCTATTATATAAGACAAAAAAACCCACATCCCCCCCTTTCACTCCCCCCCACCCCCAAAAAGTGTTTTAATCTATAGAATTTTTGTGTCCTCAGTTGTGTCTGATTCGCGGCAACTCACGAACTCTACACAGCCAGGCTCTTCCGTCCATGGAATTCAGGGCAATTTTTTCTGTCCCAGTAAATGCCCACCCTGGGTGATCCAAAGGCAAGGGCTCAGAGGCTCCTGAGAGACTAACTCCTTTCAGCTGAGCACAGAGCTGGCTCCTCACTGGGATGCCTGTGGCCTGGGGCTCCCTGAGGGGAGAGCAGCACTCGCCCCACCGTGTGGTCACTGCTGGAAGTGCAGGCTGCTCCTCACTCCCCCTTGACAGTGTCCCTGAGGGCAGAACAGTGTGAATCGAATCAAGGTGGAAATGCAAACTCCAATGCAACCAAACTCCCCACAAGGTCTCTAAAACCACTCAGGAACAGGGAATTGGAAACTGCAGGGGATGACAGGAATGGAGATGGAGACTTGACACCTTACACCGAGTTCACTTCCAGTTATCCCTAGACAAACTTTCCATGAAAACTTGTCACAAATCTCGAAGAACAATGAGCAGAAACCGGACACGTGCTTTGAGTCTTCACACACAAAACTAAAAGCCAGTCCACAAAAAAAAAAAAACCCAGAGAATACAGTGGACTTTGCAAAATCAAAGATATCTACTGTGGGAAAGACCTCATGACAAAAGCAAAAGACAGGTCATACATCGCGAGACGAATGAGTGGAAACACAAAGCTTATCAAGGATGTGTCTCCAAACAGACAAAGAACACCAACGCAACAAGCCTGTGAAAACTAGGGAAAGGTCTGAAGGGACACCAGACTGAGGAAGACACACACAGAGGATCCCGGATGATGTCCAGCACTGAGGGCCTGAAGAAACAACGGTCTAGTTGCACCCCCTCAGGCCTGTGTGACCGTGGATGAGGCCTCTGTTTCCCGGTGGCTCTGAGAGATGGACAGGGAGGAAGGGGAAGAGAAGTCACTTGCATTTCTAATACTCACAGCAAAGTCTTCCAACGAGAAGGGAATTATCACCCCCACTGACAATGCCATTCACTGAAGTGATACCCACCAGTCCATCTAACCCAGAAGGGAAGGATGGACCTGTTCTCACAAAACGGCGAGAGATGGAAGAAGGAAGATCAAGCCCACACCAATCACTGGAAAGAGAAGCTGTGCTCAGGGCTTGAAAGAATTCCTATTGGGAAAATGATGTCACAGCCCCACAAGGCAATCCACAGCTTCGATGCTATTCCTCCCAAAATGCCAATGCATTTTCGCACCGAACAAAGAATTGCAAAAGGGGTACGGAGACAGAAAAGAGCCTAAACTGTCAATACAATCCGACGAAAAAGCCCCGATACGGACATCCAAGGTTGTGTGAAAGGAAATTAGACGACCAAACTAGGATCCTCAGGAGAGTATCGGAGAAGACAATGGCGACCCACTCCAGTACTCTTGCCTGGAAAACGTCCTGGACGGAGGAGCCTGGTAGGCTGCAGGCCATGGGGTCACGCAGAGTCAGACACGACTGAAGTGACTTAGCCGCAGCAGCAGCAGCAGGACAGTATGCTATTGGGAATACAACAACACACACAGATCCAGATCGATGGAATAAAGTGGAGGGTCCAGAAACAAACCCCAGCATCCATGGTCAACTCATCTCTGACACAGAAGGGGAGAATATCCAAATGGGAACAAGAAAGCCTCTTCAATCAATGTCCATGGGAAATCCAGACAGCTACATCTGAAGAACGCTATTGGTTTTGATCTCATACCACCTCAATATAGGGGGAAAACCTCACCCTAAAGACTGATGTCATGAGATAGCTAGAAAGAAGCGTAGGTCAAAGGCTCCTTGACATCAGAGTCTCCTTGCCATTTGCTGGGCGGAGGTCGAAATGGGTCTCTTCAAGTAAGGCAAAGAGGTACACGAAGTACACCCATGGGTTTCCATCCAATGGAACCTCTTCACAACAGAGAAGCTAAGCATTCACAAATGCAAAAGATAGGAAACAGAACATGAGAGACTCCTTGCAAGTGGTGTATCTGAGAAGGGGTTCATATGGAAAGAGACGAAGAATGCACAGCACTCAGATTCCAAGAAACAACACCACCACCACCCTTGACCCTTCCCCCATGACCAACTCCGACCTAAAGCCTTTCTCTCCCTCTAACCTATCCCTAAAACATAACCCTCATCTAATCATATACATGTGCATCCCTAGCATCCATCCATCCACACACGAGAGAGAAAGAGGAAGACACAGACGGAACTGAGAAAGGAAAAGAGAGGGACACAGCCAGAGAGAGACACGGAACCAAAGAGAGGAAAGGAGTCGACGGTCCAGACTTTTCCTCAATCTGCCTCGAAGGTAGAAGCAATGACAGCGCCCTTCCACCCCAGAAGTGGGGAAAGGACGGAAGGTTTGGAGAGGAAAAGACAAGAACGCAGGGAGCCATTAGAAGCTCAGCCACCCGCAGAAGCCGAGCTGGGACACTTGAACAGAATCTCAATGGAAACAGAGGAGCAGAAAGTTGGCTACTCTTTTCTATAAGAGAGGGAGACCTTCGAGTCTTCCTTTCGGTCCTCCAACTTGGATGCGGGGTCTCAAAACAGTCAGGAGGGGGAGTGCCTTTTCCTGGGTACCACGGCACATCCAGGCCTCGTTCTGCCCCATTCTGTGCTGTGTCAGCCCTGGATGGAATCTTTCTTTCTGAAGTCTCAGCGCACAAGCTCCACGTGATATCGGCCCCAGGTGGAAAGGCATGGAGCTGCTCGTAGGCCGACAGACCTAGGAAGCAGATGGGAGAATGACCACCACTCTGCAGATGGAGAGACTGGGGCAACCCTGAGGGGCATATGCTTGTCCAGGGCCACACCACTTATGAGAAGAAGGAGCCTGGTCTGAGAGCAGTGGGGTCCTCGGAGCTCAGGCCCTGGCTGAACCCAGGCCTCCCCAGGGCTGTGGGCTGGGCTGTGTGGGTGTCACTGTGCCTGCACATGGCCTAAGGGGGGTGGTCGAGCAGTCAGAAACCCAGAGATTCCCTTGGGAAGTTTTGGGGAAGGGACCTCAGCACGAACCCCAGGAGATGATGTCACCTGCCGGCAACAGAACCCAACAGAACCCGCAGCCCGGGTATCCAGGCCTCCAGAGCGGAGAGGAGCCCCCAGCCAGTTCACTGGCTGCCAGGATGTTCTGCTGTTTGCCCCTGCCCAGAGGCCGGGGCCTCAGGAGTGCTCACAGGCAGTGTGCGCGGGCACCCTGTCGACGTTGGCTCAGGACACCCCCGAGAGGCCTCTGGCCCTTTGCCCGGAGAAACAGAAAGGTAACACGGGGAGCCCCAGGACGGACCAGGCCGCCTCTCCCATGCCACCCGGAAACACCGGGTCCTTTGCCTGTGTGTGTGGATGCGGGTTTCTTGGGGTGTGTCTCCCTCAAGGAAGCCCAGGCGGATGTGGGGTCAGAAGCCTGCGGACAAGTTGTGTCCACACCCCAGGGGAGAGCAGGCTGGGCGGGATGGGGAGAGTGCGGGCAGCGGCGGCCGCCCAGGCGGACCTCACACCCTCAGGTGGGACTCTTTCCTCCCGGGTGGGGATCTGAGCAGACACACGTCTCTGACCCTTCTGGGAAGAGAAGTTCGAGCAGGCAGAAGCAGCGGCTCCACTGCCCAGGCCCAGCTCGGAAAACTCCTAGCATGGCTGGCTGACGGTCACTGTCGTTGCAGAGCTTCCCACGTGATGAGGCCGAGGACGGGGACACCCCATCCACCTCCCGGAGGGAGGGGTCGGAGCACCACCCCCCCGCCCGTGAGGCCCAGTGCAGGCTCCAGGTGAGCGTGCCCACGGAGGCATCAGCCCCACCGGGGGAGAAGCGGAGGCGGGGAAGGCCTGCTGCCGAGACACCGCCCAGGATACACCCGGCGGCCCAGTCTGAGGCTGCCACGGAGCTCAGCACACCCGGCTCCGACCCAGAGTCCCGAGAACCCCGGCCTCTGAGGCAGCAGGAGGACCTGGAGCCCAGCACGCCAGAGCACAGAGGTGAGGACGCTGGGGCTGGTGCACGGGAGTGTGTGGGGAGGGGGTGCTGAGCTACACAGGGACGAGTCCCCGAAAGCTGCTGCTGGGCCTGCAGCAAGCGCTGGCCTCACACCCCCCGCCCCCCATCTTGCACACTTCAGTCCCAAAAGACATCCGACGCTGGGTATTCTTTGGGAATCTCTTGGAAGCTTTCTGTCCCGGGAGACGCACATGCCAAGGCTGGCCTGTGGGCAAACTTTGCTTCTCCCCCAGCTCTAGCACTGGCCTCCAACTGGAACCAGGCTCCGCTTCCCAGACCTGTCCCTACAGAGGTGCTGGCTCCAGGTGCAGGACCCAGGGATCCACCGAGGGCAGATGGAGAACCGAGACTTGCCCTCGCAGAGACACCAGGCCAGCTGGGTACTGGCCAGCACACCGGGCAGATCGGATCTCCATGCCTGCAGGACCCCCAGCCCCAGGCACTGATGTCCCACCCCCTCAGCCAGAACCTCCACCTCCACGTGCACCTCTACCTGCTCGGGCTCTGGCAGGAGAACCCGAGGCAGAGGAGGAGTCACCGCCTCGGCAGGGAGAGCCTGCCCTGGCTCCCGCGCAACACCCAGACGCCCACGATGACTCACCCACCCCTGCAGGGAGAACGAGCCCCCGCTCTGGACAGACACCCAGAGCCCTTGCCGGAAACACCACGTCCAGGGGAGCGGTCGGCTCTGCAGCCTCCATCCCCGTCTGCTCACCGTGGACGCTGGCAACTCGGTCTGCCCCCAGGGGACATGGAGTTCCTTTCCCCTGAACTGCTTTGCATTTGGTTTGTTTCCACCTTTCTGGTGATGTTTTATTTTTTGTATGGTTTCCTGTACTTTTGTTGGTTAAGTTGGGATTAGTAAACTTTTTCATCATTGTTGCAATTTGGGAACACTGTTGTGTAACTCTGGTGATACTGTGTTACCATCACCACTTTGTAGTTTCAGACCCGTTTGATCTTTACGCCCCACCCCCCCAACAAAGCCTGGATTCAAGGCAAGCACGCCCTGTTCATCCCTTCCCCCGATCCTGAACACAATTTCATCCTTTCTTTGTGCATTCCTTCCTATATTCTTGGTGTCCCCAATCAATGACTCTCAGTGAAATGACTGAAGGAGTGTTTTTTGGACTCTCCAACTACTGTAAGACTCCATTGGAGAGTTCTCATTTGTATGTCATTTGAACTAGCCTTTGATATCTGAAAGGACGGTGTACGTCCTTTCAAGATACCATGTGCCAAACGAAGCCCTTTTGGCAACTGCCATCATTATCTCCAGGCAGGCATTGCTGTGTCAAGGGTGACATCTCAGCCAGAAGGCAGAGGCTGAGCTCGTCTTGTTGCACCAGCTCCCAAAAGAAGCCAAGAAAGGGAGCTGGGACAACAAACCACCCCAACACCCAGGAAAGCGTTCTTCATGACAGAAGGCTAGAAAATGACCCAACATCCTTGTGGCCCAGAACCCCTCTAGAAAATCACTGTTCCATAAAAAAGAGAAACACATGGGAAGTTCCAAGGAGAGGCAATGCCCATGGCCCGTGTACTTGAGAGACGGCCTGACCGCTCCGGGGAAGACACGCACCGACGGAACCCCTTGGGAAACAGCAGTGATAGTCCTCACCGTCGTAAGGGTTTCCTCTGGGGACAACCTGCCCGGGGCACCACACGAGGGAGCAGACCGGCTTCTCTTCCTCTGCCCCCACACCATTCACTCATGAAGGCAGCTCAGGTGTTCTCATGCCCTGCCTGCCTGCCTGCCTGGCTCATCCGTGAGCTGTGACCACCTACAGGGCAGGACTCCACCTTCTCCTCTCTGTGTACCGTGAATCTGCACAGAGTGGGCTTGCAGAACCTTAGGAGACTTGAGCCATTCCCACTCGAGCCAGAACCCTCCCCAGGAAGGAAAACAGCTGTGGAGTCATTTTGGCCCCAGCACTGGTTCGAAAGCCTGGCGCCTCCTACAGCCTCTACGGTGTGAAGAGGGAGGTCCCTTCTGACAGAGCTTTCCGGGTCTCAGATCTAAGCTGTTGTTTCACTGTCAGCTGTGTCTCTTCCGTTGCAGCCAGGTGGGCCACGCTGCTCCAAAGGAGCTCACAAGCTGAGTTTCAAGGGAGGTATAGAGAGGACAGGGATGGCTACAACGTACTGCAAACTGAGTGAGGGTCCCCACAATCCTCAGCAAAGGTCTGTGGTGTGCAAGTGGGGAGTAGAGGGCCCCCAAGTTCCAAAGGAAGGGAGGTAGTCGGGAGCTAAAGCCCTTGGCCGCTGTGGTAGTAGCTGCAGATGGCAGCTCGTCCACAGTGCACTTCGAATGAGGTCATATGAGCGGGACTCTGGAAATGGCTCCGAAATCGGGAGAAAGGGGTCAGGGTATGTGGGAATCCGGCGGGGGTGGGGGGTGGATGAAGGAAGGTGTCCCTCCTCTCTCCAGTGCAATTTGGTTTGGTGAGTCTCAAAGCTACCAGATGGCACTTCCCAAGTCAGGCCCCCGCAGGAATCAGGGTGGGCTGCGTGCCTCGGCCCCTGCCACAGGGACAAGCCACACCAGTGGCCTCCCTGAGCTCCAATGGCCGGATCTGGGGGTTCTGTCTGGGTGCACACCTCCTTGCTGTGGCCAAGTTCCCCCCTTCTCTGAGCACCAGCTTCATCCTCTCGAATGAGGACATCGATTGCTACCTTGGCACGTTACTCTCTTCATCCTGTGAAGACTCATTAGGCTTATCCTACAATTACTAGCTGGCCCGAAGAGATATCTCCTGAATCCAGATTAAGCTGGAGTCTCCCAGGCTCATCTGGCATGTCTTCCCTGAAGTCTGCCAAAACCCACACCCTTGCATTTCCAGGGACTCCCCTTAGCCAGCTGGGCAGAAAACCCAGCATGGTTCAAACAAGCTGACAGACAAGCGGGAGAGGACTCACGGGCAGACGGCTTCCCTCAGGTCTCGGGTGGAGCTCTGGGACCACAGCAGCAACGGGCCATCCCAGGCCCTGGGCTCAGCAGCGCCCTCATTCTCAGGCCGGCGGCTCTGCCCTGAGGGGAGCAGGAAGGTCACCAACTGCCGCAGGCGGGCCTCACGCCCCTCCCACTGCTGGAGCCTGACCTCCCCCGGCCCCACCCCTTCCCCTACCCCAGCAGGACGACAGCTCGTCTTCCCCTGGCTTCCAACGGGAGGCCCGGCCCTGGGCCCCGATTGGGCACTGCCCCAGCCCGGAGCCAATCACAGTGGCCAGGGAGGTGGAACGCACCGATTGGCCAGGGCCAGGTCATGTGACCATACTCCCCAGGAAACTCAAATATTACCAAGGTTCCCTAAGAAACCAATGAACAGAATTATCCAGTAAAGGCAAACCGTGCTTTTTAATGAGGCCAATGTCACAGAAAAAAAAAAATGCTTCACAATGAACTGCTCAAGGAAGCTACTAAATAAACTTTCAGAAAAGTTTAGTAGTTTTTTTTTTTTTTTTTTTAATAGGGTGACGGAGAGCTATACCTTTCCCGTCTATGTGAATTTAGGTTTAAACTAGATTTCCCTTGGCTATTATATAAGACAAAAAAGCCCACATCCCCCCCTTTCACTCCCCCCCACCCCCAAAAAGTGTTTTAATCTATAGAATTTTTGTGTCCTCAGTTGTGTCTGATTCGCGGCAACTCACGAACTCTACACAGCCAGGCTCTTCCGTCCATGGAATTCAGGGCAATTTTTTCTGTCCCAGTAAATGCCCACCCTGGGTGATCCAAAGGCAAGGGCTCAGAGGCTCCTGAGAGACTAACTCCTTTCAGCTGAGCACAGAGCTGGCTCCTCACTGGGATGCCTGTGGCCTGGGGCTCCCTGAGGGGAGAGCAGCACTCGCCCCACCGTGTGGTCACTGCTGGAAGTGCAGGCTGCTCCTCACTCCCCCTTGACAGTGTCCCTGAGGGCAGAACAGTGTGAATCGAATCAAGGTGGAAATGCAAACTCCAATGCAACCAAACTCCCCACAAGGTCTCTAAAACCACTCAGGAACAGGGAATTGGAAACTGCAGGGGATGACAGGAATGGAGATGGAGACTTGACACCTTACACCGAGTTCACTTCCAGTTATCCCTAGACAAACTTTCCATGAAAACTTGTCACAAATCTCGAAGAACAATGAGCAGAAACCGGACACGTGCTTTGAGTCTTCACACACAAAACTAAAAGCCAGACCACAAAAAAAAACCCAGAGAATACAGTGGACTTTGCAAAATCAAAGATATCTACTGTGGGAAAGACCTCATGACAAAAGCAAAAGACAGGTCATACATCGCGAGACGAATGAGTGGAAACACAAAGCTTATCAAGGATGTGTCTCCAAACAGACAAAGAACACCAACGCAACAAGCCTGTGAAAACTAGGGAAAGGTCTGAAGGGACACCAGACTGAGGAAGACACACACAGAGGATCCCGGATGATGTCCAGCACTGAGGGCCTGAAGAAACAACGGTCTAGTTGCACCCCCTCAGGCCTGTGTGACCGTGGATGAGGCCTCTGTTTCCCGGTGGCTCTGAGAGATGGACAGGGAGGAAGGGGAAGAGAAGTCACTTGCATTTCTAATACTCACAGCAAAGTCTTCCAACGAGAAGGGAATTATCACCCCCACTGACAATGCCATTCACTGAAGTGATACCCACCAGTCCATCTAACCCAGAAGGGAAGGATGGACCTGTTCTCACAAAACGGCGAGAGATGGAAGAAGGAAGATCAAGCCCACACCAATCACTGGAAAGAGAAGCTGTGCTCAGGGCTTGAAAGAATTCCTATTGGGAAAATGATGTCACAGCCCCACAAGGCAATCCACAGCTTCGATGCTATTCCTCCCAAAATGCCAATGCATTTTCGCACCGAACAAAGAATTGCAAAAGGGGTACGGAGACAGAAAAGAGCCTAAACTGTCAATACAATCCGACGAAAAAGCCCCGATACGGACATCCAAGGTTGTGTGAAAGGAAATTAGACGACCAAACTAGGATCCTCAGGAGAGTATCGGAGAAGGCAATGGCGACCCACTCCAGTACTCTTGCCTGGAAAACGTCCTGGACGGAGGAGCCTGGTAGGCTGCAGGCCATGGGGTCACGCAGAGTCAGACACGACTGAAGTGACTTAGCCGCAGCAGCAGCAGCAGGACAGTATGCTATTGGGAATACAACAACACACACAGATCCAGATCGATGGAATAAAGTGGAGGGTCCAGAAACAAACCCCAGCATCCATGGTCAACTCATCTCTGACACAGAAGGGGAGAATATCCAAATGGGAACAAGAAAGCCTCTTCAATCAATGTCCATGGGAAAACCAGACAGCTACATCTGAAGAACGCTATTGGTTTTGATCTCATACCACCTCAATATAGGGGGAAAACCTCACCCTAAAGACTGATGTCATGAGATAGCTAGAAAGAAGCGTAGGTCAAAGGCTCCTTAACATCAGAGTCTCCTTGCCATTTGCTGGGCGGAGGTCGAAATGGGTCTCTTCAAGTAAGGCAAAGAGGTACACGAAGTACACCCATGGGTTTCCATCCAATGGAACCTCTTCACAACAGAGAAGCTAAGCATTCACAAATGCAAAAGATAGGAAACAGAACATGAGAGACTCCTTGCAAGTGGTGTATCTGAGAAGGGGTTCATATGGAAAGAGACGAAGAATGCACAGCACTCAGATTCCAAGAAACAACACCACCACCACCCTTGACCCTTCCCCCATGACCAACTCCGACCTAAAGCCTTTCTCTCCCTCTAACCTATCCCTAAAACATAACCCTCATCTAATCATATACATGTGCATCCCTAGCATCCATCCATCCACACACGAGAGAGAAAGAGGAAGACACAGACGGAACTGAGAAAGGAAAAGAGAGGGACACAGCCAGAGAGAGACACGGAACCAAAGAGAGGAAAGGAGTCGACGGTCCAGACTTTTCCTCAATCTGCCTCGAAGGTAGAAGCAATGACAGCGCCCTTCCACCCCAGAAGGGGGAAAAGGACGGAAGGTTTGGAGAGGAAAAGACAAGAACGCAGGGAGCCATTAGAAGCTCAGCCACCCGCAGAAGCCGAGCTGGGACACTTGAACAGAATCTCAATGGAAACAGAGGAGCAGAAAGTTGGCTACTCTTTTCTATAAGAGAGGGAGACCTTCGAGTCTTCCTTTCGGTCCTCCAACTTGGATGCGGGGTCTCAAAACAGTCAGGAGGGGGAGTGCCTTTTCCTGGGTACCACGGCACATCCAGGCCTCGTTCTGCCCCATTCTGTGCTGTGTCAGCCCTGGATGGAATCTTTCTTTCTGAAGTCTCAGCGCACAAGCTCCACGTGATATCGGCCCCAGGTGGAAAGGCATGGAGCTGCTCGTAGGCCGACAGACCTAGGAAGCAGATGGGAGAATGACCACCACTCTGCAGATGGAGAGACTGGGGCAACCCTGAGGGGCATATGCTTGTCCAGGGCCACACCACTTATGAGAAGAAGGAGCCTGGTCTGAGAGCAGTGGGGTCCTCGGAGCTCAGGCCCTGGCTGAACCCAGGCCTCCCCAGGGCTGTGGGCTGGGCTGTGTGGGTGTCACTGTGCCTGCACATGGCCTAAGGGGGGTGGTCGAGCAGTCAGAAACCCAGAGATTCCCTTGGGAAGTTTTGGGGAAGGGACCTCAGCACGAACCCCAGGAGATGATGTCACCTGCCGGCAACAGAACCCAACAGAACCCGCAGCCCGGGTATCCAGGCCTCCAGAGCGGAGAGGAGCCCCCAGCCAGTTCACTGGCTGCCAGGATGTTCTGCTGTTTGCCCCTGCCCAGAGGCCGGGGCCTCAGGAGTGCTCACAGGCAGTGTGCGCGGGCACCCTGTCGACGTTGGCTCAGGACACCCCCGAGAGGCCTCTGGCCCTTTGCCCGGAGAAACAGAAAGGTAACACGGGGAGCCCCAGGACGGACCAGGCCGCCTCTCCCATGCCACCCGGAAACACCGGGTCCTTTGCCTGTGTGTGTGGATGCGGGTTTCTTGGGGTGTGTCTCCCTCAAGGAAGCCCAGGCGGATGTGGGGTCAGAAGCCTGCGGACAAGTTGTGTCCACACCCCAGGGGAGAGCAGGCTGGGCGGGATGGGGAGAGTGCGGGCAGCGGCGGCCGCCCAGGCGGACCTCACACCCTCAGGTGGGACTCTTTCCTCCCGGGTGGGGATCTGAGCAGACACACGTCTCTGACCCTTCTGGGAAGAGAAGTTCGAGCAGGCAGAAGCAGCGGCTCCACTGCCCAGGCCCAGCTCGGAAAACTCCTAGCATGGCTGGCTGACGGTCACTGTCGTTGCAGAGCTTCCCACGTGATGAGGCCGAGGACGGGGACACCCCATCCACCTCCCGGAGGGAGGGGTCGGAGCACCACCCCCCCGCCCGTGAGGCCCAGTGCAGGCTCCAGGTGAGCGTGCCCACGGAGGCATCAGCCCCACCGGGGGAGAAGCGGAGGCGGGGAAGGCCTGCTGCCGAGACACCGCCCAGGATACACCCGGCGGCCCAGTCTGAGGCTGCCACGGAGCTCAGCACACCCGGCTCCGACCCAGAGTCCCGAGAACCCCGGCCTCTGAGGCAGCAGGAGGACCTGGAGCCCAGCACGCCAGAGCACAGAGGTGAGGACGCTGGGGCTGGTGCACGGGAGTGTGTGGGGAGGGGGTGCTGAGCTACACAGGGACGAGTCCCCGAAAGCTGCTGCTGGGCCTGCAGCAAGCGCTGGCCTCACACCCCCCGCCCCCCATCTTGCACACTTCAGTCCCAAAAGACATCCGACGCTGGGTATTCTTTGGGAATCTCTTGGAAGCTTTCTGTCCCGGGAGACGCACATGCCAAGGCTGGCCTGTGGGCAAACTTTGCTTCTCCCCCAGCTCTAGCACTGGCCTCCAACTGGAACCAGGCTCCGCTTCCCAGACCTGTCCCTACAGAGGTGCTGGCTCCAGGTGCAGGACCCAGGGATCCACCGAGGGCAGATGGAGAACCGAGACTTGCCCTCGCAGAGACACCAGGCCAGCTGGGTACTGGCCAGCACACCGGGCAGATCGGATCTCCATGCCTGCAGGACCCCCAGCCCCAGGCACTGATGTCCCACCCCCTCAGCCAGAACCTCCACCTCCACGTGCACCTCTACCTGCTCGGGCTCTGGCAGGAGAACCCGAGGCAGAGGAGGAGTCACCGCCTCGGCAGGGAGAGCCTGCCCTGGCTCCCGCGCAACACCCAGACGCCCACGATGACTCACCCACCCCTGCAGGGAGAACGAGCCCCCGCTCTGGACAGACACCCAGAGCCCTTGCCGGAAACACCACGTCCAGGGGAGCGGTCGGCTCTGCAGCCTCCATCCCCGTCTGCTCACCGTGGACGCTGGCAACTCGGTCTGCCCCCAGGGGACATGGAGTTCCTTTCCCCTGAACTGCTTTGCATTTGGTTTGTTTCCACCTTTCTGGTGATGTTTTATTTTTTGTATGGTTTCCTGTACTTTTGTTGGTTAAGTTGGGATTAGTAAACTTTTTCATCATTGTTGCAATTTGGGAACACTGTTGTGTAACTCTGGTGATACTGTGTTACCATCACCACTTTGTAGTTTCAGACCCGTTTGATCTTTACGCCCCACCCCCCCAACAAAGCCTGGATTCAAGGCAAGCACGCCCTGTTCATCCCTTCCCCCGATCCTGAACACAATTTCATCCTTTCTTTGTGCATTCCTTCCTATATTCTTGGTGTCCCCAATCAATGACTCTCAGTGAAATGACTGAAGGAGTGTTTTTTGGACTCTCCAACTACTGTAAGACTCCATTGGAGAGTTCTCATTTGTATGTCATTTGAACTAGCCTTTGATATCTGAAAGGACGGTGTACGTCCTTTCAAGATACCATGTGCCAAACGAAGCCCTTTTGGCAACTGCCATCATTATCTCCAGGCAGGCATTGCTGTGTCAAGGGTGACATCTCAGCCAGAAGGCAGAGGCTGAGCTCGTCTTGTTGCACCAGCTCCCAAAAGAAGCCAAGAAAGGGAGCTGGGACAACAAACCACCCCAACACCCAGGAAAGCGTTCTTCATGACAGAAGGCTAGAAAATGACCCAACATCCTTGTGGCCCAGAACCCCTCTAGAAAATCACTGTTCCATAAAAAAGAGAAACACATGGGAAGTTCCAAGGAGAGGCAATGCCCATGGCCCGTGTACTTGAGAGACGGCCTGACCGCTCCGGGGAAGACACGCACCGACGGAACCCCTTGGGAAACAGCAGTGATAGTCCTCACCGTCGTAAGGGTTTCCTCTGGGGACAACCTGCCCGGGGCACCACACGAGGGAGCAGACCGGCTTCTCTTCCTCTGCCCCCACACCATTCACTCATGAAGGCAGCTCAGGTGTTCTCATGCCCTGCCTGCCTGCCTGCCTGGCTCATCCGTGAGCTGTGACCACCTACAGGGCAGGACTCCACCTTCTCCTCTCTGTGTACCGTGAATCTGCACAGAGTGGGCTTGCAGAACCTTAGGAGACTTGAGCCATTCCCACTCGAGCCAGAACCCTCCCCAGGAAGGAAAACAGCTGTGGAGTCATTTTGGCCCCAGCACTGGTTCGAAAGCCTGGCGCCTCCTACAGCCTCTACGGTGTGAAGAGGGAGGTCCCTTCTGACAGAGCTTTCCGGGTCTCAGATCTAAGCTGTTGTTTCACTGTCAGCTGTGTCTCTTCCGTTGCAGCCAGGTGGGCCACGCTGCTCCAAAGGAGCTCACAAGCTGAGTTTCAAGGGAGGTATAGAGAGGACAGGGATGGCTACAACGTACTGCAAACTGAGTGAGGGTCCCCACAATCCTCAGCAAAGGTCTGTGGTGTGCAAGTGGGGAGTAGAGGGCCCCCAAGTTCCAAAGGAAGGGAGGTAGTCGGGAGCTAAAGCCCTTGGCCGCTGTGGTAGTAGCTGCAGATGGCAGCTCGTCCACAGTGCACTTCGAATGAGGTCATATGAGCGGGACTCTGGAAATGGCTCCGAAATCGGGAGAAAGGGGTCAGGGTATGTGGGAATCCGGCGGGGGTGGGGGGTGGATGAAGGAAGGTGTCCCTCCTCTCTCCAGTGCAATTTGGTTTGGTGAGTCTCAAAGCTACCAGATGGCACTTCCCAAGTCAGGCCCCCGCAGGAATCAGGGTGGGCTGCGTGCCTCGGCCCCTGCCACAGGGACAAGCCACACCAGTGGCCTCCCTGAGCTCCAATGGCCGGATCTGGGGGTTCTGTCTGGGTGCACACCTCCTTGCTGTGGCCAAGTTCCCCCCTTCTCTGAGCACCAGCTTCATCCTCTCGAATGAGGACATCGATTGCTACCTTGGCACGTTACTCTCTTCATCCTGTGAAGACTCATTAGGCTTATCCTACAATTACTAGCTGGCCCGAAGAGATATCTCCTGAATCCAGATTAAGCTGGAGTCTCCCAGGCTCATCTGGCATGTCTTCCCTGAAGTCTGCCAAAACCCACACCCTTGCATTTCCAGGGACTCCCCTTAGCCAGCTGGGCAGAAAACCCAGCATGGTTCAAACAAGCTGACAGACAAGCGGGAGAGGACTCACGGGCAGACGGCTTCCCTCAGGTCTCGGGTGGAGCTCTGGGACCACAGCAGCAACGGGCCATCCCAGGCCCTGGGCTCAGCAGCGCCCTCATTCTCAGGCCGGCGGCTCTGCCCTGAGGGGAGCAGGAAGGTCACCAACTGCCGCAGGCGGGCCTCACGCCCCTCCCACTGCTGGAGCCTGACCTCCCCCGGCCCCACCCCTTCCCCTACCCCAGCAGGACGACAGCTCGTCTTCCCCTGGCTTCCAACGGGAGGCCCGGCCCTGGGCCCCGATTGGGCACTGCCCCAGCCCGGAGCCAATCACAGTGGCCAGGGAGGTGGAACGCACCGATTGGCCAGGGCCAGGTCATGTGACCATACTCCCCAGGAAACTCAAATATTACCAAGGTTCCCTAAGAAACCAATGAACAGAATTATCCAGTAAAGGCAAACCGTGCTTTTTAATGAGGCCAATGTCACAGAAAAAAAAAAATGCTTCACAATGAACTGCTCAAGGAAGCTACTAAATAAACTTTCAGAAAAGTTTAGTAGTTTTTTTTTTTTTTTTTTTAATAGGGTGACGGAGAGCTATACCTTTCCCGTCTATGTGAATTTAGGTTTAAACTAGATTTCCCTTGGCTATTATATAAGACAAAAAAGCCCACATCCCCCCCTTTCACTCCCCCCCACCCCCAAAAAGTGTTTTAATCTATAGAATTTTTGTGTCCTCAGTTGTGTCTGATTCGCGGCAACTCACGAACTCTACACAGCCAGGCTCTTCCGTCCATGGAATTCAGGGCAATTTTTTCTGTCCCAGTAAATGCCCACCCTGGGTGATCCAAAGGCAAGGGCTCAGAGGCTCCTGAGAGACTAACTCCTTTCAGCTGAGCACAGAGCTGGCTCCTCACTGGGATGCCTGTGGCCTGGGGCTCCCTGAGGGGAGAGCAGCACTCGCCCCACCGTGTGGTCACTGCTGGAAGTGCAGGCTGCTCCTCACTCCCCCTTGACAGTGTCCCTGAGGGCAGAACAGTGTGAATCGAATCAAGGTGGAAATGCAAACTCCAATGCAACCAAACTCCCCACAAGGTCTCTAAAACCACTCAGGAACAGGGAATTGGAAACTGCAGGGGATGACAGGAATGGAGATGGAGACTTGACACCTTACACCGAGTTCACTTCCAGTTATCCCTAGACAAACTTTCCATGAAAACTTGTCACAAATCTCGAAGAACAATGAGCAGAAACCGGACACGTGCTTTGAGTCTTCACACACAAAACTAAAAGCCAGACCACAAAAAAAAACCCAGAGAATACAGTGGACTTTGCAAAATCAAAGATATCTACTGTGGGAAAGACCTCATGACAAAAGCAAAAGACAGGTCATACATCGCGAGACGAATGAGTGGAAACACAAAGCTTATCAAGGATGTGTCTCCAAACAGACAAAGAACACCAACGCAACAAGCCTGTGAAAACTAGGGAAAGGTCTGAAGGGACACCAGACTGAGGAAGA
This sequence comes from Giraffa tippelskirchi, assembly GCF_054371585.1. NCBI lineage: Eukaryota > Metazoa > Chordata > Mammalia > Artiodactyla > Giraffidae > Giraffa > Giraffa tippelskirchi. Next base: position 10,654,938 of record NC_137288.1, on the reverse strand, counting down.
CACACACAGAGGATCCCGGATGATGTCCAGCACTGAGGGCCTGAAGAAACAACGGTCTAGTTGCACCCCCTCAGGCCTGTGTGACCGTGGATGAGGCCTCTGTTTCCCGGTGGCTCTGAGAGATGGACAGGGAGGAAGGGGAAGAGAAGTCACTTGCATTTCTAATACTCACAGCAAAGTCTTCCAACGAGAAGGGAATTATCACCCCCACTGACAATGCCATTCACTGAAGTGATACCCACCAGTCCATCTAACCCAGAAGGGAAGGATGGACCTGTTCTCACAAAACGGCGAGAGATGGAAGAAGGAAGATCAAGCCCACACCAATCACTGGAAAGAGAAGCTGTGCTCAGGGCTTGAAAGAATTCCTATTGGGAAAATGATGTCACAGCCCCACAAGGCAATCCACAGCTTCGATGCTATTCCTCCCAAAATGCCAATGCATTTTCGCACCGAACAAAGAATTGCAAAAGGGGTACGGAGACAGAAAAGAGCCTAAACTGTCAATACAATCCGACGAAAAAGCCCCGATACGGACATCCAAGGTTGTGTGAAAGGAAATTAGACGACCAAACTAGGATCCTCAGGAGAGTATCGGAGAAGGCAATGGCGACCCACTCCAGTACTCTTGCCTGGAAAACGTCCTGGACGGAGGAGCCTGGTAGGCTGCAGGCCATGGGGTCACGCAGAGTCAGACACGACTGAAGTGACTTAGCCGCAGCAGCAGCAGCAGGACAGTATGCTATTGGGAATACAACAACACACACAGATCCAGATCGATGGAATAAAGTGGAGGGTCCAGAAACAAACCCCAGCATCCATGGTCAACTCATCTCTGACACAGAAGGGGAGAATATCCAAATGGGAACAAGAAAGCCTCTTCAATCAATGTCCATGGGAAAACCAGACAGCTACATCTGAAGAACGCTATTGGTTTTGATCTCATACCACCTCAATATAGGGGGAAAACCTCACCCTAAAGACTGATGTCATGAGATAGCTAGAAAGAAGCGTAGGTCAAAGGCTCCTTGACATCAGAGTCTCCTTGCCATTTGCTGGGCGGAGGTCGAAATGGGTCTCTTCAAGTAAGGCAAAGAGGTACACGAAGTACACCCATGGGTTTCCATCCAATGGAACCTCTTCACAACAGAGAAGCTAAGCATTCACAAATGCAAAAGATAGGAAACAGAACATGAGAGACTCCTTGCAAGTGGTGTATCTGAGAAGGGGTTCATATGGAAAGAGACGAAGAATGCACAGCACTCAGATTCCAAGAAACAACACCACCACCACCCTTGACCCTTCCCCCATGACCAACTCCGACCTAAAGCCTTTCTCTCCCTCTAACCTATCCCTAAAACATAACCCTCATCTAATCATATACATGTGCATCCCTAGCATCCATCCATCCACACACGAGAGAGAAAGAGGAAGACACAGACGGAACTGAGAAAGGAAAAGAGAGGGACACAGCCAGAGAGAGACACGGAACCAAAGAGAGGAAAGGAGTCGACGGTCCAGACTTTTCCTCAATCTGCCTCGAAGGTAGAAGCAATGACAGCGCCCTTCCACCCCAGAAGGGGGAAAAGGACGGAAGGTTTGGAGAGGAAAAGACAAGAACGCAGGGAGCCATTAGAAGCTCAGCCACCCGCAGAAGCCGAGCTGGGACACTTGAACAGAATCTCAATGGAAACAGAGGAGCAGAAAGTTGGCTACTCTTTTCTATAAGAGAGGGAGACCTTCGAGTCTTCCTTTCGGTCCTCCAACTTGGATGCGGGGTCTCAAAACAGTCAGGAGGGGGAGTGCCTTTTCCTGGGTACCACGGCACATCCAGGCCTCGTTCTGCCCCATTCTGTGCTGTGTCAGCCCTGGATGGAATCTTTCTTTCTGAAGTCTCAGCGCACAAGCTCCACGTGATATCGGCCCCAGGTGGAAAGGCATGGAGCTGCTCGTAGGCCGACAGACCTAGGAAGCAGATGGGAGAATGACCACCACTCTGCAGATGGAGAGACTGGGGCAACCCTGAGGGGCATATGCTTGTCCAGGGCCACACCACTTATGAGAAGAAGGAGCCTGGTCTGAGAGCAGTGGGGTCCTCGGAGCTCAGGCCCTGGCTGAACCCAGGCCTCCCCAGGGCTGTGGGCTGGGCTGTGTGGGTGTCACTGTGCCTGCACATGGCCTAAGGGGGGTGGTCGAGCAGTCAGAAACCCAGAGATTCCCTTGGGAAGTTTTGGGGAAGGGACCTCAGCACGAACCCCAGGAGATGATGTCACCTGCCGGCAACAGAACCCAACAGAACCCGCAGCCCGGGTATCCAGGCCTCCAGAGCGGAGAGGAGCCCCCAGCCAGTTCACTGGCTGCCAGGATGTTCTGCTGTTTGCCCCTGCCCAGAGGCCGGGGCCTCAGGAGTGCTCACAGGCAGTGTGCGCGGGCACCCTGTCGACGTTGGCTCAGGACACCCCCGAGAGGCCTCTGGCCCTTTGCCCGGAGAAACAGAAAGGTAACACGGGGAGCCCCAGGACGGACCAGGCCGCCTCTCCCATGCCACCCGGAAACACCGGGTCCTTTGCCTGTGTGTGTGGATGCGGGTTTCTTGGGGTGTGTCTCCCTCAAGGAAGCCCAGGCGGATGTGGGGTCAGAAGCCTGCGGACAAGTTGTGTCCACACCCCAGGGGAGAGCAGGCTGGGCGGGATGGGGAGAGTGCGGGCAGCGGCGGCCGCCCAGGCGGACCTCACACCCTCAGGTGGGACTCTTTCCTCCCGGGTGGGGATCTGAGCAGACACACGTCTCTGACCCTTCTGGGAAGAGAAGTTCGAGCAGGCAGAAGCAGCGGCTCCACTGCCCAGGCCCAGCTCGGAAAACTCCTAGCATGGCTGGCTGACGGTCACTGTCGTTGCAGAGCTTCCCACGTGATGAGGCCGAGGACGGGGACACCCCATCCACCTCCCGGAGGGAGGGGTCGGAGCACCACCCCCCCGCCCGTGAGGCCCAGTGCAGGCTCCAGGTGAGCGTGCCCACGGAGGCATCAGCCCCACCGGGGGAGAAGCGGAGGCGGGGAAGGCCTGCTGCCGAGACACCGCCCAGGATACACCCGGCGGCCCAGTCTGAGGCTGCCACGGAGCTCAGCACACCCGGCTCCGACCCAGAGTCCCGAGAACCCCGGCCTCTGAGGCAGCAGGAGGACCTGGAGCCCAGCACGCCAGAGCACAGAGGTGAGGACGCTGGGGCTGGTGCACGGGAGTGTGTGGGGAGGGGGTGCTGAGCTACACAGGGACGAGTCCCCGAAAGCTGCTGCTGGGCCTGCAGCAAGCGCTGGCCTCACACCCCCCGCCCCCCATCTTGCACACTTCAGTCCCAAAAGACATCCGACGCTGGGTATTCTTTGGGAATCTCTTGGAAGCTTTCTGTCCCGGGAGACGCACATGCCAAGGCTGGCCTGTGGGCAAACTTTGCTTCTCCCCCAGCTCTAGCACTGGCCTCCAACTGGAACCAGGCTCCGCTTCCCAGACCTGTCCCTACAGAGGTGCTGGCTCCAGGTGCAGGACCCAGGGATCCACCGAGGGCAGATGGAGAACCGAGACTTGCCCTCGCAGAGACACCAGGCCAGCTGGGTACTGGCCAGCACACCGGGCAGATCGGATCTCCATGCCTGCAGGACCCCCAGCCCCAGGCACTGATGTCCCACCCCCTCAGCCAGAACCTCCACCTCCACGTGCACCTCTACCTGCTCGGGCTCTGGCAGGAGAACCCGAGGCAGAGGAGGAGTCACCGCCTCGGCAGGGAGAGCCTGCCCTGGCTCCCGCGCAACACCCAGACGCCCACGATGACTCACCCACCCCTGCAGGGAGAACGAGCCCCCGCTCTGGACAGACACCCAGAGCCCTTGCCGGAAACACCACGTCCAGGGGAGCGGTCGGCTCTGCAGCCTCCATCCCCGTCTGCTCACCGTGGACGCTGGCAACTCGGTCTGCCCCCAGGGGACATGGAGTTCCTTTCCCCTGAACTGCTTTGCATTTGGTTTGTTTCCACCTTTCTGGTGATGTTTTATTTTTTGTATGGTTTCCTGTACTTTTGTTGGTTAAGTTGGGATTAGTAAACTTTTTCATCATTGTTGCAATTTGGGAACACTGTTGTGTAACTCTGGTGATACTGTGTTACCATCACCACTTTGTAGTTTCAGACCCGTTTGATCTTTACGCCCCACCCCCCCAACAAAGCCTGGATTCAAGGCAAGCACGCCCTGTTCATCCCTTCCCCCGATCCTGAACACAATTTCATCCTTTCTTTGTGCATTCCTTCCTATATTCTTGGTGTCCCCAATCAATGACTCTCAGTGAAATGACTGAAGGAGTGTTTTTTGGACTCTCCAACTACTGTAAGACTCCATTGGAGAGTTCTCATTTGTATGTCATTTGAACTAGCCTTTGATATCTGAAAGGACGGTGTACGTCCTTTCAAGATACCATGTGCCAAACGAAGCCCTTTTGGCAACTGCCATCATTATCTCCAGGCAGGCATTGCTGTGTCAAGGGTGACATCTCAGCCAGAAGGCAGAGGCTGAGCTCGTCTTGTTGCACCAGCTCCCAAAAGAAGCCAAGAAAGGGAGCTGGGACAACAAACCACCCCAACACCCAGGAAAGCGTTCTTCATGACAGAAGGCTAGAAAATGACCCAACATCCTTGTGGCCCAGAACCCCTCTAGAAAATCACTGTTCCATAAAAAAGAGAAACACATGGGAAGTTCCAAGGAGAGGCAATGCCCATGGCCCGTGTACTTGAGAGACGGCCTGACCGCTCCGGGGAAGACACGCACCGACGGAACCCCTTGGGAAACAGCAGTGATAGTCCTCACCGTCGTAAGGGTTTCCTCTGGGGACAACCTGCCCGGGGCACCACACGAGGGAGCAGACCGGCTTCTCTTCCTCTGCCCCCACACCATTCACTCATGAAGGCAGCTCAGGTGTTCTCATGCCCTGCCTGCCTGCCTGCCTGGCTCATCCGTGAGCTGTGACCACCTACAGGGCAGGACTCCACCTTCTCCTCTCTGTGTACCGTGAATCTGCACAGAGTGGGCTTGCAGAACCTTAGGAGACTTGAGCCATTCCCACTCGAGCCAGAACCCTCCCCAGGAAGGAAAACAGCTGTGGAGTCATTTTGGCCCCAGCACTGGTTCGAAAGCCTGGCGCCTCCTACAGCCTCTACGGTGTGAAGAGGGAGGTCCCTTCTGACAGAGCTTTCCGGGTCTCAGATCTAAGCTGTTGTTTCACTGTCAGCTGTGTCTCTTCCGTTGCAGCCAGGTGGGCCACGCTGCTCCAAAGGAGCTCACAAGCTGAGTTTCAAGGGAGGTATAGAGAGGACAGGGATGGCTACAACGTACTGCAAACTGAGTGAGGGTCCCCACAATCCTCAGCAAAGGTCTGTGGTGTGCAAGTGGGGAGTAGAGGGCCCCCAAGTTCCAAAGGAAGGGAGGTAGTCGGGAGCTAAAGCCCTTGGCCGCTGTGGTAGTAGCTGCAGATGGCAGCTCGTCCACAGTGCACTTCGAATGAGGTCATATGAGCGGGACTCTGGAAATGGCTCCGAAATCGGGAGAAAGGGGTCAGGGTATGTGGGAATCCGGCGGGGGTGGGGGGTGGATGAAGGAAGGTGTCCCTCCTCTCTCCAGTGCAATTTGGTTTGGTGAGTCTCAAAGCTACCAGATGGCACTTCCCAAGTCAGGCCCCCGCAGGAATCAGGGTGGGCTGCGTGCCTCGGCCCCTGCCACAGGGACAAGCCACACCAGTGGCCTCCCTGAGCTCCAATGGCCGGATCTGGGGGTTCTGTCTGGGTGCACACCTCCTTGCTGTGGCCAAGTTCCCCCCTTCTCTGAGCACCAGCTTCATCCTCTCGAATGAGGACATCGATTGCTACCTTGGCACGTTACTCTCTTCATCCTGTGAAGACTCATTAGGCTTATCCTACAATTACTAGCTGGCCCGAAGAGATATCTCCTGAATCCAGATTAAGCTGGAGTCTCCCAGGCTCATCTGGCATGTCTTCCCTGAAGTCTGCCAAAACCCACACCCTTGCATTTCCAGGGACTCCCCTTAGCCAGCTGGGCAGAAAACCCAGCATGGTTCAAACAAGCTGACAGACAAGCGGGAGAGGACTCACGGGCAGACGGCTTCCCTCAGGTCTCGGGTGGAGCTCTGGGACCACAGCAGCAACGGGCCATCCCAGGCCCTGGGCTCAGCAGCGCCCTCATTCTCAGGCCGGCGGCTCTGCCCTGAGGGGAGCAGGAAGGTCACCAACTGCCGCAGGCGGGCCTCACGCCCCTCCCACTGCTGGAGCCTGACCTCCCCCGGCCCCACCCCTTCCCCTACCCCAGCAGGACGACAGCTCGTCTTCCCCTGGCTTCCAACGGGAGGCCCGGCCCTGGGCCCCGATTGGGCACTGCCCCAGCCCGGAGCCAATCACAGTGGCCAGGGAGGTGGAACGCACCGATTGGCCAGGGCCAGGTCATGTGACCATACTCCCCAGGAAACTCAAATATTACCAAGGTTCCCTAAGAAACCAATGAACAGAATTATCCAGTAAAGGCAAACCGTGCTTTTTAATGAGGCCAATGTCACAGAAAAAAAAAAAATGCTTCACAATGAACTGCTCAAGGAAGCTACTAAATAAACTTTCAGAAAAGTTTAGTAGTTTTTTTTTTTTTTTTAATACGGTGACGGAGAGCTATACCTTTCCCGTCTATGTGAATTTAGGTTTATACTAGATTTCCCTTGGCTATTATATAAGACAAAAAAACCCACATCCCCCCCTTTCACTCCCCCCCACCCCCAAAAAGTGTTTTAATCTATAGAATTTTTGTGTCCTCAGTTGTGTCTGATTCGCGGCAACTCACGAACTCTACACAGCCAGGCTCTTCCGTCCATGGAATTCAGGGCAATTTTTTCTGTCCCAGTAAATGCCCACCCTGGGTGATCCAAAGGCAAGGGCTCAGAGGCTCCTGAGAGACTAACTCCTTTCAGCTGAGCACAGAGCTGGCTCCTCACTGGGATGCCTGTGGCCTGGGGCTCCCTGAGGGGAGAGCAGCACTCGCCCCACCGTGTGGTCACTGCTGGAAGTGCAGGCTGCTCCTCACTCCCCCTTGACAGTGTCCCTGAGGGCAGAACAGTGTGAATCGAATCAAGGTGGAAATGCAAACTCCAATGCAACCAAACTCCCCACAAGGTCTCTAAAACCACTCAGGAACAGGGAATTGGAAACTGCAGGGGATGACAGGAATGGAGATGGAGACTTGACACCTTACACCGAGTTCACTTCCAGTTATCCCTAGACAAACTTTCCATGAAAACTTGTCACAAATCTCGAAGAACAATGAGCAGAAACCGGACACGTGCTTTGAGTCTTCACACACAAAACTAAAAGCCAGTCCACAAAAAAAAAAAAACCCAGAGAATACAGTGGACTTTGCAAAATCAAAGATATCTACTGTGGGAAAGACCTCATGACAAAAGCAAAAGACAGGTCATACATCGCGAGACGAATGAGTGGAAACACAAAGCTTATCAAGGATGTGTCTCCAAACAGACAAAGAACACCAACGCAACAAGCCTGTGAAAACTAGGGAAAGGTCTGAAGGGACACCAGACTGAGGAAGACACACACAGAGGATCCCGGATGATGTCCAGCACTGAGGGCCTGAAGAAACAACGGTCTAGTTGCACCCCCTCAGGCCTGTGTGACCGTGGATGAGGCCTCTGTTTCCCGGTGGCTCTGAGAGATGGACAGGGAGGAAGGGGAAGAGAAGTCACTTGCATTTCTAATACTCACAGCAAAGTCTTCCAACGAGAAGGGAATTATCACCCCCACTGACAATGCCATTCACTGAAGTGATACCCACCAGTCCATCTAACCCAGAAGGGAAGGATGGACCTGTTCTCACAAAACGGCGAGAGATGGAAGAAGGAAGATCAAGCCCACACCAATCACTGGAAAGAGAAGCTGTGCTCAGGGCTTGAAAGAATTCCTATTGGGAAAATGATGTCACAGCCCCACAAGGCAATCCACAGCTTCGATGCTATTCCTCCCAAAATGCCAATGCATTTTCGCACCGAACAAAGAATTGCAAAAGGGGTACGGAGACAGAAAAGAGCCTAAACTGTCAATACAATCCGACGAAAAAGCCCCGATACGGACATCCAAGGTTGTGTGAAAGGAAATTAGACGACCAAACTAGGATCCTCAGGAGAGTATCGGAGAAGACAATGGCGACCCACTCCAGTACTCTTGCCTGGAAAACGTCCTGGACGGAGGAGCCTGGTAGGCTGCAGGCCATGGGGTCACGCAGAGTCAGACACGACTGAAGTGACTTAGCCGCAGCAGCAGCAGCAGGACAGTATGCTATTGGGAATACAACAACACACACAGATCCAGATCGATGGAATAAAGTGGAGGGTCCAGAAACAAACCCCAGCATCCATGGTCAACTCATCTCTGACACAGAAGGGGAGAATATCCAAATGGGAACAAGAAAGCCTCTTCAATCAATGTCCATGGGAAATCCAGACAGCTACATCTGAAGAACGCTATTGGTTTTGATCTCATACCACCTCAATATAGGGGGAAAACCTCACCCTAAAGACTGATGTCATGAGATAGCTAGAAAGAAGCGTAGGTCAAAGGCTCCTTGACATCAGAGTCTCCTTGCCATTTGCTGGGCGGAGGTCGAAATGGGTCTCTTCAAGTAAGGCAAAGAGGTACACGAAGTACACCCATGGGTTTCCATCCAATGGAACCTCTTCACAACAGAGAAGCTAAGCATTCACAAATGCAAAAGATAGGAAACAGAACATGAGAGACTCCTTGCAAGTGGTGTATCTGAGAAGGGGTTCATATGGAAAGAGACGAAGAATGCACAGCACTCAGATTCCAAGAAACAACACCACCACCACCCTTGACCCTTCCCCCATGACCAACTCCGACCTAAAGCCTTTCTCTCCCTCTAACCTATCCCTAAAACATAACCCTCATCTAATCATATACATGTGCATCCCTAGCATCCATCCATCCACACACGAGAGAGAAAGAGGAAGACACAGACGGAACTGAGAAAGGAAAAGAGAGGGACACAGCCAGAGAGAGACACGGAACCAAAGAGAGGAAAGGAGTCGACGGTCCAGACTTTTCCTCAATCTGCCTCGAAGGTAGAAGCAATGACAGCGCCCTTCCACCCCAGAAGTGGGGAAAGGACGGAAGGTTTGGAGAGGAAAAGACAAGAACGCAGGGAGCCATTAGAAGCTCAGCCACCCGCAGAAGCCGAGCTGGGACACTTGAACAGAATCTCAATGGAAACAGAGGAGCAGAAAGTTGGCTACTCTTTTCTATAAGAGAGGGAGACCTTCGAGTCTTCCTTTCGGTCCTCCAACTTGGATGCGGGGTCTCAAAACAGTCAGGAGGGGGAGTGCCTTTTCCTGGGTACCACGGCACATCCAGGCCTCGTTCTGCCCCATTCTGTGCTGTGTCAGCCCTGGATGGAATCTTTCTTTCTGAAGTCTCAGCGCACAAGCTCCACGTGATATCGGCCCCAGGTGGAAAGGCATGGAGCTGCTCGTAGGCCGACAGACCTAGGAAGCAGATGGGAGAATGACCACCACTCTGCAGATGGAGAGACTGGGGCAACCCTGAGGGGCATATGCTTGTCCAGGGCCACACCACTTATGAGAAGAAGGAGCCTGGTCTGAGAGCAGTGGGGTCCTCGGAGCTCAGGCCCTGGCTGAACCCAGGCCTCCCCAGGGCTGTGGGCTGGGCTGTGTGGGTGTCACTGTGCCTGCACATGGCCTAAGGGGGGTGGTCGAGCAGTCAGAAACCCAGAGATTCCCTTGGGAAGTTTTGGGGAAGGGACCTCAGCACGAACCCCAGGAGATGATGTCACCTGCCGGCAACAGAACCCAACAGAACCCGCAGCCCGGGTATCCAGGCCTCCAGAGCGGAGAGGAGCCCCCAGCCAGTTCACTGGCTGCCAGGATGTTCTGCTGTTTGCCCCTGCCCAGAGGCCGGGGCCTCAGGAGTGCTCACAGGCAGTGTGCGCGGGCACCCTGTCGACGTTGGCTCAGGACACCCCCGAGAGGCCTCTGGCCCTTTGCCCGGAGAAACAGAAAGGTAACACGGGGAGCCCCAGGACGGACCAGGCCGCCTCTCCCATGCCACCCGGAAACACCGGGTCCTTTGCCTGTGTGTGTGGATGCGGGTTTCTTGGGGTGTGTCTCCCTCAAGGAAGCCCAGGCGGATGTGGGGTCAGAAGCCTGCGGACAAGTTGTGTCCACACCCCAGGGGAGAGCAGGCTGGGCGGGATGGGGAGAGTGCGGGCAGCGGCGGCCGCCCAGGCGGACCTCACACCCTCAGGTGGGACTCTTTCCTCCCGGGTGGGGATCTGAGCAGACACACGTCTCTGACCCTTCTGGGAAGAGAAGTTCGAGCAGGCAGAAGCAGCGGCTCCACTGCCCAGGCCCAGCTCGGAAAACTCCTAGCATGGCTGGCTGACGGTCACTGTCGTTGCAGAGCTTCCCACGTGATGAGGCCGAGGACGGGGACACCCCATCCACCTCCCGGAGGGAGGGGTCGGAGCACCACCCCCCCGCCCGTGAGGCCCAGTGCAGGCTCCAGGTGAGCGTGCCCACGGAGGCATCAGCCCCACCGGGGGAGAAGCGGAGGCGGGGAAGGCCTGCTGCCGAGACACCGCCCAGGATACACCCGGCGGCCCAGTCTGAGGCTGCCACGGAGCTCAGCACACCCGGCTCCGACCCAGAGTCCCGAGAACCCCGGCCTCTGAGGCAGCAGGAGGACCTGGAGCCCAGCACGCCAGAGCACAGAGGTGAGGACGCTGGGGCTGGTGCACGGGAGTGTGTGGGGAGGGGGTGCTGAGCTACACAGGGACGAGTCCCCGAAAGCTGCTGCTGGGCCTGCAGCAAGCGCTGGCCTCACACCCCCCGCCCCCCATCTTGCACACTTCAGTCCCAAAAGACATCCGACGCTGGGTATTCTTTGGGAATCTCTTGGAAGCTTTCTGTCCCGGGAGACGCACATGCCAAGGCTGGCCTGTGGGCAAACTTTGCTTCTCCCCCAGCTCTAGCACTGGCCTCCAACTGGAACCAGGCTCCGCTTCCCAGACCTGTCCCTACAGAGGTGCTGGCTCCAGGTGCAGGACCCAGGGATCCACCGAGGGCAGATGGAGAACCGAGACTTGCCCTCGCAGAGACACCAGGCCAGCTGGGTACTGGCCAGCACACCGGGCAGATCGGATCTCCATGCCTGCAGGACCCCCAGCCCCAGGCACTGATGTCCCACCCCCTCAGCCAGAACCTCCACCTCCACGTGCACCTCTACCTGCTCGGGCTCTGGCAGGAGAACCCGAGGCAGAGGAGGAGTCACCGCCTCGGCAGGGAGAGCCTGCCCTGGCTCCCGCGCAACACCCAGACGCCCACGATGACTCACCCACCCCTGCAGGGAGAACGAGCCCCCGCTCTGGACAGACACCCAGAGCCCTTGCCGGAAACACCACGTCCAGGGGAGCGGTCGGCTCTGCAGCCTCCATCCCCGTCTGCTCACCGTGGACGCTGGCAACTCGGTCTGCCCCCAGGGGACATGGAGTTCCTTTCCCCTGAACTGCTTTGCATTTGGTTTGTTTCCACCTTTCTGGTGATGTTTTATTTTTTGTATGGTTTCCTGTACTTTTGTTGGTTAAGTTGGGATTAGTAAACTTTTTCATCATTGTTGCAATTTGGGAACACTGTTGTGTAACTCTGGTGATACTGTGTTACCATCACCACTTTGTAGTTTCAGACCCGTTTGATCTTTACGCCCCACCCCCCCAACAAAGCCTGGATTCAAGGCAAGCACGCCCTGTTCATCCCTTCCCCCGATCCTGAACACAATTTCATCCTTTCTTTGTGCATTCCTTCCTATATTCTTGGTGTCCCCAATCAATGACTCTCAGTGAAATGACTGAAGGAGTGTTTTTTGGACTCTCCAACTACTGTAAGACTCCATTGGAGAGTTCTCATTTGTATGTCATTTGAACTAGCCTTTGATATCTGAAAGGACGGTGTACGTCCTTTCAAGATACCATGTGCCAAACGAAGCCCTTTTGGCAACTGCCATCATTATCTCCAGGCAGGCATTGCTGTGTCAAGGGTGACATCTCAGCCAGAAGGCAGAGGCTGAGCTCGTCTTGTTGCACCAGCTCCCAAAAGAAGCCAAGAAAGGGAGCTGGGACAACAAACCACCCCAACACCCAGGAAAGCGTTCTTCATGACAGAAGGCTAGAAAATGACCCAACATCCTTGTGGCCCAGAACCCCTCTAGAAAATCACTGTTCCATAAAAAAGAGAAACACATGGGAAGTTCCAAGGAGAGGCAATGCCCATGGCCCGTGTACTTGAGAGACGGCCTGACCGCTCCGGGGAAGACACGCACCGACGGAACCCCTTGGGAAACAGCAGTGATAGTCCTCACCGTCGTAAGGGTTTCCTCTGGGGACAACCTGCCCGGGGCACCACACGAGGGAGCAGACCGGCTTCTCTTCCTCTGCCCCCACACCATTCACTCATGAAGGCAGCTCAGGTGTTCTCATGCCCTGCCTGCCTGCCTGCCTGGCTCATCCGTGAGCTGTGACCACCTACAGGGCAGGACTCCACCTTCTCCTCTCTGTGTACCGTGAATCTGCACAGAGTGGGCTTGCAGAACCTTAGGAGACTTGAGCCATTCCCACTCGAGCCAGAACCCTCCCCAGGAAGGAAAACAGCTGTGGAGTCATTTTGGCCCCAGCACTGGTTCGAAAGCCTGGCGCCTCCTACAGCCTCTACGGTGTGAAGAGGGAGGTCCCTTCTGACAGAGCTTTCCGGGTCTCAGATCTAAGCTGTTGTTTCACTGTCAGCTGTGTCTCTTCCGTTGCAGCCAGGTGGGCCACGCTGCTCCAAAGGAGCTCACAAGCTGAGTTTCAAGGGAGGTATAGAGAGGACAGGGATGGCTACAACGTACTGCAAACTGAGTGAGGGTCCCCACAATCCTCAGCAAAGGTCTGTGGTGTGCAAGTGGGGAGTAGAGGGCCCCCAAGTTCCAAAGGAAGGGAGGTAGTCGGGAGCTAAAGCCCTTGGCCGCTGTGGTAGTAGCTGCAGATGGCAGCTCGTCCACAGTGCACTTCGAATGAGGTCATATGAGCGGGACTCTGGAAATGGCTCCGAAATCGGGAGAAAGGGGTCAGGGTATGTGGGAATCCGGCGGGGGTGGGGGGTGGATGAAGGAAGGTGTCCCTCCTCTCTCCAGTGCAATTTGGTTTGGTGAGTCTCAAAGCTACCAGATGGCACTTCCCAAGTCAGGCCCCCGCAGGAATCAGGGTGGGCTGCGTGCCTCGGCCCCTGCCACAGGGACAAGCCACACCAGTGGCCTCCCTGAGCTCCAATGGCCGGATCTGGGGGTTCTGTCTGGGTGCACACCTCCTTGCTGTGGCCAAGTTCCCCCCTTCTCTGAGCACCAGCTTCATCCTCTCGAATGAGGACATCGATTGCTACCTTGGCACGTTACTCTCTTCATCCTGTGAAGACTCATTAGGCTTATCCTACAATTACTAGCTGGCCCGAAGAGATATCTCCTGAATCCAGATTAAGCTGGAGTCTCCCAGGCTCATCTGGCATGTCTTCCCTGAAGTCTGCCAAAACCCACACCCTTGCATTTCCAGGGACTCCCCTTAGCCAGCTGGGCAGAAAACCCAGCATGGTTCAAACAAGCTGACAGACAAGCGGGAGAGGACTCACGGGCAGACGGCTTCCCTCAGGTCTCGGGTGGAGCTCTGGGACCACAGCAGCAACGGGCCATCCCAGGCCCTGGGCTCAGCAGCGCCCTCATTCTCAGGCCGGCGGCTCTGCCCTGAGGGGAGCAGGAAGGTCACCAACTGCCGCAGGCGGGCCTCACGCCCCTCCCACTGCTGGAGCCTGACCTCCCCCGGCCCCACCCCTTCCCCTACCCCAGCAGGACGACAGCTCGTCTTCCCCTGGCTTCCAACGGGAGGCCCGGCCCTGGGCCCCGATTGGGCACTGCCCCAGCCCGGAGCCAATCACAGTGGCCAGGGAGGTGGAACGCACCGATTGGCCAGGGCCAGGTCATGTGACCATACTCCCCAGGAAACTCAAATATTACCAAGGTTCCCTAAGAAACCAATGAACAGAATTATCCAGTAAAGGCAAACCGTGCTTTTTAATGAGGCCAATGTCACAGAAAAAAAAAAAATGCTTCACAATGAACTGCTCAAGGAAGCTACTAAATAAACTTTCAGAAAAGTTTAGTAGTTTTTTTTTTTTTTTTAATACGGTGACGGAGAGCTATACCTTTCCCGTCTATGTGAATTTAGGTTTATACTAGATTTCCCTTGGCTATTATATAAGACAAAAAAACCCACATCCCCCCCTTTCACTCCCCCCCACCCCCAAAAAGTGTTTTAATCTATAGAATTTTTGTGTCCTCAGTTGTGTCTGATTCGCGGCAACTCACGAACTCTACACAGCCAGGCTCTTCCGTCCATGGAATTCAGGGCAATTTTTTCTGTCCCAGTAAATGCCCACCCTGGGTGATCCAAAGGCAAGGGCTCAGAGGCTCCTGAGAGACTAACTCCTTTCAGCTGAGCACAGAGCTGGCTCCTCACTGGGATGCCTGTGGCCTGGGGCTCCCTGAGGGGAGAGCAGCACTCGCCCCACCGTGTGGTCACTGCTGGAAGTGCAGGCTGCTCCTCACTCCCCCTTGACAGTGTCCCTGAGGGCAGAACAGTGTGAATCGAATCAAGGTGGAAATGCAAACTCCAATGCAACCAAACTCCCCACAAGGTCTCTAAAACCACTCAGGAACAGGGAATTGGAAACTGCAGGGGATGACAGGAATGGAGATGGAGACTTGACACCTTACACCGAGTTCACTTCCAGTTATCCCTAGACAAACTTTCCATGAAAACTTGTCACAAATCTCGAAGAACAATGAGCAGAAACCGGACACGTGCTTTGAGTCTTCACACACAAAACTAAAAGCCAGTCCACAAAAAAAAAAAAACCCAGAGAATACAGTGGACTTTGCAAAATCAAAGATATCTACTGTGGGAAAGACCTCATGACAAAAGCAAAAGACAGGTCATACATCGCGAGACGAATGAGTGGAAACACAAAGCTTATCAAGGATGTGTCTCCAAACAGACAAAGAACACCAACGCAACAAGCCTGTGAAAACTAGGGAAAGGTCTGAAGGGACACCAGACTGAGGAAGACACACACAGAGGATCCCGGATGATGTCCAGCACTGAGGGCCTGAAGAAACAACGGTCTAGTTGCACCCCCTCAGGCCTGTGTGACCGTGGATGAGGCCTCTGTTTCCCGGTGGCTCTGAGAGATGGACAGGGAGGAAGGGGAAGAGAAGTCACTTGCATTTCTAATACTCACAGCAAAGTCTTCCAACGAGAAGGGAATTATCACCCCCACTGACAATGCCATTCACTGAAGTGATACCCACCAGTCCATCTAACCCAGAAGGGAAGGATGGACCTGTTCTCACAAAACGGCGAGAGATGGAAGAAGGAAGATCAAGCCCACACCAATCACTGGAAAGAGAAGCTGTGCTCAGGGCTTGAAAGAATTCCTATTGGGAAAATGATGTCACAGCCCCACAAGGCAATCCACAGCTTCGATGCTATTCCTCCCAAAATGCCAATGCATTTTCGCACCGAACAAAGAATTGCAAAAGGGGTACGGAGACAGAAAAGAGCCTAAACTGTCAATACAATCCGACGAAAAAGCCCCGATACGGACATCCAAGGTTGTGTGAAAGGAAATTAGACGACCAAACTAGGATCCTCAGGAGAGTATCGGAGAAGACAATGGCGACCCACTCCAGTACTCTTGCCTGGAAAACGTCCTGGACGGAGGAGCCTGGTAGGCTGCAGGCCATGGGGTCACGCAGAGTCAGACACGACTGAAGTGACTTAGCCGCAGCAGCAGCAGCAGGACAGTATGCTATTGGGAATACAACAACACACACAGATCCAGATCGATGGAATAAAGTGGAGGGTCCAGAAACAAACCCCAGCATCCATGGTCAACTCATCTCTGACACAGAAGGGGAGAATATCCAAATGGGAACAAGAAAGCCTCTTCAATCAATGTCCATGGGAAATCCAGACAGCTACATCTGAAGAACGCTATTGGTTTTGATCTCATACCACCTCAATATAGGGGGAAAACCTCACCCTAAAGACTGATGTCATGAGATAGCTAGAAAGAAGCGTAGGTCAAAGGCTCCTTGACATCAGAGTCTCCTTGCCATTTGCTGGGCGGAGGTCGAAATGGGTCTCTTCAAGTAAGGCAAAGAGGTACACGAAGTACACCCATGGGTTTCCATCCAATGGAACCTCTTCACAACAGAGAAGCTAAGCATTCACAAATGCAAAAGATAGGAAACAGAACATGAGAGACTCCTTGCAAGTGGTGTATCTGAGAAGGGGTTCATATGGAAAGAGACGAAGAATGCACAGCACTCAGATTCCAAGAAACAACACCACCACCACCCTTGACCCTTCCCCCATGACCAACTCCGACCTAAAGCCTTTCTCTCCCTCTAACCTATCCCTAAAACATAACCCTCATCTAATCATATACATGTGCATCCCTAGCATCCATCCATCCACACACGAGAGAGAAAGAGGAAGACACAGACGGAACTGAGAAAGGAAAAGAGAGGGACACAGCCAGAGAGAGACACGGAACCAAAGAGAGGAAAGGAGTCGACGGTCCAGACTTTTCCTCAATCTGCCTCGAAGGTAGAAGCAATGACAGCGCCCTTCCACCCCAGAAGTGGGGAAAGGACGGAAGGTTTGGAGAGGAAAAGACAAGAACGCAGGGAGCCATTAGAAGCTCAGCCACCCGCAGAAGCCGAGCTGGGACACTTGAACAGAATCTCAATGGAAACAGAGGAGCAGAAAGTTGGCTACTCTTTTCTATAAGAGAGGGAGACCTTCGAGTCTTCCTTTCGGTCCTCCAACTTGGATGCGGGGTCTCAAAACAGTCAGGAGGGGGAGTGCCTTTTCCTGGGTACCACGGCACATCCAGGCCTCGTTCTGCCCCATTCTGTGCTGTGTCAGCCCTGGATGGAATCTTTCTTTCTGAAGTCTCAGCGCACAAGCTCCACGTGATATCGGCCCCAGGTGGAAAGGCATGGAGCTGCTCGTAGGCCGACAGACCTAGGAAGCAGATGGGAGAATGACCACCACTCTGCAGATGGAGAGACTGGGGCAACCCTGAGGGGCATATGCTTGTCCAGGGCCACACCACTTATGAGAAGAAGGAGCCTGGTCTGAGAGCAGTGGGGTCCTCGGAGCTCAGGCCCTGGCTGAACCCAGGCCTCCCCAGGGCTGTGGGCTGGGCTGTGTGGGTGTCACTGTGCCTGCACATGGCCTAAGGGGGGTGGTCGAGCAGTCAGAAACCCAGAGATTCCCTTGGGAAGTTTTGGGGAAGGGACCTCAGCACGAACCCCAGGAGATGATGTCACCTGCCGGCAACAGAACCCAACAGAACCCGCAGCCCGGGTATCCAGGCCTCCAGAGCGGAGAGGAGCCCCCAGCCAGTTCACTGGCTGCCAGGATGTTCTGCTGTTTGCCCCTGCCCAGAGGCCGGGGCCTCAGGAGTGCTCACAGGCAGTGTGCGCGGGCACCCTGTCGACGTTGGCTCAGGACACCCCCGAGAGGCCTCTGGCCCTTTGCCCGGAGAAACAGAAAGGTAACACGGGGAGCCCCAGGACGGACCAGGCCGCCTCTCCCATGCCACCCGGAAACACCGGGTCCTTTGCCTGTGTGTGTGGATGCGGGTTTCTTGGGGTGTGTCTCCCTCAAGGAAGCCCAGGCGGATGTGGGGTCAGAAGCCTGCGGACAAGTTGTGTCCACACCCCAGGGGAGAGCAGGCTGGGCGGGATGGGGAGAGTGCGGGCAGCGGCGGCCGCCCAGGCGGACCTCACACCCTCAGGTGGGACTCTTTCCTCCCGGGTGGGGATCTGAGCAGACACACGTCTCTGACCCTTCTGGGAAGAGAAGTTCGAGCAGGCAGAAGCAGCGGCTCCACTGCCCAGGCCCAGCTCGGAAAACTCCTAGCATGGCTGGCTGACGGTCACTGTCGTTGCAGAGCTTCCCACGTGATGAGGCCGAGGACGGGGACACCCCATCCACCTCCCGGAGGGAGGGGTCGGAGCACCACCCCCCCGCCCGTGAGGCCCAGTGCAGGCTCCAGGTGAGCGTGCCCACGGAGGCATCAGCCCCACCGGGGGAGAAGCGGAGGCGGGGAAGGCCTGCTGCCGAGACACCGCCCAGGATACACCCGGCGGCCCAGTCTGAGGCTGCCACGGAGCTCAGCACACCCGGCTCCGACCCAGAGTCCCGAGAACCCCGGCCTCTGAGGCAGCAGGAGGACCTGGAGCCCAGCACGCCAGAGCACAGAGGTGAGGACGCTGGGGCTGGTGCACGGGAGTGTGTGGGGAGGGGGTGCTGAGCTACACAGGGACGAGTCCCCGAAAGCTGCTGCTGGGCCTGCAGCAAGCGCTGGCCTCACACCCCCCGCCCCCCATCTTGCACACTTCAGTCCCAAAAGACATCCGACGCTGGGTATTCTTTGGGAATCTCTTGGAAGCTTTCTGTCCCGGGAGACGCACATGCCAAGGCTGGCCTGTGGGCAAACTTTGCTTCTCCCCCAGCTCTAGCACTGGCCTCCAACTGGAACCAGGCTCCGCTTCCCAGACCTGTCCCTACAGAGGTGCTGGCTCCAGGTGCAGGACCCAGGGATCCACCGAGGGCAGATGGAGAACCGAGACTTGCCCTCGCAGAGACACCAGGCCAGCTGGGTACTGGCCAGCACACCGGGCAGATCGGATCTCCATGCCTGCAGGACCCCCAGCCCCAGGCACTGATGTCCCACCCCCTCAGCCAGAACCTCCACCTCCACGTGCACCTCTACCTGCTCGGGCTCTGGCAGGAGAACCCGAGGCAGAGGAGGAGTCACCGCCTCGGCAGGGAGAGCCTGCCCTGGCTCCCGCGCAACACCCAGACGCCCACGATGACTCACCCACCCCTGCAGGGAGAACGAGCCCCCGCTCTGGACAGACACCCAGAGCCCTTGCCGGAAACACCACGTCCAGGGGAGCGGTCGGCTCTGCAGCCTCCATCCCCGTCTGCTCACCGTGGACGCTGGCAACTCGGTCTGCCCCCAGGGGACATGGAGTTCCTTTCCCCTGAACTGCTTTGCATTTGGTTTGTTTCCACCTTTCTGGTGATGTTTTATTTTTTGTATGGTTTCCTGTACTTTTGTTGGTTAAGTTGGGATTAGTAAACTTTTTCATCATTGTTGCAATTTGGGAACACTGTTGTGTAACTCTGGTGATACTGTGTTACCATCACCACTTTGTAGTTTCAGACCCGTTTGATCTTTACGCCCCACCCCCCCAACAAAGCCTGGATTCAAGGCAAGCACGCCCTGTTCATCCCTTCCCCCGATCCTGAACACAATTTCATCCTTTCTTTGTGCATTCCTTCCTATATTCTTGGTGTCCCCAATCAATGACTCTCAGTGAAATGACTGAAGGAGTGTTTTTTGGACTCTCCAACTACTGTAAGACTCCATTGGAGAGTTCTCATTTGTATGTCATTTGAACTAGCCTTTGATATCTGAAAGGACGGTGTACGTCCTTTCAAGATACCATGTGCCAAACGAAGCCCTTTTGGCAACTGCCATCATTATCTCCAGGCAGGCATTGCTGTGTCAAGGGTGACATCTCAGCCAGAAGGCAGAGGCTGAGCTCGTCTTGTTGCACCAGCTCCCAAAAGAAGCCAAGAAAGGGAGCTGGGACAACAAACCACCCCAACACCCAGGAAAGCGTTCTTCATGACAGAAGGCTAGAAAATGACCCAACATCCTTGTGGCCCAGAACCCCTCTAGAAAATCACTGTTCCATAAAAAAGAGAAACACATGGGAAGTTCCAAGGAGAGGCAATGCCCATGGCCCGTGTACTTGAGAGACGGCCTGACCGCTCCGGGGAAGACACGCACCGACGGAACCCCTTGGGAAACAGCAGTGATAGTCCTCACCGTCGTAAGGGTTTCCTCTGGGGACAACCTGCCCGGGGCACCACACGAGGGAGCAGACCGGCTTCTCTTCCTCTGCCCCCACACCATTCACTCATGAAGGCAGCTCAGGTGTTCTCATGCCCTGCCTGCCTGCCTGCCTGGCTCATCCGTGAGCTGTGACCACCTACAGGGCAGGACTCCACCTTCTCCTCTCTGTGTACCGTGAATCTGCACAGAGTGGGCTTGCAGAACCTTAGGAGACTTGAGCCATTCCCACTCGAGCCAGAACCCTCCCCAGGAAGGAAAACAGCTGTGGAGTCATTTTGGCCCCAGCACTGGTTCGAAAGCCTGGCGCCTCCTACAGCCTCTACGGTGTGAAGAGGGAGGTCCCTTCTGACAGAGCTTTCCGGGTCTCAGATCTAAGCTGTTGTTTCACTGTCAGCTGTGTCTCTTCCGTTGCAGCCAGGTGGGCCACGCTGCTCCAAAGGAGCTCACAAGCTGAGTTTCAAGGGAGGTATAGAGAGGACAGGGATGGCTACAACGTACTGCAAACTGAGTGAGGGTCCCCACAATCCTCAGCAAAGGTCTGTGGTGTGCAAGTGGGGAGTAGAGGGCCCCCAAGTTCCAAAGGAAGGGAGGTAGTCGGGAGCTAAAGCCCTTGGCCGCTGTGGTAGTAGCTGCAGATGGCAGCTCGTCCACAGTGCACTTCGAATGAGGTCATATGAGCGGGACTCTGGAAATGGCTCCGAAATCGGGAGAAAGGGGTCAGGGTATGTGGGAATCCGGCGGGGGTGGGGGGTGGATGAAGGAAGGTGTCCCTCCTCTCTCCAGTGCAATTTGGTTTGGTGAGTCTCAAAGCTACCAGATGGCACTTCCCAAGTCAGGCCCCCGCAGGAATCAGGGTGGGCTGCGTGCCTCGGCCCCTGCCACAGGGACAAGCCACACCAGTGGCCTCCCTGAGCTCCAATGGCCGGATCTGGGGGTTCTGTCTGGGTGCACACCTCCTTGCTGTGGCCAAGTTCCCCCCTTCTCTGAGCACCAGCTTCATCCTCTCGAATGAGGACATCGATTGCTACCTTGGCACGTTACTCTCTTCATCCTGTGAAGACTCATTAGGCTTATCCTACAATTACTAGCTGGCCCGAAGAGATATCTCCTGAATCCAGATTAAGCTGGAGTCTCCCAGGCTCATCTGGCATGTCTTCCCTGAAGTCTGCCAAAACCCACACCCTTGCATTTCCAGGGACTCCCCTTAGCCAGCTGGGCAGAAAACCCAGCATGGTTCAAACAAGCTGACAGACAAGCGGGAGAGGACTCACGGGCAGACGGCTTCCCTCAGGTCTCGGGTGGAGCTCTGGGACCACAGCAGCAACGGGCCATCCCAGGCCCTGGGCTCAGCAGCGCCCTCATTCTCAGGCCGGCGGCTCTGCCCTGAGGGGAGCAGGAAGGTCACCAACTGCCGCAGGCGGGCCTCACGCCCCTCCCACTGCTGGAGCCTGACCTCCCCCGGCCCCACCCCTTCCCCTACCCCAGCAGGACGACAGCTCGTCTTCCCCTGGCTTCCAACGGGAGGCCCGGCCCTGGGCCCCGATTGGGCACTGCCCCAGCCCGGAGCCAATCACAGTGGCCAGGGAGGTGGAACGCACCGATTGGCCAGGGCCAGGTCATGTGACCATACTCCCCAGGAAACTCAAATATTACCAAGGTTCCCTAAGAAACCAATGAACAGAATTATCCAGTAAAGGCAAACCGTGCTTTTTAATGAGGCCAATGTCACAGAAAAAAAAAAATGCTTCACAATGAACTGCTCAAGGAAGCTACTAAATAAACTTTCAGAAAAGTTTAGTAGTTTTTTTTTTTTTTTTTTTAATAGGGTGACGGAGAGCTATACCTTTCCCGTCTATGTGAATTTAGGTTTAAACTAGATTTCCCTTGGCTATTATATAAGACAAAAAAGCCCACATCCCCCCCTTTCACTCCCCCCCACCCCCAAAAAGTGTTTTAATCTATAGAATTTTTGTGTCCTCAGTTGTGTCTGATTCGCGGCAACTCACGAACTCTACACAGCCAGGCTCTTCCGTCCATGGAATTCAGGGCAATTTTTTCTGTCCCAGTAAATGCCCACCCTGGGTGATCCAAAGGCAAGGGCTCAGAGGCTCCTGAGAGACTAACTCCTTTCAGCTGAGCACAGAGCTGGCTCCTCACTGGGATGCCTGTGGCCTGGGGCTCCCTGAGGGGAGAGCAGCACTCGCCCCACCGTGTGGTCACTGCTGGAAGTGCAGGCTGCTCCTCACTCCCCCTTGACAGTGTCCCTGAGGGCAGAACAGTGTGAATCGAATCAAGGTGGAAATGCAAACTCCAATGCAACCAAACTCCCCACAAGGTCTCTAAAACCACTCAGGAACAGGGAATTGGAAACTGCAGGGGATGACAGGAATGGAGATGGAGACTTGACACCTTACACCGAGTTCACTTCCAGTTATCCCTAGACAAACTTTCCATGAAAACTTGTCACAAATCTCGAAGAACAATGAGCAGAAACCGGACACGTGCTTTGAGTCTTCACACACAAAACTAAAAGCCAGACCACAAAAAAAAACCCAGAGAATACAGTGGACTTTGCAAAATCAAAGATATCTACTGTGGGAAAGACCTCATGACAAAAGCAAAAGACAGGTCATACATCGCGAGACGAATGAGTGGAAACACAAAGCTTATCAAGGATGTGTCTCCAAACAGACAAAGAACACCAACGCAACAAGCCTGTGAAAACTAGGGAAAGGTCTGAAGGGACACCAGACTGAGGAAGACACACACAGAGGATCCCGGATGATGTCCAGCACTGAGGGCCTGAAGAAACAACGGTCTAGTTGCACCCCCTCAGGCCTGTGTGACCGTGGATGAGGCCTCTGTTTCCCGGTGGCTCTGAGAGATGGACAGGGAGGAAGGGGAAGAGAAGTCACTTGCATTTCTAATACTCACAGCAAAGTCTTCCAACGAGAAGGGAATTATCACCCCCACTGACAATGCCATTCACTGAAGTGATACCCACCAGTCCATCTAACCCAGAAGGGAAGGATGGACCTGTTCTCACAAAACGGCGAGAGATGGAAGAAGGAAGATCAAGCCCACACCAATCACTGGAAAGAGAAGCTGTGCTCAGGGCTTGAAAGAATTCCTATTGGGAAAATGATGTCACAGCCCCACAAGGCAATCCACAGCTTCGATGCTATTCCTCCCAAAATGCCAATGCATTTTCGCACCGAACAAAGAATTGCAAAAGGGGTACGGAGACAGAAAAGAGCCTAAACTGTCAATACAATCCGACGAAAAAGCCCCGATACGGACATCCAAGGTTGTGTGAAAGGAAATTAGACGACCAAACTAGGATCCTCAGGAGAGTATCGGAGAAGGCAATGGCGACCCACTCCAGTACTCTTGCCTGGAAAACGTCCTGGACGGAGGAGCCTGGTAGGCTGCAGGCCATGGGGTCACGCAGAGTCAGACACGACTGAAGTGACTTAGCCGCAGCAGCAGCAGCAGGACAGTATGCTATTGGGAATACAACAACACACACAGATCCAGATCGATGGAATAAAGTGGAGGGTCCAGAAACAAACCCCAGCATCCATGGTCAACTCATCTCTGACACAGAAGGGGAGAATATCCAAATGGGAACAAGAAAGCCTCTTCAATCAATGTCCATGGGAAAACCAGACAGCTACATCTGAAGAACGCTATTGGTTTTGATCTCATACCACCTCAATATAGGGGGAAAACCTCACCCTAAAGACTGATGTCATGAGATAGCTAGAAAGAAGCGTAGGTCAAAGGCTCCTTAACATCAGAGTCTCCTTGCCATTTGCTGGGCGGAGGTCGAAATGGGTCTCTTCAAGTAAGGCAAAGAGGTACACGAAGTACACCCATGGGTTTCCATCCAATGGAACCTCTTCACAACAGAGAAGCTAAGCATTCACAAATGCAAAAGATAGGAAACAGAACATGAGAGACTCCTTGCAAGTGGTGTATCTGAGAAGGGGTTCATATGGAAAGAGACGAAGAATGCACAGCACTCAGATTCCAAGAAACAACACCACCACCACCCTTGACCCTTCCCCCATGACCAACTCCGACCTAAAGCCTTTCTCTCCCTCTAACCTATCCCTAAAACATAACCCTCATCTAATCATATACATGTGCATCCCTAGCATCCATCCATCCACACACGAGAGAGAAAGAGGAAGACACAGACGGAACTGAGAAAGGAAAAGAGAGGGACACAGCCAGAGAGAGACACGGAACCAAAGAGAGGAAAGGAGTCGACGGTCCAGACTTTTCCTCAATCTGCCTCGAAGGTAGAAGCAATGACAGCGCCCTTCCACCCCAGAAGGGGGAAAAGGACGGAAGGTTTGGAGAGGAAAAGACAAGAACGCAGGGAGCCATTAGAAGCTCAGCCACCCGCAGAAGCCGAGCTGGGACACTTGAACAGAATCTCAATGGAAACAGAGGAGCAGAAAGTTGGCTACTCTTTTCTATAAGAGAGGGAGACCTTCGAGTCTTCCTTTCGGTCCTCCAACTTGGATGCGGGGTCTCAAAACAGTCAGGAGGGGGAGTGCCTTTTCCTGGGTACCACGGCACATCCAGGCCTCGTTCTGCCCCATTCTGTGCTGTGTCAGCCCTGGATGGAATCTTTCTTTCTGAAGTCTCAGCGCACAAGCTCCACGTGATATCGGCCCCAGGTGGAAAGGCATGGAGCTGCTCGTAGGCCGACAGACCTAGGAAGCAGATGGGAGAATGACCACCACTCTGCAGATGGAGAGACTGGGGCAACCCTGAGGGGCATATGCTTGTCCAGGGCCACACCACTTATGAGAAGAAGGAGCCTGGTCTGAGAGCAGTGGGGTCCTCGGAGCTCAGGCCCTGGCTGAACCCAGGCCTCCCCAGGGCTGTGGGCTGGGCTGTGTGGGTGTCACTGTGCCTGCACATGGCCTAAGGGGGGTGGTCGAGCAGTCAGAAACCCAGAGATTCCCTTGGGAAGTTTTGGGGAAGGGACCTCAGCACGAACCCCAGGAGATGATGTCACCTGCCGGCAACAGAACCCAACAGAACCCGCAGCCCGGGTATCCAGGCCTCCAGAGCGGAGAGGAGCCCCCAGCCAGTTCACTGGCTGCCAGGATGTTCTGCTGTTTGCCCCTGCCCAGAGGCCGGGGCCTCAGGAGTGCTCACAGGCAGTGTGCGCGGGCACCCTGTCGACGTTGGCTCAGGACACCCCCGAGAGGCCTCTGGCCCTTTGCCCGGAGAAACAGAAAGGTAACACGGGGAGCCCCAGGACGGACCAGGCCGCCTCTCCCATGCCACCCGGAAACACCGGGTCCTTTGCCTGTGTGTGTGGATGCGGGTTTCTTGGGGTGTGTCTCCCTCAAGGAAGCCCAGGCGGATGTGGGGTCAGAAGCCTGCGGACAAGTTGTGTCCACACCCCAGGGGAGAGCAGGCTGGGCGGGATGGGGAGAGTGCGGGCAGCGGCGGCCGCCCAGGCGGACCTCACACCCTCAGGTGGGACTCTTTCCTCCCGGGTGGGGATCTGAGCAGACACACGTCTCTGACCCTTCTGGGAAGAGAAGTTCGAGCAGGCAGAAGCAGCGGCTCCACTGCCCAGGCCCAGCTCGGAAAACTCCTAGCATGGCTGGCTGACGGTCACTGTCGTTGCAGAGCTTCCCACGTGATGAGGCCGAGGACGGGGACACCCCATCCACCTCCCGGAGGGAGGGGTCGGAGCACCACCCCCCCGCCCGTGAGGCCCAGTGCAGGCTCCAGGTGAGCGTGCCCACGGAGGCATCAGCCCCACCGGGGGAGAAGCGGAGGCGGGGAAGGCCTGCTGCCGAGACACCGCCCAGGATACACCCGGCGGCCCAGTCTGAGGCTGCCACGGAGCTCAGCACACCCGGCTCCGACCCAGAGTCCCGAGAACCCCGGCCTCTGAGGCAGCAGGAGGACCTGGAGCCCAGCACGCCAGAGCACAGAGGTGAGGACGCTGGGGCTGGTGCACGGGAGTGTGTGGGGAGGGGGTGCTGAGCTACACAGGGACGAGTCCCCGAAAGCTGCTGCTGGGCCTGCAGCAAGCGCTGGCCTCACACCCCCCGCCCCCCATCTTGCACACTTCAGTCCCAAAAGACATCCGACGCTGGGTATTCTTTGGGAATCTCTTGGAAGCTTTCTGTCCCGGGAGACGCACATGCCAAGGCTGGCCTGTGGGCAAACTTTGCTTCTCCCCCAGCTCTAGCACTGGCCTCCAACTGGAACCAGGCTCCGCTTCCCAGACCTGTCCCTACAGAGGTGCTGGCTCCAGGTGCAGGACCCAGGGATCCACCGAGGGCAGATGGAGAACCGAGACTTGCCCTCGCAGAGACACCAGGCCAGCTGGGTACTGGCCAGCACACCGGGCAGATCGGATCTCCATGCCTGCAGGACCCCCAGCCCCAGGCACTGATGTCCCACCCCCTCAGCCAGAACCTCCACCTCCACGTGCACCTCTACCTGCTCGGGCTCTGGCAGGAGAACCCGAGGCAGAGGAGGAGTCACCGCCTCGGCAGGGAGAGCCTGCCCTGGCTCCCGCGCAACACCCAGACGCCCACGATGACTCACCCACCCCTGCAGGGAGAACGAGCCCCCGCTCTGGACAGACACCCAGAGCCCTTGCCGGAAACACCACGTCCAGGGGAGCGGTCGGCTCTGCAGCCTCCATCCCCGTCTGCTCACCGTGGACGCTGGCAACTCGGTCTGCCCCCAGGGGACATGGAGTTCCTTTCCCCTGAACTGCTTTGCATTTGGTTTGTTTCCACCTTTCTGGTGATGTTTTATTTTTTGTATGGTTTCCTGTACTTTTGTTGGTTAAGTTGGGATTAGTAAACTTTTTCATCATTGTTGCAATTTGGGAACACTGTTGTGTAACTCTGGTGATACTGTGTTACCATCACCACTTTGTAGTTTCAGACCCGTTTGATCTTTACGCCCCACCCCCCCAACAAAGCCTGGATTCAAGGCAAGCACGCCCTGTTCATCCCTTCCCCCGATCCTGAACACAATTTCATCCTTTCTTTGTGCATTCCTTCCTATATTCTTGGTGTCCCCAATCAATGACTCTCAGTGAAATGACTGAAGGAGTGTTTTTTGGACTCTCCAACTACTGTAAGACTCCATTGGAGAGTTCTCATTTGTATGTCATTTGAACTAGCCTTTGATATCTGAAAGGACGGTGTACGTCCTTTCAAGATACCATGTGCCAAACGAAGCCCTTTTGGCAACTGCCATCATTATCTCCAGGCAGGCATTGCTGTGTCAAGGGTGACATCTCAGCCAGAAGGCAGAG
This sequence comes from Giraffa tippelskirchi, assembly GCF_054371585.1. Classification (NCBI taxonomy): domain Eukaryota; kingdom Metazoa; phylum Chordata; class Mammalia; order Artiodactyla; family Giraffidae; genus Giraffa; species Giraffa tippelskirchi. Next base: position 10,627,455 of record NC_137288.1, on the reverse strand, counting down.
GCTGAGCTCGTCTTGTTGCACCAGCTCCCAAAAGAAGCCAAGAAAGGGAGCTGGGACAACAAACCACCCCAACACCCAGGAAAGCGTTCTTCATGACAGAAGGCTAGAAAATGACCCAACATCCTTGTGGCCCAGAACCCCTCTAGAAAATCACTGTTCCATAAAAAAGAGAAACACATGGGAAGTTCCAAGGAGAGGCAATGCCCATGGCCCGTGTACTTGAGAGACGGCCTGACCGCTCCGGGGAAGACACGCACCGACGGAACCCCTTGGGAAACAGCAGTGATAGTCCTCACCGTCGTAAGGGTTTCCTCTGGGGACAACCTGCCCGGGGCACCACACGAGGGAGCAGACCGGCTTCTCTTCCTCTGCCCCCACACCATTCACTCATGAAGGCAGCTCAGGTGTTCTCATGCCCTGCCTGCCTGCCTGCCTGGCTCATCCGTGAGCTGTGACCACCTACAGGGCAGGACTCCACCTTCTCCTCTCTGTGTACCGTGAATCTGCACACAGTGGGCTTGCAGAACCTTAGGAGACTTGAGCCATTCCCACTCGAGCCAGAACCCTCCCCAGGAAGGAAAACAGCTGTGGAGTCATTTTGGCCCCAGCACTGGTTCGAAAGCCTGGCGCCTCCTACAGCCTCTACGGTGTGAAGAGGGAGGTCCCTTCTGACAGAGCTTTCCGGGTCTCAGATCTAAGCTGTTGTTTCACTGTCAGCTGTGTCTCTTCCGTTGCAGCCAGGTGGGCCACGCTGCTCCAAAGGAGCTCACAAGCTGAGTTTCAAGGGAGGTATAGAGAGGACAGGGATGGCTACAACGTACTGCAAACTGAGTGAGGGTCCCCACAATCCTCAGCAAAGGTCTGTGGTGTGCAAGTGGGGAGTAGAGGGCCCCCAAGTTCCAAAGGAAGGGAGGTAGTCGGGAGCTAAAGCCCTTGGCCGCTGTGGTAGTAGCTGCAGATGGCAGCTCGTCCACAGTGCACTTCGAATGAGGTCATATGAGCGGGACTCTGGAAATGGCTCCGAAATCGGGAGAAAGGGGTCAGGGTATGTGGGAATCCGGCGGGGGTGGGGGGTGGATGAAGGAAGGTGTCCCTCCTCTCTCCAGTGCAATTTGGTTTGGTGAGTCTCAAAGCTACCAGATGGCACTTCCCAAGTCAGGCCCCCGCAGGAATCAGGGTGGGCTGCGTGCCTCGGCCCCTGCCACAGGGACAAGCCACACCAGTGGCCTCCCTGAGCTCCAATGGCCGGATCTGGGGGTTCTGTCTGGGTGCACACCTCCTTGCTGTGGCCAAGTTCCCCCCTTCTCTGAGCACCAGCTTCATCCTCTCGAATGAGGACATCGATTGCTACCTTGGCACGTTACTCTCTTCATCCTGTGAAGACTCATTAGGCTTATCCTACAATTACTAGCTGGCCCGAAGAGATATCTCCTGAATCCAGATTAAGCTGGAGTCTCCCAGGCTCATCTGGCATGTCTTCCCTGAAGTCTGCCAAAACCCACACCCTTGCATTTCCAGGGACTCCCCTTAGCCAGCTGGGCAGAAAACCCAGCATGGTTCAAACAAGCTGACAGACAAGCGGGAGAGGACTCACGGGCAGACGGCTTCCCTCAGGTCTCGGGTGGAGCTCTGGGACCACAGCAGCAACGGGCCATCCCAGGCCCTGGGCTCAGCAGCGCCCTCATTCTCAGGCCGGCGGCTCTGCCCTGAGGGGAGCAGGAAGGTCACCAACTGCCGCAGGCGGGCCTCACGCCCCTCCCACTGCTGGAGCCTGACCTCCCCCGGCCCCACCCCTTCCCCTACCCCAGCAGGACGACAGCTCGTCTTCCCCTGGCTTCCAACGGGAGGCCCGGCCCTGGGCCCCGATTGGGCACTGCCCCAGCCCGGAGCCAATCACAGTGGCCAGGGAGGTGGAACGCACCGATTGGCCAGGGCCAGGTCATGTGACCATACTCCCCAGGAAACTCAAATATTACCAAGGTTCCCTAAGAAACCAATGAACAGAATTATCCAGTAAAGGCAAACCGTGCTTTTTAATGAGGCCAATGTCACAGAAAAAAAAAAATGCTTCACAATGAACTGCTCAAGGAAGCTACTAAATAAACTTTCAGAAAAGTTTAGTAGTTTTTTTTTTTTTTTTAATACGGTGACGGAGAGCTATACCTTTCCCGTCTATGTGAATTTAGGTTTATACTAGATTTCCCTTGGCTATTATATAAGACAAAAAAACCCACATCCCCCCCTTTCACTCCCCCCCACCCCCAAAAAGTGTTTTAATCTATAGAATTTTTGTGTCCTCAGTTGTGTCTGATTCGCGGCAACTCACGAACTCTACACAGCCAGGCTCTTCCATCCATGGAATTCAGGGCAATTTTTTCTGTCCCAGTAAATGCCCACCCTGGGTGATCCAAAGGCAAGGGCTCAGAGGCTCCTGAGAGACTAACTCCTTTCAGCTGAGCACAGAGCTGGCTCCTCACTGGGATGCCTGTGGCCTGGGGCTCCCTGAGGGGAGAGCAGCACTCGCCCCACCGTGTGGTCACTGCTGGAAGTGCAGGCTGCTCCTCACTCCCCCTTGACAGTGTCCCTGAGGGCAGAACAGTGTGAATCGAATCAAGGTGGAAATGCAAACTCCAATGCAACCAAACTCCCCACAAGGTCTCTAAAACCACTCAGGAACAGGGAATTGGAAACTGCAGGGGATGACAGGAATGGAGATGGAGACTTGACACCTTACACCGAGTTCACTTCCAGTTATCCCTAGACAAACTTTCCATGAAAACTTGTCACAAATCTCGAAGAACAATGAGCAGAAACCGGACACGTGCTTTGAGTCTTCACACACAAAACTAAAAGCCAGTCCACAAAAAAAAAAAACCCAGAGAATACAGTGGACTTTGCAAAATCAAAGATATCTACTGTGGGAAAGACCTCATGACAAAAGCAAAAGACAGGTCATACATCGCGAGACGAATGAGTGGAAACACAAAGCTTATCAAGGATGTGTCTCCAAACAGACAAAGAACACCAACGCAACAAGCCTGTGAAAACTAGGGAAAGGTCTGAAGGGACACCAGACTGAGGAAGACACACACAGAGGATCCCGGATGATGTCCAGCACTGAGGGCCTGAAGAAACAACGGTCTAGTTGCACCCCCTCAGGCCTGTGTGACCGTGGATGAGGCCTCTGTTTCCCGGTGGCTCTGAGAGATGGACAGGGAGGAAGGGGAAGAGAAGTCACTTGCATTTCTAATACTCACAGCAAAGTCTTCCAACGAGAAGGGAATTATCACCCCCACTGACAATGCCATTCACTGAAGTGATACCCACCAGTCCATCTAACCCAGAAGGGAAGGATGGACCTGTTCTCACAAAACGGCGAGAGATGGAAGAAGGAAGATCAAGCCCACACCAATCACTGGAAAGAGAAGCTGTGCTCAGGGCTTGAAAGAATTCCTATTGGGAAAATGATGTCACAGCCCCACAAGGCAATCCACAGCTTCGATGCTATTCCTCCCAAAATGCCAATGCATTTTCGCACCGAACAAAGAATTGCAAAAGGGGTACGGAGACAGAAAAGAGCCTAAACTGTCAATACAATCCGACGAAAAAGCCCCGATACGGACATCCAAGGTTGTGTGAAAGGAAATTAGACGACCAAACTAGGATCCTCAGGAGAGTATCGGAGAAGACAATGGCGACCCACTCCAGTACTCTTGCCTGGAAAACGTCCTGGACGGAGGAGCCTGGTAGGCTGCAGGCCATGGGGTCACGCAGAGTCAGACACGACTGAAGTGACTTAGCCGCAGCAGCAGCAGCAGGACAGTATGCTATTGGGAATACAACAACACACACAGATCCAGATCGATGGAATAAAGTGGAGGGTCCAGAAACAAACCCCAGCATCCATGGTCAACTCATCTCTGACACAGAAGGGGAGAATATCCAAATGGGAACAAGAAAGCCTCTTCAATCAATGTCCATGGGAAAACCAGACAGCTACATCTGAAGAACGCTATTGGTTTTGATCTCATACCACCTCAATATAGGGGGAAAACCTCACCCTAAAGACTGATGTCATGAGATAGCTAGAAAGAAGCGTAGGTCAAAGGCTCCTTGACATCAGAGTCTCCTTGCCATTTGCTGGGCGGAGGTCGAAATGGGTCTCTTCAAGTAAGGCAAAGAGGTACACGAAGTACACCCATGGGTTTCCATCCAATGGAACCTCTTCACAACAGAGAAGCTAAGCATTCACAAATGCAAAAGATAGGAAACAGAACATGAGAGACTCCTTGCAAGTGGTGTATCTGAGAAGGGGTTCATATGGATAGAGACGAAGAATGCACAGCACTCAGATTCCAAGAAACAACACCACCACCACCCTTGACCCTTCCCCCATGACCAACTCCGACCTAAAGCCTTTCTCTCCCTCTAACCTATCCCTAAAACATAACCCTCATCTAATCATATACATGTGCATCCCTAGCATCCATCCATCCACACACGAGAGAGAAAGAGGAAGACACAGACGGAACTGAGAAAGGAAAAGAGAGGGACACAGCCAGAGAGAGACACGGAACCAAAGAGAGGAAAGGAGTCGACGGTCCAGACTTTTCCTCAATCTGCCTCGAAGGTAGAAGCAATGACAGCGCCCTTCCACCCCAGAAGTGGGGAAAGGACGGAAGGTTTGGAGAGGAAAAGACAAGAACGCAGGGAGCCATTAGAAGCTCAGCCACCCGCAGAAGCCGAGCTGGGACACTTGAACAGAATCTCAATGGAAACAGAGGAGCAGAAAGTTGGCTACTCTTTTCTATAAGAGAGGGAGACCTTCGAGTCTTCCTTTCGGTCCTCCAACTTGGATGCGGGGTCTCAAAACAGTCAGGAGGGGGAGTGCCTTTTCCTGGGTACCACGGCACATCCAGGCCTCGTTCTGCCCCATTCTGTGCTGTGTCAGCCCTGGATGGAATCTTTCTTTCTGAAGTCTCAGCGCACAAGCTCCACGTGATATCGGCCCCAGGTGGAAAGGCATGGAGCTGCTCGTAGGCCGACAGACCTAGGAAGCAGATGGGAGAATGACCACCACTCTGCAGATGGAGAGACTGGGGCAACCCTGAGGGGCATATGCTTGTCCAGGGCCACACCACTTATGAGAAGAAGGAGCCTGGTCTGAGAGCAGTGGGGTCCTCGGAGCTCAGGCCCTGGCTGAACCCAGGCCTCCCCAGGGCTGTGGGCTGGGCTGTGTGGGTGTCACTGTGCCTGCACATGGCCTAAGGGGGGTGGTCGAGCAGTCAGAAACCCAGAGATTCCCTTGGGAAGTTTTGGGGAAGGGACCTCAGCACGAACCCCAGGAGATGATGTCACCTGCCGGCAACAGAACCCAACAGAACCCGCAGCCCGGGTATCCAGGCCTCCAGAGCGGAGAGGAGCCCCCAGCCAGTTCACTGGCTGCCAGGATGTTCTGCTGTTTGCCCCTGCCCAGAGGCCGGGGCCTCAGGAGTGCTCACAGGCAGTGTGCGCGGGCACCCTGTCGACGTTGGCTCAGGACACCCCCGAGAGGCCTCTGGCCCTTTGCCCGGAGAAACAGAAAGGTAACACGGGGAGCCCCAGGACGGACCAGGCCGCCTCTCCCATGCCACCCGGAAACACCGGGTCCTTTGCCTGTGTGTGTGGATGCGGGTTTCTTGGGGTGTGTCTCCCTCAAGGAAGCCCAGGCGGATGTGGGGTCAGAAGCCTGCGGACAAGTTGTGTCCACACCCCAGGGGAGAGCAGGCTGGGCGGGATGGGGAGAGTGCGGGCAGCGGCGGCCGCCCAGGCGGACCTCACACCCTCAGGTGGGACTCTTTCCTCCCGGGTGGGGATCTGAGCAGACACACGTCTCTGACCCTTCTGGGAAGAGAAGTTCGAGCAGGCAGAAGCAGCGGCTCCACTGCCCAGGCCCAGCTCGGAAAACTCCTAGCATGGCTGGCTGACGGTCACTGTCGTTGCAGAGCTTCCCACGTGATGAGGCCGAGGACGGGGACACCCCATCCACCTCCCGGAGGGAGGGGTCGGAGCACCACCCCCCCGCCCGTGAGGCCCAGTGCAGGCTCCAGGTGAGCGTGCCCACGGAGGCATCAGCCCCACCGGGGGAGAAGCGGAGGCGGGGAAGGCCTGCTGCCGAGACACCGCCCAGGATACACCCGGCGGCCCAGTCTGAGGCTGCCACGGAGCTCAGCACACCCGGCTCCGACCCAGAGTCCCGAGAACCCCGGCCTCTGAGGCAGCAGGAGGACCTGGAGCCCAGCACGCCAGAGCACAGAGGTGAGGACGCTGGGGCTGGTGCACGGGAGTGTGTGGGGAGGGGGTGCTGAGCTACACAGGGACGAGTCCCCGAAAGCTGCTGCTGGGCCTGCAGCAAGCGCTGGCCTCACACCCCCCGCCCCCCATCTTGCACACTTCAGTCCCAAAAGACATCCGACGCTGGGTATTCTTTGGGAATCTCTTGGAAGCTTTCTGTCCCGGGAGACGCACATGCCAAGGCTGGCCTGTGGGCAAACTTTGCTTCTCCCCCAGCTCTAGCACTGGCCTCCAACTGGAACCAGGCTCCGCTTCCCAGACCTGTCCCTACAGAGGTGCTGGCTCCAGGTGCAGGACCCAGGGATCCACCGAGGGCAGATGGAGAACCGAGACTTGCCCTCGCAGAGACACCAGGCCAGCTGGGTACTGGCCAGCACACCGGGCAGATCGGATCTCCATGCCTGCAGGACCCCCAGCCCCAGGCACTGATGTCCCACCCCCTCAGCCAGAACCTCCACCTCCACGTGCACCTCTACCTGCTCGGGCTCTGGCAGGAGAACCCGAGGCAGAGGAGGAGTCACCGCCTCGGCAGGGAGAGCCTGCCCTGGCTCCCGCGCAACACCCAGACGCCCACGATGACTCACCCACCCCTGCAGGGAGAACGAGCCCCCGCTCTGGACAGACACCCAGAGCCCTTGCCGGAAACACCACGTCCAGGGGAGCGGTCGGCTCTGCAGCCTCCATCCCCGTCTGCTCACCGTGGACGCTGGCAACTCGGTCTGCCCCCAGGGGACATGGAGTTCCTTTCCCCTGAACTGCTTTGCATTTGGTTTGTTTCCACCTTTCTGGTGATGTTTTATTTTTTGTATGGTTTCCTGTACTTTTGTTGGTTAAGTTGGGATTAGTAAACTTTTTCATCATTGTTGCAATTTGGGAACACTGTTGTGTAACTCTGGTGATACTGTGTTACCATCACCACTTTGTAGTTTCAGACCCGTTTGATCTTTACGCCCCACCCCCCCAACAAAGCCTGGATTCAAGGCAAGCACGCCCTGTTCATCCCTTCCCCCGATCCTGAACACAATTTCATCCTTTCTTTGTGCATTCCTTCCTATATTCTTGGTGTCCCCAATCAATGACTCTCAGTGAAATGACTGAAGGAGTGTTTTTTGGACTCTCCAACTACTGTAAGACTCCATTGGAGAGTTCTCATTTGTATGTCATTTGAACTAGCCTTTGATATCTGAAAGGACGGTGTACGTCCTTTCAAGATACCATGTGCCAAACGAAGCCCTTTTGGCAACTGCCATCATTATCTCCAGGCAGACATTGCTGTGTCAAGGGTGACATCTCAGCCAGAAGGCAGAGGCTGAGCTCGTCTTGTTGCACCAGCTCCCAAAAGAAGCCAAGAAAGGGAGCTGGGACAACAAACCACCCCAACACCCAGGAAAGCGTTCTTCATGACAGAAGGCTAGAAAATGACCCAACATCCTTGTGGCCCAGAACCCCTCTAGAAAATCACTGTTCCATAAAAAAGAGAAACACATGGGAAGTTCCAAGGAGAGGCAATGCCCATGGCCCGTGTACTTGAGAGACGGCCTGACCGCTCCGGGGAAGACACGCACCGACGGAACCCCTTGGGAAACAGCAGTGATAGTCCTCACCGTCGTAAGGGTTTCCTCTGGGGACAACCTGCCCGGGGCACCACACGAGGGAGCAGACCGGCTTCTCTTCCTCTGCCCCCACACCATTCACTCATGAAGGCAGCTCAGGTGTTCTCATGCCCTGCCTGCCTGCCTGCCTGGCTCATCCGTGAGCTGTGACCACCTACAGGGCAGGACTCCACCTTCTCCTCTCTGTGTACCGTGAATCTGCACACAGTGGGCTTGCAGAACCTTAGGAGACTTGAGCCATTCCCACTCGAGCCAGAACCCTCCCCAGGAAGGAAAACAGCTGTGGAGTCATTTTGGCCCCAGCACTGGTTCGAAAGCCTGGCGCCTCCTACAGCCTCTACGGTGTGAAGAGGGAGGTCCCTTCTGACAGAGCTTTCCGGGTCTCAGATCTAAGCTGTTGTTTCACTGTCAGCTGTGTCTCTTCCGTTGCAGCCAGGTGGGCCACGCTGCTCCAAAGGAGCTCACAAGCTGAGTTTCAAGGGAGGTATAGAGAGGACAGGGATGGCTACAACGTACTGCAAACTGAGTGAGGGTCCCCACAATCCTCAGCAAAGGTCTGTGGTGTGCAAGTGGGGAGTAGAGGGCCCCCAAGTTCCAAAGGAAGGGAGGTAGTCGGGAGCTAAAGCCCTTGGCCGCTGTGGTAGTAGCTGCAGATGGCAGCTCGTCCACAGTGCACTTCGAATGAGGTCATATGAGCGGGACTCTGGAAATGGCTCCGAAATCGGGAGAAAGGGGTCAGGGTATGTGGGAATCCGGCGGGGGTGGGGGGTGGATGAAGGAAGGTGTCCCTCCTCTCTCCAGTGCAATTTGGTTTGGTGAGTCTCAAAGCTACCAGATGGCACTTCCCAAGTCAGGCCCCCGCAGGAATCAGGGTGGGCTGCGTGCCTCGGCCCCTGCCACAGGGACAAGCCACACCAGTGGCCTCCCTGAGCTCCAATGGCCGGATCTGGGGGTTCTGTCTGGGTGCACACCTCCTTGCTGTGGCCAAGTTCCCCCCTTCTCTGAGCACCAGCTTCATCCTCTCGAATGAGGACATCGATTGCTACCTTGGCACGTTACTCTCTTCATCCTGTGAAGACTCATTAGGCTTATCCTACAATTACTAGCTGGCCCGAAGAGATATCTCCTGAATCCAGATTAAGCTGGAGTCTCCCAGGCTCATCTGGCATGTCTTCCCTGAAGTCTGCCAAAACCCACACCCTTGCATTTCCAGGGACTCCCCTTAGCCAGCTGGGCAGAAAACCCAGCATGGTTCAAACAAGCTGACAGACAAGCGGGAGAGGACTCACGGGCAGACGGCTTCCCTCAGGTCTCGGGTGGAGCTCTGGGACCACAGCAGCAACGGGCCATCCCAGGCCCTGGGCTCAGCAGCGCCCTCATTCTCAGGCCGGCGGCTCTGCCCTGAGGGGAGCAGGAAGGTCACCAACTGCCGCAGGCGGGCCTCACGCCCCTCCCACTGCTGGAGCCTGACCTCCCCCGGCCCCACCCCTTCCCCTACCCCAGCAGGACGACAGCTCGTCTTCCCCTGGCTTCCAACGGGAGGCCCGGCCCTGGGCCCCGATTGGGCACTGCCCCAGCCCGGAGCCAATCACAGTGGCCAGGGAGGTGGAACGCACCGATTGGCCAGGGCCAGGTCATGTGACCATACTCCCCAGGAAACTCAAATATTACCAAGGTTCCCTAAGAAACCAATGAACAGAATTATCCAGTAAAGGCAAACCGTGCTTTTTAATGAGGCCAATGTCACAGAAAAAAAAAAATGCTTCACAATGAACTGCTCAAGGAAGCTACTAAATAAACTTTCAGAAAAGTTTAGTAGTTTTTTTTTTTTTTTTTTAATAGGGTGACGGAGAGCTATACCTTTCCCGTCTATGTGAATTTAGGTTTAAACTAGATTTCCCTTGGCTATTATATAAGACAAAAAAGCCCACATCCCCCCCTTTCACTCCCCCCCACCCCCAAAAAGTGTTTTAATCTATAGAATTTTTGTGTCCTCAGTTGTGTCTGATTCGCGGCAACTCACGAACTCTACACAGCCAGGCTCTTCCGTCCATGGAATTCAGGGCAATTTTTTCTGTCCCAGTAAATGCCCACCCTGGGTGATCCAAAGGCAAGGGCTCAGAGGCTCCTGAGAGACTAACTCCTTTCAGCTGAGCACAGAGCTGGCTCCTCACTGGGATGCCTGTGGCCTGGGGCTCCCTGAGGGGAGAGCAGCACTCGCCCCACCGTGTGGTCACTGCTGGAAGTGCAGGCTGCTCCTCACTCCCCCTTGACAGTGTCCCTGAGGGCAGAACAGTGTGAATCGAATCAAGGTGGAAATGCAAACTCCAATGCAACCAAACTCCCCACAAGGTCTCTAAAACCACTCAGGAACAGGGAATTGGAAACTGCAGGGGATGACAGGAATGGAGATGGAGACTTGACACCTTACACCGAGTTCACTTCCAGTTATCCCTAGACAAACTTTCCATGAAAACTTGTCACAAATCTCGAAGAACAATGAGCAGAAACCGGATACGTGCTTTGAGTCTTCACACACAAAACTAAAAGCCAGACCACAAAAAAAAAACCCAGAGAATACAGTGGACTTTGCAAAATCAAAGATATCTACTGTGGGAAAGACCTCATGACAAAAGCAAAAGACAGGTCATACATCGCGAGACGAATGAGTGGAAACACAAAGCTTATCAAGGATGTGTCTCCAAACAGACAAAGAACACCAACGCAACAAGCCTGTGAAAACTAGGGAAAGGTCTGAAGGGACACCAGACTGAGGAAGACACACACAGAGGATCCCGGATGATGTCCAGCACTGAGGGCCTGAAGAAACAACGGTCTAGTTGCACCCCCTCAGGCCTGTGTGACCGTGGATGAGGCCTCTGTTTCCCGGTGGCTCTGAGAGATGGACAGGGAGGAAGGGGAAGAGAAGTCACTTGCATTTCTAATACTCACAGCAAAGTCTTCCAACGAGAAGGGAATTATCACCCCCACTGACAATGCCATTCACTGAAGTGATACCCACCAGTCCATCTAACCCAGAAGGGAAGGATGGACCTGTTCTCACAAAACGGCGAGAGATGGAAGAAGGAAGATCAAGCCCACACCAATCACTGGAAAGAGAAGCTGTGCTCAGGGCTTGAAAGAATTCCTATTGGGAAAATGATGTCACAGCCCCACAAGGCAATCCACAGCTTCGATGCTATTCCTCCCAAAATGCCAATGCATTTTCGCACCGAACAAAGAATTGCAAAAGGGGTACGGAGACAGAAAAGAGCCTAAACTGTCAATACAATCCGACGAAAAAGCCCCGATACGGACATCCAAGGTTGTGTGAAAGGAAATTAGACGACCAAACTAGGATCCTCAGGAGAGTATCGGAGAAGGCAATGGCGACCCACTCCAGTACTCTTGCCTGGAAAACGTCCTGGACGGAGGAGCCTGGTAGGCTGCAGGCCATGGGGTCACGCAGAGTCAGACACGACTGAAGTGACTTAGCCGCAGCAGCAGCAGCAGGACAGTATGCTATTGGGAATACAACAACACACACAGATCCAGATCGATGGAATAAAGTGGAGGGTCCAGAAACAAACCCCAGCATCCATGGTCAACTCATCTCTGACACAGAAGGGGAGAATATCCAAATGGGAACAAGAAAGCCTCTTCAATCAATGTCCATGGGAAAACCAGACAGCTACATCTGAAGAACGCTATTGGTTTTGATCTCATACCACCTCAATATAGGGGGAAAACCTCACCCTAAAGACTGATGTCATGAGATAGCTAGAAAGAAGCGTAGGTCAAAGGCTCCTTAACATCAGAGTCTCCTTGCCATTTGCTGGGCGGAGGTCGAAATGGGTCTCTTCAAGTAAGGCAAAGAGGTACACGAAGTACACCCATGGGTTTCCATCCAATGGAACCTCTTCACAACAGAGAAGCTAAGCATTCACAAATGCAAAAGATAGGAAACAGAACATGAGAGACTCCTTGCAAGTGGTGTATCTGAGAAGGGGTTCATATGGAAAGAGACGAAGAATGCACAGCACTCAGATTCCAAGAAACAACACCACCACCACCCTTGACCCTTCCCCCATGACCAACTCCGACCTAAAGCCTTTCTCTCCCTCTAACCTATCCCTAAAACATAACCCTCATCTAATCATATACATGTGCATCCCTAGCATCCATCCATCCACACACGAGAGAGAAAGAGGAAGACACAGACGGAACTGAGAAAGGAAAAGAGAGGGACACAGCCAGAGAGAGACACGGAACCAAAGAGAGGAAAGGAGTCGACGGTCCAGACTTTTCCTCAATCTGCCTCGAAGGTAGAAGCAATGACAGCGCCCTTCCACCCCAGAAGGGGGAAAAGGACGGAAGGTTTGGAGAGGAAAAGACAAGAACGCAGGGAGCCATTAGAAGCTCAGCCACCCGCAGAAGCCGAGCTGGGACACTTGAACAGAATCTCAATGGAAACAGAGGAGCAGAAAGTTGGCTACTCTTTTCTATAAGAGAGGGAGACCTTCGAGTCTTCCTTTCGGTCCTCCAACTTGGATGCGGGGTCTCAAAACAGTCAGGAGGGGGAGTGCCTTTTCCTGGGTACCACGGCACATCCAGGCCTCGTTCTGCCCCATTCTGTGCTGTGTCAGCCCTGGATGGAATCTTTCTTTCTGAAGTCTCAGCGCACAAGCTCCACGTGATATCGGCCCCAGGTGGAAAGGCATGGAGCTGCTCGTAGGCCGACAGACCTAGGAAGCAGATGGGAGAATGACCACCACTCTGCAGATGGAGAGACTGGGGCAACCCTGAGGGGCATATGCTTGTCCAGGGCCACACCACTTATGAGAAGAAGGAGCCTGGTCTGAGAGCAGTGGGGTCCTCGGAGCTCAGGCCCTGGCTGAACCCAGGCCTCCCCAGGGCTGTGGGCTGGGCTGTGTGGGTGTCACTGTGCCTGCACATGGCCTAAGGGGGGTGGTCGAGCAGTCAGAAACCCAGAGATTCCCTTGGGAAGTTTTGGGGAAGGGACCTCAGCACGAACCCCAGGAGATGATGTCACCTGCCGGCAACAGAACCCAACAGAACCCGCAGCCCGGGTATCCAGGCCTCCAGAGCGGAGAGGAGCCCCCAGCCAGTTCACTGGCTGCCAGGATGTTCGGCTGTTTGCCCCTGCCCAGAGGCCGGGGCCTCAGGAGTGCTCACAGGCAGTGTGCGCGGGCACCCTGTCGACGTTGGCTCAGGACACCCCCGAGAGGCCTCTGGCCCTTTGCCCGGAGAAACAGAAAGGTAACACGGGGAGCCCCAGGACGGACCAGGCCGCCTCTCCCATGCCACCCGGAAACACCGGGTCCTTTGCCTGTGTGTGTGGATGCGGGTTTCTTGGGGTGTGTCTCCCTCAAGGAAGCCCAGGCGGATGTGGGGTCAGAAGCCTGCGGACAAGTTGTGTCCACACCCCAGGGGAGAGCAGGCTGGGCGGGATGGGGAGAGTGCGGGCAGCGGCGGCCGCCCAGGCGGACCTCACACCCTCAGGTGGGTCTCTTTCCTCCCGGGTGGGGATCTGAGCAGACACACGTCTCTGACCCTTCTGGGAAGAGAAGTTCGAGCAGGCAGAAGCAGCGGCTCCACTGCCCAGGCCCAGCTCGGAAAACTCCTAGCATGGCTGGCTGACGGTCACTGTCGTTGCAGAGTTTCCCACGTGATGAGGCCGAGGACGGGGACACCCCATCCACCTCCCGGAGGGAGGGGTCGGAGCACCACCCCCCCGCCCGTGAGGCCCAGTGCAGGCTCCAGGTGAGCGTGCCCACGGAGGCATCAGCCCCACCGGGGGAGAAGCGGAGGCGGGGAAGGCCTGCTGCCGAGACACCGCCCAGGATACACCCGGCGGCCCAGTCTGAGGCTGCCACGGAGCTCAGCACACCCGGCTCCGACCCAGAGTCCCGAGAACCCCGGCCTCTGAGGCAGCAGGAGGACCTGGAGCCCAGCACGCCAGAGCACAGAGGTGAGGACGCTGGGGCTGGTGCACGGGAGTGTGTGGGGAGAGGGTGCTGAGCTACACAGGGACGAGTCCCCGAAAGCTGCTGCTGGGCCTGCAGCAAGCGCTGGCCTCACACCCCCCGCCCCCCATCTTGCACACTTCAGTCCCAAAAGACATCCGACGCTGGGTATTCTTTGGGAATCTCTTGGAAGCTTTCTGTCCCGGGAGACGCACATGCCAAGGCTGGCCTGTGGGCAAACTTTGCTTCTCCCCCAGCTCTAGCACTGGCCTCCAACTGGAACCAGGCTCCGCTTCCCAGACCTGTCCCTACAGAGGTGCTGGCTCCAGGTGCAGGACCCAGGGATCCACCGAGGGCAGATGGAGAACCGAGACTTGCCCTCGCAGAGACACCAGGCCAGCTGGGTACTGGCCAGCACACCGGGCAGATCGGATCTCCATGCCTGCAGGACCCCCAGCCCCAGGCACTGATGTCCCACCCCCTCAGCCAGAACCTCCACCTCCACGTGCACCTCTACCTGCTCGGGCTCTGGCAGGAGAACCCGAGGCAGAGGAGGAGTCACCGCCTCGGCAGGGAGAGCCTGCCCTGGCTCCCGCGCAACACCCAGACGCCCACGATGACTCACCCACCCCTGCAGGGAGAACGAGCCCCCGCTCTGGACAGACACCCAGAGCCCTTGCCGGAAACACCACGTCCAGGGGAGCGGTCGGCTCTGCAGCCTCCATCCCCGTCTGCTCACCGTGGACGCTGGCAACTCGGTCTGCCCCCAGGGGACATGGAGTTCCTTTCCCCTGAACTGCTTTGCATTTGGTTTGTTTCCACCTTTCTGGTGATGTTTTATTTTTTGTATGGTTTCCTGTACTTTTGTTGGTTAAGTTGGGATTAGTAAACTTTTTCATCATTGTTGCAATTTGGGAACACTGTTGTGTAACTCTGGTGATACTGTGTTACCATCACCACTTTGTAGTTTCAGACCCGTTTGATCTTTACGCCCCACCCCCCCAACAAAGCCTGGATTCAAGGCAAGCACGCCCTGTTCATCCCTTCCCCCGATCCTGAACACAATTTCATCCTTTCTTTGTGCATTCCTTCCTATATTCTTGGTGTCCCCAATCAATGACTCTCAGTGAAATGACTGACGGAGTGCTTTTTGGACTCTCCAACTACTGTAAGACTCCATTGGAGAGTTCTCATTTGTATGTCATTTGAACTAGCCTTTGATATCTGAAAGGACGGTGTACGTCCTTTCAAGATACCATGTGCCAAACGAAGCCCTTTTGGCAACTGCCATCATTATCTCCAGGCAGGCATTGCTGTGTCAAGGGTGACATCTCAGCCAGAAGGCAGAGGCTGAGCTCGTCTTGTTGCACCAGCTCCCAAAAGAAGCCAAGAAAGGGAGCTGGAACAACAAACCACCCCAACACCCAGGAAAGCGTTCTTCATGACAGAAGGCTAGAAAATGACCCAACATCCTTGTGGCCCAGAACCCCTCTAGAAAATCACTGTTCCATAAAAAAGAGAAACACATGGGAAGTTCCAAGGAGAGGCAATGCCCATGGCCCGTGTACTTGAGAGACGGCCTGACCGCTCCGGGGAAGACACGCACCGACGGAACCCCTTGGGAAACAGCAGTGATAGTCCTCACCGTCGTAAGGGTTTCCTCTGGGGACAACCTGCCCGGGGCACCACACGAGGGAGCAGACCGGCTTCTCTTCCTCTGCCCCCACACCATTCACTCAGGAAGGCAGCTCAGGTGTTCTCATGCCCTGCCTGCCTGCCTGCCTGGCTCATCCGTGAGCTGTGACCACCTACAGGGCAGGACTCCACCTTCTCCTCTCTGTGTACCGTGAATCTGCACACAGTGGGCTTGCAGAACCTTAGGAGACTTGAGCCATTCCCACTCGAGCCAGAACCCTCCCCAGGAAGGAAAACAGCTGTGGAGTCATTTTGGCCCCAGCACTGGTTCGAAAGCCTGGCGCCTCCTACAGCCTCTACGGTGTGAAGAGGGAGGTCCCTTCTGACAGAGCTTTCCGGGTCTCAGATCTAAGCTGTTGTTTCACTGTCAGCTGTGTCTCTTCCGTTGCAGCCAGGTGGGCCACGCTGCTCCAAAGGAGCTCACAAGCTGAGTTTCAAGGGAGGTATAGAGAGGACAGGGATGGCTACAACGTACTGCAAACTGAGTGAGGGTCCCCACAATCCTCAGCAAAGGTCTGTGGTGTGCAAGTGGGGAGTAGAGGGCCCCCAAGTTCCAAAGGAAGGGAGGTAGTCGGGAGCTAAAGCCCTTGGCCGCTGTGGTAGTAGCTGCAGATGGCAGCTCGTCCACAGTGCACTTCGAATGAGGTCATATGAGCGGGACTCTGGAAATGGCTCCGAAATCGGGAGAAAGGGGTCAGGGTATGTGGGAATCCGGCGGGGGTGGGGGGTGGATGAAGGAAGGTGTCCCTCCTCTCTCCAGTGCAATTTGGTTTGGTGAGTCTCAAAGCTACCAGATGGCACTTCCCAAGTCAGGCCCCCGCAGGAATCAGGGTGGGCTGCGTGCCTCGGCCCCTGCCACAGGGACAAGCCACACCAGTGGCCTCCCTGAGCTCCAATGGCCGGATCTGGGGGTTCTGTCTGGGTGCACACCTCCTTGCTGTGGCCAAGTTCCCCCCTTCTCTGAGCACCAGCTTCATCCTCTCGAATGAGGACATCGATTGCTACCTTGGCACGTTACTCTCTTCATCCTGTGAAGACTCATTAGGCTTATCCTACAATTACTAGCTGGCCCGAAGAGATATCTCCTGAATCCAGATTAAGCTGGAGTCTCCCAGGCTCATCTGGCATGTCTTCCCTGAAGTCTGCCAAAACCCACACCCTTGCATTTCCAGGGACTCCCCTTAGCCAGCTGGGCAGAAAACCCAGCATGGTTCAAACAAGCTGACAGACAAGCGGGAGAGGACTCACGGGCAGACGGCTTCCCTCAGGTCTCGGGTGGAGCTCTGGGACCACAGCAGCAACGGGCCATCCCAGGCCCTGGGCTCAGCAGCGCCCTCATTCTCAGGCCGGCGGCTCTGCCCTGAGGGGAGCAGGAAGGTCACCAACTGCCGCAGGCGGGCCTCACGCCCCTCCCACTGCTGGAGCCTGACCTCCCCCGGCCCCACCCCTTCCCCTACCCCAGCAGGACGACAGCTCGTCTTCCCCTGGCTTCCAACGGGAGGCCAGGCCCTGGGCCCCGATTGGGCACTGCCCCAGCCCGGAGCCAATCACAGTGGCCAGGGAGGTGGAACGCACCGATTGGCCAGGGCCAGGTCATGTGACCATACTCCCCAGGAAACTCAAATATTACCAAGGTTCCCTAAGAAACCAATGAACAGAATTATCCAGTAAAGGCAAACCGTGCTTTTTAATGAGGCCAATGTCACAGAAAAAAAAAAAATGCTTCACAATGAACTGCTCAAGGAAGCTACTAAATAAACTTTCAGAAAAGTTTAGTAGTTTTTTTTTTTTTTTTTTAATAGGGTGACGGAGAGCTATACCTTTCCCGTCTATGTGAATTTAGGTTTAAACTAGATTTCCCTTGGCTATTATATAAGACAAAAAAACCCACATCCCCCCCTTTCACTCCCCCCCACCCCCAAAAAGTGTTTTAATCTATAGAATTTTTGTGTCCTCAGTTGTGTCTGATTCGCGGCAACTCACGAACTCTACACAGCCAGGCTCTTCCGTCCATGGAATTCAGGGCAATTTTTTCTGTCCCAGTAAATGCCCACCCTGGGTGATCCAAAGGCAAGGGCTCAGAGGCTCCTGAGAGACTAACTCCTTTCAGCTGAGCACAGAGCTGGCTCCTCACTGGGATGCCTGTGGCCTGGGGCTCCCTGAGGGGAGAGCAGCACTCGCCCCACCGTGTGGTCACTGCTGGAAGTGCAGGCTGCTCCTCACTCCCCCTTGACAGTGTCCCTGAGGGCAGAACAGTGTGAATCGAATCAAGGTGGAAATGCAAACTCCAATGCAACCAAACTCCCCACAAGGTCTCTAAAACCACTCAGGAACAGGGAATTGGAAACTGCAGGGGATGACAGGAATGGAGATGGAGACTTGACACCTTACACCGAGTTCACTTCCAGTTATCCCTAGACAAACTTTCCATGAAAACTTGTCACAAATCTCGAAGAACAATGAGCAGAAACCGGACACGTGCTTTGAGTCTTCACACGCAAAACTAAAAGCCAGTCCACAAAAAAAAAAAAAAAACCCAGAGAATACAGTGGACTTTGCAAAATCAAAGATATCTACTGTGGGAAAGACCTCATGACAAAAGCAAAAGACAGGTCATACATCGCGAGACGAATGAGTGGAAACACAAAGCTTATCAAGGATGTGTCTCCAAACAGACAAAGAACACCAACGCAACAAGCCTGTGAAAACTAGGGAAAGGTCTGAAGGGACACCAGACTGAGGAAGACACACACAGAGGATCCCGGATGATGTCCAGCACTGAGGGCCTGAAGAAACAACGGTCTAGTTGCACCCCCTCAGGCCTGTGTGACCGTGGATGAGGCCTCTGTTTCCCGGTGGCTCTGAGAGATGGACAGGGAGGAAGGGGAAGAGAAGTCACTTGCATTTCTAATACTCACAGCAAAGTCTTCCAACGAGAAGGGAATTATCACCCCCACTGACAATGCCATTCACTGAAGTGATACCCACCAGTCCATCTAACCCAGAAGGGAAGGATGGACCTGTTCTCACAAAACGGCGAGAGATGGAAGAAGGAAGATCAAGCCCACACCAATCACTGGAAAGAGAAGCTGTGCTCAGGGCTTGAAAGAATTCCTATTGGGAAAATGATGTCACAGCCCCACAAGGCAATCCACAGCTTCGATGCTATTCCTCCCAAAATGCCAATGCATTTTCGCACCGAACAAAGAATTGCAAAAGGGGTACGGAGACAGAAAAGAGCCTAAACTGTCAATACAATCCGACGAAAAAGCCCCGATACGGACATCCAAGGTTGTGTGAAAGGAAATTAGACGACCAAACTAGGATCCTCAGGAGAGTATCGGAGAAGGCAATGGCGACCCACTCCAGTACTCTTGCCTGGAAAACGTCCTGGACGGAGGAGCCTGGTAGGCTGCAGGCCATGGGGTCACGCAGAGTCAGACACGACTGAAGTGACTTAGCCGCAGCAGCAGCAGCAGGACAGTATGCTATTGGGAATACAACAACACACACAGATCCAGATCGATGGAATAAAGTGGAGGGTCCAGAAACAAACCCCAGCATCCATGGTCAACTCATCTCTGACACAGAAGGGGAGAATATCCAAATGGGAACAAGAAAGCCTCTTCAATCAATGTCCATGGGAAAACCAGACAGCTACATCTGAAGAACGCTATTGGTTTTGATCTCATACCACCTCAATATAGGGGGAAAACCTCACCCTAAAGACTGATGTCATGAGATAGCTAGAAAGAAGCGTAGGTCAAAGGCTCCTTAACATCAGAGTCTCCTTGCCATTTGCTGGGCGGAGGTCGAAATGGGTCTCTTCAAGTAAGGCAAAGAGGTACACGAAGTACACCCATGGGTTTCCATCCAATGGAACCTCTTCACAACAGAGAAGCTAAGCATTCACAAATGCAAAAGATAGGAAACAGAACATGAGAGACTCCTTGCAAGTGGTGTATCTGAGAAGG
Source organism: Giraffa tippelskirchi (assembly GCF_054371585.1). NCBI lineage: Eukaryota > Metazoa > Chordata > Mammalia > Artiodactyla > Giraffidae > Giraffa > Giraffa tippelskirchi. The sequence continues at coordinate 10,607,853 of NC_137288.1, read as the reverse complement.
GGTTCATATGGAAAGAGACGAAGAATGCACAGCACTCAGATTCCAAGAAACAACACCACCACCACCCTTGACCCTTCCCCCATGACCAACTCCGACCTAAAGCCTTTCTCTCCCTCTAACCTATCCCTAAAACATAACCCTCATCTAATCATATACATGTGCATCCCTAGCATCCATCCATCCACACACGAGAGAGAAAGAGGAAGACACAGACGGAACTGAGAAAGGAAAAGAGAGGGACACAGCCAGAGAGAGACACGGAACCAAAGAGAGGAAAGGAGTCGACGGTCCAGACTTTTCCTCAATCTGCCTCGAAGGTAGAAGCAATGACAGCGCCCTTCCACCCCAGAAGGGGGAAAAGGACGGAAGGTTTGGAGAGGAAAAGACAAGAACGCAGGGAGCCATTAGAAGCTCAGCCACCCGCAGAAGCCGAGCTGGGACACTTGAACAGAATCTCAATGGAAACAGAGGAGCAGAAAGTTGGCTACTCTTTTCTATAAGAGAGGGAGACCTTCGAGTCTTCCTTTCGGTCCTCCAACTTGGATGCGGGGTCTCAAAACAGTCAGGAGGGGGAGTGCCTTTTCCTGGGTACCACGGCACATCCAGGCCTCGTTCTGCCCCATTCTGTGCTGTGTCAGCCCTGGATGGAATCTTTCTTTCTGAAGTCTCAGCGCACAAGCTCCACGTGATATCGGCCCCAGGTGGAAAGGCATGGAGCTGCTCGTAGGCCGACAGACCTAGGAAGCAGATGGGAGAATGACCACCACTCTGCAGATGGAGAGACTGGGGCAACCCTGAGGGGCATATGCTTGTCCAGGGCCACACCACTTATGAGAAGAAGGAGCCTGGTCTGAGAGCAGTGGGGTCCTCGGAGCTCAGGCCCTGGCTGAACCCAGGCCTCCCCAGGGCTGTGGGCTGGGCTGTGTGGGTGTCACTGTGCCTGCACATGGCCTAAGGGGGGTGGTCGAGCAGTCAGAAACCCAGAGATTCCCTTGGGAAGTTTTGGGGAAGGGACCTCAGCACGAACCCCAGGAGATGATGTCACCTGCCGGCAACAGAACCCAACAGAACCCGCAGCCCGGGTATCCAGGCCTCCAGAGCGGAGAGGAGCCCCCAGCCAGTTCACTGGCTGCCAGGATGTTCGGCTGTTTGCCCCTGCCCAGAGGCCGGGGCCTCAGGAGTGCTCACAGGCAGTGTGCGCGGGCACCCTGTCGACGTTGGCTCAGGACACCCCCGAGAGGCCTCTGGCCCTTTGCCCGGAGAAACAGAAAGGTAACACGGGGAGCCCCAGGACGGACCAGGCCGCCTCTCCCATGCCACCCGGAAACACCGGGTCCTTTGCCTGTGTGTGTGGATGCGGGTTTCTTGGGGTGTGTCTCCCTCAAGGAAGCCCAGGCGGATGTGGGGTCAGAAGCCTGCGGACAAGTTGTGTCCACACCCCAGGGGAGAGCAGGCTGGGCGGGATGGGGAGAGTGCGGGCAGCGGCGGCCGCCCAGGCGGACCTCACACCCTCAGGTGGGTCTCTTTCCTCCCGGGTGGGGATCTGAGCAGACACACGTCTCTGACCCTTCTGGGAAGAGAAGTTCGAGCAGGCAGAAGCAGCGGCTCCACTGCCCAGGCCCAGCTCGGAAAACTCCTAGCATGGCTGGCTGACGGTCACTGTCGTTGCAGAGTTTCCCACGTGATGAGGCCGAGGACGGGGACACCCCATCCACCTCCCGGAGGGAGGGGTCGGAGCACCACCCCCCCGCCCGTGAGGCCCAGTGCAGGCTCCAGGTGAGCGTGCCCACGGAGGCATCAGCCCCACCGGGGGAGAAGCGGAGGCGGGGAAGGCCTGCTGCCGAGACACCGCCCAGGATACACCCGGCGGCCCAGTCTGAGGCTGCCACGGAGCTCAGCACACCCGGCTCCGACCCAGAGTCCCGAGAACCCCGGCCTCTGAGGCAGCAGGAGGACCTGGAGCCCAGCACGCCAGAGCACAGAGGTGAGGACGCTGGGGCTGGTGCACGGGAGTGTGTGGGGAGAGGGTGCTGAGCTACACAGGGACGAGTCCCCGAAAGCTGCTGCTGGGCCTGCAGCAAGCGCTGGCCTCACACCCCCCGCCCCCCATCTTGCACACTTCAGTCCCAAAAGACATCCGACGCTGGGTATTCTTTGGGAATCTCTTGGAAGCTTTCTGTCCCGGGAGACGCACATGCCAAGGCTGGCCTGTGGGCAAACTTTGCTTCTCCCCCAGCTCTAGCACTGGCCTCCAACTGGAACCAGGCTCCGCTTCCCAGACCTGTCCCTACAGAGGTGCTGGCTCCAGGTGCAGGACCCAGGGATCCACCGAGGGCAGATGGAGAACCGAGACTTGCCCTCGCAGAGACACCAGGCCAGCTGGGTACTGGCCAGCACACCGGGCAGATCGGATCTCCATGCCTGCAGGACCCCCAGCCCCAGGCACTGATGTCCCACCCCCTCAGCCAGAACCTCCACCTCCACGTGCACCTCTACCTGCTCGGGCTCTGGCAGGAGAACCCGAGGCAGAGGAGGAGTCACCGCCTCGGCAGGGAGAGCCTGCCCTGGCTCCCGCGCAACACCCAGACGCCCACGATGACTCACCCACCCCTGCAGGGAGAACGAGCCCCCGCTCTGGACAGACACCCAGAGCCCTTGCCGGAAACACCACGTCCAGGGGAGCGGTCGGCTCTGCAGCCTCCATCCCCGTCTGCTCACCGTGGACGCTGGCAACTCGGTCTGCCCCCAGGGGACATGGAGTTCCTTTCCCCTGAACTGCTTTGCATTTGGTTTGTTTCCACCTTTCTGGTGATGTTTTATTTTTTGTATGGTTTCCTGTACTTTTGTTGGTTAAGTTGGGATTAGTAAACTTTTTCATCATTGTTGCAATTTGGGAACACTGTTGTGTAACTCTGGTGATACTGTGTTACCATCACCACTTTGTAGTTTCAGACCCGTTTGATCTTTACGCCCCACCCCCCCAACAAAGCCTGGATTCAAGGCAAGCACGCCCTGTTCATCCCTTCCCCCGATCCTGAACACAATTTCATCCTTTCTTTGTGCATTCCTTCCTATATTCTTGGTGTCCCCAATCAATGACTCTCAGTGAAATGACTGACGGAGTGTTTTTTGGACTCTCCAACTACTGTAAGACTCCATTGGAGAGTTCTCATTTGTATGTCATTTGAACTAGCCTTTGATATCTGAAAGGACGGTGTACGTCCTTTCAAGATACCATGTGCCAAACGAAGCCCTTTTGGCAACTGCCATCATTATCTCCAGGCAGGCATTGCTGTGTCAAGGGTGACATCTCAGCCAGAAGGCAGAGGCTGAGCTCGTCTTGTTGCACCAGCTCCCAAAAGAAGCCAAGAAAGGGAGCTGGAACAACAAACCACCCCAACACCCAGGAAAGCGTTCTTCATGACAGAAGGCTAGAAAATGACCCAACATCCTTGTGGCCCAGAACCCCTCTAGAAAATCACTGTTCCATAAAAAAGAGAAACACATGGGAAGTTCCAAGGAGAGGCAATGCCCATGGCCCGTGTACTTGAGAGACGGCCTGACCGCTCCGGGGAAGACACGCACCGACGGAACCCCTTGGGAAACAGCAGTGATAGTCCTCACCGTCGTAAGGGTTTCCTCTGGGGACAACCTGCCCGGGGCACCACACGAGGGAGCAGACCGGCTTCTCTTCCTCTGCCCCCACACCATTCACTCATGAAGGCAGCTCAGGTGTTCTCATGCCCTGCCTGCCTGCCTGCCTGGCTCATCCGTGAGCTGTGACCACCTACAGGGCAGGACTCCACCTTCTCCTCTCTGTGTACCGTGAATCTGCACACAGTGGGCTTGCAGAACCTTAGGAGACTTGAGCCATTCCCACTCGAGCCAGAACCCTCCCCAGGAAGGAAAACAGCTGTGGAGTCATTTTGGCCCCAGCACTGGTTCGAAAGCCTGGCGCCTCCTACAGCCTCTACGGTGTGAAGAGGGAGGTCCCTTCTGACAGAGCTTTCCGGGTCTCAGATCTAAGCTGTTGTTTCACTGTCAGCTGTGTCTCTTCCGTTGCAGCCAGGTGGGCCACGCTGCTCCAAAGGAGCTCACAAGCTGAGTTTCAAGGGAGGTATAGAGAGGACAGGGATGGCTACAACGTACTGCAAACTGAGTGAGGGTCCCCACAATCCTCAGCAAAGGTCTGTGGTGTGCAAGTGGGGAGTAGAGGGCCCCCAAGTTCCAAAGGAAGGGAGGTAGTCGGGAGCTAAAGCCCTTGGCCGCTGTGGTAGTAGCTGCAGATGGCAGCTCGTCCACAGTGCACTTCGAATGAGGTCATATGAGCGGGACTCTGGAAATGGCTCCGAAATCGGGAGAAAGGGGTCAGGGTATGTGGGAATCCGGCGGGGGTGGGGGGTGGATGAAGGAAGGTGTCCCTCCTCTCTCCAGTGCAATTTGGTTTGGTGAGTCTCAAAGCTACCAGATGGCACTTCCCAAGTCAGGCCCCCGCAGGAATCAGGGTGGGCTGCATGCCTCGGCCCCTGCCACAGGGACAAGCCACACCAGTGGCCTCCCTGAGCTCCAATGGCCGGATCTGGGGGTTCTGTCTGGGTGCACACCTCCTTGCTGTGGCCAAGTTCCCCCCTTCTCTGAGCACCAGCTTCATCCTCTCGAATGAGGACATCGATTGCTACCTTGGCACGTTACTCTCTTCATCCTGTGAAGACTCATTAGGCTTATCCTACAATTACTAGCTGGCCCGAAGAGATATCTCCTGAATCCAGATTAAGCTGGAGTCTCCCAGGCTCATCTGGCATGTCTTCCCTGAAGTCTGCCAAAACCCACACCCTTGCATTTCCAGGGACTCCCCTTAGCCAGCTGGGCAGAAAACCCAGCATGGTTCAAACAAGCTGACAGACAAGCGGGAGAGGACTCACGGGCAGACGGCTTCCCTCAGGTCTCGGGTGGAGCTCTGGGACCACAGCAGCAACGGGCCATCCCAGGCCCTGGGCTCAGCAGCGCCCTCATTCTCAGGCCGGCGGCTCTGCCCTGAGGGGAGCAGGAAGGTCACCAACTGCCGCAGGCGGGCCTCACGCCCCTCCCACTGCTGGAGCCTGACCTCCCCCGGCCCCACCCCTTCCCCTACCCCAGCAGGACGACAGCTCGTCTTCCCCTGGCTTCCAACGGGAGGCCAGGCCCTGGGCCCCGATTGGGCACTGCCCCAGCCCGGAGCCAATCACAGTGGCCAGGGAGGTGGAAAGCACCGATTGGCCAGGGCCAGGTCATGTGACCATACTCCCCAGGAAACTCAAATATTACCAAGGTTCCCTAAGAAACCAATGAACAGAATTATCCAGTAAAGGCAAACCGTGCTTTTTAATGAGGCCAATGTCACAGAAAAAAAAAAAAATGCTTCACAATGAACTGCTCAAGGAAGCTACTAAATAAACTTTCAGAAAAGTTTAGTAGTTTTTTTTTTTTTTTTTTAATAGGGTGACGGAGAGCTATACCTTTCCCGTCTATGTGAATTTAGGTTTAAACTAGATTTCCCTTGGCTATTATATAAGACAAAAAAACCCACATCCCCCCCTTTCACTCCCCCCCACCCCCAAAAAGTGTTTTAATCTATAGAATTTTTGTGTCCTCAGTTGTGTCTGATTCGCGGCAACTCACGAACTCTACACAGCCAGGCTCTTCCATCCATGGAATTCAGGGCAATTTTTTCTGTCCCAGTAAATGCCCACCCTGGGTGATCCAAAGGCAAGGGCTCAGAGGCTCCTGAGAGACTAACTCCTTTCAGCTGAGCACAGAGCTGGCTCCTCACTGGGATGCCTGTGGCCTGGGGCTCCCTGAGGGGAGAGCAGCACTCGCCCCACCGTGTGGTCACTGCTGGAAGTGCAGGCTGCTCCTCACTCCCCCTTGACAGTGTCCCTGAGGGCAGAACAGTGTGAATCGAATCAAGGTGGAAATGCAAACTCCAATGCAACCAAACTCCCCACAAGGTCTCTAAAACCACTCAGGAACAGGGAATTGGAAACTGCAGGGGATGACAGGAATGGAGATGGAGACTTGACACCTTACACCGAGTTCACTTCCAGTTATCCCTAGACAAACTTTCCATGAAAACTTGTCACAAATCTCGAAGAACAATGAGCAGAAACCGGACACGTGCTTTGAGTCTTCACACGCAAAACTAAAAGCCAGTCCACAAAAAAAAAAAAAACCCAGAGAATACAGTGGACTTTGCAAAATCAAAGATATCTACTGTGGGAAAGACCTCATGACAAAAGCAAAAGACAGGTCATACATCGCGAGACGAATGAGTGGAAACACAAAGCTTATCAAGGATGTGTCTCCAAACAGACAAAGAACACCAACGCAACAAGCCTGTGAAAACTAGGGAAAGGTCTGAAGGGACACCAGACTGAGGAAGACACACACAGAGGATCCCGGATGATGTCCAGCACTGAGGGCCTGAAGAAACAACGGTCTAGTTGCACCCCCTCAGGCCTGTGTGACCGTGGATGAGGCCTCTGTTTCCCGGTGGCTCTGAGAGATGGACAGGGAGGAAGGGGAAGAGAAGTCACTTGCATTTCTAATACTCACAGCAAAGTCTTCCAACGAGAAGGGAATTATCACCCCCACTGACAATGCCATTCACTGAAGTGATACCCACCAGTCCATCTAACCCAGAAGGGAAGGATGGACCTGTTCTCACAAAACGGCGAGAGATGGAAGAAGGAAGATCAAGCCCACACCAATCACTGGAAAGAGAAGCTGTGCTCAGGGCTTGAAAGAATTCCTATTGGGAAAATGATGTCACAGCCCCACAAGGCAATCCACAGCTTCGATGCTATTCCTCCCAAAATGCCAATGCATTTTCGCACCGAACAAAGAATTGCAAAAGGGGTACGGAGACAGAAAAGAGCCTAAACTGTCAATACAATCCGACGAAAAAGCCCCGATACGGACATCCAAGGTTGTGTGAAAGGAAATTAGACGACCAAACTAGGATCCTCAGGAGAGTATCGGAGAAGGCAATGGCGACCCACTCCAGTACTCTTGCCTGGAAAACGTCCTGGACGGAGGAGCCTGGTAGGCTGCAGGCCATGGGGTCACGCAGAGTCAGACACGACTGAAGTGACTTAGCCGCAGCAGCAGCAGCAGGACAGTATGCTATTGGGAATACAACAACACACACAGATCCAGATCGATGGAATAAAGTGGAGGGTCCAGAAACAAACCCCAGCATCCATGGTCAACTCATCTCTGACACAGAAGGGGAGAATATCCAAATGGGAACAAGAAAGCCTCTTCAATCAATGTCCATGGGAAAACCAGACAGCTACATCTGAAGAACGCTATTGGTTTTGATCTCATACCACCTCAATATAGGGGGAAAACCTCACCCTAAAGACTGATGTCATGAGATAGCTAGAAAGAAGCGTAGGTCAAAGGCTCCTTAACATCAGAGTCTCCTTGCCATTTGCTGGGCGGAGGTCGAAATGGGTCTCTTCAAGTAAGGCAAAGAGGTACACGAAGTACACCCATGGGTTTCCATCCAATGGAACCTCTTCACAACAGAGAAGCTAAGCATTCACAAATGCAAAAGATAGGAAACAGAACATGAGAGACTCCTTGCAAGTGGTGTATCTGAGAAGGGGTTCATATGGAAAGAGACGAAGAATGCACAGCACTCAGATTCCAAGAAACAACACCACCACCACCCTTGACCCTTCCCCCATGACCAACTCCGACCTAAAGCCTTTCTCTCCCTCTAACCTATCCCTAAAACATAACCCTCATCTAATCATATACATGTGCATCCCTAGCATCCATCCATCCACACACGAGAGAGAAAGAGGAAGACACAGACGGAACTGAGAAAGGAAAAGAGAGGGACACAGCCAGAGAGAGACACGGAACCAAAGAGAGGAAAGGAGTCGACGGTCCAGACTTTTCCTCAATCTGCCTCGAAGGTAGAAGCAATGACAGCGCCCTTCCACCCCAGAAGGGGGAAAAGGACGGAAGGTTTGGAGAGGAAAAGACAAGAACGCAGGGAGCCATTAGAAGCTCAGCCACCCGCAGAAGCCGAGCTGGGACACTTGAACAGAATCTCAATGGAAACAGAGGAGCAGAAAGTTGGCTACTCTTTTCTATAAGAGAGGGAGACCTTCGAGTCTTCCTTTCGGTCCTCCAACTTGGATGCGGGGTCTCAAAACAGTCAGGAGGGGGAGTGCCTTTTCCTGGGTACCACGGCACATCCAGGCCTCGTTCTGCCCCATTCTGTGCTGTGTCAGCCCTGGATGGAATCTTTCTTTCTGAAGTCTCAGCGCACAAGCTCCACGTGATATCGGCCCCAGGTGGAAAGGCATGGAGCTGCTCGTAGGCCGACAGACCTAGGAAGCAGATGGGAGAATGACCACCACTCTGCAGATGGAGAGACTGGGGCAACCCTGAGGGGCATATGCTTGTCCAGGGCCACACCACTTATGAGAAGAAGGAGCCTGGTCTGAGAGCAGTGGGGTCCTCGGAGCTCAGGCCCTGGCTGAACCCAGGCCTCCCCAGGGCTGTGGGCTGGGCTGTGTGGGTGTCACTGTGCCTGCACATGGCCTAAGGGGGGTGGTCGAGCAGTCAGAAACCCAGAGATTCCCTTGGGAAGTTTTGGGGAAGGGACCTCAGCACGAACCCCAGGAGATGATGTCACCTGCCGGCAACAGAACCCAACAGAACCCGCAGCCCGGGTATCCAGGCCTCCAGAGCGGAGAGGAGCCCCCAGCCAGTTCACTGGCTGCCAGGATGTTCTGCTGTTTGCCCCTGCCCAGAGGCCGGGGCCTCAGGAGTGCTCACAGGCAGTGTGCGCGGGCACCCTGTCGACGTTGGCTCAGGACACCCCCGAGAGGCCTCTGGCCCTTTGCCCGGAGAAACAGAAAGGTAACACGGGGAGCCCCAGGACGGACCAGGCCGCCTCTCCCATGCCACCCGGAAACACCGGGTCCTTTGCCTGTGTGTGTGGATGCGGGTTTCTTGGGGTGTGTCTCCCTCAAGGAAGCCCAGGCGGATGTGGGGTCAGAAGCCTGCGGACAAGTTGTGTCCACACCCCAGGGGAGAGCAGGCTGGGCGGGATGGGGAGAGTGCGGGCAGCGGCGGCCGCCCAGGCGGACCTCACACCCTCAGGTGGGACTCTTTCCTCCCGGGTGGGGATCTGAGCAGACACACGTCTCTGACCCTTCTGGGAAGAGAAGTTCGAGCAGGCAGAAGCAGCGGCTCCACTGCCCAGGCCCAGCTCGGAAAACTCCTAGCATGGCTGGCTGACGGTCACTGTCGTTGCAGAGCTTCCCACGTGATGAGGCCGAGGACGGGGACACCCCATCCACCTCCCGGAGGGAGGGGTCGGAGCACCACCCCCCCGCCCGTGAGGCCCAGTGCAGGCTCCAGGTGAGCGTGCCCACGGAGGCATCAGCCCCACCGGGGGAGAAGCGGAGGCGGGGAAGGCCTGCTGCCGAGACACCGCCCAGGATACACCCGGCGGCCCAGTCTGAGGCTGCCACGGAGCTCAGCACACCCGGCTCCGACCCAGAGTCCCGAGAACCCCGGCCTCTGAGGCAGCAGGAGGACCTGGAGCCCAGCACGCCAGAGCACAGAGGTGAGGACGCTGGGGCTGGTGCACGGGAGTGTGTGGGGAGGGGGTGCTGAGCTACACAGGGACGAGTCCCCGAAAGCTGCTGCTGGGCCTGCAGCAAGCGCTGGCCTCACACCCCCCGCCCCCCATCTTGCACACTTCAGTCCCAAAAGACATCCGACGCTGGGTATTCTTTGGGAATCTCTTGGAAGCTTTCTGTCCCGGGAGACGCACATGCCAAGGCTGGCCTGTGGGCAAACTTTGCTTCTCCCCCAGCTCTAGCACTGGCCTCCAACTGGAACCAGGCTCCGCTTCCCAGACCTGTCCCTACAGAGGTGCTGGCTCCAGGTGCAGGACCCAGGGATCCACCGAGGGCAGATGGAGAACCGAGACTTGCCCTCGCAGAGACACCAGGCCAGCTGGGTACTGGCCAGCACACCGGGCAGATCGGATCTCCATGCCTGCAGGACCCCCAGCCCCAGGCACTGATGTCCCACCCCCTCAGCCAGAACCTCCACCTCCACGTGCACCTCTACCTGCTCGGGCTCTGGCAGGAGAACCCGAGGCAGAGGAGGAGTCACCGCCTCGGCAGGGAGAGCCTGCCCTGGCTCCCGCGCAACACCCAGACGCCCACGATGACTCACCCACCCCTGCAGGGAGAACGAGCCCCCGCTCTGGACAGACACCCAGAGCCCTTGCCGGAAACACCACGTCCAGGGGAGCGGTCGGCTCTGCAGCCTCCATCCCCGTCTGCTCACCGTGGACGCTGGCAACTCGGTCTGCCCCCAGGGGACATGGAGTTCCTTTCCCCTGAACTGCTTTGCATTTGGTTTGTTTCCACCTTTCTGGTGATGTTTTATTTTTTGTATGGTTTCCTGTACTTTTGTTGGTTAAGTTGGGATTAGTAAACTTTTTCATCATTGTTGCAATTTGGGAACACTGTTGTGTAACTCTGGTGATACTGTGTTACCATCACCACTTTGTAGTTTCAGACCCGTTTGATCTTTACGCCCCACCCCCCCAACAAAGCCTGGATTCAAGGCAAGCACGCCCTGTTCATCCCTTCCCCCGATCCTGAACACAATTTCATCCTTTCTTTGTGCATTCCTTCCTATATTCTTGGTGTCCCCAATCAATGACTCTCAGTGAAATGACTGACGGAGTGTTTTTTGGACTCTCCAACTACTGTAAGACTCCATTGGAGAGTTCTCATTTGTATGTCATTTGAACTAGCCTTTGATATCTGAAAGGACGGTGTACGTCCTTTCAAGATACCATGTGCCAAACGAAGCCCTTTTGGCAACTGCCATCATTATCTCCAGGCAGGCATTGCTGTGTCAAGGGTGACATCTCAGCCAGAAGGCAGAGGCTGAGCTCGTCTTGTTGCACCAGCTCCCAAAAGAAGCCAAGAAAGGGAGCTGGAACAACAAACCACCCCAACACCCAGGAAAGCGTTCTTCATGACAGAAGGCTAGAAAATGACCCAACATCCTTGTGGCCCAGAACCCCTCTAGAAAATCACTGTTCCATAAAAAAGAGAAACACATGGGAAGTTCCAAGGAGAGGCAATGCCCATGGCCCGTGTACTTGAGAGACGGCCTGACCGCTCCGGGGAAGACACGCACCGACGGAACCCCTTGGGAAACAGCAGTGATAGTCCTCACCGTCGTAAGGGTTTCCTCTGGGGACAACCTGCCCGGGGCACCACACGAGGGAGCAGACCGGCTTCTCTTCCTCTGCCCCCACACCATTCACTCATGAAGGCAGCTCAGGTGTTCTCATGCCCTGCCTGCCTGCCTGCCTGGCTCATCCGTGAGCTGTGACCACCTACAGGGCAGGACTCCACCTTCTCCTCTCTGTGTACCGTGAATCTGCACACAGTGGGCTTGCAGAACCTTAGGAGACTTGAGCCATTCCCACTCGAGCCAGAACCCTCCCCAGGAAGGAAAACAGCTGTGGAGTCATTTTGGCCCCAGCACTGGTTCGAAAGCCTGGCGCCTCCTACAGCCTCTACGGTGTGAAGAGGGAGGTCCCTTCTGACAGAGCTTTCCGGGTCTCAGATCTAAGCTGTTGTTTCACTGTCAGCTGTGTCTCTTCCGTTGCAGCCAGGTGGGCCACGCTGCTCCAAAGGAGCTCACAAGCTGAGTTTCAAGGGAGGTATAGAGAGGACAGGGATGGCTACAACGTACTGCAAACTGAGTGAGGGTCCCCACAATCCTCAGCAAAGGTCTGTGGTGTGCAAGTGGGGAGTAGAGGGCCCCCAAGTTCCAAAGGAAGGGAGGTAGTCGGGAGCTAAAGCCCTTGGCCGCTGTGGTAGTAGCTGCAGATGGCAGCTCGTCCACAGTGCACTTCGAATGAGGTCATATGAGCGGGACTCTGGAAATGGCTCCGAAATCGGGAGAAAGGGGTCAGGGTATGTGGGAATCCGGCGGGGGTGGGGGGTGGATGAAGGAAGGTGTCCCTCCTCTCTCCAGTGCAATTTGGTTTGGTGAGTCTCAAAGCTACCAGATGGCACTTCCCAAGTCAGGCCCCCGCAGGAATCAGGGTGGGCTGCGTGCCTCGGCCCCTGCCACAGGGACAAGCCACACCAGTGGCCTCCCTGAGCTCCAATGGCCGGATCTGGGGGTTCTGTCTGGGTGCACACCTCCTTGCTGTGGCCAAGTTCCCCCCTTCTCTGAGCACCAGCTTCATCCTCTCGAATGAGGACATCGATTGCTACCTTGGCACGTTACTCTCTTCATCCTGTGAAGACTCATTAGGCTTATCCTACAATTACTAGCTGGCCCGAAGAGATATCTCCTGAATCCAGATTAAGCTGGAGTCTCCCAGGCTCATCTGGCATGTCTTCCCTGAAGTCTGCCAAAACCCACACCCTTGCATTTCCAGGGACTCCCCTTAGCCAGCTGGGCAGAAAACCCAGCATGGTTCAAACAAGCTGACAGACAAGCGGGAGAGGACTCACGGGCAGACGGCTTCCCTCAGGTCTCGGGTGGAGCTCTGGGACCACAGCAGCAACGGGCCATCCCAGGCCCTGGGCTCAGCAGCGCCCTCATTCTCAGGCCGGCGGCTCTGCCCTGAGGGGAGCAGGAAGGTCACCAACTGCCGCAGGCGGGCCTCACGCCCCTCCCACTGCTGGAGCCTGACCTCCCCCGGCCCCACCCCTTCCCCTACCCCAGCAGGACGACAGCTCGTCTTCCCCTGGCTTCCAACGGGAGGCCAGGCCCTGGGCCCCGATTGGGCACTGCCCCAGCCCGGAGCCAATCACAGTGGCCAGGGAGGTGGAACGCACCGATTGGCCAGGGCCAGGTCATGTGACCATACTCCCCAGGAAACTCAAATATTACCAAGGTTCCCTAAGAAACCAATGAACAGAATTATCCAGTAAAGGCAAACCATGCTTTTTAATGAGGCCAATGTCACAGAAAAAAAAAAAAATGCTTCACAATGAACTGCTCAAGGAAGCTACTAAATAAACTTTCAGAAAAGTTTAGTAGTTTTTTTTTTTTTTTTTTAATAGGGTGACGGAGAGCTATACCTTTCCCGTCTATGTGAATTTAGGTTTAAACTAGATTTCCCTTGGCTATTATATAAGACAAAAAAACCCACATCCCCCCCTTTCACTCCCCCCCACCCCCAAAAAGTGTTTTAATCTATAGAATTTTTGTGTCCTCAGTTGTGTCTGATTCGCGGCAACTCACGAACTCTACACAGCCAGGCTCTTCCGTCCATGGAATTCAGGGCAATTTTTTCTGTCCCAGTAAATGCCCACCCTGGGTGATCCAAAGGCAAGGGCTCAGAGGCTCCTGAGAGACTAACTCCTTTCAGCTGAGCACAGAGCTGGCTCCTCACTGGGATGCCTGTGGCCTGGGGCTCCCTGAGGGGAGAGCAGCACTCGCCCCACCGTGTGGTCACTGCTGGAAGTGCAGGCTGCTCCTCACTCCCCCTTGACAGTGTCCCTGAGGGCAGAACAGTGTGAATCGAATCAAGGTGGAAATGCAAACTCCAATGCAACCAAACTCCCCACAAGGTCTCTAAAACCACTCAGGAACAGGGAATTGGAAACTGCAGGGGATGACAGGAATGGAGATGGAGACTTGACACCTTACACCGAGTTCACTTCCAGTTATCCCTAGACAAACTTTCCATGAAAACTTGTCACAAATCTCGAAGAACAATGAGCAGAAACCGGACACGTGCTTTGAGTCTTCACACACAAAACTAAAAGCCAGTCCACAAAAAAAAAAAAAACCCAGAGAATACAGTGGACTTTGCAAAATCAAAGATATCTACTGTGGGAAAGACCTCATGACAAAAGCAAAAGACAGGTCATACATCGCGAGACGAATGAGTGGAAACACAAAGCTTATCAAGGATGTGTCTCCAAACAGACAAAGAACACCAACGCAACAAGCCTGTGAAAACTAGGGAAAGGTCTGAAGGGACACCAGACTGAGGAAGACACACACAGAGGATCCCGGATGATGTCCAGCACTGAGGGCCTGAAGAAACAACGGTCTAGTTGCACCCCCTCAGGCCTGTGTGACCGTGGATGAGGCCTCTGTTTCCCGGTGGCTCTGAGAGATGGACAGGGAGGAAGGGGAAGAGAAGTCACTTGCATTTCTAATACTCACAGCAAAGTCTTCCAACGAGAAGGGAATTATCACCCCCACTGACAATGCCATTCACTGAAGTGATACCCACCAGTCCATCTAACCCAGAAGGGAAGGATGGACCTGTTCTCACAAAACGGCGAGAGATGGAAGAAGGAAGATCAAGCCCACACCAATCACTGGAAAGAGAAGCTGTGCTCAGGGCTTGAAAGAATTCCTATTGGGAAAATGATGTCACAGCCCCACAAGGCAATCCACAGCTTCGATGCTATTCCTCCCAAAATGCCAATGCATTTTCGCACCGAACAAAGAATTGCAAAAGGGGTACGGAGACAGAAAAGAGCCTAAACTGTCAATACAATCCGACGAAAAAGCCCCGATACGGACATCCAAGGTTGTGTGAAAGGAAATTAGACGACCAAACTAGGATCCTCAGGAGAGTATCGGAGAAGGCAATGGCGACCCACTCCAGTACTCTTGCCTGGAAAACGTCCTGGACGGAGGAGCCTGGTAGGCTGCAGGCCATGGGGTCACGCAGAGTCAGACACGACTGAAGTGACTTAGCCGCAGCAGCAGCAGCAGGACAGTATGCTATTGGGAATACAACAACACACACAGATCCAGATCGATGGAATAAAGTGGAGGGTCCAGAAACAAACCCCAGCATCCATGGTCAACTCATCTCTGACACAGAAGGGGAGAATATCCAAATGGGAACAAGAAAGCCTCTTCAATCAATGTCCATGGGAAAACCAGACAGCTACATCTGAAGAACGCTATTGGTTTTGATCTCATACCACCTCAATATAGGGGGAAAACCTCACCCTAAAGACTGATGTCATGAGATAGCTAGAAAGAAGCGTAGGTCAAAGGCTCCTTAACATCAGAGTCTCCTTGCCATTTGCTGGGCGGAGGTCGAAATGGGTCTCTTCAAGTAAGGCAAAGAGGTACACGAAGTACACCCATGGGTTTCCATCCAATGGAACCTCTTCACAACAGAGAAGCTAAGCATTCACAAATGCAAAAGATAGGAAACAGAACATGAGAGACTCCTTGCAAGTGGTGTATCTGAGAAGGGGTTCATATGGAAAGAGACGAAGAATGCACAGCACTCAGATTCCAAGAAACAACACCACCACCACCCTTGACCCTTCCCCCATGACCAACTCCGACCTAAAGCCTTTCTCTCCCTCTAACCTATCCCTAAAACATAACCCTCATCTAATCATATACATGTGCATCCCTAGCATCCATCCATCCACACACGAGAGAGAAAGAGGAAGACACAGACGGAACTGAGAAAGGAAAAGAGAGGGACACAGCCAGAGAGAGACACGGAACCAAAGAGAGGAAAGGAGTCGACGGTCCAGACTTTTCCTCAATCTGCCTCGAAGGTAGAAGCAATGACAGCGCCCTTCCACCCCAGAAGGGGGAAAAGGACGGAAGGTTTGGAGAGGAAAAGACAAGAACGCAGGGAGCCATTAGAAGCTCAGCCACCCGCAGAAGCCGAGCTGGGACACTTGAACAGAATCTCAATGGAAACAGAGGAGCAGAAAGTTGGCTACTCTTTTCTATAAGAGAGGGAGACCTTCGAGTCTTCCTTTCGGTCCTCCAACTTGGATGCGGGGTCTCAAAACAGTCAGGAGGGGGAGTGCCTTTTCCTGGGTACCACGGCACATCCAGGCCTCGTTCTGCCCCATTCTGTGCTGTGTCAGCCCTGGATGGAATCTTTCTTTCTGAAGTCTCAGCGCACAAGCTCCACGTGATATCGGCCCCAGGTGGAAAGGCATGGAGCTGCTCGTAGGCCGACAGACCTAGGAAGCAGATGGGAGAATGACCACCACTCTGCAGATGGAGAGACTGGGGCAACCCTGAGGGGCATATGCTTGTCCAGGGCCACACCACTTATGAGAAGAAGGAGCCTGGTCTGAGAGCAGTGGGGTCCTCGGAGCTCAGGCCCTGGCTGAACCCAGGCCTCCCCAGGGCTGTGGGCTGGGCTGTGTGGGTGTCACTGTGCCTGCACATGGCCTAAGGGGGGTGGTCGAGCAGTCAGAAACCCAGAGATTCCCTTGGGAAGTTTTGGGGAAGGGACCTCAGCACGAACCCCAGGAGATGATGTCACCTGCCGGCAACAGAACCCAACAGAACCCGCAGCCCGGGTATCCAGGCCTCCAGAGCGGAGAGGAGCCCCCAGCCAGTTCACTGGCTGCCAGGATGTTCGGCTGTTTGCCCCTGCCCAGAGGCCGGGGCCTCAGGAGTGCTCACAGGCAGTGTGCGCGGGCACCCTGTCGACGTTGGCTCAGGACACCCCCGAGAGGCCTCTGGCCCTTTGCCCGGAGAAACAGAAAGGTAACACGGGGAGCCCCAGGACGGACCAGGCCGCCTCTCCCATGCCACCCGGAAACACCGGGTCCTTTGCCTGTGTGTGTGGATGCGGGTTTCTTGGGGTGTGTCTCCCTCAAGGAAGCCCAGGCGGATGTGGGGTCAGAAGCCTGCGGACAAGTTGTGTCCACACCCCAGGGGAGAGCAGGCTGGGCGGGATGGGGAGAGTGTGGGCAGCGGCGGCCGCCCAGGCGGACCTCACACCCTCAGGTGGGACTCTTTCCTCCCGGGTGGGGATCTGAGCAGACACACGTCTCTGACCCTTCTGGGAAGAGAAGTTCGAGCAGGCAGAAGCAGCGGCTCCACTGCCCAGGCCCAGCTCGGAAAACTCCTAGCATGGCTGGCTGACGGTCACTGTCGTTGCAGAGCTTCCCACGTGATGAGGCCGAGGACGGGGACACCCCATCCACCTCCCGGAGGGAGGGGTCGGAGCACCACCCCCCCGCCCGTGAGGCCCAGTGCAGGCTCCAGGTGAGCGTGCCCACGGAGGCATCAGCCCCACCGGGGGAGAAGTGGAGGCGGGGAAGGCCTGCTGCCGAGACACCGCCCAGGATACACCCGGCGGCCCAGTCTGAGGCTGCCACGGAGCTCAGCACACCCGGCTCCGACCCAGAGTCCCGAGAACCCCGGCCTCTGAGGCAGCAGGAGGACCTGGAGCCCAGCACGCCAGAGCACAGAGGTGAGGACGCTGGGGCTGGTGCACGGGAGTGTGTGGGGAGGGGGTGCTGAGCTACACAGGGACGAGTCCCCGAAAGCTGCTGCTGGGCCTGCAGCAAGCGCTGGCCTCACACCCCCCGCCCCCCATCTTGCACACTTCAGTCCCAAAAGACATCCGACGCTGGGTATTCTTTGGGAATCTCTTGGAAGCTTTCTGTCCCGGGAGACGCACATGCCAAGGCTGGCCTGTGGGCAAACTTTGCTTCTCCCCCAGCTCTAGCACTGGCCTCCAACTGGAACCAGGCTCCGCTTCCCAGACCTGTCCCTACAGAGGTGCTGGCTCCAGGTGCAGGACCCAGGGATCCACCGAGGGCAGATGGAGAACCGAGACTTGCCCTCGCAGAGACACCAGGCCAGCTGGGTACTGGCCAGCACACCGGGCAGATCGGATCTCCATGCCTGCAGGACCCCCAGCCCCAGGCACTGATGTCCCACCCCCTCAGCCAGAACCTCCACCTCCACGTGCACCTCTACCTGCTCGGGCTCTGGCAGGAGAACCCGAGGCAGAGGAGGAGTCACCGCCTCGGCAGGGAGAGCCTGCCCTGGCTCCCGCGCAACACCCAGACGCCCACGATGACTCACCCACCCCTGCAGGGAGAACGAGCCCCCGCTCTGGACAGACACCCAGAGCCCTTGCCGGAAACACCACGTCCAGGGGAGCGGTCGCCTCTGCAGCCTCCATCCCCGTCTGCTCACCGTGGACGCTGGCAACTCGGTCTGCCCCCAGGGGACATGGAGTTCCTTTCCCCTGAACTGCTTTGCATTTGGTTTGTTTCCACCTTTCTGGTGATGTTTTATTTTTTGTATGGTTTCCTGTACTTTTGTTGGTTAAGTTGGGATTAGTAAACTTTTTCATCATTGTTGCAATTTGGGAACACTGTTGTGTAACTCTGGTGATACTGTGTTACCATCACCACTTTGTAGTTTCAGACCCGTTTGATCTTTATGCCCCACCCCCCCAACAAAGCCTGGATTCAAGGCAAGCACGCCCTGTTCATCCCTTCCCCCGATCCTGAACACAATTTCATCCTTTCTTTGTGCATTCCTTCCTATATTCTTGGTGTCCCCAATCAATGACTCTCAGTGAAATGACTGACGGAGTGTTTTTTGGACTCTCCAACTACTGTAAGACTCCATTGGAGAGTTCTCATTTGTATGTCATTTGAACTAGCCTTTGATATCTGAAAGGACGGTGTACGTCCTTTCAAGATACCATGTGCCAAACGAAGCCCTTTTGGCAACTGCCATCATTATCTCCAGGCAGGCATTGCTGTGTCAAGGGTGACATCTCAGCCAGAAGGCAGAGGCTGAGCTCGTCTTGTTGCACCAGCTCCCAAAAGAAGCCAAGAAAGGGAGCTGGAACAACAAACCACCCCAACACCCAGGAAAGCGTTCTTCATGACAGAAGGCTAGAAAATGACCCAACATCCTTGTGGCCCAGAACCCCTCTAGAAAATCACTGTTCCATAAAAAAGAGAAACACATGGGAAGTTCCAAGGAGAGGCAATGCCCATGGCCCGTGTACTTGAGAGACGGCCTGACCGCTCCGGGGAAGACACGCACCGACGGAACCCCTTGGGAAACAGCAGTGATAGTCCTCACCGTCGTAAGGGTTTCCTCTGGGGACAACCTGCCCGGGGCACCACACGAGGGAGCAGACCGGCTTCTCTTCCTCTGCCCCCACACCATTCACTCATGAAGGCAGCTCAGGTGTTCTCATGCCCTGCCTGCCTGCCTGCCTGGCTCATCCGTGAGCTGTGACCACCTACAGGGCAGGACTCCACCTTCTCCTCTCTGTGTACCGTGAATCTGCACACAGTGGGCTTGCAGAACCTTAGGAGACTTGAGCCATTCCCACTCGAGCCAGAACCCTCCCCAGGAAGGAAAACAGCTGTGGAGTCATTTTGGCCCCAGCACTGGTTCGAAAGCCTGGCGCCTCCTACAGCCTCTACGGTGTGAAGAGGGAGGTCCCTTCTGACAGAGCTTTCCGGGTCTCAGATCTAAGCTGTTGTTTCACTGTCAGCTGTGTCTCTTCCGTTGCAGCCAGGTGGGCCACGCTGCTCCAAAGGAGCTCACAAGCTGAGTTTCAAGGGAGGTATAGAGAGGACAGGGATGGCTACAACGTACTGCAAACTGAGTGAGGGTCCCCACAATCCTCAGCAAAGGTCTGTGGTGTGCAAGTGGGGAGTAGAGGGCCCCCAAGTTCCAAAGGAAGGGAGGTAGTCGGGAGCTAAAGCCCTTGGCCGCTGTGGTAGTAGCTGCAGATGGCAGCTCGTCCACAGTGCACTTCGAATGAGGTCATATGAGCGGGACTCTGGAAATGGCTCCGAAATCGGGAGAAAGGGGTCAGGGTATGTGGGAATCCGGCGGGGGTGGGGGGTGGATGAAGGAAGGTGTCCCTCCTCTCTCCAGTGCAATTTGGTTTGGTGAGTCTCAAAGCTACCAGATGGCACTTCCCAAGTCAGGCCCCCGCAGGAATCAGGGTGGGCTGCGTGCCTCGGCCCCTGCCACAGGGACAAGCCACACCAGTGGCCTCCCTGAGCTCCAATGGCCGGATCTGGGGGTTCTGTCTGGGTGCACACCTCCTTGCTGTGGCCAAGTTCCCCCCTTCTCTGAGCACCAGCTTCATCCTCTCGAATGAGGACATCGATTGCTACCTTGGCACGTTACTCTCTTCATCCTGTGAAGACTCATTAGGCTTATCCTACAATTACTAGCTGGCCCGAAGAGATATCTCCTGAATCCAGATTAAGCTGGAGTCTCCCAGGCTCATCTGGCATGTCTTCCCTGAAGTCTGCCAAAACCCACACCCTTGCATTTCCAGGGACTCCCCTTAGCCAGCTGGGCAGAAAACCCAGCATGGTTCAAACAAGCTGACAGACAAGCGGGAGAGGACTCACGGGCAGACGGCTTCCCTCAGGTCTCGGGTGGAGCTCTGGGACCACAGCAGCAACGGGCCATCCCAGGCCCTGGGCTCAGCAGCGCCCTCATTCTCAGGCCGGCGGCTCTGCCCTGAGGGGAGCAGGAAGGTCACCAACTGCCGCAGGCGGGCCTCACGCCCCTCCCACTGCTGGAGCCTGACCTCCCCCGGCCCCACCCCTTCCCCTACCCCAGCAGGACGACAGCTCGTCTTCCCCTGGCTTCCAACGGGAGGCCAGGCCCTGGGCCCCGATTGGGCACTGCCCCAGCCCGGAGCCAATCACAGTGGCCAGGGAGGTGGAACGCACCGATTGGCCAGGGCCAGGTCATGTGACCATACTCCCCAGGAAACTCAAATATTACCAAGGTTCCCTAAGAAACCAATGAACAGAATTATCCAGTAAAGGCAAACCGTGCTTTTTAATGAGGCCAATGTCACAGAAAAAAAAAAAAATGCTTCACAATGAACTGCTCAAGGAAGCTACTAAATAAACTTTCAGAAAAGTTTAGTAGTTTTTTTTTTTTTTTTTTAATAGGGTGACGGAGAGCTATACCTTTCCCGTCTATGTGAATTTAGGTTTAAACTAGATTTCCCTTGGCTATTATATAAGACAAAAAAACCCACATCCCCCCCTTTCACTCCCCCCCACCCCCAAAAAGTGTTTTAATCTATAGAATTTTTGTGTCCTCAGTTGTGTCTGATTCGCGGCAACTCACGAACTCTACACAGCCAGGCTCTTCCGTCCATGGAATTCAGGGCAATTTTTTCTGTCCCAGTAAATGCCCACCCTGGGTGATCCAAAGGCAAGGGCTCAGAGGCTCCTGAGAGACTAACTCCTTTCAGCTGAGCACAGAGCTGGCTCCTCACTGGGATGCCTGTGGCCTGGGGCTCCCTGAGGGGAGAGCAGCACTCGCCCCACCGTGTGGTCACTGCTGGAAGTGCAGGCTGCTCCTCACTCCCCCTTGACAGTGTCCCTGAGGGCAGAACAGTGTGAATCGAATCAAGGTGGAAATGCAAACTCCAATGCAACCAAACTCCCCACAAGGTCTCTAAAACCACTCAGGAACAGGGAATTGGAAACTGCAGGGGATGACAGGAATGGAGATGGAGACTTGACACCTTACACCGAGTTCACTTCCAGTTATCCCTAGACAAACTTTCCATGAAAACTTGTCACAAATCTCGAAGAACAATGAGCAGAAACCGGACACGTGCTTTGAGTCTTCACACGCAAAACTAAAAGCCAGTCCACAAAAAAAAAAAAAACCCAGAGAATACAGTGGACTTTGCAAAATCAAAGATATCTACTGTGGGAAAGACCTCATGACAAAAGCAAAAGACAGGTCATACATCGCGAGACGAATGAGTGGAAACACAAAGCTTATCAAGGATGTGTCTCCAAACAGACAAAGAACACCAACGCAACAAGCCTGTGAAAACTAGGGAAAGGTCTGAAGGGACACCAGACTGAGGAAGACACACACAGAGGATCCCGGATGATGTCCAGCACTGAGGGCCTGAAGAAACAACGGTCTAGTTGCACCCCCTCAGGCCTGTGTGACCGTGGATGAGGCCTCTGTTTCCCGGTGGCTCTGAGAGATGGACAGGGAGGAAGGGGAAGAGAAGTCACTTGCATTTCTAATACTCACAGCAAAGTCTTCCAACGAGAAGGGAATTATCACCCCCACTGACAATGCCATTCACTGAAGTGATACCCACCAGTCCATCTAACCCAGAAGGGAAGGATGGACCTGTTCTCACAAAACGGCGAGAGATGGAAGAAGGAAGATCAAGCCCACACCAATCACTGGAAAGAGAAGCTGTGCTCAGGGCTTGAAAGAATTCCTATTGGGAAAATGATGTCACAGCCCCACAAGGCAATCCACAGCTTCGATGCTATTCCTCCCAAAATGCCAATGCATTTTCGCACCGAACAAAGAATTGCAAAAGGGGTACGGAGACAGAAAAGAGCCTAAACTGTCAATACAATCCGACGAAAAAGCCCCGATACGGACATCCAAGGTTGTGTGAAAGGAAATTAGACGACCAAACTAGGATCCTCAGGAGAGTATCGGAGAAGGCAATGGCGACCCACTCCAGTACTCTTGCCTGGAAAACGTCCTGGACGGAGGAGCCTGGTAGGCTGCAGGCCATGGGGTCACGCAGAGTCAGACACGACTGAAGTGACTTAGCCGCAGCAGCAGCAGCAGGACAGTATGCTATTGGGAATACAACAACACACACAGATCCAGATCGATGGAATAAAGTGGAGGGTCCAGAAACAAACCCCAGCATCCATGGTCAACTCATCTCTGACACAGAAGGGGAGAATATCCAAATGGGAACAAGAAAGCCTCTTCAATCAATGTCCATGGGAAAACCAGACAGCTACATCTGAAGAACGCTATTGGTTTTGATCTCATACCACCTCAATATAGGGGGAAAACCTCACCCTAAAGACTGATGTCATGAGATAGCTAGAAAGAAGCGTAGGTCAAAGGCTCCTTAACATCAGAGTCTCCTTGCCATTTGCTGGGCGGAGGTCGAAATGGGTCTCTTCAAGTAAGGCAAAGAGGTACACGAAGTACACCCATGGGTTTCCATCCAATGGAACCTCTTCACAACAGAGAAGCTAAGCATTCACAAATGCAAAAGATAGGAAACAGAACATGAGAGACTCCTTGCAAGTGGTGTATCTGAGAAGGGGTTCATATGGAAAGAGACGAAGAATGCACAGCACTCAGATTCCAAGAAACAACACCACCACCACCCTTGACCCTTCCCCCATGACCAACTCCGACCTAAAGCCTTTCTCTCCCTCTAACCTATCCCTAAAACATAACCCTCATCTAATCATATACATGTGCATCCCTAGCATCCATCCATCCACACACGAGAGAGAAAGAGGAAGACACAGACGGAACTGAGAAAGGAAAAGAGAGGGACACAGCCAGAGAGAGACACGGAACCAAAGAGAGGAAAGGAGTCGACGGTCCAGACTTTTCCTCAATCTGCCTCGAAGGTAGAAGCAATGACAGCGCCCTTCCACCCCAGAAGGGGGAAAAGGACGGAAGGTTTGGAGAGGAAAAGACAAGAACGCAGGGAGCCATTAGAAGCTCAGCCACCCGCAGAAGCCGAGCTGGGACACTTGAACAGAATCTCAATGGAAACAGAGGAGCAGAAAGTTGGCTACTCTTTTCTATAAGAGAGGGAGACCTTCGAGTCTTCCTTTCGGTCCTCCAACTTGGATGCGGGGTCTCAAAACAGTCAGGAGGGGGAGTGCCTTTTCCTGGGTACCACGGCACATCCAGGCCTCGTTCTGCCCCATTCTGTGCTGTGTCAGCCCTGGATGGAATCTTTCTTTCTGAAGTCTCAGCGCACAAGCTCCACGTGATATCGGCCCCAGGTGGAAAGGCATGGAGCTGCTCGTAGGCCGACAGACCTAGGAAGCAGATGGGAGAATGACCACCACTCTGCAGATGGAGAGACTGGGGCAACCCTGAGGGGCATATGCTTGTCCAGGGCCACACCACTTATGAGAAGAAGGAGCCTGGTCTGAGAGCAGTGGGGTCCTCGGAGCTCAGGCCCTGGCTGAACCCAGGCCTCCCCAGGGCTGTGGGCTGGGCTGTGTGGGTGTCACTGTGCCTGCACATGGCCTAAGGGGGGTGGTCGAGCAGTCAGAAACCCAGAGATTCCCTTGGGAAGTTTTGGGGAAGGGACCTCAGCACGAACCCCAGGAGATGATGTCACCTGCCGGCAACAGAACCCAACAGAACCCGCAGCCTGGGTATCCAGGCCTCCAGAGCGGAGAGGAGCCCCCAGCCAGTTCACTGGCTGCCAGGATGTTCTGCTGTTTGCCCCTGCCCAGAGGCCGGGGCCTCAGGAGTGCTCACAGGCAGTGTGCGCGGGCACCCTGTCGACGTTGGCTCAGGACACCCCCGAGAGGCCTCTGGCCCTTTGCCCGGAGAAACAGAAAGGTAACACGGGGAGCCCCAGGACGGACCAGGCCGCCTCTCCCATGCCACCCGGAAACACCGGGTCCTTTGCCTGTGTGTGTGGATGCGGGTTTCTTGGGGTGTGTCTCCCTCAAGGAAGCCCAGGCGGATGTGGGGTCAGAAGCCTGCGGACAAGTTGTGTCCACACCCCAGGGGAGAGCAGGCTGGGCGGGATGGGGAGAGTGCGGGCAGCGGCGGCCGCCCAGGCGGACCTCACACCCTCAGGTGGGACTCTTTCCTCCCGGGTGGGGATCTGAGCAGACACACGTCTCTGACCCTTCTGGGAAGAGAAGTTCGAGCAGGCAGAAGCAGCGGCTCCACTGCCCAGGCCCAGCTCGGAAAACTCCTAGCATGGCTGGCTGACGGTCACTGTCGTTGCAGAGCTTCCCACGTGATGAGGCCGAGGACGGGGACACCCCATCCACCTCCCGGAGGGAGGGGTCGGAGCACCACCCCCCCGCCCGTGAGGCCCAGTGCAGGCTCCAGGTGAGCGTGCCCACGGAGGCATCAGCCCCACCGGGGGAGAAGCGGAGGCGGGGAAGGCCTGCTGCCGAGACACCGCCCAGGATACACCCGGCGGCCCAGTCTGAGGCTGCCACGGAGCTCAGCACACCCGGCTCCGACCCAGAGTCCCGAGAACCCCGGCCTCTGAGGCAGCAGGAGGACCTGGAGCCCAGCACGCCAGAGCACAGAGGTGAGGACGCTGGGGCTGGTGCACGGGAGTGTGTGGGGAGGGGGTGCTGAGCTACACAGGGACGAGTCCCCGAAAGCTGCTGCTGGGCCTGCAGCAAGCGCTGGCCTCACACCCCCCGCCCCCCATCTTGCACACTTCAGTCCCAAAAGACATCCGACGCTGGGTATTCTTTGGGAATCTCTTGGAAGCTTTCTGTCCCGGGAGACGCACATGCCAAGGCTGGCCTGTGGGCAAACTTTGCTTCTCCCCCAGCTCTAGCACTGGCCTCCAACTGGAACCAGGCTCCGCTTCCCAGACCTGTCCCTACAGAGGTGCTGGCTCCAGGTGCAGGACCCAGGGATCCACCGAGGGCAGATGGAGAACCGAGACTTGCCCTCGCAGAGACACCAGGCCAGCTGGGTACTGGCCAGCACACCGGGCAGATCGGATCTCCATGCCTGCAGGACCCCCAGCCCCAGGCACTGATGTCCCACCCCCTCAGCCAGAACCTCCACCTCCACGTGCACCTCTACCTGCTCGGGCTCTGGCAGGAGAACCCGAGGCAGAGGAGGAGTCACCGCCTCGGCAGGGAGAGCCTGCCCTGGCTCCCGCGCAACACCCAGACGCCCACGATGACTCACCCACCCCTGCAGGGAGAACGAGCCCCCGCTCTGGACAGACACCCAGAGCCCTTGCCGGAAACACCACGTCCAGGGGAGCGGTCGGCTCTGCAGCCTCCATCCCCGTCTGCTCACCGTGGACGCTGGCAACTCGGTCTGCCCCCAGGGGACATGGAGTTCCTTTCCCCTGAACTGCTTTGCATTTGGTTTGTTTCCACCTTTCTGGTGATGTTTTATTTTTTGTATGGTTTCCTGTACTTTTGTTGGTTAAGTTGGGATTAGTAAACTTTTTCATCATTGTTGCAATTTGGGAACACTGTTGTGTAACTCTGGTGATACTGTGTTACCATCACCACTTTGTAGTTTCAGACCCGTTTGATCTTTATGCCCCACCCCCCCAACAAAGCCTGGATTCAAGGCAAGCACGCCCTGTTCATCCCTTCCCCCGATCCTGAACACAATTTCATCCTTTCTTTGTGCATTCCTTCCTATATTCTTGGTGTCCCCAATCAATGACTCTCAGTGAAATGACTGACGGAGTGTTTTTTGGACTCTCCAACTACTGTAAGACTCCATTGGAGAGTTCTCATTTGTATGTCATTTGAACTAGCCTTTGATATCTGAAAGGACGGTGTACGTCCTTTCAAGATACCATGTGCCAAACGAAGCCCTTTTGGCAACTGCCATCATTATCTCCAGGCAGGCATTGCTGTGTCAAGGGTGACATCTCAGCCAGAAGGCAGAGGCTGAGCTCGTCTTGTTGCACCAGCTCCCAAAAGAAGCCAAGAAAGGGAGCTGGAACAACAAACCACCCCAACACCCAGGAAAGCGTTCTTCATGACAGAAGGCTAGAAAATGACCCAACATCCTTGTGGCCCAGAACCCCTCTAGAAAATCACTGTTCCATAAAAAAGAGAAACACATGGGAAGTTCCAAGGAGAGGCAATGCCCATGGCCCGTGTACTTGAGAGACGGCCTGACCGCTCCGGGGAAGACACGCACCGACGGAACCCCTTGGGAAACAGCAGTGATAGTCCTCACCGTCGTAAGGGTTTCCTCTGGGGACAACCTGCCCGGGGCACCACACGAGGGAGCAGACCGGCTTCTCTTCCTCTGCCCCCACACCATTCACTCAGGAAGGCAGCTCAGGTGTTCTCATGCCCTGCCTGCCTGCCTGCCTGGCTCATCCGTGAGCTGTGACCACCTACAGGGCAGGACTCCACCTTCTCCTCTCTGTGTACCGTGAATCTGCACACAGTGGGCTTGCAGAACCTTAGGAGACTTGAGCCATTCCCACTCGAGCCAGAACCCTCCCCAGGAAGGAAAACAGCTGTGGAGTCATTTTGGCCCCAGCACTGGTTCGAAAGCCTGGCGCCTCCTACAGCCTCTACGGTGTGAAGAGGGAGGTCCCTTCTGACAGAGCTTTCCGGGTCTCAGATCTAAGCTGTTGTTTCACTGTCAGCTGTGTCTCTTCCGTTGCAGCCAGGTGGGCCACGCTGCTCCAAAGGAGCTCACAAGCTGAGTTTCAAGGGAGGTATAGAGAGGACAGGGATGGCTACAACGTACTGCAAACTGAGTGAGGGTCCCCACAATCCTCAGCAAAGGTCTGTGGTGTGCAAGTGGGGAGTAGAGGGCCCCCAAGTTCCAAAGGAAGGGAGGTAGTCGGGAGCTAAAGCCCTTGGCCGCTGTGGTAGTAGCTGCAGATGGCAGCTCGTCCACAGTGCACTTCGAATGAGGTCATATGAGCGGGACTCTGGAAATGGCTCCGAAATCGGGAGAAAGGGGTCAGGGTATGTGGGAATCCGGCGGGGGTGGGGGGTGGATGAAGGAAGGTGTCCCTCCTCTCTCCAGTGCAATTTGGTTTGGTGAGTCTCAAAGCTACCAGATGGCACTTCCCAAGTCAGGCCCCCGCAGGAATCAGGGTGGGCTGCGTGCCTCGGCCCCTGCCACAGGGACAAGCCACACCAGTGGCCTCCCTGAGCTCCAATG
Organism: Giraffa tippelskirchi; assembly: GCF_054371585.1. Classification (NCBI taxonomy): domain Eukaryota; kingdom Metazoa; phylum Chordata; class Mammalia; order Artiodactyla; family Giraffidae; genus Giraffa; species Giraffa tippelskirchi. The sequence continues at coordinate 10,580,340 of NC_137288.1, read as the reverse complement.
GCCGGATCTGGGGGTTCTGTCTGGGTGCACACCTCCTTGCTGTGGCCAAGTTCCCCCCTTCTCTGAGCACCAGCTTCATCCTCTCGAATGAGGACATCGATTGCTACCTTGGCACGTTACTCTCTTCATCCTGTGAAGACTCATTAGGCTTATCCTACAATTACTAGCTGGCCTGAAGAGATATCTCCTGAATCCAGATTAAGCTGGAGTCTCCCAGGCTCATCTGGCATGTCTTCCCTGAAGTCTGCCAAAACCCACACCCTTGCATTTCCAGGGACTCCCCTTAGCCAGCTGGGCAGAAAACCCAGCATGGTTCAAACAAGCTGACAGACAAGCGGGAGAGGACTCACGGGCAGACGGCTTCCCTCAGGTCTCGGGTGGAGCTCTGGGACCACAGCAGCAACGGGCCATCCCAGGCCCTGGGCTCAGCAGCGCCCTCATTCTCAGGCCGGCGGCTCTGCCCTGAGGGGAGCAGGAAGGTCACCAACTGCCGCAGGCGGGCCTCACGCCCCTCCCACTGCTGGAGCCTGACCTCCCCCGGCCCCACCCCTTCCCCTACCCCAGCAGGACGACAGCTCGTCTTCCCCTGGCTTCCAACGGGAGGCCAGGCCCTGGGCCCCGATTGGGCACTGCCCCAGCCCGGAGCCAATCACAGTGGCCAGGGAGGTGGAACGCACCGATTGGCCAGGGCCAGGTCATGTGACCATACTCCCCAGGAAACTCAAATATTACCAAGGTTCCCTAAGAAACCAATGAACAGAATTATCCAGTAAAGGCAAACCGTGCTTTTTAATGAGGCCAATGTCACAGAAAAAAAAAAAAATGCTTCACAATGAACTGCTCAAGGAAGCTACTAAATAAACTTTCAGAAAAGTTTAGTAGTTTTTTTTTTTTTTTTTTAATAGGGTGACGGAGAGCTATACCTTTCCCGTCTATGTGAATTTAGGTTTAAACTAGATTTCCCTTGGCTATTATATAAGACAAAAAAACCCACATCCCCCCCTTTCACTCCCCCCCACCCCCAAAAAGTGTTTTAATCTATAGAATTTTTGTGTCCTCAGTTGTGTCTGATTCGCGGCAACTCACGAACTCTACACAGCCAGGCTCTTCCGTCCATGGAATTCAGGGCAATTTTTTCTGTCCCAGTAAATGCCCACCCTGGGTGATCCAAAGGCAAGGGCTCAGAGGCTCCTGAGAGACTAACTCCTTTCAGCTGAGCACAGAGCTGGCTCCTCACTGGGATGCCTGTGGCCTGGGGCTCCCTGAGGGGAGAGCAGCACTCGCCCCACCGTGTGGTCACTGCTGGAAGTGCAGGCTGCTCCTCACTCCCCCTTGACAGTGTCCCTGAGGGCAGAACAGTGTGAATCGAATCAAGGTGGAAATGCAAACTCCAATGCAACCAAACTCCCCACAAGGTCTCTAAAACCACTCAGGAACAGGGAATTGGAAACTGCAGGGGATGACAGGAATGGAGATGGAGACTTGACACCTTACACCGAGTTCACTTCCAGTTATCCCTAGACAAACTTTCCATGAAAACTTGTCACAAATCTCGAAGAACAATGAGCAGAAACCGGACACGTGCTTTGAGTCTTCACACGCAAAACTAAAAGCCAGTCCACAAAAAAAAAAAAAACCCAGAGAATACAGTGGACTTTGCAAAATCAAAGATATCTACTGTGGGAAAGACCTCATGACAAAAGCAAAAGACAGGTCATACATCGCGAGACGAATGAGTGGAAACACAAAGCTTATCAAGGATGTGTCTCCAAACAGACAAAGAACACCAACGCAACAAGCCTGTGAAAACTAGGGAAAGGTCTGAAGGGACACCAGACTGAGGAAGACACACACAGAGGATCCCGGATGATGTCCAGCACTGAGGGCCTGAAGAAACAACGGTCTAGTTGCACCCCCTCAGGCCTGTGTGACCGTGGATGAGGCCTCTGTTTCCCGGTGGCTCTGAGAGATGGACAGGGAGGAAGGGGAAGAGAAGTCACTTGCATTTCTAATACTCACAGCAAAGTCTTCCAACGAGAAGGGAATTATCACCCCCACTGACAATGCCATTCACTGAAGTGATACCCACCAGTCCATCTAACCCAGAAGGGAAGGATGGACCTGTTCTCACAAAACGGCGAGAGATGGAAGAAGGAAGATCAAGCCCACACCAATCACTGGAAAGAGAAGCTGTGCTCAGGGCTTGAAAGAATTCCTATTGGGAAAATGATGTCACAGCCCCACAAGGCAATCCACAGCTTCGATGCTATTCCTCCCAAAATGCCAATGCATTTTCGCACCGAACAAAGAATTGCAAAAGGGGTACGGAGACAGAAAAGAGCCTAAACTGTCAATACAATCCGACGAAAAAGCCCCGATACGGACATCCAAGGTTGTGTGAAAGGAAATTAGACGACCAAACTAGGATCCTCAGGAGAGTATCGGAGAAGGCAATGGCGACCCACTCCAGTACTCTTGCCTGGAAAACGTCCTGGACGGAGGAGCCTGGTAGGCTGCAGGCCATGGGGTCACGCAGAGTCAGACACGACTGAAGTGACTTAGCCGCAGCAGCAGCAGCAGGACAGTATGCTATTGGGAATACAACAACACACACAGATCCAGATCGATGGAATAAAGTGGAGGGTCCAGAAACAAACCCCAGCATCCATGGTCAACTCATCTCTGACACAGAAGGGGAGAATATCCAAATGGGAACAAGAAAGCCTCTTCAATCAATGTCCATGGGAAAACCAGACAGCTACATCTGAAGAACGCTATTGGTTTTGATCTCATACCACCTCAATATAGGGGGAAAACCTCACCCTAAAGACTGATGTCATGAGATAGCTAGAAAGAAGCGTAGGTCAAAGGCTCCTTAACATCAGAGTCTCCTTGCCATTTGCTGGGCGGAGGTCGAAATGGGTCTCTTCAAGTAAGGCAAAGAGGTACACGAAGTACACCCATGGGTTTCCATCCAATGGAACCTCTTCACAACAGAGAAGCTAAGCATTCACAAATGCAAAAGATAGGAAACAGAACATGAGAGACTCCTTGCAAGTGGTGTATCTGAGAAGGGGTTCATATGGAAAGAGACGAAGAATGCACAGCACTCAGATTCCAAGAAACAACACCACCACCACCCTTGACCCTTCCCCCATGACCAACTCCGACCTAAAGCCTTTCTCTCCCTCTAACCTATCCCTAAAACATAACCCTCATCTAATCATATACATGTGCATCCCTAGCATCCATCCATCCACACACGAGAGAGAAAGAGGAAGACACAGACGGAACTGAGAAAGGAAAAGAGAGGGACACAGCCAGAGAGAGACACGGAACCAAAGAGAGGAAAGGAGTCGACGGTCCAGACTTTTCCTCAATCTGCCTCGAAGGTAGAAGCAATGACAGCGCCCTTCCACCCCAGAAGGGGGAAAAGGACGGAAGGTTTGGAGAGGAAAAGACAAGAACGCAGGGAGCCATTAGAAGCTCAGCCACCCGCAGAAGCCGAGCTGGGACACTTGAACAGAATCTCAATGGAAACAGAGGAGCAGAAAGTTGGCTACTCTTTTCTATAAGAGAGGGAGACCTTCGAGTCTTCCTTTCGGTCCTCCAACTTGGATGCGGGGTCTCAAAACAGTCAGGAGGGGGAGTGCCTTTTCCTGGGTACCACGGCACATCCAGGCCTCGTTCTGCCCCATTCTGTGCTGTGTCAGCCCTGGATGGAATCTTTCTTTCTGAAGTCTCAGCGCACAAGCTCCACGTGATATCGGCCCCAGGTGGAAAGGCATGGAGCTGCTCGTAGGCCGACAGACCTAGGAAGCAGATGGGAGAATGACCACCACTCTGCAGATGGAGAGACTGGGGCAACCCTGAGGGGCATATGCTTGTCCAGGGCCACACCACTTATGAGAAGAAGGAGCCTGGTCTGAGAGCAGTGGGGTCCTCGGAGCTCAGGCCCTGGCTGAACCCAGGCCTCCCCAGGGCTGTGGGCTGGGCTGTGTGGGTGTCACTGTGCCTGCACATGGCCTAAGGGGGGTGGTCGAGCAGTCAGAAACCCAGAGATTCCCTTGGGAAGTTTTGGGGAAGGGACCTCAGCACGAACCCCAGGAGATGATGTCACCTGCCGGCAACAGAACCCAACAGAACCCGCAGCCCGGGTATCCAGGCCTCCAGAGCGGAGAGGAGCCCCCAGCCAGTTCACTGGCTGCCAGGATGTTCTGCTGTTTGCCCCTGCCCAGAGGCCGGGGCCTCAGGAGTGCTCACAGGCAGTGTGCGCGGGCACCCTGTCGACGTTGGCTCAGGACACCCCCGAGAGGCCTCTGGCCCTTTGCCCGGAGAAACAGAAAGGTAACACGGGGAGCCCCAGGACGGACCAGGCCGCCTCTCCCATGCCACCCGGAAACACCGGGTCCTTTGCCTGTGTGTGTGGATGCGGGTTTCTTGGGGTGTGTCTCCCTCAAGGAAGCCCAGGCGGATGTGGGGTCAGAAGCCTGCGGACAAGTTGTGTCCACACCCCAGGGGAGAGCAGGCTGGGCGGGATGGGGAGAGTGCGGGCAGCGGCGGCCGCCCAGGCGGACCTCACACCCTCAGGTGGGACTCTTTCCTCCCGGGTGGGGATCTGAGCAGACACACGTCTCTGACCCTTCTGGGAAGAGAAGTTCGAGCAGGCAGAAGCAGCGGCTCCACTGCCCAGGCCCAGCTCGGAAAACTCCTAGCATGGCTGGCTGACGGTCACTGTCGTTGCAGAGCTTCCCACGTGATGAGGCCGAGGACGGGGACACCCCATCCACCTCCCGGAGGGAGGGGTCGGAGCACCACCCCCCCGCCCGTGAGGCCCAGTGCAGGCTCCAGGTGAGCGTGCCCACGGAGGCATCAGCCCCACCGGGGGAGAAGCGGAGGCGGGGAAGGCCTGCTGCCGAGACACCGCCCAGGATACACCCGGCGGCCCAGTCTGAGGCTGCCACGGAGCTCAGCACACCCGGCTCCGACCCAGAGTCCCGAGAACCCCGGCCTCTGAGGCAGCAGGAGGACCTGGAGCCCAGCACGCCAGAGCACAGAGGTGAGGACGCTGGGGCTGGTGCACGGGAGTGTGTGGGGAGGGGGTGCTGAGCTACACAGGGACGAGTCCCCGAAAGCTGCTGCTGGGCCTGCAGCAAGCGCTGGCCTCACACCCCCCGCCCCCCATCTTGCACACTTCAGTCCCAAAAGACATCCGACGCTGGGTATTCTTTGGGAATCTCTTGGAAGCTTTCTGTCCCGGGAGACGCACATGCCAAGGCTGGCCTGTGGGCAAACTTTGCTTCTCCCCCAGCTCTAGCACTGGCCTCCAACTGGAACCAGGCTCCGCTTCCCAGACCTGTCCCTACAGAGGTGCTGGCTCCAGGTGCAGGACCCAGGGATCCACCGAGGGCAGATGGAGAACCGAGACTTGCCCTCGCAGAGACACCAGGCCAGCTGGGTACTGGCCAGCACACCGGGCAGATCGGATCTCCATGCCTGCAGGACCCCCAGCCCCAGGCACTGATGTCCCACCCCCTCAGCCAGAACCTCCACCTCCACGTGCACCTCTACCTGCTCGGGCTCTGGCAGGAGAACCCGAGGCAGAGGAGGAGTCACCGCCTCGGCAGGGAGAGCCTGCCCTGGCTCCCGCGCAACACCCAGACGCCCACGATGACTCACCCACCCCTGCAGGGAGAACGAGCCCCCGCTCTGGACAGACACCCAGAGCCCTTGCCGGAAACACCACGTCCAGGGGAGCGGTCGCCTCTGCAGCCTCTATCCCCGTCTGCTCACCGTGGACGCTGGCAACTCGGTCTGCCCCCAGGGGACATGGAGTTCCTTTCCCCTGAACTGCTTTGCATTTGGTTTGTTTCCACCTTTCTGGTGATGTTTTATTTTTTGTATGGTTTCCTGTACTTTTGTTGGTTAAGTTGGGATTAGTAAACTTTTTCATCATTGTTGCAATTTGGGAACACTGTTGTGTAACTCTGGTGATACTGTGTTACCATCACCACTTTGTAGTTTCAGACCCGTTTGATCTTTATGCCCCACCCCCCCAACAAAGCCTGGATTCAAGGCAAGCACGCCCTGTTCATCCCTTCCCCCGATCCTGAACACAATTTCATCCTTTCTTTGTGCATTCCTTCCTATATTCTTGGTGTCCCCAATCAATGACTCTCAGTGAAATGACTGACGGAGTGTTTTTTGGACTCTCCAACTACTGTAAGACTCCATTGGAGAGTTCTCATTTGTATGTCATTTGAACTAGCCTTTGATATCTGAAAGGACGGTGTACGTCCTTTCAAGATACCATGTGCCAAACGAAGCCCTTTTGGCAACTGCCATCATTATCTCCAGGCAGGCATTGCTGTGTCAAGGGTGACATCTCAGCCAGAAGGCAGAGGCTGAGCTCGTCTTGTTGCACCAGCTCCCAAAAGAAGCCAAGAAAGGGAGCTGGAACAACAAACCACCCCAACACCCAGGAAAGCGTTCTTCATGACAGAAGGCTAGAAAATGACCCAACATCCTTGTGGCCCAGAACCCCTCTAGAAAATCACTGTTCCATAAAAAAGAGAAACACATGGGAAGTTCCAAGGAGAGGCAATGCCCATGGCCCGTGTACTTGAGAGACGGCCTGACCGCTCCGGGGAAGACACGCACTGACGGAACCCCTTGGGAAACAGCAGTGATAGTCCTCACCGTCGTAAGGGTTTCCTCTGGGGACAACCTGCCCGGGGCACCACACGAGGGAGCAGACCGGCTTCTCTTCCTCTGCCCCCACACCATTCACTCATGAAGGCAGCTCAGGTGTTCTCATGCCCTGCCTGCCTGCCTGCCTGGCTCATCCGTGAGCTGTGACCACCTACAGGGCAGGACTCCACCTTCTCCTCTCTGTGTACCGTGAATCTGCACACAGTGGGCTTGCAGAACCTTAGGAGACTTGAGCCATTCCCACTCGAGCCAGAACCCTCCCCAGGAAGGAAAACAGCTGTGGAGTCATTTTGGCCCCAGCACTGGTTCGAAAGCCTGGCGCCTCCTACAGCCTCTACGGTGTGAAGAGGGAGGTCCCTTCTGACAGAGCTTTCCGGGTCTCAGATCTAAGCTGTTGTTTCACTGTCAGCTGTGTCTCTTCCGTTGCAGCCAGGTGGGCCACGCTGCTCCAAAGGAGCTCACAAGCTGAGTTTCAAGGGAGGTATAGAGAGGACAGGGATGGCTACAACGTACTGCAAACTGAGTGAGGGTCCCCACAATCCTCAGCAAAGGTCTGTGGTGTGCAAGTGGGGAGTAGAGGGCCCCCAAGTTCCAAAGGAAGGGAGGTAGTCGGGAGCTAAAGCCCTTGGCCGCTGTGGTAGTAGCTGCAGATGGCAGCTCGTCCACAGTGCACTTCGAATGAGGTCATATGAGCGGGACTCTGGAAATGGCTCCGAAATCGGGAGAAAGGGGTCAGGGTATGTGGGAATCCGGCGGGGGTGGGGGGTGGATGAAGGAAGGTGTCCCTCCTCTCTCCAGTGCAATTTGGTTTGGTGAGTCTCAAAGCTACCAGATGGCACTTCCCAAGTCAGGCCCCCGCAGGAATCAGGGTGGGCTGCGTGCCTCGGCCCCTGCCACAGGGACAAGCCACACCAGTGGCCTCCCTGAGCTCCAATGGCCGGATCTGGGGGTTCTGTCTGGGTGCACACCTCCTTGCTGTGGCCAAGTTCCCCCCTTCTCTGAGCACCAGCTTCATCCTCTCGAATGAGGACATCGATTGCTACCTTGGCACGTTACTCTCTTCATCCTGTGAAGACTCATTAGGCTTATCCTACAATTACTAGCTGGCCCGAAGAGATATCTCCTGAATCCAGATTAAGCTGGAGTCTCCCAGGCTCATCTGGCATGTCTTCCCTGAAGTCTGCCAAAACCCACACCCTTGCATTTCCAGGGACTCCCCTTAGCCAGCTGGGCAGAAAACCCAGCATGGTTCAAACAAGCTGACAGACAAGCGGGAGAGGACTCACGGGCAGACGGCTTCCCTCAGGTCTCGGGTGGAGCTCTGGGACCACAGCAGCAACGGGCCATCCCAGGCCCTGGGCTCAGCAGCGCCCTCATTCTCAGGCCGGCGGCTCTGCCCTGAGGGGAGCAGGAAGGTCACCAACTGCCGCAGGCGGGCCTCACGCCCCTCCCACTGCTGGAGCCTGACCTCCCCCGGCCCCACCCCTTCCCCTACCCCAGCAGGACGACAGCTCGTCTTCCCCTGGCTTCCAACGGGAGGCCAGGCCCTGGGCCCCGATTGGGCACTGCCCCAGCCCGGAGCCAATCACAGTGGCCAGGGAGGTGGAACGCACCGATTGGCCAGGGCCAGGTCATGTGACCATACTCCCCAGGAAACTCAAATATTACCAAGGTTCCCTAAGAAACCAATGAACAGAATTATCCAGTAAAGGCAAACCGTGCTTTTTAATGAGGCCAATGTCACAGAAAAAAAAAAAAATGCTTCACAATGAACTGCTCAAGGAAGCTACTAAATAAACTTTCAGAAAAGTTTAGTAGTTTTTTTTTTTTTTTTTTTAATAGGGTGACGGAGAGCTATACCTTTCCCGTCTATGTGAATTTAGGTTTAAACTAGATTTCCCTTGGCTATTATATAAGACAAAAAAACCCACATCCCCCCCTTTCACTCCCCCCCACCCCCAAAAAGTGTTTTAATCTATAGAATTTTTGTGTCCTCAGTTGTGTCTGATTCGCGGCAACTCACGAACTCTACACAGCCAGGCTCTTCCGTCCATGGAATTCAGGGCAATTTTTTCTGTCCCAGTAAATGCCCACCCTGGGTGATCCAAAGGCAAGGGCTCAGAGGCTCCTGAGAGACTAACTCCTTTCAGCTGAGCACAGAGCTGGCTCCTCACTGGGATGCCTGTGGCCTGGGGCTCCCTGAGGGGAGAGCAGCACTCGCCCCACCGTGTGGTCACTGCTGGAAGTGCAGGCTGCTCCTCACTCCCCCTTGACAGTGTCCCTGAGGGCAGAACAGTGTGAATCGAATCAAGGTGGAAATGCAAACTCCAATGCAACCAAACTCCCCACAAGGTCTCTAAAACCACTCAGGAACAGGGAATTGGAAACTGCAGGGGATGACAGGAATGGAGATGGAGACTTGACACCTTACACCGAGTTCACTTCCAGTTATCCCTAGACAAACTTTCCATGAAAACTTGTCACAAATCTCGAAGAACAATGAGCAGAAACCGGACACGTGCTTTGAGTCTTCACACGCAAAACTAAAAGCCAGTCCACAAAAAAAAAAAAACCCAGAGAATACAGTGGACTTTGCAAAATCAAAGATATCTACTGTGGGAAAGACCTCATGACAAAAGCAAAAGACAGGTCATACATCGCGAGACGAATGAGTGGAAACACAAAGCTTATCAAGGATGTGTCTCCAAACAGACAAAGAACACCAACGCAACAAGCCTGTGAAAACTAGGGAAAGGTCTGAAGGGACACCAGACTGAGGAAGACACACACAGAGGATCCCGGATGATGTCCAGCACTGAGGGCCTGAAGAAACAACGGTCTAGTTGCACCCCCTCAGGCCTGTGTGACCGTGGATGAGGCCTCTGTTTCCCGGTGGCTCTGAGAGATAGACAGGGAGGAAGGGGAAGAGAAGTCACTTGCATTTCTAATACTCACAGCAAAGTCTTCCAACGAGAAGGGAATTATCACCCCCACTGACAATGCCATTCACTGAAGTGATACCCACCAGTCCATCTAACCCAGAAGGGAAGGATGGACCTGTTCTCACAAAACGGCGAGAGATGGAAGAAGGAAGATCAAGCCCACACCAATCACTGGAAAGAGAAGCTGTGCTCAGGGCTTGAAAGAATTCCTATTGGGAAAATGATGTCACAGCCCCACAAGGCAATCCACAGCTTCGATGCTATTCCTCCCAAAATGCCAATGCATTTTCGCACCGAACAAAGAATTGCAAAAGGGGTACGGAGACAGAAAAGAGCCTAAACTGTCAATACAATCCGACGAAAAAGCCCCGATACGGACATCCAAGGTTGTGTGAAAGGAAATTAGACGACCAAACTAGGATCCTCAGGAGAGTATCGGAGAAGGCAATGGCGACCCACTCCAGTACTCTTGCCTGGAAAACGTCCTGGACGGAGGAGCCTGGTAGGCTGCAGGCCATGGGGTCACGCAGAGTCAGACACGACTGAAGTGACTTAGCCGCAGCAGCAGCAGCAGGACAGTATGCTATTGGGAATACAACAACACACACAGATCCAGATCGATGGAATAAAGTGGAGGGTCCAGAAACAAACCCCAGCATCCATGGTCAACTCATCTCTGACACAGAAGGGGAGAATATCCAAATGGGAACAAGAAAGCCTCTTCAATCAATGTCCATGGGAAAACCAGACAGCTACATCTGAAGAACGCTATTGGTTTTGATCTCATACCACCTCAATATAGGGGGAAAACCTCACCCTAAAGACTGATGTCATGAGATAGCTAGAAAGAAGCGTAGGTCAAAGGCTCCTTAACATCAGAGTCTCCTTGCCATTTGCTGGGCGGAGGTCGAAATGGGTCTCTTCAAGTAAGGCAAAGAGGTACACGAAGTACACCCATGGGTTTCCATCCAATGGAACCTCTTCACAACAGAGAAGCTAAGCATTCACAAATGCAAAAGATAGGAAACAGAACATGAGAGACTCCTTGCAAGTGGTGTATCTGAGAAGGGGTTCATATGGAAAGAGACGAAGAATGCACAGCACTCAGATTCCAAGAAACAACACCACCACCACCCTTGACCCTTCCCCCATGACCAACTCCGACCTAAAGCCTTTCTCTCCCTCTAACCTATCCCTAAAACATAACCCTCATCTAATCATATACATGTGCATCCCTAGCATCCATCCATCCACACACGAGAGAGAAAGAGGAAGACACAGACGGAACTGAGAAAGGAAAAGAGAGGGACACAGCCAGAGAGAGACACGGAACCAAAGAGAGGAAAGGAGTCGACGGTCCAGACTTTTCCTCAATCTGCCTCGAAGGTAGAAGCAATGACAGCGCCCTTCCACCCCAGAAGGGGGGAAAGGACGGAAGGTTTGGAGAGGAAAAGACAAGAACGCAGGGAGCCATTAGAAGCTCAGCCACCCGCAGAAGCCGAGCTGGGACACTTGAACAGAATCTCAATGGAAACAGAGGAGCAGAAAGTTGGCTACTCTTTTCTATAAGAGAGGGAGACCTTCGAGTCTTCCTTTCGGTCCTCCAACTTGGATGCGGGGTCTCAAAACAGTCAGGAGGGGGAGTGCCTTTTCCTGGGTACCACGGCACATCCAGGCCTCGTTCTGCCCCATTCTGTGCTGTGTCAGCCCTGGATGGAATCTTTCTTTCTGAAGTCTCAGCGCACAAGCTCCACGTGATATCGGCCCCAGGTGGAAAGGCATGGAGCTGCTCGTAGGCCGACAGACCTAGGAAGCAGATGGGAGAATGACCACCACTCTGCAGATGGAGAGACTGGGGCAACCCTGAGGGGCATATGCTTGTCCAGGGCCACACCACTTATGAGAAGAAGGAGCCTGGTCTGAGAGCAGTGGGGTCCTCGGAGCTCAGGCCCTGGCTGAACCCAGGCCTCCCCAGGGCTGTGGGCTGGGCTGTGTGGGTGTCACTGTGCCTGCACATGGCCTAAGGGGGGTGGTCGAGCAGTCAGAAACCCAGAGATTCCCTTGGGAAGTTTTGGGGAAGGGACCTCAGCACGAACCCCAGGAGATGATGTCACCTGCCGGCAACAGAACCCAACAGAACCCGCAGCCCGGGTATCCAGGCCTCCAGAGCGGAGAGGAGCCCCCAGCCAGTTCACTGGCTGCCAGGATGTTCTGCTGTTTGCCCCTGCCCAGAGGCCGGGGCCTCAGGAGTGCTCACAGGCAGTGTGCGCGGGCACCCTGTCGACGTTGGCTCAGGACACCCCCGAGAGGCCTCTGGCCCTTTGCCCGGAGAAACAGAAAGGTAACACGGGGAGCCCCAGGACGGACCAGGCCGCCTCTCCCATGCCACCCGGAAACACCGGGTCCTTTGCCTGTGTGTGTGGATGCGGGTTTCTTGGGGTGTGTCTCCCTCAAGGAAGCCCAGGCGGATGTGGGGTCAGAAGCCTGCGGACAAGTTGTGTCCACACCCCAGGGGAGAGCAGGCTGGGCGGGATGGGGAGAGTGCGGGCAGCGGCGGCCGCCCAGGCGGACCTCACACCCTCAGGTGGGACTCTTTCCTCCCGGGTGGGGATCTGAGCAGACACACGTCTCTGACCCTTCTGGGAAGAGAAGTTCGAGCAGGCAGAAGCAGCGGCTCCACTGCCCAGGCCCAGCTCGGAAAACTCCTAGCATGGCTGGCTGACGGTCACTGTCGTTGCAGAGCTTCCCACGTGATGAGGCCGAGGACGGGGACACCCCATCCACCTCCCGGAGGGAGGGGTCGGAGCACCACCCCCCCGCCCGTGAGGCCCAGTGCAGGCTCCAGGTGAGCGTGCCCACGGAGGCATCAGCCCCACCGGGGGAGAAGCGGAGGCGGGGAAGGCCTGCTGCCGAGACACCGCCCAGGATACACCCGGCGGCCCAGTCTGAGGCTGCCACGGAGCTCAGCACACCCGGCTCCGACCCAGAGTCCCGAGAACCCCGGCCTCTGAGGCAGCAGGAGGACCTGGAGCCCAGCACGCCAGAGCACAGAGGTGAGGACGCTGGGGCTGGTGCACGGGAGTGTGTGGGGAGGGGGTGCTGAGCTACACAGGGACGAGTCCCCGAAAGCTGCTGCTGGGCCTGCAGCAAGCGCTGGCCTCACACCCCCCGCCCCCCATCTTGCACACTTCAGTCCCAAAAGACATCCGACGCTGGGTATTCTTTGGGAATCTCTTGGAAGCTTTCTGTCCCGGGAGACGCACATGCCAAGGCTGGCCTGTGGGCAAACTTTGCTTCTCCCCCAGCTCTAGCACTGGCCTCCAACTGGAACCAGGCTCCGCTTCCCAGACCTGTCCCTACAGAGGTGCTGGCTCCAGGTGCAGGACCCAGGGATCCACCGAGGGCAGATGGAGAACCGAGACTTGCCCTCGCAGAGACACCAGGCCAGCTGGGTACTGGCCAGCACACCGGGCAGATCGGATCTCCATGCCTGCAGGACCCCCAGCCCCAGGCACTGATGTCCCACCCCCTCAGCCAGAACCTCCACCTCCACGTGCACCTCTACCTGCTCGGGCTCTGGCAGGAGAACCCGAGGCAGAGGAGGAGTCACCGCCTCGGCAGGGAGAGCCTGCCCTGGCTCCCGCGCAACACCCAGACGCCCACGATGACTCACCCACCCCTGCAGGGAGAACGAGCCCCCGCTCTGGACAGACACCCAGAGCCCTTGCCGGAAACACCACGTCCAGGGGAGCGGTCGGCTCTGCAGCCTCCATCCCCGTCTGCTCACCGTGGACGCTGGCAACTCGGTCTGCCCCCAGGGGACATGGAGTTCCTTTCCCCTGAACTGCTTTGCATTTGGTTTGTTTCCACCTTTCTGGTGATGTTTTATTTTTTGTATGGTTTCCTGTACTTTTGTTGGTTAAGTTGGGATTAGTAAACTTTTTCATCATTGTTGCAATTTGGGAACACTGTTGTGTAACTCTGGTGATACTGTGTTACCATCACCACTTTGTAGTTTCAGACCCGTTTGATCTTTATGCCCCACCCCCCCAACAAAGCCTGGATTCAAGGCAAGCACGCCCTGTTCATCCCTTCCCCCGATCCTGAACACAATTTCATCCTTTCTTTGTGCATTCCTTCCTATATTCTTGGTGTCCCCAATCAATGACTCTCAGTGAAATGACTGACGGAGTGTTTTTTGGACTCTCCAACTACTGTAAGACTCCATTGGAGAGTTCTCATTTGTATGTCATTTGAACTAGCCTTTGATATCTGAAAGGACGGTGTACGTCCTTTCAAGATACCATGTGCCAAACGAAGCCCTTTTGGCAACTGCCATCATTATCTCCAGGCAGGCATTGCTGTGTCAAGGGTGACATCTCAGCCAGAAGGCAGAGGCTGAGCTCGTCTTGTTGCACCAGCTCCCAAAAGAAGCCAAGAAAGGGAGCTGGAACAACAAACCACCCCAACACCCAGGAAAGCGTTCTTCATGACAGAAGGCTAGAAAATGACCCAACATCCTTGTGGCCCAGAACCCCTCTAGAAAATCACTGTTCCATAAAAAAGAGAAACACATGGGAAGTTCCAAGGAGAGGCAATGCCCATGGCCCGTGTACTTGAGAGACGGCCTGACCGCTCCGGGGAAGACACGCACCGACGGAACCCCTTGGGAAACAGCAGTGATAGTCCTCACCGTCGTAAGGGTTTCCTCTGGGGACAACCTGCCCGGGGCACCACACGAGGGAGCAGACCGGCTTCTCTTCCTCTGCCCCCACACCATTCACTCATGAAGGCAGCTCAGGTGTTCTCATGCCCTGCCTGCCTGCCTGCCTGGCTCATCCGTGAGCTGTGACCACCTACAGGGCAGGACTCCACCTTCTCCTCTCTGTGTACCGTGAATCTGCACACAGTGGGCTTGCAGAACCTTAGGAGACTTGAGCCATTCCCACTCGAGCCAGAACCCTCCCCAGGAAGGAAAACAGCTGTGGAGTCATTTTGGCCCCAGCACTGGTTCGAAAGCCTGGCGCCTCCTACAGCCTCTACGGTGTGAAGAGGGAGGTCCCTTCTGACAGAGCTTTCCGGGTCTCAGATCTAAGCTGTTGTTTCACTGTCAGCTGTGTCTCTTCCGTTGCAGCCAGGTGGGCCACGCTGCTCCAAAGGAGCTCACAAGCTGAGTTTCAAGGGAGGTATAGAGAGGACAGGGATGGCTACAACGTACTGCAAACTGAGTGAGGGTCCCCACAATCCTCAGCAAAGGTCTGTGGTGTGCAAGTGGGGAGTAGAGGGCCCCCAAGTTCCAAAGGAAGGGAGGTAGTCGGGAGCTAAAGCCCTTGGCCGCTGTGGTAGTAGCTGCAGATGGCAGCTCGTCCACAGTGCACTTCGAATGAGGTCATATGAGCGGGACTCTGGAAATGGCTCCGAAATCGGGAGAAAGGGGTCAGGGTATGTGGGAATCCGGCGGGGGTGGGGGGTGGATGAAGGAAGGTGTCCCTCCTCTCTCCAGTGCAATTTGGTTTGGTGAGTCTCAAAGCTACCAGATGGCACTTCCCAAGTCAGGCCCCCGCAGGAATCAGGGTGGGCTGCGTGCCTCGGCCCCTGCCACAGGGACAAGCCACACCAGTGGCCTCCCTGAGCTCCAATGGCCGGATCTGGGGGTTCTGTCTGGGTGCACACCTCCTTGCTGTGGCCAAGTTCCCCCCTTCTCTGAGCACCAGCTTCATCCTCTCGAATGAGGACATCGATTGCTACCTTGGCACGTTACTCTCTTCATCCTGTGAAGACTCATTAGGCTTATCCTACAATTACTAGCTGGCCCGAAGAGATATCTCCTGAATCCAGATTAAGCTGGAGTCTCCCAGGCTCATCTGGCATGTCTTCCCTGAAGTCTGCCAAAACCCACACCCTTGCATTTCCAGGGACTCCCCTTAGCCAGCTGGGCAGAAAACCCAGCATGGTTCAAACAAGCTGACAGACAAGCGGGAGAGGACTCACGGGCAGACGGCTTCCCTCAGGTCTCGGGTGGAGCTCTGGGACCACAGCAGCAACGGGCCATCCCAGGCCCTGGGCTCAGCAGCGCCCTCATTCTCAGGCCGGCGGCTCTGCCCTGAGGGGAGCAGGAAGGTCACCAACTGCCGCAGGCGGGCCTCACGCCCCTCCCACTGCTGGAGCCTGACCTCCCCCGGCCCCACCCCTTCCCCTACCCCAGCAGGACGACAGCTCGTCTTCCCCTGGCTTCCAACGGGAGGCCCGGCCCTGGGCCCCGATTGGGCACTGCCCCAGCCCGGAGCCAATCACAGTGGCCAGGGAGGTGGAACGCACCGATTGGCCAGGGCCAGGTCATGTGACCATACTCCCCAGGAAACTCAAATATTACCAAGGTTCCCTAAGAAACCAATGAACAGAATTATCCAGTAAAGGCAAACCGTGCTTTTTAATGAGGCCAATGTCACAGAAAAAAAAAAATGCTTCACAATGAACTGCTCAAGGAAGCTACTAAATAAACTTTCAGAAAAGTTTAGTAGTTTTTTTTTTTTTTTTAATACGGTGACGGAGAGCTATACCTTTCCCGTCTATGTGAATTTAGGTTTATACTAGATTTCCCTTGGCTATTATATAAGACAAAAAAACCCACATCCCCCCCTTTCACTCCCCCCCACCCCCAAAAAGTGTTTTAATCTATAGAATTTTTGTGTCCTCAGTTGTGTCTGATTCGCGGCAACTCACGAACTCTACACAGCCAGGCTCTTCCATCCATGGAATTCAGGGCAATTTTTTCTGTCCCAGTAAATGCCCACCCTGGGTGATCCAAAGGCAAGGGCTCAGAGGCTCCTGAGAGACTAACTCCTTTCAGCTGAGCACAGAGCTGGCTCCTCACTGGGATGCCTGTGGCCTGGGGCTCCCTGAGGGGAGAGCAGCACTCGCCCCACCGTGTGGTCACTGCTGGAAGTGCAGGCTGCTCCTCACTCCCCCTTGACAGTGTCCCTGAGGGCAGAACAGTGTGAATCGAATCAAGGTGGAAATGCAAACTCCAATGCAACCAAACTCCCCACAAGGTCTCTAAAACCACTCAGGAACAGGGAATTGGAAACTGCAGGGGATGACAGGAATGGAGATGGAGACTTGACACCTTACACCGAGTTCACTTCCAGTTATCCCTAGACAAACTTTCCATGAAAACTTGTCACAAATCTCGAAGAACAATGAGCAGAAACCGGACACGTGCTTTGAGTCTTCACACACAAAACTAAAAGCCAGTCCACAAAAAAAAAAAACCCAGAGAATACAGTGGACTTTGCAAAATCAAAGATATCTACTGTGGGAAAGACCTCATGACAAAAGCAAAAGACAGGTCATACATCGCGAGACGAATGAGTGGAAACACAAAGCTTATCAAGGATGTGTCTCCAAACAGACAAAGAACACCAACGCAACAAGCCTGTGAAAACTAGGGAAAGGTCTGAAGGGACACCAGACTGAGGAAGACACACACAGAGGATCCCGGATGATGTCCAGCACTGAGGGCCTGAAGAAACAACGGTCTAGTTGCACCCCCTCAGGCCTGTGTGACCGTGGATGAGGCCTCTGTTTCCCGGTGGCTCTGAGAGATGGACAGGGAGGAAGGGGAAGAGAAGTCACTTGCATTTCTAATACTCACAGCAAAGTCTTCCAACGAGAAGGGAATTATCACCCCCACTGACAATGCCATTCACTGAAGTGATACCCACCAGTCCATCTAACCCAGAAGGGAAGGATGGACCTGTTCTCACAAAACGGCGAGAGATGGAAGAAGGAAGATCAAGCCCACACCAATCACTGGAAAGAGAAGCTGTGCTCAGGGCTTGAAAGAATTCCTATTGGGAAAATGATGTCACAGCCCCACAAGGCAATCCACAGCTTCGATGCTATTCCTCCCAAAATGCCAATGCATTTTCGCACCGAACAAAGAATTGCAAAAGGGGTACGGAGACAGAAAAGAGCCTAAACTGTCAATACAATCCGACGAAAAAGCCCCGATACGGACATCCAAGGTTGTGTGAAAGGAAATTAGACGACCAAACTAGGATCCTCAGGAGAGTATCGGAGAAGGCAATGGCGACCCACTCCAGTACTCTTGCCTGGAAAACGTCCTGGACGGAGGAGCCTGGTAGGCTGCAGGCCATGGGGTCACGCAGAGTCAGACACGACTGAAGTGACTTAGCCGCAGCAGCAGCAGCAGGACAGTATGCTATTGGGAATACAACAACACACACAGATCCAGATCGATGGAATAAAGTGGAGGGTCCAGAAACAAACCCCAGCATCCATGGTCAACTCATCTCTGACACAGAAGGGGAGAATATCCAAATGGGAACAAGAAAGCCTCTTCAATCAATGTCCATGGGAAAACCAGACAGCTACATCTGAAGAACGCTATTGGTTTTGATCTCATACCACCTCAATATAGGGGGAAAACCTCACCCTAAAGACTGATGTCATGAGATAGCTAGAAAGAAGCGTAGGTCAAAGGCTCCTTAACATCAGAGTCTCCTTGCCATTTGCTGGGCGGAGGTCGAAATGGGTCTCTTCAAGTAAGGCAAAGAGGTACACGAAGTACACCCATGGGTTTCCATCCAATGGAACCTCTTCACAACAGAGAAGCTAAGCATTCACAAATGCAAAAGATAGGAAACAGAACATGAGAGACTCCTTGCAAGTGGTGTATCTGAGAAGGGGTTCATATGGAAAGAGACGAAGAATGCACAGCACTCAGATTCCAAGAAACAACACCACCACCACCCTTGACCCTTCCCCCATGACCAACTCCGACCTAAAGCCTTTCTCTCCCTCTAACCTATCCCTAAAACATAACCCTCATCTAATCATATACATGTGCATCCCTAGCATCCATCCATCCACACACGAGAGAGAAAGAGGAAGACACAGACGGAACTGAGAAAGGAAAAGAGAGGGACACAGCCAGAGAGAGACACGGAACCAAAGAGAGGAAAGGAGTCGACGGTCCAGACTTTTCCTCAATCTGCCTCGAAGGTAGAAGCAATGACAGCGCCCTTCCACCCCAGAAGGGGGGAAAGGACGGAAGGTTTGGAGAGGAAAAGACAAGAACGCAGGGAGCCATTAGAAGCTCAGCCACCCGCAGAAGCCGAGCTGGGACACTTGAACAGAATCTCAATGGAAACAGAGGAGCAGAAAGTTGGCTACTCTTTTCTATAAGAGAGGGAGACCTTCGAGTCTTCCTTTCGGTCCTCCAACTTGGATGCGGGGTCTCAAAACAGTCAGGAGGGGGAGTGCCTTTTCCTGGGTACCACGGCACATCCAGGCCTCGTTCTGCCCCATTCTGTGCTGTGTCAGCCCTGGATGGAATCTTTCTTTCTGAAGTCTCAGCGCACAAGCTCCACGTGATATCGGCCCCAGGTGGAAAGGCATGGAGCTGCTCGTAGGCCGACAGACCTAGGAAGCAGATGGGAGAATGACCACCACTCTGCAGATGGAGAGACTGGGGCAACCCTGAGGGGCATATGCTTGTCCAGGGCCACACCACTTATGAGAAGAAGGAGCCTGGTCTGAGAGCAGTGGGGTCCTCGGAGCTCAGGCCCTGGCTGAACCCAGGCCTCCCCAGGGCTGTGGGCTGGGCTGTGTGGGTGTCACTGTGCCTGCACATGGCCTAAGGGGGGTGGTCGAGCAGTCAGAAACCCAGAGATTCCCTTGGGAAGTTTTGGGGAAGGGACCTCAGCACGAACCCCAGGAGATGATGTCACCTGCCGGCAACAGAACCCAACAGAACCCGCAGCCCGGGTATCCAGGCCTCCAGAGCGGAGAGGAGCCCCCAGCCAGTTCACTGGCTGCCAGGATGTTCTGCTGTTTGCCCCTGCCCAGAGGCCGGGGCCTCAGGAGTGCTCACAGGCAGTGTGCGCGGGCACCCTGTCGACGTTGGCTCAGGACACCCCCGAGAGGCCTCTGGCCCTTTGCCCGGAGAAACAGAAAGGTAACACGGGGAGCCCCAGGACGGACCAGGCCGCCTCTCCCATGCCACCCGGAAACACCGGGTCCTTTGCCTGTGTGTGTGGATGCGGGTTTCTTGGGGTGTGTCTCCCTCAAGGAAGCCCAGGCGGATGTGGGGTCAGAAGCCTGCGGACAAGTTGTGTCCACACCCCAGGGGAGAGCAGGCTGGGCGGGATGGGGAGAGTGCGGGCAGCGGCGGCCGCCCAGGCGGACCTCACACCCTCAGGTGGGACTCTTTCCTCCCGGGTGGGGATCTGAGCAGACACACGTCTCTGACCCTTCTGGGAAGAGAAGTTCGAGCAGGCAGAAGCAGCGGCTCCACTGCCCAGGCCCAGCTCGGAAAACTCCTAGCATGGCTGGCTGACGGTCACTGTCGTTGCAGAGCTTCCCACGTGATGAGGCCGAGGACGGGGACACCCCATCCACCTCCCGGAGGGAGGGGTCGGAGCACCACCCCCCCGCCCGTGAGGCCCAGTGCAGGCTCCAGGTGAGCGTGCCCACGGAGGCATCAGCCCCACCGGGGGAGAAGCGGAGGCGGGGAAGGCCTGCTGCCGAGACACCGCCCAGGATACACCCGGCGGCCCAGTCTGAGGCTGCCACGGAGCTCAGCACACCCGGCTCCGACCCAGAGTCCCGAGAACCCCGGCCTCTGAGGCAGCAGGAGGACCTGGAGCCCAGCACGCCAGAGCACAGAGGTGAGGACGCTGGGGCTGGTGCACGGGAGTGTGTGGGGAGGGGGTGCTGAGCTACACAGGGACGAGTCCCCGAAAGCTGCTGCTGGGCCTGCAGCAAGCGCTGGCCTCACACCCCCCGCCCCCCATCTTGCACACTTCAGTCCCAAAAGACATCCGACGCTGGGTATTCTTTGGGAATCTCTTGGAAGCTTTCTGTCCCGGGAGACGCACATGCCAAGGCTGGCCTGTGGGCAAACTTTGCTTCTCCCCCAGCTCTAGCACTGGCCTCCAACTGGAACCAGGCTCCGCTTCCCAGACCTGTCCCTACAGAGGTGCTGGCTCCAGGTGCAGGACCCAGGGATCCACCGAGGGCAGATGGAGAACCGAGACTTGCCCTCGCAGAGACACCAGGCCAGCTGGGTACTGGCCAGCACACCGGGCAGATCGGATCTCCATGCCTGCAGGACCCCCAGCCCCAGGCACTGATGTCCCACCCCCTCAGCCAGAACCTCCACCTCCACGTGCACCTCTACCTGCTCGGGCTCTGGCAGGAGAACCCGAGGCAGAGGAGGAGTCACCGCCTCGGCAGGGAGAGCCTGCCCTGGCTCCCGCGCAACACCCAGACGCCCACGATGACTCACCCACCCCTGCAGGGAGAACGAGCCCCCGCTCTGGACAGACACCCAGAGCCCTTGCCGGAAACACCACGTCCAGGGGAGCGGTCGGCTCTGCAGCCTCCATCCCCGTCTGCTCACCGTGGACGCTGGCAACTCGGTCTGCCCCCAGGGGACATGGAGTTCCTTTCCCCTGAACTGCTTTGCATTTGGTTTGTTTCCACCTTTCTGGTGATGTTTTATTTTTTGTATGGTTTCCTGTACTTTTGTTGGTTAAGTTGGGATTAGTAAACTTTTTCATCATTGTTGCAATTTGGGAACACTGTTGTGTAACTCTGGTGATACTGTGTTACCATCACCACTTTGTAGTTTCAGACCCGTTTGATCTTTATGCCCCACCCCCCCAACAAAGCCTGGATTCAAGGCAAGCACGCCCTGTTCATCCCTTCCCCCGATCCTGAACACAATTTCATCCTTTCTTTGTGCATTCCTTCCTATATTCTTGGTGTCCCCAATCAATGACTCTCAGTGAAATGACTGACGGAGTGTTTTTTGGACTCTCCAACTACTGTAAGACTCCATTGGAGAGTTCTCATTTGTATGTCATTTGAACTAGCCTTTGATATCTGAAAGGACGGTGTACGTCCTTTCAAGATACCATGTGCCAAACGAAGCCCTTTTGGCAACTGCCATCATTATCTCCAGGCAGGCATTGCTGTGTCAAGGGTGACATCTCAGCCAGAAGGCAGAGGCTGAGCTCGTCTTGTTGCACCAGCTCCCAAAAGAAGCCAAGAAAGGGAGCTGGAACAACAAACCACCCCAACACCCAGGAAAGCGTTCTTCATGACAGAAGGCTAGAAAATGACCCAACATCCTTGTGGCCCAGAACCCCTCTAGAAAATCACTGTTCCATAAAAAAGAGAAACACATGGGAAGTTCCAAGGAGAGGCAATGCCCATGGCCCGTGTACTTGAGAGACGGCCTGACCGCTCCGGGGAAGACACGCACCGACGGAACCCCTTGGGAAACAGCAGTGATAGTCCTCACCGTCGTAAGGGTTTCCTCTGGGGACAACCTGCCCGGGGCACCACACGAGGGAGCAGACCGGCTTCTCTTCCTCTGCCCCCACACCATTCACTCATGAAGGCAGCTCAGGTGTTCTCATGCCCTGCCTGCCTGCCTGCCTGGCTCATCCGTGAGCTGTGACCACCTACAGGGCAGGACTCCACCTTCTCCTCTCTGTGTACCGTGAATCTGCACACAGTGGGCTTGCAGAACCTTAGGAGACTTGAGCCATTCCCACTCGAGCCAGAACCCTCCCCAGGAAGGAAAACAGCTGTGGAGTCATTTTGGCCCCAGCACTGGTTCGAAAGCCTGGCGCCTCCTACAGCCTCTACGGTGTGAAGAGGGAGGTCCCTTCTGACAGAGCTTTCCGGGTCTCAGATCTAAGCTGTTGTTTCACTGTCAGCTGTGTCTCTTCCGTTGCAGCCAGGTGGGCCACGCTGCTCCAAAGGAGCTCACAAGCTGAGTTTCAAGGGAGGTATAGAGAGGACAGGGATGGCTACAACGTACTGCAAACTGAGTGAGGGTCCCCACAATCCTCAGCAAAGGTCTGTGGTGTGCAAGTGGGGAGTAGAGGGCCCCCAAGTTCCAAAGGAAGGGAGGTAGTCGGGAGCTAAAGCCCTTGGCCGCTGTGGTAGTAGCTGCAGATGGCAGCTCGTCCACAGTGCACTTCGAATGAGGTCATATGAGCGGGACTCTGGAAATGGCTCCGAAATCGGGAGAAAGGGGTCAGGGTATGTGGGAATCCGGCGGGGGTGGGGGGTGGATGAAGGAAGGTGTCCCTCCTCTCTCCAGTGCAATTTGGTTTGGTGAGTCTCAAAGCTACCAGATGGCACTTCCCAAGTCAGGCCCCCGCAGGAATCAGGGTGGGCTGCGTGCCTCGGCCCCTGCCACAGGGACAAGCCACACCAGTGGCCTCCCTGAGCTCCAATGGCCGGATCTGGGGGTTCTGTCTGGGTGCACACCTCCTTGCTGTGGCCAAGTTCCCCCCTTCTCTGAGCACCAGCTTCATCCTCTCGAATGAGGACATCGATTGCTACCTTGGCACGTTACTCTCTTCATCCTGTGAAGACTCATTAGGCTTATCCTACAATTACTAGCTGGCCCGAAGAGATATCTCCTGAATCCAGATTAAGCTGGAGTCTCCCAGGCTCATCTGGCATGTCTTCCCTGAAGTCTGCCAAAACCCACACCCTTGCATTTCCAGGGACTCCCCTTAGCCAGCTGGGCAGAAAACCCAGCATGGTTCAAACAAGCTGACAGACAAGCGGGAGAGGACTCACGGGCAGACGGCTTCCCTCAGGTCTCGGGTGGAGCTCTGGGACCACAGCAGCAACGGGCCATCCCAGGCCCTGGGCTCAGCAGCGCCCTCATTCTCAGGCCGGCGGCTCTGCCCTGAGGGGAGCAGGAAGGTCACCAACTGCCGCAGGCGGGCCTCACGCCCCTCCCACTGCTGGAGCCTGACCTCCCCCGGCCCCACCCCTTCCCCTACCCCAGCAGGACGACAGCTCGTCTTCCCCTGGCTTCCAACGGGAGGCCCGGCCCTGGGCCCCGATTGGGCACTGCCCCAGCCCGGAGCCAATCACAGTGGCCAGGGAGGTGGAACGCACCGATTGGCCAGGGCCAGGTCATGTGACCATACTCCCCAGGAAACTCAAATATTACCAAGGTTCCCTAAGAAACCAATGAACAGAATTATCCAGTAAAGGCAAACCGTGCTTTTTAATGAGGCCAATGTCACAGAAAAAAAAAAATGCTTCACAATGAACTGCTCAAGGAAGCTACTAAATAAACTTTCAGAAAAGTTTAGTAGTTTTTTTTTTTTTTTTAATACGGTGACGGAGAGCTATACCTTTCCCGTCTATGTGAATTTAGGTTTATACTAGATTTCCCTTGGCTATTATATAAGACAAAAAAACCCACATCCCCCCCTTTCACTCCCCCCCACCCCCAAAAAGTGTTTTAATCTATAGAATTTTTGTGTCCTCAGTTGTGTCTGATTCGCGGCAACTCACGAACTCTACACAGCCAGGCTCTTCCATCCATGGAATTCAGGGCAATTTTTTCTGTCCCAGTAAATGCCCACCCTGGGTGATCCAAAGGCAAGGGCTCAGAGGCTCCTGAGAGACTAACTCCTTTCAGCTGAGCACAGAGCTGGCTCCTCACTGGGATGCCTGTGGCCTGGGGCTCCCTGAGGGGAGAGCAGCACTCGCCCCACCGTGTGGTCACTGCTGGAAGTGCAGGCTGCTCCTCACTCCCCCTTGACAGTGTCCCTGAGGGCAGAACAGTGTGAATCGAATCAAGGTGGAAATGCAAACTCCAATGCAACCAAACTCCCCACAAGGTCTCTAAAACCACTCAGGAACAGGGAATTGGAAACTGCAGGGGATGACAGGAATGGAGATGGAGACTTGACACCTTACACCGAGTTCACTTCCAGTTATCCCTAGACAAACTTTCCATGAAAACTTGTCACAAATCTCGAAGAACAATGAGCAGAAACCGGACACGTGCTTTGAGTCTTCACACACAAAACTAAAAGCCAGTCCACAAAAAAAAAAAACCCAGAGAATACAGTGGACTTTGCAAAATCAAAGATATCTACTGTGGGAAAGACCTCATGACAAAAGCAAAAGACAGGTCATACATCGCGAGACGAATGAGTGGAAACACAAAGCTTATCAAGGATGTGTCTCCAAACAGACAAAGAACACCAACGCAACAAGCCTGTGAAAACTAGGGAAAGGTCTGAAGGGACACCAGACTGAGGAAGACACACACAGAGGATCCCGGATGATGTCCAGCACTGAGGGCCTGAAGAAACAACGGTCTAGTTGCACCCCCTCAGGCCTGTGTGACCGTGGATGAGGCCTCTGTTTCCCGGTGGCTCTGAGAGATGGACAGGGAGGAAGGGGAAGAGAAGTCACTTGCATTTCTAATACTCACAGCAAAGTCTTCCAACGAGAAGGGAATTATCACCCCCACTGACAATGCCATTCACTGAAGTGATACCCACCAGTCCATCTAACCCAGAAGGGAAGGATGGACCTGTTCTCACAAAACGGCGAGAGATGGAAGAAGGAAGATCAAGCCCACACCAATCACTGGAAAGAGAAGCTGTGCTCAGGGCTTGAAAGAATTCCTATTGGGAAAATGATGTCACAGCCCCACAAGGCAATCCACAGCTTCGATGCTATTCCTCCCAAAATGCCAATGCATTTTCGCACCGAACAAAGAATTGCAAAAGGGGTACGGAGACAGAAAAGAGCCTAAACTGTCAATACAATCCGACGAAAAAGCCCCGATACGGACATCCAAGGTTGTGTGAAAGGAAATTAGACGACCAAACTAGGATCCTCAGGAGAGTATCGGAGAAGGCAATGGCGACCCACTCCAGTACTCTTGCCTGGAAAACGTCCTGGACGGAGGAGCCTGGTAGGCTGCAGGCCATGGGGTCACGCAGAGTCAGACACGACTGAAGTGACTTAGCCGCAGCAGCAGCAGCAGGACAGTATGCTATTGGGAATACAACAACACACACAGATCCAGATCGATGGAATAAAGTGGAGGGTCCAGAAACAAACCCCAGCATCCATGGTCAACTCATCTCTGACACAGAAGGGGAGAATATCCAAATGGGAACAAGAAAGCCTCTTCAATCAATGTCCATGGGAAAACCAGACAGCTACATCTGAAGAACGCTATTGGTTTTGATCTCATACCACCTCAATATAGGGGGAAAACCTCACCCTAAAGACTGATGTCATGAGATAGCTAGAAAGAAGCGTAGGTCAAAGGCTCCTTAACATCAGAGTCTCCTTGCCATTTGCTGGGCGGAGGTCGAAATGGGTCTCTTCAAGTAAGGCAAAGAGGTACACGAAGTACACCCATGGGTTTCCATCCAATGGAACCTCTTCACAACAGAGAAGCTAAGCATTCACAAATGCAAAAGATAGGAAACAGAACATGAGAGACTCCTT
The DNA here is from genome assembly GCF_054371585.1 of Giraffa tippelskirchi. NCBI lineage: Eukaryota > Metazoa > Chordata > Mammalia > Artiodactyla > Giraffidae > Giraffa > Giraffa tippelskirchi. The sequence continues at coordinate 10,554,358 of NC_137288.1, read as the reverse complement.
GCAAGTGGTGTATCTGAGAAGGGGTTCATATGGAAAGAGACGAAGAATGCACAGCACTCAGATTCCAAGAAACAACACCACCACCACCCTTGACCCTTCCCCCATGACCAACTCCGACCTAAAGCCTTTCTCTCCCTCTAACCTATCCCTAAAACATAACCCTCATCTAATCATATACATGTGCATCCCTAGCATCCATCCATCCACACACGAGAGAGAAAGAGGAAGACACAGACGGAACTGAGAAAGGAAAAGAGAGGGACACAGCCAGAGAGAGACACGGAACCAAAGAGAGGAAAGGAGTCGACGGTCCAGACTTTTCCTCAATCTGCCTCGAAGGTAGAAGCAATGACAGCGCCCTTCCACCCCAGAAGGGGGGAAAGGACGGAAGGTTTGGAGAGGAAAAGACAAGAACGCAGGGAGCCATTAGAAGCTCAGCCACCCGCAGAAGCCGAGCTGGGACACTTGAACAGAATCTCAATGGAAACAGAGGAGCAGAAAGTTGGCTACTCTTTTCTATAAGAGAGGGAGACCTTCGAGTCTTCCTTTCGGTCCTCCAACTTGGATGCGGGGTCTCAAAACAGTCAGGAGGGGGAGTGCCTTTTCCTGGGTACCACGGCACATCCAGGCCTCGTTCTGCCCCATTCTGTGCTGTGTCAGCCCTGGATGGAATCTTTCTTTCTGAAGTCTCAGCGCACAAGCTCCACGTGATATCGGCCCCAGGTGGAAAGGCATGGAGCTGCTCGTAGGCCGACAGACCTAGGAAGCAGATGGGAGAATGACCACCACTCTGCAGATGGAGAGACTGGGGCAACCCTGAGGGGCATATGCTTGTCCAGGGCCACACCACTTATGAGAAGAAGGAGCCTGGTCTGAGAGCAGTGGGGTCCTCGGAGCTCAGGCCCTGGCTGAACCCAGGCCTCCCCAGGGCTGTGGGCTGGGCTGTGTGGGTGTCACTGTGCCTGCACATGGCCTAAGGGGGGTGGTCGAGCAGTCAGAAACCCAGAGATTCCCTTGGGAAGTTTTGGGGAAGGGACCTCAGCACGAACCCCAGGAGATGATGTCACCTGCCGGCAACAGAACCCAACAGAACCCGCAGCCCGGGTATCCAGGCCTCCAGAGCGGAGAGGAGCCCCCAGCCAGTTCACTGGCTGCCAGGATGTTCTGCTGTTTGCCCCTGCCCAGAGGCCGGGGCCTCAGGAGTGCTCACAGGCAGTGTGCGCGGGCACCCTGTCGACGTTGGCTCAGGACACCCCCGAGAGGCCTCTGGCCCTTTGCCCGGAGAAACAGAAAGGTAACACGGGGAGCCCCAGGACGGACCAGGCCGCCTCTCCCATGCCACCCGGAAACACCGGGTCCTTTGCCTGTGTGTGTGGATGCGGGTTTCTTGGGGTGTGTCTCCCTCAAGGAAGCCCAGGCGGATGTGGGGTCAGAAGCCTGCGGACAAGTTGTGTCCACACCCCAGGGGAGAGCAGGCTGGGCGGGATGGGGAGAGTGCGGGCAGCGGCGGCCGCCCAGGCGGACCTCACACCCTCAGGTGGGACTCTTTCCTCCCGGGTGGGGATCTGAGCAGACACACGTCTCTGACCCTTCTGGGAAGAGAAGTTCGAGCAGGCAGAAGCAGCGGCTCCACTGCCCAGGCCCAGCTCGGAAAACTCCTAGCATGGCTGGCTGACGGTCACTGTCGTTGCAGAGCTTCCCACGTGATGAGGCCGAGGACGGGGACACCCCATCCACCTCCCGGAGGGAGGGGTCGGAGCACCACCCCCCCGCCCGTGAGGCCCAGTGCAGGCTCCAGGTGAGCGTGCCCACGGAGGCATCAGCCCCACCGGGGGAGAAGCGGAGGCGGGGAAGGCCTGCTGCCGAGACACCGCCCAGGATACACCCGGCGGCCCAGTCTGAGGCTGCCACGGAGCTCAGCACACCCGGCTCCGACCCAGAGTCCCGAGAACCCCGGCCTCTGAGGCAGCAGGAGGACCTGGAGCCCAGCACGCCAGAGCACAGAGGTGAGGACGCTGGGGCTGGTGCACGGGAGTGTGTGGGGAGGGGGTGCTGAGCTACACAGGGACGAGTCCCCGAAAGCTGCTGCTGGGCCTGCAGCAAGCGCTGGCCTCACACCCCCCGCCCCCCATCTTGCACACTTCAGTCCCAAAAGACATCCGACGCTGGGTATTCTTTGGGAATCTCTTGGAAGCTTTCTGTCCCGGGAGACGCACATGCCAAGGCTGGCCTGTGGGCAAACTTTGCTTCTCCCCCAGCTCTAGCACTGGCCTCCAACTGGAACCAGGCTCCGCTTCCCAGACCTGTCCCTACAGAGGTGCTGGCTCCAGGTGCAGGACCCAGGGATCCACCGAGGGCAGATGGAGAACCGAGACTTGCCCTCGCAGAGACACCAGGCCAGCTGGGTACTGGCCAGCACACCGGGCAGATCGGATCTCCATGCCTGCAGGACCCCCAGCCCCAGGCACTGATGTCCCACCCCCTCAGCCAGAACCTCCACCTCCACGTGCACCTCTACCTGCTCGGGCTCTGGCAGGAGAACCCGAGGCAGAGGAGGAGTCACCGCCTCGGCAGGGAGAGCCTGCCCTGGCTCCCGCGCAACACCCAGACGCCCACGATGACTCACCCACCCCTGCAGGGAGAACGAGCCCCCGCTCTGGACAGACACCCAGAGCCCTTGCCGGAAACACCACGTCCAGGGGAGCGGTCGGCTCTGCAGCCTCCATCCCCGTCTGCTCACCGTGGACGCTGGCAACTCGGTCTGCCCCCAGGGGACATGGAGTTCCTTTCCCCTGAACTGCTTTGCATTTGGTTTGTTTCCACCTTTCTGGTGATGTTTTATTTTTTGTATGGTTTCCTGTACTTTTGTTGGTTAAGTTGGGATTAGTAAACTTTTTCATCATTGTTGCAATTTGGGAACACTGTTGTGTAACTCTGGTGATACTGTGTTACCATCACCACTTTGTAGTTTCAGACCCGTTTGATCTTTATGCCCCACCCCCCCAACAAAGCCTGGATTCAAGGCAAGCACGCCCTGTTCATCCCTTCCCCCGATCCTGAACACAATTTCATCCTTTCTTTGTGCATTCCTTCCTATATTCTTGGTGTCCCCAATCAATGACTCTCAGTGAAATGACTGACGGAGTGTTTTTTGGACTCTCCAACTACTGTAAGACTCCATTGGAGAGTTCTCATTTGTATGTCATTTGAACTAGCCTTTGATATCTGAAAGGACGGTGTACGTCCTTTCAAGATACCATGTGCCAAACGAAGCCCTTTTGGCAACTGCCATCATTATCTCCAGGCAGGCATTGCTGTGTCAAGGGTGACATCTCAGCCAGAAGGCAGAGGCTGAGCTCGTCTTGTTGCACCAGCTCCCAAAAGAAGCCAAGAAAGGGAGCTGGAACAACAAACCACCCCAACACCCAGGAAAGCGTTCTTCATGACAGAAGGCTAGAAAATGACCCAACATCCTTGTGGCCCAGAACCCCTCTAGAAAATCACTGTTCCATAAAAAAGAGAAACACATGGGAAGTTCCAAGGAGAGGCAATGCCCATGGCCCGTGTACTTGAGAGACGGCCTGACCGCTCCGGGGAAGACACGCACCGACGGAACCCCTTGGGAAACAGCAGTGATAGTCCTCACCGTCGTAAGGGTTTCCTCTGGGGACAACCTGCCCGGGGCACCACACGAGGGAGCAGACCGGCTTCTCTTCCTCTGCCCCCACACCATTCACTCATGAAGGCAGCTCAGGTGTTCTCATGCCCTGCCTGCCTGCCTGCCTGGCTCATCCGTGAGCTGTGACCACCTACAGGGCAGGACTCCACCTTCTCCTCTCTGTGTACCGTGAATCTGCACACAGTGGGCTTGCAGAACCTTAGGAGACTTGAGCCATTCCCACTCGAGCCAGAACCCTCCCCAGGAAGGAAAACAGCTGTGGAGTCATTTTGGCCCCAGCACTGGTTCGAAAGCCTGGCGCCTCCTACAGCCTCTACGGTGTGAAGAGGGAGGTCCCTTCTGACAGAGCTTTCCGGGTCTCAGATCTAAGCTGTTGTTTCACTGTCAGCTGTGTCTCTTCCGTTGCAGCCAGGTGGGCCACGCTGCTCCAAAGGAGCTCACAAGCTGAGTTTCAAGGGAGGTATAGAGAGGACAGGGATGGCTACAACGTACTGCAAACTGAGTGAGGGTCCCCACAATCCTCAGCAAAGGTCTGTGGTGTGCAAGTGGGGAGTAGAGGGCCCCCAAGTTCCAAAGGAAGGGAGGTAGTCGGGAGCTAAAGCCCTTGGCCGCTGTGGTAGTAGCTGCAGATGGCAGCTCGTCCACAGTGCACTTCGAATGAGGTCATATGAGCGGGACTCTGGAAATGGCTCCGAAATCGGGAGAAAGGGGTCAGGGTATGTGGGAATCCGGCGGGGGTGGGGGGTGGATGAAGGAAGGTGTCCCTCCTCTCTCCAGTGCAATTTGGTTTGGTGAGTCTCAAAGCTACCAGATGGCACTTCCCAAGTCAGGCCCCCGCAGGAATCAGGGTGGGCTGCGTGCCTCGGCCCCTGCCACAGGGACAAGCCACACCAGTGGCCTCCCTGAGCTCCAATGGCCGGATCTGGGGGTTCTGTCTGGGTGCACACCTCCTTGCTGTGGCCAAGTTCCCCCCTTCTCTGAGCACCAGCTTCATCCTCTCGAATGAGGACATCGATTGCTACCTTGGCACGTTACTCTCTTCATCCTGTGAAGACTCATTAGGCTTATCCTACAATTACTAGCTGGCCCGAAGAGATATCTCCTGAATCCAGATTAAGCTGGAGTCTCCCAGGCTCATCTGGCATGTCTTCCCTGAAGTCTGCCAAAACCCACACCCTTGCATTTCCAGGGACTCCCCTTAGCCAGCTGGGCAGAAAACCCAGCATGGTTCAAACAAGCTGACAGACAAGCGGGAGAGGACTCACGGGCAGACGGCTTCCCTCAGGTCTCGGGTGGAGCTCTGGGACCACAGCAGCAACGGGCCATCCCAGGCCCTGGGCTCAGCAGCGCCCTCATTCTCAGGCCGGCGGCTCTGCCCTGAGGGGAGCAGGAAGGTCACCAACTGCCGCAGGCGGGCCTCACGCCCCTCCCACTGCTGGAGCCTGACCTCCCCCGGCCCCACCCCTTCCCCTACCCCAGCAGGACGACAGCTCGTCTTCCCCTGGCTTCCAACGGGAGGCCAGGCCCTGGGCCCCGATTGGGCACTGCCCCAGCCCGGAGCCAATCACAGTGGCCAGGGAGGTGGAACGCACCGATTGGCCAGGGCCAGGTCATGTGACCATACTCCCCAGGAAACTCAAATATTACCAAGATTCCCTAAGAAACCAATGAACAGAATTATCCAGTAAAGGCAAACCGTGCTTTTTAATGAGGCCAATGTCACAGAAAAAAAAAAAATGCTTCACAATGAACTGCTCAAGGAAGCTACTAAATAAACTTTCAGAAAAGTTTAGTAGTTTTTTTTTTTTTTTTTTTAATAGGGTGACGGAGAGCTATACCTTTCCCGTCTATGTGAATTTAGGTTTAAACTAGATTTCCCTTGGCTATTATATAAGACAAAAAAACCCACATCCCCCCCTTTCACTCCCCCCCACCCCCAAAAAGTGTTTTAATCTATAGAATTTTTGTGTCCTCAGTTGTGTCTGATTCGCGGCAACTCACGAACTCTACACAGCCAGGCTCTTCCGTCCATGGAATTCAGGGCAATTTTTTCTGTCCCAGTAAATGCCCACCCTGGGTGATCCAAAGGCAAGGGCTCAGAGGCTCCTGAGAGACTAACTCCTTTCAGCTGAGCACAGAGCTGGCTCCTCACTGGGATGCCTGTGGCCTGGGGCTCCCTGAGGGGAGAGCAGCACTCGCCCCACCGTGTGGTCACTGCTGGAAGTGCAGGCTGCTCCTCACTCCCCCTTGACAGTGTCCCTGAGGGCAGAACAGTGTGAATCGAATCAAGGTGGAAATGCAAACTCCAATGCAACCAAACTCCCCACAAGGTCTCTAAAACCACTCAGGAACAGGGAATTGGAAACTGCAGGGGATGACAGGAATGGAGATGGAGACTTGACACCTTACACCGAGTTCACTTCCAGTTATCCCTAGACAAACTTTCCATGAAAACTTGTCACAAATCTCGAAGAACAATGAGCAGAAACCGGACACGTGCTTTGAGTCTTCACACGCAAAACTAAAAGCCAGTCCACAAAAAAAAAAAAAACCCAGAGAATACAGTGGACTTTGCAAAATCAAAGATATCTACTGTGGGAAAGACCTCATGACAAAAGCAAAAGACAGGTCATACATCGCGAGACGAATGAGTGGAAACACAAAGCTTATCAAGGATGTGTCTCCAAACAGACAAAGAACACCAACGCAACAAGCCTGTGAAAACTAGGGAAAGGTCTGAAGGGACACCAGACTGAGGAAGACACACACAGAGGATCCCGGATGATGTCCAGCACTGAGGGCCTGAAGAAACAACGGTCTAGTTGCACCCCCTCAGGCCTGTGTGACCGTGGATGAGGCCTCTGTTTCCCGGTGGCTCTGAGAGATGGACAGGGAGGAAGGGGAAGAGAAGTCACTTGCATTTCTAATACTCACAGCAAAGTCTTCCAACGAGAAGGGAATTATCACCCCCACTGACAATGCCATTCACTGAAGTGATACCCACCAGTCCATCTAACCCAGAAGGGAAGGATGGACCTGTTCTCACAAAACGGCGAGAGATGGAAGAAGGAAGATCAAGCCCACACCAATCACTGGAAAGAGAAGCTGTGCTCAGGGCTTGAAAGAATTCCTATTGGGAAAATGATGTCACAGCCCCACAAGGCAATCCACAGCTTCGATGCTATTCCTCCCAAAATGCCAATGCATTTTCGCACCGAACAAAGAATTGCAAAAGGGGTACGGAGACAGAAAAGAGCCTAAACTGTCAATACAATCCGACGAAAAAGCCCCGATACGGACATCCAAGGTTGTGTGAAAGGAAATTAGACGACCAAACTAGGATCCTCAGGAGAGTATCGGAGAAGGCAATGGCGACCCACTCCAGTACTCTTGCCTGGAAAACGTCCTGGACGGAGGAGCCTGGTAGGCTGCAGGCCATGGGGTCACGCAGAGTCAGACACGACTGAAGTGACTTAGCCGCAGCAGCAGCAGCAGGACAGTATGCTATTGGGAATACAACAACACACACAGATCCAGATCGATGGAATAAAGTGGAGGGTCCAGAAACAAACCCCAGCATCCATGGTCAACTCATCTCTGACACAGAAGGGGAGAATATCCAAATGGGAACAAGAAAGCCTCTTCAATCAATGTCCATGGGAAAACCAGACAGCTACATCTGAAGAACGCTATTGGTTTTGATCTCATACCACCTCAATATAGGGGGAAAACCTCACCCTAAAGACTGATGTCATGAGATAGCTAGAAAGAAGCGTAGGTCAAAGGCTCCTTAACATCAGAGTCTCCTTGCCATTTGCTGGGCGGAGGTCGAAATGGGTCTCTTCAAGTAAGGCAAAGAGGTACACGAAGTACACCCATGGGTTTCCATCCAATGGAACCTCTTCACAACAGAGAAGCTAAGCATTCACAAATGCAAAAGATAGGAAACAGAACATGAGAGACTCCTTGCAAGTGGTGTATCTGAGAAGGGGTTCATATGGAAAGAGACGAAGAATGCACAGCACTCAGATTCCAAGAAACAACACCACCACCACCCTTGACCCTTCCCCCATGACCAACTCCGACCTAAAGCCTTTCTCTCCCTCTAACCTATCCCTAAAACATAACCCTCATCTAATCATATACATGTGCATCCCTAGCATCCATCCATCCACACACGAGAGAGAAAGAGGAAGACACAGACGGAACTGAGAAAGGAAAAGAGAGGGACACAGCCAGAGAGAGACACGGAACCAAAGAGAGGAAAGGAGTCGACGGTCCAGACTTTTCCTCAATCTGCCTCGAAGGTAGAAGCAATGACAGCGCCCTTCCACCCCAGAAGGGGGAAAAGGACGGAAGGTTTGGAGAGGAAAAGACAAGAACGCAGGGAGCCATTAGAAGCTCAGCCACCCGCAGAAGCCGAGCTGGGACACTTGAACAGAATCTCAATGGAAACAGAGGAGCAGAAAGTTGGCTACTCTTTTCTATAAGAGAGGGAGACCTTCGAGTCTTCCTTTCGGTCCTCCAACTTGGATGCGGGGTCTCAAAACAGTCAGGAGGGGGAGTGCCTTTTCCTGGGTACCACGGCACATCCAGGCCTCGTTCTGCCCCATTCTGTGCTGTGTCAGCCCTGGATGGAATCTTTCTTTCTGAAGTCTCAGCGCACAAGCTCCACGTGATATCGGCCCCAGGTGGAAAGGCATGGAGCTGCTCGTAGGCCGACAGACCTAGGAAGCAGATGGGAGAATGACCACCACTCTGCAGATGGAGAGACTGGGGCAACCCTGAGGGGCATATGCTTGTCCAGGGCCACACCACTTATGAGAAGAAGGAGCCTGGTCTGAGAGCAGTGGGGTCCTCGGAGCTCAGGCCCTGGCTGAACCCAGGCCTCCCCAGGGCTGTGGGCTGGGCTGTGTGGGTGTCACTGTGCCTGCACATGGCCTAAGGGGGGTGGTCGAGCAGTCAGAAACCCAGAGATTCCCTTGGGAAGTTTTGGGGAAGGGACCTCAGCACGAACCCCAGGAGATGATGTCACCTGCCGGCAACAGAACCCAACAGAACCCGCAGCCCGGGTATCCAGGCCTCCAGAGCGGAGAGGAGCCCCCAGCCAGTTCACTGGCTGCCAGGATGTTCTGCTGTTTGCCCCTGCCCAGAGGCCGGGGCCTCAGGAGTGCTCACAGGCAGTGTGCGCGGGCACCCTGTCGACGTTGGCTCAGGACACCCCCGAGAGGCCTCTGGCCCTTTGCCCGGAGAAACAGAAAGGTAACACGGGGAGCCCCAGGACGGACCAGGCCGCCTCTCCCATGCCACCCGGAAACACCGGGTCCTTTGCCTGTGTGTGTGGATGCGGGTTTCTTGGGGTGTGTCTCCCTCAAGGAAGCCCAGGCGGATGTGGGGTCAGAAGCCTGCGGACAAGTTGTGTCCACACCCCAGGGGAGAGCAGGCTGGGCGGGATGGGGAGAGTGCGGGCAGCGGCGGCCGCCCAGGCGGACCTCACACCCTCAGGTGGGACTCTTTCCTCCCGGGTGGGGATCTGAGCAGACACACGTCTCTGACCCTTCTGGGAAGAGAAGTTCGAGCAGGCAGAAGCAGCGGCTCCACTGCCCAGGCCCAGCTCGGAAAACTCCTAGCATGGCTGGCTGACGGTCACTGTCGTTGCAGAGCTTCCCACGTGATGAGGCCGAGGACGGGGACACCCCATCCACCTCCCGGAGGGAGGGGTCGGAGCACCACCCCCCCGCCCGTGAGGCCCAGTGCAGGCTCCAGGTGAGCGTGCCCACGGAGGCATCAGCCCCACCGGGGGAGAAGCGGAGGCGGGGAAGGCCTGCTGCCGAGACACCGCCCAGGATACACCCGGCGGCCCAGTCTGAGGCTGCCACGGAGCTCAGCACACCCGGCTCCGACCCAGAGTCCCGAGAACCCCGGCCTCTGAGGCAGCAGGAGGACCTGGAGCCCAGCACGCCAGAGCACAGAGGTGAGGACGCTGGGGCTGGTGCACGGGAGTGTGTGGGGAGGGGGTGCTGAGCTACACAGGGACGAGTCCCCGAAAGCTGCTGCTGGGCCTGCAGCAAGCGCTGGCCTCACACCCCCCGCCCCCCATCTTGCACACTTCAGTCCCAAAAGACATCCGACGCTGGGTATTCTTTGGGAATCTCTTGGAAGCTTTCTGTCCCGGGAGACGCACATGCCAAGGCTGGCCTGTGGGCAAACTTTGCTTCTCCCCCAGCTCTAGCACTGGCCTCCAACTGGAACCAGGCTCCGCTTCCCAGACCTGTCCCTACAGAGGTGCTGGCTCCAGGTGCAGGACCCAGGGATCCACCGAGGGCAGATGGAGAACCGAGACTTGCCCTCGCAGAGACACCAGGCCAGCTGGGTACTGGCCAGCACACCGGGCAGATCGGATCTCCATGCCTGCAGGACCCCCAGCCCCAGGCACTGATGTCCCACCCCCTCAGCCAGAACCTCCACCTCCACGTGCACCTCTACCTGCTCGGGCTCTGGCAGGAGAACCCGAGGCAGAGGAGGAGTCACCGCCTCGGCAGGGAGAGCCTGCCCTGGCTCCCGCGCAACACCCAGACGCCCACGATGACTCACCCACCCCTGCAGGGAGAACGAGCCCCCGCTCTGGACAGACACCCAGAGCCCTTGCCGGAAACACCACGTCCAGGGGAGCGGTCGGCTCTGCAGCCTCCATCCCCGTCTGCTCACCGTGGACGCTGGCAACTCGGTCTGCCCCCAGGGGACATGGAGTTCCTTTCCCCTGAACTGCTTTGCATTTGGTTTGTTTCCACCTTTCTGGTGATGTTTTATTTTTTGTATGGTTTCCTGTACTTTTGTTGGTTAAGTTGGGATTAGTAAACTTTTTCATCATTGTTGCAATTTGGGAACACTGTTGTGTAACTCTGGTGATACTGTGTTACCATCACCACTTTGTAGTTTCAGACCCGTTTGATCTTTATGCCCCACCCCCCCAACAAAGCCTGGATTCAAGGCAAGCACGCCCTGTTCATCCCTTCCCCCGATCCTGAACACAATTTCATCCTTTCTTTGTGCATTCCTTCCTATATTCTTGGTGTCCCCAATCAATGACTCTCAGTGAAATGACTGACGGAGTGTTTTTTGGACTCTCCAACTACTGTAAGACTCCATTGGAGAGTTCTCATTTGTATGTCATTTGAACTAGCCTTTGATATCTGAAAGGACGGTGTACGTCCTTTCAAGATACCATGTGCCAAACGAAGCCCTTTTGGCAACTGCCATCATTATCTCCAGGCAGGCATTGCTGTGTCAAGGGTGACATCTCAGCCAGAAGGCAGAGGCTGAGCTCGTCTTGTTGCACCAGCTCCCAAAAGAAGCCAAGAAAGGGAGCTGGAACAACAAACCACCCCAACACCCAGGAAAGCGTTCTTCATGACAGAAGGCTAGAAAATGACCCAACATCCTTGTGGCCCAGAACCCCTCTAGAAAATCACTGTTCCATAAAAAAGAGAAACACATGGGAAGTTCCAAGGAGAGGCAATGCCCATGGCCCGTGTACTTGAGAGACGGCCTGACCGCTCCGGGGAAGACACACACCGACGGAACCCCTTGGGAAACAGCAGTGATAGTCCTCACCGTCGTAAGGGTTTCCTCTGGGGACAACCTGCCCGGGGCACCACACGAGGGAGCAGACCGGCTTCTCTTCCTCTGCCCCCACACCATTCACTCATGAAGGCAGCTCAGGTGTTCTCATGCCCTGCCTGCCTGCCTGCCTGGCTCATCCGTGAGCTGTGACCACCTACAGGGCAGGACTCCACCTTCTCCTCTCTGTGTACCGTGAATCTGCACACAGTGGGCTTGCAGAACCTTAGGAGACTTGAGCCATTCCCACTCGAGCCAGAACCCTCCCCAGGAAGGAAAACAGCTGTGGAGTCATTTTGGCCCCAGCACTGGTTCGAAAGCCTGGCGCCTCCTACAGCCTCTACGGTGTGAAGAGGGAGGTCCCTTCTGACAGAGCTTTCCGGGTCTCAGATCTAAGCTGTTGTTTCACTGTCAGCTGTGTCTCTTCCGTTGCAGCCAGGTGGGCCACGCTGCTCCAAAGGAGCTCACAAGCTGAGTTTCAAGGGAGGTATAGAGAGGACAGGGATGGCTACAACGTACTGCAAACTGAGTGAGGGTCCCCACAATCCTCAGCAAAGGTCTGTGGTGTGCAAGTGGGGAGTAGAGGGCCCCCAAGTTCCAAAGGAAGGGAGGTAGTCGGGAGCTAAAGCCCTTGGCCGCTGTGGTAGTAGCTGCAGATGGCAGCTCGTCCACAGTGCACTTCGAATGAGGTCATATGAGCGGGACTCTGGAAATGGCTCCGAAATCGGGAGAAAGGGGTCAGGGTATGTGGGAATCCGGCGGGGGTGGGGGGTGGATGAAGGAAGGTGTCCCTCCTCTCTCCAGTGCAATTTGGTTTGGTGAGTCTCAAAACTACCAGATGGCACTTCCCAAGTCAGGCCCCCGCAGGAATCAGGGTGGGCTGCGTGCCTCGGCCCCTGCCACAGGGACAAGCCACACCAGTGGCCTCCCTGAGCTCCAATGGCCGGATCTGGGGGTTCTGTCTGGGTGCACACCTCCTTGCTGTGGCCAAGTTCCCCCCTTCTCTGAGCACCAGCTTCATCCTCTCGAATGAGGACATCGATTGCTACCTTGGCACGTTACTCTCTTCATCCTGTGAAGACTCATTAGGCTTATCCTACAATTACTAGCTGGCCCGAAGAGATATCTCCTGAATCCAGATTAAGCTGGAGTCTCCCAGGCTCATCTGGCATGTCTTCCCTGAAGTCTGCCAAAACCCACACCCTTGCATTTCCAGGGACTCCCCTTAGCCAGCTGGGCAGAAAACCCAGCATGGTTCAAACAAGCTGACAGACAAGCGGGAGAGGACTCACGGGCAGACGGCTTCCCTCAGGTCTCGGGTGGAGCTCTGGGACCACAGCAGCAACGGGCCATCCCAGGCCCTGGGCTCAGCAGCGCCCTCATTCTCAGGCCGGCGGCTCTGCCCTGAGGGGAGCAGGAAGGTCACCAACTGCCGCAGGCGGGCCTCACGCCCCTCCCACTGCTGGAGCCTGACCTCCCCCGGCCCCACCCCTTCCCCTACCCCAGCAGGACGACAGCTCGTCTTCCCCTGGCTTCCAACGGGAGGCCCGGCCCTGGGCCCCGATTGGGCACTGCCCCAGCCCGGAGCCAATCACAGTGGCCAGGGAGGTGGAACGCACCGATTGGCCAGGGCCAGGTCATGTGACCATACTCCCCAGGAAACTCAAATATTACCAAGGTTCCCTAAGAAACCAATGAACAGAATTATCCAGTAAAGGCAAACCGTGCTTTTTAATGAGGCCAATGTCACAGAAAAAAAAAAAAATGCTTCACAATGAACTGCTCAAGGAAGCTACTAAATAAACTTTCAGAAAAGTTAAGTCGTTTTTTTTTTTTTTTTTAATAGGGTGACGGAGAGCTATACCTTTCCCGTCTATGTGAATTTAGGTTTAAACTAGATTTCCCTTGGCTATTATATAAGACAAAAAAACCCACATCCCCCCCTTTCACTCCCCCCCAACTCCAAAAAGTGTTTTAATCTATAGAATTTTTGTGTCCTCAGTTGTGTCTGATTCGCGGCAACTCACGAACTCTACACAGCCAGGCTCTTCCGTCCATGGAATTCAGGGCAATTTTTTCTGTCCCAGTAAATGCCCACCCTGGGTGATCCAAAGGCAAGGGCTCAGAGGCTCCTGAGAGACTAACTCCTTTCAGCTGAGCACAGAGCTGGCTCCTCACTGGGATGCCTGTGGCCTGGGGCTCCCTGAGGGGAGAGCAGCACTCGCCCCACCGTGTGGTCACTGCTGGAAGTGCAGGCTGCTCCTCACTCCCCCTTGACAGTGTCCCTGAGGGCAGAACAGTGTGAATCGAATCAAGGTGGAAATGCAAACTCCAATGCAACCAAACTCCCCACAAGGTCTCTAAAACCACTCAGGAACAGGGAATTGGAAACTGCAGGGGATGACAGGAATGGAGATGGAGACTTGACACCTTACACCGAGTTCACTTCCAGTTATCCCTAGACAAACTTTCCATGAAAACTTGTCACAAATCTCGAAGAACAATGAGCAGAAACCGGACACGTGCTTTGAGTCTTCACACGCAAAACTAAAAGCCAGTCCACAAAAAAAAAAAAAAAACCCAGAGAATACAGTGGACTTTGCAAAATCAAAGATATCTACTGTGGGAAAGACCTCATGACAAAAGCAAAAGACAGGTCATACATCGCGAGACGAATGAGTGGAAACACAAAGCTTATCAAGGATGTGTCTCCAAACAGACAAAGAACACCAACGCAACAAGCCTGTGAAAACTAGGGAAAGGTCTGAAGGGACACCAGACTGAGGAAGACACACACAGAGGATCCCGGATGATGTCCAGCACTGAGGGCCTGAAGAAACAACGGTCTAGTTGCACCCCCTCAGGCCTGTGTGACCGTGGATGAGGCCTCTGTTTCCCGGTGGCTCTGAGAGATGGACAGGGAGGAAGGGGAAGAGAAGTCACTTGCATTTCTAATACTCACAGCAAAGTCTTCCAACGAGAAGGGAATTATCACCCCCACTGACAATGCCATTCACTGAAGTGATACCCACCAGTCCATCTAACCCAGAAGGGAAGGATGGACCTGTTCTCACAAAATGGCGAGAGATGGAAGAAGGAAGATCAAGCCCACACCAATCACTGGAAAGAGAAGCTGTGCTCAGGGCTTGAAAGAATTCCTATTGGGAAAATGATGTCACAGCCCCACAAGGCAATCCACAGCTTCGATGCTATTCCTCCCAAAATGCCAATGCATTTTCGCACCGAACAAAGAATTGCAAAAGGGGTACGGAGACAGAAAAGAGCCTAAACTGTCAATACAATCCGACGAAAAAGCCCCGATACGGACATCCAAGGTTGTGTGAAAGGAAATTAGACGACCAAACTAGGATCCTCAGGAGAGTATCGGAGAAGGCAATGGCGACCCACTCCAGTACTCTTGCCTGGAAAACGTCCTGGACGGAGGAGCCTGGTAGGCTGCAGGCCATGGGGTCACGCAGAGTCAGACACGACTGAAGTGACTTAGCCGCAGCAGCAGCAGCAGGACAGTATGCTATTGGGAATACAACAACACACACAGATCCAGATCGATGGAATAAAGTGGAGGGTCCAGAAACAAACCCCAGCATCCATGGTCAACTCATCTCTGACACAGAAGGGGAGAATATCCAAATGGGAACAAGAAAGCCTCTTCAATCAATGTCCATGGGAAAACCAGACAGCTACATCTGAAGAACGCTATTGGTTTTGATCTCATACCACCTCAATATAGGGGGAAAACCTCACCCTAAAGACTGATGTCATGAGATAGCTAGAAAGAAGCGTAGGTCAAAGGCTCCTTAACATCAGAGTCTCCTTGCCATTTGCTGGGCGGAGGTCGAAATGGGTCTCTTCAAGTAAGGCAAAGAGGTACACGAAGTACACCCATGGGTTTCCATCCAATGGAACCTCTTCACAACAGAGAAGCTAAGCATTCACAAATGCAAAAGATAGGAAACAGAACATGAGAGACTCCTTGCAAGTGGTGTATCTGAGAAGGGGTTCATATGGAAAGAGACGAAGAATGCACAGCACTCAGATTCCAAGAAACAACACCACCACCACCCTTGACCCTTCCCCCATGACCAACTCCGACCTAAAGCCTTTCTCTCCCTCTAACCTATCCCTAAAACATAACCCTCATCTAATCATATACATGTGCATCCCTAGCATCCATCCATCCACACACGAGAGAGAAAGAGGAAGACACAGACGGAACTGAGAAAGGAAAAGAGAGGGACACAGCCAGAGAGAGACACGGAACCAAAGAGAGGAAAGGAGTCGACGGTCCAGACTTTTCCTCAATCTGCCTCGAAGGTAGAAGCAATGACAGCGCCCTTCCACCCCAGAAGGGGGAAAAGGACGGAAGGTTTGGAGAGGAAAAGACAAGAACGCAGGGAGCCATTAGAAGCTCAGCCACCCGCAGAAGCCGAGCTGGGACACTTGAACAGAATCTCAATGGAAACAGAGGAGCAGAAAGTTGGCTACTCTTTTCTATAAGAGAGGGAGACCTTCGAGTCTTCCTTTCGGTCCTCCAACTTGGATGCGGGGTCTCAAAACAGTCAGGAGGGGGAGTGCCTTTTCCCGGGTACCACGGCACATCCAGGCCTCGTTCTGCCCCATTCTGTGCTGTGTCAGCCCTGGATGGAATCTTTCTTTCTGAAGTCTCAGCGCACAAGCTCCACGTGATATCGGCCCCAGGTGGAAAGGCATGGAGCTGCTCGTAGGCCGACAGACCTAGGAAGCAGATGGGAGAATGACCACCACTCTGCAGATGGAGAGACTGGGGCAACCCTGAGGGGCATATGCTTGTCCAGGGCCACACCACTTATGAGAAGAAGGAGCCTGGTCTGAGAGCAGTGGGGTCCTCGGAGCTCAGGCCCTGGCTGAACCCAGGCCTCCCCAGGGCTGTGGGCTGGGCTGTGTGGGTGTCACTGTGCCTGCACATGGCCTAAGGGGGGTGGTCGAGCAGTCAGAAACCCAGAGATTCCCTTGGGAAGTTTTGGGGAAGGGACCTCAGCACGAACCCCAGGAGATGATGTCACCTGCCGGCAACAGAACCCAACAGAACCCGCAGCCCGGGTATCCAGGCCTCCAGAGCGGAGAGGAGCCCCCAGCCAGTTCACTGGCTGCCAGGATGTTCTGCTGTTTGCCCCTGCCCAGAGGCCGGGGCCTCAGGAGTGCTCACAGGCAGTGTGCGCGGGCACCCTGTCGACGTTGGCTCAGGACACCCCCGAGAGGCCTCTGGCCCTTTGCCCGGAGAAACAGAAAGGTAACACGGGGAGCCCCAGGACGGACCAGGCCGCCTCTCCCATGCCACCCGGAAACACCGGGTCCTTTGCCTGTGTGTGTGGATGCGGGTTTCTTGGGGTGTGTCTCCCTCAAGGAAGCCCAGGCGGATGTGGGGTCAGAAGCCTGCGGACAAGTTGTGTCCACACCCCAGGGGAGAGCAGGCTGGGCGGGATGGGGAGAGTGCGGGCAGCGGCGGCCGCCCAGGCGGACCTCACACCCTCAGGTGGGACTCTTTCCTCCCGGGTGGGGATCTGAGCAGACACACGTCTCTGACCCTTCTGGGAAGAGAAGTTCGAGCAGGCAGAAGCAGCGGCTCCACTGCCCAGGCCCAGCTCGGAAAACTCCTAGCATGGCTGGCTGACGGTCACTGTCGTTGCAGAGCTTCCCACGTGATGAGGCCGAGGACGGGGACACCCCATCCACCTCCCGGAGGGAGGGGTCGGAGCACCACCCCCCCGCCCGTGAGGCCCAGTGCAGGCTCCAGGTGAGCGTGCCCACGGAGGCATCAGCCCCACCGGGGGAGAAGCGGAGGCGGGGAAGGCCTGCTGCCGAGACACCGCCCAGGATACACCCGGCGGCCCAGTCTGAGGCTGCCACGGAGCTCAGCACACCCGGCTCCGACCCAGAGTCCCGAGAACCCCGGCCTCTGAGGCAGCAGGAGGACCTGGAGCCCAGCACGCCAGAGCACAGAGGTGAGGACGCTGGGGCTGGTGCACGGGAGTGTGTGGGGAGGGGGTGCTGAGCTACACAGGGACGAGTCCCCGAAAGCTGCTGCTGGGCCTGCAGCAAGCGCTGGCCTCACACCCCCCGCCCCCCATCTTGCACACTTCAGTCCCAAAAGACATCCGACGCTGGGTATTCTTTGGGAATCTCTTGGAAGCTTTCTGTCCCGGGAGACGCACATGCCAAGGCTGGCCTGTGGGCAAACTTTGCTTCTCCCCCAGCTCTAGCACTGGCCTCCAACTGGAACCAGGCTCCGCTTCCCAGACCTGTCCCTACAGAGGTGCTGGCTCCAGGTGCAGGACCCAGGGATCCACCGAGGGCAGATGGAGAACCGAGACTTGCCCTCGCAGAGACACCAGGCCAGCTGGGTACTGGCCAGCACACCGGGCAGATCGGATCTCCATGCCTGCAGGACCCCCAGCCCCAGGCACTGATGTCCCACCCCCTCAGCCAGAACCTCCACCTCCACGTGCACCTCTACCTGTTCGGGCTCTTGCAGGAGAACCCGAGGCAGAGGAGGAGTCACCGCCTCGGCAGGGAGAGCCTGCCCTGGCTCCCGCGCAACACCCAGACGCCCACGATGACTCACCCACCCCTGCAGGGAGAACGAGCCCCCGCTCTGGACAGACACCCAGAGCCCTTGCCGGAAACACCACGTCCAGGGGAGCGGTCGGCTCTGCAGCCTCCATCCCCGTCTGCTCACCGTGGACGCTGGCAACTCGGTCTGCCCCCAGGGGACATGGAGTTCCTTTCCCCTGAACTGCTTTGCATTTGGTTTGTTTCCACCTTTCTGGTGATGTTTTATTTTTTGTATGGTTTCCTGTACTTTTGTTGGTTAAGTTGGGATTAGTAAACTTTTTCATCATTGTTGCAATTTGGGAACACTGTTGTGTAACTCTGGTGATACTGTGTTACCATCACCACTTTGTAGTTTCAGACCCGTTTGATCTTTATGCCTCACCCCCCCAACAAAGCCTGGATTCAAGGCAAGCACGCCCTGTTCATCCCTTCCCCCGATCCTGAACACAATTTCATCCTTTCTTTGTGCATTCCTTCCTATATTCTTGGTGTCCCCAATCAATGACTCTCAGTGAAATGACTGACGGAGTGTTTTTTGGACTCTCCAACTACTGTAAGACTCCATTGGAGAGTTCTCATTTGTATGTCATTTGAACTAGCCTTTGATATCTGAAAGGACGGTGTACGTCCTTTCAAGATACCATGTGCCAAACGAAGCCCTTTTGGCAACTGCCATCATTATCTCCAGGCAGGCATTGCTGTGTCAAGGGTGACATCTCAGCCAGAAGGCAGAGGCTGAGCTCGTCTTGTTGCACCAGCTCCCAAAAGAAGCCAAGAAAGGGAGCTGGGACAACAAACCACCCCAACACCCAGGAAAGCGTTCTTCATGACAGAAGGCTAGAAAATGACCCAACATCCTTGTGGCCCAGAACCCCTCTAGAAAATCACTGTTCCATAAAAAAGAGAAACACATGGGAAGTTCCAAGGAGAGGCAATGCCCATGGCCCGTGTACTTGAGAGAGGGCCTGACCGCTCCGGGGAAGACACGCACCGACGGAACCCCTTGGGAAACAGCAGTGATAGTCCTCACCGTCGTAAGGGTTTCCTCTGGGGACAACCTGCCCGGGGCACCACACGAGGGAGCAGACCGGCTTCTCTTCCTCTGCCCCCACACCATTCACTCATGAAGGCAGCTCAGGTGTTCTCATGCCCTGCCTGCCTGCCTGCCTGGCTCATCCGTGAGCTGTGACCACCTACAGGGCAGGACTCCACCTTCTCCTCTCTGTGTACCGTGAATCTGCACACAGTGGGCTTGCAGAACCTTAGGAGACTTGAGCCATTCCCACTCGAGCCAGAACCCTCCCCAGGAAGGAAAACAGCTGTGGAGTCATTTTGGCCCCAGCACTGGTTCGAAAGCCTGGCGCCTCCTACAGCCTCTACGGTGTGAAGAGGGAGGTCCCTTCTGACAGAGCTTTCCGGGTCTCAGATCTGAGCTGTTGTTTCACTGTCAGCTGTGTCTCTTCCGTTGCAGCCAGGTGGGCCACGCTGCTCCAAAGGAGCTCACAAGCTGAGTTTCAAGGGAGGTATAGAGAGGACAGGGATGGCTACAACGTACTGCAAACTGAGTGAGGGTCCCCACAATCCTCAGCAAAGGTCTGTGGTGTGCAAGTGGGGAGTAGAGGGCCCCCAAGTTCCAAAGGAAGGGAGGTAGTCGGGAGCTAAAGCCCTTGGCCGCTGTGGTAGTAGCTGCAGATGGCAGCTCGTCCACAGTGCACTTCGAATGAGGTCATATGAGCGGGACTCTGGAAATGGCTCCGAAATCGGGAGAAAGGGGTCAGGGTATGTGGGAATCCGGCGGGGGTGGGGGGTGGATGAAGGAAGGTGTCCCTCCTCTCTCCAGTGCAATTTGGTTTGGTGAGTCTCAAAGCTACCAGATGGCACTTCCCAAGTCAGGCCCCCGCAGGAATCAGGGTGGGCTGCGTGCCTCGGCCCCTGCCACAGGGACAAGCCACACCAGTGGCCTCCCTGAGCTCCAATGGCCGGATCTGGGGGTTCTGTCTGGGTGCACACCTCCTTGCTGTGGCCAAGTTCCCCCCTTCTCTGAGCACCAGCTTCATCCTCTCGAATGAGGACATCGATTGCTACCTTGGCACGTTACTCTCTTCATCCTGTGAAGACTCATTAGGCTTATCCTACAATTACTAGCTGGCCCGAAGAGATATCTCCTGAATCCAGATTAAGCTGGAGTCTCCCAGGCTCATCTGGCATGTCTTCCCTGAAGTCTGCCAAAACCCACACCCTTGCATTTCCAGGGACTCCCCTTAGCCAGCTGGGCAGAAAACCCAGCATGGTTCAAACAAGCTGACAGACAAGCGGGAGAGGACTCACGGGCAGACGGCTTCCCTCAGGTCTCGGGTGGAGCTCTGGGACCACAGCAGCAACGGGCCATCCCAGGCCCTGGGCTCAGCAGCGCCCTCATTCTCAGGCCGGCGGCTCTGCCCTGAGGGGAGCAGGAAGGTCACCAACTGCCGCAGGCGGGCCTCACGCCCCTCCCACTGCTGGAGCCTGACCTCCCCCGGCCCCACCCCTTCCCCTACCCCAGCAGGACGACAGCTCGTCTTCCCCTGGCTTCCAACGGGAGGCCCGGCCCTGGGCCCCGATTGGGCACTGCCCCAGCCCGGAGCCAATCACAGTGGCCAGGGAGGTGGAACGCACCGATTGGCCAGGGCCAGGTCATGTGACCATACTCCCCAGGAAACTCAAATATTACCAAGGTTCCCTAAGAAACCAATGAACAGAATTATCCAGTAAAGGCAAACCGTGCTTTTTAATGAGGCCAATGTCACAGAAAAAAAAAAAAATGCTTCACAATGAACTGCTCAAGGAAGCTACTAAATAAACTTTCAGAAAAGTTTAGTAGTTTTTTTTTTTTTTTTTTAATAGGGTGACGGAGAGCTATACCTTTCCCGTCTATGTGAATTTAGGTTTAAACTAGATTTCCCTTGGCTATTATATA
This sequence comes from Giraffa tippelskirchi, assembly GCF_054371585.1. NCBI lineage: Eukaryota > Metazoa > Chordata > Mammalia > Artiodactyla > Giraffidae > Giraffa > Giraffa tippelskirchi. Next base: position 10,533,491 of record NC_137288.1, on the reverse strand, counting down.
AGACAAAAAAGCCCACGTCCCCCCCTTTCACTCCCCCCCACCCCCAAAAAGTGTTTTAATCTATAGAATCTTTGTGTCCTCAGTTGTGTCTGATTCGCGGCAACTCACGAACTCTACACAGCCAGGCTCTTCCGTCCATGGAATTCAGGGCAATTTTTTCTGTCCCAGTAAATGCCCACCCTGGGTGATCCAAAGGCAAGGGCTCAGAGGCTCCTGAGAGACTAACTCCTTTCAGCTGAGCACAGAGCTGGCTCCTCACTGGGATGCCTGTGGCCTGGGGCTCCCTGAGGGGAGAGCAGCACTCGCCCCACCGTGTGGTCACTGCTGGAAGTGCAGGCTGCTCCTCACTCCCCCTTGACAGTGTCCCTGAGGGCAGAACAGTGTGAATCGAATCAAGGTGGAAATGCAAACTCCAATGCAACCAAACTCCCCACAAGGTCTCTAAAACCACTCAGGAACAGGGAATTGGAAACTGCAGGGGATGACAGGAATGGAGATGGAGACTTGACACCTTACACCGAGTTCACTTCCAGTTATCCCTAGACAAACTTTCCATGAAAACTTGTCACAAATCTCGAAGAACAATGAGCAGAAACCGGACACGTGCTTTGAGTCTTCACACGCAAAACTAAAAGCCAGTCCACAAAAAAAAAAAAAAAACCCAGAGAATACAGTGGACTTTGCAAAATCAAAGATATCTACTGTGGGAAAGACCTCATGACAAAAGCAAAAGACAGGTCATACATCGCGAGACGAATGAGTGGAAACACAAAGCTTATCAAGGATGTGTCTCCAAACAGACAAAGAACACCAACGCAACAAGCCTGTGAAAACTAGGGAAAGGTCTGAAGGGACACCAGACTGAGGAAGACACACACAGAGGATCCCGGATGATGTCCAGCACTGAGGGCCTGAAGAAACAACGGTCTAGTTGCACCCCCTCAGGCCTGTGTGACCGTGGATGAGGCCTCTGTTTCCCGGTGGCTCTGAGAGATGGACAGGGAGGAAGGGGAAGAGAAGTCACTTGCATTTCTAATACTCACAGCAAAGTCTTCCAACGAGAAGGGAATTATCACCCCCACTGACAATGCCATTCACTGAAGTGATACCCACCAGTCCATCTAACCCAGAAGGGAAGGATGGACCTGTTCTCACAAAACGGCGAGAGATGGAAGAAGGAAGATCAAGCCCACACCAATCACTGGAAAGAGAAGCTGTGCTCAGGGCTTGAAAGAATTCCTATTGGGAAAATGATGTCACAGCCCCACAAGGCAATCCACAGCTTCGATGCTATTCCTCCCAAAATGCCAATGCATTTTCGCACCGAACAAAGAATTGCAAAAGGGGTACGGAGACAGAAAAGAGCCTAAACTGTCAATACAATCCGACGAAAAAGCCCCGATACGGACATCCAAGGTTGTGTGAAAGGAAATTAGACGACCAAACTAGGATCCTCAGGAGAGTATCGGAGAAGGCAATGGCGACCCACTCCAGTACTCTTGCCTGGAAAACGTCCTGGACGGAGGAGCCTGGTAGGCTGCAGGCCATGGGGTCACGCAGAGTCAGACACGACTGAAGTGACTTAGCCGCAGCAGCAGCAGCAGGACAGTATGCTATTGGGAATACAACAACACACACAGATCCAGATCGATGGAATAAAGTGGAGGGTCCAGAAACAAACCCCAGCATCCATGGTCAACTCATCTCTGACACAGAAGGGGAGAATATCCAAATGGGAACAAGAAAGCCTCTTCAATCAATGTCCATGGGAAAACCAGACAGCTACATCTGAAGAACGCTATTGGTTTTGATCTCATACCACCTCAATATAGGGGGAAAACCTCACCCTAAAGACTGATGTCATGAGATAGCTAGAAAGAAGCGTAGGTCAAAGGCTCCTTAACATCAGAGTCTCCTTGCCATTTGCTGGGCGGAGGTCGAAATGGGTCTCTTCAAGTAAGGCAAAGAGGTACACGAAGTACACCCATGGGTTTCCATCCAATGGAACCTCTTCACAACAGAGAAGCTAAGCATTCACAAATGCAAAAGATAGGAAACAGAACATGAGAGACTCCTTGCAAGTGGTGTATCTGAGAAGGGGTTCATATGGAAAGAGACGAAGAATGCACAGCACTCAGATTCCAAGAAACAACACCACCACCACCCTTGACCCTTCCCCCATGACCAACTCCGACCTAAAGCCTTTCTCTCCCTCTAACCTATCCCTAAAACATAACCCTCATCTAATCATATACATGTGCATCCCTAGCATCCATCCATCCACACACGAGAGAGAAAGAGGAAGACACAGACGGAACTGAGAAAGGAAAAGAGAGGGACACAGCCAGAGAGAGACACGGAACCAAAGAGAGGAAAGGAGTCGACGGTCCAGACTTTTCCTCAATCTGCCTCGAAGGTAGAAGCAATGACAGCGCCCTTCCACCCCAGAAGGGGGAAAAGGACGGAAGGTTTGGAGAGGAAAAGACAAGAACGCAGGGAGCCATTAGAAGCTCAGCCACCCGCAGAAGCCGAGCTGGGACACTTGAACAGAATCTCAATGGAAACAGAGGAGCAGAAAGTTGGCTACTCTTTTCTATAAGAGAGGGAGACCTTCGAGTCTTCCTTTCGGTCCTCCAACTTGGATGCGGGGTCTCAAAACAGTCAGGAGGGGGAGTGCCTTTTCCTGGGTACCACGGCACATCCAGGCCTCGTTCTGCCCCATTCTGTGCTGTGTCAGCCCTGGATGGAATCTTTCTTTCTGAAGTCTCAGCGCACAAGCTCCACGTGATATCGGCCCCAGGTGGAAAGGCATGGAGCTGCTCGTAGGCCGACAGACCTAGGAAGCAGATGGGAGAATGACCACCACTCTGCAGATGGAGAGACTGGGGCAACCCTGAGGGGCATATGCTTGTCCAGGGCCACACCACTTATGAGAAGAAGGAGCCTGGTCTGAGAGCAGTGGGGTCCTCGGAGCTCAGGCCCTGGCTGAACCCAGGCCTCCCCAGGGCTGTGGGCTGGGCTGTGTGGGTGTCACTGTGCCTGCACATGGCCTAAGGGGGGTGGTCGAGCAGTCAGAAACCCAGAGATTCCCTTGGGAAGTTTTGGGGAAGGGACCTCAGCACGAACCCCAGGAGATGATGTCACCTGCCGGCAACAGAAACCAACAGAACCCGCAGCCCGGGTATCCAGGCCTCCAGAGCGGAGAGGAGCCCCCAGCCAGTTCACTGGCTGCCAGGATGTTCTGCTGTTTGCCCCTGCCCAGAGGCCGGGGCCTCAGGAGTGCTCACAGGCAGTGTGCGCGGGCACCCTGTCGACGTTGGCTCAGGACACCCCCGAGAGGCCTCTGGCCCTTTGCCCGGAGAAACAGAAAGGTAACACGGGGAGCCCCAGGACGGACCAGGCCGCCTCTCCCATGCCACCCGGAAACACCGGGTCCTTTGCCTGTGTGTGTGGATGCGGGTTTCTTGGGGTGTGTCTCCCTCAAGGAAGCCCAGGCGGATGTGGGGTCAGAAGCCTGCGGACAAGTTGTGTCCACACCCCAGGGGAGAGCAGGCTGGGCGGGATGGGGAGAGTGCGGGCAGCGGCGGCCGCCCAGGCGGACCTCACACCCTCAGGTGGGACTCTTTCCTCCCGGGTGGGGATCTGAGCAGACACACGTCTCTGACCCTTCTGGGAAGAGAAGTTCGAGCAGGCAGAAGCAGCGGCTCCACTGCCCAGGCCCAGCTCGGAAAACTCCTAGCATGGCTGGCTGACGGTCACTGTCGTTGCAGAGCTTCCCACGTGATGAGGCCGAGGACGGGGACACCCCATCCACCTCCCGGAGGGAGGGGTCGGAGCACCACCCCCCCGCCCGTGAGGCCCAGTGCAGGCTCCAGGTGAGCGTGCCCACGGAGGCATCAGCCCCACCGGGGGAGAAGCGGAGGCGGGGAAGGCCTGCTGCCGAGACACCGCCCAGGATACACCCGGCGGCCCAGTCTGAGGCTGCCACGGAGCTCAGCACACCCGGCTCCGACCCAGAGTCCCGAGAACCCCGGCCTCTGAGGCAGCAGGAGGACCTGGAGCCCAGCACGCCAGAGCACAGAGGTGAGGACGCTGGGGCTGGTGCACGGGAGTGTGTGGGGAGGGGGTGCTGAGCTACACAGGGACGAGTCCCCGAAAGCTGCTGCTGGGCCTGCAGCAAGCGCTGGCCTCACACCCCCCGCCCCCCATCTTGCACACTTCAGTCCCAAAAGACATCCGACGCTGGGTATTCTTTGGGAATCTCTTGGAAGCTTTCTGTCCCGGGAGACGCACATGCCAAGGCTGGCCTGTGGGCAAACTTTGCTTCTCCCCCAGCTCTAGCACTGGCCTCCAACTGGAACCAGGCTCCGCTTCCCAGACCTGTCCCTACAGAGGTGCTGGCTCCAGGTGCAGGACCCAGGGATCCACCGAGGGCAGATGGAGAACCGAGACTTGCCCTCGCAGAGACACCAGGCCAGCTGGGTACTGGCCAGCACACCGGGCAGATCGGATCTCCATGCCTGCAGGACCCCCAGCCCCAGGCACTGATGTCCCACCCCCTCAGCCAGAACCTCCACCTCCACGTGCACCTCTACCTGCTCGGGCTCTGGCAGGAGAACCCGAGGCAGAGGAGGAGTCACCGCCTCGGCAGGGAGAGCCTGCCCTGGCTCCCGCGCAACACCCAGACGCCCACGATGACTCACCCACCCCTGCAGGGAGAACGAGCCCCCGCTCTGGACAGACACCCAGAGCCCTTGCCGGAAACACCACGTCCAGGGGAGCGGTCGGCTCTGCAGCCTCCATCCCCGTCTGCTCACCGTGGACGCTGGCAACTCGGTCTGCCCCCAGGGGACATGGAGTTCCTTTCCCCTGAACTGCTTTGCATTTGGTTTGTTTCCACCTTTCTGGTGATGTTTTATTTTTTGTATGGTTTCCTGTACTTTTGTTGGTTAAGTTGGGATTAGTAAACTTTTTCATCATTGTTGCAATTTGGGAACACTGTTGTGTAACTCTGGTGATACTGTGTTACCATCACCACTTTGTAGTTTCAGACCCGTTTGATCTTTATGCCCCACCCCCCCAACAAAGCCTGGATTCAAGGCAAGCACGCCCTGTTCATCCCTTCCCCCGATCCTGAACACAATTTCATCCTTTCTTTGTGCATTCCTTCCTATATTCTTGGTGTCCCCAATCAATGACTCTCAGTGAAATGACTGACGGAGTGTTTTTTGGACTCTCCAACTACTGTAAGACTCCATTGGAGAGTTCTCATTTGTATGTCATTTGAACTAGCCTTTGATATCTGAAAGGACGGTGTACGTCCTTTCAAGATACCATGTGCCAAACGAAGCCCTTTTGGCAACTGCCATCATTATCTCCAGGCAGGCATTGCTGTGTCAAGGGTGACATCTCAGCCAGAAGGCAGAGGCTGAGCTCGTCTTGTTGCACCAGCTCCCAAAAGAAGCCAAGAAAGGGAGCTGGGACAACAAACCACCCCAACACCCAGGAAAGCGTTCTTCATGACAGAAGGCTAGAAAATGACCCAACATCCTTGTGGCCCAGAACCCCTCTAGAAAATCACTGTTCCATAAAAAAGAGAAACACATGGGAAGTTCCAAGGAGAGGCAATGCCCATGGCCCGTGTACTTGAGAGACGGCCTGACCGCTCCGGGGAAGACACGCACCGACGGAACCCCTTGGGAAACAGCAGTGATAGTCCTCACCGTCGTAAGGGTTTCCTCTGGGGACAACCTGCCCGGGGCACCACACGAGGGAGCAGACCGGCTTCTCTTCCTCTGCCCCCACACCATTCACTCAGGAAGGCAGCTCAGGTGTTCTCATGCCCTGCCTGCCTGCCTGCCTGGCTCATCCGTGAGCTGTGACCACCTACAGGGCAGGACTCCACCTTCTCCTCTCTGTGTACCGTGAATCTGCACACAGTGGGCTTGCAGAACCTTAGGAGACTTGAGCCATTCCCACTCGAGCCAGAACCCTCCCCAGGAAGGAAAACAGCTGTGGAGTCATTTTGGCCCCAGCACTGGTTCGAAAGCCTGGCGCCTCCTACAGCCTCTACGGTGTGAAGAGGGAGGTCCCTTCTGACAGAGCTTTCCGGGTCTCAGATCTAAGCTGTTGTTTCACTGTCAGCTGTGTCTCTTCCGTTGCAGCCAGGTGGGCCACGCTGCTCCAAAGGAGCTCACAAGCTGAGTTTCAAGGGAGGTATAGAGAGGACAGGGATGGCTACAACGTACTGCAAACTGAGTGAGGGTCCCCACAATCCTCAGCAAAGGTCTGTGGTGTGCAAGTGGGGAGTAGAGGGCCCCCAAGTTCCAAAGGAAGGGAGGTAGTCGGGAGCTAAAGCCCTTGGCCGCTGTGGTAGTAGCTGCAGATGGCAGCTCGTCCACAGTGCACTTCGAATGAGGTCATATGAGCGGGACTCTGGAAATGGCTCCGAAATCGGGAGAAAGGGGTCAGGGTATGTGGGAATCCGGCGGGGGTGGGGGGTGGATGAAGGAAGGTGTCCCTCCTCTCTCCAGTGCAATTTGGTTTGGTGAGTCTCAAAGCTACCAGATGGCACTTCCCAAGTCAGGCCCCCGCAGGAATCAGGGTGGGCTGCGTGCCTCGGCCCCTGCCACAGGGACAAGCCACACCAGTGGCCTCCCTGAGCTCCAATGGCCGGATCTGGGGGTTCTGTCTGGGTGCACACCTCCTTGCTGTGGCCAAGCTCCCCCCTTCTCTGAGCACCAGCTTCATCCTCTCGAATGAGGACATCGATTGCTACCTTGGCACGTTACTCTCTTCATCCTGTGAAGACTCATTAGGCTTATCCTACAATTACTAGCTGGCCCGAAGAGATATCTCCTGAATCCAGATTAAGCTGGAGTCTCCCAGGCTCATCTGGCATGTCTTCCCTGAAGTCTGCCAAAACCCACACCCTTGCATTTCCAGGGACTCCCCTTAGCCAGCTGGGCAGAAAACCCAGCATGGTTCAAACAAGCTGACAGACAAGCGGGAGAGGACTCACGGGCAGACGGCTTCCCTCAGGTCTCGGGTGGAGCTCTGGGACCACAGCAGCAACGGGCCATCCCAGGCCCTGGGCTCAGCAGCGCCCTCATTCTCAGGCCGGCGGCTCTGCCCTGAGGGGAGCAGGAAGGTCACCAACTGCCGCAGGCGGGCCTCACGCCCCTCCCACTGCTGGAGCCTGACCTCCCCCGGCCCCACCCCTTCCCCTACCCCAGCAGGACGACAGCTCGTCTTCCCCTGGCTTCCAACGGGAGGCCAGGCCCTGGGCCCCGATTGGGCACTGCCCCAGCCCGGAGCCAATCACAGTGGCCAGGGAGGTGGAACGCACCGATTGGCCAGGGCCAGGTCATGTGACCATACTCCCCAGGAAACTCAAATATTACCAAGGTTCCCTAAGAAACCAATGAACAGAATTATCCAGTAAAGGCAAACCGTGCTTTTTAATGAGGCCAATGTCACAGAAAAAAAAAAAATGCTTCACAATGAACTGCTCAAGGAAGCTACTAAATAAACTTTCAGAAAAGTTTAGTAGTTTTTTTTTTTTTTTTTAATAGGGTGACGGAGAGCTATACCTTTCCCGTCTATGTGAATTTAGGTTTAAACTAGATTTCCCTTGGCTATTATATAAGACAAAAAAACCCACATCCCCCCCTTTCACTCCCCCCCACCCCCAAAAAGTGTTTTAATCTATAGAATTTTTGTGTCCTCAGTTGTGTCTGATTCGCGGCAACTCACGAACTCTACACAGCCAGGCTCTTCCGTCCATGGAATTCAGGGCAATTTTTCCTGTCCCAGTAAATGCCCACCCTGGGTGATCCAAAGGCAAGGGCTCAGAGGCTCCTGAGAGACTAACTCCTTTCAGCTGAGCACAGAGCTGGCTCCTCACTGGGATGCCTGTGGCCTGGGGCTCCCTGAGGGGAGAGCAGCACTCGCCCCACCGTGTGGTCACTGCTGGAAGTGCAGGCTGCTCCTCACTCCCCCTTGACAGTGTCCCTGAGGGCAGAACAGTGTGAATCGAATCAAGGTGGAAATGCAAACTCCAATGCAACCAAACTCCCCACAAGGTCTCTAAAACCACTCAGGAACAGGGAATTGGAAACTGCAGGGGATGACAGGAATGGAGATGGAGACTTGACACCTTACACCGAGTTCACTTCCAGTTATCCCTAGACAAACTTTCCATGAAAACTTGTCACAAATCTCGAAGAACAATGAGCAGAAACCGGACACGTGCTTTGAGTCTTCACACGCAAAACTAAAAGCCAGTCCACAAAAAAAAAAAAAAAAAACCCAGAGAATACAGTGGACTTTGCAAAATCAAAGATATCTACTGTGGGAAAGACCTCATGACAAAAGCAAAAGACAGGTCATACATCGCGAGACGAATGAGTGGAAACACAAAGCTTATCAAGGATGTGTCTCCAAACAGACAAAGAACACCAACGCAACAAGCCTGTGAAAACTAGGGAAAGGTCTGAAGGGACACCAGACTGAGGAAGACACACACAGAGGATCCCGGATGATGTCCAGCACTGAGGGCCTGAAGAAACAACGGTCTAGTTGCACCCCCTCAGGCCTGTGTGACCGTGGATGAGGCCTCTGTTTCCCGGTGGCTCTGAGAGATGGACAGGGAGGAAGGGGAAGAGAAGTCACTTGCATTTCTAATACTCACAGCAAAGTCTTCCAACGAGAAGGGAATTATCACCCCCACTGACAATGCCATTCACTGAAGTGATACCCACCAGTCCATCTAACCCAGAAGGGAAGGATGGACCTGTTCTCACAAAGCGGCGAGAGATGGAAGAAGGAAGATCAAGCCCACACCAATCACTGGAAAGAGAAGCTGTGCTCAGGGCTTGAAAGAATTCCTATTGGGAAAATGATGTCACAGCCCCACAAGGCAATCCACAGCTTCGATGCTATTCCTCCCAAAATGCCAATGCATTTTCGCACCGAACAAAGAATTGCAAAAGGGGTACGGAGACAGAAAAGAGCCTAAACTGTCAATACAATCCGACGAAAAAGCCCCGATACGGACATCCAAGGTTGTGTGAAAGGAAATTAGACGACCAAACTAGGATCCTCAGGAGAGTATCGGAGAAGGCAATGGCGACCCACTCCAGTACTCTTGCCTGGAAAACGTCCTGGACGGAGGAGCCTTGTAGGCTGCAGGCCATGGGGTCACGCAGAGTCAGACACGACTGAAGTGACTTAGCCGCAGCAGCAGCAGCAGGACAGTATGCTATTGGGAATACAACAACACACACAGATCCAGATCGATGGAATAAAGTGGAGGGTCCAGAAACAAACCCCAGCATCCATGGTCAACTCATCTCTGACACAGAAGGGGAGAATATCCAAATGGGAACAAGAAAGCCTCTTCAATCAATGTCCATGGGAAAACCAGACAGCTACATCTGAAGAACGCTATTGGTTTTGATCTCATACCACCTCAATATAGGGGGAAAACCTCACCCTAAAGACTGATGTCATGAGATAGCTAGAAAGAAGCGTAGGTCAAAGGCTCCTTAACATCAGAGTCTCCTTGCCATTTGCTGGGCGGAGGTCGAAATGGGTCTCTTCAAGTAAGGCAAAGAGGTACACGAAGTACACCCATGGGTTTCCATCCAATGGAACCTCTTCACAACAGAGAAGCTAAGCATTCACAAATGCAAAAGATAGGAAACAGAACATGAGAGACTCCTTGCAAGTGGTGTATCTGAGAAGGGGTTCATATGGAAAGAGACGAAGAATGCACAGCACTCAGATTCCAAGAAACAACACCACCACCACCCTTGACCCTTCCCCCATGACCAACTCCGACCTAAAGCCTTTCTCTCCCTCTAACCTATCCCTAAAACATAACCCTCATCTAATCATATACATGTGCATCCCTAGCATCCATCCATCCACACACGAGAGAGAAAGAGGAAGACACAGACGGAACTGAGAAAGGAAAAGAGAGGGACACAGCCAGAGAGAGACACGGAACCAAAGAGAGGAAAGGAGTCGACGGTCCAGACTTTTCCTCAATCTGCCTCGAAGGTAGAAGCAATGACAGCGCCCTTCCACCCCAGAAGGGGGAAAAGGACGGAAGGTTTGGAGAGGAAAAGACAAGAACGCAGGGAGCCATTAGAAGCTCAGCCACCCGCAGAAGCCGAGCTGGGACACTTGAACAGAATCTCAATGGAAACAGAGGAGCAGAAAGTTGGCTACTCTTTTCTATAAGAGAGGGAGACCTTCGAGTCTTCCTTTCGGTCCTCCAACTTGGATGCGGGGTCTCAAAACAGTCAGGAGGGGGAGTGCCTTTTCCCGGGTACCACGGCACATCCAGGCCTCGTTCTGCCCCATTCTGTGCTGTGTCAGCCCTGGATGGAATCTTTCTTTCTGAAGTCTCAGCGCACAAGCTCCACGTGATATCGGCCCCAGGTGGAAAGGCATGGAGCTGCTCGTAGGCCGACAGACCTAGGAAGCAGATGGGAGAATGACCACCACTCTGCAGATGGAGAGACTGGGGCAACCCTGAGGGGCATATGCTTGTCCAGGGCCACACCACTTATGAGAAGAAGGAGCCTGGTCTGAGAGCAGTGGGGTCCTCGGAGCTCAGGCCCTGGCTGAACCCAGGCCTCCCCAGGGCTGTGGGCTGGGCTGTGTGGGTGTCACTGTGCCTGCACATGGCCTAAGGGGGGTGGTCGAGCAGTCAGAAACCCAGAGATTCCCTTGGGAAGTTTTGGGGAAGGGACCTCAGCACGAACCCCAGGAGATGATGTCACCTGCCGGCAACAGAACCCAACAGAACCCGCAGCCCGGGTATCCAGGCCTCCAGAGCGGAGAGGAGCCCCCAGCCAGTTCACTGGCTGCCAGGATGTTCTGCTGTTTGCCCCTGCCCAGAGGCCGGGGCCTCAGGAGTGCTCACAGGCAGTGTGCGCGGGCACCCTGTCGACGTTGGCTCAGGACACCCCCGAGAGGCCTCTGGCCCTTTGCCCGGAGAAACAGAAAGGTAACACGGGGAGCCCCAGGACGGACCAGGCCGCCTCTCCCATGCCACCCGGAAACACCGGGTCCTTTGCCTGTGTGTGTGGATGCGGGTTTCTTGGGGTGTGTCTCCCTCAAGGAAGCCCAGGCGGATGTGGGGTCAGAAGCCTGCGGACAAGTTGTGTCCACACCCCAGGGGAGAGCAGGCTGGGCGGGATGGGGAGAGTGCGGGCAGCGGCGGCCGCCCAGGCGGACCTCACACCCTCAGGTGGGACTCTTTCCTCCCGGGTGGGGATCTGAGCAGACACACGTCTCTGACCCTTCTGGGAAGAGAAGTTCGAGCAGGCAGAAGCAGCGGCTCCACTGCCCAGGCCCAGCTCGGAAAACTCCTAGCATGGCTGGCTGACGGTCACTGTCGTTGCAGAGCTTCCCACGTGATGAGGCCGAGGACGGGGACACCCCATCCACCTCCCGGAGGGAGGGGTCGGAGCACCACCCCCCCGCCCGTGAGGCCCAGTGCAGGCTCCAGGTGAGCGTGCCCACGGAGGCATCAGCCCCACCGGGGGAGAAGCGGAGGCGGGGAAGGCCTGCTGCCGAGACACCGCCCAGGATACACCCGGCGGCCCAGTCTGAGGCTGCCACGGAGCTCAGCACACCCGGCTCCGACCCAGAGTCCCGAGAACCCCGGCCTCTGAGGCAGCAGGAGGACCTGGAGCCCAGCACGCCAGAGCACAGAGGTGAGGACGCTGGGGCTGGTGCACGGGAGTGTGTGGGGAGGGGGTGCTGAGCTACACAGGGACGAGTCCCCGAAAGCTGCTGCTGGGCCTGCAGCAAGCGCTGGCCTCACACCCCCCGCCCCCCATCTTGCACACTTCAGTCCCAAAAGACATCCGACGCTGGGTATTCTTTGGGAATCTCTTGGAAGCTTTCTGTCCCGGGAGACGCACATGCCAAGGCTGGCCTGTGGGCAAACTTTGCTTCTCCCCCAGCTCTAGCACTGGCCTCCAACTGGAACCAGGCTCCGCTTCCCAGACCTGTCCCTACAGAGGTGCTGGCTCCAGGTGCAGGACCCAGGGATCCACCGAGGGCAGATGGAGAACCGAGACTTGCCCTCGCAGAGACACCAGGCCAGCTGGGTACTGGCCAGCACACCGGGCAGATCGGATCTCCATGCCTGCAGGACCCCCAGCCCCAGGCACTGATGTCCCACCCCCTCAGCCAGAACCTCCACCTCCACGTGCACCTCTACCTGCTCGGGCTCTGGCAGGAGAACCCGAGGCAGAGGAGGAGTCACCGCCTCGGCAGGGAGAGCCTGCCCTGGCTCCCGCGCAACACCCAGACGCCCACGATGACTCACCCACCCCTGCAGGGAGAACGAGCCCCCGCTCTGGACAGACACCCAGAGCCCTTGCCGGAAACACCACGTCCAGGGGAGCGGTCGGCTCTGCAGCCTCCATCCCCGTCTGCTCACCGTGGACGCTGGCAACTCGGTCTGCCCCCAGGGGACATGGAGTTCCTTTCCCCTGAACTGCTTTGCATTTGGTTTGTTTCCACCTTTCTGGTGATGTTTTATTTTTTGTATGGTTTCCTGTGCTTTTGTTGGTTAAGTTGGGATTAGTAAACTTTTTCATCATTGTTGCAATTTGGGAACACTGTTGTGTAACTCTGGTGATACTGTGTTACCATCACCACTTTGTAGTTTCAGACCCGTTTGATCTTTATGCCCCACCCCCCAACAAAGCCTGGATTCAAGGCAAGCACGCCCTGTTCATCCCTTCCCCCGATCCTGAACACAATTTCATCCTTTCTTTGTGCATTCCTTCCTATATTCTTGGTGTCCCCAATCAATGACTCTCAGTGAAATGACTGACGGAGTGTTTTTTGGACTCTCCAACTACTGTAAGACTCCATTGGAGAGTTCTCATTTGTATGTCATTTGAACTAGCCTTTGATATCTGAAAGGACGGTGTACGTCCTTTCAAGATACCATGTGCCAAACGAAGCCCTTTTGGCAACTGCCATCATTATCTCCAGGCAGGCATTGCTGTGTCAAGGGTGACATCTCAGCCAGAAGGCAGAGGCTGAGCTCGTCTTGTTGCACCAGCTCCCAAAAGAAGCCAAGAAAGGGAGCTGGGACAACAAACCACCCCAACACCCAGGAAAGCGTTCTTCATGACAGAAGGCTAGAAAATGACCCAACATCCTTGTGGCCCAGAACCCCTCTAGAAAATCACTGTTCCATAAAAAAGAGAAACACATGGGAAGTTCCAAGGAGAGGCAATGCCCATGGCCCGTGTACTTGAGAGACGGCCTGACCGCTCCGGGGAAGACACGCACCAACGGAACCCCTTGGGAAACAGCAGTGATAGTCCTCACCGTCGTAAGGGTTTCCTCTGGGGACAACCTGCCCGGGGCACCACACGAGGGAGCAGACCGGCTTCTCTTCCTCTGCCCCCACACCATTCACTCAGGAAGGCAGCTCAGGTGTTCTCATGCCCTGCCTGCCTGCCTGCCTGGCTCATCCGTGAGCTGTGACCACCTACAGGGCAGGACTCCACCTTCTCCTCTCTGTGTACCGTGAATCTGCACACAGTGGGCTTGCAGAACCTTAGGAGACTTGAGCCATTCCCACTCGAGCCAGAACCCTCCCCAGGAAGGAAAACAGCTGTGGAGTCATTTTGGCCCCAGCACTGGTTCGAAAGCCTGGCGCCTCCTACAGCCTCTACGGTGTGAAGAGGGAGGTCCCTTCTGACAGAGCTTTCCGGGTCTCAGATCTAAGCTGTTGTTTCACTGTCAGCTGTGTCTCTTCCGTTGCAGCCAGGTGGGCCACGCTGCTCCAAAGGAGCTCACAAGCTGAGTTTCAAGGGAGGTATAGAGAGGACAGGGATGGCTACAACGTACTGCAAACTGAGTGAGGGTCCCCACAATCCTCAGCAAAGGTCTGTGGTGTGCAAGTGGGGAGTAGAGGGCCCCCAAGTTCCAAAGGAAGGGAGGTAGTCGGGAGCTAAAGCCCTTGGCCGCTGTGGTAGTAGCTGCAGATGGCAGCTCGTCCACAGTGCACTTCGAATGAGGTCATATGAGCGGGACTCTGGAAATGGCTCCGAAATCGGGAGAAAGGGGTCAGGGTATGTGGGAATCCGGCGGGGGTGGGGGGTGGATGAAGGAAGGTGTCCCTCCTCTCTCCAGTGCAATTTGGTTTGGTGAGTCTCAAAGCTACCAGATGGCACTTCCCAAGTCAGGCCCCCGCAGGAATCAGGGTGGGCTGCGTGCCTCGGCCCCTGCCACAGGGACAAGCCACACCAGTGGCCTCCCTGAGCTCCAATGGCCGGATCTGGGGGTTCTGTCTGGGTGCACACCTCCTTGCTGTGGCCAAGTTCCCCCCTTCTCTGAGCACCAGCTTCATCCTCTCGAATGAGGACATCGATTGCTACCTTGGCACGTTACTCTCTTCATCCTGTGAAGACTCATTAGGCTTATCCTACAATTACTAGCTGGCCCGAAGAGATATCTCCTGAATCCAGATTAAGCTGGAGTCTCCCAGGCTCATCTGGCATGTCTTCCCTGAAGTCTGCCAAAACCCACACCCTTGCATTTCCAGGGACTCCCCTTAGCCAGCTGGGCAGAAAACCCAGCATGGTTCAAACAAGCTGACAGACAAGCGGGAGAGGACTCACGGGCAGACGGCTTCCCTCAGGTCTCGGGTGGAGCTCTGGGACCACAGCAGCAACGGGCCATCCCAGGCCCTGGGCTCAGCAGCGCCCTCATTCTCAGGCCGGCGGCTCTGCCCTGAGGGGAGCAGGAAGGTCACCAACTGCCGCAGGCGGGCCTCACGCCCCTCCCACTGCTGGAGCCTGACCTCCCCCGGCCCCACCCCTTCCCCTACCCCAGCAGGACGACAGCTCGTCTTCCCCTGGCTTCCAACGGGAGGCCAGGCCCTGGGCCCCGATTGGGCACTGCCCCAGCCCGGAGCCAATCACAGTGGCCAGGGAGGTGGAACGCACCGATTGGCCAGGGCCAGGTCATGTGACCATACTCCCCAGGAAACTCAAATATTACCAAGGTTCCCTAAGAAACCAATGAACAGAATTATCCAGTAAAGGCAAACCGTGCTTTTTAATGAGGCCAATGTCACAGAAAAAAAAAAATGCTTCACAATGAACTGCTCAAGGAAGCTACTAAATAAACTTTCAGAAAAGTTTAGTAGTTTTTTTTTTTTTTTTTAATAGGGTGACGGAGAGCTATACCTTTCCCGTCTATGTGAATTTAGGTTTAAACTAGATTTCCCTTGGCTATTATATAAGACAAAAAAACCCACATCCCCCCCTTTCACTCCCCCCCACCCCCAAAAAGTGTTTTAATCTATAGAATTTTTGTGTCCTCAGTTGTGTCTGATTCGCGGCAACTCACGAACTCTACACAGCCAGGCTCTTCCGTCCATGGAATTCAGGGCAATTTTTTCTGTCCCAGTAAATGCCCACCCTGGGTGATCCAAAGGCAAGGGCTCAGAGGCTCCTGAGAGACTAACTCCTTTCAGCTGAGCACAGAGCTGGCTCCTCACTGGGATGCCTGTGGCCTGGGGCTCCCTGAGGGGAGAGCAGCACTCGCCCCACCGTGTGGTCACTGCTGGAAGTGCAGGCTGCTCCTCACTCCCCCTTGACAGTGTCCCTGAGGGCAGAACAGTGTGAATCGAATCAAGGTGGAAATGCAAACTCCAATGCAACCAAACTCCCCACAAGGTCTCTAAAACCACTCAGGAACAGGGAATTGGAAACTGCAGGGGATGACAGGAATGGAGATGGAGACTTGACACCTTACACCGAGTTCACTTCCAGTTATCGCTAGACAAACTTTCCATGAAAACTTGTCACAAATCTCGAAGAACAATGAGCAGAAACCGGACACGTGCTTTGAGTCTTCACACGCAAAACTAAAAGCCAGTCCACAAAAAAAAAAAAAAAACCGAGAGAATACAGTGGACTTTGCAAAATCAAAGATATCTACTGTGGGAAAGACCTCATGACAAAAGCAAAAGACAGGTCATACATCGCGAGACGAATGAGTGGAAACACAAAGCTTATCAAGGATGTGTCTCCAAACAGACAAAGAACACCAACGCAACAAGCCTGTGAAAACTAGGGAAAGGTCTGAAGGGACACCAGACTGAGGAAGACACACACAGAGGATCCCGGATGATGTCCAGCACTGAGGGCCTGAAGAAACAACGGTCTAGTTGCACCCCCTCAGGCCTGTGTGACCGTGGATGAGGCCTCTGTTTCCCGGTGGCTCTGAGAGATGGACAGGGAGGAAGGGGAAGAGAAGTCACTTGCATTTCTAATACTCACAGCAAAGTCTTCCAACGAGAAGGGAATTATCACCCCCACTGACAATGCCATTCACTGAAGTGATACCCACCAGTCCATCTAACCCAGAAGGGAAGGATGGACCTGTTCTCACAAAGCAGCGAGAGATGGAAGAAGGAAGATCAAGCCCACACCAATCACTGGAAAGAGAAGCTGTGCTCAGGGCTTGAAAGAATTCCTATTGGGAAAATGATGTCACAGCCCCACAAGGCAATCCACAGCTTCGATGCTATTCCTCCCAAAATGCCAATGCATTTTCGCACCGAACAAAGAATTGCAAAAGGGGTACGGAGACAGAAAAGAGCCTAAACTGTCAATACAATCCGACGAAAAAGCCCCGATACGGACATCCAAGGTTGTGTGAAAGGAAATTAGACGACCAAACTAGGATCCTCAGGAGAGTATCGGAGAAGGCAATGGCGACCCACTCCAGTACTCTTGCCTGGAAAACGTCCTGGACGGAGGAGCCTTGTAGGCTGCAGGCCATGGGGTCACGCAGAGTCAGACACGACTGAAGTGACTTAGCCGCAGCAGCAGCAGCAGGACAGTATGCTATTGGGAATACAACAACACACACAGATCCAGATCGATGGAATAAAGTGGAGGGTCCAGAAACAAACCCCAGCATCCATGGTCAACTCATCTCTGACACAGAAGGGGAGAATATCCAAATGGGAACAAGAAAGCCTCTTCAATCAATGTCCATGGGAAAACCAGACAGCTACATCTGAAGAACGCTATTGGTTTTGATCTCATACCACCTCAATATAGGGGGAAAACCTCACCCTAAAGACTGATGTCATGAGATAGCTAGAAAGAAGCGTAGGTCAAAGGCTCCTTAACATCAGAGTCTCCTTGCCATTTGCTGGGCGGAGGTCGAAATGGGTCTCTTCAAGTAAGGCAAAGAGGTACACGAAGTACACCCATGGGTTTCCATCCAATGGAACCTCTTCACAACAGAGAAGCTAAGCATTCACAAATGCAAAAGATAGGAAACAGAACATGAGAGACTCCTTGCAAGTGGTGTATCTGAGAAGGGGTTCATATGGAAAGAGACGAAGAATGCACAGCACTCAGATTCCAAGAAACAACACCACCACCACCCTTGACCCTTCCCCCATGACCAACTCCGACCTAAAGCCTTTCTCTCCCTCTAACCTATCCCTAAAACATAACCCTCATCTAATCATATACATGTGCATCCCTAGCATCCATCCATCCACACACGAGAGAGAAAGAGGAAGACACAGACGGAACTGAGAAAGGAAAAGAGAGGGACACAGCCAGAGAGAGACACGGAACCAAAGAGAGGAAAGGAGTCGACGGTCCAGACTTTTCCTCAATCTGCCTCGAAGGTAGAAGCAATGACAGCGCCCTTCCACCCCAGAAGGGGGAAAAGGACGGAAGGTTTGGAGAGGAAAAGACAAGAACGCAGGGAGCCACTAGAAGCTCAGCCACCCGCAGAAGCCGAGCTGGGACACTTGAACAGAATCTCAATGGAAACAGAGGAGCAGAAAGTTGGCTACTCTTTTCTATAAGAGAGGGAGACCTTCGAGTCTTCCTTTCGGTCCTCCAACTTGGATGCGGGGTCTCAAAACAGTCAGGAGGGGGAGTGCCTTTTCCTGGGTACCACGGCACATCCAGGCCTCGTTCTGCCCCATTCTGTGCTGTGTCAGCCCTGGATGGAATCTTTCTTTCTGAAGTCTCAGCGCACAAGCTCCACGTGATATCGGCCCCAGGTGGAAAGGCATGGAGCTGCTCGTAGGCCGACAGACCTAGGAAGCAGATGGGAGAATGACCACCACTCTGCAGATGGAGAGACTGGGGCAACCCTGAGGGGCATATGCTTGTCCAGGGCCACACCACTTATGAGAAGAAGGAGCCTGGTCTGAGAGCAGTGGGGTCCTCGGAGCTCAGGCCCTGGCTGAACCCAGGCCTCCCCAGGGCTGTGGGCTGGGCTGTGTGGGTGTCACTGTGCCTGCACATGGCCTAAGGGGGGTGGTCGAGCAGTCAGAAACCCAGAGATTCCCTTGGGAAGTTTTGGGGAAGGGACCTCAGCACGAACCCCAGGAGATGATGTCACCTGCCGGCAACAGAACCCAACAGAACCCGCAGCCCGGGTATCCAGGCCTCCAGAGCGGAGAGGAGCCCCCAGCCAGTTCACTGGCTGCCAGGATGTTCTGCTGTTTGCCCCTGCCCAGAGGCCGGGGCCTCAGGAGTGCTCACAGGCAGTGTGCGCGGGCACCCTGTCGACGTTGGCTCAGGACACCCCCGAGAGGCCTCTGGCCCTTTGCCCGGAGAAACAGAAAGGTAACACGGGGAGCCCCAGGACGGACCAGGCCGCCTCTCCCATGCCACCCGGAAACACCGGGTCCTTTGCCTGTGTGTGTGGATGCGGGTTTCTTGGGGTGTGTCTCCCTCAAGGAAGCCCAGGCGGATGTGGGGTCAGAAGCCTGCGGACAAGTTGTGTCCACACCCCAGGGGAGAGCAGGCTGGGCGGGATGGGGAGAGTGCGGGCAGCGGCGGCCGCCCAGGCGGACCTCACACCCTCAGGTGGGACTCTTTCCTCCCGGGTGGGGATCTGAGCAGACACACGTCTCTGACCCTTCTGGGAAGAGAAGTTCGAGCAGGCAGAAGCAGCGGCTCCACTGCCCAGGCCCAGCTCGGAAAACTCCTAGCATGGCTGGCTGACGGTCACTGTCGTTGCAGAGCTTCCCACGTGATGAGGCCGAGGACGGGGACACCCCATCCACCTCCCGGAGGGAGGGGTCGGAGCACCACCCCCCCGCCCGTGAGGCCCAGTGCAGGCTCCAGGTGAGCGTGCCCACGGAGGCATCAGCCCCACCGGGGGAGAAGCGGAGGCGGGGAAGGCCTGCTGCCGAGACACCGCCCAGGATACACCCGGCGGCCCAGTCTGAAGCTGCCACGGAGCTCAGCACACCCGGCTCCGACCCAGAGTCCCGAGAACCCCGGCCTCTGAGGCAGCAGGAGGACCTGGAGCCCAGCACGCCAGAGCACAGAGGTGAGGACGCTGGGGCTGGTGCACGGGAGTGTGTGGGGAGGGGGTGCTGAGCTACACAGGGACGAGTCCCCGAAAGCTGCTGCTGGGCCTGCAGCAAGCGCTGGCCTCACACCCCCCGCCCCCCATCTTGCACACTTCAGTCCCAAAAGACATCCGACGCTGGGTATTCTTTGGGAATCTCTTGGAAGCTTTCTGTCCCGGGAGACGCACATGCCAAGGCTGGCCTGTGGGCAAACTTTGCTTCTCCCCCAGCTCTAGCACTGGCCTCCAACTGGAACCAGGCTCCGCTTCCCAGACCTGTCCCTACAGAGGTGCTGGCTCCAGGTGCAGGACCCAGGGATCCACCGAGGGCAGATGGAGAACCGAGACTTGCCCTCGCAGAGACACCAGGCCAGCTGGGTACTGGCCAGCACACCGGGCAGATCGGATCTCCATGCCTGCAGGACCCCCAGCCCCAGGCACTGATGTCCCACCCCCTCAGCCAGAACCTCCACCTCCACGTGCACCTCTACCTGCTCGGGCTCTGGCAGGAGAACCCGAGGCAGAGGAGGAGTCACCGCCTCGGCAGGGAGAGCCTGCCCTGGCTCCCGCGCAACACCCAGACGCCCACGATGACTCACCCACCCCTGCAGGGAGAACGAGCCCCCGCTCTGGACAGACACCCAGAGCCCTTGCCGGAAACACCACGTCCAGGGGAGCGGTCGGCTCTGCAGCCTCCATCCCCGTCTGCTCACCGTGGACGCTGGCAACTCGGTCTGCCCCCAGGGGACATGGAGTTCCTTTCCCCTGAACTGCTTTGCATTTGGTTTGTTTCCACCTTTCTGGTGATGTTTTATTTTTTGTATGGTTTCCTGTACTTTTGTTGGTTAAGTTGGGATTAGTAAACTTTTTCATCATTGTTGCAATTTGGGAACACTGTTGTGTAACTCTGGTGATACTGTGTTACCATCACCACTTTGTAGTTTCAGACCCGTTTGATCTTTATGCCCCACCCCCCCAACAAAGCCTGGATTCAAGGCAAGCACGCCCTGTTCATCCCTTCCCCCGATCCTGAACACAATTTCATCCTTTCTTTGTGCATTCCTTCCTATATTCTTGGTGTCCCCAATCAATGACTCTCAGTGAAATGACTGACGGAGTGTTTTTTGGACTCTCCAACTACTGTAAGACTCCATTGGAGAGTTCTCATTTGTATGTCATTTGAACTAGCCTTTGATATCTGAAAGGACGGTGTACGTCCTTTCAAGATACCATGTGCCAAACGAAGCCCTTTTGGCAACTGCCATGATTATCTCCAGGCAGGCATTGCTGTGTCAAGGGTGACATCTCAGCCAGAAGGCAGAGGCTGAGCTCGTCTTGTTGCACCAGCTCCCAAAAGAAGCCAAGAAAGGGAGCTGGGACAACAAACCACCCCAACACCCAGGAAAGCGTTCTTCATGACAGAAGGCTAGAAAATGACCCAACATCCTTGTGGCCCAGAACCCCTCTAGAAAATCACTGTTCCATAAAAAAGAGAAACACATGGGAAGTTCCAAGGAGAGGCAATGCCCATGGCCCGTGTACTTGAGAGACGGCCTGACCGCTCCGGGGAAGACACGCACCGACGGAACCCCTTGGGAAACAGCAGTGATAGTCCTCACCGTCGTAAGGGTTTCCTCTGGGGACAACCTGCCCGGGGCACCACACGAGGGAGCAGACCGGCTTCTCTTCCTCTGCCCCCACACCATTCACTCAGGAAGGCAGCTCAGGTGTTCTCATGCCCTGCCTGCCTGCCTGCCTGGCTCATCCGTGAGCTGTGACCACCTACAGGGCAGGACTCCACCTTCTCCTCTCTGTGTACCGTGAATCTGCACACAGTGGGCTTGCAGAACCTTAGGAGACTTGAGCCATTCCCACTCGAGCCAGAACCCTCCCCAGGAAGGAAAACAGCTGTGGAGTCATTTTGGCCCCAGCACTGGTTCGAAAGCCTGGCGCCTCCTACAGCCTCTACGGTGTGAAGAGGGAGGTCCCTTCTGACAGAGCTTTCCGGGTCTCAGATCTAAGCTGTTGTTTCACTGTCAGCTGTGTCTCTTCCGTTGCAGCCAGGTGGGCCACGCTGCTCCAAAGGAGCTCACAAGCTGAGTTTCAAGGGAGGTATAGAGAGGACAGGGATGGCTACAACGTACTGCAAACTGAGTGAGGGTCCCCACAATCCTCAGCAAAGGTCTGTGGTGTGCAAGTGGGGAGTAGAGGGCCCCCAAGTTCCAAAGGAAGGGAGGTAGTCGGGAGCTAAAGCCCTTGGCCGCTGTGGTAGTAGCTGCAGATGGCAGCTCGTCCACAGTGCACTTCGAATGAGGTCATATGAGCGGGACTCTGGAAATGGCTCCGAAATCGGGAGAAAGGGGTCAGGGTATGTGGGAATCCGGCGGGGGTGGGGGGTGGATGAAGGAAGGTGTCCCTCCTCTCTCCAGTGCAATTTGGTTTGGTGAGTCTCAAAGCTACCAGATGGCACTTCCCAAGTCAGGCCCCCGCAGGAATCAGGGTGGGCTGCGTGCCTCGGCCCCTGCCACAGGGACAAGCCACACCAGTGGCCTCCCTGAGCTCCAATGGCCGGATCTGGGGGTTCTGTCTGGGTGCACACCTCCTTGCTGTGGCCAAGTTCCCCCCTTCTCTGAGCACCAGCTTCATCCTCTCGAATGAGGACATCGATTGCTACCTTGGCACGTTACTCTCTTCATCCTGTGAAGACTCATTAGGCTTATCCTACAATTACTAGCTGGCCCGAAGAGATATCTCCTGAATCCAGATTAAGCTGGAGTCTCCCAGGCTCATCTGGCATGTCTTCCCTGAAGTCTGCCAAAACCCACACCCTTGCATTTCCAGGGACTCCCCTTAGCCAGCTGGGCAGAAAACCCAGCATGGTTCAAACAAGCTGACAGACAAGCGGGAGAGGACTCACGGGCAGACGGCTTCCCTCAGGTCTCGGGTGGAGCTCTGGGACCACAGCAGCAACGGGCCATCCCAGGCCCTGGGCTCAGCAGCGCCCTCATTCTCAGGCCGGCGGCTCTGCCCTGAGGGGAGCAGGAAGGTCACCAACTGCCGCAGGCGGGCCTCACGCCCCTCCCACTGCTGGAGCCTGACCTCCCCCGGCCCCACCCCTTCCCCTACCCCAGCAGGACGACAGCTCGTCTTCCCCTGGCTTCCAACGGGAGGCCCGGCCCTGGGCCCCGATTGGGCACTGCCCCAGCCCGGAGCCAATCACAGTGGCCAGGGAGGTGGAACGCACCGATTGGCCAGGGCCAGGTCATGTGACCATACTCCCCAGGAAACTCAAATATTACCAAGGTTCCCTAAGAAACCAATGAACAGAATTATCCAGTAAAGGCAAACCGTGCTTTTTAATGAGGCCAATGTCACAGAAAAAAAAAAAAATGCTTCACAATGAACTGCTCAAGGAAGCTACTAAATAAACTTTCAGAAAAGTTTAGTAGTTTTTTTTTTTTTTTTTTTTAATAGGGTGACGGAGAGCTATACCTTTCCCGTCTATGTGAATTTAGGTTTAAACTAGATTTCCCTTGGCTATTATATAAGACAAAAAAGCCCACATCCCCCCCTTTCACTCCCCCCCACCCCCAAAAAGTGTTTTAATCTATAGAATCTTTGTGTCCTCAGTTGTGTCTGATTCGCGGCAACTCACGAACTCTACACAGCCAGGCTCTTCCGTCCATGGAATTCAGGGCAATTTTTTCTGTCCCAGTAAATGCCCACCCTGGGTGATCCAAAGGCAAGGGCTCAGAGGCTCCTGAGAGACTAACTCCTTTCAGCTGAGCACAGAGCTGGCTCCTCACTGGGATGCCTGTGGCCTGGGGCTCCCTGAGGGGAGAGCAGCACTCGCCCCACCGTGTGGTCACTGCTGGAAGTGCAGGCTGCTCCTCACTCCCCCTTGACAGTGTCCCTGAGGGCAGAACAGTGTGAATCGAATCAAGGTGGAAATGCAAACTCCAATGCAACCAAACTCCCCACAAGGTCTCTAAAACCACTCAGGAACAGGGAATTGGAAACTGCAGGGGATGACAGGAATGGAGATGGAGACTTGACACCTTACACCGAGTTCACTTCCAGTTATCCCTAGACAAACTTTCCATGAAAACTTGTCACAAATCTCGAAGAACAATGAGCAGAAACCGGACACGTGCTTTGAGTCTTCACACACAAAACTAAAAGCCAGTCCACAAAAAAAAACCCAGAGAATACAGTGGACTTTGCAAAATCAAAGATATCTACTGTGGGAAAGACCTCATGACAAAAGCAAAAGACAGGTCATACATCGCGAGACGAATGAGTGGAAACACAAAGCTTATCAAGGATGTGTCTCCAAACAGACAAATAACACCAACACAACAAGCCTGTGAAAACTAGGGAAAGGTCTGAAGGGACACCAGACTGAGGAAGACACACACAGAGGATCCCGGATGATGTCCAGCACTGAGGGCCTGAAGAAACAACAGTCTAGTTGCACCCCCTCAGGCCTGTGTGACCGTGGATGAGGCCTCTGTTTCCCGGTGGCTCTGAGAGATGGACAGGGAGGAAGGGGAAGAGAAGTCACTTGCATTTCTAATACTCACAGCAAAGTCTTCCAACGAGAAGGGAATTATCACCCCCACTGACAATGCCATTCACTGAAGTGATACCCACCAGTCCATCTAACCCAGAAGGGAAGGATGGATCTGTTCTCACAAAACGGCGAGAGATGGAAGAAGGAAGATCAAGCCCACACCAATCACTGGAAAGAGAAGCTGTGCTCAGGGCTTGAAAGAATTCCTATTGGGAAAATGATGTCACAGCCCCACAAGGCAATCCACAGCTTCGATGCTATTCCTCCCAAAATGCCAATGCATTTTCGCACCGAACAAAGAATTGCAAAAGGGGTACGGAGACAGAAAAGAGCCTAAACTGTCAATACAATCCGACGAAAAAGCCCCGATACGGACATCCAAGGTTGTGTGAAAGGAAATTAGACGACCAAACTAGGATCCTCAGGAGAGTATCGGAGAAGGCAATGGCGACCCACTCCAGTACTCTTGCCTGGAAAACGTCCTGGACGGAGGAGCCTGGTAGGCTGCAGGCCATGGGGTCACGCAGAGTCAGACACGACTGAAGTGACTTAGCCGCAGCAGCAGCAGCAGGACAGTATGCTATTGGGAATACAACAACACACACAGATCCAGATCGATGGAATAAAGTGGAGGGTCCAGAAACAAACCCCAGCATCCATGGTCAACTCATCTCTGACACAGAAGGGGAGAATATCCAAATGGGAACAAGAAAGCCTCTTCAATCAATGTCCATGGGAAAACCAGACAGCTACATCTGAAGAACGCTATTGGTTTTGATCTCATACCACCTCAATATAGGGGGAAAACCTCACCCTAAAGACTGATGTCATGAGATAGCTAGAAAGAAGCGTAGGTCAAAGGCTCCTTAACATCAGAGTCTCCTTGCCATTTGCTGGGCGGAGGTCGAAATGGGTCTCTTCAAGTAAGGCAAAGAGGTACACGAAGTACACCCATGGGTTTCCATCCAATGGAACCTCTTCACAACAGAGAAGCTAAGCATTCACAAATGCAAAAGATAGGAAACAGAACATGAGAGACTCCTTGCAAGTGGTGTATCTGAGAAGGGGTTCATATGGAAAGAGACGAAGAATGCACAGCACTCAGATTCCAAGAAACAACACCACCACCACCCTTGACCCTTCCCCCATGACCAACTCCGACCTAAAGCCTTTCTCTCCCTCTAACCTATCCCTAAAACATAACCCTCATCTAATCATATACATGTGCATCCCTAGCATCCATCCATCCACACACGAGAGAGAAAGAGGAAGACACAGACGGAACTGAGAAAGGAAAAGAGAGGGACACAGCCAGAGAGAGACACGGAAGCAAAGAGAGGAAAGGAGTCGACGGTCCAGACTTTTCCTCAATCTGCCTCGAAGGTAGAAGCAATGACAGCGCCCTTCCACCCCAGAAGGGGGGAAAGGACGGAAGGTTTGGAGAGGAAAAGACAAGAATGCAGGGAGCCATTAGAAGCTCAGCCACCCGCAGAAGCCGAGCTGGGACACTTGAACAGAATCTCAATGGAAACAGAGGAGCAGAAAGTTGGCTACTCTTTTCTATAAGAGAGGGAGACCTTCGAGTCTTCCTTTCGGTCCTCCAACTTGGATGCGGGGTCTCAAAACAGTCAGGAGGGGGAGTGCCTTTTCCCGGGTACCACGGCACATCCAGGCCTCGTTCTGCCCCATTCTGTGCTGTGTCAGCCCTGGATGGAATCTTTCTTTCTGAAGTCTCAGCGCACAAGCTCCACGTGATATCGGCCCCAGGTGGAAAGGCATGGAGCTGCTCGTAGGCCGACAGACCTAGGAAGCAGATGGGAGAATGACCACCACTCTGCAGATGGAGAGACTGGGGCAACCCTGAGGGGCATATGCTTGTCCAGGGCCACACCACTTATGAGAAGAAGGAGCCTGGTCTGAGAGCAGTGGGGTCCTCGGAGCTCAGGCCCTGGCTGAACCCAGGCCTCCCCAGGGCTGTGGGCTGGGCTGTGTGGGTGTCACTGTGCCTGCACATGGCCTAAGGGGGGTGGTCGAGCAGTCAGAAACCCAGAGATTCCCTTGGGAAGTTTTGGGGAAGGGACCTCAGCACGAACCCCAGGAGATGATGTCACCTGCCGGCAACAGAACCCAACAGAACCCGCAGCCCGGGTATCCAGGCCTCCAGAGCGGAGAGGAGCCCCCAGCCAGTTCACTGGCTGCCAGGATGTTCTGCTGTTTGCCCCTGCCCAGAGGCCGGGGCCTCAGGAGTGCTCACAGGCAGTGTGCGCGGGCACCCTGTCGACGTTGGCTCAGGACACCCCCGAGAGGCCTCTGGCCCTTTGCCCGGAGAAACAGAAAGGTAACACGGGGAGCCCCAGGACGGACCAGGCCGCCTCTCCCATGCCACCCGGAAACACCGGGTCCTTTGCCTGTGTGTGTGGATGCGGGTTTCTTGGGGTGTGTCTCCCTCAAGGAAGCCCAGGCGGATGTGGGGTCAGAAGCCTGCGGACAAGTTGTGTCCACACCCCAGGGGAGAGCAGGCTGGGCGGGATGGGGAGAGTGCGGGCAGCGGCGGCCGCCCAGGCGGACCTCACACCCTCAGGTGGGACTCTTTCCTCCCGGGTGGGGATCTGAGCAGACACACGTCTCTGACCCTTCTGGGAAGAGAAGTTCGAGCAGGCAGAAGCAGCGGCTCCACTGCCCAGGCCCAGCTCGGAAAACTCCTAGCATGGCTGGCTGACGGTCACTGTCGTTGCAGAGCTTCCCACGTGATGAGGCCGAGGACGGGGACACCCCATCCACCTCCCGGAGGGAGGGGTCGGAGCACCACCCCCCCGCCCGTGAGGCCCAGTGCAGGCTCCAGGTGAGCGTGCCCACGGAGGCATCAGCCCCACCGGGGGAGAAGCGGAGGCGGGGAAGGCCTGCTGCCGAGACACCGCCCAGGATACACCCGGCGGCCCAGTCTGAGGCTGCCACGGAGCTCAGCACACCCGGCTCCGACCCAGAGTCCCGAGAACCCCGGCCTCTGAGGCAGCAGGAGGACCTGGAGCCCAGCACGCCAGAGCACAGAGGTGAGGACGCTGGGGCTGGTGCACGGGAGTGTGTGGGGAGGGGGTGCTGAGCTACACAGGGACGAGTCCCCGAAAGCTGCTGCTGGGCCTGCAGCAAGCGCTGGCCTCACACCCCCCGCCCCCCATCTTGCACACTTCAGTCCCAAAAGACATCCGACGCTGGGTATTCTTTGGGAATCTCTTGGAAGCTTTCTGTCCCGGGAGACGCACATGCCAAGGCTGGCCTGTGGGCAAACTTTGCTTCTCCCCCAGCTCTAGCACTGGCCTCCAACTGGAACCAGGCTCCGCTTCCCAGACCTGTCCCTACAGAGGTGCTGGCTCCAGGTGCAGGACCCAGGGATCCACCGAGGGCAGATGGAGAACCGAGACTTGCCCTCGCAGAGACACCAGGCCAGCTGGGTACTGGCCAGCACACCGGGCAGATCGGATCTCCATGCCTGCAGGACCCCCAGCCCCAGGCACTGATGTCCCACCCCCTCAGCCAGAACCTCCACCTCCACGTGCACCTCTACCTGTTCGGGCTCTTGCAGGAGAACCCGAGGCAGAGGAGGAGTCACCGCCTCGGCAGGGAGAGCCTGCCCTGGCTCCCGCGCAACACCCAGACGCCCACGATGACTCACCCACCCCTGCAGGGAGAACGAGCCCCCGCTCTGGACAGACACCCAGAGCCCTTGCCGGAAACACCACGTCCAGGGGAGCGGTCGGCTCTGCAGCCTCCATCCCCGTCTGCTCACCGTGGACGCTGGCAACTCGGTCTGCCCCCAGGGGACATGGAGTTCCTTTCCCCTGAACTGCTTTGCATTTGGTTTGTTTCCACCTTTCTGGTGATGTTTTATTTTTTGTATGGTTTCCTGTACTTTTGTTGGTTAAGTTGGGATTAGTAAACTTTTTCATCATTGTTGCAATTTGGGAACACTGTTGTGTAACTCTGGTGATACTGTGTTACCATCACCACTTTGTAGTTTCAGACCCGTTTGATCTTTATGCCTCACCCCCCCAACAAAGCCTGGATTCAAGGCAAGCACGCCCTGTTCATCCCTTCCCCCGATCCTGAACACAATTTCATCCTTTCTTTGTGCATTCCTTCCTATATTCTTGGTGTCCCCAATCAATGACTCTCAGTGAAATGACTGACGGAGTGTTTTTTGGACTCTCCAACTACTGTAAGACTCCATTGGAGAGTTCTCATTTGTATGTCATTTGAACTAGCCTTTGATATCTGAAAGGACGGTGTACGTCCTTTCAAGATACCATGTGCCAAACGAAGCCCTTTTGGCAACTGCCATCATTATCTCCAGGCAGGCATTGCTGTGTCAAGGGTGACATCTCAGCCAGAAGGCAGAGGCTGAGCTCGTCTTGTTGCACCAGCTCCCAAAAGAAGCCAAGAAAGGGAGCTGGGACAACAAACCACCCCAACACCCAGGAAAGCGTTCTTCATGACAGAAGGCTAGAAAATGACCCAACATCCTTGTGGCCCAGAACCCCTCTAGAAAATCACTGTTCCATAAAAAAGAGAAACACATGGGAAGTTCCAAGGAGAGGCAATGCCCATGGCCCGTGTACTTGAGAGAGGGCCTGACCGCTCCGGGGAAGACACGCACCGACGGAACCCCTTGGGAAACAGCAGTGATAGTCCTCACCGTCGTAAGGGTTTCCTCTGGGGACAACCTGCCCGGGGCACCACACGAGGGAGCAGACCGGCTTCTCTTCCTCTGCCCCCACACCATTCACTCATGAAGGCAGCTCAGGTGTTCTCATGCCCTGCCTGCCTGCCTGCCTGGCTCATCCGTGAGCTGTGACCACCTACAGGGCAGGACTCCACCTTCTCCTCTCTGTGTACCGTGAATCTGCACACAGTGGGCTTGCAGAACCTTAGGAGACTTGAGCCATTCCCACTCGAGCCAGAACCCTCCCCAGGAAGGAAAACAGCTGTGGAGTCATTTTGGCCCCAGCACTGGTTCGAAAGCCTGGCGCCTCCTACAGCCTCTACGGTGTGAAGAGGGAGGTCCCTTCTGACAGAGCTTTCCGGGTCTCAGATCTGAGCTGTTGTTTCACTGTCAGCTGTGTCTCTTCCGTTGCAGCCAGGTGGGCCACGCTGCTCCAAAGGAGCTCACAAGCTGAGTTTCAAGGGAGGTATAGAGAGGACAGGGATGGCTACAACGTACTGCAAACTGAGTGAGGGTCCCCACAATCCTCAGCAAAGGTCTGTGGTGTGCAAGTGGGGAGTAGAGGGCCCCCAAGTTCCAAAGGAAGGGAGGTAGTCGGGAGCTAAAGCCCTTGGCCGCTGTGGTAGTAGCTGCAGATGGCAGCTCGTCCACAGTGCACTTCGAATGAGGTCATATGAGCGGGACTCTGGAAATGGCTCCGAAATCGGGAGAAAGGGGTCAGGGTATGTGGGAATCCGGCGGGGGTGGGGGGTGGATGAAGGAAGGTGTCCCTCCTCTCTCCAGTGCAATTTGGTTTGGTGAGTCTCAAAGCTACCAGATGGCACTTCCCAAGTCAGGCCCCCGCAGGAATCAGGGTGGGCTGCGTGCCTCGGCCCCTGCCACAGGGACAAGCCACACCAGTGGCCTCCCTGAGCTCCAATGGCCGGATCTGGGGGTTCTGTCTGGGTGCACACCTCCTTGCTGTGGCCAAGTTCCCCCCTTCTCTGAGCACCAGCTTCATCCTCTCGAATGAGGACATCGATTGCTACCTTGGCACGTTACTCTCTTCATCCTGTGAAGACTCATTAGGCTTATCCTACAATTACTAGCTGGCCCGAAGAGATATCTCCTGAATCCAGATTAAGCTGGAGTCTCCCAGGCTCATCTGGCATGTCTTCCCTGAAGTCTGCCAAAACCCACACCCTTGCATTTCCAGGGACTCCCCTTAGCCAGCTGGGCAGAAAACCCAGCATGGTTCAAACAAGCTGACAGACAAGCGGGAGAGGACTCACGGGCAGACGGCTTCCCTCAGGTCTCGGGTGGAGCTCTGGGACCACAGCAGCAACGGGCCATCCCAGGCCCTGGGCTCAGCAGCGCCCTCATTCTCAGGCCGGCGGCTCTGCCCTGAGGGGAGCAGGAAGGTCACCAACTGCCGCAGGCGGGCCTCACGCCCCTCCCACTGCTGGAGCCTGACCTCCCCCGGCCCCACCCCTTCCCCTACCCCAGCAGGACGACAGCTCGTCTTCCCCTGGCTTCCAACGGGAGGCCCGGCCCTGGGCCCCGATTGGGCACTGCCCCAGCCCGGAGCCAATCACAGTGGCCAGGGAGGTGGAACGCACCGATTGGCCAGGGCCAGGTCATGTGACCATACTCCCCAGGAAACTCAAATATTACCAAGGTTCCCTAAGAAACCAATGAACAGAATTATCCAGTAAAGGCAAACCGTGCTTTTTAATGAGGCCAATGTCACAGAAAAAAAAAAAAATGCTTCACAATGAACTGCTCAAGGAAGCTACTAAATAAACTTTCAGAAAAGTTTAGTAGTTTTTTTTTTTTTTTTTAATAGGGTGACGGAGAGCTATACCTTTCCCGTCTATGTGAATTTAGGTTTAAACTAGATTTCCCTTGGCTATTATATAAGACAAAAAAGCCCACGTCCCCCCCTTTCACTCCCCCCCACCCCCAAAAAGTGTTTTAATCTATAGAATCTTTGTGTCCTCAGTTGTGTCTGATTCGCGGCAACTCACGAACTCTACACAGCCAGGCTCTTCCGTCCATGGAATTCAGGGCAATTTTTTCTGTCCCAGTAAATGCCCACCCTGGGTGATCCAAAGGCAAGGGCTCAGAGGCTCCTGAGAGACTAACTCCTTTCAGCTGAGCACAGAGCTGGCTCCTCACTGGGATGCCTGTGGCCTGGGGCTCCCTGAGGGGAGAGCAGCACTCGCCCCACCGTGTGGTCACTGCTGGAAGTGCAGGCTGCTCCTCACTCCCCCTTGACAGTGTCCCTGAGGGCAGAACAGTGTGAATCGAATCAAGGTGGAAATGCAAACTCCAATGCAACCAAACTCCCCACAAGGTCTCTAAAACCACTCAGGAACAGGGAATTGGAAACTGCAGGGGATGACAGGAATGGAGATGGAGACTTGACACCTTACACCGAGTTCACTTCCAGTTATCCCTAGACAAACTTTCCATGAAAACTTGTCACAAATCTCGAAGAACAATGAGCAGAAACCGGACACGTGCTTTGAGTCTTCACACACAAAACTAAAAGCCAGTCCACAAAAAAAAAAAAAAACCCAGAGAATACAGTGGACTTTGCAAAATCAAAGATATCTACTGTGGGAAAGACCTCATGACAAAAGCAAAAGACAGGTCATACATCGCGAGACGAATGAGTGGAAACACAAAGCTTATCAAGGATGTGTCTCCAAACAGACAAAGAACACCAACGCAACAAGCCTGTGAAAACTAGGGAAAGGTCTGAAGGGACACCAGACTGAGGAAGACACACACAGAGGATCCCGGATGATGTCCAGCACTGAGGGCCTGAAGAAACAACGGTCTAGTTGCACCCCCTCAGGCCTGTGTGACCGTGGATGAGGCCTCTGTTTCCCGGTGGCTCTGAGAGATGGACAGGGAGGAAGGGGAAGAGAAGTCACTTGCATTTCTAATACTCACAGCAAAGTCTTCCAACGAGAAGGGAATTATCACCCCCACTGACAATGCCATTCACTGAAGTGATACCCACCAGTCCATCTAACCCAGAAGGGAAGGATGGACCTGTTCTCACAAAACGGCGAGAGATGGAAGAAGGAAGATCAAGCCCACACCAATCACTGGAAAGAGAAGCTGTGCTCAGGGCTTGAAAGAATTCCTATTGGGAAAATGATGTCACAGCCCCACAAGGCAATCCACAGCTTCGATGCTATTCCTCCCAAAATGCCAATGCATTTTCGCACCGAACAAAGAATTGCAAAAGGGGTACGGAGACAGAAAAGAGCCTAAACTGTCAATACAATCCGACGAAAAAGCCCCGATACGGACATCCAAGGTTGTGTGAAAGGAAATTAGACGACCAAACTAGGATCCTCAGGAGAGTATCGGAGAAGGCAATGGCGACCCACTCCAGTACTCTTGCCTGGAAAACGTCCTGGACGGAGGAGCCTGGTAGGCTGCAGGCCATGGGGTCACGCAGAGTCAGACACGACTGAAGTGACTTAGCCGCAGCAGCAGCAGCAGGACAGTATGCTATTGGGAATACAACAACACACACAGATCCAGATCGATGGAATAAAGTGGAGGGTCCAGAAACAAACCCCAGCATCCATGGTCAACTCATCTCTGACACAGAAGGGGAGAATATCCAAATGGGAACAAGAAAGCCTCTTCAATCAATGTCCATGGGAAAACCAGACAGCTACATCTGAAGAACGCTATTGGTTTTGATCTCATACCACCTCAATATAGGGGGAAAACCTCACCCTAAAGACTGATGTCATGAGATAGCTAGAAAGAAGCGTAGGTCAAAGGCTCCTTAACATCAGAGTCTCCTTGCCATTTGCTGGGCGGAGGTCGAAATGGGTCTCTTCAAGTAAGGCAAAGAGGTACACGAAGTACACCCATGGGTTTCCATCCAATGGAACCTCTTCACAACAGAGAAGCTAAGCATTCACAAATGCAAAAGATAGGAAACAGAACATGAGAGACTCCTTGCAAGTGGTGTATCTGAGAAGGGGTTCATATGGAAAGAGACGAAGAATGCACAGCACTCAGATTCCAAGAAACAACACCACCACCACCCTTGACCCTTCCCCCATGACCAACTCCGACCTAAAGCCTTTCTCTCCCTCTAACCTATCCCTAAAACATAACCCTCATCTAATCATATACATGTGCATCCCTAGCATCCATCCATCCACACACGAGAGAGAAAGAGGAAGACACAGACGGAACTGAGAAAGGAAAAGAGAGGGACACAGCCAGAGAGAGACACGGAACCAAAGAGAGGAAAGGAGTCGACGGTCCAGACTTTTCCTCAATCTGCCTCGAAGGTAGAAGCAATGACAGCGCCCTTCCACCCCAGAAGGGGGAAAAGGACGGAAGGTTTGGAGAGGAAAAGACAAGAACGCAGGGAGCCATTAGAAGCTCAGCCACCCGCAGAAGCCGAGCTGGGACACTTGAACAGAATCTCAATGGAAACAGAGGAGCAGAAAGTTGGCTACTCTTTTCTATAAGAGAGGGAGACCTTCGAGTCTTCCTTTCGGTCCTCCAACTTGGATGCGGGGTCTCAAAACAGTCAGGAGGGGGAGTGCCTTTTCCTGGGTACCACGGCACATCCAGGCCTCGTTCTGCCCCATTCTGTGCTGTGTCAGCCCTGGATGGAATCTTTCTTTCTGAAGTCTCAGCGCACAAGCTCCACGTGATATCGGCCCCAGGTGGAAAGGCATGGAGCTGCTCGTAGGCCGACAGACCTAGGAAGCAGATGGGAGAATGACCACCACTCTGCAGATGGAGAGACTGGGGCAACCCTGAGGGGCATATGCTTGTCCAGGGCCACACCACTTATGAGAAGAAGGAGCCTGGTCTGAGAGCAGTGGGGTCCTCGGAGCTCAGGCCCTGGCTGAACCCAGGCCTCCCCAGGGCTGTGGGCTGGGCTGTGTGGGTGTCACTGTGCCTGCACATGGCCTAAGGGGGGTGGTCGAGCAGTCAGAAACCCAGAGATTCCCTTGGGAAGTTTTGGGGAAGGGACCTCAGCACGAACCCCAGGAGATGATGTCACCTGCCGGCAACAGAAACCAACAGAACCCGCAGCCCGGGTATCCAGGCCTCCAGAGCGGAGAGGAGCCCCCAGCCAGTTCACTGGCTGCCAGGATGTTCTGCTGTTTGCCCCTGCCCAGAGGCCGGGGCCTCAGGAGTGCTCACAGGCAGTGTGCGCAGGCACCCTGTCGACGTTGGCTCAGGACACCCCTGAGAGGCCTCTGGCCCTTTGCCCGGAGAAACAGAAAGGTAACACGGGGAGCCCCAGGACGGACCAGGCCGCCTCTCCCATGCCACCCGGAAACACCGGGTCCTTTGCCTGTGTGTGTGGATGCGGGTTTCTTGGGGTGTGTCTCCCTCAAGGAAGCCCAGGCGGATGTGGGGTCAGAAGCCTGCGGACAAGTTGTGTCCACACCCCAGGGGAGAGCAGGCTGGGCGGGATGGGGAGAGTGCGGGCAGCGGCGGCCGCCCAGGCGGACCTCACACCCTCAGGTGGGACTCTTTCCTCCCGGGTGGGGATCTGAGCAGACACACGTCTCTGACCCTTCTGGGAAGAGAAGTTCGAGCAGGCAGAAGCAGCGGCTCCACTGCCCAGGCCCAGCTCGGAAAACTCCTAGCATGGCTGGCTGACGGTCACTGTCGTTGCAGAGCTTCCCACGTGATGAGGCCGAGGACGGGGACACCCCATCCACCTCCCGGAGGGAGGGGTCGGAGCACCACCCCCCCGCCCGTGAGGCCCAGTGCAGGCTCCAGGTGAGCGTGCCCACGGAGGCATCAGCCCCACCGGGGGAGAAGCGGAGGCGGGGAAGGCCTGCTGCCGAGACACCGCCCAGGATACACCCGGCGGCCCAGTCTGAGGCTGCCACGGAGCTCAGCACACCCGGCTCCGACCCAGAGTCCCGAGAACCCCGGCCTCTGAGGCAGCAGGAGGACCTGGAGCCCAGCACGCCAGAGCACAGAGGTGAGGACGCTGGGGCTGGTGCACGGGAGTGTGTGGGGAGGGGGTGCTGAGCTACACAGGGACGAGTCCCCGAAAGCTGCTGCTGGGCCTGCAGCAAGCGCTGGCCTCACACCCCCCGCCCCCCATCTTGCACACTTCAGTCCCAAAAGACATCCGACGCTGGGTATTCTTTGGGAATCTCTTGGAAGCTTTCTGTCCCGGGAGACGCACATGCCAAGGCTGGCCTGTGGGCAAACTTTGCTTCTCCCCCAGCTCTAGCACTGGCCTCCAACTGGAACCAGGCTCCGCTTCCCAGACCTGTCCCTACAGAGGTGCTGGCTCCAGGTGCAGGACCCAGGGATCCACCGAGGGCAGATGGAGAACCGAGACTTGCCCTCGCAGAGACACCAGGCCAGCTGGGTACTGGCCAGCACACCGGGCAGATCGGATCTCCATGCCTGCAGGACCCCCAGCCCCAGGCACTGATGTCCCACCCCCTCAGCCAGAACCTCCACCTCCACGTGCACCTCTACCTGCTCGGGCTCTGGCAGGAGAACCCGAGGCAGAGGAGGAGTCACCGCCTCGGCAGGGAGAGCCTGCCCTGGCTCCCGCGCAACACCCAGACGCCCACGATGACTCACCCACCCCTGCAGGGAGAACGAGCCCCCGCTCTGGACAGACACCCAGAGCCCTTGCCGGAAACACCACGTCCAGGGGAGCGGTCGGCTCTGCAGCCTCCATCCCCGTCTGCTCACCGTGGACGCTGGCAACTCGGTCTGCCCCCAGGGGACATGGAGTTCCTTTCCCCTGAACTGCTTTGCATTTGGTTTGTTTCCACCTTTCTGGTGATGTTTTATTTTTTGTATGGTTTCCTGTACTTTTGTTGGTTAAGTTGGGATTAGTAAACTTTTTCATCATTGTTGCAATTTGGGAACACTGTTGTGTAACTCTGGTGATACTGTGTTACCATCACCACTTTGTAGTTTCAGACCCGTTTGATCTTTATGCCCCACCCCCCCAACAAAGCCTGGATTCAAGGCAAGCACGCCCTGTTCATCCCTTCCCCCGATCCTGAACACAATTTCATCCTTTCTTTGTGCATTCCTTCCTATATTCTTGGTGTCCCCAATCAATGACTCTCAGTGAAATGACTGACGGAGTGTTTTTTGGACTCTCCAACTACTGTAAGACTCCATTGGAGAGTTCTCATTTGTATGTCATTTGAACTAGCCTTTGATATCTGAAAGGACGGTGTACGTCCTTTCAAGATACCATGTGCCAAACGAAGCCCTTTTGGCAACTGCCATGATTATCTCCAGGCAGGCATTGCTGTGTCAAGGGTGACATCTCAGCCAGAAGGCAGAGGCTGAGCTCGTCTTGTTGCACCAGCTCCCAAAAGAAGCCAAGAAAGGGAGCTGGGACAACAAACCACCCCAACACCCAGGAAAGCGTTCTTCATGACAGAAGGCTAGAAAATGACCCAACATCCTTGTGGCCCAGAACCCCTCTAGAAAATCACTGTTCCATAAAAAAGAGAAACACATGGGAAGTTCCAAGGAGAGGCAATGCCCATGGCCCGTGTACTTGAGAGACGGCCTGACCGCTCCGGGGAAGACACGCACCGACGGAACCCCTTGGGAAACAGCAGTGATAGTCCTCACCGTCGTAAGGGTTTCCTCTGGGGACAACCTGCCCGGGGCACCACACGAGGGAGCAGACCGGCTTCTCTTCCTCTGCCCCCACACCATTCACTCAGGAAGGCAGCTCAGGTGTTCTCATGCCCTGCCTGCCTGCCTGCCTGGCTCATCCGTGAGCTGTGACCACCTACAGGGCAGGACTCCACCTTCTCCTCTCTGTGTACCGTGAATCTGCACACAGTGGGCTTGCAGAACCTTAGGAGACTTGAGCCATTCCCACTCGAGCCAGAACCCTCCCCAGGAAGGAAAACAGCTGTGGAGTCATTTTGGCCCCAGCACTGGTTCGAAAGCCTGGCGCCTCCTACAGCCTCTACGGTGTGAAGAGGGAGGTCCCTTCTGACAGAGCTTTCCGGGTCTCAGATCTAAGCTGTTGTTTCACTGTCAGCTGTGTCTCTTCCGTTGCAGCCAGGTGGGCCACGCTGCTCCAAAGGAGCTCACAAGCTGAGTTTCAAGGGAGGTATAGAGAGGACAGGGATGGCTACAACGTACTGCAAACTGAGTGAGGGTCCCCACAATCCTCAGCAAAGGTCTGTGGTGTGCAAGTGGGGAGTAGAGGGCCCCCAAGTTCCAAAGGAAGGGAGGTAGTCGGGAGCTAAAGCCCTTGGCCGCTGTGGTAGTAGCTGCAGATGGCAGCTCGTCCACAGTGCACTTCGAATGAGGTCATATGAGCGGGACTCTGGAAATGGCTCCGAAATCGGGAGAAAGGGGTCAGGGTATGTGGGAATCCGGCGGGGGTGGGGGGTGGATGAAGGAAGGTGTCCCTCCTCTCTCCAGTGCAATTTGGTTTGGTGAGTCTCAAAGCTACCAGATGGCACTTCCCAAGTCAGGCCCCCGCAGGAATCAGGGTGGGCTGCGTGCCTCGGCCCCTGCCACAGGGACAAGCCACACCAGTGGCCTCCCTGAGCTCCAATGGCCGGATCTGGGGGTTCTGTCTGGGTGCACACATCCTTGCTGTGGCCAAGCTCCCCCCTTCTCTGAGCACCAGCTTCATCCTCTCGAATGAGGACATCGATTGCTACCTTGGCACGTTACTCTCTTCATCCTGTGAAGACTCATTAGGCTTATCCTACAATTACTAGCTGGCCCGAAGAGATATCTCCTGAATCCAGATTAAGCTGGAGTCTCCCAGGCTCATCTGGCATGTCTTCCCTGAAGTCTGCCAAAACCCACACCCTTGCATTTCCAGGGACTCCCCTTAGCCAGCTGGGCAGAAAACCCAGCATGGTTCAAACAAGCTGACAGACAAGCGGGAGAGGACTCACGGGCAGACGGCTTCCCTCAGGTCTCGGGTGGAGCTCTGGGACCACAGCAGCAACGGGCCATCCCAGGCCCTGGGCTCAGCAGCGCCCTCATTCTCAGGCCGGCGGCTCTGCCCTGAGGGGAGCAGGAAGGTCACCAACTGCCGCAGGCGGGCCTCACGCCCCTCCCACTGCTGGAGCCTGACCTCCCCCGGCCCCACCCCTTCCCCTACCCCAGCAGGACGACAGCTCGTCTTCCCCTGGCTTCCAACGGGAGGCCAGGCCCTGGGCCCCGATTGGGCACTGCCCCAGCCCGGAGCCAATCACAGTGGCCAGGGAGGTGGAACGCACCGATTGGCCAGGGCCAGGTCATGTGACCATACTCCCCAGGAAACTCAAATATTACCAAGGTTCCCTAAGAAACCAATGAACAGAATTATCCAGTAAAGGCAAACCGTGCTTTTTAATGAGGCCAATGTCACAGAAAAAAAAAAAATGCTTCACAATGAACTGCTCAAGGAAGCTACTAAATAAACTTTCAGAAAAGTTTAGTAGTTTTTTTTTTTTTTTTTAATAGGGTGACGGAGAGCTATACCTTTCCCGTCTATGTGAATTTAGGTTTAAACTAGATTTCCCTTGGCTATTATATAAGACAAAAAAACCCACATCCCCCCCTTTCACTACCCCCCACCCCCAAAAAGTGTTTTAATCTATAGAATTTTTGTGTCCTCAGTTGTGTCTGATTCGCGGCAACTCACGAACTCTACACAGCCAGGCTCTTCCGTCCATGGAATTCAGGGCAATTTTTCCTGTCCCAGTAAATGCCCACCCTGGGTGATCCAAAGGCAAGGGCTCAGAGGCTCCTGAGAGACTAACTCCTTTCAGCTGAGCACAGAGCTGGCTCCTCACTGGGATGCCTGTGGCCTGGGGCTCCCTGAGGGGAGAGCAGCACTCGCCCCACCGTGTGGTCTCTGCTGGAAGTGCAGGCTGCTCCTCACTCCCCCTTGACAGTGTCCCTGAGGGCAGAACAGTGTGAATCGAATCAAGGTGGAAATGCAAACTCCAATGCAACCAAACTCCCCACAAGGTCTCTAAAACCACTCAGGAACAGGGAATTGGAAACTGCAGGGGATGACAGGAATGGAGATGGAGACTTGACACCTTACACCGAGTTCACTTCCAGTTATCCCTAGACAAACTTTCCATGAAAACTTGTCACAAATCTCGAAGAACAATGAGCAGAAACCGGACACGTGCTTTGAGTCTTCACACGCAAAACTAAAAGCCAGTCCACAAAAAAAAAAAAAAAAACCCAGAGAATACAGTGGACTTTGCAAAATCAAAGATATCTACTGTGGGAAAGACCTCATGACAAAAGCAAAAGACAGGTCATACATCGCGAGACGAATGAGTGGAAACACAAAGCTTATCAAGGATGTGTCTCCAAACAGACAAAGAACACCAACGCAACAAGCCTGTGAAAACTAGGGAAAGGTCTGAAGGGACACCAGACTGAGGAAGACACACACAGAGGATCCCGGATGATGTCCAGCACTGAGGGCCTGAAGAAACAACGGTCTAGTTGCACCCCCTCAGGCCTGTGTGACCGTGGATGAGGCCTCTGTTTCCCGGTGGCTCTGAGAGATGGACAGGGAGGAAGGGGAAGAGAAGTCACTTGCATTTCTAATACTCACAGCAAAGTCTTCCAACGAGAAGGGAATTATCACCCCCACTGACAATGCCATTCACTGAAGTGATACCCACCAGTCCATCTAACCCAGAAGGGAAGGATGGACCTGTTCTCACAAAGCGGCGAGAGATGGAAGAAGGAAGATCAAGCCCACACCAATCACTGGAAAGAGAAGCTGTGCTCAGGGCTTGAAAGAATTCCTATTGGGAAAATGATGTCACAGCCCCACAAGGCAATCCACAGCTTCGATGCTATTCCTCCCAAAATGCCAATGCATTTTCGCACCGAACAAAGAATTGCAAAAGGGGTACGGAGACAGAAAAGAGCCTAAACTGTCAATACAATCCGACGAAAAAGCCCCGATACGGACATCCAAGGTTGTGTGAAAGGAAATTAGACGACCAAACTAGGATCCTCAGGAGAGTATCGGAGAAGGCAATGGCGACCCACTCCAGTACTCTTGCCTGGAAAACGTCCTGGACGGAGGAGCCTTGTAGGCTGCAGGCCATGGGGTCACGCAGAGTCAGACACGACTGAAGTGACTTAGCCGCAGCAGCAGCAGCAGGACAGTATGCTATTGGGAATACAACAACACACACAGATCCAGATCGATGGAATAAAGTGGAGGGTCCAGAAACAAACCCCAGCATCCATGGTCAACTCATCTCTGACACAGAAGGGGAGAATATCCAAATGGGAACAAGAAAGCCTCTTCAATCAATGTCCATGGGAAAACCAGACAGCTACATCTGAAGAACGCTATTGGTTTTGATCTCATACCACCTCAATATAGGGGGAAAACCTCACCCTAAAGACTGATGTCATGAGATAGCTAGAAAGAAGCGTAGGTCAAAGGCTCCTTAACATCAGAGTCTCCTTGCCATTTGCTGGGCGGAGGTCGAAATGGGTCTCTTCAAGTAAGGCAAAGAGGTACACGAAGTACACCCATGGGTTTCCATCCAATGGAACCTCTTCACAACAGAGAAGCTAAGCATTCACAAATGCAAAAGATAGGAAACAGAACATGAGAGACTCCTTGCAAGTGGTGTATCTGAGAAGGGGTTCATATGGAAAGAGACGAAGAATGCACAGCACTCAGATTCCAAGAAACAACACCACCACCACCCTTGACCCTTCCCCCATGACCAACTCCGACCTAAAGCCTTTCTCTCCCTCTAACCTATCCCTAAAACATAACCCTCATCTAATCATATACATGTGCATCCCTAGCATCCATCCATCCACACACGAGAGAGAAAGAGGAAGACACAGACGGAACTGAGAAAGGAAAAGAGAGGGACACAGCCAGAGAGAGACACGGAACCAAAGAGAGGAAAGGAGTCGACGGTCCAGACTTTTCCTCAATCTGCCTCGAAGGTAGAAGCAATGACAGCGCCCTTCCACCCCAGAAGGGGGAAAAGGACGGAAGGTTTGGAGAGGAAAAGACAAGAACGCAGGGAGCCATTAGAAGCTCAGCCACCCGCAGAAGCCGAGCTGGGACACTTGAACAGAATCTCAATGGAAACAGAGGAGCAGAAAGTTGGCTACTCTTTTCTATAAGAGAGGGAGACCTTCGAGTCTTCCTTTCGGTCCTCCAACTTGGATGCGGGGTCTCAAAACAGTCAGGAGGGGGAGTGCCTTTTCCCGGGTACCACGGCACATCCAGGCCTCGTTCTGCCCCATTCTGTGCTGTGTCAGCCCTGGATGGAATCTTTCTTTCTGAAGTCTCAGCGCACAAGCTCCACGTGATATCGGCCCCAGGTGGAAAGGCATGGAGCTGCTCGTAGGCCGACAGACCTAGGAAGCAGATGGGAGAATGACCACCACTCTGCAGATGGAGAGACTGGGGCAACCCTGAGGGGCATATGCTTGTCCAGGGCCACACCACTTATGAGAAGAAGGAGCCTGGTCTGAGAGCAGTGGGGTCCTCGGAGCTCAGGCCCTGGCTGAACCCAGGCCTCCCCAGGGCTGTGGGCTGGGCTGTGTGGGTGTCACTGTGCCTGCACATGGCCTAAGGGGGGTGGTCGAGCAGTCAGAAACCCAGAGATTCCCTTGGGAAGTTTTGGGGAAGGGACCTCAGCACGAACCCCAGGAGATGATGTCACCTGCCGGCAACAGAACCCAACAGAACCCGCAGCCCGGGTATCCAGGCCTCCAGAGCGGAGAGGAGCCCCCAGCCAGTTCACTGGCTGCCAGGATGTTCTGCTGTTTGCCCCTGCCCAGAGGCCGGGGCCTCAGGAGTGCTCACAGGCAGTGTGCGCGGGCACCCTGTCGACGTTGGCTCAGGACACCCCCAAGAGGCCTCTGGCCCTTTGCCCGGAGAAACAGAAAGGTAACACGGGGAGCCCCAGGACGGACCAGGCCGCCTCTCCCATGCCACCCGGAAACACCGGGTCCTTTGCCTGTGTGTGTGGATGCGGGTTTCTTGGGGTGTGTCTCCCTCAAGGAAGCCCAGGCGGATGTGGGGTCAGAAGCCTGCGGACAAGTTGTGTCCACACCCCAGGGGAGAGCAGGCTGGGCGGGATGGGGAGAGTGCGGGCAGCGGCGGCCGCCCAGGCGGACCTCACACCCTCAGGTGGGACTCTTTCCTCCCGGGTGGGGATCTGAGCAGACACACGTCTCTGACCCTTCTGGGAAGAGAAGTTCGAGCAGGCAGAAGCAGCGGCTCCACTGCCCAGGCCCAGCTCGGAAAACTCCTAGCATGGCTGGCTGACGGTCACTGTCGTTGCAGAGCTTCCCACGTGATGAGGCCGAGGACGGGGACACCCCATCCACCTCCCGGAGGGAGGGGTCGGAGCACCACCCCCCCGCCCGTGAGGCCCAGTGCAGGCTCCAGGTGAGCGTGCCCACGGAGGCATCAGCCCCACCGGGGGAGAAGCGGAGGCGGGGAAGGCCTGCTGCCGAGACACCGCCCAGGATACACCCGGCGGCCCAGTCTGAGGCTGCCACGGAGCTCAGCACACCCGGCTCCGACCCAGAGTCCCGAGAACCCCGGCCTCTGAGGCAGCAGGAGGACCTGGAGCCCAGCACGCCAGAGCACAGAGGTGAGGACGCTGGGGCTGGTGCACGGGAGTGTGTGGGGAGGGGGTGCTGAGCTACACAGGGACGAGTCCCCGAAAGCTGCTGCTGGGCCTGCAGCAAGCGCTGGCCTCACACCCCCCGCCC
Source organism: Giraffa tippelskirchi (assembly GCF_054371585.1). Classification (NCBI taxonomy): domain Eukaryota; kingdom Metazoa; phylum Chordata; class Mammalia; order Artiodactyla; family Giraffidae; genus Giraffa; species Giraffa tippelskirchi. The sequence continues at coordinate 10,491,054 of NC_137288.1, read as the reverse complement.
CCCATCTTGCACACTTCAGTCCCAAAAGACATCCGACGCTGGGTATTCTTTGGGAATCTCTTGGAAGCTTTCTGTCCCGGGAGACGCACATGCCAAGGCTGGCCTGTGGGCAAACTTTGCTTCTCCCCCAGCTCTAGCACTGGCCTCCAACTGGAACCAGGCTCCGCTTCCCAGACCTGTCCCTACAGAGGTGCTGGCTCCAGGTGCAGGACCCAGGGATCCACCGAGGGCAGATGGAGAACCGAGACTTGCCCTCGCAGAGACACCAGGCCAGCTGGGTACTGGCCAGCACACCGGGCAGATCGGATCTCCATGCCTGCAGGACCCCCAGCCCCAGGCACTGATGTCCCACCCCCTCAGCCAGAACCTCCACCTCCACGTGCACCTCTACCTGCTCGGGCTCTGGCAGGAGAACCCGAGGCAGAGGAGGAGTCACCGCCTCGGCAGGGAGAGCCTGCCCTGGCTCCCGCGCAACACCCAGACGCCCACGATGACTCACCCACCCCTGCAGGGAGAACGAGCCCCCGCTCTGGACAGACACCCAGAGCCCTTGCCGGAAACACCACGTCCAGGGGAGCGGTCGGCTCTGCAGCCTCCATCCCCGTCTGCTCACCGTGGATGCTGGCAACTCGGTCTGCCCCCAGGGGACATGGAGTTCCTTTCCCCTGAACTGCTTTGCATTTGGTTTGTTTCCACCTTTACACTAATTGTAAAACTGCTAACCATAACCCTAACCCTAATGCTAACCCCAATCCCTGCTCTAACCCTAAACCCTAAGCCTAACCCTTAACCTAACCCTAAAACTAACCCTATCCCTAAAGCATGACGCTAACCCGATCTTTAAAGCATAGCCCTAACCCTGACCTTAACACTTGCCCTAAACCAAACCCTAACCCTATAGTTAACCCTATCACCTAACCCCACACCTAAACTTAACCTCTAACCCTAACCCTAACCTTGAATTCCCGAGTCAGAATAGTGTGTTTCTCTACACTCTGCAAGGCTTGCAATCACATGCCTATGTCAGCGTGGCCCTGCCAATGGGGAGGGAGGCTGTGCAGTGCGTCTGATGGGGTCGGGTGCCATGCCACGGTCTGCTTGTGAAGGGCAACTGGCACCTCCCATGGGCCCTACCCTAAACCTAACCCTATCCCTAACCCTAAACGCGAACCCTAACCCTAATCAAAACAGTAACCCTAACCTTATCTCTAATACATACACTAACTCTAACCCTACCCTAACTCTGATCCCAAGCAATACCTCTAACCCTAACCCTAACCCTTCCCTAACCCTAACCCTAACCCTAACCTTTAACCCTAACCCTTCCCTAAACCTAACCCTAACCTCTAACCCTAACCCTATCTTAATCCTACCTCTAACCCTAAACCTAACTCTAACCCAAAAATTAGTCTAATCCTAACCCTTACCCTAACCCTAACACTACCCTAACCTTAACTCTAAACCTATCCCTAACAAATTCCTAGGTTACCACACTCCTGCCCATGGGGAAGGAGGCTGCAAAGTGCATCTGAGTGTGCCAGGGTTGACATGCCAGGGTAACCAGGTTGAGGGCACATGGAACTACCCGTGGGCACCTACCCTAAACTTAACCTTATCCCTAACCCTAACCACTAACCCTAACCCTACCCTAAATTTAAGCCTAACACTAACCCTAACCCTAACTTCCTACCCTAACACTAACAGTAACACTAATGCTAACCCAAAACCCTAATGTCGGCAGCTGTGATAGGCATTACTGACAAAATGCAGGCACGGCCCCAACCCCCTCTCCTCATCCTGCAGGCGCATGGTCCCGGGATGAAGGAGTTAGGTCTTGTGATTCTGACTTGTCCTTTCCTTCCTCCAGTTGAGTTGGCTGGAAAGAATATTATAATCCATAAAGTTAACTATTGGCATTTATTCAAGGATCTTTACAAAGAATGCTCCAAGATGAGCACATTGGCTGCAGCTTGAGACCATGGGAAACATTGTTATCTGAAACCTGCCTGTAAGGGGAATGTTTATGGCAAAAGAAGTTTGCTGAGTTTAGGAGTGAGGAATAATTAAGAATAGTTAGAAGCTAAAAGTTTAAGGTATGTTGTAGTGTTGGCATATTTTACTATAGCTTATAGAAACTAGGAATTTCAGAGATACTAATAGCTAAAAGCCTTTTTAGGAGATGATGAGCTTAAGTTACTAGGGGATAACAGGATTTAAAGAGATAAGAAATAAACTGAGGAATGTGATATACAGCCCAGAGACAAACCTGAGTTACAATGTCATCACAAGGACACTTAAGAGGGAACTCTGAAGGACAACAATGATTTATAGAGACAATAAATATGGGTGAGAAGAAGACCTGACGAGCAAGGCAACTCAGGCCTCAGGGATCTTGATAAGCTGCCTTGGCGCTCACCTTAAAAATGATATGTATCTTTCTGATGCTTGCTATAATAGACTGCTCCCTAATTTCTGTGGCTTAGGCAGAAGACCTTCCCTGATCCTTTCCTAACCAGGTCGATTTAAAACTCTAATCCACATGCCCCCCGAATGGCAGCACTCTATAAAATTATCCATAAAAGAGAGTATTTTAATCTAAACTCCTCTTGTAAGCATCTTAGTTTGTTTGATAAATGTGCCTGTGCCTTTAGAGCTAATATGCATGACTGCTCCTTAACAACAAACAGCGTTGAGAGCCTGAACACATAAAAAGTCCCAATGGGCACAGAACCCTTCAAAAGGGAGAAAGTCTATTAAAAAAAAACACAAGAAATATTATTCTGTAAAATTGTTATTTGATCTATATTTACTTGCTATGCTTTTGCTCCTAACATGTTGAACCTGTATTGTAAAAGTATAATAGTCAGAGGCTTATATAAATAAAGGTTTAGCACTAATATAAAAATAATAAGACAATTGTTAATCTAGCTGGTATGTTCTGTGCCTGACACAAAAATACTTTTAGAAAAGGTGTTCTGGCTGATCAACCCTTATCAATAGAGTCATAAGATGTTAGCAGGCCTCCAGGCCAGAAGATGATGTAAACAACATGAGACTTTTGTAATTAAGATATGCAAAAAGTATCCTGGTTTCAATAGGGGTCAAAAACTGTTGACCCATTGAGCTGATTTGGCATGACTCTACATTTTACATTTTCCTCTATGTACAACTTAAGATATAAAAACTCCCTTTGAAAAATAAAGCTGAGACACTGCTTCACACATGCCTAGACTCACTGTGTCTTCTATTCCCTTCACAGACATCGCCAATCCTGAGGGAACCCCTGGACCAGCTGGAGCAGGACCCCAGCACCCTAACCTTAACACTAACCCTAACCCTAAACCTTACCAAAACCCTAACCCTAAACATTAACCAGAACCCTAACTCTAACACTTACCCTAACCTATGCTAACTCTAACCATAAACCCTAACTCTAACACTAACACTAATACTAACCCAAAACTCTAACCCTAACCTTACCAAAACACCAACCCTAACGCTTAACACTATCTCTAACATTTACACTAACTCTAACCCTACCCTAACCCTAACCTCTAAACCTAACCCTAACCGTTCCCTAACCCTAAACTTAACCCTAAACCTTACCCTAACCCAAACCTTAGTCTTACCGTAATCTATACCCTAACCATAACACTACCCTAACGTAAACTCTAACCTAAACATAACCCTAACACTACCCAAACGTTAACTCTAAACCTAACCCTAAACCTACCCCTAACAAATTCCTAGGTTACCACAATCATGTCCATGGGGAAGGAGGTTGCAAAGTGCATATGAGTGGGCTGGGTCACATGACAGGGTCACCTGGCTGAGGGCACGTGGAACCTCCCATGGACCGGTACCCTAAACCTAACCATATTCTTAACCCTAAACGCTAACCCTAACCCTAAACCTAATTTTAACCCTAACCCTAACACTAAACATAACACTAACTTCTAACCCTAACTCTAATCCTAATGCTATCCCAAAACCCTAACCCTAAACCTAACGCTAACCCTTACTAAAACCCTAAACCTAACCCTTAACCCTAATCATAACTCTAATTCTTACCCTAACCCTAACCGTACCCTAACCCTAAACCTAAAGCATAACCCTAACCTTGGTCCTAACACTAACCCTAACCCTAACCGTATCGCTAACCCTGTCACCCAACCCCAGCCCTAACCCTAGCCTCCAACCCTAACCCTATCCTTGAATTCCCGAGTCAGAGTAGTGTGTTTTGCTGCACTCTGCAAGGCTTGCAATCACATTCCTATGTCAGCATGGTCCTGCCAATGGGGATGGAGGCTGTGCAGTGTGTCTGATGGGGTCGGGTGCCATGCCACGGTCTCCTTGTGAAGAGCAACTGGCACCTCCCATGGGCCCTACCCTAAACCTAACCCTTACCCAAACCCTAAACACTAACCCTATTGCTAATCCTAACACTAACCCTACCCTAACCAGAACCCTAACACTAAACCTAATCCCTAAACCAAAACCTAATCCCTAAACCAAAACCTAACCCAAAACATAATCCCTAAGAGTATCCCCAACCCTAAACCTCAAAATAAAACCTAGCCTTAACCGGTAACCCTAAACCTAACCTAAGCCCAAACCCTAGTCTAACCCTAACCCTAACACTAACTCTAACACATTCCTAGGTTAACGCAGTCCTGCCCAAGGGCAAGGAGGCTGAAAAGTGCATCTGAGCAGGCCAGGTCACATGCAGGGGTCACCTGGCCTAGGGCATGTGGAACCTCCCATGGGCCCTTACCCTAAACCTAACGCTATCCCTAACCCTGACTGCTAAGCCAAACCGTAACCTTAACCCTAACAATAACTGTAACCCTATCTTCTAACCCGAAAACTGTCAGTAACCTTAATGATAACCCAGAACCCTAAACCAAAATCTAAACCTAACCCTAAACCTAAAGAAAACCCTAACCCTTAAACCTAACACTAACTCTAACACTTACCCTAACCATAACCCTTCCCTAACCCTAACCCTAAACCCTAACCCTAAACCTGTCTCTAAAGCATAAGGCTAAACCTAACCCTAACACTAACCCTAAACCTAATGCTAACCCTATCACCTAACCCTATCCCTAACCCTAATGATAACCCAAAACCCTAACCTTAACCCTAGCGTAACACTAACCCTAACCTCTAACCCTAACCCTTCCCTAACCTAAACCTAACCCTAAACCTAATCTTAACCCTTACCAAAACACTAACCCTAACGCTTAACTCTAACCCTACCTCTAACACTTACCCAAACAGTAACCCTAACCTAACCCTAACATTAACGCTAAACCTAACACTAACACTTACCCTAATGCTAACCCAAAACCCTAACCCTAATCCTAAACCTAAACCTATCCCTAACCCTTATCAAAGGACTAACACTAACACTTAATCCTAACCCTATCTCTAACACTTACCCTAAACTTAAACCTACCCTAACCCTAACCCTAACCCTTACCTCTAACCCTAACCCTAACACTTCCCTAATCCTAACCCTAACCCTAACCCTAACCCTAAACCTAACCCTAACACATTCCTAGTTTAACACAGTCCTGCCCATGGGAAAGGAGGACGCAAAGTTCCTCTGAGAGGGCCAGGTCATATGCAGGAGTCACTTCTCTGAGGGCACGTGGAACCTCCCATGGGGCCGTTCCCTAAACCTAAAACTATCGCTAACTCTAAACGCTAAACCTAACTCTAACCCTAACTTTAACCCTAATACTAGCACTAAACGTAACACTGAGTGTTAACCATAACCCTAAACCTAACCCTAATGCTAACTCAAATCCCTACTCTAACCCTATACTTAGATAGCGTATTTAAAAGCAGAGACATTACTTTGCCAACAAAGGTCCGTCTAGTCAAGGCTGTGGTTTTTCCAGTGGTCATGTATGGATGTGAGAGTTGGACGGTGAAGAAAGCTGAGTGCTGCAGAATTGATGCTTTTGAACTGTGGTGTTGGAGAAGACTCTTGAGAGTCCCTTGGACTGCAAGGAGATCCAGTCAATCCATCCTAAAGGAGATCAGTCCTGGGTGTTCATTGAAAGGACTTATGTTGAAGCTGAAACTCCAATACTTTGGCCGCCTCATGCGAAGAGGTGACTCATTGGAAAAGACCCTAATGCTGGGTAGGATTGGGGGCAGGAGGAGAAGGGGCCGACAGAGGATGAGATGGTTAGATGGCATCACTGACTCGATGGACATGGGTTTGGGTAAACTCCGGGAGTTGGTGATGGACAGGGAGGACTGGGGTGCTGCGATTCATGGGGTCGCAAAGAGTCGGAAATGACTGAGCGACTGAACTGAACCCTAAACCTAACCCTTAATCCTAGCCATAGATCTAACACTTATTGTAACCCTAATCATACCCTAAACCGAACCCTAAACCCTAACCCTAACCCTTAGCCTAACACTAACCCTAACACTTAACCTAACCCTAACCCTAAACCTATTCCTAAAGAATAACCCTAACAAGATCCCTAAAGCATAACCCTAAACCTGATCCTAACACTTACCCTAAACCTAACCCTAACCCTATCGTTAACCTTATCACCTAACCCCAAACCTAACCTTAACCTCTAACCCTAACCCTAACCTTGAATTCCAGAATCAGAATAGTGTGTTTCTCTGCACTCTGCAAGGCTTGCAATCACATTCCTATGTCAGTGTGGCCCTGCCAATGGGGAGGGAGGCTGTGCAGTGCGTCTGATGTGTTTGGGTGCCATGCCATGGTCTCCTTGTGAAGGGCAACTGGCACTTCCCATGGGCCCTACCCTAAACCTAACCCTATCCCTAACACTAACCATAAAACCTAACCCTAACCCAACCCTAACCCTAACCCTATCCCTAACCCTAAACCTAATTCTTACCCTAACCCTGCCCCTAATCCTGCCCCAACACTAACCCTAACCCCAACCCTAACCCCAACCCCAAGCCCATTGCTAACCATAACCTAACCCTATCCATAACACTGACCATACCCTAACTTAACCTTAACCCTAAATGTAACCCTAACACTAACCCTAATTCTTAACCTAACCCAACTCTAAACCTATCCCTAACTGTAACACCAACCCTAAGCCTAAGCCTAACCCTAACCCTAACCATAACCCTATCCCTAATCTTAACCCTAAACCTAACCCAACGCAACCCTAAGCCTAAACCTAACTCAACCCCAACCCGAACCCTAACCCTAACACCAACCCTAACCCTAAACCTAACCCTAACACAACTCTAACTCTAATCCTAACCACTAACCCTATCCCTAATATAAAACCTAACACTAATGCTAACTCTAAACCAACTCTAACCCTAACCAAACCATAACCCTAACCCAAACCTAACCCTAACTCAAACCGTAACACTAAACGTAACCCTAACCCTATCCCTTAAACTAACCCTAAACCTAACCAAAATCCTAACCCTAAACCTATCCCTAATCCTAACCCTAACCCAAACATAACCATAACCCTAAACTTAACGCTAACTCTAACCCTAACCCTGAATCTAACCCAACCATAACCCTAACCCAAACCCAACCCTAACTCTAACCATAATCATTTCCTTAACCCTAACACTAATCTTAACATAACCATAACCCTATCCCAAGTCCTAAATTTAACCCTAATCCTAACCCTAACCCTAACCCCTAACCCAAACCCTAACACCAACCCTAAGCCTAACCCTAACCATAACCATAACCATAACCCTATCCCTAATCTTAACGCTAAACCTAACCCAACGCAACCCTAAGCCTAAACCTAACTCAACCCCAACCCGAACCCTAACGCTAACACCAACCCTAACCCTAAACCTAACCCTAACACAACTCTAACTCTAATCCTAACCACTAACCCTATCCCTAACATTAAACCTAACACTAAAGCTAACCCTAAACCAACCCTAACCCAAACCAAACCATAACCCTAACTCAAACCTAACCCTAACTCAAACCGTAACAGTAAACGTAACCCTAACCCTAACACTATCCCTTAAACTAAACCTAACCAAAATCCTAACCCTAAACCTATCCCTAATCCTAACACTAACCCTAACCCAAATATAATCATAACCCTAAACTTAACGCTAACTCTAACCCTAACCCTAAACCTAACCCAAACCCAACCCTAACTCTAACCGTAATCCTTTCCCTAACCCTAACACTAATCTTAACATAACCATAACCCTATCCCAAGTCCTAACTCTAACCCTAATCCTAACCCTAACCCAAACCCAACCATAACCTTAACTCTTACCCTAACCCTAACCCTAAATCTAACCCTAACTCTAAGCATAACCCTGTCCCTATTCCTAATTCTAACCCTAATCCTAAACCTAACCCTAACACCAAAACTAACCCTAACCCTTGCCCTAAACCTAACCCTACCCCTAACCTTAAACCTAATCCTAACCCTAAATCTAACCCTAACCCTAACATAAAAACTAACCCTAACCCAATCCCTAACCCTAACCCTAACACAACCCTAACCATAACCCTAAGCCTAACCCACCCCTAACCCTAAACGTAACCCTAACCCTAACCCCAACCCTAATCCTAACCCTAGGACTAAACTTAACCCAAACTGTAACCCTATCCCAACCCTAACTCTAAACCTAACCTAAACCTAACACCAACCCTAACCCTAACCCTAATCCTACTGCTAACCCTACCCTAAAAACAACTGTAATCCTATCCCTAACCCTAACCCTAACCTACCCTGAACCCTAAACCTAACACCAACCATAATTCTAACATAATCCCTAACCCTAACACAGCCCTAACCCTAAACATAACCCTAACCCTACCCTAATCCTTACCCTAACCCAACCCTAAATCTAACCCTCATCCTAACAGCAACCATAACCCTAACCCTAACCCTAACCCAAATCTAACCCTAACAATTACCCACGCCCCGAACCATAAACCTAACACTAACCCTAACACTAACCCAACCCTAAACCTAACTCAAACCCTAACACCAACCCAAAACCTAACCCAAACCTCATCTAACCCTATCCCTAACCCTAACCCTAAACCCAAACCTAACCCTAACCCTAATCTTAAACCTAAACTTGACCCTAACCATAATCCAATCCCTAATCCTAACCCTAACTCTAACCTTAACACCACCTCTAAACCTAACCCTAACCCAAATCTAACCCTAAAACTAACCCTAACGCTAATCCTGACCCTAACACGAAAACTAAACTTAACCCAATCCCTAACCTTAATCCTATCCCAAACCTAAACCTAACCCTAACCGTAACCCTAACCCTAACGCAACTCTAACCTTAATCCTAACCATAACACCAACCTTAAGCCTAAGCCTAAGCCTTACCCAAACCTAACCCTAACCCTAACCCAACCATAATGCTAACCCTATCCCTAACCCTAACCTTAATCCTAACCCTAACCCTAAGCATAACTCTATCCTTAAACCTAACATTAACCCACACCCTAACCCTAATCCTAACCTTAACCCTAACCCAACCCTAATTCTAACCCTAACCCTAAACCTAACACTAATTCTCAACCTAACCCTAAACTTAACCCTAAATCTAACCCAAACCTAACCTTAACCCTACACTAACCCAACCCTAACCTTAACCCTACCCTAACTGTAACCATAATCCTTACCATAACCCTATCCCTAATCCTAACCCTAACCTGAACCCGAAACTAACCCTAACCCTAACCCTAATGCTTACCCTAACCCTAACCCTAACCATAATCCTATCCTTAGTCCTAACCCAAACCCTAACCCTAACCCTAACAATAACCCAACTCTAACCCTAATCCTAAACCTAACCCTAACCCAACATGAACCCTAACTTTTACCCTAACCCTAATCATAACCCTAACTCAACCCTAAACCTAACCCTACCCCTACCCCTACCCCGAACCCTAAAAGTAACCTTAACCCTACCCTAACCTTAACCATAACCCTAACACAAAGCCTAAAACTAATAGTGACCCTAACCTTAATCCTACCTCTACCCCTACCCCGAACCCTAAGCCTAACCCTAACTCTAATCCTAACCCTATCCCTACACTAACCCTAACCCAACTCCTAACCCCAACCCCAACCCCAACCCTAACCATAACCCAACCCTAACTTTAACCCTAAACCTATCCCTAACCTAATCCTACCCCTAACCCTAACACTAACCCGAAACATAAAACTACCCCTACCCCTATCCCAAACCCTAAACCTAAATCTATTCTAAACCTATCCCTAAACCTAAACCTAAATCTATTCTAAACCTATCCCTAAAACTACCCCTAACACCAACCCTAACCCTAACCCTAACCATAACCATAAAATTAACCCTAACCCTAACCGTAACCCTAACCCCAACCCCATCCCCAACCCCAACCCTAACCCTACTAACCCTAACCCAAACCGAAACTCAAACCCTAACTCTAACCCTAACTCAATCCTAAACCAAACCCTAACCCTAAACCTAAAACTAACCCTAACCCTGACCCTAAGCTCTAATCCTAACCCTAAACCTAACCCCAACACTAAACCTAACCCTAACCCTAACCTAAAACAAACTCTTAGTCTAACCTTAACCAAATCGTAACCCTAACCTTAAACCTAAAAAAATCCTAACCCTAACCCTAACCCTAACTGAAAACCAACCCTAAACCTAACCCTAACCATAACCATAAAATTAACCCTAAGCCTAACCGAAACCCTAACCGCAACCCCATCCCTAACCCCAACCCCAACCCTAACCCTAACCCTAACCTTACTCAACCCTAACCCGAACCGAAACTCAAACCCTAACTCAACCTTAACCCTAACCATAAACCTAAACCTAGAATTCACCCTGACCCTAAGCCCTAACCCTAATCCTAACCCCAACACTAAACCTAACCTTAACCCTAACCTAAAACAAACTCTTACTCTAACCCTAACCAAATCCTAAACCGAACCCAAACCCTAACCCTAACCCGAACACTAAAACTAAACTAAACCTAACATTAACCCTAACCCCTATCCCTACCCCTACCCCTAACCCCAACTTCAAAACTACCCCAACCCTAACTCTAACCCTAATCCTAACCCAAACCTAACTCAACCCTAAACCTAATCCTAACCCTAAGCCAAACCTAACCCTTACCCTAATCCTACTCCTAAACCTAACACTAACATAACAGTAACCCTAACCCTAATACTAACACCAAACATAACTCTAAACATAACCCCAAACCCAACCCCAACCCCAACCCTAACCCTAACCCTAAACCTAACCCTATCCTCAACACTAACCCTATCCCTATCCCTAACTCTAAAACTAACCCTAGCCCTAAACCTAACTCAAACCTAACCCTAACCCTAAAACGAACTCTAACCCTAATCCTAACGCTAACCTCAACCCCAAACCCAACCCTACCCCAAACTCAACCCTAACCCCTACACTAACTCTAATGCTAACCTTAACCCTAATAATAACTCTAACCCTAACTCCAACACGTGCACTAACCCTAACCCTAACTATTATCCTAATCCCAAAACTAACCCTAACCATTACCATAAACCTAAAGCTAACCCCAACCCCAAACTTAACCCTAACCCTAACCCTAACCCTAACCCTAACCCTAACCCTAACCCTAATTCAACCCTAACCCTAAACCTAAACGTAACCCTAACCCTAATCCCAACCCTAACCCTTAACCTATCCTAGCCCTAACCCTACCTCAACCCTAATCCCAACCCTAATCTGAACCATTACCCTAACCCTAACACTAACGTTAACCCAAACCCCAAATCTAACCCTAACCCTAACCCTAAAACTAACCCTAACCTTAACCCTAACACTAACCCGTATCCCAACCACAACACTAATGCTAAAGTTAACCCTAACCCTAAGCCCAAACCAACCTGAAACCCAACTCTAAATTTAACCCTAACACTAAACAGAATCCCTAACTCTAACCCTAACTCTAACCCTAAACCCAACCCCAACCCCAACCCTAAACCTCACCACAAGCCTAACTCAACCCTAAACCTAACCCTAACCATAATCCTAAAATTAACCCTAAACCTAACACTATCTCTAACCCTTATCTCTAACCATAACCATAACTCTAAACCCAACCCCAACACCAAATCCAACCCCAAACCTAAATCTAACCCTACTCAAAACCCAACCCCTACCTCTAACCCTAACACAAATCCTAATCCCAAACCCAAACCCAACACTAACCCTAACCCTAAATCTAAAACTAACCCTAACCCTAACCCTACCGCTAATCCCAAACCCAAATCCAACCCTAACCCCAACCGTAAACCTAACCCTAACCCTAAAACTAACCCAATCCCCAACCTTAATGCAAACCCCAACAAAAATCCAAACCACACCCTAAGCCAAACCCTAACTCAAACCTAACCCTAGCGCTAACCCTAACCCTAACGCCAACCCCAAACCCAACCGTAACTGTAACCCGAACCCTAACCCTAACTCAATTCTAAACACAACCCTAATTCTAACTCTAAACAGAAAACTAACCCTAATGCTAACCCTAACCCTAACCCAAACCCCAACACTAACCCCAACCCTAAACCTAACCCTAACCCTAATCCCAAACCGAAACCTAAAACTAAAACTAACCCTAACCCTAACCGAAAACTAACCCTAAAGCTAACCCTAACCCTAATCATAAGATTAACCCTAACCCTAACCCTAATCCTAACCCTAACACCAACCCCAACCCTAACCCTAACCCTACTCAAACCTAACCCTAACCCTAACTCAACCCTAAACCTAACCCTACTCAAACCTAACCCTAACCCTACTCAAACCTAACTCTAACCCTAACTCAACCCTAAACCTAACCCTAATGCTAAACCTAAAACTAACCCTAACCCTGACCCTAAGCCCTAACCCTAACTCCAACACTAAGCCTAAGCCTAAGCCCTAACCTAAATCAAAGTCTTACTCTAATCCTAACCTAATCCTAACCCTAACCCTAACCCTAAACCCAACTCCAACCCTACCCCCACCCTAACTCTAACCCTAATCCTAACCCAACCCTAACTCAACCCTAAACCTAATCCTAACCCTAAGCCAACCCTAACTCTTACCCTAACCCTACTCCTAAACCTAATACTAACACTAACCTTAATAATAACCCCAAACATAACTCTAACCATAACACCAACCCCAACCCCAATCGAACCCTAAACATGAAACTAACCCTAACCCTAACCTTAAAGTTAAACCTAACCCTAACCCTAAGGCTAACCTCAAACCCAACACCAACCCTAACCCTAACCCTAGCCCTAAACCTAACTCACCCCTAACCCTAACCCTATCCCTAAAACTAACCCTAACCCTAACCCCTTACTCTAACCCTAACCCTAAAATTCATCCTAAACCTAACACTAACACTAATCTCTTACTCTAAAAAAACCCTAAACCTAACCCCAAACCCAACCCTAGATCAAACCCTAACACTAACCCTAACCCCTAACTCTAACCCTAATCCCAAACCCAACCCCAACTCTAACCCTGACCCTAACTCAAACTTAACACTAACCCTAACCAAACCCTAACCTTAACCCTAAAACTAAACCTAATCCTAACTCTAACCCTTATACTAAGCCTAATTCTTCCCCTAAACCTAAACCTAACCCGAACCCCAACCTTAACCTTAACCCTAACTCTAAACCTAAAACTAACCCTAACCCTAACACTACCCCTAACCCTAACCCCATACCCTAACCCTAACCCTAACCTCTGATCCTAACCCTAAACCTAACCCTAACCCCAACACTAACCCTAACCCTAACCCTAATTCTACAACTAACCCAAACCCTAACCCTAACGCGAACCTCAACCCAACCCCAACCCCAACTGTAACGGCAAACCAAACACTAACTCAAATTTAACCCTAATCCTAAATCTAAAACTAACCCTAACCCTAACACAATCACCAAACCCGACCCCAACTCTAACCCTAACCTTAACTCACCCCTAAACCTAACCCTAATCCTAAAACTAACCCTAACGCCAACCCCAAACAAAACCCTAACGCTAACCATAAACCTAACTGTAACCCATGGGGTCGCTAAGAGTCAGACATGACTGAGCGACTTCACTTTCACTTTTCACTTTCATGCATTGGAGAAGGAAATGGCAACCCACTCCAGTGTTCTTGCCTGGAGAATCCCACGGATGGCGGAGCCTGGTGGGCTGCCGTCTATGGGATCGCACAGAGTCAAACACGACTGAGGTGACTTAGCAGCAGCAACCCTAACTCAACTCCAACTCTAACCCTAACACTTACCCTAACCCTAAAACTAACCATAAACGTAACACTAACCCCTAACTCTCACCCTAACCGAAACCTTAACTCCATCCCATTCTAACCCTACCCTAACCCTAACCCTAAAAGTAACCCTAAACCTAACTCAACCATTACCCTAAACCTAACTCAACCCTAACCCTAACCCTAAAACTAATCCTAACCCTAACCCTAAAACTAACCCTAACCCTAAACTTAACCCTAACCCTAACCATTACCCTACCTTTAAAACTAACCCTTGCCCTAACTCTAACCCTAACCCTAAAACTAACACTAACCTTAATCCCAAACCCTAACATTAACACTAACACTAAAACTAACCCTAACCCTAACTCTAACGCTAATCCCAATCGGAACCACAACCCTAATACCAACACTAAATCTAACCCTAACACTAAACCTAATCTCTAACGCTAACTCTAACACTTATCCCAATCCCAACCCCAACCCTAACACTAAAACTAATCCTAAACCTAACTCAAACCTAATCCTAACCCTAAACCAAACCCTAAACCTAAACCTAAAACTCACCCTAAACATAACACTAACCCTAACCCCTTACTCTAACCCTAAACCTAACCCCAACCCCAACGCCAACCCTAAATCAAACCCTAACACTAACCCTAACCCATAACTCTAACCCTAACCCTAATCCCAAACCCAAACCCAACCTTAACCCTAACCCTAATCCTGACCCTAACTCAACCCTAACCCTAACCCTAACCTAACCCTAACCCTAATACTAACCCTAACCACAAACACTAATGCTAACCCTAATCCTATCCCCAAACCCTAACACTAACCTTAAACCTAACCCCTAACCATAAACCTAACCCTAACCCTAACCCCAACACTAACCCTAACCCTAATCCTCACTCTAAATCTAACACAAACCCTAACCCTAACACTAACTCCAACCCAACCCCACTCCTAACTGTAACAGGAAACCTAACACTACTCAAACCTAACTCTAAACCTAACCCTAAAACTTACCCTAACCCTAACCCTAACGCAATCCCCAACCCAACCCTAACCCTAACTCACCCCTAAACATAACCCTAGTCCTAACCATTACCGTAACCCTAAAACTAACCCTAACCCTAATCCTAAATCTAACCCCTAACCCTAACCATAACCCTAAACCCTAACCCTAAGCCCAACACTAACCCTAACCCTAACCCTGAAACTAACCCTATACCTAATCCCTAACCCAAAACCTAATCCGAAACCTAATCCCTAACAGGATCCCCAACCCTAACCCTAACCCTAATGCATAACCCTAAACCTAAATTAAACCCAAACCCTACTCTAACCCTAGCACTAACCCTAACCCTGACCCTAACCCTAACATTAACTCTAACACATTCCTAGGTTAACGCAGTCCTGCCCATGGGGAAGGAGGCTGCCATGTGCATCTCACTGGTCCGGGTCACATGCCAGGGTCATGTGCCCGAGTGCACCTGGTACCTCTCATGGACCCTTACCCTAAAACTAACCCTATCTCTAACCCTAACCCTAAACCTATCCCTAACACTAACCCTAAACCTAACCCTAACCTTAACTTAAACCATAACCTTAATCCAACCCCTACCCCTAAACTTAACTCTAACCCAAATCTTAGTCTAATCCTAACCCTAATGCTACACTAATGTTAACTCTAACCCAACCCTAAACCTAACCGTAACACATTTGTAGGTTAGCACAGTCCTGCCTATGGGGAAGAAGGCTGCAAAATGCATCTAAGCAGGCTGGGTGACATATCGGGGACACCTCGCCAAGGACACCTGGAACATCGCATGGGCCCTTACCCTAAACCTAACGCTATCCCTAACCATAACTGCTAAACTGTAGCCTAACATTAACCCTAACACTAACACTAACCGTAACCCTAATGTTAACGCATAACCCTAACCCTAACCTTAACCTTAACACTACCACTAACCGTAATCCTAACTTCTAACCGTAACTCTAATGCTAACCCAAAACCCTAACCCTAACCCTAAACCTAATCCTAACCTTATCAAAAGAGTAACCCAAACACTTAACCCTAACCCTAACTCTAACACTTACCTAAATCTAACCTTAACCCAAACCTTACACCAAACCTAACCCGAACGTTACCCAATCATTAACTCTAAACCTAACCTTAATAATTTCCTAGGTTAGGACACTCCTGCTCATAGGGAAGGGGTCTGCAATCTGCATCTGAGCAGGCCAGGTCACATGCCGAAGACAACTGGCTGAAGACGCGTGGAACATCCCATGGGCACCTACACTAATCCTAACCCTAACCCTAAATGCTAACAATAACACTAATGATAACTCAAAACACTAACCCTAAACCTAAACCTTTCCTTGCTGTTGCCAAGTTCCCCCCTCCTCTGAGAACCAGCTTCATCCTCTCGAATGAGGACATCCATTGCTACCTTAGCACGTGACTCTCTTCATCCTGTGAAGACTCATTAGGCTTATCCTACAATTACTAGCTGGCCCGAGCAGGTATCCTCTGAATTCAGATTCAGCTGGAGTCTCCCAGGGTCAACTGGCATGTCTTCCCTGAAGTCTGCCAAAACCCACACCCTTGCATTTTCAGGGACTCCCCTTAGCCAGCTGGGCAGAAAACCCAGCATGCTTCAAACAAGCTGACAGACAAGCGGGAGAGGACTCACAGGGAGACGGCTTCCCTCAGGTCTCGGGTGGAGCTCTGGGACCACAGCAGCAACGGGCCATCTCAGCCCCTGGGCTCAGCAGCGCCCCTCATTCTCAGGTCGGCGGCTCTGCCCTGAGGGGAGCAGAAAGGTCACCAACTGCCCTAGGCGGACCTCACGCCCCTCCCACTGCTGGAGCCTGACCTCCCCCGGCCCCATCCCTTCCCCTACCCCAGCAGGACGAGAGCTCGTCTTCCCCTTGCTTCCAACGTGAGGCCCGGGCTGGGCCCCGATTGGGCACTGCCCCAGTCCGGAGCCAATCACAGTGGCCAGGGAGGTGGAACGCACCAATTGGCCAGGGCCAGGTCATGTGAACATACTCCCCAGGAAACTCAAATATCACCAAGATTCCCTAAGAAACCAATGTAAAAAATTATCCAGTAAAGGGAAACCGTACTTTTTAATGAGGCCAATTTCACAGGAAAAAAGAAAATGCTTCCTAATGAACTGCTCAAGGAAGCTACTAAATAAACTTTCAGAAAAGATTAATACTTGTTTTTTTTAATAGGGTGACGGAGAGCTATACCTTTCCCATCTATGTGAATTTAGGTTTAAACTAGATTTCCCTTGGCTATTATATAAGACAAAAAAACCCACAACACCCCCTTCCACTTCCCTCCCCAACAAAATTGATTTAATATATTGAATTTTTGTGTGCTCCACTGTGTCTGATTCACGGCAACTCACGAACTCTACACAGCCAGACTCTTGCGTCCATGGAATTCAGGGCAATTTTTTCTGTCCCAGTAAACGCCCACCCTGGGTGACCCAAAGGCAAGGGCTCAGAGGCTCCTGAGAGACTAACTCCTTTCAGCTGAGCACAGAGCTGGCTCCTCACTGGGATGCCTGTGGCCTGGGGCTCCCTGAGGGGAGAGCAGCACTCGCCCCACCGTGTGGTCACCGCTGGAAGTGCAGGCTGCTCCTCACTCCCCCTTGACAGTGTCCCTGAGGGCAGAACAGTGTGAATCGAATCAAGGTGGAAATGCAAACACCAATGCAACCAAACTTCCCACAAGGTCTCCAAAACCACTCAGGAACAGGGAATTGGAAACGGCAGGGGATGACATGAATGGAGATGGAGACTTGACATCTCTTACACCGAGTTCACTTCCAGTTATCCCTAGACAAACTTTCCATGAAAACTTATCACAAATTTAGAAGATCAATCAGCAGAAATTGGACACGTGCTTTGACTCTTCACACACTCAACTAAAAACCAGTTCAGAAAAAAAACCCAGAGAATACAGTGGACTTTGCAAAAGCAAAGATATCTACTGTGGGAAAGACCTCATTACAAAAGCAAAAGACAGGTCATATATCGCGAGACAAATAATTGGAAACACAAAGCTTATCAAGGATTTGTCTCCAAACAGACAAAGAACATCAACACAACAAGCCTGTGAAAACTAGGGAAAGGTCTGAAGGGACACCAGACCGAGGAAGACACACACAAAGTATCCCGCATGATGTCCAGCACTGAGGGCCTGAAGAAACAACAGTCTAGTTGCACTGCCTCAGGCCTGTGTGACCCTGGATGTGGCCGATGTTTCCCGGTGGCTCTAAGAGATGGACAGGGAGGAAGGGGAAGAGAAAATACTTGCATTTCTACTACTCACAGCAAAGTCTTCCAAGGAGAAGGGAATCATCACCCCCACTGACAATGCCATTCACTGAAGTGATAGCCACGAGTCCATCTAACCCAGAAGGGAATGATGGACCTGTTCTCACAAAACGGCGAGAGATGGAAGAAGGAAGATCAAGCCAAACCAATCACTGGAAAGAGAAGCTGTGCTCAGGGCTTGAAAGAATTCCTATTGGGAAAATGATGTCACAGCCCCACAAGGCAATCCACAGCTTCGATGCTATTCCTCCCAACATGCCAATGCATTTTCGCACCGAACAAAGAATTGCAAAAGGGGTACGGAGACAGAAAAGAGCCTAAACTGTCAATACAACCCGACGAAAAAGCCCCGATACGGACATCCAAGGTTGTGTGAAAGGAAATTAGACGACCAAACTAGGATCCTCAGGAGAGTATCGGAGAAGGCAATGGCGACCCACTCCAGTACTCTTGCCTGGAAAATGCCCTGGATGGAGGAGCCTGGTAGGCTGCAGGCCGTGGGGTCACGCAGAGTCCGACATGACTGAAGCGACTTAGCAGCAGCAGGACAGTATGCTATTGGGAATACAACAACACACACAGATCCAGATCGATGGAATAAAGTTGAGGGTCCAGAAACAAACCCCAGCATCATTGGTCAACTCACCTCTGACACAGAAGGGGAGAATATCCAAATGGGAACAAGAAAGCCTCTTCAATCAATGTCCATGGGAAAACCAGGCAGCTACATCTGAAGAACGCTTTTGGTTTTGAACTCAGACAACCTCAATATCGGGGAAAAGCCTCACCCTAAAGACTGATGTTATGAGATAGCAGGAAAGAAGCATAGGTCAAAGGCTCCTTAACATCAGAGTCTCCTTGCCATTTAGTGGGCGGAGGTAGAAATGGGTCTCTTCAAGTAAGGGAAACAGGCAAACGAAGTACACCAGTGGATTTCCATCCAATGGAACCTCTTCACAACAGAGAAGCTAAGCATTCACAAATCGAAAAGATAGGAAATGGAACATGAGAGACACCTTTCAAGTGGTGTATCTGAGAAGGGGTTCATATGGAAAGAGACGAAGAATGCACAGCACTCAGATTCCAAGAAACACCACCACCACCCTTGACACTTCCCCCATGACAAACTCCGACCTAAAGCCTTTCTCTTCCTCAAACCTATCCCTAAAACATAACCCTCATCTAATCATATACATGTGCATTCATAGCATCCATCCATCCAAACACGAGAGAGAAAGAGGAAGACACAGACGGAATTGAGAAAGGAAAAGAGAGGGACACAGCCAGAGAGAGACACGGAACCAAAGAGAGGAAAGGAGTCGATTGTCCAGACTTTTCATCAATCTATCTCCAGGTTAGAAGCTATGACAGCGCCCATCCACCCCAGAAGGGGGAAAAGGACGGAAGGTTTTGAGAGTAAAAGACAAGAATGCAGGGAGCCATTAGAAGCTGAGCCACCCGCAAAGCCAAGCTGGGACACTTGAACAGAATCTCAATGGAAACAAGAGGACCAGAAAGTTGACTACTCTTTTCTATAAGAGAGGGAGAACTTCGAGTCTTCCTTTCGGTCCTCCAACTTGGACGCGGGGTCTCAAAACAATCAGGAGGGGGAGTTCCTTTTCCTGGGTACCACAGCACATCCAGGCCTTGTTCTGCCCCATTCGGTGCTAGGTCAGCCCTGGATGGAATCTTTCTTTCTGAAGTCTCAGTGCACAAACGCCACGTGGCATCAGCCCCAGGTGGAAAGGAATGGAGCGGCTCGTAGGCTGACAGACCTGGAAGCAGATGGGAGAATGACCCCCACTCTGCAGAGGGAGAGATTGGGGAAACCCGGAGGGGCATATGCTTGTCCAGGGTCACACCACTTATGAGAAGAAGGAGCCTGGTCTGAGAGCAGCGGGGTTCTCTGAGCTCAGGTCCTTGCTGCACACAGGCCTCCCCAGGGCTGTGGGCTGGGCTGTGTGGGTGTCACTGTGCCTGCACATGGCCTAAGGGGGTGGTCGAGCAGTCAGAAACACAGATATTCCCTTGGGGAGTTTTGGGGAAGGGACCTCAGGACGAACCCCAGGAAAATGATGTCACTTGCCGGCAACAGAACCTGAGACCCGGGTATCAAGGCCTCCAGAGCGGAGAGGAGCCCCCAGCCAGATCACTTGCTGCCAAGATGTTCTGCTGTTTGCCCCTGCCCAGAGGCCGGGGCCTCAGGAGAGCTCAGAGGCAGTGTGCGTGGGCACCCTGTCGACGTTGGCTCAGGACACCCCCGAGAGGCCTCTGGCCCTTTGCCCGGAGAAACAGAAAGGTAACACGGGGAGCCCCAGGCCGGGCCAGGCCACCTCTCCCATGCCACCCGGAAACACCGGGTCCTTTGCCTGTGTGTGGATGCGGGTTTCTCGGGGTGTGTCTCCCTCAAGGAAGCCCAGGCGGATGTGGGGTCAGAAGCCTGCGGACAAGTTGTGTCCACACCCCAGGGGAGAGCAGGCTGGGCGGGATGGGGAGAGTGTGGGCAGCGGCAGCCGCCCAGGCTGACCTCACACCCTCAGGTGGGTCTTTGTCCTCCCGGGTGGGGATCTGAGCAGACACACGTCTCTGACCCTTCTGGGAAGAGAAGTTCGAGCAGGCAGAAGCAGCGGCTCCACTGCCCAGGCTCAGCTCGGAAAACTCCCAGCATGGCTGGCTGACGGTCACTGTCGTTGCAGAGCTTCCCACGTGATGAGGCCGAGGACGGGGACACCCCATCCACCTCCCGGAGGGAGGGGTCGGAGCACCACCCCCCCGCCCATGAGGCCCAGTGCAGGCTCCAGGTGAGCGTGCCCACAGAGGCATCAGCACCATCGGGGGGAGAAGCGGAGGCGGGGAAGGCCTGCTGCCGAGACACCGCCCAGGATACACCCGGCCGCCCAGTCTGAGGCTGCCACGGAGCTCAGCACACCCGGCTCCGACCCAGAGTCCCGAGAACCCCGGCCTCTCAGGCAGCAGGAGGACCTGGAGCCCAGCACGCCAGAGCACAGAGGTGAGGACGCTGGGGCTGGTGCATGGGAGTGTGTGGGGAGGGGGTGCTGAGCTACACAGGGACGAGTCCCCGAAAGCTGCTGCTGGGCCTGCAGCAAGCGCTGGCCTCACACCCCCTGCCCCCCATCTTGCACACTTCAGTCCCAAAAGACATCCGACGCTGGGTATTCTTTGGGAATCTCTTGGAAGCTTTCTGTCCCAGGAGACGCACATGCCAAGGCTGGCCTGTGGGCAAACTTTGCTTCTCCCCCAGCTCTAGCACTGGCCTCCAACTGGAACCAGGCTCCGCTTCCCAGACCTGTCCCTACAGAGGTGCTGGCTCCAGGCCCAGGACCCAGGGATCCACCGAGGGCAGATGGAGAACCGAGACTTGCCCTCGCAGAGACACCAGGCCAGCTGGGTACTGGCCAGCACACCGGGCAGATCGGATCTCCGTGCCTGCAGGACCCCTAGTCCCAGGCACTGATGTCCCACACCCTCAGCTAGAACCTCCACCTCCACGTGCACCTCTACCTGCTCGGGCTCTGGCAGGAGAACCCGAGGCAGAGGAGGAGTCACCGCCTTGGCAGGGAGAGCCTGCCCTAGCTCCCGCGCAACAGCCAGACGCCCACGATGACTCACCCACCCCTGCAGGGAGAACGAGCCCCCGCTCTGGACAGACACCCAGAGCCCTTGCCGGATACACCACGTCCAGGGGAGCGGTCGGCTCTGCAGCCTCCATCCCCGTCTGCTCACCGTGGACGCTGGCAACTCGGTCTGCCCCCAGGGGACATGGAGTTCCTTTCCCCTGAACTGCTTTGCAGTTGCTTTGTTTCCACCTTTCTGGTGATGTTTTATTTTTGGTATGGTTTCCTGTATTTTTGTTGGTAAAGTTGGGATTAGTAAACTTTTTCATCATTGTTGCAATTTGGGAACACTGTTGTGTAACTCTGGTGATACTGTGTTACCATCACCACTTTGTAGTTTCAGACCCGTTTGATCTTTATGCCCCACCCCCCAACAAAGCCTGGATTCAAGGCAAGCACGCCCTGTTCATCCCTTCCCCCGATCCTGAACACAATTTCATCCTTTCTTTGTGCATTCCTTCCTATATTCTTGGTGTCCCCAATCAATGACTCTCAGTGAAATGACTGAAGGAGTGTCTTTTGGACTCTCGAACTACTGTAAGACTCCATTGGAGAGTTCTCATTTTTATGTCATTTGAACTAGCCTTTGATATCTGAAAGGACGGTGTACGTCCTTTCAAGATACCATGTGCCAAACGAAGCCCTTTTGGCAACTGCCATCATTATCTCCAGGCAGGCATTGCTGTGTCAAGGGTGACATCTCAGCCAGAAGGCAGAGGCTGAGCTCGTCTTGTTGCACCAGCTCCCAAAAGAAGCCAAGAAAGGGAGCTGGAACAACAAACCACCCCAACACCCAGGAAAGGGTTCTTCATGACAGAAGGCTAGAAAATGACCCAACATCCTTGTGGCCCAGAACCCCTCTAGAAAATCACTGTTCCATAAAAAAGAGAAACACATGGGAAGTTCCAAGGAGAGGCAATGCCCATGGCCAGTGTACTTGAGAGACGGCCTGACCGCTCCGGGGAAGACACGCACCGACGGAACCCCTTGGGAAACAGCAGTGATAGTCCTCACCGTCGTAAGGGTTTCCTCTGGGGACAACCTGCCTGGGGCACCACACGAGGGAGCAGACCGGCTTCTCTTCCTCTGCCCCCACACCATTCACTCATGAAGGCAGCTCAGGTGTTCTCATGCCCTGCCTGCCTGCCTGCCTGGCTCATCCGTGAGCTCTGACCACCTCCAGGGCAGGACTCCAACTTCTCCTCTCTGTGTACCGTGAATCTGCACACAGTGGGCTTGCAGAACCTTAGGAGACTTGAGCCATTCCCACTCGAGCCAGAACCCTCCCCAGGAAGGAAAACAGCTGTGGAGTCATTTTGGCCCCAGCACTGGTTCGAAAGCCTGGCGGCTCCTACAGCCTCTACGGTGTGAAGAGGGAGGTCCCTTCTGACAGAGCTTTCCGGGTCTCAGATCTAAGCTGTTGTTTCACTGGCAGCTGTGTCTCTTCCGTTGCAGCCAGGTGGGCCATGCTGCTCCAAAGGAGCTCACAAGCTGAGTTTCAAGGGAGGTATAGAGAGGACAGGGATGGCTACAACGTGCTGCAAACTGAGTGAGGGTCCCCATAATCCTCAGCAAAGTTCTGTGGTGTGCAAGTGGGGAGTAGAGGGCCCCCAAGTTCCAAAGGAAGGGAGGTACTCGGGAGCTAAAGCCCTTGGCTGCTGTGGTAGTAGCTGCAGATGGCAGCTCGTCCACAGTGCACTTCGAATGAGGTCATATGAGCGGGACTCTGGAAATGGCTCCGAAATCGGGAGAAAGGGGTCAGGGTATGTGGGAATCCGGCAGGGGTGGGGGGTGGATGAAGGAAGGTGTCCCTCCTCTCTCCAGTGCAATTTGGTTTGGTGAGTCTCAAAGCTACCAGATGGCACTTCCCAAGTCAGGCCCCCGCAGGAATCAGGGTGGGCTGCGTGCCTCGGCCCCTGCCACAGGGACAAGCCACACCAGTGGCCGCCCTGAGCTCCAACGGCCGGATCTGGGGGTTCTGTCTGGGTGCACACCTCCTTGCTGTGGCCAAGTTCCCCCCTTCTCTGAGCACCAGCTTCATCCTCTCG
Organism: Giraffa tippelskirchi; assembly: GCF_054371585.1. Classification (NCBI taxonomy): domain Eukaryota; kingdom Metazoa; phylum Chordata; class Mammalia; order Artiodactyla; family Giraffidae; genus Giraffa; species Giraffa tippelskirchi. The sequence continues at coordinate 10,466,701 of NC_137288.1, read as the reverse complement.
AAGGAGGACATCGATTGCTACCTTGGCACGTTACTCTCTTCATCCTGTGAAGACTCATTAGGCTTATCCTACAATTACTAGCTGGCCCGAAGAGATATCTCCTGAATCCAGATTAAGCTGGAGTCTCCCAGGCTCATCTGGCATGTCTTCCCTGAAGTCTGCCAAAACCCACACCCTTGCATTTCCAGGGACTCCCCTTAGCCAGCTGGGCAGAAAACCCAGCATGGTTCAAACAAGCTGATAGACGAGCGGGAGAGGACTCACGGGCAGACGGCTTCCCTCAGGTCTCGGGTGGAGCTCTGGGACCACAGCAGCAACGGGCCATCCCAGGCCCTGGGCTCAGCAGCGCCCTCATTCTGAGGCCGGCGGCTCTGCCCTGAGCGGAGCAGGAAGGTCACCAACTGCCGCAGGCGGACCTCACGCCCCTCCCACTGCTGGAGCCTGACCTCCCCCGGCCCCACCCCTCCCCCTACCCCAGCAGGACGACAGCTCGTCTTCCTCTGGCTTCCAACGGGAGGCCCGGCCCTGGGCCCCGATTGGGCACTGCCCCAGCCCGGAGCCAATCACAGTGGCCAGGGAGGTGGAACGCACCGATTGGCCAGGGCCAGGTCATGTGACCATACTCCCCAGGAAACTCAAATATTACCAAGGTTCCCTAAGAAACCAATGAACAGAATTATCCAGTAAAGGCAAACCGTGCTTTTTAATGGGGCCAATGTCACAGAAAAAGAAAAAAATGCTTCAAAATGAACTGCTCAAGGAAGCTACTAAATAAACTTTGAGAAAAGTTTAGTAGTTTTTTTTTTTTTTTTAATAGGGTGACGGAGAGCTATACCTTTCCCGTCTATGTGGATTAAGGTTTAAACTAGATTTCCCTTGGCTATTATATAAGACAAAAAAACCCACATCCCCCCCTTTCACTCCCCCCCACCCCCAAAAAGTGTTTTAACCTATAGAATTTTTGTGTCCTCAGTTGTGTCTGATTGGCGGCAACTCACGAACTCTACACAGCCAGGCTCTTCCGTCCATGGAATTCAGGGCATTTTTTTCTGTCCCAGTAAATGCCCACCCTGGGTGATCCAAAGGCAAGGGCTCAGAGGCTCCTGAGAGACTAACTCCTTTCAGCTGAGCACAGAGCTGGCTCCTCACTGGAATGCCTGTGGCCTGGGGCTCCCTGAGGGGAGAGCAGCACTCGCCCCACCGTGTGGTCACTGCTGGAAGTGCAGGCTGCTCCTCACTCCCCCTTGACAGTGTCCCTGAGGGCAGAACAGTGTGAATCGAATCAAGGTGGAAATGCAAACTCCAATGCAACCAAACTCCCCACAAGGTCTCTAAAACCACTCAGGAACAGGGAATTGGAAACTGCAGGGGATGACAGGAATGGAGATGGAGACTTGACACCTTACACCGAGTTCACTTCCAGTTATCCCTAGACAAACTTTCCATGAAAACTTGTCACAAATCTCGAAGAACAATGAGCAGAAACCGGACACGTGCTTTGAGTCTTCACACACAGAACTAAAAGGCAGTCCACAAAAAAAAACCCCAGACAATACAGTGGACTTTGCAAAATCAAAGATATCTACTGTGGGAAAGACCTCATGACAAAAGCAAAAGACAGGTCATACGTCGCGAGACGAATGAGTGGAAACACAAAGCTTATCAAGGATGTGTCTCCAAACAGACAAAGAACACCAACACAACAAGCCTGTGAAAACTAGGGAAAGGTCTGAAGGGACACCAGACTGAGGAAGACACACACAGAGTATCCCGGATGATGTCCAGCACTGAGGGCCTGAAGAAACAACAGTCTAGTTGCACCCCCTCAGGCCTGTGTGACCGTGGATGAGGCCTCTGTTTCCCGGTGGCTCTGAGAGATGGACAGGGAGGAAGGGGAAGAGAAGTCACTCGCATTTCTAATACTCACAGCAAAGTCTTCCAATGAGAAGGGAATTATCACCCCTACTGACAATGCCATTCACTGAAGTGATACCCACCAGTCCATCTAACCCAGAAGGGAAGGATGGACCTGTTCTCACAAAACGGCGAGAGATGGAAGAAGGAAGATCAAGCCCACACCAATCACTGGAAAGAGAAGCTGTGCTCAGGGCTTGAAACAATTGCTATTGGGAAAATGATGTCACAGCCCCACAAGGCAATCCACAGCTTCGATGCTATTCCTCCCAAAATGCCAATGCATTTTCGCACCGAACAAAGAATTGCAAAAGGGGTACGGAGACAGAAAAGAGCCTAAACTGTCAATACAACCCGACGAAAAAGCCCCGATACGGACATCCAAGGTTGTGTGAAAGGAAATTAGACGACCAAACTAGGATCCTCAGGAGAGTATCGGAGAAGGCAATGGCGACCCACTCCAGTACTCTTGCCTGGAAAATGTCCTGGACGGAGGAGCCTGGCAGGCTGCAGGCCATGGGGTCACGCAGAGTCAGACACGACTGAAGTGACTTAGCCGCAGCAGCAGCAGCAGGACAGTATGCTATTGGGAATACAACAACACACACAGATCCAGATCGATGGAATAAAGTGGAGGGTCCAGAAACAAACCCCAGCATCCATGGTCAACTCATCTCTGACACAGAAGGGGAGAATATCCAAATGGGAACAAGAAAGCCTCTTCAATCAATGTCCATGGGAAAACCAGACAGCTACATCTGAAGAACGCTATTGGTTTTGATCTCATACCACCTCAATATAGGGGGAAAACCTCACCCTAAAGACTGATGTCATGAGATAGCTAGAAAGAAGCGTAGGTCAAAGGCTCCTTAACATCAGAGTCTCCTTGCCATTTGCTGGGCGGAGGTCGAAATGGGTCTCTTCAAGTAAGGCAAAGAGGTACACGAAGTACACCCATGGGTTTCCATCCAATGGAACCTCTTCACAACAGAGAAGCTAAGCATTCACAAATGCAAAAGATAGGAAACAGAACATGAGAGACTCCTTGCAAGTGGTGTATCTGAGAAGGGGTTCATATGGAAAGAGACGAAGAATGCACAGCACTCAGATTCCAAGAAACAACACCACCACCACCCTTGACCCTTCCCCCATGACCAACTCCGACCTAAAGCCTTTCTCTCCCTCTAACCTATCCCTAAAACATAACCCTCATCTAATCATATACATGTGCATCCCTAGCATCCATCCATCCACACACGAGAGAGAAAGAGGAAGACACAGACGCAATTGAGAAAGGAAAAGAGAGGGACACAGCCAGAGAGAGACACGGAACCAAAGAGAGGAAAGGAGTCGACGGTCCAGACTTTTCCTCAATCTGCCTCGAAGGTAGAAGCAATGACAGCGCCCTTCCACCCCAGAAGGGGGAAAAGGACGGAAGGTTTGGAGAGGAAAAGACAAGAACGCAGGGAGCCATTAGAAGCTCAGCCACCCGCAGAAGCCGAGCTGGGACACTTGAACAGAATCTCAATGGAAACAGAGGAGCAGAAATTTGGCTACTCTTTTCTATAAGAGAGGGAGACCTTCGAGTCTTCCTTTCGGTCCTCCAACTTGGATGCGGGGTCTCAAAACAGTCAGGAGGGGGAGTGCCTTTTCCTGGGTACCACGGCGCATCCAGGCCTCGTTCTGCCCCATTCTGTGCTGTGTCAGCCCTGGATGGAATCTTTCTTTCTGAAGTCTCAGCGCACAAGCTCCACGTGATATCGGCCCCAGGTGGAAAGGCATGGAGCTGCTCGTAGGCCGACAGACCTAGGAAGCAGATGGGAGAATGACCACCACTCTGCAGATGGAGAGACTGGGGCAACCCTGAGGGGCATATGCTTGTCCAGGGCCACACCACTTATGAGAAGAAGGAGCCTGGTCTGAGAGCAGTGGGGTCCTCGGAGCTCAGGCCCTGGCTGAACCCAGGCCTCCCCAGGGCTGTGGGCTGGGCTGTGTGGGTGTCACTGTGCCTGCACATGGCCTAAGGGGGGTGGTCGAGCAGTCAGAAACCCAGAGATTCCCTTGGGAAGTTTTGGGGAAGGGACCTCAGCACGAACCCCAGGAGATGATGTCACCTGCCGGCAACAGAACCCAACAGAACCCGCAGCCCGGGTATCCAGGCCTCCAGAGCGGAGAGGAGCCCCCAGCCAGTTCACTGGCTGCCAGGATGTTCTGCTGTTTGCCCCTGCCCAGAGGCCGGGGCCTCAGGAGTGCTCACAGGCAGTGTGCGCGGGCACCCTGTCGACGTTGGCTCAGGACACCCCCGAGAGGCCTCTGGCCCTTTGCCCGGAGAAACAGAAAGGTAACACGGGGAGCCCCAGGACGGACCAGGCCGCCTCTCCCATGCCACCCGGAAACAGCGGGTCCTTTGCCTGTGTGTGTGGATGCGGGTTTCTTGGGGTGTGTCTCCCTCAAGGAAGCCCAGGCGGATGTGGGGTCAGAAGCCTGCGGACAAGTTGTGTCCACACCCCAGGGGAGAGCAGGCTGGGCGGGATGGGGAGAGTGCGGGCAGCGGCGGCCGCCCAGGCGGACCTCACACCCTCAGGTGGGTCTCTTTCCTCCCGGGTGGGGATCTGAGCAGACACACGTCTCTGACCCTTCTGGGAAGAGAAGTTCGAGCAGGCAGAAGCAGCGGCTCCACTGCCCAGGCCCAGCTCGGAAAACTCCTAGCATGGCTGGCTGACGGTCACTGTCGTTGCAGAGCTTCCCACGTGATGAGGCCGAGGACGGGGACACCCCATCCACCTCCCGGAGGGAGGGGTCGGAGCACCACCCCCCCGCCCGTGAGGCCCAGTGCAGGCTCCAGGTGAGCGTGCCCACGGAGGCATCAGCCCCACCGGGGGAGAAGCGGAGGCGGGGAAGGCCTGCTGCCGAGACACCGCCCAGGATACACCCGGCGGCCCAGTCTGAGGCTGCCACGGAGCTCAGCACACCCGGCTCCGACCCAGAGTCCCGAGAACCCCGGCCTCTGAGGCAGCAGGAGGACCTGGAGCCCAGCACGCCAGAGCACAGAGGTGAGGACGCTGGGGCTGGTGCACGGGAGTGTGTGGGGAGGGGGTGCTGAGCTACACAGGGACGAGTCCCCGAAAGCTGCTGCTGGGCCTGCAGCAAGCGCTGGCCTCACACCCCCCGCCCCCCATCTTGCACACTTCAGTCCCAAAAGACATCCGACGCTGGGTATTCTTTGGGAATCTCTTGGAAGCTTTCTGTCCCGGGAGACGCACATGCCAAGGCTGGCCTGTGGGCAAACTTTGCTTCTCCCCCAGCTCTAGCACTGGCCTCCAACTGGAACCAGGCTCCGCTTCCCAGACCTGTCCCTACAGAGGTGCTGGCTCCAGGTGCAGGACCCAGGGATCCACCGAGGGCAGATGGAGAACCGAGACTTGCCCTCGCAGAGACACCAGGCCAGCTGGGTACTGGCCAGCACACCGGGCAGATCGGATCTCCATGCCTGCAGGACCCCCAGCCCCAGGCACTGATGTCCCACCCCCTCAGCCAGAACCTCCACCTCCACGTGCACCTCTACCTGCTCGGGCTCTGGCAGGAGAACCCGAGGCAGAGGAGGAGTCACCGCCTCGGCAGGGAGAGCCTGCCCTGGCTCCCGCGCAACACCCAGACGCCCACGATGACTCACCCACCCCTGCAGGGAGAACGAGCCCCCGCTCTGGACAGACACCCAGAGCCCTTGCCGGAAACACCACGTCCAGGGGAGCGGTCGGCTCTGCAGCCTCCATCGCCGTCTGCTCACCGTGGACGCTGGCAACTCGGTCTGCCCCCAGGGGACATGGAGTTCCTTTCCCCTGAACTGCTTTGCAGTTGCTTTGTTTCCACCTTTCTGGTGATGTTTTATTTTTTGTATGGTTTCCTGTACTTTTGTTGGTTAAGTTGGGATTAGTAAACTTTTTCATCATTGTTGCAATTTGGGAACACTGTTGTGTAACTCTGGTGATACTGTGTTACCATCACCACTTTGTAGTTTCAGACCCGTTTGATCTTTATGCCCCACCCCCCAACAAAGCCTGGATTCAAGGCAAGCACGCCCTGTTCATCCCTTCCCCCGATCCTGAACACAATTTCATCCTTTCTTTGTGCATTCCTTCCTATATTCTTGGTGTCCCCAATCAATGACTCCCAGTGAAATGACTGAAGGAGTGTTTTTTGGACTCTCCAACTACTGTAAGACTCCATTGGAGAGTTCTCATTTGTATGTCATTTGAACTAGCCTTTGATATCTGAAAGGACGGTGTACGTCCTTTCAAGATACCATGTGCCAAACGAAGCCCTTTTGGCAACTGCCATCATTATCTCCAGGCAGGCATTGCTGTGTCAAGGGTGACATCTCAGCCAGAAGGCAGAGGCTGAGCTCGTCTTGTTGCACCAGCTCCCAAAAGAAGCCAAGAAAGGGAGCTGGAACAACAAACCACCCCAACACCCAGGAAAGCGTTCTTCATGACAGAAGGCTAGAAAATGACCCAACATCCTTGTGGCCCAGAACCCCTCTAGAAAATCACTGTTCCATAAAAAAGAGAAACACATGGGAAGTTCCAAGGAGAGGCAATGCCCATGGCCCGTGTACTTGAGAGACGGCCTGACCGCTCCGGGGAAGACACGCACCTACGGAACCCCTTGGGAAACAGCAGTGATAGTCCTCACCGTCGTAAGGGTTTCCTCTGGGGACAACCTGCCCGGGGCACCACACGAGGGAGCAGACCGGCTTCTCTTCCTCTGCCCCCACACCATTCACTCATGAAGGCAGCTCAGGTGTTCTCATGCCCTGCCTGCCTGCCTGCCTGCCTGGCTCATCCGTGAGCTGTGACCACCTACAGGGCAGGACTCCACCTTCTCCTCTCTGTGTACCGTGAATCTGCACACAGTGGGCTTGCAGAACCTTAGGAGACTTGAGCCATTCCCACTCGAGCCAGAACCCTCCCCAGGAAGGAAAACAGCTGTGGAGTCATTTTGGCCCCAGCACTGGTTCGAAAGCCTGGCGCCTCCTACAGCCTCTACGGTGTGAAGAGGGAGGTCCCTTCTGACAGAGCTTTCCGGGTCTCAGATCTAAGCTGTTGTTTCACTGTCAGCTGTGTCTCTTCCGTTGCAGCCAGGTGGGCCACGCTGCTCCAAAGGAGCTCACAAGCTGAGTTTCAAGGGAGGTATAGAGAGGACAGGGATGGCTACAACGTACTGCAAACTGAGTGAGGGTCCCCACAATCCTCAGCAAATGTCTGTGGTGTGCAAGTGGGGAGTAGAGGGCCCCCAAGTTCCAAAGGAAGGGAGGTACTCGGGAGCTAAAGCCCTTGGCCGCTGTGGTAGTAGCTGCAGATGGCAGCTCGTCCACAGTGCACTTCGAATGAGGTCATATGAGCGGGACTCTGGAAATGGCTCCGAAATCGGGAGAAAGGGGTCAGGGTATGTGGGAATCCGGCGGGGGTGGGGGGTGGATGAAGGAAGGTGTCCCTCCTCTCTCCAGTGCAATTTGGTTTGGTGAGTCTCAAAGCTACCAGATGGCACTTCCCAAGTCAGGCCCCCGCAGGAATCAGGGTGGGCTGCGTGCCTCGGCCCCTGCCACAGGGACAAGCCACACCAGTGGCCTCCCTGAGCTCCAATGGCCGGATCTGGGGGTTCTGTCTGGGTGCACACCTCCTTGCTGTGGCCAAGTTCCCCCCTTCTCTGAGCAACAGCTTCATCCTCTCGAATGAGGACATCGATTGCTACCTTGGCACGTTACTCTCTTCATCCTGTGAAGACTCATTAGGCTTATCCTACAATTACTAGCTGGCCCGAAGAGATATCTCCTGAATCCAGATTAAGCTGGAGTCTCCCAGGCTCATCTGGCATGTCTTCCCTGAAGTCTGCCAAAACCCACACCCTTGCATTTCCAGGGACTCCCCTTAGCCAGCTGGGCAGAAAACCCAGCATGGTTCAAACAAGCTGACAGACAAGCGGGAGAGGACTCACGGGCAGACGGCTTCCCTCAGGTCTCGGGTGGAGCTCTGGGACCACAGCAGCAAAGGGCCATCCCAGGCCCTGGGCTCAGCAGCGCCCTCATTCTCAGGCCGGCGGCTCTGCCCTGAGGGGAGCAGGAAGGTCACCAACTGCCGCAGGCGGGCCTCACGCCCCTCCCACTGCTGGAGCCTGACCTCCCCCGGCCCCACCCCTTCCCCTACCCCAGCAGGACGACAGCTCGTCTTCCCCTGGCTTCCAACGGGAGGCCCGGCCCTGGGCCCCGATTGGGCACTGCCCCAGCCCGGAGCCAATCACAGTGGCCAGGGAGGTGGAACGCACCGATTGGCCAGGGCCAGGTCATGTGACCATACTCCCCAGGAAACTCAAATATTACCAAGGTTCCCTAAGAAACCAATGAACAGAATTATCCAGTAAAGGCAAACCGTGCTTTTTAATGAGGCCAATGTCACAGAAAAAAAAAAAAATGCTTCACAATGAACTGCTCAAGGAAGCTACTAAATAAACTTTCAGAAAAGTTTAGTAGTTTTTTTTTTTTTTAATAGGGTGACGGAGAGCTATACCTTTCCCGTCTATGTGAATTTAGGTTTAAACTAGATTTCCCTTGGCTATTATATAAGACAAAAAAACCCACATCCCCCCCTTTCACTCCCCCCCACCCCCAAAAAGTGTTTTAATCTATAGAATTTTTGTGTCCTCAGTTGTGTCTGATTCGCGGCAACTCACGAACTCTACACAGCCAGGCTCTTCCGTCCATGGAATTCAGGGCAATTTTTTCTGTCCCAGTAAGTGCCCACCCTGGGTGATCCAAAGGCAAGGGCTCAGAGGCTCCTGAGAGACTAACTCCTTTCAGCTGAGCACAGAGCTGGCTCCTCACTGGGATGCCTGTGGCCTGGGGCTCCCTGAGGGGAGAGCAGCACTCGCCCCACCGTGTGGTCACTGCTGGAAGTGCAGGCTGCTCCTCACTCCCCCTTGACAGTGTCCCTGAGGGCAGAACAGTGTGAATCGAATCAAGGTGGAAATGCAAACTCCAATGCAACCAAACTCCCCACAAGGTCTCTAAAACCACTCAGGAACAGGGAATTGGAAACTGCAGGGGATGACAGGAATGGAATTGGAGACTTGACACCTTACACCGAGTTCACTTCCAGTTATCCCTAGACAAACTTTCCATGAAAACTTGTCACAAATCTCGAAGAACAATGAGCAGAAACCGGACACGTGCTTTGAGTCTTCACACACAAAACTAAAAGGCAGTCCCGTGGCCGAGACAGGGGACCCATACAGTGGCCTAACTGATAACCCAGACTCAAATTCAAGGTCATATGTCACAAACACGTTACCCTGACCCATATACCTGGCCACGTGGCCCAGATATATGACCCCCCACTCATATTCCGGGTCAGCTGGCCAAGACACGTGACCACAAAGATTTGCCTAGACTTCTATCCCAGACTCACACTGAAAGTCACGTGGCCCAGACACGTGACCCAGACTCATATTCCTGGTCACGTGGCCCAGACATGTGATGCAGACTGATATTCCAGGTCATGTGGCCCAGACCGGTGACCCCTAAAGTGGCCTAGACTCATAACTCAGACTCAAATTCAAGGTCACGTAGCGCAGACACGTTACCTGGACTCATATTATGGGTCACATGGCCCAGACACGTGACAGAAAAAGTTGTCTAGACTCGTATCCCAGACTCATATTCAAGATCATGTGGCCCAGACACGTGACCCTGACTCATATTCCAGGTCACGTGCCCCAGACACGTGACACCAAAAGTGGCGTAGACTCATAACCTAGAGTCATATTAAAGTTCACGTGTCCCAGACACGTGTCCCTGACTCATATTCTTGGTCACGTGGCGCAGACACGTGACCCTGACTCATATTCCTCGTCACGTGACCCAGACACGTGGCCCTGACTCATATTCAAGGACACGTGGCCCAGACACGTGACTGCGACTCATATTCCGGGTCTCGTGGCCCAGACACGTGACCCCAAAAAGGTGTCTAGACTCGTATCCCAGACTCATATTCAAGGTCACGTGGCCCAGACACGTGGCCTTGACTCATATACCTCGTCACGTGGCCCAGACACGTGACCCTGACTCATATTCAAGGTCACATGGCCCAGACACGTGACCGCGACTCATATTCGGGGTCACGGTGCCCAGTCACGTGACCCCAAAAAGTTGTCTAGACTCGTATCCCAGTCTCATATTCAAGGTCACGTGGCCCAGATACGTGACCCTGACTCATATTCCCGGTCACGTGGCCCAGACACTTGACCCTGACTCATATTCCAGGTCACGTGCCCCAGACACGTGACACCAAAAGTGGCGTAGACTCATAACCTAGCGTCATATTAAAGTTCACGTGTCCCAGACACGTGACCCTGACTCATAATCCAGGTCACGTGTCCCAGACACGTGACCCCTACTCATATTCCGTGTCACGTGGCAGAGACACTTGACCTCGACTCATATTCCGGGTCACGTGGCCCCGACACGTGACCGTGACTCATATTCCGGGTCACGTGGCCCAGTCGCGTGACCTAAATAAGTTGTCCAGACTCGTATCCAAGACTCATATTCTAGGTCACGTGGCCCAGACACGTGACCCACACTCATATTCGAAGTCACGTGGCCCAGACACGTGACACCAAAATTGGCGTAGACTCATAACCCAGACTCATATTCACGATCACGTGGCCCAGACTCGCAACCCTGACTCATATTCCTGGTCACGTGTCCCAGACACTTGACCCAGACTCATATTCCGGGTCACGTGGCCCAGACACGTGACCCAAAAAGTTGTTTAGGCTCGTATCCCAGACTCATATTCAAGGTCACGTGGCCCAGACACGTGGCCTTGACTCATATTCCTCGTCACGTGGCCCAGACTCGTGACCGCGACTCATATTCCGGGTCACGGGGCCCAGTCACGTGACCCCAAAAAGTTGTCTAGACTCGTATCCCAGACTCATATTCAAGGTCACGTGGCCCAGACACGTGACCCTGACTCATATTCCCGGTCACGTGGCCCAGACCCTTGACCCTGACTCATATTCCAGGTCACGTGCCCCAGACACGTGACACCAAAAGTGGCGTAGACTCATAACCTAGCGTCATATTGATGTTCACGTGTCCCAGACACGTGACCCTGACTCATAATCCAGGTCACGTGTCCCAGACACGTGACCCCGACTCATATTCCGTGTCACGTGGCAGAGACACTTGACCTCGACTCATATTCCGGGTCACGTGGCCCCGACACGTGTCCCAGACTCATATGCCAGGTCACGTGGCCCAGACAAGTGATCCTGACTCATATTCCTCGTCACGTGGCCCAGACACTTGACCGCAACTCATATTCCAGGTCACGTGGCCCCGACACGTGACCGTGACTCATATTCCGGGTCACGTGGCCCAGTCGCATGACCTAAATAAGTTGTCCAGACTCGTATCCAAGACTCATATTCTAGGTCACGTGGCCCAGACACGTGACCCACACTCATATTCGAAGTCACGTGGCCCAGACACGTGACACCAAAATTGGCGTAGACTCATAACCCAGACTCATATTCACGATCACGTGGCCCAGACTCGCAACCCTGACTCATATTCCTGGTCACGTGTCCCAGACACTTGACCCAGACTCATATTCCGGGTCACGTGGCCCAGACACGTGACCCAAAAAGTTGTCTAGGCTCGTATCCCAGACTCATATTCAAGGTCACGTGGCCCAGACACGTGGCCTTGACTCATATTCCTCATCACGTGGCCCAGACACGTGACCCTGACTCATATTCAAGGTCACGTTGCCCAGACACGTGACCGCGACTAATATTCTGGGTCACGGGGCCCAGTCCCGTGACCCCAAAAAGTTGTCTAGACTCGTATCCCAGACTCATATTCAAGGTCACGTGGTCCAGACACGTGACCCTGACTCATATTCAAGGTCACGTGGCCCAGACCCGTGACCCCAAAGTGACGTAGACTCATAACCCAGACTCAAATTCAAGGTCACGTTGCCCAGACACGTGACTGCGACTCCTATTCCGGGTCACGTGGCCCTGACTCCTATTCCAGGTCACGTGGCCCAGACACGTGATCCTGACTCATATTCCTCGTCACGTGGCCCAGAGACGTGACCCAGACACGTAGCCTAGACACGTGTTCCTAACTCATATTCCTGGTCACATGGCCCAGACACGTGACACAGATTCATTTTGCAGGTAACGTGGCCGAGACACATGACCCCAACTCATATTCCAGGTCACGAGGCCCAGACAGGTGACCCCTAAAGTGGCCTAGACTGATAACCCAGACTCAAATTCAAGGTCACATGGCCCAGACACTTGACCGCAACTCATATTCCGGGTCACGTGGCCCAGAGACGTGACCATGACTCTTATTCCGGGTCACGTGGCCAAGACCCATGGCAGAGACACGTGAGCCTGACTTACATTCCTGATCACGTGACCCAGACACGTGACGCAAACTCATATTCCGGGTCACGGGTCTGAGACACATGTCTCAGACTCATATTCCCGGTGACGTGGCCCAGACACGTGACCCAGACTCATATTACAGGTGACGTGGCTGAGACCCGTGACCAAAAAAAGTGGCCTAGACACGTGACCCAGACTTATTTTCTGGATCACATGGCCCAGAGATTTAACCCAGACTCATATTCTGGATCACATGGCCCAGAAACATAACCCAGACTCATATTCCCAGTCACATGGCCAAGACACGTGACCCTGACTCATATTCCTGGTCACGTGGCCCAGACACGTGGCCAAGACTCATATTCCAGGTCACGTGGCCTAGACTCGTGACCCAGATTCATATTCCGGGTCACGTGGCCCAGACACGTGACCCCAAAATGAGGCCTAGACTCTTAACCCAGACTCATATTCTGGATCACGGGAACAGACACGTGACCCAGACTCATATTCCTGGTCATGTGGCGCACGTGACCCAGACTCATATTCCAGGTCATGTGGTCCAGACATGTGACCCAAAAAAGTGACATAGACACGTGACCAAGACTCATATTCCTGATCACCTGTCCCAGACAGGTAACCCAGACTCATATTTCGGGTCACGTGGCCCAGACACGTGACCCAGACACGTGGCCAAGACACTTGACCCAGACTCATATTCCTGGTCAGGTGGCGCAAACACATTACCCAGACCCATATTCTGGGTCACATGGCCCAGACAAGTGACCCAAAATAGTGGCCTAGACATGTGACCCAGAATCATATTCCAGATTACGTGGCCCAGACACATGATCCAGACTCATATTCCGGGTCAGGTGTTGCAGACACGTAATCCAAACAAGTGGCCTAGACACGTGACCCAGACTCATATTCCGGATCATGTGGCACAGATACGTGACCCAGACTCATATTCGGGTCACATGGCCCAGACACGGGACAAGACACGTGTCCTAGACACGTGACCCAGACGTGTGGCCTGGACACGTGACCCTGACTCATATTCCTGGTCACGTGACCCAGACACGTGACCCCGACTCATATTCTGGGTCATGTGGCCCAGACACGTGGCCCTGAATCTTATTTCGGGTCAACTGGCCCAGACACATGACGCAGACATGCGGCCTGGACACGTGACCCTGACGCATATTCCAGGTCGCTTGGCCCAGACATGTGGCCTAGACTTGTGACCCAGACTCGTATTCCGGGTCACGTGCCCCAGACACGTGATCGAGCCTCATATTCCGGGTCACGTGGCAGAGACATGTGATGCAGAAAGGTGGCCTAGACAGGTGTCCCTGACTCAAATTCCAAGTCACGTGGCCCAGATACGTGACCCAGACTCATATTCCGTGCCACGTGGCCCAGACATGTGACCTACACTCGTGGCCTAGACGCATGACCTGACTGATATTCTGGATCACGTGGCCCAGATACGTGACACAGATTCATGTTCCAGGCCACATGGCCCAGACTCGTTACCCAGACTCATGTTCTAGGTCACGTAGCCCAGACACAAGACCCAGTCTCATATTCCATGTCACGTGGTGCAGACACGAGACCCTGTCTCATATTCCAGGTCACGTGGCCCAGGCATGTGACCCAGACTCATTACGGGTCATGTGGCCAAGACACGTGACCCAGACTCCTATTCTTGGTCATGTGGTCCAGACACGTGACCCGAAAATGTGACATAGACACGTGACCCAGACTCATATTCCTGATCACCTGTCCCAGACAAGTAACTAAGACTCATATTTTGGGCCACAAGGCCCAGACATGTGACCCAGACTCATATTCCAGGTCATGTGGCCCAGACACGTGACCCAAACTCATATTCCTGGTCACGTGGCCCAGACACGTGACCCAGATTCAAATTCCGGGTCACGTGGCGCAACGTAACCAAAAAAAGTGGCCTAGACACGTGATCAAGGCTCATATTCCAGGTCACGTGGCCCAGACACGGGATAAGACACGTGTCCTAGACAAGTGACACAGACACGTGGCCTAGACATGTGTCCCTGACTCATCTTCCTGGGCACGTGGCCAAGACACGTCACCAGATACGTGTCCTAGACACGTGACCTAGGTTCACATTCCAGGTCACGTGGCCCAGACACGTGACCCTGACACATGTTCTGGGTCACGTGGGCCAGACATGTGATCTAGACTCGTGGCACAGACACATAACCCTGACTGATATTACGGATCACGTGAGACCGGTTATGGCCACAAGACGAAAGGTCACTGAGGAACCCCCCGTCGGCAAACGAGTCCAATTCTCTTGCAGCGACTCGAGGGGAAGCCCGGCTACCCTTGGCAACGGTAAAGGAGGCTGAGACTTCCCAGAGGCAACAAGAGGCTCCCTGAGGCACCTCGCATCGGATCCAGAGAGGCACCACGGCTTCTTGCTGCGACTGGGGGAAAAGAAGACCTTTGACGCCGCATTCAGGATGAAACCCGATTTCCCCTTGCTGTGACCCGAGAGAAAGGCTGAGTCCCCTCGACTCCCTTTATTCCACTCCAGAGATGCCCCGAGATGCCCATCCCAAATCAAGGGACACCCCGAGGGTCCTGCTTGACGAGGACCTGTGCGCTGCAGTGGCTCTTGAGGGATCCCGAGGATGCCCCCTCCCATCGCCGCTCGAAAGGAGGTGCCACGACCGTGCTGGGCTAACGGGGGAGACTGGCAGGGGTACCCGCCACCACTCGAGAGCCCCCTGCCGCTCATTGAGAAAACCCAACTGAATCCAGGCCCATGGCGAGATGAGGCTCTTTTCCCATGCAGGGCGTGGAGAGCAAAGCCCCGGCACGTCTCCCGGCTAGGACCGGGGCTTGACTCGTTGCGGGAGACCCTGGGAGATACACGTGCCACCCTGCAAAGAAGGCAGGGCTTCCTGCCACAACCCGAGAGTGTGCAAGGGATGCCCCTCTCAACGCGAGACGGGGCCCTTTGCACCTGCAGTGCCTCGAGAGCCATCCTGAGTTCCCTCTGGCACTTGAAAGGAGGCTGCACTCCCTCTAGGCGGCCACAGAGGCTCCCCAAGATCCCCGTGTCCCCACGCGAGCGGAACCCTGAGCCTGCAGACGCAGCTCAGGAGGGGCCCCACGTCGCCCTCGACCCCTCCTCTTGAAAGAGGGGTCGAATCCCCTACCTGACTCAACCGGAATCCCTACATTCCCTCGTAACCCCAGAGCGGGCCTGTTACCTCTCCTGAGCTTCGAAAAGAGGCCCCAAGAGGCCGGTTCCGGCCGCAAGACGAAAGGTCCCCGAGGAACCCCCCTCGGGAAACGAGTCCAATTCCCTTGCAGATATGCCAGGGGAAGCCCAGCTGCCCCCTGGCAATGCCAAAGGAGGCCTGCACTTCGCAGAGGCTAGATGAGAGGCTCCCTGACGCGACCCCGCCACCCCCCCACAGGAACGCCGGAGGCAGAGCCAGCTTCCTGCTGCAAATCACGGAAAAGCACAAGCTTCGACTCTCCACACGAGATGAAGACTCATTTCCCTTTGCAGTGAGCTGCAAGAAAGGCTGCATCCCCTCCACCCCCTTGATGCCACTCCAGAGATGCTCCGAGATGCCCCATCCCACCTCGAGGGGCACCCCGAGGGTCCTGCCTCAACGCTTGACGAGGACTTTGCGCTGCAGTGGCTCTTGAGGGATCCCGAGGTTGCTCCCTCCCATCGCCGCTTGAAAGGAGGTGCCACAACCGCGATGGCCTAATGGGGGAGACTGGCAGGGGTACCCGCCACCACTCGAGAGCCCCCTGCCGCACGTTAAGTAAACCCACCTGAATCCAAGCCCAAGGCGAGACGAGGCCCTTTTCCCATGCAGGGCGTGGAGAACAAAGCCCCGGCACGTCTCCCGGCTCGGACCGGGGCTTGCCTCGTTGCGGGAGATGCCAGGTTACCCCGACATACCCATGTCACCCTGCAAAAAGGCAGGGCTTCCGCGACAACACGAGAGCATGCACGGGATGCCCCCCTCAATGCGAAACGGGGCCTTTGCACCTGCAGTGCCTCGAGAGGCATCCTGAGTTCCCTCTGGCACTGGAAAGGAGGCACCACTCCCTCTAGGCGGCCCCAGAGGCTCCCTGAGAACCCCGTGTCCCCACGCGAGCGGAACCCCGAGTCTCCAGGCGCGGATCGACAGCGACCCCGCCCCCCCTACACCACCTCTTCTCGAGAGGGGGGCCGCCGGCTTTGCCTCCACTCGACGGGAATCCCTACTTACCTTCGCACCTCAAGAGGAGGCCTGTCACTTCTACTGATGCTCTAGAGGAGGCCCCAAGACACCAGTTCCGGCCCCAAGACCAAAGGTCCCCAAGGAAGCCCGCAGTGGCACATGGGGCCCCATTGCATTGCAGCGAATCGACGGGAAGCCCAGCTGCCCCTGGCAATGGCAAAGGAGGCCGGCACTTCCAAGAGGCAACAAGAGAGGCTCCCTGAGGCGCCTGCGTCGGATCCAGAGAGGCAACCGCCGCCTCCCGCTGCGACTGGCAGAAAATCACGACCTTCCACCCTGCATTCGAGATGAAGCCCGATTTCCCCTTGCTGTGACCCAAGAGAAAGTCTGAGTCCCCTCGGCTCCCTTGTTGCCACTCCAGAGATGCCCCGAGATGCGCATCCCACCTAGAGGGGCACCCCGAGGGTCCTAGCTCAATGCTTGCCGCGGACGTGCTGCGCTCCAACACCTTCTGGGGAAACCCGCGGAGGATCCCTCCCCTCGCCGCTCCAAAGAAGGCACCACGACCCCGCTGGGCTAAAAGGAGCGACGGGCCAGGGTACACGCTGCAACTCAAGAACCCACCGCCGTAAGTCGAGGAAACCCACGTGATGCCACGCCCATAGCGTGACGAGTCCCTTTTCCCCTGCAGGGCATGGAGAGCATGCTCCGGCCCCTCTCCCGGCTCACAACGGACCTTGACTCCGTGAGGGCGACACCAGGTGTCCCCCGAGATACCCGAGCCCACCCGCCAGGAAGGCAGGGCTTTCCGCCACACCGCGAGAGCGTCCCGTGGGCCCCCCTCCCTGCGAGAAGGGGCTTTGTGTCTGAAGCGACTCGAGAGCCATCCTGAGCGACCTCTCGCCCTGGAAAGGAGGCTGGACTCCCTCTAGGCGCCCCCAGAGGTTCCCCGAGATCCCTGTGTCCCCACGCGAGCAGAACCCCGAGTCTCCAGGCAGGGCTCGACAGCGACCCCGCCTCCCCTATGCCACCTCTTCTCGAGAGGGGGGGCGCCGGCTTTGCCTCCCCTCGACGGAAATCCCTAATTTCCTTCGCACTTCAAGAGGAAGCCTGTCACTTCTCCTGATGCTCGAGTGGAGGCCCCAAGACACCAGTTCCGGCCCCAAGACCAAAGGTCCCCAAGGAAGCCCGCAGTGGCACATGGGGCCCCATTGCATTGCAGCGAATCGACGGGAAGCCCAGCTGCCCCTGGCAATGGCAAAGGAGGCCAGCACTTCCAAGAGGCAACAAGAGAGGCTCCCTGAGGCGCCTCCGTCGGATCCAGAGAGGCAACCCCTGCCTCCCGCTGCGACTCGCTGAAAAGCACGACCTTCGACCCTGCATTCGAGATGAAGCCCGATTTCCCCTGGCTGTGAGCCGAGAGAAAGGCTGAGTCCCCTCGGCTCCCTTGATGCCACTCCAGAGATGCCCCGAGATGCCCATCCCACCTCGAGAGGCACCCGGTTGGTCCTAGCTCAATGCTTGACGCGGACCCGGTGCGCAGCAGCGCCTCCTGGGGAATCCCGTGGCGGCTCCCTCCCCTCGCCGCTCCAAAGGAGGCACCACGACCCCGCTGGGCTAACAGGGGCGACAGGCCAGGGCCCCGTCGCAACTCGAGAGCCCACCGCCGCAGGACGAGAAAACCCACGTGATGCCACGCCCATTGCGCGAGGAGGCGCTTTTCCCTTGCAGGGCATGGAGAGCATGCCCCAGCACCTCTCCCGGCTCAGAATGGGGCTTGACTCCGTGCGGGCGACACCAGGTGTGACCCGAGATACCCGTGCCAACCCGCCAAGAAGGCAGGGCTTCCCGCTACAGCGCGAGAGCATCCCCTGGGCCCCCCTCCATGCGAGACGCTGCCCTTTGTATCTGCAGCGACTCGATTGCCATCCTGAGTGCTCTCTGGCCCTGGAAAGGAGGCTGGACTCCCTCTAGGCGCCCCCAGAGGTTGCCCGAGATCCCCGTGACCCCACGCGAGCGGAACCCCGAGTCGCCAGGCGCGGCTCGACAGCGCCCCCGCCCCCCTACGCCAACTCTTCTCGAGAGGGGGGCCGCCGGCTTTGCCTCCACTCGACGGGAATCCCTACTTTCCTTCGCACCTCAAGAGGAGGCCTGTCACTTCTCTTGACTCTCCAGAGGAGGCCCCAAGACACCAGTTCCGGCCCCAAGACCAAAGGTCCCCAAGGAAGCCCGCAATGTCACATGGGGCCCCAAGGCATTGCAGCGACTCGCGGGGAAGCCCAGCTGCCCCTGGCAATGGCAAAGGAGGCCGGCACTTCCCAGAGGCAACAAGAGATGCTCCCTGAAGTGCCTAGCATTGGATCCAGAGAGGCATCTCCCGCCTCCCGCTGCGACTTGTGGAAAAGCAGGACCTTCGACCCTGCATTCGAGATGAAGCCCGGTTTCCCCTTGCTGTGACCCGAGAGAAAGGCTGAGTCCCCTCGGCTCCCTTGATGCCACTCCAGAGATGCCCCGAGATGCCCATCCCACCTCGAGGGGCACCCCGAGGGTCTTAGCTCAATGCTGGAGCGGACCCGGTGCGCTCTACCGCCTCCTGGGAAAACCCGCGGCGGGTACCTCCCCTTGCCGTTCCAAACGAGGCACCACGACCCCGCTGGGCTAACAGGGGCGACGGGCAAGGGTCCCCGCCGCAACTCGAGAACCCACCGCCGCAAGTCGAGAGACCCCACGTGATGCCACGCCCATCGCGTGAGGAGGCGCTTTTCCCTTGCAGGCCATGGAGAGCATGCCCCTGCACCTCTCCCGGCTCAGAACGGGGCTTGACTCCGTGCGGGCGACACCAGGTGTCCCTGGAGATACACCCGCGAACCGGCCAAGAAGGCAGGGCTTCCCGCCAGAGCGAGAGAGCGTCCCCTGGGCCCCCATCCCTGCGAGAAGGGGCCCTTTGTATCTGCAGCGAATCGAGAGCCATCCTGAGCGCCCTCTCGCCCTGGAAAGGAGGCTGCACTCCCTCTAGGCGCCCCCAGAGGTTCCCCGAGATCCCCGTGTCCCCACGCCAGCAGAACCCCGAGTCTCCAGGCAGGGCTCGACCGCGACCCCGCCTCCCCTATGCCACCTCTTCTCGAGAGGGGGGGCGCCGGCTTTGCCTCCCCTCGACGGAAATCCCAAATGTCCTTCGCACTTCCAGAGGAAGCCTGTCACTTCTCCTGATGCTCGAGTGGAGGCCCCAAGACACCAGTTCCGGCCCCAAGACCAAAGGTCCCCAAGGAAGCCCGCAGTGGCACATGGGGCCCCATTGCATTGCAGCGAATCGACGGGAAGCCCAGCTGCCCCTGGCAATGGCAAAGGAGGCCGGCACTTCCAAGAGGCAACAAGAGAGGCTCCCTGAGGCGCCTCCGTCGGATCCAGAGAGGCAACCCACGCCTCCCGCTGCGACTCGCGGAAAAGCACGACCTTCGGCCCTGCATTCGAGATGAAGCCCGATTTCCCCTTGCTGTGAGCCGAGAGAAAGGCTGAGTCCCGTCGGCTCCCTTGATGCCACTCCAGAGATGCCCCGAGATGCCCATCCCACCTCGAGAGGCACCCGGTTGGTCCTAGCTCAATGCTTGAAGTGGACCCGGTGCGCTGCAGCGCCTCCTGGGGAACTCGTGGCGGCTCCCTCCCCTCGCCGCTCCAAAGGAGGCACCACGACCCCGCTGGGCTAACAGGGTCGACGGGCCAGGGCCCCTTCGCAACTCGAGAACCCACCGCCGCAGGACGAGAAAACCCACGTGATGCCACGCCCATTGCGCGAGGAGGCGCTTTTCCCTTGCAGGGCATGGAGAGCATGCCCCAGCACCTCTCCCGGCTCAGAATGGGGCTTGACTCCGTGCGGGCGACACCAGGTGTGCCCCGAGATACCCGTGCCAACCCGCCAATAAGGCAGGGCTTCCCGCCACAGCGCAAGAGCGTCCCGTGGGCCACCCTCCCTGCGAGAAGGGGACCTTTGTATCTGCAGCGACTCCAGAGCCATCCTGAGTGCTCTCTCGCCCTGGAAAGGAGGCTGGACTCCCTCTAGGCGCCCGCAGAGGTTCCCCGAAATCCCCGTGTCCCCACGCGAGCGGAACCCCGAGTCTCCAGGCGCGGCTCGACAGCGACCCCGCCACCTCTACGCCACCTCTTCTCGAGAGGGCAGCCGCCGGCTTTGCCTCCCCTCGACGGGAATCCCTACTCACCTTCGCACCTCAAGAGGAGGCCTGTCACTTCTACTGACGCTCGAGAGGAGGCCCCAAGACACCAGTTCCGGCCCCAAGACCAAAGGTCCCCAAGGAAGCCCGCAATGTCCCATGGGGCCCCAAGGCATTGCAGCGACTCGAGGGGAAGCCCAGCTGCCCCTGGCAATGGCAAAGGAGGCCGGCACTTCCCAGAGGCAACAAGAGATGCTCCCTGAAGTGCCTAGCATTGGATCCAGAGAGGTATCTCCCGCCTCCCGCTGCGACTTGTGGAAAAGCAGGACCTTCGACCCTGCATTCGAGATGAAGCCCGGTTTCCCCTTGCTGTGACCCGAGAGAAAGGCTGAGTCCCCTCGGCTCCCTTGATGCCACTCCAGAGATGCCCCGAGATGCCCATCCCACCTCGAGGGGCACCCCGAGGGTCTTAGCTCAATGCTGGAGCGGACCCGGTGCGCTCTACCGCCTCCTGGGAAAACCCGCGGCGGGTACCTCCCCTCGCCGTTCCAAAGGAGGCACCACGACCCCGCTGGGCTAACAGGGGCGACGGGCAAGGGTCCCCGCCGCAACTCGAGAACCCACCGCCGCAAGTTGAGAGACCCCACGTGATGCCACGCCCATCGCGTGAGGAGGCGCTTTTCCCTTGCAGGCCATGGAGAGCATGCCCCGGCACATATCCCGGCTCAGAACGGGGCTTGACTCCGTGCGGGCGACACCAGGTGTCCTGGGAGATACACCAGCGAACCGGCCAAGAAGGCAGGGCTTCCCGCCAGAGCGCGAGAGTGTCCCCTGGGCCCGCTTCCCTGCGAGAAGGGGCCCTTTGTATCTGCAGCGACTCGAGAGCCATCCTGAGTGTCCTGACGCCCTGCAAAGGAGGCTGGACTCCCTCTAGGCGCCCCAAGAGGTTCCCCGAGATCCCCGTGTCCCCACGCGAGTGGAACACCGAGTCTCCAGGCGCGGAACGACAGCGACCTCGCCTCCCCTACGCCACCTCTTCTCGAGAGGGGGGCCGCCGGCTTTGCCTCCACTCGACGGAAATCCCTACTTACGTTCGCACTTCAAGAGGAGGCCTGTCACTTCTACTGACGCTCGAGAGGAGGCCCCAAGACATCAGTTCCGGCCCCAAGACCAAAGGTCCCCAAGGAAGCCCGCAATGGCACATGGGGCCCCATTGCATTGCAGCCACTCGAGGGGAAGCTCAGCTGCCCCTGGCAATGGCAAAGCAGTCCGGCACTTCCCAGAGGCAACAAGAGAGGCTCCCTGAGGCGCCTCGCATCAGATCCAGATAGGCAACCCCCGCCTGCCATTGCAACTCGCGGAAAAGCACGACCTTCGACCCTGCATTCGAGATGAAGCCCGATTTCCCCTTGAGGTGACGCTAGAGAAAGGCTGAGTCTCCTCGGCTCCCTTCATGCCACTCCAGAGATGCCCCGAGATGCCCATCCCACCTCGAGGGGCACCCCGAGGGTCCTAGCTCAATGCTTGCCGCGGACCCGCTTCGCTGCAGCATCTCCTGGGGAAACCCGCGGAGGATCCCTCCCCTCGCCGCTCCAAAGGAGGCACCACGACCCCGCTGGGCTAATAGGAGCGACGGGCCAGGGTACCTGTGGCAACTCGAGAACCCACTACCATAAGTCGAGGAAGCCCACGTGAAGCCCCGCCCATTGTATGAGGAGGCGCTTTTCCCGTGCAGGGAATTGAGAGCATGCCCCGGCACCTCTCCCGGCTCAGAACGGGGCTGGACTCCGTGTAGGCGACACCAGGTGTCCCCCGAGATACCCGTGCCAACCCGCCAATAAGGCAGGGCTTCCCGCCACAGCGCAAGAGTGTCCCGTGGGCCACCCTCCCTGCGAGAAGGGGACCTTTGTATCTGCAGCGACTCCAGAGCCATCCTGAGTGCTCTCTCGCCCTGGAAAGGAGGCTGGACTCCCTCTAGGCGCCCGCAGAGGTTCCCCGAAATCCCCGTGTCCCCACGCGAGCGGAACCCCGAGTCTCCAGGCGCGGCTCGACAGCGACCCCGCCACCTCTACGCCACCTCTTCACGAGAGGGCAGCCGCCGGCTTTGCCTCCCCTCGACGGGAATCCCTACTTACCTTCGCACCTCAAGAGGAGGCCTGTCACTTCTACTGACGCTGGAGAGGAGGCCCCAAGACACCAGTCCCGGCCCCAAGACCAAAGGTCCCCAAGGAAGCCCGCAATGATACATGGGGCCCCGTTGCATTGCAGCGACTCGAGCGAAGCCCAGCTGCCCCTGGCAATGGCAAAGGAGGCCGGCACTTCCCAGAGGCAACAAGAGATGCTCCCTGAAGTGCCTAGCATTGGATCCAGAGAGGCATCTCCCGCCTCCCGCTGCGACTTGTGGAAAAGCAGGACCTTCGACCCTGCATTCGAGATGAAGCCCGGTTTCCCCTTGCTGTGACCCGAGAGAAAGGCTGAGTCCCCTCGGCTCCCTTGATGCCACTCCAGAGATGCCCCGAGATGCCCATCCCACCTCGAGGGGCACCCCGAGGGTCCTAGCTCAATGCTTGAGTGGACCCGGTGCGCTCTACCGCCTCCTGGGAAAACCCGAGGCGGGTACCTCCCCTCGCCGTTCGAAAGGAGGCACCACTACCCCGCTGGGCTAACCGGGGCGACGGGCAAGGGTCCCCGCCGCAACTCGAGAACCCACCGCCGCAAGTCGAGAGACCTCACGTGATGCCACGCCCATCGCGTGAGGAGGCGCTTTTCCCTTGCAGGCCATGGAGAGCATGCCCCGGCACCTCTCCCGGCTCAGAACGAGGCTTGACTCCGTGCGGGCGACACCAGGTGTCCCTGGAGATACACCCGCGAACCGGCCAAGAAGGCAGGGCTTCCCGCCAGAGCGAGAGAGCGTCCCCTGGGCCCCCATCCCTGTGAGAAGGGGCCCTTTGTATCTGCAGCGAATCCAGAGCCATCCTGAGCGTCCTCTCGCCCTGGAAAGGAGGCTGCACTCCCTCTAGGCGCCCCCAGAGGTTCCCCGAGATCCCCGTGTCCCCACGCCAGCAGAACCCCGAGTCTCCAGGCAGGGCTCGTCCGCGACCCCGCCTCCCCTATGCCACCTCTTCTCGAGAGGGGGGGCGCCGTCTTTGCCTCCCCTCGACGGAAATCCCAAATGTCCTTCGCACTTCCAGAGGAAGCCTGTCACTTCTCCTGATGCTCGAGTGGAGGCCCCAAGACACCAGTTCCGGCCCCAAGACCAAAGGTCCCCAAGGAAGCCCGCAGTGGCACATGGGGCCCCATTGCATTGCAGCGAATCGACGGGAAGCCCAGCTGCCCCTGGCAATGGCAAAGGAGGCCGGCACTTCCAAGAGGCAACAAGAGAGGCTCCCTGAGGCGCCTCCGTCGGATCCAGAGAGGCAACCCCCGCCTCCCGCTGCGACTCGCAGAAAAGCACGACCTTCGGCCCTGCATTCGAGATGAAGCGCGATTTCCCCTTGCTGTGAGCCGAGAGAAAGGCTGAGTCCCCTCGGCTCCCTTGATGCCACTCCAGAGATGCCCCGAGATGCCCATGCCACCTCGAGAGGCACCGGGTTGGTCCTAGCTCAATGCTTGACGTGGACCCGGTGCGCTGCAGCGCCTCCTGGGGAATCCCGTGGCGGCTCCATCCCCTCGCCGCTCCAAAGGAGGCACCACGACCCCGCTGGGCTAACAGGGGCGACAGGCCAGGGCCCCTTCGCAACTCGAGAACCCACCGCCTCAAGTCGAGAGACCTCACGTGATGCCACGCCCATCGCGTGAGGAGGCGCTTTTCCCTTGCAGGCCATGGAGAGCATGCCCCTGCACCTCTCCCGGTTCAGAACGGGGCTTGACTCCGTGCGGTCGACACCAGGTGTCCCTGGAGATACACCCGCGAACCGCCCAAGAAGGCAGGGCTTCCCGCCAGAGCGGGAGAGCGTCCCCTGGGCCCCCATCCCTGCGAGAAGAGGCCCTTTGTATCTGCAGCGAATCGAGAGCCATCCTGAGCGCCCTCTCGCCCTGGAAAGGAGGCTGCACTCCCTCTAGGCGCCCCCAGAGGTTCCCCGAGATCCCCGTGTCCCCACGCGAGCAGAACCCCGAGTCTCCAGGCAGGGCTCGACAGCGACCCCGCCTCCCCTACGCCACCTTTTCTCGAGAGGGGGGGCACCGGCTTTGCCTCCACTCGACGGGAATCCCTACTTTCCTTCGCACCTCAAGAGGAGGCCTGTCACTTCTCTTGACTCTCCAGAGGAGGCCCCAAGACACCAGTTCCGGCCCCAAGACCAAAGGTCCCCAAGGAAGCCCGCAATGTCCCATGGGGCCCCAAGGCATTGCAGCGACTTGAGGGGAAGCCCAGCTGCCCCTGGCAATGGCAAAGGAGGCCGGCACTTCCCAGAGGCAACAAGAGATGCTCCCTGAAGTGCCTAGCATTGGATCCAGAGAGGTATCTCCCGCCTCCCACTGCGACTTGTGGAAAAGCAGGACCTTCGACCCTGCATTCGAGATGAAGCCCGGTTTCCCCTTGCTGTGACCCGAGAGAAAGGCTGAGTCCCCTCGGCTCCCTTGATGCCACTCCAGAGATGCCCCGAGATGCCCATCCCACCTCGAGAGGCACCAGGTTGGTCCTAGCTCAATGGTTGACGCGGACCCGCTGCGCTGCAGCACCTCCTGGGGAAACCCACGGAGGATCCCTCCCCTCGCCGCTCCAAAGGAGGCACCACGACCCCGCTGGGCTAACAGGTGCGACGGGGCAGGGTACCCGCTGTAACTCAGGAACCCACTACCGTAAGTCGAAGAAACCCACGTGATGCCACACCCATTGTATGAGGAGGCGCTTTTCCTGAGCAGGGCATGGAGAGCATGCCCCGGCATCTCCCGGCTCAGAACGGGGCTTGACTCCGTGCGGGCGACACCAGGTGTCCCCTCAGATACCGGTGCCAACCCGCCAAGAAGTCAGGGCTTCCCGCCACAGCACGAGATCGTCCTGTGGGCCACCCTCCCTGCGAGAAGGGGCCCTTTGTATCTGCAGCGACTCCAGAGCCATCCTGAGTGCTCTCTCGCCCTGGAAAGGAGGCTGGACTCCCTCTAGGCGCCCCCAGAGGTTCCCCGAGATCCCCGTGTCCCCACGCGAGCGGAACCCCGAGTCTCCAGGTGCGGCTCGACAGTGACCAAGCCTCCCCTACTCCACCTCTTCTCGAGAGGGGAGCCGGCGGCTTTGCCTCCCCTCGACGGGATCCCTACTTACCTTCGCACCTCAAGAGGAGGCCTGTCACTTCTACTGACGCTTGAGAGGAGGCCCCAAGACACCAGTTCCGGCCCCAAGACCAAAGGTCCCCAAGGAAGCCCGCAATGGCACATGGGGCCCCATTGCATTGCAGCGACTCGAGGGGAAGCTCAGCTGCCCCTGGCAATGGCAAAGGAGGCCTGCACTTCGCAGAGGCAAGATGAGAGGCTCCTTGATGCGACCCCGTCCCGGAACGCAGGAGGCACAGCCAGCTTCCTGCTGCAACTCACGGAAAAGCACCAGCTTCGACTCTCCACACGAGATGAAGACTCATTTCCCTTTGCAGTGAGCTGAGAGAAAGGCTGCGTCCCCTCCACTCCCTTGATGCCACTCCAAAGATGCCCCGAGATGCCCCATCCCACCTCGAGGGGCACCCCGAGGGTCCTGCCTCAACGCTTGACGAGGACCTGTGCGCTTCAGTGGCTCTTGATGGATCCCGAGGTTGCCCCCTCCCATCGCCGCTTGAAAGGAGGTGCCACGACCACGCTGGGCTAACGGGGGAGACTGGCAGGGATACCCGCCGCCACTCGAGAGCCCCCTGCCGCTCTTTGAGAAAACCCAACTGAATCCACGCTCATGGCGAGATGAGGCTCTTTTCCCATGCAGGGCGTGGAGAGAAAAGCCCCGGCACGTCTCCCGGCTCGGACCGGGGCTTGACTCGTAGCGGGAGACCCCAGGTTGCCCCGACATACCCGTGTCACCCTGCAAAAAGGCAGGGCTTCCCGCGACAACACGAGAGCATGCACGGGATGCCCCCCTCAATGCGATATGGGGCCCTTTGTACCTGAAGTGCCTGGAGAGCCATCCTGAGTTCCCTCTGGCACTGGAAAAGAGGCAGCACTCCCTCTAGGGGGCCCCAGAGGCTCCCTGAGATCCCCTTGTCCCCTCGCGAGCGGAACCCCGAGTCTCCAGGCGCGGCTCGACAGTGACCCCGCCTCCCCTACGCCACCTCTTCTCGAGAGGGGGGCCGCCGGATTTGCCTCCACACGACGGGAATCCCTACTTACCTTTGCACCTCAAGAGGAGGCCTGTCACTTCTACTGACGCTCTAGAGGAGGCCCCAAGACACCAGTTCCGGCCCCAAGACCAAAGGTCCCCAAGGAAGCCCGCAATGGCACATGGGGCCCCATTGCATGGCAGCGACTTGAGGGGAAGCCCAGCTGCCCCTGGCAATGGCAAAGGAGGCCGGCACTAACCAGAAGCAACAAGAGAGGCTCCCTTAGGCGCCACGCATTAGATCCAGAGAGGCAACCACCGCCTCCCGCTGCAACTGGCAGAAAAGCATGACCTTCGACCCTGCATTCGAGATGAAGCCCGATTTCCCCTTGCTGTGACCCGAGAGAAAGGCTGAGTCCCCTCGGCTCCCTTGATGCCACTCCAGAGATGCCCCGAGATTCCCATCCCACCTCGAGGGGTACCCCGAGGGTACTAGCTCAATGCTTGCCGCGGACCCGGGGCCCTGCAGCGCCTCCTGGGTCAATCCCGAGGCGGCTCCCTCCCCTCGCCGCTCCAAAGGAGGCACCACGACCCCGCTGGGCTATCAGGGGAGACGGGCCAGGGCCCCACCGCAACTCGAAAACCCACCGCCACAAGTCCAAAAAACCCACGTGATGCCACACACATTGCATGAGGAGGCGCTTTTCCCTTGCAGGCCGTGGAAAGCTTGCCCCGGCACGTCTCTGGGCTCAAAACGGGGCTTGACTCCGTGCGGTCGACACCAGGTGTCCCCCGAGATACACGTGCCAACCCGCCAAGAAAGCAGGGCTTCCCGCCACAGCGAGAGAGCGTCTCCTGTACCACCCTCCCTGCGAGTCGGAACCCTTTGCATCTGCAGCGACTTGAGAGCCATCCTGAGTTCTCTCTGGCACTGGAAAGGAGGCTGGACTCTCTCTAGGCGACCCCATAGGTTCCCCGAGATCCCCGTGTCCCCACGCGAGAGGAACCCTGAGCCTGCAGACGCAGCTCGAGAGGGGCCCTCCCGTCGCCCTCGACCCCTCCTCTAGAAAGAGTGGTTGAATCCCCTACCTGACTCAACCGGAATCCCTACATTCCCTCGCACCCCCAGAGCGGGCCTGTCGCCTGTCCTGAGCTTCGAAAAGCGGCTCCAAGAGGCCGGTCCCGGCTGCAAGATGAAAGGTCCCCGAGGAACCCCCCGTGGGCAAACGAGTCCAATTCCCTTGCAGCGATGCCAGGGGAAGCCCAGCTGTCCCCTGGCAACGCCAAAAGAGGCCTGAACTTCGCAGAGGCAACATGAGAGGCTCCCTGATGCGACCCCGCCCCGGAACGCAGGAGGCACAGCCAGCTTCCTGCTGCAACTCACGGAAAAGCACCAGCTTCGACTCTCCACACGAGATGAAGACTCATTTCCCTTTGCACTGAGCTGAGAGAAAGGCTGCGTCCCCTCCACTCCCTTGATGCCACACCAGAGATGCCCCGAGATGCCCCATCCCACCTCGAGGGGTACCCCGAGGGTCCTAGCTCAATGCTTGCCCCGGATCCGGTGCACTGCAGAGCCTCCTGGGGAATCCGGAGGCGGCTCCCTCCCCTCGCCGCTCCAAAGGAGGCACCACGACCCCGCTGGGCTCACAAGTGAGACGGGCCAGGGTCCCCGCCACAAATCGTGAACTCACCGCCGGAAGTCGAGAAACGCCACGTGATGACACGCCCATTGCGTGAGGAGGCGCTTTTCCCCTGCAGGGCATGGAGGGCATCCCCAGCATCTCTCCCGGCTCAGATCGGTGCTTGACTCCGTGCGGGTGACACCACGTGTCCCCCGAGATACCCCTGCCAACCCACAAAGAAGGCAGGGCTTCCCGCCAAAACGCGAGAACATCCCCTGGGCCCGCTTCCCTGCGAGAAGGGGCCCTTTGTATCTGCAGCGACTCGAGAGCCATCCTGAGTGTCCTGACGCCCTGCAAAGGAGGCTGGACTCCCTCTAGGCGCCCCAAGAGGTTCCCCGAGATCCCCGTGTCCCCACGCGAGTGGAACACCGAGTCTCCAGGCGCGGAACGACAGCGACCTCGCCTCCCCTACGCCACCTCTTCTCGAGAGGGGGGCCGCCGGCTTTGCCTCCACTCGACGGAAATCCCTACTTACGTTCGCACTTCAAGAGGAGGCCTGTCACTTCTACTGACGCTCGAGAGGAGGCCCCAAGACATCAGTTCCGGCCCCAAGACCAAAGGTCCCCAAGGAAGCCCGCAATGGCACATGGGGCCCCATTGCATTGCAGCCACTCGAGGGGAAGCTCAGCTGCCCCTGGCAATGGCAAAGCAGTCCGGCACTTCCCAGAGGCAACAAGAGAGGCTCCCTGAGGCGCCTCGCATCAGATCCAGATAGGCAACCCCCGCCTGCCATTGCAACTCGCGGAAAAGCACGACCTTCGACCCTGCATTCGAGATGAAGCCCGATTTCCCCTTGCTGTGACCCTAGAGAAAGGCTGAGTCTCCTCGGCTCCCTTCATGCCACTCCAGAGATGCCCCGAGATGCCCATCCCACCTCGAGGGGCACCCCGAGGGTCCTAGCTCAATGCTTGCCGCGGACCCGCTTCGCTGCAGCATCTCCTGGGGAAACCCGCGGAGGATCCCTCCCCTCGCCGCTCCAAAGGAGGCACCACGACCCCGCTGGGCTAACAGGAGCGACGGGCCAGGGTACCTGTGGCAACTCGAGAACCCACTACCATAAGTCGAGGAAGCCCACGTGAAGCCCCGCCCATTGTATGAGGAGGCGCTTTTCCCGTGCAGGGCATTGAGAGCATGCCCCGGCACCTCTCCCGGCTCAGAACGGGGCTGGACTCCGTGTAGGCGACACCAGGTGTCCCGCGAGATACCCGTGCCAACCCGCCAATAAGGCAGGGCTTCCCGCCACAGCGCAAGAGCGTCCCGTGGGCCACCCTCCCTGCGAGAAGGGGCCCTTTGTATCTGCAGCGACTCCAGAGCCATCCTGAGTGCTCTCTCGCTCTGGAAAGGAGGCTGGACTCCCTCTAGGCGCCCGCAGAGGTTCCCCGAAATCCCCGTGTCCCCACGCGAGCGGAACCCCGAGTCTCCAGGCGCGGCTCGACAGCGACCCCGCCACCTCTACGCCACCTCTTCTCGAGAGGGCAGCCGCCGGCTTTGCCTCCCCTCGACGGGAATCCCTACTTACCTTCGCACCTCAAGAGGAGGCCTGTCACTTCTACTGACGCTCGAGAGGAGGCCCCAAGACACCAGTCCCGGCCCCAAGACCAAAGGTCCCCAAGGAAGCCCGCAATGATACATGGGGCCCCGTTGCATTGCAGCGACTCGAGCGAAGCCCAGCTGCCCCTGGCAATGGCAAAGGAGGCCGGCACTTCTCAGAGGTAACATCAGAGGTTCCTTGAGGCGCCTCCATCGGATCCAGAGAGGCAACCCCCGTCTCGGGCTGCGACTGGGGGAAAATCAGGACCTTCCACCCTGCATTCGAGATGAAGCCCGATTTCCCCTTGCTGTGACCCAAGAGAAGGTCTGAATCCCCTCGGCTCCCTTGTTGCCACTCCAGAGATGCCCTGAGATGCGCATCCCACCTCGAGGGGCACCCCGAGGGTCCTAGCTCAATGCTTGCAGCGGACCCGGTGCGCTGCCGCACCTCCTGGGGAAACCCGCGGAGGATCTCTCCCCTCGCTGCTCCAAAGGAGGCACCACGACCCCGCTGGGCTAACAGGAGCGACGGGCCAGGGTACCCGCTGCAACTCGAGAACACACCGCCCTAAGTCGAGGAATCCCACGTGATGCCACGCCCATTGCGTGAGGAGGCGCTGTTCCCGTGCAGGGCATGGAGAGCATGCCCCAGCACCTCTCCCGGCTCAGAACGGGGCTTGACTCCGTGCGGGCGACACCAGGTGTCCCGGGAGATACACCCGCGAACCGGCCAAGAAGGCAGGGCTTCCCGCCAGAGCGCGAGAGCGTCCCCTGGGCCCCCATCCCTGCGAGAAGGGGCCCTTTGTATCTGCAGCGAATCGAGAGCCATCCTGAGTGCCCTCTCGCCCTGGAAAGGAGGCTGCACTCCCTCTAAGCGCCCCCAGAGGTTCCCCGATATCCCCGTTTCCCCACGCGAGCAGAACTCCGAGTTTCCAGGCACGGCTCCTTAGCGACCCCGCCTCCCCTATGCCACCTCTTCTCGAGAGGGGGGGCGCCGGCTTTGCCTCCACTCGACGGAAATCCCTAATTTCCTTCGCACCTCAAGAGGAAGCCTGTCACTTCTCCTGATGCTCGAGTGGAGGCCCCAGACACCAGTTCCGGCCCCAAGACCAAAGGTCCCCAAGGAAGTCCGCAGTGGCACATGGGGCCCTATTGCATTGCAGCGAATCGACGGGAAGCCCAGCTGCTCCTGGAAATGGCAAAGGACGCCG
Source organism: Giraffa tippelskirchi (assembly GCF_054371585.1). Classification (NCBI taxonomy): domain Eukaryota; kingdom Metazoa; phylum Chordata; class Mammalia; order Artiodactyla; family Giraffidae; genus Giraffa; species Giraffa tippelskirchi. The sequence goes on along the minus strand of NC_137288.1, from coordinate 10,435,261 downwards.
GCACTTCCAAGAGGCAACAAGAGAGGCTCCCTGAGGCGCCTCCCTCGGATCCAGAGAGTCAACCCCCTCCTTCTGCTGCGACTGGCGGAAAAGCACGACCTTCGACCCTGCATTCCAGATGAAGCCCGACTTCCCCTTGCTGTGACCCGAGAGAAAGGCTGAGTTCCCTCGGCTCCCTTGTTGCCACTCCAGAGATGCCCCGAGATACGCATCCCACCTCGAGGGGCACCCCGAGGGTCCTAGCTCAATGCTTGCTGCGGTCCCGCTGCGCTGCAGGACCTCCTGGGGAAACCCGCGGAGGATCCCTCCCCTCGCCGCTCCAAGGGAGGCACCACGACCCCACTGGGCTAACAGGAGCGTCGGGCCAAGGTACCCGCTGCAACTCGAGAACCCACCACCATAAGTCCAGGAACCCCACGTGATGCCACGCCCATTGCGTGAGGAGGCGCTTTTCCCGTGCAGGGCATGGAGAGCATGCCCCGGCACCTCTCCCGGCTCAGAACGGGGCTTGACTCCGTGCGGGCGACACCAGGTGTGCCCCGAGATACCCGTGCCAACCCGCCAAGAAGGCAGGGCTTCCCGCTACAGCGCGAGAGCGTCCCCTGGGCCCCCCTCCATGCGAGACGTTGCCCTTTGTATCTGCAGCGACTCGATTGCCATCCTGAGTGCTCTCTGGCCCTGGAAAGGAGGCTGGACTCCCTCTAGGCGCCCCCAGAGGTTGCCCGAGATCCCCGTGACACAACGCGAGCGGAACCCCGAGTCGCCAGGCGCGGCTGGACAGCGACCCCGCCCCCCTACGCCAACTCTTCTCCAGAGGGGGGCCGCCGGCTTTGCCTCCACTCGACGGGAATCCCTACTTTCCTTCGCACCTCAGGAGGAGGCCTGTCACGTCTCTTGACTCTCCAGAGGAGGCCCCAAGACAGCAGTTCCAGCCCCAAGACCAAAGGTCCCCAAGGAAGCCCGCAGTGTCACATGCGGCCCCAAGGCATTGCAGCGACTCGAGGGGAAGCCCAGCTGCCCCTGGCAATGGCAAAGGAGGCCGGCACTTCGCAGAGGCAACAAGAGATGCTCCCTGAAGTGCCTAGCATTGGATCCAGAGAGGCATCTCCCGCCTCCCGCTGCGACTTGTGGAAAAGCAGGACCTTCGACCCTGCATTCGAGATGAAGCCCGGTTTCCCCTTGCTGTGACCCGAGAGAAAGGCTGAGTCCCCTCGGCTCCCTTGATGCCACTCCAGAGATGCCCCGAGATGCCCATCCCACCTCGAGGCGCACCCCGAGGGTCCTAGCTCAATGCTTGAGCGGACCCGGTGCGCTCTACCGCCTCCTGGGAAAACCCGCGGCGGGTACCTCCCCTCGCCGTTCCAAAGGAGGCACCACGACCCCGCTGGGCTAACAGGGGCGACGGGCAAGGGTCCCCGCCGCAACTCGAGAACCCACCGCCGGAAGACGAGAAAACCCACGTGATGCCACGCCCATTGCGCGAGGAGGCGCTTTTCCCTTGCAGGGCATGGAGAGCATGCCCCAGCACCTCTCCCGGCTCAGAATGGGGCTTGATTCCGTGCGGGCGACACCAGGTGTGCCCCGAGATACCCGAGCCAACCCGCCAAGAAGGCATGGCTTCCAGCTACAGCGCGAGAGCGTTCCCTGGGCCCCCCTCCATGCGAGACGTTGCCCTTTGTATCTGCAGCGACTCGATTGCCATCCTGAGTGCTCTCTGGCCCTGGAAAGGAGGCTGGACTCCCTCTAGGCGCCCCCAGAGGTTGCCCGAGATCCCCGTGACCCCACGCGAGCGGAACCCCGAGTCGCCAGGCGCGGTTCGACAGCGACCCCACCCCCCTACGCCAACTCTTCTCGAGAGGGGGGCCGCCGGCTTTGCCTCCACTCGACGGGAATCCCTACTTTCCTTCGCACCTCAAGAGGAGGCCTGTCACGTCTCTTGACTCTCCAGAGGAGGCCCCAAGACAGCAGTTCCGGCCCCAAGACCAAAGGTCCCCAAGGAAGCCCGCAATGTCAAATGGGGCTCCAAGGCATTGCAGCGACTCGAGGGGAAGCCCAACTGCCCCTGGCAATGGCAAAGGAGGCCGGCACTTCCAAGAGGCAACAAGAGATGCTCCCTGAAGTGCCTAACATTGGATCCAGAGAGGCATCTCCCGCCTCCCACTGCGACTCGAGGAAAAGCACGACCTTCGACCCTGCATTCGAGATGAAGCCCGATTTCCCCTTGCTGTGAGCCGAGAGAAAGGCTGAGTCCCCTCGGCTCCCTTGATGCCACTCCAGAGATGCCCCGAGATGCCCATCCCACCTCGAGGGGCACCCCGAGGGCCCTAGCTCAATGCTTGACGGAGACCCGGTGCACCGCAGCGCCTCCTGGGGAATACCGAGGCGGCTCCCTGCCCTCACCGCTCTAAAGGAGCCAACACCACCCCACTGGGCTAACAGGGGAGACTGGCCAGGGCCCCGCCACAACTCGAGAACCCACCGCCCCAAGTCGAGAAAACCCACGTGATGCCACGCCCATTGCGTGAGGAGGCACTTTTCCCGTGCAGGGCATGGAGAACATGCCCCGGCACCTCTCCCGTCCAGAACGGGGCTTGACTCCATGCGGGTGACACCAGGTGTCCCCCGAGATACCCGTGCCAACCCGCTAAGAAGGCAGGGCTTCCCGCCACAGCGTGAGAGTGTCCCGTGGGCCCCCCTCCCTGCGAGAAGGGGCCCTTTGTATCTGCAGCGACTCGAGAGCCATCCTGAGTGCTCTCTGGCCCTGGAAAGGAGGCTGGACTCCCTCTAGGAGCCCCCAGAGGTTCCCCGAGATCCCCGTGTCCCAAAGCGAGCGGAACCCCGAGTCTCCAGGAGCGGCTCGGCAGCGACCCTGCCTCTCCTACGCCACCTCTTCTCGAGAGGGGGGCCGCCGGCTTTGCCTCCACTCGACGGGAATCCCTACTTTGCTTCGCACCTCAAGAGGAGGCCTGTCACTTCTCCTGACGCTCCAGAGGAGGCCCCAAGACACCAGTTCTAGCCCCAAGAACAAAGGTCCCCAAGGAAAACCGTAATGGCACATGGGGCCCCATTGCATCGCAGCGAATCGACGGGAAGCCCAGCTGCCCCTGGCAATGGCAAAGGAGGTCGGCACTTCCCAGAGGCAACAAGAGAAGCTCCCTGAGGAGCCTGGCATGGGATCCAGAGAGGCATCCACTGCCTCCCACTGGGACTCGCATAAAAGCACGACCTTGGAAACTGCATTCCAGATAAAGCCCGGTTTCCGCTTGCTGTGACCCCAGAGAAAGGCTGAGTCCCCTCGGCTCCCTTGATGATACTCCAGAGATGCCCCGAGATGCCCATCCCACCTCGAGGGGTACTCAGATGGTCCTAGCTCAATGCTTGACGCGGACCCGGTGCACTGCAGCGCCTCCTGGGGAATCCCGAGGCGGCTCCCTCCCCTCGCCGCTCCAAAGGAGGCAACACGACCCCAGTGGGCTAACAGGGGACACGGGCCAGGGCCCCGCCACAACTCGAGAACCAACCGCTGCAAGTCAAGAAAACCCACGTGATGCCACGCCCATTGCGTGAGGAGGCACTTCTCCCGCGCAGGGCATGGAGAGCATGCCCCGGCACCTCTCCCGGCTCAGAACGGGGCTTGACTCCGTGCGGGTGACACCAGGTGTCCCCCGAGATACCCGTACCAACCCGCCAAGAAGGCAGGGCTTCCCGCCACAGCGCGAGAGCGTCCCGTGGGCCCCCCTCCCTGCGAGAAGGGGCACTTTGTATCTACAGCGACTCGAGAGCCATCCTGAGTGCTCTCTGGCCCTGCAAAGCAGGCTGGACTCCGTCTAGGCGGCCCCAGAGGTTCCCCGAGATCCCCGTGTCCCCACGCGAGTGGAACCCCGAGTCTCAAGGCACAGTTAGACAGCGATCCCACCTCCCTTACGCCACCTCTTCTCGAGAAGGGGGCCGCCAGCTTTGCCTCCACTCGACGGGAATCCCAACTTTCCTTCGCACCTCAAGAGGAGGCCTGTCACTTCTCCTGACGCTCCAGAGGAGGCCCCCAGACACCAGATCCGGCCCCAAGACCAAAGGTCCCCAAGGAAGCCCGCAATGGCACATGGGGCCCCATTGCATAGCAGCGAATCGACGGGAAGCCCAGCTGCCCCTGGCAATGGCAAAGGAGGCGGGCACTTCCCAGAGGCAACAAGAGAAGCTCCCTGAGGAGCCCGGCATGAGATCCAGAGAGGCAACCCCCGCCTCACGCTGTGACTCCAGGAAAAGCACGACCTTCGACCCTGCATTCGAGATGAAGCCCGGTTTCCCCTTACTGTGACCCGAGAGAAAGGCTGAGTCCCCGCGGCTCCCTTGATGCCACTCCAGAGATGCCCCGAGATGACCATCCCACCTCGAGGGGCACCCCGAGGGTCCTAGCTCAATGCTTGCCGCAGACCCGGTGCGCTGCAGCGCCTCCTGGGGAAACCCAAGGCGGCTCCCTCCCCTCGCCGCTCCATAGGAGGCACCACGACCCCGCTGGGCTAATAGGGGCGACGGGCAAGGGGCCCCGCCGCAACTCGAGAACCCACCGCCGCACGTCGAGAAACCCCACGTGATGCCACGCCCACTGCGTGAGGAGGCGCTTTTCCCGTGCAGGGCGTGGAGAGCATGCCCCGGTACCTCTCCCGGCTCAGAACGGGGCTTGACTCCGTGCGGCCGACACCAGGTGTCCCCCGAGATACCCGTGCCAACCGGTCAAGAAGGCAGGGCTTCCCGCCACAGCGCGAGAGCGTCCCATGGGCCCCCCTCCCTGCGAGAAGGGGCACTTTGTATCTGCAACGACTCGAGAGGCATCCTGAGTGCTCTCTGGCCCTGCAAAGCAGGCTGGACTCCGCCTAGGCAGCCCCAAAGGTTCCCCGAGATCCTCGTGTCCCCACGCGAGTGGAACCCCGAGTCTCCCGGCGCGGCTCGACAGCGACCCCGCCTCTCCTACGCCACCTCTTCTCGAGAGGGGGGCCGCCAGCTTTGCCTCCACTCGACTGGAATTCCTACTTTCCTTCGCACCTGAAGAGGAGGCCTGTCCCTTCTCCTGATGCTCCAGAGGAGGCCCCAAGACAGCACTTCCGGCCCCAAGTCCAAAGATCCCCAAGGAAGACCGCAATGGCACATGGGGCCCCATTGCATCGCAGCGAATCGACGGGAAGCCCAGCTGCCCCTGGCAATGGTAAAGGAGACCAGCCGGCACTTCCCAGAGGCAACAAGAGAGGCTCCCTGAGGCGCCTGTCATCGGATCCAGAGAGGCAACCCCCGCCTCCCGCTGCGACTCCAGGAGAAGCACGACCTTCGACCCTGCATTCGAGATGAAGCCCGGTTTCCCCGTGCTGTGACCCGAGAGAAAGGCTGAGTCCCCTCGGCTCCCTTGATGCCACTCCAGAGATGCCCCGAGATGCCCATCCCACCTCGAGGGGCACTGAGATGATCCTAGCTCAATGCCTGACGCTGACCCGGTGCACTGCAGCGCCTCCTGTGGAATCCTGAGGCGGCTCCCTCCCCTCGCCGCTCCAAAGGAGGCAACACGACCCCAGTGGGCTAACAGGGGACACGGGCCAGGGCCCGCCACAACTCGAGAACCCACCGCTCCAAGTAGAGAAAACCCACGTGATGCCACGCCCATTGCGTGATGAGGCACTTTTCCCGCGCAGGGCATGGAGAGCATGCCCCGGCACCTCTCCCGGCTCAGAACGGGGCTTGACTCCATGTGGCCGACACCACGTGTCCCCCGAGATACCCGTACCCACCCGCCAGGAAGGCAGGGCTTCCCGCCACAGCGCGAGAGTGTCCCGTGGGCCCCCCTCCCTGCGAGAAGGGGCCCTTTGTATCTGCAGCGACTCGAGAGCCATCCTGAGTGCTCTCTGGCCCTGGAAAGGAGGCTGGACTCCCTCTAGGAGCCCCCAGAGGTTCCCCGAGATCCCCGTGTCCCCACGCGAGTGGAACCCCGAGTCTCCAGGCACAGTTAGACAGCAATCCCACCTCCCCTACGCCACCTCTTCTCGAGAGGGGGGCCGCCGGCTTTGCCTCCACTCGACGGGAATCCCTACTTTCCTTCGCACCTCAAGAGGAGGCCTGTCACTTCTCCTGACGCTCCAGAGGAGGCCCCCAGAGACCAATTAAGGCCCCAAGACCTAAGGTCCCCAAGGAAGCCCGCAATGGCACATGGGGCCGCATTGCATTGCAGCGAATCGACGGGAAGCCCAGCTGCCCCTGGCAATGGCAAAGGAGGCGGGCACTTCCCAGAGGCAACAAGAGAGGCTCCCTGAGGCGCCTGGCATCGGATCCAGAGAGGCAACACCCGCCTCCCGCTGCGACTCCAGGTAAAGCAGGTCCTTCGACCCTGCATTCAATATGAAGCCTGGATTCCCCTTGCTGTGACCCGAGAGAAAGGCTGAGTCCCCTCGGTTCCCTTGATGTCACTCCAGAGATGCCCGGCGATGCCCATCCCACATCGAGGGACACCCCGAGGGTCCTAGCTCAATGCTTGATGGAGACCAGGTGCACCACAGCACCCCCTGGGGAATCCCGTGGCGGCTCCCTCCCCTCGCCGCTCCAAAGGAGGCAACACGACCCCACTGGGCTAACAGGGGAGACGGGCCTGGGCCCCGCCAAAACTCAAGAACCCACCGCCACAAGTCCAGAAAACCCACGTGATGCCACGCCCATTGCGTGAGGAGGCACTTTTCCCGGGCAGGGCATGGAGAGCATGCCCCAGCACCTCTCCCGGCTCAGAACGGGGCTTGACTTCGTGCGAGTGACACCAGGTGTCCCCCGAGATGCCCGTACCAACCCGCCAAGAAGGCAGGGCTTCCCGCCACAGCGCGAGAGCGTCCCGTTGGCCCCACTCCCTGTGAGAAGGGGCACTTTGTATCTGCAGCGACTCGAGAGCAACCCAGAGTGCTCTCTGGCCCTGGAAAGGAGGCTGGACTCCATCTAGGCGCCCCCAGAGGTTCCCAGAGATCCCTGTGTCCCCACGTGAGCGGAAGCCTGATTCTCCAGGCGCGGCTCGACAGCGACCCCGCCTCCCCTACGCCACCTCTTCTTGAGACGGAAGCCGTCGGGTTTCCCTCCGCTCGACGGGAATCCCTACTTTCCTTCGCACCTCAAGAGGAGGCCTGTCACTTCTCCTGACGCTCCAGAGGAGGCCCCAAGACCCCAGATCCGGCCCCAAGACCAAAGGTCCCCAAGGAAGCCCGCAATGGCACATGGGGCCACATTCCATTGCAGCGAATCGACGGGAAGCCCAGCTGCCCCTGGCAATGGCAAAGGAGGCCGGCACTTCCCAGAGGCAACAAGAGAGGCTCCCTGAGGCGCCTGGCATCGGATCCAGAGAGGCAACCCCCGCCTCCCGCTGGAACTCGCATAAAAGCACGACCTTCGAACCTGCATTCGAGATGAACCCCGGTTTCTGCTTGCTGTGACCGGAGAGAAAGGCTGAGTCCCCTCGGCTCCCTTGATGATACTCCAGAGATGCCCCGAGATGCCCATCCCACCTCGAGGGGCACTCAGATGGTCCTAGCTCAATGCTTGACGCGGACCCGGTGCACTGCAGCGCCTCCTGGGGAATCCCGAGGCGGCTCCCTCCCCTCGCTGCTCCAAAGGAGGCAACACGACGCCAGTGGGCTAACACGGGACACGGGCAAGGGCTCCGCCACAACTCGAGAACCCACCGCTGCAAGTCGGGAAAACCCACGTGATGCCACGCCCATTGCGTGAGGAGGCACTTTTCCCGTGCAGGGCATGGAGAGCATGCCCCGGCACCTCTCCCGGCTCAGAACGGGGCTTGACTCCTTGCGGGTGACACCAGGTGTCCCCCGAGATACCGGTACCAACGCAGCAAGAAGGCAGGGCTTCCCGCCACAGCGCGAGAGCGTCCCGTGGGCCCCCCTCCCTGAGAGAAGGGGCACTTTGTATCTGCAGCGACTCGAGAGCCATCCTGAGTGCTCTCTGGCCCTGCAAAGCAGGTTGGACTCCGTCTAGGTGGCCCCAGAGGTTCCCCGAGATCCCCGTGTCCCAACGAGAGCGGAACCCCGAGTCTCCAGGCACAGTTAGACAGCGATCCCACCTCCCCTACGCCACTTCTTCTCGAGAGGGGGGCCGCCGGCTTTGCCTCCACTCGACGGGAATCCCTACTTTCCTTCGCAACTCAAGAGGAGGCCTGTCACTTCTCCTGACGCTCGAGAGGAGGCCCCCAGACACCAATTCCGGCCCCAAGACCAAAGGTCCCCAAGGAAGCCCGCAATGGCACATGGGGCCCCATTGCATTGCAGCGAATCGACGGGAAGCCCAGCTGCCCCTGGCCATGGCAAAGGAGGCGGGCACTGCCCAGAGGCAACAAGAGAGGCTCCCTGAGGCGCCTGGCTTGGGATCCAGAGAGGCAACCCCAACTCCCGCTGGGACTTGGAGAAAAGCACGACCTTCGACCCTGCATTCGAGATGAAGCCAGGTTTCCCCTTGCTGTGACACAAGAGAAAGTCTGAGTCCCCTTGGCTCCCTTGATGCCACTCCAGAGATGCCCCGAGATGCCCATCCCACCTCGAGGGGCACCCCGAGGGTCCTAGCTCAATGCTTGAGGGAGACCCGGTGCACCGCAGCGCCCCCTGGGGAATCCCGAGGCGGCTCCCTCCCCTCGCCGCTCCAAAGGAGGCAACACGACCCCAGTGGGCTAACAGGGGACACGGGCCAGGACCCCGCCACAACTCGAGAACGCACCGCCGCAAGTCGAGAAACCCCACGTGATGCCACGCCCACTGCGTGAGGAGGCCCTTTTCCCGTGCAGGGCATGGAGAGCATGCCCCGGCACCTCTCCCGGCTCAGAATGGGGCTTGACTCCGAACGGTTGACACCAGGTGTCCCCCGAGATACCCGGGCCAACCCGCTAAGAAGGCAGGGCTTCCCGCCACAGTGCGAGAGTGTCCCGTGGGCCCCCCTCCCTTCGAGAAGGGGCCCTTTGTATCTGCAGCGACTCGAGAGCCATCCTGAGTGCTCTCTGGCCCTGGAAAGGAGGCTGGACTCCCTCTAGGAGCCCCCAGAGGTTCCCCGAGATCCCCGTGTCCCGAAGCGAGCAGAAACCCGAGTCTCCAGACGCGGCTCGGCAGCGACCCCGCCTCTCCTACGCCACCTCTTCTCGAGAGGGGGGCCGCCGGCTTTGCCTCCACTCGACGGGAATCCCTACTTTCCTTCGCACCTCAAGAGGAGGCCTGTCACTTCTCCTGACGCTCCAGAGGAGGCCCCCAGCCACCAATTAAGGCCCCAAGACCAAAGGTCCCCAAGGAAGCCCGCAATGGAACATGGGGCCCCATTGCATTGCAGCGAATCGACGGGAAGCCCAGCTGCCCCTGGCAATGGCAAAGGAGGCGGGCACTTCCCAGAGGCAACAACAGAGGCTCCCTGAGGCGCCTGGCATTGGATCCAGAGAGGCAACACCCGCCTCCTGCTGGGACTCACATAAAAGCACGACCTTCGACCCTGCATTCGAGATGAAGCCTGGTTTCCTCTTGCTGTGACCCGAGAGAAAGGATGAATCCCCTCGGCTCCCTTGATGCCACTCCAGAGATGCCCCGTCATGCCCATCCCACCTCAAGGGGCACCCCGAGGGTCCTAGTTCAATGCGTGCCTAGGACCCGGTCCGCTGCATCGCCTCCTGGGGAAACCCGCGGCGACTCCCTCCCCTTGCTCCTCCATAGGAGGAACCACGACCACGCTGGGCTAACAGGGGCGACATGCCAGGGTCCCCACCGTAACTGGAGAACCCACCACCGCAAGTCGAGAAAAGCCACGTGATGCCACGCCCATTGCGTGAGGAGGCGCTTTTCCCGTGCAGGGCGTGGAGAGCATGCCCCGGCACCTCTCCCGGCTCAGAACGGGGCTTGACTCCGTGCGGGTGACACCAGGTGTCCCCCGAGATACCCGTTCCAACCCGCCAAGAAGGCAGGGCTTCCCGCCACAGCGCGAGAGCGTCCCGTGGGCCCCCCTCCCTGCGAGAAGGGGCCCTTTGTGTTTGCAGCGACTCGAGAGCCATCCTGAGTGCTCTCTGGCCCTGGAAAGGAGGCTGGACTCCCTCTAGGCGACCCGGGAGTTTTCCCGAGATCCCCGTGTCCCCACGTGAGCGGAACCCCGAGTCTCGAGGCGTGGTTCGACACCAACCCCCCCTCCCCTACGCCACCTCTTCTCGAGAGGGGGCAGCCGGCTTTGCCTCCACTCGACGGGAATCCCTACTTTCCTTCGCACCTCAAGAGGAGGCCTGTCACTTCTCCTGAAGCTCTAGAGGAGGCCCCAAGGCACCAGTTCCAGCCACAAGACCAAAGGTCCCCAAGGAAGCCCGCAATGGCACATGGGGCCCCATTGCATTGCACCGAATCGAGGGGAAGCCCAGCTGCCCCTGGCAATGGCAAAGGAGGCCGGCAATTCCCAGAGTCAACAAGAGAGGCTCCCTGAGGCGCCTTGCATCAGATCCAGAGAGGCAACCACCGCCTCCTGCTGCGACTCGTAGGAAAGCATGACCTTCGATCCTCCATTTGAGATGAAGCCCGATTTCCCCTTGCTGTGACCCCAGAGAAAGGCTGAGTCCCCTCGGCTCCCAAGATGCCACTCCAGAGATGCCCCTAGATGCCCATCCCACTCGAGGGGCACCCCGAGGGTCCTAGCTCAGTGCTTGACGTGGACCCGGTGTGCTGCAGCGCCTCCTTGGGTATCCCGAGGCGGCTCCCTCCCCTCGCCGCTCCAAAGGAGGCACCACGACCCCGCTGGGCTAACAGGGGCAACGGGCCAGGGTACCCGCCGCAACTCGAGAACCCACCGCCGCTAGTCGAGAAAAACCACGTGATGCCACGCCCATTGCGTGAGGAGGCGCTTTTCCCTTGCAGGGCACTTAGAGCATTCCCCGGCACCTCTCCCGGCTCTGAACGGGGCTTGACTCCTTGCAGGCGACCCCAGGTGTCCCCTGAGATACCCATGCCACCCTGCAAAAAGGTAGGGCTTCCCGCCACACTGCGAGAGCGTCCCCTGGACCACCCTCCCTGCGAGTCGGAACCCTTTGGATCTGCAGCGACTGGAGAGCCATTCTGAGTTCTCTCTGGCACTGGAAAGGAGGCTGGACTCTCTCTATGCGCCCCCAGAGGTTCCCCGAGATCCCCGTGTCCCCACAGGAGAGGAACCCTTAGCCTGCAGACGCAGCTCAAGAGGGGCCCCCCGTCGCCCTCGACCCCTCCTCTAGAAAGAGGGGTCGAATCCCCTACCTGACTCAACCGGAATCCCTACATTCCCTCGCACCCCCAGAGCGAGCCTGTAACCTCTCCTGAGCTTCGAAAAGAGGCCCCAAGAGGCCGGTTCCGGCCGCAAGACGAAAGGTCCCCAAGGAAAGCCCCCGTTGGCAAACGAGTCCAATTTCCTTGCAGCGACGCCAGGGGAAGCCCAGCTGCCCCCTGGCAACGCCAAAGGAGGCCTGCACTTCGCAGACGCAAGATGAGAGGCTCCCTGATGCGACCCCGCCCGGGAACGCCAGAGGCACAGCCAGCTTCCTGATGCAACTCACGGAAAAGCACCAGCTTCGACTCTCCACACGTGATGAAGACTGATTTCCCTTTGCAGTGAGCTGAGAGAAAGGCTGCGTCCCCTCCACTCCCTTGATGCCACTCCAGAGATGCCCCGAGGTGCCCCATCCCACCTCGAGGGGCACCCCGAGGGTCCTGCCTCAACGCTTGACAAGGACCTGTGTGCTTCAGTGGCTCTTGAGGGATCCCGAGGCTGCCCCCTCCCATCGCCGCTCGAAAGGAGGTGCCACGACCGTGCTGGGCTAACGGGGGAGACTGGCAGGGGTACCCGCCGCCACTCGAGAGCCCCCTGCCGCACGTTGAGAAAACCCAACTGAATCCACGCCCATGGCGAGATGAGGCTCTTTTCCGATGCAGGGGGTGGAGAGCAAGCCCCGGCACGTCTCCCGGTTCGAACCGGGGCTTGACTCGTTGCGGGAGACCCCAGGTGTCCCCCAAGATAGCCGTGTCACCCTGCAAAAAGGCAGGGCTTCCCGCGACAACCTGAGAGCGTGCACGGGATGCCCCCCTCAATGCGATACGGGGCCCTTTGCACCTGCAGTGCCTCGAGAGCCATCCTGAGTTCCCTCTGGCACTGGAAAGGAGGCTGCACTCCCTCTAGGCGCCCCCAGAGGCTCCCTGAGATCCCCGTGTCCCCACGCGAGCGGAACCCCGAGTCTCCAGGCGCGGCTCGACAGCGACCCCGCCTCCCCTACACCACCTCTTCTCGAGAGGGGGGCCGCCGGCTTTGCATCCCCTCGACGGGAATCCCTACTTACCTTCGCACCTCAAGAAGAGGCCTGTCACTTCTACTGATGCTCGAGAGGAGGCCCCAAGACACCAGTTCCGGCCCCAAGACAAAAGGTCCCCGAGGAATCCCGCAATGGCACATGGGGCAGAAGGAGGCCTGGATGCGCCGTGGTACCCAGGAAAAGGCACTCCCCCTCCTGACTGTTTTCAGACCCCGCATCCAATTTGGAGGACCGAAAGGAAGACTCGAAGGCCTCCCTCTCTTATATAAAAGAGAAGCCAAAATTCTGCTCCTCGGTTTCCATTGCGATACTGTTCAAGTGTCCCAGCTCGGCTTCTGCGGATGGCTGAGCTTCTAATGGCTCCCTGCGTTCTTGTTTTTTCCTCTCGAAACCTTCTGTCCTTTTCCCCCTTCTGGGGTGGATGGGCGCTGTCAGTGCTTCTAACTTGGAGATAGACGGATGAAAAGTCTTGACAATCGACTCCTTTCCTCTCTTTGGTTCCGTGTCTCTCTCTGGCTGTGTCCCTCTCTTTTCCTTTCTCTGTGTCTTCCTCTTTGTCTCTCGTGTGTGGATGGATGGATACTATGAATGCACATGTATATGATTAGATGAGGGTTATGTTTTAGGGATAGGTTAGAGAGATAGAAAGGCTTTAGGTCCGAATTGGTCATGGGGGAAGGGCCAAGGGAGGTGGTGGTGTTTCATGGAATCTGAGTGCTGTGCATTCTTCATCTCTTTCCATATGAACCCCTTCTCAGATACATCACTTGCAAGGAGTCTCTCATGTTCCGTCTCCTATCTTTTGCATTTGTGAATGCTTAGCTTCTCTGTTGTGAAGAGGTTTCCATTGGATGTAAACCAATTGGTGTACTTCGTTTCCCTCTTTCCCTTACTTGAAGAGACCCATTTCTACCTTCACCCAGCAAATGGCAAGGAGACTCTGATGTTAAGGAGCCTTTGACGTACGCTTCTTTCTAGCTATCTCATGACATCAGTCTTTAGGGTGAGGTTTTTCCCCAATATTGAGGTAGTCTGAGATCAAAACCAATAGCATTCTTCAGATGTAGCTGTCTGGTTTTCCCATGGACATTTATTGAAGAGGCTTTCTTGTTCCCATTTGGATATTCTCCCCTTCTGTGTCAGAGATGAGTTGACCATGGATGCTGGGGTTTGTTTCTGGACCCTCAACTTTATTCCATCGATCTGGATCTGTGTGTGTTGTTGTATTCCCAGTAGCATACTGTCCTGCTGCTGCTGCTGCTGCTGTTGCTACTGCTGCTAAGTGGCTTCTGTCGTGTCTGACTCTGCACAATCCCATGGACTGCAGCCTACCAGGTTCCTCCGTCCAGGGCATTTTCCAGGCAAGAGTACTGGAGTGGGTCGCCATTGCCTTCTCCGATACTCTCCTCAGGATCCTAGTTTGGTAGTCTAATCTTCTTTCACACAACCTTGGATGTCCGTATCAGTACTTTTCCGTCAGATTGTATTGACTCTTTAGGCTCTTTTCTCTCTCCGTACACCTTTTGGAATTCTTTGTTCGGTGCGAAAATGCATTGGCCTTTTGGGAGGAATAGCATCGAAGCTATGGATTGCATTGTGGAGCTGTGACATTTTCCCAATAGGAATTCTTTCAAGCCATCAGCACAGCTTATCTTTCCAGTGATTGGTGTGGGCTTGATCTTCTTTCTTCCATCTCTTGCCGTTTTGTGAGAACAGATCCTTCCTTCCCTTCTGGGTTCGATCGACTCGTGGGTATCACTTCAGTGAATGGCATTGTCAGTGGGGGTGATGATACCCTTCTCATTGGAAGACTTTGCTGTGAGTATTAGCAATGCAACTGACTTCTCTTCCCCTTCCTCCCTGTCCATCTCTCAGAGCCACTGGGAAACAGAGGCCTCATCCAGGGTCGCATAGGACTGAGGGAGTGCAACTAGACTGTTGTGTCTTCAGGCCCTCAGTGCTGGACATCATGCCGGATACCCTGTGTGTGTCTTCCTCGATCTGGTGTCCCTTCAGACCTTTCCCTAGTTTTCACAGGCTTGTTGTGTTGGTGTCCTTTGTCTGTTTGGAGACACATGCTTGATAAGCTTTGTGTTTCCACTCATTCATCTCGCGATGTATGACCTGTCTTTTGCTTTTGTAATAAGGTCTTTCCCACAGTAGATATCTTTGATGTTGCAAAGTCCACTGTATTCTCTGGGTTTTTTTGAGGACTGCCTTTTAGTTTTGTGTGTGAAGACTCAAACCACGTGTCCAATTTCTACTCATTGATCTTCTAGATTTGTGACAAGTTTTCATGGAAAGTTTGTCTAGTGATAACTGGAAGTGAACTCAGTGTAAGGTGTCAAGTCTCCATCTCCATTCATGTCATCCCCTGCAGTTTCCAATTCCCTGTTCCTGAGTGGTTTTGGAGACCTTGTGGGAAGTTTGGTTGCATTGGAGTTTGCATTTCCACCTTGATTCGATTCACACTGTTCTGCCCTCAGGGACACTGTCAAGGGGGAGTGAGGAGCAGCCTGCACTTCCAGCAGTGACCACACGGTGGGGCGAGTGCTGCTCTCCCCTCAGGGAGCCCCAGGCCACAGGCATCCCAGTGAGGAGCCAGCTCTGTGCTCAGCTGAAAGGAGTTAGTCTCTCAGGAGCCTCTGAGCCCTTGCCTTTGGATCACCCAGGGTGGGCATTTACTGGGACAGAAAAAATTGCCCTGAATTCCATGGACGGAAGAGCCTGGCTGTGTAGAGTTCGTGAGTTGCCATGAATCAGACACAACAGAGCACACAAAAATTCAATATTTTAAATCACTTTTGGGGGGGAGGGAGGTGGAAGGGGGTGTTGTGGGTTTTTTTGTCTTATATAATAGCCAAGGGAAATCTAGTTTAAACGTAAATTCACATAGATGGGAAAGGTATAGCTCTCCGTCACCCTATTAAAAAAAAAACACACTATTAATCTTTTCTGAAAGTTTATTTAGTAGCTTCCTTGAGCAGTTCATTTGGAAGCATTTTTTATCCCTGTGAAATTGGCCTCATTAAAAAGTACGGTTTTCCTTTACTGGATAATTTTGTTCATTGGTTTCTTAGGGAAACTTGGTGATGTTTGAGTTTCCTGGCGAGTATGGTCACATGACCAGGCCCTGGCCAATCTGTGCGTTCCACCTCCCTGGCCACTGTGATTGGCTCCGGGCTGGGGCAGTGCCCAATCGGGGCCCAAGGCCGGGCCTGACGTTGGAAGCCAGGGGAAGACGAGCTCTCGTCCTGCTGGGGTAGGGGAAGGGGTGGGGCCGGAGGAGGTCAGGCTCCAGCAGTGGGAAGGGCGTGAGGTCACCTGCGGCAGTTGGTGACCTTCCTGCTCCCCTCAGGGCAGAGCCGCCGGCCTGAGAATGAGAGCGCTGCTGAGCCCAGGGGCTGGGATGGCCCGTTGCTGCTGTGGTCCCAGAGCTCCACCCGAGACCTGAGGGAAGCCGTCTGCCCGTGAGTCCTCTCCCGCTTGTCTGTCAGCTTGTTTGAACCATGCAGGGTTTTCTGCCCAGCTGGCTGAGGGGAGTCCCTGGAAATGCAAGGGTGTGGGTTTTGGCAGACTTCAGGGAAGACATGCCAGATGAGCCTGCGAGACTCCAGCTGAATCTGGATTCAGGGGATACTTGTTCGGGCCAGCTAGTAATTGTAGGATAACCCTAATGAGTCTTCAGAGGATGAAGAGAATAACGTGCTAAGGTAGCAATTGATGTCCTCATTCGTGAGGATGAAGCTGGTGCTCAGAGGAGGGGGGAACTTGGCAATAGCAAGGAAACGTTTAGGTTTAGGGTTAGTGTTTTGGGTTATCATTAGTGTTATTGTTAGCGGTTAGGGTTAGGTTTAGGATTAGTGTAGGTTCCCATGGGATGTTCCACGTGTCCTCGGCCAGTTGTCTATGGCATGTGACCCGGCCTGCTCAGATGAAGATTACAGACCCCTTCCCCATGAGCAGGACTGTCCTAACCTAGGAAATTGTTAGGGTTAGGTTTAGAGTTAATGATTGGGTAACGTTCGGGTTAGGTTTGGAGTAAGGTTTGGGTTAAGGTTAGGTTTAGGTAAGTGTTAGGGTTAGGGTTAAGTGTTTGGGTTAGTCTTTTGATAAGGTTAGGATTAGGTTTAGGGTTAGGGTTAGGGTTTTGGGTTAGCATTAGAGTTACGGTTAGAAGTTAGGTTTACGGTTAGTGGTAGTGTTAAGGTTAAGGTTAGGGTTAGGGTTATGCGTTAACATTAGGGTTACGGTTAGTGTTAGTGTTAGGGTTAATGTTAGGCTACAGTTTAGCACACTGAAGTCGGGTTGGTGATTGTGTTAGGGTTAGGGTTAGTTTTAGATTTAGGATTAGGGTTAAATTTGAGTTAGTGTTTGGTTTGCCGTTACAGTTAGGGTTGGGGTTGGGTTGGTGTTCGCGTTAGGGTTAGGGTTTGGGTTAGTTGTAGAATTAGGGTTAGGATTAGGGTTAGTGTTGGGGTTAGGGTTAGGTTTAGGGTTGGGATCAGAGGTTAGGGTTAGGGTTAGGGTATGGGGTTAGGGTTAGGGGTAGTGTTAGGGTTAGGGTTAGTTTTAGGTTTAGAATTAGGGTTAAGGTTAAGGTTGGGGTTCGGGATAGGTTTAGGTTTAGGGGAAGAATTAGGCTTAGTATAAGGGTTAGAGTTAGGATTAGGTTTAGTTTTAGGGTTAGGGTTAGGGTTTGGTTAGGGTTAGGGTTAAGTTTGAGTTAGGGTCAAGGTTAGAGTTGGGGTTGGGTTTGGGATTAGGGTTAGAGTTAGGGGTTAGGGTTAGTGTTAGGGTTTGATCTAGGGTTGGGTTTGGGGTTAGGTTTAGGGTAAGAGATTAGTGTTAGTGTTAGGTTTAGGATGAATTTTAGGGTTAGGGTTAGTTTTAGGGATAGGGTTAGGGTTAGGGTTGAGTTAGGTTTAGGGCTAGGGTTAGGGTTAGGGTTGGTGTTGGGTTTGAGGGTAGCCTTAGGGTTAGGGTTAGGTTTAACTTTAAGGTTAGGGTTAGGGTTAGTTTCATGTTTAGGGTTTGATTGGGGTTGGGTTTAGTGTTATGGTTAGAGTTATGTTTGGGGTTATTATTAAGGTTAGTGTTAGTATTAGGTTTAGGAGTAGGGTTAGGGTAAGAGTTAGGGTTGGCTTAGGGTTAGGATTAGGTTTAGGGTTGAGTTAGGGTTGGGTTAGGATAAGGGTTAGAGTTAGGGTGGGGGTAGGGTTGGAGTTGGGTTTAGGGTTAGGGTTAGGGTTAGTGTTTGGGATAGGTTTAGGGTTAGGGTTAGGGTTAGGATTAGTGTAAGACTTTGATTTAGGTTAGGGTTAGGCTTAGGCTTAGGCTTAGTGTTGGAGTTAGGGTTAGGGTTAGGGCTTAGGGTCAGGGTTAGGGTTAGTTTTAGGTTTAACATTAGGGTTTGGTTTAGGATTGAGTTAGGATTAGAGTTAGGTTTGAGTAGGGTTAGGGTTAGGTTTGAGTAGGTTTAGGTTTAGGGTTGAGTTAGGGTTAGGTTTAGGTTTGAGTAGGGTTAGGGTTAGGGTTGGGGTTGGTGCTAGGGTTAGGGTTAATTTTATGATTAGGGTTAGGGTTAGCTTTAGGGTTAGTTTTCGGTTAGGGTTAGGGTTAGTTTTAGTTTTAGGTTTCGGTTTGGGGTTAGGGTTAGGTTTAGGGTTGGGGTTAGTGTTGGGGTTTGGGTTTGGGTTTGGGTTTGGGTTAGGGTTAGGGTTAGCGTTAGGGTTAGTTTTCTGTTTAGAGTTAGAATTAGGGTTGCATTTCGAATTGAGTTAGGGTTAGGGTTCGGGTTACAGTTATGGTTGGGTTTGGGGTTGGCGTTAGGGTTAGGGTTAGCGCTAGGGTTAGGTTTGAGTTAGGGTTTGGCTTAGGGTGTGGTTTGGATTTTTGTTGGGGTTTGCATTAAGGTTGGGGATTGGGTTAGTTTTAGGGTTAGGTTTACGGTTGGGGTTAGGGTTGGATTTGGGTTTGGGATTAGCAGTAGGGGTAGGGTTACGGTTAGTTTTAGATTTAGGGTTAGGGTTAGTGTTGGGTTTGGGTTTGGGATTAGGATTTGTGTTAGGGTTAGAGGTAGGGGTTGGGTTTAGAGTAGGGTTAGATTTAGTTTTGGGGTTGGATTTGGTGTTGGGGTTGGGTTTAGAGTTATGGTTATGGTTAGAGATAAGGGTTAGAGATAGTGTTAGGTTTAGGGTTAATTTTAGGATTATGGTTAGGGTTAGGTTTAGGGTTGAGTTAGGCTTGTGGTGAGGTTTAGGGTTGGGGTTGGGGTTGGGTTTAGGGTTAGAGTTAGGGTTAGAGTTAGGGATTCTGTTTAGTGTTAGGGTTAAATTTAGAGTTGGGTTTCAGGTTGGTTTTGGCTTAGGGTTAGGGTTAGCTTTAGCGTTAGGGTTGTGGTTGGGATAGGGGTTAGCATTAGGGTTAGGGTTAGGGTTAGATTTGGGGTTTGGGTTAACGTTAGTGTTAGGGTTAGGGTAATGGTTCAGATTAGGGTTGGGGTTAGGGTTGAGGTAGGGTTAGGGCTAGGATAGGTTAAGGGTTAGGGTTGGGATTAGGGTTAGGGTTACGTTTAGGTTTAGGGTTAGGGTTGAATTAGGGTTAGGGTTAGGTTTGGAATTGGGGTTGGAATTAGGGTTAAGGTTAGGTTTAGGGTTGAGAAAGGGTTAGGGTAAGGGTTGGGGTTAGGGTTATGGTTAGGGTTAGGGTTGAGTTAAGGTTAGAGTTAGGGTTAGGGTTGGGGTTTGTTTTAGGGTTAGGGTTAGGGCTAGAGTAAGGGGTTAGGGTTAGTATTAGGTTTAGGGTGAGTTTTAGGGTTAGGGTTAGGATTAGGTTTAGGGTCAAGGCTAGGTTTGAGTTAGGTATAGGATTAGATTTAGGGTTAGGGTTGGGGTTGGGGTTAGGATAAGTGTTAGAGTTAGCATTAGAGTTAGAGATCAGGGTTAGCTTTAAATTTAGATTTAGATTTGGGATTAGGGTTGCGGTTGGTGTTGGGTTTAGCATTAGGGTTAGGTTTAGGTTAGTTTTAGTGTTAGGGTTAAGTTTAGGGTTAGGGTTTAGGGTTAGTGTTAGTTTTAGGTTTAGGGTTAAATTTGGGGTTGGGGTTAGCTTTAGGTTTATGGTAATGGTTAGGGTTAGTTTTGGGGTTAGGATAATAGTTAGGGTTAGGGTTAGTGTACGTGTTGGAGTTAGGGTTAGAGTTATTATTAGGGTTAAGGTTAGCATTAGAGTTAGTGTAGGGGTTAGGGTTGAGTTTGGGGTAGGGTTGGGTTTGGGGTTGAGGTTAGCGTTAGGATTAGGGTTAGAGTTCGTTTTAGGGTTAGGGTTAGGTTTGAGTTAGGTTTAGGGCTAGGGTTAGTTTTAGAGTTAGGGATAGGGATAGGGTTAGTGTTGAGGATAGGGTTAGGGTTAGGTTTAGGTTTAGGGTTAGGGTTGGGGTTGGGTTTGGGGTTATGTTTAGAGTTATGTTTGGTGTTAGTATTAGGGTTAGGGTTACTGTTAGTGTTAGGTTTAGGAGTAGGATTAGGCTAAGGGTTAGGTTTGGCTTAGGGTTAGGATTAGGTTTAGGGTTGAGTTAGGTTTGGGTTAGGATTAGGGTTAGAGTTAGGGTTGGGGTAGTTTTGAAGTTGGGGTTAGGGTTAGGGGTAGGGTAGGGGTTAGGGTCAATGTTAGGTTTAGTTTAGTTTTAGTGTTCAGGTTAGGGTTAGGGTTTGGGTTAGGTTTAGGATTTGGTTAGGGTTAGAGTAAGAGTTTGTTTTAGGTTAGGGTTAGGGTTAAGGTTAGGTTTAGTGTTTGGGTTAGGATTAGGGTTAGGGCTTAGGGTCAGGGTGAATTCTAGGTTTACGTTTATGGTTAGGGTTAAGGTTGAGTTAGGGTTTGAGTTTCGGTTGGGGTTAGGGTTGAGTAAGGTTAGGGTTAGGGTTAGGGTTGGGGTTGGGGTTGGGGTTGGGGTTAGGGATGGGGTTGCGGTTAGGGTTTCGGTTAGGCTTAGGGTTAATTTTATGGTTATGGTTAGGGTTAGCTTTAAGGTTGGTTTTCAGTTAGGGTTAGGGTTAGGTTTAGGATTTTTTTAGGTTTAAGGTTAGGGTTACGATTTGGTTAAGGTTAGACTAAGAGTTTGTTTTAGGTTAGGGTTAGGTTTAGTGTTGGGGTTAAGTTTAGGGTTAGGATTAGGGCTTCGGGTCAGGGTTAGGGTTAGTTTTGGTTTAGGGTTAGGGTTTGGTTTAGGGTTGAGTTAGGGTTAGAGTTAGGGTTTGAGTTTCGGTTTGGGTTAGGGTTAGTAGGGTTAGGGTTGGGGTTGGGGTTGGGGATGGGGTTGGAGTTAGGGTTACGGTTAGGGTTAGGGTTAATTTTATGGTTATGGTTAGGGTTAGGGTTAGGGTTGGTGTTAGGGGTAGTTTTAGGGATAGGTTTAGAATAGATTTAGGTTTAGGTTAGGGATAGGTTTAGAATAGATTTAGGTTTAGGGTTCGGGATAGGGGTGGGGTAGTTTTATGTTTTGGATTAGTGTTAGGGTTAGGGGTAGGATTAGGTTAGGGATAGGTTTGGGCTTAAAGTTAGGGTTGGGTTATGGTTAGGGTTGGGGTTGGGGTTGGGGTTAGGAGTGGGGTTAGGGTTAGTGTAGGGATAGGGTTAGGATTAGAGTTAGGGTTAGGGTTAGGCTTAGGGTTTGGGGTAGGTGTAGAGGTAGGATTAAGGTTAGGGTCACTATTAGTTTTAGGCTTTGTGTTAGGGTTATGGTTAAGATTAGGGTAGGGTTAGGGTTACTTTTAGGGTTCGGGGTAGGGATTAGGGTTAGGTTTAGGGTTGAGTTAGGGTTAGGGTTAGGGTAAAAGTTAGGGTTCGTGTTGGGTTAGGGTTAGGTTTAGGATTAGGGTTAGAGTTGGGTTATTGTTAGGGTTAGGGTTAGGGTTTGGCTTAGGACTAAGGATAGGATTATGGTTAGGGTTAGGGTTAGGGTAAGCATTAGGGTTAGGGTTAGGGTTAGTTTCGGGTTCAGGTTAGGGTTAGGATTAGGGATAGGGTTATGGTAAGGATTATGGTTACAGTTAGGGTAGGGTTAAGGTTAGGGTTGATTTAGTGTAGGGTTAAGGTTAGGTTTGGGTTAGATTTAGGGTTAGGTTTAGAATTAGTGTTAGGTTTAGGGTTATGGTTAGAATTAGGGTTGGGTTATGGTTAAGGTTAGGATTAGGGTTAGGGTGTGGGTTAATGTTAGGTTTAAGGATAGAGTTATGCTTAGGGTTAAGGTTAGGATTAAAGTTAGGGTTAGGGATAGGGTTAGCGTTATGGTTGGGTTAGGGTTAGGTTTAGGTTTGGGATAGGATTAAGGTTAGGGATTGGGTTAAGTTTAGTTTTCATGTTAGGGTCAGGGTTAGCGATAGGGTTAGTTTTAGGGTTAGATTTGGGTTAGGGTTAGGTTTAGAGGTGGTGTTAAGGTTAGAGTTAGGGTTAGGATTAGGGATTGGATTATGGTTAGGGTCAAGTTTAGGTTTAAGATTAGGGTTAGGGTTAGGTTTGGGTTTAGGATTAGGGTTAGGGATAGGGTTAGATGAGGTTTGGGTTAGGTTTTGGGTTGGTGTTAGGGTTTGAGTTAGGTTTAGGGTTGGGTTAGTGTTAGGTTTATGGTTCGGGGCGTGGGTAATTGTTAGGGTTAGATTTGGGTTAGGGTTAGGGTTAGGGTTATGGTTGCTGTTAGGATTAGGGTTAGATTTAGGGTTGGGTTAGGGTAAGGATTAGGGTAGGGTTAGGGTTATGTTTAGGGTTAGGGCTGTGTTAGGGTTAGGGATTGTGTTAGAATTATGGTTGGTGTTAGGTTTAGGGTTAGGCTTAGGTTTAGGGTTCAGGGTAGGTGTAGGAGTAGGGTTAGGGATAGGATTACAGTTGTTTTTAGGGTAGGGTTAGCAGTAGGATTAGGGTTAAGGTTAGGTTTAGGGTTAGGGTTGGTGTTAGGTTTAGGTTAGGTTTAGAGTTAGGGTTGGGGTAGGGTTACAGTTTGGGTTAAGTTTAGTCCTAGGGTTAGAATTAGGGTTGGGGTTAGGGTTAGGGTTACGTTTAGGGTTAGGGATGGGTTAGGTTTAGGGTTATGGTTAGGGTTGTGTTAGGGCTGGGTTAGGGTTAGTGTTAGTGTTAGGGTTAGGGTTAGGGATTGGGTTAGGGTTAGTTTTGATGTTAGGGTTAGGGTTAGATTTAGGGTTAGGATTAGGTTTAAGGTTAGGGATAGGGTTAGGTTTAGGGAAAGGGTTAGGGTTAGTTTTGGTGTTAGGGTTAGGTTTAGGGTTAAGGTTAGATTTAGGGTTAGGGTTAGGGTAAAAGTTAAGGTTATGGTTGGGTTTGGGTTAGGGTTAGGATTAGGGTTAGAGTTAGGACTTGGGATAGGGTTATGGTTATGTTAAGATTAGTGTTAGGGTTAGGGAAAGGATTACGGTTAGAGTTAGGGTTGGGTTTGGGTTAGGGTGATGGCTGGGTTAGGTTTAGGGTTAGGGTTAGAGTTAGCGTTAAGTTTAGTGTTATGGGTATATTTGGGTTAGGGTTAGTGTTAGGATTAGGGATAGGTTTAGGGTTAGGATTTTGGTTAGGTTTATGTTTAGTTTAAGGGATAGGTTTAGGGTTACGTTTAGTGTTTCAGTTTGAGTTAGGGTTAGGTTTGGGTTAGGGTTATGGTTTGGTTTGGGTTAGGGTTGGTTTAGGGTTAGCTTTAGTGTTAGGTTTAATGTTAGGGATAGGGTTAGTGGTTAGGATTAGAGTTAGAGTTGTGTTAGGGTTAGGTTTAGGGTTAGGGTTGGTGTTAGGGTTAGGGTTCGGGTTGGGGTTGAGTTAGGTTTAGGCTTAGGGTTGCGTTGGGTTAGGTTTAGGGTTAAGATTAGGGATAGGGTTATGGTTATGGTTAGGGTTAGGGTTAGGCTTAGGTTTGGTGTTAGGGTTTGGGTTAGGGGTTAGGGTTAGGATTAGGATTAGGGTTAAATTTAGGACTTGGGATAGGGTTATGGTTATGTTAAAATTAGTGTTAGGGTTAGGGAAATGATTATGGTTAGAGTTAGGGTTGGGTTTGGGTTAAGGTTATGTTTGGGTTATGTTTAGGGTTAGGGTTAGAGTTAGCGTTAAGTTTAGGGTTACGGTTATGTTTGGGTTAGGGTTAGGATTAGGGATATGTTTAGGGTTAGGATTTTGGTTAGGTTTAGGGTTAGTTTAAGGGATAGGGTTAGGGTTTGGGTTAGGGTTACGTTTAGTGTTACGGTTTGAGTTAGGGTTAGGTTTGGGTTAGGGTTATGGTTTGGTTAGGGTTAGGGTTGGTTTAGAGTTAGCATTAGTGTTAGGTTTTATGTTAGGGATAGGGTTAGTGGTTAGGGTTAGAGTTAGAGTTGTGTTAGGGTTAGGTTTAGGGTTAGGGTTGGTGTTAGGGTTAGGGTTCGGGTTGGGGTTGAGTTAGGTTTAGGCTTAGGGTTGCCTTGGGTTAGGTTTAGGGTTAAGATTAGGGATAGGGTTATGGTTAGGGTTAGGCTTAGGCTTAGGTTTAGGGTTGGTGTTACAGTTAGGGATAGGTTTAGAGTTGGGTTAGGTTAAGAATTAGGGTTAGTGTTAGGGTTACATTTAGGGTTAAGGTTAAGTTAGGGTATGGTCAGTGTTATGGATAGGGTTAGGTTATGGTTAGCATTGGGCTTGGGGTTGGGGTTAGGGTTGGGGTTAGGGTTAGTGTTGGGGTAGGATTAGGGGCAGGGTTTAGGGTTAGGGATAGGGTTAGGGTTGGGTTAGGGTTAGGTTTCATGGTTAGTGTTAGGGATAGGGTTAGGTTTAGGGTAGGGCCCATGGGAAGTGCCAGTTGCCCTTCACAAGGAGACCGTGGCATGGCACCCGAACACATCAGACGCACTGCACAGCCTCCCACCCCATTGGCAGGGCCACACTGACATAGGAATGTGATTGCAAGCCTTGCAGCGTGCAGAGAAACACACTATTCTGATTCTGGAATTCAAGGTTAGGGTTAGGGTTAGAAGTTAAGGTTAGGTTTGAGGTTAGGTGATATGGTTAACGAGAGGGTTAAGGTTAGGTTTAGGGTAAGTGTTAGGATCAGGTTTAGGGTTATGCTTTAGGGATCTTGTTAGGGTTATTCTTTAGGAATAGGTTTAGGGTTAGGGTTAGGTTAAGTGTTAGGGTTAGTGTTAGGCTAAGGGTTAGGGTTAGGGTTTAGGGTTAGGTTTAGGGTATGATTAGGGTTACAGTAAGTGTTAGATCTATGGCTAGGATTAAGGGTTAGGTTTAGGGTTCAGTTCAGTCGCTCAGTCATTTCCGACTCTTTGCAACCCCATGAATCGCAGCACCCCAGTCCTCCCTGTCCATCACCAACTCCCGGAGTTTACCCAAACCATGTCCATCGAGTCAGTGATGCCATCTAACCATCTCATCCTCTGTCGGCCCCTTCTCCTCCTGCCCCCAATCCTACCCAGCATTAGGGTCTTTTCCAATGAGTCACCTCTTCGCATGAGGCGGCCAAAGTATTGGAGTTTCAGCTTCAACATAAGTCCTTTCAATGAACACCCAGGACTGATATCCTTTAGGATGGATTGACTGGATCTCCTTGCAGTCCAAGGGACTCTCAAGAGTCTTCTCCAACACCACAGTTCAAAAGCATCAATTCTGAAGCACTCAGCTTTCTTCACCGTCCAACTCTCACATCCATACATGACCACTGGAAAAACCATAGCCTTGACTAGACGGACCTTTGTTGGCAAAGTAATGTCTCTGCTTTTAAATACGCTATCTAAGTATAGGGTTAGAGTAGGGATTTGAGTTAGCATTAGGGTTAGGTTTAGGGTTATGGTTAACACTCAGTGTTACGTTTAGTGTTAGTATTAGGGTTAAAGTTAGGGTTAGAGTTAGGTTTAGCGTTTAGAGTTAGCGATAGTTTTAGGTTTAGGGAACGGCCCCATGGGAGGTTCCACGTGCCCTCAGAGAAGTGACTCCTGCATATGACCTGGCCCTCTCAGAGGAACTTTGCGTCCTCCTTTCCCATGGGCAGGACTGCATTAAACTAGGAATGTGTTAGGGTTAGGGTTAGGGTTAGGGTTAGGGTTAGGGTTAGGGAAGCGTTAGGGTAAGGGTTAGGGTTAGGGTTAGGGTAGGTTTAAGTTTAGGGTAAGTGTTAGAGATAGGGTTAGGATTAAGCGTTAGGGTTAGTCCTTTGATAAGGGTTAGGGTTAGGTTAGGGAAGGGTTAGGGTTAGAGGTTAGGGTTAGGGTTAGAGGTTAGGGTTAGTGTTATGCTAGGGTTAATGTTGGGGTTTTGGGTTATCATTAGGGTTAGGGATAGGGTTAGGTGATAGGGTTAGCGTTAGGTTTAGGGTTAGTGTTAGGGTTAGGTTTAGCATTATGCTTTAGAGATAGGTTTAGGGTTAGTGTTTAGTGTTAGGGTTAGGGAAGGGTTAGGGTTAGGGTAAGTGTTAGAGTTAGTGTTAGGTTTAAGGGTTAGGGTTTTCTTAAGGTTTAGGGTTAGGTTTAGATTTTGGTTTAGGGTTCTGGGTTATCATTAAGGTTACTGACAGTTTTAGGGTTAGAAGATAGGGTTACAGTTATTGTTAGGGTTAAGGTTACGGTTTGGCTTAGCAGTCAGGGTTAGGGATAGCATTAGGTTTAGGGTAAGAGCCCATGGGAGGTTCCACGTGCCCTAGGCCAGGTGACCCCTGCATGTGACCTGGCCTGCTCAGATGCACTTTTCAGCCTCCTTGCCCTTGGGCAGGACTGTGTTAACCTAGGAATGTGTTAGAGTTAGTGTTAGGGTTAGGGTTAGACTAGGGTTTGGGCTTAGGTTAGGTTTAGGGTTACCGGTTAAGGCTAGGTTTTATGTTTGAGGTTTAGGGTTGGGGATACTCTTAGGGATTAGGTTTTGGTTTAGGGATTAGGTTTCAGATTAGGTTTAGGGTTAGGGTTCTGGTTAGGGTAGGGTTAGTGTTAGGATTAGCAATAGGGTTAGTGTTTAGGGTTTGGGTTAGGGTTAGGTTTAGGGTAGGGCCCACGGGAGGTGCCAGGTGCTCTTCACAAGGAGACCATGGCATGGCACCCGACCCCATCAGACACACTGCACAGCCTCCATCCCCATTGGCAGGACCATGCTGACATAGGAATGTGATTGCAAGCCTTGCAGAGTGCAGCAAAACACACTACTCTGACTCGGGAATTCAAGGATAGGGTTAGGGTTGGAGGTTAGGGTTAGGGCTGGGGTTGGGTGACTGGGTTAGTGATACGGTTAGGGTTAGGGTTAGGGTTAGTGTTAGGACCAAGGTTAGGGTTATGCTTTAGGTTTAGGGTTAGGGTGCGGTTAGGGTTAGGGTAAGAGTTAGAGTTATGATTAGGGTTAAGGGTTAGGTTTAGGGTTTTGGTAAGGGTTAGCGTTAGGTTTAGGGTTAGGGTTAGGGTTTTGGGATAGCATTAGGGTTAGAGTTAGGGTTAGAAGTTAGTGTTACGTTTAGTGTTAGGGTTAGGGTTAAAATTAGGTTTAGGGTTAGGGTTAGCATTTAGGGTTAGGAATATGGTTAGGTTTAGGGTACTGGTCCATGGGAGGGTCCATGTGCCCTCAGCCAGGTGACCCTGTCATGTGACCCAGCCCACTCATATGCACTTTGCAACCTCCTTCCCCATGGACATGATTGTGGTAACCTAGGAATTTGTTAGGAGTAGGTTTAGGGTTAGGTTTAGAGTTAACGTTTGGGTAGTGTTAGGGTTATGTTTAGGTTAGAGTTTACATTAGGGTAGTGTTATGGTTAGGGTATAGGTTACGGTAAGACTAAGGTTTGGGTTAGGGTTAGGTTTAGGGTTAAGTTTAGGGTTAGGGAAGGGTTAGGGTTAGGGTTAGAGGTTAGGGTTAGGGTAGGGTTAGAGTTAGTGTAAATGTTAGAGATTGTGTTAAGCATTAGGGTTAGAGTTTCGGGTTAGTATTAGTGTTAGTGTTAGAGTTAGGGTTTATGGTTAGGATTAGCATAGGTTAGGGTAAGTGTTAGAGTTAGGGTTCTGGTTAATGTTTAGGGTTAGGGTTTTGGTAAGGTTTAGTGTTAGGGTTAGTGTTAAGGTTAGGGTGCTGGAGTCCTGCTCCAGCTGGTCCAGGGGTTCCCTCAGGATTGGCGATGTCTGCGAAGGGAATAGAAGACACAGTGAGTCTAGGCATGTGTGAAGCAGTGTCTGAGCTTTATTTTTCAAAGGGAGTTTTTATATCTTAACTTGTACATAGAGGAAAATGTAAAATGTAGAGTCATGCCAAATCAGCTCAACGGGTCAACAGTTTTTGACCCCTATCGAAACCAGGATACTTTTTGTATATCTTAATTACAAAAGTCTCATGTTGTTTACATCATCTTCTGGCCTGGAGGCCTGCTAACATCTTATGACTCTTTATTGATAAGGGTTGATCAGCCAGAACACCTTTTCTGAAAGTATTTTTGTGTCAGGCACAGAACATACCAGCTAGATTAACAATTGTCTTATTATTTTTATATTAGTGCTAAACCTTTATTTATATAAGCCTCTAACTATTATACTTTTACAATACAGGTTCAACATGTTAGGAGCAAAAACATAGCAAGTAAATATAGATCAAATAACAGTTTTACAGAATAATATCTCTTATGTTTTTTTTTTAATAGACTTTCTCCCCTTCGAAGGGTTCTGTGCCCATTGGGACTTTTTATGTGTTCAGGCTCTCAACGCTGTTTGTTGTTAAGGAGCAGTCATGCACATCAGCTCTAAAGGCACAGGCACATTTATCAAACAAACTAAGATGCTAACAAGAGGAGTTTAGATTAAAATACTCTCTTTTATGGATAATCTTATAGAGTGTTGCCATTCGGGGGGCATGTGGATTAGAGTTTTAAATCGACCTGGTTAGGAAAGGATCAGGGAAGGTCTTCTGCCTAAGCCACAGAAATTAGGGAGCAGTCTATTATAGCAAGCATCAGAAAGATAGATATCATTTTTAAGGTGAGCGCCGAGGCAGCGTATCAAGATCCCTGAGGCCTGAGTTGCCTTGCTTGTCAGGTCTTCTTCTCACCCATATTTATTGTCTCCATAAATCGTTGTTGTCCTTCAGAGTTCCCTCTTAAGTGTCCTTGTGATGACATTATAACTCAAGTTTGTCTCTGGGCTGTATATCACATTCATCAGTTTATTTCTTATCTCTTTAAATCCTGTTATCCCCTAGTAACTTAAGCTCATCATCTCCTAAAAAGGCTTTTAGCTATTAGTATCTCTAAAATTCCTAGTTTCTATAAGCTATAGTAAAATATGCCAACACTACAACATACCTTAAACTTTTAGCTTCTAACTATTCTTAATTATTCCTCACTCCTAAACTCAGCAAACTTCTTTTGCCATAAACTTCCCCTTACAGGCAGGTTTCAGATAACAATGTTTCCCATGGTCTCAAGCTGCAGCCAATGTGCTCATCTTGGAGCATTCTTTGTAAAGATCCTTGAATAAATGCCAATAGTTAACTTTATGGATTATAACATTCTTTCCAGCCAACTCAACTGGAGGAAGGAAAGGACAAGTCAGAATCACAAGACCTAACTCCTTCATCCTGGGACCGTGCCTGCGGGATGAGGAGAGGGGGTTGGGGCCGTGCCTGCATTTTGTCAGTAATGCCTATCACAGCTGCCGACATTAGGGTTTTGGGTTAGCATTAGGGTTACTGTTAGTGTTAGGGTTAGAAGTTAGGGTTAGGATTAGTGTTAGGCTTAAATTTAGGGTAGGGTTAGGGTTAGTGGTTAGGGTTAGGGATAAGGTTAAGTTTAGGGTAGGTGCCCACGGGTAGTTCCATGTGCCCTCGACCTGGTTACCCTGGCATGTCAACCGGCATGCTCAGATGCACTTTGCAGCCTCCTTCCCCATGGGCAGGAGTGTGGTAACCTAGGCATTTGTTAGGGATAGGTTTAGAGTTAAGGTTAGGGTAGTGTTAGGGTTAGGGTAAGGGTTAGGATTAGACTAAGGTTTGGGTTAGAGTTAGGTTTAGGGTTAGAGTTAGGGTTAAGGTTAGAGGTTAGGGTTAGGTTTAGGGAAGGGTTAGGGTTAGGGTTAGAGGTATTGCTTGGGGTTAGGGTTAGGGTAGGGTTAGAGTTAGTGTAAGTGTTAGAGATAGGGTTAGGGTTAGTGTTTTGATTAGGGTTAGGGTTCGCGTTTAGGGTTAGGGATAGGGTTAGGTTTAGGGTAGGGCCCATGGGACGTGCCAGTTGCCCTTCACAAGGAGACCGTGGCATGGCACCCGACCGCATCAGACGCACTGCACAGCCTCCCTCCCCATTGGCAGGGCCACGCTGATATAGGAATGTGATTGCAAGCCTTGCAGCGTGCAGAGAAACACACTATTCTGACTCGGGAATTCAAGGTTAGGGTTAGGGTTAGAGGTTAAGTTTAGGTTTGGGGTTAGGTGATAGGGTTAACTATAGGGTTAGGGTTTGGTTTAGGGCAAGTGTTAAGGTCAGGGTTAGAGTTATGCTTTAAAGATCGGGTTAGCGTCATGCCTTAGGGATAGGGTTAGTTTTAGGGTTAGGTTAAGGGTTAGGCTTAGGGTTTAGGGTTAGAGCAGGGATTGGGGTTAGCATTAGGGTTAGGGTTATGGTTAGCAGTTTTACAATTAGTGTTAGTGTTAGGGTTAAAGTAGGCTTATGGTTAGCGTTTAGAGTTAGCGATAGTGTTAAGTTTAGGGTACGGGCCCATGGGAGGTTCTATGTGCCCTTGGAGAAGTGACACCAGCATATGACCCGGCCCTTTCAGATGAACTTTGCATCCTCCTTTCCCATGGGCAGGACTGCGTTAACCTAGGAATGTGTTAGGGTTAGGTTTAGGGTTTGGGTTAGGGTTAGGGTTAGTGTTAGGGAAGGGTTAGGGTTAGGGTTAGAGGTAAGGGTTACTGTTAGCGTTGGGGTAGGTTTAGGTTTAGGGTAAGTGTTAGAAATAGGGTTAGGGTTGGTGACGTCAGGCCGCGCGGCCGGGCTGGGACGGGGCGCCGGCTCGCTGAGGCGCTTCCCGAGAGCGCGACGCGCCGACTCCCCTCCCCGCGGCCCGCCCGCCCGCCGGCCTCGCCGCCGCCTCCTTCGCTCCCTCAGCGCGGGCCAGCTGCCGGGGCGGAGGCTCGGGGGCGTCGCGGCGCCGAGAGGACGGGCGGCCGGGCTTCGGCGCGTCCGGCGGCCGGTCGGTGCGCGGCGGCGGGCGGCGGCGGCGGCGGGCGCCGGTCTATATGGCGGCGGCTCTGTCGGGCCTGGCTGTCCGGCTCTCGCGCTCGGCCGCCGCCCGCTCTTATGGGGTCTTCTGCAAGGGGCTGACCCGCACGCTGCTCATCTTCTTCGACCTGGCCTGGCGCCTGCGCATCAACTTCCCCTACCTCTACATCGTGGCTTCCATGATGCTCAACGTCCGTCTGCAGGTTCATATTGAGATCCACTGAAGGCCTTCCGTGGACTGACCGGCGTGTCCTGGGGCTCAGGGGTCAGAGACACAGCATGAAGGACGGACGCAGGCCTCTCCGCACCCGCCTCGCGGAGGAGCAGGGAGCGGGCGCTGCCTTGGACAGAGCCCTGTGCAGAGAACTCTGGAGTGAGAGATGGCAGAAGGAGGGCCCTCGGCCAGCAGATGCCGCTTCCCGGGTGAAGAGGCCTGCGATCGATGCCTGGGGAAATCCACGAAAGGAGGAGTCCTCACTGGAAGCAAAGCATGACCTGCATGGGGCCAGCTCCTTGCTTCGCAGTGGCCTCGAAGCACTTCCACGGTGGCAAGAATCAGTACAAAGAAATTCAGCCTCAGCGGCCGCGCAGAACAACACTGCAGGTCTGTCCTTGGCTCCTGCAGGGGAGCGAGGTGTGGGGCCGGTCCGCTGCGTCGGGGAGGCTCCGGGCACGGACTGGCTACAGGCAGCGCCCAGGCCCACTGGCGGCCACAGAGGACGGAGCCACAGTGGAGAGCCTTGGGGGTCCGGACTGCTGGGCCAGCAGAGAGGGTCCACAAAGGGGGCTTCTGAGGACGACCCGCCCAGTGCTTTCCTGGAGAAGCTGGACTTGGCATTTGCACCCTCTTGCCTGCGATCCATCTTGCTGCACGCACATCCCCTAATATTCTTGAATGATGAGACGAAAAGTGTTCTCCCTGGCCATTCAGAGCCCATGTTTTCAGAGCCAAGAGTAGGATACAAGAAAATGTTTTCATGGGAAAAAAGTACCTCAGATGATCTGCAGATAACAGTGGCATCAGTAGCTCCACAAGCTTTTGAATGAGCAACTCTGTTATGCCGTGGTTAAGGTACAGGCAGAACAATAAAAATAGTGAGACTAACTTGAAGCGCTGTCCTCGAATGCTGTCTTTTGCGTTAACTCTGGACGCACACGCTGCGGCAGTGAAGCTCCGGCTTTGATTCGTGTGACAGACAAAGTCAGTGGAACTTAAACCCACAGAAAGCTGGTTGATACGGAAGGAAATCTCTGTGCTTGAAAGACATTTAGGGTTGGGAAGCCATGTCAAGGAGGTTATTGATACTACCTTATACACCTATCAGACTAAAATCGAAAGATGTAACAGCAAGTTTTAAGTTTACCTTCAGCACCCATCCAGCAGGGCTGCCATCCCAGGCACTATCTCTCCAGCCTGTCTCTGACCATCTGATGAGAGGAGATATTTGTAAAAGTCTACCCTGCTGGGCTTGGTCTGAGCCAGGCCAAGTTGATGGCAAGCTGTTGTCATCTCTGCGTTTTGTAGAATAATTTGAGCAAAAATCTGATATCTTTTCTCACACCCCTTTCCTTCCACTTGACATGCAATTTACATGGAGGCCCTATGGTGAAAGCTGCAATATTAATGTTACCTTTAGATAACCCTTCCTCAAACTAGGAACCCTAGCAGTGTTACCCAAGATAAAAAATGAGCTCGAGCCTGTCCACCGGAGCTCAGTCATGGAGGAAAAAACAGCAAGGACTTCCCCTTAGAGAAGGTCTCCAGTCTCTAGGAGTTGAGATGCCTCCTACACTAAAATGTTTTCTGAGATAACCCCTCTTGTTGTGTGTTGCTAGCTTTGATAAAAGGCACTGAAGAGCAGAAGTTTTGAAGGAGTCCCCAAGTAAGACATCCCCATTTTCGGAATTATTGGTCGCATATATCAGTTTCTGTTGTGTGCTAAATTACTATGCCGTGTGCTATTTTAGTGTTCTGGGGAAATGAAAAATAAACCCTGTTGTTTAGTGTAATAAACGTCTTATTTTACGTGTGTAAAAAAAAAAAAAAGAAATAGGGTTAGGGTTAAGTGTTATTGTTAGTGTTTTGATAAGGGTTAGGGCTAGGTTTAGGGTTAGGATTAGGGTTAGGGCTTTGGATTAGCATTAGGGTAATGGTTAGTGTTAGGTTTAGTGTTAGTGTTAGGGTAGGGTTATGGTTAGGATAAGTGTTAGAGTTAGGGTTAGGTTTAAGGGTTAGAGTTAAGGTTTTCTTAAGGTTTAAGGTTAGGTTTAGATTTAGGTTTAGGGTTTGGGGTTAGCATTAGTGTTACTGACAGTGTTAGGGTTAGAAGTTAGGGTTACAGTTAGTGTTAGTGTTAGGGAAAAACTTATGGTTCGGGTTAGTGGTCAGGGTTAGGGATAGAATTAGGTTTAGGGTAAGGGCCAATGGGCGGTTATGCTTTAGGAATCGGGTTAGGGTTATGCTTTAGGGATAGGTTTAGGGTTAGGCTTTAGGGTTAGCGTTAGGGTACGGTTAGGTTTAGGGTAAGTGTTAGAGTTATAGTTAGGGTTAAGGATAGGGTTAGGGTTTTGGTAAGTGTTAGGGTTAGGTTTAGGGTTTTGGGATAGCATTAGGATTAGGGTTAGGGTTAGAAGTTACTGTTATGTTTAGTGTTAGTGTTAGGGTTAAAGTTAGGCTTAGGGTTAGGGTTAGCGTTTAGGGTTAGGGACATGGTTATGTTTAAGGTACCGGCCCATGGGAGGTTCCATGTGCCCTCAGCCAGGTGGCACCGTCATGTGACCCGGCCCTCTCAGATGCACTTTGCAGCCTCCTTCCCCATGGGCATGATTATGGTAACCTAGGAATTTGTTAGGGATAGGTTTAGGGTTAGGTTTAGAATTAATGTTAGGGTAGTGTTAGGGTTATGTTTAGGTTAGAGTTTACGTTAGGGTAGTGTTATGGTTAGGGTATGGGTAATGGTAAGACTAAGGTTTGGGTTAGGGTTAGGTTTAGGGTTAGGGTTAGGGAAGGGTTAGGGTTAGGGTTTGGGTAGGGTTAGGGTTAGTGTAAATGTTAGAGATAGGGTTAGGGTTAAGCATTAGGGTTAGTGTTTTGGTAAGGTTGGGTTAGAGTTTTGGGTTAGTATTCGTGTTAGAGTTAGGGTTTATGGTTAGGGTTAGCATAGGTTAGGGTAAGTGTTAGAGTTAGGGTTCTGGTTAATGTTTAGGGTTAGGGTTTTGGTAAGGTTTAGGGTTAAGTTTAGGGTTAAGGTTAGGGTTTTGGGTTAACATTAGGGTTACAGTTAGTGTTAAGGTTAGAAGTTAGGGTTAGGGTTAGTGTTAGTGTTAGGCTTAAAGTTAGGGTAGGGTTAGGGTTAGCGGTTAGGGTTAGGGATAAGGTAAAGTTTAGGGGAGGTGCCCTTGGGTAGTTCCACGCACCTTCAACCTGGTGACCCCAGCACATCACCCGGCCCACTGAGATGCACTTTGCAGCCTCCTTCCCCATGGGCATTAGTGTGGTAACCTAGGAATTTGTTAGGGCTAGGTTTAAGGTTAGGTTTATAGTTAACGTTAGGGTAGTGTTAGCGTTAGGGTAAGGGTTAGGGTTAGAGTTAGGTTTGGGGTTAAGGTAGGGTTAGAGTTAGGGTCAGGGTTAGGTTTAGGGTAGGGGCCCATTGGGAGGTTCCACGTGCCCTCAGCCAAGTGACCTTGGCATGTCACCTGGCCCGCTCAGATGCACTTTTCAGCCTCCTTAGGGTTAGTGTTAGGGTTAGGTTTATCTTTTAGGGATAGTGTTAGGTTTATGCTTCAGGGATAGGGTTAGGTTTGGGTTTGGATTAGGGTTTGGATTAGGGTTAAGGTAGCTTAGGGTCAGTGTTAGAGTTAGGCTTCTGGTTAATGGTTAGGGTTAAGGTTTTGGTAATGGTTTAGGTTAGAGGTTAGGATTAGGTTAGGGTAAGGGTTTTGGGTTAGCATCAGGGTTACGGTTAGTGTTAGGGTTAGAAGTTAGGGTTACGTTTAGTGTTAGGGTTAGGGTTAAAGTTAAGATAGCGTTAGGATTAATGGTTAGGTTGAGGGATAAAGTTAGGTTTAGGGTAAGTGCCCATGGGTAGTTCTACGTGCCGTTGGCCAAGTGACCCTGGGATGTGACCCGGCATGCTCAGATGAACTTTGCAGCCTCCTTCCCCATGGCATGAGTGCACTAACCTAGGAATTTGTTAGGGATAGGTTTAGGGTTAGGTGTAGAGTTAAACATTAGTGTTAGGGTTAGGGTTAGGGTTAGAGTTTAGGGTTAGGGTATGGTTAAGCTTAGGGTTACAGTAAGTGTTAGAGTTAGGGGTAGGGTTAAGGATTAGGGTTAGTGTTTGGTAAGTGTTAGGGTTAGGGTCAGGGTCAGAGTTTATGGTTATGTTTAGGACTCTGGCCCATGGGAGTTTCCACGTGCCCTCGGCCAGGTGACCCCATCATGTGACCCGGCCCACTCAGATGCACTTTGCACCCTCCTTCCCCATGGGCAGGACTGTGCTAACCTAGGAATTTGTTAGGGTTAGGGTAAGGGTTAGGTTTAGACTAAGGTTTGAGTTAAGGTTAGGTTTAGGTTTAGGGTTAGGGTTAGGCTTAGGCTTAGGGTTAGGGTAGGGTTAAGGTTAGGGTTAGGTAAGTGTTAGAGTTAGGGTTAGGGTTAAGGGTTAGGGTTAGTGTTTTATTAAGGGTTAGTGTTAGCTTTAGGTTTAGGATTAGGGTTTTGAGTCAGTATTAGGGTTACGGACAGTGGTAGGGTTAGAAGTTAGGGTTACAGTTAGTGTTAGGGTTAGGGTTAAGGTTAGGGTTAGGATTATGGTTAGTGGTCAGAGTTAGAGATAGGGTTAGGTTTAAGGTAAGGGCCCATGGGAGGTTCCACGTGCCCTACACCAGCTGACCCCGACATGTGACCTGGCCCACTCAGATGTACTTTTCAGCCTCCCTCCGCATGGGCAGGACTGTGTTAACCTAGGAATGTGTTACAGTTAGGGTTAGGGTTAGTGCTAGGGTTATACTATGGTTTGGGTTTACTTTAGGTTTAAGGTTACTGATTAGGGTTAGGGTTAGGGTTTACGTTTTAGAGTTAGGGTTGGGGATACTGTGAGGGATTAGGTTTCAGATGAGGTTTTGGTTTATGGATTAGGTTTACGTTTAGGCTTAGGGGTTAGAGTTCAGGTTGGTTTTAGGGTTAGGGTTACGGCTAGAGTAAGGTTAGTGTTAGGATTAGCAATACGTTACGGTTAGGGTTTGGGTTAGGGCTAGGTTTATGGTAAGTGCTAGGGTCAGGGTTAGGGTTACGCTTTAGGGATCAGGTTAGGGTTAGGGTTAGGGTATGGTTAGGGTTAGGATAAATCTTAGAGTTATGGTTAGTTTTAAGGGTTAGGGTTAGGGTTTAGGGTTAGGGTATGGTTAGGGTTCACGTAATTGTTAGAGCTATGGATAGGGTTAAGGGTTAAGTTTAGGGTTAGGTCAGGGATTTCGGTTAGCATTAGGGTTAGGGTTAGGGTTAGAAGTTAGTGTTACATTTAGTGTTAGTTTTAGGTTAAAGTTAGGGTTAGGGTTAGGTTTAGCGTTAGGGTTAGGGATAGTGTTAGGTTTAGGGTACGGGCCCATGGGAGGTTCCACATACCCTAGGCCAGGTGACCCCTGCATGTGACCTGGCCTGCACAGATGCACTTTTCAGCCTCCTTCCCAGTGGGCAGGACAGCGTTAACCTAGGAATGTGTTAGGGTTAGGGTTAGGGTTAGGGTTAGAATTAGTGTTCGGGAAGTGTTAGGGTTAGGGAAGGGTTAGGGTTAGAAGTAAGGGTTAGGGTAGGGTAGGCTTATGTTTAGGGTAAGATTTAGAGATAGGGTTAGGGTTAAGGGTTAACGTTAGTGTTTTGGTAAGGTGTAGGATTAGGTTTAGGTTTTGGGTTAACATTAGGGTTACAGACAGTGTTAGGGTTAGAAGTTAGGTTTAAGTGAGTGTTAGTGTTAAGGTTAAGGTTAGGGTTAGTGGTGAGGGTTAGGGATAGGGTTAGGGTTAGGGTGAGAGTAAGTGCCTATGGGAGGTGCCAGGTGCCCTTCACAAGGAGACCGTGGCATGGCACCCAACCCCATCAGACGCACTGCACAGCCTCCATCCCCATTGGCAGGACCACGATGACATAGGAATGTGATTGCAAGCCTTGCAGAGTGCAGCAAAACACACTACTCTGACTCGGGAGTTCAAAGATAGGGTTAGGGTTGGAGGTTAGGGTTAGGGTTAGGGTTAGGGTTAGGATCAGGGTCAGGGTTATGCTTTAGGGATGGGGTTAGTGTTATGCTTTAGGGATAGGGTTAGGATTAGGGTTTAGGGTTAGGGTACGGTTAGGGTTAGGGTAAGTGTTAGAGTTATGGTTAAGGTTAAGAGTTTGGGTTAGGGTTTTGGTAAGGGTTAGGTTTAGGTTTAGGGTTTGGGTTTTGGGTTGGCATTAGGGTTAGGGTTTGGGTTAGAGATAGGGTTAGAAGTCAGTATTACGTTTAGTGTTAGGGTTAGGGTTAAAGTTAGGTTTAGGGTTAGGGTTAGTGTTTAGGGTTAGGAATATGGTTAGGTTTAGGGTACCGGTCCATGGGAGGTTCCACGTGCCCTCAACCAGGTGACCCTGTCATGTGACCTGGCCCGCTCAGATGCACTTTGCAGCCTCCTTACCCATGGACATGATTGTGGTAACCTAGGAATTTGTTAGGGATAGGTTTAGGATTAGGTTTAGAGTTAACGTTAGTGTAGTGTTAGGGTTATGTTTAAGTTAGAGTTTACGTTAGGGTAGTGTTACGGTTAGGGTATGGGTTATGGTAAGACTAAGGTTTGGGTTAGGGTTAGGTTTAGGGTTAAGGTTAGGGTTAGGGTTAGGGAAGGGTTAGGGTTAGGGTTAGAGGTTAGGGTTAGGGTAGGGTTAGGGTTAGTGTAAATGTTAGAGATAGGGTTAGGGTTAAGCTTTAGGGTTAGTGTTTTGGGAAGGTTAGGGTTAGTTTTGGGTTAGTATTTGTGTTAGGGTTAGGGTTAGTGTTTATGATTAGGGTTAGCATAGGTTAGGGTAAGTGTTAGAGTTAGGGTTCTGGTTAATGTTTAGGGTTAGGGTTTCGGTAAGGTTTAGCGTTAAGGTTATGGTTTTGGGTTAGCATTAGGGTTACAGTTAGTGTTAGGGTTAGAAGTTAGAGTTAGTGTTAGTGTTAGGCTTAAAGTTAGGGTAGGGTTAGGGTTAGTGGTTAGGGCTAGGGATAATGTTAAATTCAGGGCAGGTGCCCTCGGGTAGTTCCACGTGCTCTCGAGCTGGTGACCCCGGCATGTCATCTGGCCTTCTCAAATGCACTTTGCAGCCTCCTTCCACATGGGTAGGACTGCTGTAAGGTAGGAATGTGTCAGTGTTAGATTTAGGGTTAGGTTTAGAGTTAACGTTAGGGTAGTGTTACGGTGAGGGTTAGGGTTACGGTAAGACTAAGGTTTGAGTTAGGGTTAGGTCTAGGATTAGGGTTAAGGATAGGGTTAGGGAAGGTTTACGATTAGGTTAGATGTTTGGGTTAGGGTTAGGGTAGTGTTATGGTTTGTGTAAGTGTTAGAGATAGGATTAGGGTTAGAGCGTTAGGTTAGTTTTTGGTAAGGGTTAGGGTTAGGTTTAGGGTTAGAGTTTTGTGTTAGTATTAGGGTTAGGTTTAGGGTTAGAGTTTATGGTTAGGGTTAGCATAGCTTAGGGTAAGTGTTAGAGTTAGGGTTCAGGTTAATGATTCGGGTTAGGGTTTTGGTAAGTTTTAGGGTTAGGGTTAGGGTTAAGGTTAGGGCTTTGGGTCAGCATTAGGGTTACGGTTAGTGTTAGGGTTAGAAGTTAGGGTTAGGGTTAGTGTTAGTGCTAGGCTTAAAGTTAGGGTAGGGTTAGGGTTAGCAGTTAGGGTTAGGGATAAGGTGAGTTTTCGGGTAGGTGCCCATGGGTAGTTCCACGTGCCCTCAACCTGGTGACCCCAGCATGTCACCCGGCCCGCTCAGATGCACTTTGCAGCCTCCTTCCCCATGAGCATGAGTGTGCTAACCTAGGATTTTGTTAGGGATAGGTTTAGGGTTAGGTTTAGAGTTAACGTTAGTGTAATGTTAGGGTTAGGATAAGGGTTAGGACTAGACTAAGGTTTGGGTTAGAGTTAGGTTTAGGGTTAGGGTTAGGGTTAGGGTAGCGTTAAGGTTAGGGTTAGGGTAGGTGTTAGAGTTAGGTTTAGGGTTAAGGATTAGGGTTAGTGTTTTGGTAAGGGTTAGGGTTAGGTTTAGGGTTGGGTTAGGTTTAGGGTTTTGGGTTGGCATTAGGGTTAAGGTTAGGGTTAGGTTATTGTTAGGGTTATGGTTAGGGTAGGGTTAGGGTTAGGGTAAGTGTTAGAGATAGGATTAGGTTTAAGCATTAGGGTTAGTGTTTGGTAAGGGTTAGGGTTAGGGTTAGGGTTATGCTTTGAATATAGGGTTAGGTTTATGCTTTAGGGATAGGGTTAGGGTTAGGGTTAGGCTTATGCTTTAGGGATAGGGTTAGCTTTATGCTTTAGGGATAGGATTAGGGTAGGGTTAGTGTTTAGGGTTAGGGATAGGATAGCTTAGGGTAAGTGTTAGAGTTAGGGTTCTGGTTAATGGTTAGGGTTAGTGTTTTGGTAAGGTGTAGGGTTAAGTTTAGGGTTAGGGTTATGGTTAGGGTTTTGGGTTAGCATTAGGGTTATGGTTAGTGTTAGGGTTAGAATTTAGGGTTACATTTAGTGTTAGTATTAGGGTTAAAGTCAGGGTAGGCTTAGGGTTAGTGGTTAGTGTTAAGGATAAGGTTAGGTTTAGGGTAGGTGCCCTTGGGATGTTCCACGTGCCCTCAGCCAGGTGACACTGGCATGTCACCTGGCCTGCTCAGCTGCACTTTGCAGCCTCCTTCCCCATGGACATGAGTGCGCTAACCTAGGAATTAGTTAGGGTTAGGTTTAAGGTTAGGTTTAGAGTTAACATTAGGGTAGTGTTAGGGTTAGGGTAAGGTTTAGGAGTAGACTAAGGATTGGGTTAGGGTTAGGGTTAGGATAGGGTTAATATTAGGGTTAGGGTAAGTGTAAGATTCAAGGTTAGGGTTAGGGTTTTGGTAAGATTTAGGGTTAGTTTTAGGTTTAGGGTTAGTGTTAGGGTTTTGGGTTAGGGATAGGGACAGGGTAACCTAGGGTAAGTGTTAGAGTTAGGATTAAGTGCCAGAGTCCAGCTCTGGCAGCCAGGGAATCACCCTGAAGGGATGAATGGGGTCGGCAAATGAAAATGATGCAGTCTCTCGCTCAAAGCACTGGGCTGCATGTTTATTTTAAGCATCAGGTTTTCTTTTATACTTTTACAAAAGCATTAGGTCAGAGGTATGACATCTTCAGTTTCCTCTCACCCATATTTACTGTCTCCATAAATCATTGTTGTCCTTCAGAGTTTCTTCTTAAGTGTCCTTGTGATAACATTGTAACTCAAGTTTGTCTCTGGGCTGTATATTACATTCCTCAGTTTATTTCTTATCTCTTTAAATCCTGCTATCCCCTAGTAACTTAAGCTCATCATCTCATAAACAGGCTTTTGGCTATTAGTATCTCTAAAATACCTAGTTTCCATAAGCTATAGTAAAATATGCCAACACTACAACATACCTCAAACGTTTAGCTTCTAACTATTCTTAATTATTCCTAACCCCTAAACTCAGCAAACTTCTTTTGCCATAAACATTCCCCTTACAGGCAGGTTTCAGGTAACAATGTTTCCCATGATCTTAGGCTGCAGCCTATGTGCTCATCCTGGAGCATTCTTTGTAAAGATCCTTGAACAAATGTCAATAGTTAACGTTACGGATTGTAACATTCTTTCCAGCCAACTCAACCGGAGGAAAGAAAGGACAAGTCAGAATCACAAGACCTAACTCCTTCATCCCGGGACCGTGCCTGCGGGATGAGGAGAGGGGGTTGGGGCCGTGCCTCCATTTTGTCAGTAATGCCTATTGCGGCTCCCGACAGTTAAGGTTGAGGGTTAGGGTAAGTATTTTGGTAAGTTTTAGGGTTGCAGTTAGCATTAGGGTTTTGTGTTAGTATTTGTGTTAGTTTTAGGGTTACAGGTTAGGGTTACGGTTAGTGTTAATGTTAGGGTTAAAGTTAGGGTAGGGTTAGGGTTAGCAGTTAGGTTTAGGGATAGGGTTAAGGTTTAGAGAAGGGGCCCATGGGAGGTTCCACGTGCCCTTGGCCAGGTGACCCCAGCATGTCACCCGGTCCACTCAGATATACTTTGCAGTCTCCTTCTCCATGGGCAGGACTGTGCTAACCAGTAATGTGTTAGGGTTAGATTTAAGGTTAGGTTAGAGTTAACGTTAGTGTAGCGTTAGGGTTAGTGTAAGGGTTAGGATTAGACTAAGATTTGGGTTAGGGTTAGGTTTAGGGTTAGAAGTTGGATTAAGGTTATGGTTTAAGTTAAGGTTAGGGTTAGGTTTAGGGTTAGTGTTAGGGATAGGGTTAGGGTTAGGGTTAGGGTTAGAGATAGGGTTAGTTTTAGGGTAAGGGCCCATGAGAGGTACCGTGCTGCCCTAGGAAGGTCTTTGCGAGTCTCCCAGAGTGCGGGCAGTCACCCTGGCCTGACTCGGGAATTGAGGCCCTGGGAGGAGGCTCGGAGGTCTGGCATCTGAGGAGCCCCACACTGGCTGCACATGAGACGCCTGAAAACCCACTCTCTGGGGCTACCTTTCCTGCCTCCAAGCAAGACAGCGTCCCCAGCCGCCTGTGGGCTGACAGTCACCCCTGACTGGGAAGCGCTGGCTGGGAGGTCATTTTTCAGGGGCCATGGCCCCTGGGTCCCTGCACCCATGGAGGGCTCCCACACTGCTCGGGAAAGTCAAGGCACCCTCCACACGGCTCTTCCATCACGTTTGCTCTGCAGGAGAGAGCTCAAAAGACTAGGACTGTCTGCAGCATGCTCGGCTCCTGTGGGGAGTGTACCCTGGGTGCCCGCCTGGATCCAGGGCCTAGGGTTCCCAACCGGCATTTTTCTCCCGGGGAGGCTTCACGCGGGGCGGCCCAACAACTGCCTGCGGAGGCATCCTGGGCTCTTTGCTTCCTTCTGCTGGAGCTAACTTTGCTCCTCACGGTGGCGTTGACCAGGCCTGGGGCAGGCCCGCCAACCCTTGCCGGGGGCCCCAGAGAGGTGCTGGTTGCCCTCGGCCGGAGGACCCCAGCATGTCCCCTGGCCCCCTCCACTGCCCTCCCGTGGCCTCCTGCCCAATAGGCAGGACCACACTGCCCTAGGAATGTCTTTGAAAGGCTCCCAGAGTGCGGGCAGACTCCCTGACCTGACTCAGAAATTGAGGCCCTGGGAGCACAACCAGAGGTCTAGCATCTGAGGAGCCCCACACTGGCTGCATGCGAGAGGCCTGAAAACCCACTCTCTGGGGCTACCTTTCCTGCCTCCAAGCAAGATAATGTCCCCAGCCGCCTGCGGGCTGAGAGTCACCCCCGGCTGGGAAGCACTGCCTGGGAGGTCATTTTTCAGGCGCCATGGTCTCTGGGCCCCCACGCCCAGGGAGGGCTCCCACACTGCCCGGGAATGTCAAGTCCCCCTCCACATGGCTCTTCTATCACACTTGCTCTGCAGGAGAGAACTCATGAGAATAGGCCTGTCTGCACTCTGCTCGGCTTCTGCAGGGAGAACACCCTGGGCACCCACCTGGATCCTGGGCCTAGGGGCCCCAACCGGCATTTTTCTCCCAGCGAGACCGAAGTACCTGTCCTGCCTCTTGAGAAACCTGTATGCAGGTCAGGAAGCTAGTTGGAACTCAGCATGGAACAACAGACTGGTTCCAAATAGGAAAAGGAGTGTTCCAGGCTGTATATCATCACCCTGCTTATTTAACTTATATGCAGAGTACATCATGAGAAACGCTGGGTTGGATGAAGCACAAGCTGGAATCAAGAATGCTGGGAGAAGTATCAATAACCTCAAATATGCACATGACACCACCCTTATGGCATGAAAGTGAAGAAGTACTAAAGAGACTCTTGATGAAAGTGAAAGAGAAGTGATAAAGTTGGCTTAAAGCTCAACATTCAGAAAGTTAAGATCATGGCCTCGGGTCCCATCACATCATGGCAAACAGATTGGGAAAGAGTGGCAGACTTTATTTTTCAGGGCTCCAAAATCACTGCAGATGTTGACTGCAGTCATGAAATTAAAAGACGCTTAATCCTTGGAAGGAAAATTATGACCAACCTTGACAGCATATTAAAAAGCAGAGACACTACTTTGCCAACAAAAGTCCGTCTAGGCAAGGCTATGGTTTTTCCAGTAGTCATGTATGGATGTGAGAGTCGGACTTCAAGAAAGCCGAGTGCTGAAGAATTGATGCTTTTGAACTGTGTTGCTGGAGAAGACTCTTGAGAGGCCCTTGGACTGAAAGGAGATCCAACCAGTCCATCCTAAAGGAAATCAGTCTTAATATTCTTTGGAAGGACTGATGCTGAAGCTCCAATACTTTGGCCACCTGAAGAAAAGAACTGACTCATTGGAAAAGGCTCTGATGTCGGGAAAGATGGAAGGCGGGTGGACAAGG
The DNA here is from genome assembly GCF_054371585.1 of Giraffa tippelskirchi. Classification (NCBI taxonomy): domain Eukaryota; kingdom Metazoa; phylum Chordata; class Mammalia; order Artiodactyla; family Giraffidae; genus Giraffa; species Giraffa tippelskirchi. Next base: position 10,392,172 of record NC_137288.1, on the reverse strand, counting down.
GGACGACAGAGGACGAGCTGAGTGGATGGCATCACCAACTCTATGGACATGAATTTGAGGTAGCTCCGGGAGTTGCTGATGGACACCGAAGACTGTTGTGTTATGGTCCATGGGGTTTCAAAGAGTTGGACACGACTGATCGACTGAACTACACAACTTGCAATTAATCACCAATAATTTAAATAAAAGGTTAGTTTTCACTAATGATTCGTTAAAAGGCCAATTTCATGTAAACCCATGGCTGATTCATGTCAATGTATGGCAAAAACTATTACAATATTGTAAAGTAATTAGCCCCCAACTAAAATAAATAAATTTTATTTTGAAATGAATTTATATTGAATAATTTATATTGAAATGAATTCAAAGGCCAAAGAACAGTACAATGTGAAAAAGGCATACACTTCATGAGATGTAAAGAATAACTCAAGGAAACTTATAACTAGGTCCAAAGTACCAACATATATATTCTTGGGCACTTTCAAGTAAGACTGTGCAATTATAGGGACAGCATATGGCCATTTTGCACTAGAGACAAAAAAATTATACAAGAAGATTAAAACTTTATTATGAATCAAACATTACTAAGTTTGCCTAAGAAACCAATGAACAAAATTATCCAGGAAAGGCAAACCGTACTTTTAATGAGGCGAATTTCACACACACACACAAAAATGCTTCATAATGAACTGTTCAAGGAAGGTTCTACTAAACCTTAAAATAAGTTTAATAGGTTTGCAAAAAAAAAAAAAAAAGGTGAAGGAGAGCTATACCCCTCCCATCTATGTGAATTTAGGTTTAAATTAGTTTTGTCTTGGCTATTATATAAGGCAAAAAAAACCCACGACTCCCCCTTCACCCCCCAAAAAACATTGATTTTAATATATTGTGTTTGTGTGTGCTCAGTTGCGTCTGATTCATGGCAACTCCAAGAACTCTACCCAGCCAGGCTCTTCTATCCATGGAATTCAGGGCTATTTTTTTGTCACAGTAAATGCCTACCCTGGATGACCCAAAGGCAAGGGCTCAGAGGCTCCTGAGAGACTAACTCCTTTCAGCTGAGCACAGAGCTGGCTCCTCACTGGGATGCCTGTGGCCTGGGGCTCCCAGAGGGGAGAGCAGCACTCGCCCCAGTGTGTGGTCACTGCTGGAAGTGCAGGCTGCTCCTCACTCCCCCTTTCCAGTGTCTCTGAGGGCAGAACAGTGTGAATCTATTCAAGGTGGAAATTCAAACTCCAATGCAACCAAACTTCCCACAAGGTCTCCAAAACCACTCAGGAACAGGGAATTGGAAACTGCAGGGGATGACATGAATGGAGATGGAGACTTGACACCTTACACCGAATTCATTTCCAATTATCCCTAGACAAACTTTCCATGAAAACTTGTCATAAATCTAGAAGAACAATGAGCAGAAACTGGACGAGTGCTTTGAGTCTTCACACACAAAACTAAAAGGCAGTCCACAAACAAACCCAGAGAATACAGTGGACTTTGCAAAATCAAAGATATCTACTGTGGTAAAGAACTTATTACAAAAGCAAAAGACAGGTCATACATCGCGAGACGAATGAGTGGAAACACAAAGCTTATCAAGGATGTGTCTCCAAACAGACAAAGAACACCAACAAAACAAGCCTGTTAAAATGAGGGAAAGGTCTGAAGCGACACCAGACCAAGGAAGAGAAACACAGAGTATCCCGGATGATGTCCAGCACTGAGGGCCTGAAGAAACAACAGTCTAGTTGCACCCCCTCAGGCCTGTGTGACTTTGGATTAGGCTTGTGTTTCCCAGTGGCTCTGAGAGATGCACAGGGAGGAAGGGGAAGAGAAATCATTTGCATTTCTAATACTCACAGTAAAGTCTTCCAATGAGAAGGGAATTATCACCCCCACTGACAATGCCATTCACTGAAGTGAAATACCCACGATTCCATCTAACCCAGAAGGGAAGGAAGGAACTGTTGTCAGAAAACTGCAAGAGATGGAAGAAAGAAGATCAAGCCCACACAAACCAAGGGAATGATAAGCTGTGCTCATGGATTGAAAGAATTCCTATTGGTAAAATTATGTCACACCCCCAGGCAATCCATAGCTTCGATGTTATTCCTCCCAAAATTCCAATGGGTTTTCGCACTGAACAAAGAATTCCAAAGGTTTATGGAAGCAGAAAAGAGCCTAAATAGTCAATATAATACGACGAAAAAGCCCCGATATGGACATACAAGGTTGTGTGAAAGGAAATTAGAATACAAAACTAAGATCCTCAGGACAGTATCGGAGAAGCCAATGGCAACACACTCCAGTACACTTGCCTGGAAAATGCCCTGGATGGAGGAGCCTGGTAGGTTGCAGGTCATGGGGTCGTGCAGAGTCAGACACGACTGAAGTGACATAGCAGCAGCAGCAGTAGGAGAGTATGGTATTGGTAATACAAAAATACACACAGATCCAGATCGATGGAATAAAGTTGAGCGTCCAGAAATAAACCCCACCATCCATGATCAACTCATCTCTGACAAAGAAGGGGAGAATATACAAATGGGAATAAGAAAGCCTCTTCAATAAATGTCCATGGGAAAACCAGACAGCTACATCTGGAGAATTCTATTGGTTTTTATCTCAGACCACCTCAATATCGGTGAAAAATGTCAACCTAAAGACTGATGTTATGAGATAGCTAGAAATAAGCATAGGTCAAAGACTCCTTAACATCAGAGTCTCCTTCACATTTAGTGGGCATAAGCAGAAATGGGTCTCTTCAAGTAAGGGAAACAGGAAAACTAAGTACACCAATGGTTTTCCATCCAATTGAACATCTATGTAACAGAAAAACTAAGCATTCACAAACCCAAAAAATAGTAAACTGAACATGACAGACTCCTTGCAAGTGGTGTATCTGATAAGGGGTTCATATGTAAAGAGACTAAGAATGCACAGCACTCAGTCTCCAAGAAACACCACCACCACCCTTAACCCTAACCCCAATTCCAACTCCAACCTAAAGCCTTTATCTCTCTCTAACCTATCCCTAAAAATAAACCTCTTCTAATCATATACATGTGCATTCATATAGGTATCCATCCATCCACACAGGAGAGAGAACGAGGAAGTTATAAATTGGATTTAGAAATGAAAAGAGAGTGACACACCCATAGAGAGACATGAAACAAAAGAGAGGAAATGAGTAGATTGAACAGACTTTTCAAAAATGTATATCGAAGTTAGAAGTAATGACAGTGCCCATTCACCCCAGAAGGGTGAAAATGACCCACAGTTATGAGAGTAAAAGACAAGAACGCAGGGAGCCATTAGAAGCTCAGCCACACGCAGAAGCCGAGCTGGGACACTTGAACAGAATCTCAATGGAAACAGAGGACCAGAAAGTTGGCTACTCTTTTCTATAACAGAGGGAGACCTTCAAGTCTTCCTTTCAGTCGTCCAACTTGGATGTGGGGTCTCAAAACAGTCAGGAGGGGGAGTGCCTTTTCCTGGGTACCGCAGTGCATCCAGGCCTCGTACTGCCCTATTCTGTGCTATGTCAGCCCGGTATCGAATCCTTCTTTCTGAAGTCTCAGTTCACAAGCTCCATGTGATACTCACCCCAGGTTGAAAGGCATGGAGGTGCTCGTAGGCCAACAGAGCTAGGAAGCCGTTGAAAAAATGACCCCTACTCTGCAGGTGGAGAGACGGGGGAAACCCTTAGGGGAATATACTTGTCCAGGGCCACATCACTGATGAGAAGAAGGAGCCTGGTCTGAAATCAGCAAGGTCCTCAGAGATCAGGACCTGGCTGCATCCAAGCCTATCCAAGGCTGTGGGGTGGTCTCTGTGGGTGTCACTGTGTCTGCACATGGCCTAAGGGGGTGGTTGAGCAGTCAGGAACCTAGAGATTCACTTGGAGAGCTTTGTGTAAGGGGCCTCAGCATGAACCCCAGGAAATGATGTCACTTCCCGGCAACAGAACCCAACAGAACCCAGAACCGGGTATCCAGGCCTCCTGAGCAGAGAGGAGCCCCCAGCCATATCACTTGCTGCCAAGATGTTCTGCTGTTTGCACCTGCCCAGAGGCCGGGGCCTCAGGAGAGCTCACAGGCAGAGTGTATGGGAACACTGTCAACGCTGGCTCAGGGCACCCACGAAAAGCTTCTCGCTCTTTGCCCATAGGAATAGAAAGGTAAAACGGGGAGCCCCAGACTGGGCCAGGCCACTTCTCCCATGCCACCTGGCAACACTGGGTCCTTTCCCTGTGTGTGTGGATGTGGGTTTCTCGGGGTGTGTCTCCCTCAAGTAAGCCCAGGTGGATGTGGGGTCAGATGCCTGTGGACAAGTTGCGTCCACACCCCAGGGGAGAACAGGCTGGGTGGGATGGGGAGAGTGCGGGCAGCGCCGCCCGCCCAGGCTGACCTCACACCCTACGGTGGGTCTCCTTCCTCCCGGGGGGGGGGCGGTGGGATCTGAGCAGACACACGTCTCTGCCCCTTCTGGGAACAGAAGTTTGAGCGGGCAGAAGCAGCAGCTATACTGGCCAGGCCCAGCTCGGAATACTCCAAGTAGGGCTGGCTGATGGTCACTGTCATTGCAGAGCTTCCCACGTGATGAGGCCGATGATGGGGATACCCCATCCACCTCCTTGAGGGTGGGGTTGGAGCACCACCACCCCCACCCGTGAGGCCCAGCGCAGGCTCCAGGTGAGCATGCCCACAGAGGTTTCAGCCCAGCTGCGGACAAAGAGGAAGCAGGGAAGGCCTACTGCCCAGACACTGCCCAGGACACACCCGGCGGCCCAGTCTCAGGCTGCCACAGATCTCAGCACACCCAGTTCTGACCAGAACACCGAGAGCCCCTGCCTGTGAGGCGGCAGAAGGACCTGGAGCCAAGCATGGCAAAGCACAGAGGTGAGGACGCTAGGGCTAGTGCATGGGAGTGTGTGGGAAGAGGGTGCTGAGCTACACAGGGGCGAGTCCCTGAAAGCTTCTGCTGAGCCTGGAGTAAAGGCTGGCCTCACACCACCCATCTTGCACACTTCAGTTAGAAAAGACATCCTACGCTGGGTATTCTTTGGGAATTTCTTGGAAGCTTTCCATCCCAGGATACACGCATGAAAAGGCTGGCCTGTGGGTAAACTTTTCTTCTCTCCCAGATCTAGCACTGGTCTCCAACTGCAACCAGGCTTCACTTCCCAGATCTGTCCCTACAGAGGTGGTTCCTCCAGGTGCAGGACCCAGGGATCCACTGAGGGCAGATGGAGAACTGAGACTTGCCCTCGCAGAGACACCAGGCCAGCTGGGTATTGGCCAGCACACCGGGCAGATCGCATATCTGTGCCTGCAGGACCCCCAGCCCCAGGCACAGATGACCCACCCCCTCAGCGAGAACCTCCACCTCCACGTGCACCTGTACTTGCTCGGGCTCTGGCAAGAGAACCCGAGGCAGAGGAGGAGTCACCGCCTCGGCAGGGAGAGCCTGCCCTGGCTCCCGCGCAACACCCAGACGCCCACGATGACTCACCCACCCCTGCAGGGAGAACGAGCCCCCGCTCTGGACAGACACCCAGAGCCCTTGCCGGAAACACCACGTCCAGGGGAGCGGTCGGCTCTGCAGCCTACATCCCTGTCTGCTCACCGTGGACGCCGGCAACTCGGTCTGCCCCCAGGGAACATGGAGTTCCTTTCCCCTGAACTGCTTTGCATTTGGTTTGTTTCCACCTTTCTGGTGATGTTTTATTTTTTGTATGGTTTCCTGTATTTTTGTTGGTTAAGTTGGGATTAGTAAACTTCTTCATCATTGTTGCAATTTGGGAACACTGTTGTGTAACTCTGGTGATACTGTGTTACCATCACCACTTTGTAGTTTCAGACCCGTTCGATCTTTATGCCCCAACCCCCAGGAAAGCCTGGATTCAAGGCAAGCACGCCCTGTTCATCCCTTCCCCCGATCCTGAACACAATTTCATCTTTTCTTTGTGCATTCAATCCTATATTCTTGGTGTCCCCAATCAATGACTCTCAGTGAAATGACTGAAGGAGTGTTTTTCAGACTCTCCACGTACTGTAAGACTCCATTGGAGAGTTCTCATTTTTATGTCATTTGAACTAGCCTTTGATATCTGAAAGGACGGTGTACGTCCTTTCAAGATACCATGTGCCAAACGAAGCCCTTTTGGAAACTGCCATCATTATCTCCAGGCAGGCACTGCTGTTTGAAGGGTGACATCTCAGCCAGAAGGCAGAGGCTGAGCTCGTCTTGTTGCACCAGCTCCCAAAAGAAGCCAAGAAAGGGAGCTGGAACAACAAACCACCCCAACGCCCAGGAAAGCATTCTTCATGACAGAAGGCTAGAAAATGACCCAGCATCCATGTGGCCCAGAACCCCTCTAGAAAATCACTGTTCCATAAAAAAGAGAAACACATGGGGAGTTCCAAGGAGAGGCAATGCCCATGGCCAGTGTACTTGAGAGACGGCCTGACCGCTCCGGGGAAGACACGCACCGACGGAACCCCTTAGGAAACAGCAGTGATAGTCCTCACCGTCGTAAGGGTTTCCTCTGGGGACAACCTGCCCGGGGCACCACACGAGGGAGCAGACCGGCTTCCCTCCCTCTGCCTCCACACCATTCACTCATGAAGGCAGCTCAGGTGTTCTCATGCCCTGCCTGCCTGCCTGCCTGGCTCATCTGTGAGCTGTGACCACCTCCAGGGCAGGACTCCACCTTCTCCTCTCTGTGTACCGTGAATCTGCACACAGTGGGCTTTCAGCACCATAGGAGACTTGAGCCATTCCCACTCGAGCCAGAACCCTCCCCAGGAAGGAAAACAGCTGTGGAGTCATTTTGGCCCCAGCATTGGTTCGAAAGCCTGGCGGCTCCTACAGCCTCTACGGTGTGAAGAGGGAGGTCCCTTCTGACAAAGCTTTCCGGGTCTCAGATCTAAGCTGTTGTTTCACTGTCAGCTGTGTCTCTTCCGTTGCAGCCAGGTGGGCCACGCTGCTCCAAAGGAGCTCACAAGCTGAGTTTCAAGGGAGGTATTGAGAGGACAGGGATGGCTGCAAACTGAGTGAGGGTCCCCACAATCCTCAGCAAAGGTCTGTGGTGTGCAAGTGGGGAGTAGAGGGCCCCCAAGTTCCAAAGGAAGGGAGGTACTCGGGAGCTAAAGCCCTTGGCTGCTGTGGTAGTAGCTGCAGATGGCAGCTCGTCCACAGTGCACTTCGAATGAGGTCATATGAGCGGGACTCTGGCAATGGCTCCGAAATCGGGAGAAAGGGGTCAGGGTATGTGGGAATCCGGCGGGGGTGGGGGGTGGATGAAGGAAGGTGTCCCTCCTCTCTCCAGTGCAATTTGGTTTGGTGAGTCTCAAAGCTACCAGATGGCACTTCCCAAGTCAGGCCCCCGCAGGAATCAGGGTGGGCTGCGTGCCTCGGCCCCTGCCACAGGGACAAGCCACACCAGTGGCCTCCCTGAGCTCCAATGGCCGGATCTGGGGGTTCTGTCTGGGTGCACACCTCCTTGCTGTGGCCAAGTTCCCCCCTTCTCTGAGCACCAGCTTCATCCTCTCGAATGAGGACATCGATTGCTACCTTGGCACGTTACTCTCTTCATCCTGTGAAGACTCATTAGGCTTATCCTACAATTACTAGCTGGCCCGAAGAGATATCTCCTGAATCCAGATTAAGCTGGAGTCTCCCAGGCTCATCTGGCATGTCTTCCCTGAAGACTGCCAAAACCCACACCCTTGCATTTCCAGGGACTCCCCTCAGCCAGCTGGGCAGAAAACCCGGCATGCTTCAAACAAGCTGACAGACAAGCGGGAGAGGACTCACGGGCAGACGGCTTCCCTCAGGTCTCGGGTGGAGCTCTGGGACCACAGCAGCAACGGGCCATCCCAGGCCCTGGGCTCAGCAGCGCCCTCATTCTCAGGCCGGCGGCTCTGCCCTGAGGGGAGCAGGAAGGTCACCAACTGCCGCAGGCGGGCCTCACGCCCCTCCCACTGCTGGAGCCTGACCTCCCCCGGCCCCACCCCTTCCCCTACCCCAGCAGGACGACAGCTCGTCTTCCCCTGGCTTCCAACGGGAGGCCCGGCCCTGGGCCCCGATTGGGCACTGCCCCAGCCCGGAGCCAATCACAGTGGCCAGGGAGGTGGAACGCACCGATTGGCCAGGGCCAGGTCATGTGACCATACTCCCCAGGAAACTCAAATATTACCAAGGTTCCCTAAGAAACCAATGAACAGAATTATCCAGTAAAGGCAAACCGTGCTTTTTAATGAGGCCAATGTCACAGAAAAAAAAAAATGCTTCACAATGAACTGCTCAAGGAAGCTACTAAATAAACTTTCAGAAAAGTTTAGTAGTTTTTTTTTTTTTTTTAATAGGGTGACGGAGAGCTATACCTTTCCCGTCTATGTGAATTTAGGTTTAAACTAGATTTCCCTTGGCTATTATATAAGACAAAAAAAACCACATCCCCCCCTTTCACTACCCCCCACCCCCAAAAAGTGTTTTAATCTATAGAATTTTTGTGTCCTCAGTTGTGTCTGATTCGCGGCAACTCACGAACTCTACACAGCCAGGCTCTTCCGTCCATGGAATTCAGGGCAATTTTTTCTGTCCCAGTAAATGCCCACCCTGGGTGATCCAAAGGCAAGGGCTCAGAGGCTCCTGAGAGACTAACTCCTTTCAGCTGAGCACAGAGCTGGCTCCTCACTGGGATGCCTGTGGCCTGGGGCTCCCTGAGGGGAGAGCAGCACTCGCCCCACCGTGTGGTCACTGCTGGAAGTGCAGGCTGCTCCTCACTCCCCCTTGACAGTGTCCCTGAGGGCAGAACAGTGTGAATCGAATCAAGGTGGAAATGCAAACTCCAATGCAACCAAACTCCCCACAAGGTCTCTAAAACCACTCAGGAACAGGGAATTGGAAACTGCAGGGGATGACAGGAATGGAGATGGAGACTTGACACCTTACACCGAGTTCACTTCCAGTTATCCCTAGACAAACTTTCCATGAAAACTTGTCACAAATCTCGAAGAACAATGAGCAGAAACCGGACACGTGCTTTGAGTCTTCACACACAAAACTAAAAGCCAGTCCACAAAAAAAAAAAACCCAGAGAATACAGTGGACTTTGCAAAATCAAAGATATCTACTGTGGGAAAGACCTCATGACAAAAGCAAAAGACAGGTCATACATCGCGAGACGAATGAGTGGAAACACAAAGCTTATCAAGGATGTGTCTCCAAACAGACAAAGAACACCAACGCAACAAGCCTGTGAAAACTAGGGAAAGGTCTGAAGGGACACCAGACTGAGGAAGACACACACAGAGGATCCCGGATGATGTCCAGCACTGAGGGCCTGAAGAAACAACAGTCTAGTTGCACCCCCTCAGGCCTGTGTGACCGTGGATGAGGCCTCTGTTTCCCGGTGGCTCTGAGAGATGGACAGGGAGGAAGGGGAAGAGAAGTCACTTGCATTTCTAATACTCACAGCAAAGTCTTCCAACGAGAAGGGAATTATCACCCCCACTGACAATGCCATTCACTGAAGTGATACCCACCAGTCCATCTAACCCAGAAGGGAAGGATGGACCTGTTCTCACAAAACGGCGAGAGATGGAAGAAGGAAGATCAAGCCCACACCAATCACTGGAAAGAGAAGCTGTGCTCAGGGCTTGAAAGAATTCCTATTGGGAAAATGATGTCACAGCCCCACAAGGCAATCCACAGCTTCGATGCTATTCCTCCCAACATGCCAATGCATTTTCGCACCGAACAAAGAATTGCAAAAGGGGTACGGAGACAGAAAAGAGCCTAAACTGTCAATACAATCCGACGAAAAAGCCCCGATACGGACATCCAAGGTTGTGTGAAAGGAAATTAGACGACCAAACTAGGATCCTCAGGAGAGTATCGGAGAAGGCAATGGCGACCCACTCCAGTACTCTTGCCTGGAAAACGTCCTGGACGGAGGAGCCTGGTAGGCTGCAGGCCATGGGGTCACGCAGAGTCAGACACGACTGAAGTGACTTAGCCGCAGCAGCAGCAGCAGGACAGTATGCTATTGGGAATACAACAACACACACAGATCCAGATCGATGGAATAAAGTGGAGGGTCCAGAAACAAACCCCAGCATCCATGGTCAACTCATCTCTGACACAGAAGGGGAGAATATCCAAATGGGAACAAGAAAGCCTCTTCAATCAATGTCCATGGGAAAACCAGACAGCTACATCTGAAGAACGCTATTGGTTTTGATCTCATACCACCTCAATATAGGGGGAAAACCTCACCCTAAAGACTGATGTCATGAGATAGCTAGAAAGAAGCGTAGGTCAAAGGCTCCTTAACATCAGAGTCTCCTTGCCATTTGCTGGGCGGAGGTCGAAATGGGTCTCTTCAAGTAAGGCAAAGAGGTACACGAAGTACACCCATGGGTTTCCATCCAATGGAACCTCTTCACAACAGAGAAGCTAAGCATTCACAAATGCAAAAGATAGGAAACAGAACATGAGAGACTCCTTGCAAGTGGTGTATCTGAGAAGGGGTTCATATGGAAAGAGACGAAGAATGCACAGCACTCAGATTCCAAGAAACAACACCACCACCACCCTTGACCCTTCCCCCATGACCAACTCCGACCTAAAGCCTTTCTCTCCCTCTAACCTATCCCTAAAACATAACCCTCATCTAATCATATACATGTGCATCCCTAGCATCCATCCATCCACACACGAGAGAGAAAGAGGAAGACACAGACGGAACTGAGAAAGGAAAAGAGAGGGACACAGCCAGAGAGAGACACGGAACCAAAGAGAGGAAAGGAGTCGACGGTCCAGACTTTTCCTCAATCTGCCTCGAAGGTAGAAGCAATGACAGCGCCCTTCCACCCCAGAAGTGGGGAAAGGACGGAAGGTTTGGAGAGGAAAAGACAAGAACGCAGGGAGCCATTAGAAGCTCAGCCACCCGCAGAAGCCGAGCTGGGACACTTGAACAGAATCTCAATGGAAACAGAGGAGCAGAAAGTTGGCTACTCTTTTCTATAAGAGAGGGAGACCTTCGAGTCTTCCTTTCGGTCCTCCAACTTGGATGCGGGGTCTCAAAACAGTCAGGAGGGGGAGTGCCTTTTCCTGGGTACCACGGCACATCCAGGCCTCGTTCTGCCCCATTCTGTGCTGTGTCAGCCCTGGATGGAATCTTTCTTTCTGAAGTCTCAGCGCACAAGCTCCACGTGATATCGGCCCCAGGTGGAAAGGCATGGAGCTGCTCGTAGGCCGACAGACCTAGGAAGCAGATGGGAGAATGACCACCACTCTGCAGATGGAGAGACTGGGGCAACCCTGAGGGGCATATGCTTGTCCAGGGCCACACCACTTATGAGAAGAAGGAGCCTGGTCTGAGAGCAGTGGGGTCCTCGGAGCTCAGGCCCTGGCTGAACCCAGGCCTCCCCAGGGCTGTGGGCTGGGCTGTGTGGGTGTCACTGTGCCTGCACATGGCCTAAGGGGGGTGGTCGAGCAGTCAGAAACCCAGAGATTCCCTTGGGAAGTTTTGGGGAAGGGACCTCAGCACGAACCCCAGGAGATGATGTCACCTGCCGGCAACAGAACCCAACAGAACCCGCAGCCCGGGTATCCAGGCCTCCAGAGCGGAGAGGAGCCCCCAGCCAGTTCACTGGCTGCCAGGATGTTCTGCTGTTTGCCCCTGCCCAGAGGCCGGGGCCTCAGGAGTGCTCACAGGCAGTGTGCGCGGGCACCCTGTCGACGTTGGCTCAGGACACCCCCGAGAGGCCTCTGGCCCTTTGCCCGGAGAAACAGAAAGGTAACACGGGGAGCCCCAGGACGGACCAGGCCGCCTCTCCCATGCCACCCGGAAACACCGGGTCCTTTGCCTGTGTGTGTGGATGCGGGTTTCTTGGGGTGTGTCTCCCTCAAGGAAGCCCAGGCGGATGTGGGGTCAGAAGCCTGCGGACAAGTTGTGTCCACACCCCAGGGGAGAGCAGGCTGGGCGGGATGGGGAGAGTGCGGGCAGCGGCGGCCGCCCAGGCGGACCTCACACCCTCAGGTGGGACTCTTTCCTCCCGGGTGGGGATCTGAGCAGACACACGTCTCTGACCCTTCTGGGAAGAGAAGTTCGAGCAGGCAGAAGCAGCGGCTCCACTGCCCAGGCCCAGCTCGGAAAACTCCTAGCATGGCTGGCTGACGGTCACTGTCGTTGCAGAGCTTCCCACGTGATGAGGCCGAGGACGGGGACACCCCATCCACCTCCCGGAGGGAGGGGTCGGAGCACCACCCCCCCGCCCGTGAGGCCCAGTGCAGGCTCCAGGTGAGCGTGCCCACGGAGGCATCAGCCCCACCGGGGGAGAAGCGGAGGCGGGGAAGGCCTGCTGCCGAGACACCGCCCAGGATACACCCGGCGGCCCAGTCTGAGGCTGCCACGGAGCTCAGCACACCCGGCTCCGACCCAGAGTCCCGAGAACCCCGGCCTCTGAGGCAGCAGGAGGACCTGGAGCCCAGCACGCCAGAGCACAGAGGTGAGGACGCTGGGGCTGGTGCACGGGAGTGTGTGGGGAGGGGGTGCTGAGCTACACAGGGACGAGTCCCCGAAAGCTGCTGCTGGGCCTGCAGCAAGCGCTGGCCTCACACCCCCCGCCCCCCATCTTGCACACTTCAGTCCCAAAAGACATCCGACACTGGGTATTCTTTGGGAATCTCTTGGAAGCTTTCTGTCCCGGGAGACGCACATGCCAAGGCTGGCCTGTGGGCAAACTTTGCTTCTCCCCCAGCTCTAGCACTGGCCTCCAACTGGAACCAGGCTCCGCTTCCCAGACCTGTCCCTACAGAGGTGCTGGCTCCAGGTGCAGGACCCAGGGATCCACCGAGGGCAGATGGAGAACCGAGACTTGCCCTCGCAGAGACACCAGGCCAGCTGGGTACTGGCCAGCACACCGGGCAGATCGGATCTCCATGCCTGCAGGACCCCCAGCCCCAGGCACTGATGTCCCACCCCCTCAGCCAGAACCTCCACCTCCACGTGCACCTCTACCTGCTCGGGCTCTGGCAGGAGAACCCGAGGCAGAGGAGGAGTCACCGCCTCGGCAGGGAGAGCCTGCCCTGGCTCCCGCGCAACACCCAGACGCCCACGATGACTCACCCACCCCTGCAGGGAGAACGAGCCCCCGCTCTGGACAGACACCCAGAGCCCTTGCCGGAAACACCACGTCCAGGGGAGCGGTCGGCTCTGCAGCCTCCATCCCCGTCTGCTCACCGTGGACGCTGGCAACTCGGTCTGCCCCCAGGGGACATGGAGTTCCTTTCCCCTGAACTGCTTTGCATTTGGTTTGTTTCCACCTTTCTGGTGATGTTTTATTTTTTGTATGGTTTCCTGTACTTTTGTTGGTTAAGTTGGGATTAGTAAACTTTTTCATCATTGTTGCAATTTGGGAACACTGTTGTGTAACTCTGGTGATACTGTGTTACCATCACCACTTTGTAGTTTCAGACCCGTTTGATCTTTATGCCCCACCCCCCCAACAAAGCCTGGATTCAAGGCAAGCACGCCCTGTTCATCCCTTCCCCCGATCCTGAACACAATTTCATCCTTTCTTTGTGCATTCCTTCCTATATTCTTGGTGTCCCCAATCAATGACTCTCAGTGAAATGACTGACGGAGTGTTTTTTGGACTCTCCAACTACTGTAAGACTCCATTGGAGAGTTCTCATTTGTATGTCATTTGAACTAGCCTTTGATATCTGAAAGGACGGTGTACGTCCTTTCAAGATACCATGTGCCAAACGAAGCCCTTTTGGCAACTGCCATCATTATCTCCAGGCAGGCATTGCTGTGTCAAGGGTGACATCTCAGCCAGAAGGCAGAGGCTGAGCTCGTCTTGTTGCACCAGCTCCCAAAAGAAGCCAAGAAAGGGAGCTGGAACAACAAACCACCCCAACACCCAGGAAAGCGTTCTTCATGACAGAAGGCTAGAAAATGACCCAACATCCTTGTGGCCCAGAACCCCTCTAGAAAATCACTGTTCCATAAAAAAGAGAAACACATGGGAAGTTCCAAGGAGAGGCAATGCCCATGGCCCGTGTACTTGAGAGACGGCCTGACCGCTCCGGGGAAGACACGCACCGACGGAACCCCTTGGGAAACAGCAGTGATAGTCCTCACCGTCGTAAGGGTTTCCTCTGGGGACAACCTGCCCGGGGCACCACACGAGGGAGCAGACCGGCTTCTCTTCCTCTGCCCCCACACCATTCACTCATGAAGGCAGCTCAGGTGTTCTCATGCCCTGCCTGCCTGCCTGCCTGGCTCATCCGTGAGCTGTGACCACCTACAGGGCAGGACTCCACCTTCTCCTCTCTGTGTACCGTGAATCTGCACAGAGTGGGCTTGCAGAACCTTAGGAGACTTGAGCCATTCCCACTCGAGCCAGAACCCTCCCCAGGAAGGAAAACAGCTGTGGAGTCATTTTGGCCCCAGCACTGGTTCGAAAGCCTGGCGCCTCCTACAGCCTCTACGGTGTGAAGAGGGAGGTCCCTTCTGACAGAGCTTTCCGGGTCTCAGATCTAAGCTGTTGTTTCACTGTCAGCTGTGTCTCTTCCGTTGCAGCCAGGTGGGCCACGCTGCTCCAAAGGAGCTCACAAGCTGAGTTTCAAGGGAGGTATAGAGAGGACAGGGATGGCTACAACGTACTGCAAACTGAGTGAGGGTCCCCACAATCCTCAGCAAAGGTCTGTGGTGTGCAAGTGGGGAGTAGAGGGCCCCCAAGTTCCAAAGGAAGGGAGGTAGTCGGGAGCTAAAGCCCTTGGCCGCTGTGGTAGTAGCTGCAGATGGCAGCTCGTCCACAGTGCACTTCGAATGAGGTCATATGAGCGGGACTCTGGAAATGGCTCCGAAATCGGGAGAAAGGGGTCAGGGTATGTGGGAATCCGGCGGGGGTGGGGGGTGGATGAAGGAAGGTGTCCCTCCTCTCTCCAGTGCAATTTGGTTTGGTGAGTCTCAAAGCTACCAGATGGCACTTCCCAAGTCAGGCCCCCGCAGGAATCAGGGTGGGCTGCGTGCCTCGGCCCCTGCCACAGGGACAAGCCACACCAGTGGCCTCCCTGAGCTCCAATGGCCGGATCTGGGGGTTCTGTCTGGGTGCACACCTCCTTGCTGTGGCCAAGTTCCCCCCTTCTCTGAGCACCAGCTTCATCCTCTCGAATGAGGACATCGATTGCTACCTTGGCACGTTACTCTCTTCATCCTGTGAAGACTCATTAGGCTTATCCTACAATTACTAGCTGGCCCGAAGAGATATCTCCTGAATCCAGATTAAGCTGGAGTCTCCCAGGCTCATCTGGCATGTCTTCCCTGAAGTCTGCCGAAACCCACACCCTTGCATTTCCAGGGACTCCCCTTAGCCAGCTGGGCAGAAAACCCAGCATGGTTCAAACAAGCTGACAGACAAGCGGGAGAGGACTCACGGGCAGACGGCTTCCCTCAGGTCTCGGGTGGAGCTCTGGGACCACAGCAGCAACGGGCCATCCCAGGCCCTGGGCTCAGCAGCGCCCTCATTCTCAGGCCGGCGGCTCTGCCCTGAGGGGAGCAGGAAGGTCACCAACTGCCGCAGGCGGGCCTCACGCCCCTCCCACTGCTGGAGCCTGACCTCCCCCGGCCCCACCCCTTCCCCTACCCCAGCAGGACGACAGCTCGTCTTCCCCTGGCTTCCAACGGGAGGCCCGGCCCTGGGCCCCGATTGGGCACTGCCCCAGCCCGGAGCCAATCACAGTGGCCAGGGAGGTGGAACGCACCGATTGGCCAGGGCCAGGTCATGTGACCATACTCCCCAGGAAACTCAAATATTACCAAGGTTCCCTAAGAAACCAATGAACAGAATTATCCAGTAAAGGCAAACCGTGCTTTTTAATGAGGCCAATGTCACAGAAAAAAAAAAAAAAATGCTTCACAATGAACTGCTCAAGGAAGCTACTAAATAAACTTTCAGAAAAGTTTAGTAGTTTTTTTTTTTTTTTTTAATAGGGTGACGGAGAGCTATATCTTTCCCCTCTATGTGAATTTAGGTTTAAACTAGATTTCCCTTGGCTATTATATAAGACAAAAAAACCCACATCCCCCCCTTTCACTCCCCCCCACCCCCAAAAAGTGTTTTAATCTATAGAATTTTTGTGTCCTCAGTTGTGTCTGATTCGCGGCAACTCACGAACTCTACACAGCCAGGCTCTTCCGTCCATGGAATTCAGGGCAATTTTTTCTGTCCCAGTAAATGCCCACCCTGGGTGATCCAAAGGCAAGGGCTCAGAGGCTCCTGAGAGACTAACTCCTTTCAGCTGAGCACAGAGCTGGCTCCTCACTGGGATGCCTGTGGCCTGGGGCTCCCTGAGGGGAGAGCAGCACTCGCCCCACCGTGTGGTCACTGCTGGAAGTGCAGGCTGCTCCTCACTCCCCCTTGACAGTGTCCCTGAGGGCAGAACAGTGTGAATCGAATCAAGGTGGAAATGCAAACTCCAATGCAACCAAACTCCCCACAAGGTCTCTAAAACCACTCAGGAACAGGGAATTGGAAACTGCAGGGGATGACAGGAATGGAGATGGAGACTTGACACCTTACACCGAGTTCACTTCCAGTTATCCCTAGACAAACTTTCCATGAAAACTTGTCACAAATCTCGAAGAACAATGAGCAGAAACCGGACACGTGCTTTGAGTCTTCACACACAAAACTAAAAGCCAGTCCACAAAAAAAAAAAACCCAGAGAATACAGTGGACTTTGCAAAATCAAAGATATCTACTGTGGGAAAGACCTCATGACAAAAGCAAAAGACAGGTCATACATCGCGAGACGAATGAGTGGAAACACAAAGCTTATCAAGGATGTGTCTCCAAACAGACAAAGAACACCAACGCAACAAGCCTGTGAAAACTAGGGAAAGGTCTGAAGGGACACCAGACTGAGGAAGACACACACAGAGGATCCCGGATGATGTCCAGCACTGAGGGCCTGAAGAAACAACGGTCTAGTTGCACCCCCTCAGGCCTGTGTGACCGTGGATGAGGCCTCTGTTTCCCGGTGGCTCTGAGAGATGGACAGGGAGGAAGGGGAAGAGAAGTCACTTGCATTTCTAATACTCACAGCAAAGTCTTCCAACGAGAAGGGAATTATCACCCCCACTGACAATGCCATTCACTGAAGTGATACCCACCAGTCCATCTAACCCAGAAGGGAAGGATGGATCTGTTCTCACAAAACGGCGAGAGATGGAAGAAGGAAGATCAAGCCCACACCAATCACTGGAAAGAGAAGCTGTGCTCAGGGCTTGAAAGAATTCCTATTGGGAAAATGATGTCACAGCCCCACAAGGCAATCCACAGCTTCGATGCTATTCCTCCCAAAATGCCAATGCATTTTCGCACCGAACAAAGAATTGCAAAAGGGGTACGGAGACAGAAAAGAGCCTAAACTGTCAATACAATCCGACGAAAAAGCCCCGATACGGACATCCAAGGTTGTGTGAAAGGAAATTAGACGACCAAACTAGGATCCTCAGGAGAGTATCGGAGAAGGCAATGGCGACCCACTCCAGTACTCTTGCCTGGAAAACGTCCTGGACGGAGGAGCCTGGTAGGCTGCAGGCCATGGGGTCACGCAGAGTCAGACACGACTGAAGTGACTTAGCCGCAGCAGCAGCAGCAGGACAGTATGCTATTGGGAATACAACAACACACACAGATCCAGATCGATGGAATAAAGTGGAGGGTCCAGAAACAAACCCCAGCATCCATGGTCAACTCATCTCTGACACAGAAGGGGAGAATATCCAAATGGGAACAAGAAAGCCTCTTCAATCAATGTCCATGGGAAAACCAGACAGCTACATCTGAAGAACGCTATTGGTTTTGATCTCATACCACCTCAATATAGGGGGAAAACCTCACCCTAAAGACTGATGTCATGAGATAGCTAGAAAGAAGCGTAGGTCAAAGGCTCCTTAACATCAGAGTCTCCTTGCCATTTGCTGGGCGGAGGTCGAAATGGGTCTCTTCAAGTAAGGCAAAGAGGTACACGAAGTACACCCATGGGTTTCCATCCAATGGAACCTCTTCACAACAGAGAAGCTAAGCATTCACAAATGCAAAAGATAGGAAACAGAACATGAGAGACTCCTTGCAAGTGGTGTATCTGAGAAGGGGTTCATATGGAAAGAGACGAAGAATGCACAGCACTCAGATTCCAAGAAACAACACCACCACCACCCTTGACCCTTCCCCCATGACCAACTCCGACCTAAAGCCTTTCTCTCCCTCTAACCTATCCCTAAAACATAACCCTCATCTAATCATATACATGTGCATCCCTAGCATCCATCCATCCACACACGAGAGAGAAAGAGGAAGACACAGACGGAACTGAGAAAGGAAAAGAGAGGGACACAGCCAGAGAGAGACACGGAACCAAAGAGAGGAAAGGAGTCGACGGTCCAGACTTTTCCTCAATCTGCCTCGAAGGTAGAAGCAATGACAATGCCCTTCCACCCCAGAAGGGGGGAAAGGACGGAAGGTTTGGAGAGGAAAAGACAAGAACGCAGGGAGCCATTAGAAGCTCAGCCACCCGCAGAAGCCGAGCTGGGACACTTGAACAGAATCTCAATGGAAACAGAGGAGCAGAAAGTTGGCTACTCTTTTCTATAAGAGAGGGAGACCTTCGAGTCTTCCTTTCGGTCCTCCAACTTGGATGCGGGGTCTCAAAACAGTCAGGAGGGGGAGTGCCTTTTCCCGGGTACCACGGCGCATCCAGGCCTCGTTCTGCCCCATTCTGTGCTGTGTCAGCCCTGGATGGAATCTTTCTTTCTGAAGTCTCAGCGCACAAGCTCCACGTGATATCGGCCCCAGGTGGAAAGGCATGGAGCTGCTCGTAGGCCGACAGACCTAGGAAGCAGATGGGAGAATGACCACCACTCTGCAGATGGAGAGACTGGGGCAACCCTGAGGGGCATATGCTTGTCCAGGGCCACACCACTTATGAGAAGAAGGAGCCTGGTCTGAGAGCAGTGGGGTCCTCGGAGCTCAGGCCCTGGCTGAACCCAGGCCTCCCCAGGGCTGTGGGCTGGGCTGTGTGGGTGTCACTGTGCCTGCACATGGCCTAAGGGGGGTGGTCGAGCAGTCAGAAACCCAGAGATTCCCTTGGGAAGTTTTGGGGAAGGGACCTCAGCACGAACCCCAGGAGATGATGTCACCTGCCGGCAACAGAACCCAACAGAACCCGCAGCCCGGGTATCCAGGCCTCCAGAGCGGAGAGGAGCCCCCAGCCAGTTCACTGGCTGCCAGGATGTTCTGCTGTTTGCCCCTGCCCAGAGGCCGGGGCCTCAGGAGTGCTCACAGGCAGTGTGCGCGGGCACCCTGTCGACGTTGGCTCAGGACACCCCCGAGAGGCCTCTGGCCCTTTGCCCGGAGAAACAGAAAGGTAACACGGGGAGCCCCAGGACGGACCAGGCCGCCTCTCCCATGCCACCCGGAAACACCGGGTCCTTTGCCTGTGTGTGTGGATGCGGGTTTCTTGGGGTGTGTCTCCCTCAAGGAAGCCCAGGCGGATGTGGGGTCAGAAGCCTGCGGACAAGTTGTGTCCACACCCCAGGGGAGAGCAGGCTGGGCGGGATGGGGAGAGTGCGGGCAGCGGCGGCCGCCCAGGCGGACCTCACACCCTCAGGTGGGACTCTTTCCTCCCGGGTGGGGATCTGAGCAGACACACGTCTCTGACCCTTCTGGGAAGAGAAGTTCGAGCAGGCAGAAGCAGCGGCTCCACTGCCCAGGCCCAGCTCGGAAAACTCCTAGCATGGCTGGCTGACGGTCACTGTCGTTGCAGAGCTTCCCACGTGATGAGGCCGAGGACGGGGACACCCCATCCACCTCCCGGAGGGAGGGGTCGGAGCACCACCCCCCCGCCCGTGAGGCCCAGTGCAGGCTCCAGGTGAGCGTGCCCACGGAGGCATCAGCCCCACCGGGGGAGAAGCGGAGGCGGGGAAGGCCTGCTGCCGAGACACCGCCCAGGATACACCCGGCGGCCCAGTCTGAGGCTGCCACGGAGCTCAGCACACCCGGCTCCGACCCAGAGTCCCGAGAACCCCGGCCTCTGAGGCAGCAGGAGGACCTGGAGCCCAGCACGCCAGAGCACAGAGGTGAGGACGCTGGGGCTGGTGCACGGGAGTGTGTGGGGAGGGGGTGCTGAGCTACACAGGGACGAGTCCCCGAAAGCTGCTGCTGGGCCTGCAGCAAGCGCTGGCCTCACACCCCCCGCCCCCCATCTTGCACACTTCAGTCCCAAAAGACATCCGACGCTGGGTATTCTTTGGGAATCTCTTGGAAGCTTTCTGTCCCGGGAGACGCACATGCCAAGGCTGGCCTGTGGGCAAACTTTGCTTCTCCCCCAGCTCTAGCACTGGCCTCCAACTGGAACCAGGCTCCGCTTCCCAGACCTGTCCCTACAGAGGTGCTGGCTCCAGGTGCAGGACCCAGGGATCCACCGAGGGCAGATGGAGAACCGAGACTTGCCCTCGCAGAGACACCAGGCCAGCTGGGTACTGGCCAGCACACCGGGCAGATCGGATCTCCATGCCTGCAGGACCCCCAGCCCCAGGCACTGATGTCCCACCCCCTCAGCCAGAACCTCCACCTCCACGTGCACCTCTACCTGCTCGGGCTCTGGCAGGAGAACCCGAGGCAGAGGAGGAGTCACCGCCTCGGCAGGGAGAGCCTGCCCTGGCTCCCGCGCAACACCCAGACGCCCACGATGACTCACCCACCCCTGCAGGGAGAACGAGCCCCCGCTCTGGACAGACACCCAGAGCCCTTGCCGGAAACACCACGTCCAGGGGAGCGGTCGGCTCTGCAGCCTCCATCCCCGTCTGCTCACCGTGGACGCTGGCAACTCGGTCTGCCCCCAGGGGACATGGAGTTCCTTTCCCCTGAACTGCTTTGCATTTGGTTTGTTTCCACCTTTCTGGTGATGTTTTATTTTTTGTATGGTTTCCTGTACTTTTGTTGGTTAAGTTGGGATTAGTAAACTTTTTCATCATTGTTGCAATTTGGGAACACTGTTGTGTAACTCTGGTGATACTGTGTTACCATCACCACTTTGTAGTTTCAGACCCGTTTGATCTTTATGCCCCACCCCCCCAACAAAGCCTGGATTCAAGGCAAGCACGCCCTGTTCATCCCTTCCCCCGATCCTGAACACAATTTCATCCTTTCTTTGTGCATTCCTTCCTATATTCTTGGTGTCCCCAATCAATGACTCTCAGTGAAATGACTGACGGAGTGTTTTTTGGACTCTCCAACTACTGTAAGACTCCATTGGAGAGTTCTCATTTGTATGTCATTTGAACTAGCCTTTGATATCTGAAAGGACGGTGTACGTCCTTTCAAGATACCATGTGCCAAACGAAGCCCTTTTGGCAACTGCCATCATTATCTCCAGGCAGGCATTGCTGTGTCAAGGGTGACATCTCAGCCAGAAGGCAGAGGCTGAGCTCGTCTTGTTGCACCAGCTCCCAAAAGAAGCCAAGAAAGGGAGCTGGAACAACAAACCACCCCAACACCCAGGAAAGCGTTCTTCATGACAGAAGGCTAGAAAATGACCCAACATCCTTGTGGCCCAGAACCCCTCTAGAAAATCACTGTTCCATAAAAAAGAGAAACACATGGGAAGTTCCAAGGAGAGGCAATGCCCATGGCCCGTGTACTTGAGAGACGGCCTGACCGCTCCGGGGAAGACACGCACCGACGGAACCCCTTGGGAAACAGCAGTGATAGTCCTCACCGTCGTAAGGGTTTCCTCTGGGGACAACCTGCCCGGGGCACCACACGAGGGAGCAGACCGGCTTCTCTTCCTCTGCCCCCACACCATTCACTCATGAAGGCAGCTCAGGTGTTCTCATGCCCTGCCTGCCTGCCTGCCTGGCTCATCCGTGAGCTGTGACCACCTACAGGGCAGGACTCCACCTTCTCCTCTCTGTGTACCGTGAATCTGCACAGAGTGGGCTTGCAGAACCTTAGGAGACTTGAGCCATTCCCACTCGAGCCAGAACCCTCCCCAGGAAGGAAAACAGCTGTGGAGTCATTTTGGCCCCAGCACTGGTTCGAAAGCCTGGCGCCTCCTACAGCCTCTACGGTGTGAAGAGGGAGGTCCCTTCTGACAGAGCTTTCCGGGTCTCAGATCTAAGCTGTTGTTTCACTGTCAGCTGTGTCTCTTCCGTTGCAGCCAGGTGGGCCACGCTGCTCCAAAGGAGCTCACAAGCTGAGTTTCAAGGGAGGTATAGAGAGGACAGGGATGGCTACAACGTACTGCAAACTGAGTGAGGGTCCCCACAATCCTCAGCAAAGGTCTGTGGTGTGCAAGTGGGGAGTAGAGGGCCCCCAAGTTCCAAAGGAAGGGAGGTAGTCGGGAGCTAAAGCCCTTGGCCGCTGTGGTAGTAGCTGCAGATGGCAGCTCGTCCACAGTGCACTTCGAATGAGGTCATATGAGCGGGACTCTGGAAATGGCTCCGAAATCGGGAGAAAGGGGTCAGGGTATGTGGGAATCCGGCGGGGGTGGGGGGTGGATGAAGGAAGGTGTCCCTCCTCTCTCCAGTGCAATTTGGTTTGGTGAGTCTCAAAGCTACCAGATGGCACTTCCCAAGTCAGGCCCCCGCAGGAATCAGGGTGGGCTGCGTGCCTCGGCCCCTGCCACAGGGACAAGCCACACCAGTGGCCTCCCTGAGCTCCAATGGCCGGATCTGGGGGTTCTGTCTGGGTGCACACCTCCTTGCTGTGGCCAAGTTCCCCCCTTCTCTGAGCACCAGCTTCATCCTCTCGAATGAGGACATCGATTGCTACCTTGGCACGTTACTCTCTTCATCCTGTGAAGACTCATTAGGCTTATCCTACAATTACTAGCTGGCCCGAAGAGATATCTCCTGAATCCAGATTAAGCTGGAGTCTCCCAGGCTCATCTGGCATGTCTTCCCTGAAGTCTGCCGAAACCCACACCCTTGCATTTCCAGGGACTCCCCTTAGCCAGCTGGGCAGAAAACCCAGCATGGTTCAAACAAGCTGACAGACAAGCGGGAGAGGACTCACGGGCAGACGGCTTCCCTCAGGTCTCGGGTGGAGCTCTGGGACCACAGCAGCAACGGGCCATCCCAGGCCCTGGGCTCAGCAGCGCCCTCATTCTCAGGCCGGCGGCTCTGCCCTGAGGGGAGCAGGAAGGTCACCAACTGCCGCAGGCGGGCCTCACGCCCCTCCCACTGCTGGAGCCTGACCTCCCCCGGCCCCACCCCTTCCCCTACCCCAGCAGGACGACAGCTCGTCTTCCCCTGGCTTCCAACGGGAGGCCCGGCCCTGGGCCCCGATTGGGCACTGCCCCAGCCCGGAGCCAATCACAGTGGCCAGGGAGGTGGAACGCACCGATTGGCCAGGGCCAGGTCATGTGACCATACTCCCCAGGAAACTCAAATATTACCAAGGTTCCCTAAGAAACCAATGAACAGAATTATCCAGTAAAGGCAAACCGTGCTTTTTAATGAGGCCAATGTCACAGAAAAAAAAAAAAAAATGCTTCACAATGAACTGCTCAAGGAAGCTACTAAATAAACTTTCAGAAAAGTTTAGTAGTTTTTTTTTTTTTTTTTAATAGGGTGACGGAGAGCTATATCTTTCCCCTCTATGTGAATTTAGGTTTAAACTAGATTTCCCTTGGCTATTATATAAGACAAAAAAACCCACATCCCCCCCTTTCACTCCCCCCCACCCCCAAAAAGTGTTTTAATCTATAGAATTTTTGTGTCCTCAGTTGTGTCTGATTCGCGGCAACTCACGAACTCTACACAGCCAGGCTCTTCCGTCCATGGAATTCAGGGCAATTTTTTCTGTCCCAGTAAATGCCCACCCTGGGTGATCCAAAGGCAAGGGCTCAGAGGCTCCTGAGAGACTAACTCCTTTCAGCTGAGCACAGAGCTGGCTCCTCACTGGGATGCCTGTGGCCTGGGGCTCCCTGAGGGGAGAGCAGCACTCGCCCCACCGTGTGGTCACTGCTGGAAGTGCAGGCTGCTCCTCACTCCCCCTTGACAGTGTCCCTGAGGGCAGAACAGTGTGAATCGAATCAAGGTGGAAATGCAAACTCCAATGCAACCAAACTCCCCACAAGGTCTCTAAAACCACTCAGGAACAGGGAATTGGAAACTGCAGGGGATGACAGGAATGGAGATGGAGACTTGACACCTTACACCGAGTTCACTTCCAGTTATCCCTAGACAAACTTTCCATGAAAACTTGTCACAAATCTCGAAGAACAATGAGCAGAAACCGGACACGTGCTTTGAGTCTTCACACACAAAACTAAAAGCCAGTCCACAAAAAAAAAAAACCCAGAGAATACAGTGGACTTTGCAAAATCAAAGATATCTACTGTGGGAAAGACCTCATGACAAAAGCAAAAGACAGGTCATACATCGCGAGACGAATGAGTGGAAACACAAAGCTTATCAAGGATGTGTCTCCAAACAGACAAAGAACACCAACGCAACAAGCCTGTGAAAACTAGGGAAAGGTCTGAAGGGACACCAGACTGAGGAAGACACACACAGAGGATCCCGGATGATGTCCAGCACTGAGGGCCTGAAGAAACAACGGTCTAGTTGCACCCCCTCAGGCCTGTGTGACCGTGGATGAGGCCTCTGTTTCCCGGTGGCTCTGAGAGATGGACAGGGAGGAAGGGGAAGAGAAGTCACTTGCATTTCTAATACTCACAGCAAAGTCTTCCAACGAGAAGGGAATTATCACCCCCACTGACAATGCCATTCACTGAAGTGATACCCACCAGTCCATCTAACCCAGAAGGGAAGGATGGATCTGTTCTCACAAAACGGCGAGAGATGGAAGAAGGAAGATCAAGCCCACACCAATCACTGGAAAGAGAAGCTGTGCTCAGGGCTTGAAAGAATTCCTATTGGGAAAATGATGTCACAGCCCCACAAGGCAATCCACAGCTTCGATGCTATTCCTCCCAAAATGCCAATGCATTTTCGCACCGAACAAAGAATTGCAAAAGGGGTACGGAGACAGAAAAGAGCCTAAACTGTCAATACAATCCGACGAAAAAGCCCCGATACGGACATCCAAGGTTGTGTGAAAGGAAATTAGACGACCAAACTAGGATCCTCAGGAGAGTATCGGAGAAGGCAATGGCGACCCACTCCAGTACTCTTGCCTGGAAAACGTCCTGGACGGAGGAGCCTGGTAGGCTGCAGGCCATGGGGTCACGCAGAGTCAGACACGACTGAAGTGACTTAGCCGCAGCAGCAGCAGCAGGACAGTATGCTATTGGGAATACAACAACACACACAGATCCAGATCGATGGAATAAAGTGGAGGGTCCAGAAACAAACCCCAGCATCCATGGTCAACTCATCTCTGACACAGAAGGGGAGAATATCCAAATGGGAACAAGAAAGCCTCTTCAATCAATGTCCATGGGAAAACCAGACAGCTACATCTGAAGAACGCTATTGGTTTTGATCTCATACCACCTCAATATAGGGGGAAAACCTCACCCTAAAGACTGATGTCATGAGATAGCTAGAAAGAAGCGTAGGTCAAAGGCTCCTTAACATCAGAGTCTCCTTGCCATTTGCTGGGCGGAGGTCGAAATGGGTCTCTTCAAGTAAGGCAAAGAGGTACACGAAGTACACCCATGGGTTTCCATCCAATGGAACCTCTTCACAACAGAGAAGCTAAGCATTCACAAATGCAAAAGATAGGAAACAGAACATGAGAGACTCCTTGCAAGTGGTGTATCTGAGAAGGGGTTCATATGGAAAGAGACGAAGAATGCACAGCACTCAGATTCCAAGAAACAACACCACCACCACCCTTGACCCTTCCCCCATGACCAACTCCGACCTAAAGCCTTTCTCTCCCTCTAACCTATCCCTAAAACATAACCCTCATCTAATCATATACATGTGCATCCCTAGCATCCATCCATCCACACACGAGAGAGAAAGAGGAAGACACAGACGGAACTGAGAAAGGAAAAGAGAGGGACACAGCCAGAGAGAGACACGGAACCAAAGAGAGGAAAGGAGTCGACGGTCCAGACTTTTCCTCAATCTGCCTCGAAGGTAGAAGCAATGACAATGCCCTTCCACCCCAGAAGGGGGGAAAGGACGGAAGGTTTGGAGAGGAAAAGACAAGAACGCAGGGAGCCATTAGAAGCTCAGCCACCCGCAGAAGCCGAGCTGGGACACTTGAACAGAATCTCAATGGAAACAGAGGAGCAGAAAGTTGGCTACTCTTTTCTATAAGAGAGGGAGACCTTCGAGTCTTCCTTTCGGTCCTCCAACTTGGATGCGGGGTCTCAAAACAGTCAGGAGGGGGAGTGCCTTTTCCCGGGTACCACGGCGCATCCAGGCCTCGTTCTGCCCCATTCTGTGCTGTGTCAGCCCTGGATGGAATCTTTCTTTCTGAAGTCTCAGCGCACAAGCTCCACGTGATATCGGCCCCAGGTGGAAAGGCATGGAGCTGCTCGTAGGCCGACAGACCTAGGAAGCAGATGGGAGAATGACCACCACTCTGCAGATGGAGAGACTGGGGCAACCCTGAGGGGCATATGCTTGTCCAGGGCCACACCACTTATGAGAAGAAGGAGCCTGGTCTGAGAGCAGTGGGGTCCTCGGAGCTCAGGCCCTGGCTGAACCCAGGCCTCCCCAGGGCTGTGGGCTGGGCTGTGTGGGTGTCACTGTGCCTGCACATGGCCTAAGGGGGGTGGTCGAGCAGTCAGAAACCCAGAGATTCCCTTGGGAAGTTTTGGGGAAGGGACCTCAGCACGAACCCCAGGAGATGATGTCACCTGCCGGCAACAGAACCCAACAGAACCCGCAGCCCGGGTATCCAGGCCTCCAGAGCGGAGAGGAGCCCCCAGCCAGTTCACTGGCTGCCAGGATGTTCTGCTGTTTGCCCCTGCCCAGAGGCCGGGGCCTCAGGAGTGCTCACAGGCAGTGTGCGCGGGCACCCTGTCGACGTTGGCTCAGGACACCCCCGAGAGGCCTCTGGCCCTTTGCCCGGAGAAACAGAAAGGTAACACGGGGAGCCCCAGGACGGACCAGGCCGCCTCTCCCATGCCACCCGGAAACAGCGGGTCCTTTGCCTGTGTGTGTGGATGCGGGTTTCTTGGGGTGTGTCTCCCTCAAGGAAGCCCAGGCGGATGTGGGGTCAGAAGCCTGCGGACAAGTTGTGTCCACACCCCAGGGGAGAGCAGGCTGGGCGGGATGGGGAGAGTGCGGGCAGCGGCGGCCGCCCAGGCGGACCTCACACCCTCAGGTGGGTCTCTTTCCTCCCGGGTGGGGATCTGAGCAGACACACGTCTCTGACCCTTCTGGGAAGAGAAGTTCGAGCAGGCAGAAGCAGCGGCTCCACTGCCCAGGCCCAGCTCGGAAAACTCCTAGCATGGCTGGCTGACGGTCACTGTCGTTGCAGAGCTTCCCACGTGATGAGGCCGAGGACGGGGACACCCCATCCACCTCCCGGAGGGAGGGGTCGGAGCACCACCCCCCCGCCCGTGAGGCCCAGTGCAGGCTCCAGGTGAGCGTGCCCACGGAGGCATCAGCCCCACCGGGGGAGAAGCGGAGGCGGGGAAGGCCTGCTGCCGAGACACCACACAGGATACACCCGGCGGCCCAGTCTGAGGCTGCCACGGAGCTCAGCACACCCGGCTCCGACCCAGAGTCCCGAGAACCCCGGCCTCTGAGGCAGCAGGAGGACCTGGAGCCCAGCACGCCAGAGCACAGAGGTGAGGACGCTGGGGCTGGTGCACGGGAGTGTGTGGGGAGGGGGTGCTGAGCTACACAGGGACGAGTCCCCGAAAGCTGCTGCTGGGCCTGCAGCAAGCGCTGGCCTCACACCCCCCGCCCCCCATCTTGCACACTTCAGTCCCAAAAGACATCCGACGCTGGGTATTCTTTGGGAATCTCTTGGAAGCTTTCTGTCCCGGGAGACGCACATGCCAAGGCTGGCCTGTGGGCAAACTTTGCTTCTCCCCCAGCTCTAGCACTGGCCTCCAACTGGAACCAGGCTCCGCTTCCCAGACCTGTCCCTACAGAGGTGCTGGCTCCAGGTGCAGGACCCAGGGATCCACCGAGGGCAGATGGAGAACCGAGACTTGCCCTCGCAGAGACACCAGGCCAGCTGGGTACTGGCCAGCACACCGGGCAGATCGGATCTCCATGCCTGCCAGACCCCCAGCCCCAGGCACTGATGTCCCACCCCCTCAGCCAGAACCTCCACCTCCACGTGCACCTCTACCTGCTCGGGCTCTGGCAGGAGAACCCGAGGCAGAGGAGGAGTCACCGCCTCGGCAGGGAGAGCCTGCCCTGGCTCCCGCGCAACACCCAGACGCCCACGATGACTCACCCACCCCTGCAGGGAGAACGAGCCCCCGCTCTGGACAGACACCCAGAGCCCTTGCCGGAAACACCACGTCCAGGGGAGCGGTCGGCTCTGCAGCCTCCATCCCCGTCTGCTCACCGTGGACGCTGGCAACTCGGTCTGCCCCCAGGGGACATGGAGTTCCTTTCCCCTGAACTGCTTTGCATTTGCTTTGTTTCCACCTTTCTGGTGATGTTTTATTTTTTGTATGGTTTCCTGTACTTTTGTTGGTTAAGTTGGGATTAGTAAACTTTTTCATCATTGTTGCAATTTGGGAACACTGTTGTGTAACTCTGGTGATACTGTGTTACCATCACCACTTTGTAGTTTCAGACCCGTTTGATCTTTATGCCCCACCCCCCAACAAAGCCTGGATTCAAGGCAAGCACGCCCTGTTCATCCCTTCCCCCGATCCTGAACACAATTTCATCCTTTCTTTGTGCATTCCTTCCTATATTCTTGGTGTCCCCAATCAATGACTCTCAGTGAAATGACTGAAGGAGTGTTTTTTGGACTCTCCAACTACTGTAAGACTCCATTGGAGAGTTCTCATTTTTATGTCATTTGAACTAGCCTTTGATATCTGAAAGGACGGTGTACGTCCTTTCAAGATACCATGTGCCAAACGAAGCCCTTTTGGCAACTGCCATCATTATCTCCAGGCAGGCATTGCTGTGTCAAGGGTGACATCTCAGCCAGAAGGCAGAGGCTGAGCTCGTCTTGTTGCACCAGCTCCCAAAAGAAGCCAAGAAAGGGAGCTGGAACAACAAACCACCCCAACACCCAGGAAAGCGTTCTTCATGACAGAAGGCTAGAAAATGACCCAACATCCTTGTGGCCCAGAACCCCTCTAGAAAATCACTGTTCCATAAAAAAGAGGAACACATGGGAAGTTCTAAGGAGAGGCAATGCCCATGGCCCGTGTACTTGAGAGACGGCCTGACCGCTCCGGGGAAGACACGCACCGACGGAACCCCTTGGGAAACAGCAGTGATAGTCCTCACCGTCGTAAGGGTTTCCTCTGGGGACAACCTGCCCGGGGCACCACACGAGGGAGCAGACCGGCTTCTCTTCCTCTGCCCCCACACCATTCACTCATGAAGGCAGCTCAGGTGTTCTCATGCCCTGCCTGCCTGCCTGCCTGGCTCATCCGTGAGCTGTGACCACCTACAGGGCAGGACTCCACCTTCTCCTCTCTGTGTACCGTGAATCTGCACACAGTGGGCTTGCAGAACCTTAGGAGATTTGAGCCATTCCCACTCGAGCCAGAACCCTCCCCAGGAAGGAAAACAGCTGTGGAGTCATTTTGGCCCCAGCACTGGTTCGAAAGCCTGGCGCCTCCTACAGCCTCTACGGTGTGAAGAGGGAG
Organism: Giraffa tippelskirchi; assembly: GCF_054371585.1. Lineage (NCBI taxonomy): Eukaryota > Metazoa > Chordata > Mammalia > Artiodactyla > Giraffidae > Giraffa > Giraffa tippelskirchi. The sequence continues at coordinate 10,362,355 of NC_137288.1, read as the reverse complement.
GTCCCTTCTGACAGAGCTTTCCGGGTCTCAGATCTAAGCTGTTGTTTCACTGTCAGCTGTGTCTCTTCCGTTCCAGCCAGGTGGGCCACGCTGCTCCAAAGGAGCTCACAAGCTGAGTTTCAAGGGAGGTATAGAGAGGACAGGGATGGCTACAACGTACTGCAAACTGAGTGAGGGTCCCCACAATCCTCAGCAAAGGTCTGTGGTGTGCAAGTGGGGAGTAGAGGGCCCCCAAGTTCCAAAGGAAGGGAGGTAGTCGGGAGCTAAAGCCCTTGGCCGCTGTGGTAGTAGCTGCAGATGGCAGCTCGTCCACAGTGCACTTCGAATGAGGTCATATGAGCGGGACTCTGGAAATGGCTCCGAAATCGGGAGAAAGGGGTCAGGGTATGTGGGAATCCGGCGGGGGTGGGGGGTGGATGAAGGAAGGTGTCCCTCCTCTCTCCAGTGCAATTTGGTTTGGTGAGTCTCAAAGCTACCAGATGGCACTTCCCAAGTCAGGCCCCCGCAGGAATCAGGGTGGGCTGCGTGCCTCGGCCCCTGCCACAGGGACAAGCCACACCAGTGGCCTCCCTGAGCTCCAATGGCCGGATCTGGGGGTTCTGTCTGGGTGCACACCTCCTTGCTGTGGCCAAGTTCCCCCCTTCTCTGAGCACCAGCTTCATCCTCTCGAATGAGGACATCGATTGCTACCTTGGCACGTTACTCTCTTCATCCTGTGAAGACTCATTAGGCTTATCCTACAATTACTAGCTGGCCCGAAGAGATATCTCCTGAATCCAGATTAAGCTGGAGTCTCCCAGGCTCATCTGGCATGTCTTCCCTGAAGTCTGCCAAAACCCACACCCTTGCATTTCCAGGGACTCCCCTTAGCCAGCTGGGCAGAAAACCCAGCATGGTTCAAACAAGCTGACAGACAAGCGGGAGAGGACTCACGGGCAGACGGCTTCCCTCAGGTCTCGGGTGGAGCTCTGGGACCACAGCAGCAACGGGCCATCCCAGGCCCTGGGCTCAGCAGCGCCCTCATTCTCAGGCCGGCGGCTCTGCCCTGAGGGGAGCAGGAAGGTCACCAACTGCCGCAGGCGGGCCTCACGCCCCTCCCACTGCTGGAGCCTGACCTCCCCCGGCCCCACCCCTTCCCCTACCCCAGCAGGACGACAGCTCGTCTTCCCCTGGCTTCCAACGGGAGGCCCGGCCCTGGGCCCCGATTGGGCACTGCCCCAGCCCGGAGCCAATCACAGTGGCCAGGGAGGTGGAACGCACCGATTGGCCAGGGCCAGGTCATGTGACCATACTCCCCAGGAAACTCAAATATTACCAAGGTTCCCTAAGAAACCAATGAACAGAATTATCCAGTAAAGGCAAACCGTGCTTTTTAATGAGGCCAATGTCACAGAAAAAAAAAAATGCTTCACAATGAACTGCTCAAGGAAGCTACTAAATAAACTTTCAGAAAAGTTTAGTAGTTTTTTTTTTTTTTTTAATAGGGTGACGGAGAGCTATACCTTTCCCGTCTATGTGAATTTAGGTTTAAACTAGATTTCCCTTGGCTATTATATAAGAGAAAAAAACCCACATCCCCCCCTTTCACTACCCCCCACCCCCAAAAAGTGTTTTAATCTATAGAATTTTTGTGTCCTCAGTTGTGTCTGATTCGCGGCAACTCACGAACTCTACACAGCCAGGCTCTTCCGTCCATGGAATTCAGGGCAATTTTTTCTGTCCCAGTAAATGCCCACCCTGGGTGATCCAAAGGCAAGGGCTCAGAGGCTCCTGAGAGACTAACTCCTTTCAGCTGAGCACAGAGCTGGCTCCTCACTGGGATGCCTGTGGCCTGGGGCTCCCTGAGGGGAGAGCAGCACTCGCCCCACCGTGTGGTCACTGCTGGAAGTGCAGGCTGCTCCTCACTCCCCCTTGACAGTGTCCCTGAGGGCAGAACAGTGTGAATCGAATCAAGGTGGAAATGCAAACTCCAATGCAACCAAACTCCCCACAAGGTCTCTAAAACCACTCAGGAACAGGGAATTGGAAACTGCAGGGGATGACAGGAATGGAGATGGAGACTTGACACCTTACACCGAGTTCACTTCCAGTTATCCCTAGACAAACTTTCCATGAAAACTTGTCACAAATCTCGAAGAACAATGAGCAGAAACCGGACACGTGCTTTGAGTCTTCACACACAAAACTAAAAGCCAGTCCACAAAAAAAAAAAACCCAGAGAATACAGTGGACTTTGCAAAATCAAAGATATCTACTGTGGGAAAGACCTCATGACAAAAGCAAAAGACAGGTCATACATCGCGAGACGAATGAGTGGAAACACAAAGCTTATCAAGGATGTGTCTCCAAACAGACAAAGAACACCAACGCAACAAGCCTGTGAAAACTAGGGAAAGGTCTGAAGGGACACCAGACTGAGGAAGACACACACAGAGGATCCCGGATGATGTCCAGCACTGAGGGCCTGAAGAAACAACAGTCTAGTTGCACCCCCTCAGGCCTGTGTGACCGTGGATGAGGCCTCTGTTTCCCGGTGGCTCTGAGAGATGGACAGGGAGGAAGGGGAAGAGAAGTCACTTGCATTTCTAATACTCACAGCAAAGTCTTCCAACGAGAAGGGAATTATCACCCCCACTGACAATGCCATTCACTGAAGTGATACCCACCAGTCCATCTAACCCAGAAGGGAAGGATGGACCTGTTCTCACAAAACGGCGAGAGATGGAAGAAGGAAGATCAAGCCCACACCAATCACTGGAAAGAGAAGCTGTGCTCAGGGCTTGAAAGAATTCCTATTGGGAAAATGATGTCACAGCCCCACAAGGCAATCCACAGCTTCGATGCTATTCCTCCCAACATGCCAATGCATTTTCGCACCGAACAAAGAATTGCAAAAGGGGTACGGAGACAGAAAAGAGCCTAAACTGTCAATACAATCCGACGAAAAAGCCCCGATACGGACATCCAAGGTTGTGTGAAAGGAAATTAGACGACCAAACTAGGATCCTCAGGAGAGTATCGGAGAAGGCAATGGCGACCCACTCCAGTACTCTTGCCTGGAAAACGTCCTGGACGGAGGAGCCTGGTAGGCTGCAGGCCATGGGGTCACGCAGAGTCAGACACGACTGAAGTGACTTAGCCGCAGCAGCAGCAGCAGGACAGTATGCTATTGGGAATACAACAACACACACAGATCCAGATCGATGGAATAAAGTGGAGGGTCCAGAAACAAACCCCAGCATCCATGGTCAACTCATCTCTGACACAGAAGGGGAGAATATCCAAATGGGAACAAGAAAGCCTCTTCAATCAATGTCCATGGGAAAACCAGACAGCTACATCTGAAGAACGCTATTGGTTTTGATCTCATACCACCTCAATATAGGGGGAAAACCTCACCCTAAAGACTGATGTCATGAGATAGCTAGAAAGAAGCGTAGGTCAAAGGCTCCTTAACATCAGAGTCTCCTTGCCATTTGCTGGGCGGAGGTCGAAATGGGTCTCTTCAAGTAAGGCAAAGAGGTACACGAAGTACACCCATGGGTTTCCATCCAATGGAACCTCTTCACAACAGAGAAGCTAAGCATTCACAAATGCAAAAGATAGGAAACAGAACATGAGAGACTCCTTGCAAGTGGTGTATCTGAGAAGGGGTTCATATGGAAAGAGACGAAGAATGCACAGCACTCAGATTCCAAGAAACAACACCACCACCACCCTTGACCCTTCCCCCATGACCAACTCCGACCTAAAGCCTTTCTCTCCCTCTAACCTATCCCTAAAACATAACCCTCATCTAATCATATACATGTGCATCCCTAGCATCCATCCATCCACACACGAGAGAGAAAGAGGAAGACACAGACGGAACTGAGAAAGGAAAAGAGAGGGACACAGCCAGAGAGAGACACGGAACCAAAGAGAGGAAAGGAGTCGACGGTCCAGACTTTTCCTCAATCTGCCTCGAAGGTAGAAGCAATGACAGCGCCCTTCCACCCCAGAAGGGGGAAAAGGACGGAAGGTTTGGAGAGGAAAAGACAAGAACGCAGGGAGCCACTAGAAGCTCAGCCACCCGCAGAAGCCAAGCTGGGACACTTGAACAGAATCTCAATGGAAACAGAGGAGCAGAAAGTTGGCTACTCTTTTCTATAAGAGAGGGAGACCTTCGAGTCTTCCTTTCGGTCCTCCAACTTGGATGCGGGGTCTCAAAACAGTCAGGAGGGGGAGTGCCTTTTCCTGGGTACCACGGCACATCCAGGCCTCGTTCTGCCCCATTCTGTGCTGTGTCAGCCCTGGATGGAATCTTTCTTTCTGAAGTCTCAGCGCACAAGCTCCACGTGATATCGGCCCCAGGTGGAAAGGCATGGAGCTGCTCGTAGGCCGACAGACCTAGGAAGCAGATGGGAGAATGACCACCACTCTGCAGATGGAGAGACTGGGGCAACCCTGAGGGGCATATGCTTGTCCAGGGCCACACCACTTATGAGAAGAAGGAGCCTGGTCTGAGAGCAGTGGGGTCCTCGGAGCTCAGGCCCTGGCTGAACCCAGGCCTCCCCAGGGCTGTGGGCTGGGCTGTGTGGGTGTCACTGTGCCTGCACATGGCCTAAGGGGGGTGGTCGAGCAGTCAGAAACCCAGAGATTCCCTTGGGAAGTTTTGGGGAAGGGACCTCAGCACGAACCCCAGGAGATGATGTCACCTGCCGGCAACAGAACCCAACAGAACCCGCAGCCCGGGTATCCAGGCCTCCAGAGCGGAGAGGAGCCCCCAGCCAGTTCACTGGCTGCCAGGATGTTCTGCTGTTTGCCCCTGCCCAGAGGCCGGGGCCTCAGGAGTGCTCACAGGCAGTGTGCGCGGGCACCCTGTCGACGTTGGCTCAGGACACCCCCGAGAGGCCTCTGGCCCTTTGCCCGGAGAAACAGAAAGGTAACACGGGGAGCCCCAGGACGGACCAGGCCGCCTCTCCCATGCCACCCGGAAACACCGGGTCCTTTGCCTGTGTGTGTGGATGCGGGTTTCTTGGGGTGTGTCTCCCTCAAGGAAGCCCAGGCGGATGTGGGGTCAGAAGCCTGCGGACAAGTTGTGTCCACACCCCAGGGGAGAGCAGGCTGGGCGGGATGGGGAGAGTGCGGGCAGCGGCGGCCGCCCAGGCGGACCTCACACCCTCAGGTGGGACTCTTTCCTCCCGGGTGGGGATCTGAGCAGACACACGTCTCTGACCCTTCTGGGAAGAGAAGTTCGAGCAGGCAGAAGCAGCGGCTCCACTGCCCAGGCCCAGCTCGGAAAACTCCTAGCATGGCTGGCTGACGGTCACTGTCGTTGCAGAGCTTCCCACGTGATGAGGCCGAGGACGGGGACACCCCATCCACCTCCCGGAGGGAGGGGTCGGAGCACCACCCCCCCGCCCGTGAGGCCCAGTGCAGGCTCCAGGTGAGCGTGCCCACGGAGGCATCAGCCCCACCGGGGGAGAAGCGGAGGCGGGGAAGGCCTGCTGCCGAGACACCGCCCAGGATACACCCGGCGGCCCAGTCTGAGGCTGCCACGGAGCTCAGCACACCCGGCTCCGACCCAGAGTCCCGAGAACCCCGGCCTCTGAGGCAGCAGGAGGACCTGGAGCCCAGCACGCCAGAGCACAGAGGTGAGGACGCTGGGGCTGGTGCACGGGAGTGTGTGGGGAGGGGGTGCTGAGCTACACAGGGACGAGTCCCCGAAAGCTGCTGCTGGGCCTGCAGCAAGCGCTGGCCTCACACCCCCCGCCCCCCATCTTGCACACTTCAGTCCCAAAAGACATCCGACACTGGGTATTCTTTGGGAATCTCTTGGAAGCTTTCTGTCCCGGGAGACGCACATGCCAAGGCTGGCCTGTGGGCAAACTTTGCTTCTCCCCCAGCTCTAGCACTGGCCTCCAACTGGAACCAGGCTCCGCTTCCCAGACCTGTCCCTACAGAGGTGCTGGCTCCAGGTGCAGGACCCAGGGATCCACCGAGGGCAGATGGAGAACCGAGACTTGCCCTCGCAGAGACACCAGGCCAGCTGGGTACTGGCCAGCACACCGGGCAGATCGGATCTCCATGCCTGCAGGACCCCCAGCCCCAGGCACTGATGTCCCACCCCCTCAGCCAGAACCTCCACCTCCACGTGCACCTCTACCTGCTCGGGCTCTGGCAGGAGAACCCGAGGCAGAGGAGGAGTCACCGCCTCGGCAGGGAGAGCCTGCCCTGGCTCCCGCGCAACACCCAGACGCCCACGATGACTCACCCACCCCTGCAGGGAGAACGAGCCCCCGCTCTGGACAGACACCCAGAGCCCTTGCCGGAAACACCACGTCCAGGGGAGCGGTCGGCTCTGCAGCCTCCATCCCCGTCTGCTCACCGTGGACGCTGGCAACTCGGTCTGCCCCCAGGGGACATGGAGTTCCTTTCCCCTGAACTGCTTTGCATTTGGTTTGTTTCCACCTTTCTGGTGATGTTTTATTTTTTGTATGGTTTCCTGTACTTTTGTTGGTTAAGTTGGGATTAGTAAACTTTTTCATCATTGTTGCAATTTGGGAACACTGTTGTGTAACTCTGGTGATACTGTGTTACCATCACCACTTTGTAGTTTCAGACCCGTTTGATCTTTATGCCCCACCCCCCCAACAAAGCCTGGATTCAAGGCAAGCACGCCCTGTTCATCCCTTCCCCCGATCCTGAACACAATTTCATCCTTTCTTTGTGCATTCCTTCCTATATTCTTGGTGTCCCCAATCAATGACTCTCAGTGAAATGACTGACGGAGTGTTTTTTGGACTCTCCAACTACTGTAAGACTCCATTGGAGAGTTCTCATTTGTATGTCATTTGAACTAGCCTTTGATATCTGAAAGGACGGTGTACGTCCTTTCAAGATACCATGTGCCAAACGAAGCCCTTTTGGCAACTGCCATCATTATCTCCAGGCAGGCATTGCTGTGTCAAGGGTGACATCTCAGCCAGAAGGCAGAGGCTGAGCTCGTCTTGTTGCACCAGCTCCCAAAAGAAGCCAAGAAAGGGAGCTGGAACAACAAACCACCCCAACACCCAGGAAAGCGTTCTTCATGACAGAAGGCTAGAAAATGACCCAACATCCTTGTGGCCCAGAACCCCTCTAGAAAATCACTGTTCCATAAAAAAGAGAAACACATGGGAAGTTCCAAGGAGAGGCAATGCCCATGGCCCGTGTACTTGAGAGACGGCCTGACCGCTCCGGGGAAGACACGCACCGACGGAACCCCTTGGGAAACAGCAGTGATAGTCCTCACCGTCGTAAGGGTTTCCTCTGGGGACAACCTGCCCGGGGCACCACACGAGGGAGCAGACCGGCTTCTCTTCCTCTGCCCCCACACCATTCACTCAGGAAGGCAGCTCAGGTGTTCTCATGCCCTGCCTGCCTGCCTGCCTGGCTCATCCGTGAGCTGTGACCACCTACAGGGCAGGACTCCACCTTCTCCTCTCTGTGTACCGTGAATCTGCACAGAGTGGGCTTGCAGAACCTTAGGAGACTTGAGCCATTCCCACTCGAGCCAGAACCCTCCCCAGGAAGGAAAACAGCTGTGGAGTCATTTTGGCCCCAGCACTGGTTCGAAAGCCTGGCGCCTCCTACAGCCTCTACGGTGTGAAGAGGGAGGTCCCTTCTGACAGAGCTTTCCGGGTCTCAGATCTAAGCTGTTGTTTCACTGTCAGCTGTGTCTCTTCCGTTGCAGCCAGGTGGGCCACGCTGCTCCAAAGGAGCTCACAAGCTGAGTTTCAAGGGAGGTATAGAGAGGACAGGGATGGCTACAACGTACTGCAAACTGAGTGAGGGTCCCCACAATCCTCAGCAAAGGTCTGTGGTGTGCAAGTGGGGAGTAGAGGGCCCCCAAGTTCCAAAGGAAGGGAGGTAGTCGGGAGCTAAAGCCCTTGGCCGCTGTGGTAGTAGCTGCAGATGGCAGCTCGTCCACAGTGCACTTCGAATGAGGTCATATGAGCGGGACTCTGGAAATGGCTCCGAAATCGGGAGAAAGGGGTCAGGGTATGTGGGAATCCGGCGGGGGTGGGGGGTGGATGAAGGAAGGTGTCCCTCCTCTCTCCAGTGCAATTTGGTTTGGTGAGTCTCAAAGCTACCAGATGGCACTTCCCAAGTCAGGCCCCCGCAGGAATCAGGGTGGGCTGCGTGCCTCGGCCCCTGCCACAGGGACAAGCCACACCAGTGGCCTCCCTGAGCTCCAATGGCCGGATCTGGGGGTTCTGTCTGGGTGCACACCTCCTTGCTGTGGCCAAGTTCCCCCCTTCTCTGAGCACCAGCTTCATCCTCTCGAATGAGGACATCGATTGCTACCTTGGCACGTTACTCTCTTCATCCTGTGAAGACTCATTAGGCTTATCCTACAATTACTAGCTGGCCCGAAGAGATATCTCCTGAATCCAGATTAAGCTGGAGTCTCCCAGGCTCATCTGGCATGTCTTCCCTGAAGTCTGCCAAAACCCACACCCTTGCATTTCCAGGGACTCCCCTTAGCCAGCTGGGCAGAAAACCCAGCATGGTTCAAACAAGCTGACAGACAAGCGGGAGAGGACTCACGGGCAGACGGCTTCCCTCAGGTCTCGGGTGGAGCTCTGGGACCACAGCAGCAACGGGCCATCCCAGGCCCTGGGCTCAGCAGCGCCCTCATTCTCAGGCCGGCGGCTCTGCCCTGAGGGGAGCAGGAAGGTCACCAACTGCCGCAGGCGGGCCTCACGCCCCTCCCACTGCTGGAGCCTGACCTCCCCCGGCCCCACCCCTTCCCCTACCCCAGCAGGACGACAGCTCGTCTTCCCCTGGCTTCCAACGGGAGGCCCGGCCCTGGCCCCGATTGGGCACTGCCCCAGCCCGGAGCCAATCACAGTGGCCAGGGAGGTGGAACGCACCGATTGGCCAGGGCCAGGTCATGTGACCATACTCCCCAGGAAACTCAAATATTACCAAGGTTCCCTAAGAAACCAATGAACAGAATTATCCAGTAAAGGCAAACCGTGCTTTTTAATGAGGCCAATGTCACAGAAAAAAAAAAATGCTTCACAATGAACTGCTCAAGGAAGCTACTAAATAAACTTTCAGAAACGTTTAGTAGTTTTTTTTTTTTTTTTAATAGGGTGACGGAGAGCTATACCTTTCCCGTCTATGTGAATTTAGGTTTAAACTAGATTTCCCTTGGCTATTATATAAGACAAAAAAGCCCACATCCCCCCCTTTCACTCCCCCCACCCCCAAAAAGTGTTTTAATCTATAGAATTTTTGTGTCCTCAGTTGTGTCTGATTCGCGGCAACTCACGAACTCTACACAGCCAGGCTCTTCCGTCCATGGAATTCAGGGCAATTTTTTCTGTCCCAGTAAATGCCCACCCTGGGTGATCCAAAGGCAAGGGCTCAGAGGCTCCTGAGAGACTAACTCCTTTCAGCTGAGCACAGAGCTGGCTCCTCACTGGGATGCCTGTGGCCTGGGGCTCCCTGAGGGGAGAGCAGCACTCGCCCCACCGTGTGGTCACTGCTGGAAGTGCAGGCTGCTCCTCACTCCCCCTTGACAGTGTCCCTGAGGGCAGAACAGTGTGAATCGAATCAAGGTGGAAATGCAAACTCCAATGCAACCAAACTCCCCACAAGGTCTCTAAAACCACTCAGGAACAGGGAATTGGAAACTGCAGGGGATGACAGGAATGGAGATGGAGACTTGACACCTTACACCGAGTTCACTTCCAGTTATCCCTAGACAAACTTTCCATGAAAACTTGTCACAAATCTCGAAGAACAATGAGCAGAAACCAGACACGTGCTTTGAGTCTTCACACACAAAACTAAAAGCCAGTCCACAAAAAAAAAAAAAAAACCCAGAGAATACAGTGGACTTTGCAAAATCAAAGATATCTACTGTGGGAAAGACCTCATGACAAAAGCAAAAGACAGGTCATACATCGCGAGACGAATGAGTGGAAACACAAAGCTTATCAAGGATGTGTCTCCAAACAGACAAAGAACACCAACGCAACAAGCCTGTGAAAACTAGGGAAAGGTCTGAAGGGACACCAGACTGAGGAAGACACACACAGAGGATCCCGGATGATGTCCAGCACTGAGGGCCTGAAGAAACAACGGTCTAGTTGCACCCCCTCAGGCCTGTGTGACCGTGGATGAGGCCTCTGTTTCCCGGTGGCTCTGAGAGATGGACAGGGAGGAAGGGGAAGAGAAGTCACTTGCATTTCTAATACTCACAGCAAAGTCTTCCAACGAGAAGGGAATTATCACCCCCACTGACAATGCCATTCACTGAAGTGATACCCACCAGTCCATCTAACCCAGAAGGGAAGGATGGACCTGTTCTCACAAAACGGCGAGAGATGGAAGAAGGAAGATCAAGCCCACACCAATCACTGGAAAGAGAAGCTGTGCTCAGGGCTTGAAAGAATTCCTATTGGGAAAATGATGTCACAGCCCCACAAGGCAATCCACAGCTTCGATGCTATTCCTCCCAACATGCCAATGCATTTTCGCACCGAACAAAGAATTGCAAAAGGGGTACGGAGACAGAAAAGAGCCTAAACTGTCAATACAATCCGACGAAAAAGCCCCGATACGGACATCCAAGGTTGTGTGAAAGGAAATTAGACGACCAAACTAGGATCCTCAGGAGAGTATCGGAGAAGGCAATGGCGACCCACTCCAGTACTCTTGCCTGGAAAACGTCCTGGACGGAGGAGCCTGGTAGGCTGCAGGCCATGGGGTCACGCAGAGTCAGACACGACTGAAGTGACTTAGCCGCAGCAGCAGCAGCAGGACAGTATGCTATTGGGAATACAACAACACACACAGATCCAGATCGATGGAATAAAGTGGAGGGTCCAGAAACAAACCCCAGCATCCATGGTCAACTCATCTCTGACACAGAAGGGGAGAATATCCAAATGGGAACAAGAAAGCCTCTTCAATCAATGTCCATGGGAAAACCAGACAGCTACATCTGAAGAACGCTATTGGTTTTGATCTCATACCACCTCAATATAGGGGGAAAACCTCACCCTAAAGACTGATGTCATGAGATAGCTAGAAAGAAGCGTAGGTCAAAGGCTCCTTAACATCAGAGTCTCCTTGCCATTTGCTGGGCGGAGGTCGAAATGGGTCTCTTCAAGTAAGGCAAAGAGGTACACGAAGTACACCCATGGGTTTCCATCCAATGGAACCTCTTCACAACAGAGAAGCTAAGCATTCACAAATGCAAAAGATAGGAAACAGAACATGAGAGACTCCTTGCAAGTGGTGTATCTGAGAAGGGGTTCATATGGAAAGAGACGAAGAATGCACAGCACTCAGATTCCAAGAAACAACACCACCACCACCCTTGACCCTTCCCCCATGACCAACTCCGACCTAAAGCCTTTCTCTCCCTCTAACCTATCCCTAAAACATAACCCTCATCTAATCATATACATGTGCATCCCTAGCATCCATCCATCCACACACGAGAGAGAAAGAGGAAGACACAGACGGAACTGAGAAAGGAAAAGAGAGGGACACAGCCAGAGAGAGACACGGAACCAAAGAGAGGAAAGGAGTCGACGGTCCAGACTTTTCCTCAATCTGCCTCGAAGGTAGAAGCAATGACAGCGCCCTTCCACCCCAGAAGGGGGAAAAGGACGGAAGGTTTGGAGAGGAAAAGACAAGAACGCAGGGAGCCATTAGAAGCTCAGCCACCCGCAGAAGCCGAGCTGGGACACTTGAACAGAATCTCAATGGAAACAGAGGAGCAGAAAGTTGGCTACTCTTTTCTATAAGAGAGGGAGACCTTCGAGTCTTCCTTTCGGTCCTCCAACTTGGATGCGGGGTCTCAAAACAGTCAGGAGGGGGAGTGCCTTTTCCTGGGTACCACGGCACATCCAGGCCTCGTTCTGCCCCATTCTGTGCTGTGTCAGCCCTGGATGGAATCTTTCTTTCTGAAGTCTCAGCGCACAAGCTCCACGTGATATCGGCCCCAGGTGGAAAGGCATGGAGCTGCTCGTAGGCCGACAGACCTAGGAAGCAGATGGGAGAATGACCACCACTCTGCAGATGGAGAGACTGGGGCAACCCTGAGGGGCATATGCTTGTCCAGGGCCACACCACTTATGAGAAGAAGGAGCCTGGTCTGAGAGCAGTGGGGTCCTCGGAGCTCAGGCCCTGGCTGAACCCAGGCCTCCCCAGGGCTGTGGGCTGGGCTGTGTGGGTGTCACTGTGCCTGCACATGGCCTAAGGGGGGTGGTCGAGCAGTCAGAAACCCAGAGATTCCCTTGGGAAGTTTTGGGGAAGGGACCTCAGCACGAACCCCAGGAGATGATGTCACCTGCCGGCAACAGAACCCAACAGAACCCGCAGCCCGGGTATCCAGGCCTCCAGAGCGGAGAGGAGCCCCCAGCCAGTTCACTGGCTGCCAGGATGTTCTGCTGTTTGCCCCTGCCCAGAGGCCGGGGCCTCAGGAGTGCTCACAGGCAGTGTGCGCGGGCACCCTGTCGACGTTGGCTCAGGACACCCCCGAGAGGCCTCTGGCCCTTTGCCCGGAGAAACAGAAAGGTAACACGGGGAGCCCCAGGACGGACCAGGCCGCCTCTCCCATGCCACCCGGAAACACCGGGTCCTTTGCCTGTGTGTGTGGATGCGGGTTTCTTGGGGTGTGTCTCCCTCAAGGAAGCCCAGGCGGATGTGGGGTCAGAAGCCTGCGGACAAGTTGTGTCCACACCCCAGGGGAGAGCAGGCTGGGCGGGATGGGGAGAGTGCGGGCAGCGGCGGCCGCCCAGGCGGACCTCACACCCTCAGGTGGGACTCTTTCCTCCCGGGTGGGGATCTGAGCAGACACACGTCTCTGACCCTTCTGGGAAGAGAAGTTCGAGCAGGCAGAAGCAGCGGCTCCACTGCCCAGGCCCAGCTCGGAAAACTCCTAGCATGGCTGGCTGACGGTCACTGTCGTTGCAGAGCTTCCCACGTGATGAGGCCGAGGACGGGGACACCCCATCCACCTCCCGGAGGGAGGGGTCGGAGCACCACCCCCCCGCCCGTGAGGCCCAGTGCAGGCTCCAGGTGAGCGTGCCCACGGAGGCATCAGCCCCACCGGGGGAGAAGCGGAGGCGGGGAAGGCCTGCTGCCGAGACACCGCCCAGGATACACCCGGCGGCCCAGTCTGAGGCTGCCACGGAGCTCAGCACACCCGGCTCCGACCCAGAGTCCCGAGAACCCCGGCCTCTGAGGCAGCAGGAGGACCTGGAGCCCAGCACGCCAGAGCACAGAGGTGAGGACGCTGGGGCTGGTGCACGGGAGTGTGTGGGGAGGGGGTGCTGAGCTACACAGGGACGAGTCCCCGAAAGCTGCTGCTGGGCCTGCAGCAAGCGCTGGCCTCACACCCCCCGCCCCCCATCTTGCACACTTCAGTCCCAAAAGACATCCGACGCTGGGTATTCTTTGGGAATCTCTTGGAAGCTTTCTGTCCCGGGAGACGCACATGCCAAGGCTGGCCTGTGGGCAAACTTTGCTTCTCCCCCAGCTCTAGCACTGGCCTCCAACTGGAACCAGGCTCCGCTTCCCAGACCTGTCCCTACAGAGGTGCTGGCTCCAGGTGCAGGACCCAGGGATCCACCGAGGGCAGATGGAGAACCGAGACTTGCCCTCGCAGAGACACCAGGCCAGCTGGGTACTGGCCAGCACACCGGGCAGATCGGATCTCCATGCCTGCAGGACCCCCAGCCCCAGGCACTGATGTCCCACCCCCTCAGCCAGAACCTCCACCTCCACGTGCACCTCTACCTGCTCGGGCTCTGGCAGGAGAACCCGAGGCAGAGGAGGAGTCACCGCCTCGGCAGGGAGAGCCTGCCCTGGCTCCCGCGCAACACCCAGACGCCCACGATGACTCACCCACCCCTGCAGGGAGAACGAGCCCCCGCTCTGGACAGACACCCAGAGCCCTTGCCGGAAACACCACGTCCAGGGGAGCGGTCGGCTCTGCAGCCTCCATCCCCGTCTGCTCACCGTGGACGCTGGCAACTCGGTCTGCCCCCAGGGGACATGGAGTTCCTTTCCCCTGAACTGCTTTGCATTTGCTTTGTTTCCACCTTTCTGGTGATGTTTTATTTTTTGTATGGTTTCCTGTACTTTTGTTGGTTAAGTTGGGATTAGTAAACTTTTTCATCATTGTTGCAATTTGGGAACACTGTTGTGTAACTCTGGTGATACTGTGTTACCATCACCACTTTGTAGTTTCAGACCCGTTTGATCTTTACGCCCCACCCCCCCAACAAAGCCTGGATTCAAGGCAAGCACGCCCTGTTCATCCCTTCCCCCGATCCTGAACACAATTTCATCCTTTCTTTGTGCATTCCTTCCTATATTCTTGGTGTCCCCAATCAATGACTCTCAGTGAAATGACTGAAGGAGTGTTTTTTGGACTCTCCAACTACTGTAAGACTCCATTGGAGAGTTCTCATTTGTATGTCATTTGAACTAGCCTTTGATATCTGAAAGGACGGTGTACGTCCTTTCAAGATACCATGTGCCAAACGAAGCCCTTTTGGCAACTGCCATCATTATCTCCAGGCAGGCATTGCTGTGTCAAGGGTGACATCTCAGCCAGAAGGCAGAGGCTGAGCTCGTCTTGTTGCACCAGCTCCCAAAAGAAGCCAAGAAAGGGAGCTGGGACAACAAACCACCCCAACACCCAGGAAAGCGTTCTTCATGACAGAAGGCTAGAAAATGACCCAACATCCTTGTGGCCCAGAACCCCTCTAGAAAATCACTGTTCCATAAAAAAGAGAAACACATGGGAAGTTCCAAGGAGAGGCAATGCCCATGGCCCGTGTACTTGAGAGACGGCCTGACCGCTCCGGGGAAGACACGCACCGACGGAACCCCTTGGGAAACAGCAGTGATAGTCCTCACCGTCGTAAGGGTTTCCTCTGGGGACAACCTGCCCGGGGCACCACACGAGGGAGCAGACCGGCTTCTCTTCCTCTGCCCCCACACCATTCACTCATGAAGGCAGCTCAGGTGTTCTCATGCCCTGCCTGCCTGCCTGCCTGGCTCATCCGTGAGCTGTGACCACCTACAGGGCAGGACTCCACCTTCTCCTCTCTGTGTACCGTGAATCTGCACAGAGTGGGCTTGCAGAACCTTAGGAGACTTGAGCCATTCCCACTCGAGCCAGAACCCTCCCCAGGAAGGAAAACAGCTGTGGAGTCATTTTGGCCCCAGCACTGGTTCGAAAGCCTGGCGCCTCCTACAGCCTCTACGGTGTGAAGAGGGAGGTCCCTTCTGACAGAGCTTTCCGGGTCTCAGATCTAAGCTGTTGTTTCACTGTCAGCTGTGTCTCTTCCGTTGCAGCCAGGTGGGCCACGCTGCTCCAAAGGAGCTCACAAGCTGAGTTTCAAGGGAGGTATAGAGAGGACAGGGATGGCTACAACGTACTGCAAACTGAGTGAGGGTCCCCACAATCCTCAGCAAAGGTCTGTGGTGTGCAAGTGGGGAGTAGAGGGCCCCCAAGTTCCAAAGGAAGGGAGGTAGTCGGGAGCTAAAGCCCTTGGCCGCTGTGGTAGTAGCTGCAGATGGCAGCTCGTCCACAGTGCACTTCGAATGAGGTCATATGAGCGGGACTCTGGAAATGGCTCCGAAATCGGGAGAAAGGGGTCAGGGTATGTGGGAATCCGGCGGGGGTGGGGGGTGGATGAAGGAAGGTGTCCCTCCTCTCTCCAGTGCAATTTGGTTTGGTGAGTCTCAAAGCTACCAGATGGCACTTCCCAAGTCAGGCCCCCGCAGGAATCAGGGTGGGCTGCGTGCCTCGGCCCCTGCCACAGGGACAAGCCACACCAGTGGCCTCCCTGAGCTCCAATGGCCGGATCTGGGGGTTCTGTCTGGGTGCACACCTCCTTGCTGTGGCCAAGTTCCCCCCTTCTCTGAGCACCAGCTTCATCCTCTCGAATGAGGACATCGATTGCTACCTTGGCACGTTACTCTCTTCATCCTGTGAAGACTCATTAGGCTTATCCTACAATTACTAGCTGGCCCGAAGAGATATCTCCTGAATCCAGATTAAGCTGGAGTCTCCCAGGCTCATCTGGCATGTCTTCCCTGAAGTCTGCCAAAACCCACACCCTTGCATTTCCAGGGACTCCCCTTAGCCAGCTGGGCAGAAAACCCAGCATGGTTCAAACAAGCTGACAGACAAGCGGGAGAGGACTCACGGGCAGACGGCTTCCCTCAGGTCTCGGGTGGAGCTCTGGGACCACAGCAGCAACGGGCCATCCCAGGCCCTGGGCTCAGCAGCGCCCTCATTCTCAGGCCGGCGGCTCTGCCCTGAGGGGAGCAGGAAGGTCACCAACTGCCGCAGGCGGGCCTCACGCCCCTCCCACTGCTGGAGCCTGACCTCCCCCGGCCCCACCCCTTCCCCTACCCCAGCAGGACGACAGCTCGTCTTCCCCTGGCTTCCAACGGGAGGCCCGGCCCTGGCCCCGATTGGGCACTGCCCCAGCCCGGAGCCAATCACAGTGGCCAGGGAGGTGGAACGCACCGATTGGCCAGGGCCAGGTCATGTGACCATACTCCCCAGGAAACTCAAATATTACCAAGGTTCCCTAAGAAACCAATGAACAGAATTATCCAGTAAAGGCAAACCGTGCTTTTTAATGAGGCCAATGTCACAGAAAAAAAAAAATGCTTCACAATGAACTGCTCAAGGAAGCTACTAAATAAACTTTCAGAAACGTTTAGTAGTTTTTTTTTTTTTTTTAATAGGGTGACGGAGAGCTATACCTTTCCCGTCTATGTGAATTTAGGTTTAAACTAGATTTCCCTTGGCTATTATATAAGACAAAAAAGCCCACATCCCCCCCTTTCACTCCCCCCACCCCCAAAAAGTGTTTTAATCTATAGAAATTTTGTGTCCTCAGTTGTGTCTGATTCGCGGCAACTCACGAACTCTACACAGCCAGGCTCTTCCGTCCATGGAATTCAGGGCAATTTTTTCTGTCCCAGTAAATGCCCACCCTGGGTGATCCAAAGGCAAGGGCTCAGAGGCTCCTGAGAGACTAACTCCTTTCAGCTGAGCACAGAGCTGGCTCCTCACTGGGATGCCTGTGGCCTGGGGCTCCCTGAGGGGAGAGCAGCACTCGCCCCACCGTGTGGTCACTGCTGGAAGTGCAGGCTGCTCCTCACTCCCCCTTGACAGTGTCCCTGAGGGCAGAACAGTGTGAATCGAATCAAGGTGGAAATGCAAACTCCAATGCAACCAAACTCCCCACAAGGTCTCTAAAACCACTCAGGAACAGGGAATTGGAAACTGCAGGGGATGACAGGAATGGAGATGGAGACTTGACACCTTACACCGAGTTCACTTCCAGTTATCCCTAGACAAACTTTCCATGAAAACTTGTCACAAATCTCGAAGAACAATGAGCAGAAACCAGACACGTGCTTTGAGTCTTCACACACAAAACTAAAAGCCAGTCCACAAAAAAAAAAAAACCCAGAGAATACAGTGGACTTTGCAAAATCAAAGATATCTACTGTGGGAAAGACCTCATGACAAAAGCAAAAGACAGGTCATACATCGCGAGACGAATGAGTGGAAACACAAAGCTTATCAAGGATGTGTCTCCAAACAGACAAAGAACACCAACGCAACAAGCCTGTGAAAACTAGGGAAAGGTCTGAAGGGACACCAGACTGAGGAAGACACACACAGAGGATCCCGGATGATGTCCAGCACTGAGGGCCTGAAGAAACAACGGTCTAGTTGCACCCCCTCAGGCCTGTGTGACCGTGGATGAGGCCTCTGTTTCCCGGTGGCTCTGAGAGATGGACAGGGAGGAAGGGGAAGAGAAGTCACTTGCATTTCTAATACTCACAGCAAAGTCTTCCAACGAGAAGGGAATTATCACCCCCACTGACAATGCCATTCACTGAAGTGATACCCACCAGTCCATCTAACCCAGAAGGGAAGGATGGACCTGTTCTCACAAAACGGCGAGAGATGGAAGAAGGAAGATCAAGCCCACACCAATCACTGGAAAGAGAAGCTGTGCTCAGGGCTTGAAAGAATTCCTATTGGGAAAATGATGTCACAGCCCCACAAGGCAATCCACAGCTTCGATGCTATTCCTCCCAACATGCCAATGCATTTTCGCACCGAACAAAGAATTGCAAAAGGGGTACGGAGACAGAAAAGAGCCTAAACTGTCAATACAATCCGACGAAAAAGCCCCGATACGGACATCCAAGGTTGTGTGAAAGGAAATTAGACGACCAAACTAGGATCCTCAGGAGAGTATCGGAGAAGGCAATGGCGACCCACTCCAGTACTCTTGCCTGGAAAACGTCCTGGACGGAGGAGCCTGGTAGGCTGCAGGCCATGGGGTCACGCAGAGTCAGACACGACTGAAGTGACTTAGCCGCAGCAGCAGCAGCAGGACAGTATGCTATTGGGAATACAACAACACACACAGATCCAGATCGATGGAATAAAGTGGAGGGTCCAGAAACAAACCCCAGCATCCATGGTCAACTCATCTCTGACACAGAAGGGGAGAATATCCAAATGGGAACAAGAAAGCCTCTTCAATCAATGTCCATGGGAAAACCAGACAGCTACATCTGAAGAACGCTATTGGTTTTGATCTCATACCACCTCAATATAGGGGGAAAACCTCACCCTAAAGACTGATGTCATGAGATAGCTAGAAAGAAGCGTAGGTCAAAGGCTCCTTAACATCAGAGTCTCCTTGCCATTTGCTGGGCGGAGGTCGAAATGGGTCTCTTCAAGTAAGGCAAAGAGGTACACGAAGTACACCCATGGGTTTCCATCCAATGGAACCTCTTCACAACAGAGAAGCTAAGCATTCACAAATGCAAAAGATAGGAAACAGAACATGAGAGACTCCTTGCAAGTGGTGTATCTGAGAAGGGGTTCATATGGAAAGAGACGAAGAATGCACAGCACTCAGATTCCAAGAAACAACACCACCACCACCCTTGACCCTTCCCCCATGACCAACTCCGACCTAAAGCCTTTCTCTCCCTCTAACCTATCCCTAAAACATAACCCTCATCTAATCATATACATGTGCATCCCTAGCATCCATCCATCCACACACGAGAGAGAAAGAGGAAGACACAGACGGAACTGAGAAAGGAAAAGAGAGGGACACAGCCAGAGAGAGACACGGAACCAAAGAGAGGAAAGGAGTCGACGGTCCAGACTTTTCCTCAATCTGCCTCGAAGGTAGAAGCAATGACAGCGCCCTTCCACCCCAGAAGGGGGAAAAGGACGGAAGGTTTGGAGAGGAAAAGACAAGAACGCAGGGAGCCATTAGAAGCTCAGCCACCCGCAGAAGCCGAGCTGGGACACTTGAACAGAATCTCAATGGAAACAGAGGAGCAGAAAGTTGGCTACTCTTTTCTATAAGAGAGGGAGACCTTCGAGTCTTCCTTTCGGTCCTCCAACTTGGATGCGGGGTCTCAAAACAGTCAGGAGGGGGAGTGCCTTTTCCTGGGTACCACGGCACATCCAGGCCTCGTTCTGCCCCATTCTGTGCTGTGTCAGCCCTGGATGGAATCTTTCTTTCTGAAGTCTCAGCGCACAAGCTCCACGTGATATCGGCCCCAGGTGGAAAGGCATGGAGCTGCTCGTAGGCCGACAGACCTAGGAAGCAGATGGGAGAATGACCACCACTCTGCAGATGGAGAGACTGGGGCAACCCTGAGGGGCATATGCTTGTCCAGGGCCACACCACTTATGAGAAGAAGGAGCCTGGTCTGAGAGCAGTGGGGTCCTCGGAGCTCAGGCCCTGGCTGAACCCAGGCCTCCCCAGGGCTGTGGGCTGGGCTGTGTGGGTGTCACTGTGCCTGCACATGGCCTAAGGGGGGTGGTCGAGCAGTCAGAAACCCAGAGATTCCCTTGGGAAGTTTTGGGGAAGGGACCTCAGCACGAACCCCAGGAGATGATGTCACCTGCCGGCAACAGAACCCAACAGAACCCGCAGCCCGGGTATCCAGGCCTCCAGAGCGGAGAGGAGCCCCCAGCCAGTTCACTGGCTGCCAGGATGTTCTGCTGTTTGCCCCTGCCCAGAGGCCGGGGCCTCAGGAGTGCTCACAGGCAGTGTGCGCGGGCACCCTGTCGACGTTGGCTCAGGACACCCCCGAGAGGCCTCTGGCCCTTTGCCCGGAGAAACAGAAAGGTAACACGGGGAGCCCCAGGACGGACCAGGCCGCCTCTCCCATGCCACCCGGAAACACCGGGTCCTTTGCCTGTGTGTGTGGATGCGGGTTTCTTGGGGTGTGTCTCCCTCAAGGAAGCCCAGGCGGATGTGGGGTCAGAAGCCTGCGGACAAGTTGTGTCCACACCCCAGGGGAGAGCAGGCTGGGCGGGATGGGGAGAGTGCGGGCAGCGGCGGCCGCCCAGGCGGACCTCACACCCTCAGGTGGGACTCTTTCCTCCCGGGTGGGGATCTGAGCAGACACACGTCTCTGACCCTTCTGGGAAGAGAAGTTCGAGCAGGCAGAAGCAGCGGCTCCACTGCCCAGGCCCAGCTCGGAAAACTCCTAGCATGGCTGGCTGACGGTCACTGTCGTTGCAGAGCTTCCCACGTGATGAGGCCGAGGACGGGGACACCCCATCCACCTCCCGGAGGGAGGGGTCGGAGCACCACCCCCCCGCCCGTGAGGCCCAGTGCAGGCTCCAGGTGAGCGTGCCCACGGAGGCATCAGCCCCACCGGGGGAGAAGCGGAGGCGGGGAAGGCCTGCTGCCGAGACACCGCCCAGGATACACCCGGCGGCCCAGTCTGAGGCTGCCACGGAGCTCAGCACACCCGGCTCCGACCCAGAGTCCCGAGAACCCCGGCCTCTGAGGCAGCAGGAGGACCTGGAGCCCAGCACGCCAGAGCACAGAGGTGAGGACGCTGGGGCTGGTGCACGGGAGTGTGTGGGGAGGGGGTGCTGAGCTACACAGGGACGAGTCCCCGAAAGCTGCTGCTGGGCCTGCAGCAAGCGCTGGCCTCACACCCCCCGCCCCCCATCTTGCACACTTCAGTCCCAAAAGACATCCGACGCTGGGTATTCTTTGGGAATCTCTTGGAAGCTTTCTGTCCCGGGAGACGCACATGCCAAGGCTGGCCTGTGGGCAAACTTTGCTTCTCCCCCAGCTCTAGCACTGGCCTCCAACTGGAACCAGGCTCCGCTTCCCAGACCTGTCCCTACAGAGGTGCTGGCTCCAGGTGCAGGACCCAGGGATCCACCGAGGGCAGATGGAGAACCGAGACTTGCCCTCGCAGAGACACCAGGCCAGCTGGGTACTGGCCAGCACACCGGGCAGATCGGATCTCCATGCCTGCAGGACCCCCAGCCCCAGGCACTGATGTCCCACCCCCTCAGCCAGAACCTCCACCTCCACGTGCACCTCTACCTGCTCGGGCTCTGGCAGGAGAACCCGAGGCAGAGGAGGAGTCACCGCCTCGGCAGGGAGAGCCTGCCCTGGCTCCCGCGCAACACCCAGACGCCCACGATGACTCACCCACCCCTGCAGGGAGAACGAGCCCCCGCTCTGGACAGACACCCAGAGCCCTTGCCGGAAACACCACGTCCAGGGGAGCGGTCGGCTCTGCAGCCTCCATCCCCGTCTGCTCACCGTGGACGCTGGCAACTCGGTCTGCCCCCAGGGGACATGGAGTTCCTTTCCCCTGAACTGCTTTGCATTTGGTTTGTTTCCACCTTTCTGGTGATGTTTTATTTTTTGTATGGTTTCCTGTACTTTTGTTGGTTAAGTTGGGATTAGTAAACTTTTTCATCATTGTTGCAATTTGGGAACACTGTTGTGTAACTCTGGTGATACTGTGTTACCATCACCACTTTGTAGTTTCAGACCCGTTTGATCTTTACGCCCCACCCCCCCAACAAAGCCTGGATTCAAGGCAAGCACGCCCTGTTCATCCCTTCCCCCGATCCTGAACACAATTTCATCCTTTCTTTGTGCATTCCTTCCTATATTCTTGGTGTCCCCAATCAATGACTCTCAGTGAAATGACTGAAGGAGTGTTTTTTGGACTCTCCAACTACTGTAAGACTCCATTGGAGAGTTCTCATTTGTATGTCATTTGAACTAGCCTTTGATATCTGAAAGGACGGTGTACGTCCTTTCAAGATACCATGTGCCAAACGAAGCCCTTTTGGCAACTGCCATCATTATCTCCAGGCAGGCATTGCTGTGTCAAGGGTGACATCTCAGCCAGAAGGCAGAGGCTGAGCTCGTCTTGTTGCACCAGCTCCCAAAAGAAGCCAAGAAAGGGAGCTGGGACAACAAACCACCCCAACACCCAGGAAAGCGTTCTTCATGACAGAAGGCTAGAAAATGACCCAACATCCTTGTGGCCCAGAACCCCTCTAGAAAATCACTGTTCCATAAAAAAGAGAAACACATGGGAAGTTCCAAGGAGAGGCAATGCCCATGGCCCGTGTACTTGAGAGACGGCCTGACCGCTCCGGGGAAGACACGCACCGACGGAACCCCTTGGGAAACAGCAGTGATAGTCCTCACCGTCGTAAGGGTTTCCTCTGGGGACAACCTGCCCGGGGCACCACACGAGGGAGCAGACCGGCTTCTCTTCCTCTGCCCCCACACCATTCACTCATGAAGGCAGCTCAGGTGTTCTCATGCCCTGCCTGCCTGCCTGCCTGGCTCATCCGTGAGCTGTGACCACCTACAGGGCAGGACTCCACCTTCTCCTCTCTGTGTACCGTGAATCTGCACAGAGTGGGCTTGCAGAACCTTAGGAGACTTGAGCCATTCCCACTCGAGCCAGAACCCTCCCCAGGAAGGAAAACAGCTGTGGAGTCATTTTGGCCCCAGCACTGGTTCGAAAGCCTGGCGCCTCCTACAGCCTCTACGGTGTGAAGAGGGAGGTCCCTTCTGACAGAGCTTTCCGGGTCTCAGATCTAAGCTGTTGTTTCACTGTCAGCTGTGTCTCTTCCGTTGCAGCCAGGTGGGCCACGCTGCTCCAAAGGAGCTCACAAGCTGAGTTTCAAGGGAGGTATAGAGAGGACAGGGATGGCTACAACGTACTGCAAACTGAGTGAGGGTCCCCACAATCCTCAGCAAAGGTCTGTGGTGTGCAAGTGGGGAGTAGAGGGCCCCCAAGTTCCAAAGGAAGGGAGGTAGTCGGGAGCTAAAGCCCTTGGCCGCTGTGGTAGTAGCTGCAGATGGCAGCTCGTCCACAGTGCACTTCGAATGAGGTCATATGAGCGGGACTCTGGAAATGGCTCCGAAATCGGGAGAAAGGGGTCAGGGTATGTGGGAATCCGGCGGGGGTGGGGGGTGGATGAAGGAAGGTGTCCCTCCTCTCTCCAGTGCAATTTGGTTTGGTGAGTCTCAAAGCTACCAGATGGCACTTCCCAAGTCAGGCCCCCGCAGGAATCAGGGTGGGCTGCGTGCCTCGGCCCCTGCCACAGGGACAAGCCACACCAGTGGCCTCCCTGAGCTCCAATGGCCGGATCTGGGGGTTCTGTCTGGGTGCACACCTCCTTGCTGTGGCCAAGTTCCCCCCTTCTCTGAGCACCAGCTTCATCCTCTCGAATGAGGACATCGATTGCTACCTTGGCACGTTACTCTCTTCATCCTGTGAAGACTCATTAGGCTTATCCTACAATTACTAGCTGGCCCGAAGAGATATCTCCTGAATCCAGATTAAGCTGGAGTCTCCCAGGCTCATCTGGCATGTCTTCCCTGAAGTCTGCCAAAACCCACACCCTTGCATTTCCAGGGACTCCCCTTAGCCAGCTGGGCAGAAAACCCAGCATGGTTCAAACAAGCTGACAGACAAGCGGGAGAGGACTCACGGGCAGACGGCTTCCCTCAGGTCTCGGGTGGAGCTCTGGGACCACAGCAGCAACGGGCCATCCCAGGCCCTGGGCTCAGCAGCGCCCTCATTCTCAGGCCGGCGGCTCTGCCCTGAGGGGAGCAGGAAGGTCACCAACTGCCGCAGGCGGGCCTCACGCCCCTCCCACTGCTGGAGCCTGACCTCCCCCGGCCCCACCCCTTCCCCTACCCCAGCAGGACGACAGCTCGTCTTCCCCTGGCTTCCAACGGGAGGCCCGGCCCTGGGCCCCGATTAGGCACTGCCCCAGCCCGGAGCCAATCACAGTGGCCAGGGAGGTGGAACGCACCGATTGGCCAGGGCCAGGTCATGTGACCATACTCCCCAGGAAACTCAAATATTACCAAGGTTCCCTAAGAAACCAATGAACAGAATTATCCAGTAAAGGCAAACCGTGCTTTTTAATGAGGCCAATGTCACAGAAAAAAAAAAATGCTTCACAATGAACTGCTCAAGGAAGCTACTAAATAAACTTTCAGAAAAGTTTAGTAGTTTTTTTTTTTTTTTTAATACGGTGACGGAGAGCTATACCTTTCCCGTCTATGTGAATTTAGGTTTATACTAGATTTCCCTTGGCTATTATATAAGACAAAAAAACCCACATCCCCCCCTTTCACTCCCCCCCACCCCCAAAAAGTGTTTTAATCTATAGAATTTTTGTGTCCTCAGTTGTGTCTGATTTGCGGCAACTCACGAACTCTACACAGCCAGGCTCTTCCGTCCATGGAATTCAGGGCAATTTTTTCTGTCCCAGTAAATGCCCACCCTGGGTGATCCAAAGGCAAGGGCTCAGAGGCTCCTGAGAGACTAACTCCTTTCAGCTGAGCACAGAGCTGGCTCCTCACTGGGATGCCTGTGGCCTGGGGCTCCCTGAGGGGAGAGCAGCACTCGCCCCACCGTGTGGTCACTGCTGGAAGTGCAGGCTGCTCCTCACTCCCCCTTGACAGTGTCCCTGAGGGCAGAACAGTGTGAATCGAATCAAGGTGGAAATGCAAACTCCAATGCAACCAAACTCCCCACAAGGTCTCTAAAACCACTCAGGAACAGGGAATTGGAAACTGCAGGGGATGACAGGAATGGAGATGGAGACTTGACACCTTACACCGAGTTCACTTCCAGTTATCCCTAGACAAACTTTCCATGAAAACTTGTCACAAATCTCGAAGAACAATGAGCAGAAACCGGACACGTGCTTTGAGTCTTCACACACAAAACTAAAAGCCAGTCCACAAAAAAAAAAAAACCCAGAGAATACAGTGGACTTTGCAAAATCAAAGATATCTACTGTGGGAAAGACCTCATGACAAAAGCAAAAGACAGGTCATACATCGCGAGACGAATGAGTGGAAACACAAAGCTTATCAAGGATGTGTCTCCAAACAGACAAAGAACACCAACGCAACAAGCCTGTGAAAACTAGGGAAAGGTCTGAAGGGACACCAGACTGAGGAAGACACACACAGAGGATCCCGGATGATGTCCAGCACTGAGGGCCTGAAGAAACAACGGTCTAGTTGCACCCCCTCAGGCCTGTGTGACCGTGGATGAGGCCTCTGTTTCCCGGTGGCTCTGAGAGATGGACAGGGAGGAAGGGGAAGAGAAGTCACTTGCATTTCTAATACTCACAGCAAAGTCTTCCAACGAGAAGGGAATTATCACCCCCACTGACAATGCCATTCACTGAAGTGATACCCACCAGTCCATCTAACCCAGAAGGGAAGGATGGACCTGTTCTCACAAAACGGCGAGAGATGGAAGAAGGAAGATCAAGCCCACACCAATCACTGGAAAGAGAAGCTGTGCTCAGGGCTTGAAAGAATTCCTATTGGGAAAATGATGTCACAGCCCCACAAGGCAATCCACAGCTTCGATGCTATTCCTCCCAAAATGCCAATGCATTTTCGCACCGAACAAAGAATTGCAAAAGGGGTACGGAGACAGAAAAGAGCCTAAACTGTCAATACAATCCGACGAAAAAGCCCCGATACGGACATCCAAGGTTGTGTGAAAGGAAATTAGACGACCAAACTAGGATCCTCAGGAGAGTATCGGAGAAGACAATGGCGACCCACTCCAGTACTCTTGCCTGGAAAACGTCCTGGACGGAGGAGCCTGGTAGGCTGCAGGCCATGGGGTCACGCAGAGTCAGACACGACTGAAGTGACTTAGCCGCAGCAGCAGCAGCAGGACAGTATGCTATTGGGAATACAACAACACACACAGATCCAGATCGATGGAATAAAGTGGAGGGTCCAGAAACAAACCCCAGCATCCATGGTCAACTCATCTCTGACACAGAAGGGGAGAATATCCAAATGGGAACAAGAAAGCCTCTTCAATCAATGTCCATGGGAAAACCAGACAGCTACATCTGAAGAACGCTATTGGTTTTGATCTCATACCACCTCAATATAGGGGGAAAACCTCACCCTAAAGACTGATGTCATGAGATAGCTAGAAAGAAGCGTAGGTCAAAGGCTCCTTGACATCAGAGTCTCCTTGCCATTTGCTGGGCGGAGGTCGAAATGGGTCTCTTCAAGTAAGGCAAAGAGGTACACGAAGTACACCCATGGGTTTCCATCCAATGGAACCTCTTCACAACAGAGAAGCTAAGCATTCACAAATGCAAAAGATAGGAAACAGAACATGAGAGACTCCTTGCAAGTGGTGTATCTGAGAAGGGGTTCATATGGAAAGAGACGAAGAATGCACAGCACTCAGATTCCAAGAAACAACACCACCACCACCCTTGACCCTTCCCCCATGACCAACTCCGACCTAAAGCCTTTCTCTCCCTCTAACCTATCCCTAAAACATAACCCTCATCTAATCATATACATGTGCATCCCTAGCATCCATCCATCCACACACGAGAGAGAAAGAGGAAGACACAGACGGAACTGAGAAAGGAAAAGAGAGGGACACAGCCAGAGAGAGACACGGAACCAAAGAGAGGAAAGGAGTCGACGGTCCAGACTTTTCCTCAATCTGCCTCGAAGGTAGAAGCAATGACAGCGCCCTTCCACCCCAGAAGTGGGGAAAGGACGGAAGGTTTGGAGAGGAAAAGACAAGAACGCAGGGAGCCATTAGAAGCTCAGCCACCCGCAGAAGCCGAGCTGGGACACTTGAACAGAATCTCAATGGAAACAGAGGAGCAGAAAGTTGGCTACTCTTTTCTATAAGAGAGGGAGACCTTCGAGTCTTCCTTTCGGTCCTCCAACTTGGATGCGGGGTCTCAAAACAGTCAGGAGGGGGAGTGCCTTTTCCTGGGTACCACGGCACATCCAGGCCTCGTTCTGCCCCATTCTGTGCTGTGTCAGCCCTGGATGGAATCTTTCTTTCTGAAGTCTCAGCGCACAAGCTCCACGTGATATCGGCCCCAGGTGGAAAGGCATGGAGCTGCTCGTAGGCCGACAGACCTAGGAAGCAGATGGGAGAATGACCACCACTCTGCAGATGGAGAGACTGGGGCAACCCTGAGGGGCATATGCTTGTCCAGGGCCACACCACTTATGAGAAGAAGGAGCCTGGTCTGAGAGCAGTGGGGTCCTCGGAGCTCAGGCCCTGGCTGAACCCAGGCCTCCCCAGGGCTGTGGGCTGGGCTGTGTGGGTGTCACTGTGCCTGCACATGGCCTAAGGGGGGTGGTCGAGCAGTCAGAAACCCAGAGATTCCCTTGGGAAGTTTTGGGGAAGGGACCTCAGCACGAACCCCAGGAGATGATGTCACCTGCCGGCAACAGAACCCAACAGAACCCGCAGCCCGGGTATCCAGGCCTCCAGAGCGGAGAGGAGCCCCCAGCCAGTTCACTGGCTGCCAGGATGTTCTGCTGTTTGCCCCTGCCCAGAGGCCGGGGCCTCAGGAGTGCTCACAGGCAGTGTGCGCGGGCACCCTGTCGACGTTGGCTCAGGACACCCCCGAGAGGCCTCTGGCCCTTTGCCCGGAGAAACAGAAAGGTAACACGGGGAGCCCCAGGACGGACCAGGCCGCCTCTCCCATGCCACCCGGAAACACCGGGTCCTTTGCCTGTGTGTGTGGATGCGGGTTTCTTGGGGTGTGTCTCCCTCAAGGAAGCCCAGGCGGATGTGGGGTCAGAAGCCTGCGGACAAGTTGTGTCCACACCCCAGGGGAGAGCAGGCTGGGCGGGATGGGGAGAGTGCGGGCAGCGGCGGCCGCCCAGGCGGACCTCACACCCTCAGGTGGGACTCTTTCCTCCCGGGTGGGGATCTGAGCAGACACACGTCTCTGACCCTTCTGGGAAGAGAAGTTCGAGCAGGCAGAAGCAGCGGCTCCACTGCCCAGGCCCAGCTCGGAAAACTCCTAGCATGGCTGGCTGACGGTCACTGTCGTTGCAGAGCTTCCCACGTGATGAGGCCGAGGACGGGGACACCCCATCCACCTCCCGGAGGGAGGGGTCGGAGCACCACCCCCCCGCCCGTGAGGCCCAGTGCAGGCTCCAGGTGAGCGTGCCCACGGAGGCATCAGCCCCACCGGGGGAGAAGCGGAGGCGGGGAAGGCCTGCTGCCGAGACACCGCCCAGGATACACCCGGCGGCCCAGTCTGAGGCTGCCACGGAGCTCAGCACACCCGGCTCCGACCCAGAGTCCCGAGAACCCCGGCCTCTGAGGCAGCAGGAGGACCTGGAGCCCAGCACGCCAGAGCACAGAGGTGAGGACGCTGGGGCTGGTGCACGGGAGTGTGTGGGGAGGGGGTGCTGAGCTACACAGGGACGAGTCCCCGAAAGCTGCTGCTGGGCCTGCAGCAAGCGCTGGCCTCACACCCCCCGCCCCCCATCTTGCACACTTCAGTCCCAAAAGACATCCGACGCTGGGTATTCTTTGGGAATCTCTTGGAAGCTTTCTGTCCCGGGAGACGCACATGCCAAGGCTGGCCTGTGGGCAAACTTTGCTTCTCCCCCAGCTCTAGCACTGGCCTCCAACTGGAACCAGGCTCCGCTTCCCAGACCTGTCCCTACAGAGGTGCTGGCTCCAGGTGCAGGACCCAGGGATCCACCGAGGGCAGATGGAGAACCGAGACTTGCCCTCGCAGAGACACCAGGCCAGCTGGGTACTGGCCAGCACACCGGGCAGATCGGATCTCCATGCCTGCAGGACCCCCAGCCCCAGGCACTGATGTCCCACCCCCTCAGCCAGAACCTCCACCTCCACGTGCACCTCTACCTGCTCGGGCTCTGGCAGGAGAACCCGAGGCAGAGGAGGAGTCACCGCCTCGGCAGGGAGAGCCTGCCCTGGCTCCCGCGCAACACCCAGACGCCCACGATGACTCACCCACCCCTGCAGGGAGAACGAGCCCCCGCTCTGGACAGACACCCAGAGCCCTTGCCGGAAACACCACGTCCAGGGGAGCGGTCGGCTCTGCAGCCTCCATCCCCGTCTGCTCACCGTGGACGCTGGCAACTCGGTCTGCCCCCAGGGGACATGGAGTTCCTTTCCCCTGAACTGCTTTGCATTTGGTTTGTTTCCACCTTTCTGGTGATGTTTTATTTTTTGTATGGTTTCCTGTACTTTTGTTGGTTAAGTTGGGATTAGTAAACTTTTTCATCATTGTTGCAATTTGGGAACACTGTTGTGTAACTCTGGTGATACTGTGTTACCATCACCACTTTGTAGTTTCAGACCCGTTTGATCTTTACGCCCCACCCCCCCAACAAAGCCTGGATTCAAGGCAAGCACGCCCTGTTCATCCCTTCCCCCGATCCTGAACACAATTTCATCCTTTCTTTGTGCATTCCTTCCTATATTCTTGGTGTCCCCAATCAATGACTCTCAGTGAAATGACTGAAGGAGTGTTTTTTGGACTCTCCAACTACTGTAAGACTCCATTGGAGAGTTCTCATTTGTATGTCATTTGAACTAGCCTTTGATATCTGAAAGGACGGTGTACGTCCTTTCAAGATACCATGTGCCAAACGAAGCCCTTTTGGCAACTGCCATCATTATCTCCAGGCAGGCATTGCTGTGTCAAGGGTGACATCTCAGCCAGAAGGCAGAGGCTGAGCTCGTCTTGTTGCACCAGCTCCCAAAAGAAGCCAAGAAAGGGAGCTGGGACAACAAACCACCCCAACACCCAGGAAAGCGTTCTTCATGACAGAAGGCTAGAAAATGACCCAACATCCTTGTGGCCCAGAACCCCTCTAGAAAATCACTGTTCCATAAAAAAGAGAAACACATGGGAAGTTCCAAGGAGAGGCAATGCCCATGGCCCGTGTACTTGAGAGACGGCCTGACCGCTCCGGGGAAGACACGCACCGACGGAACCCCTTGGGAAACAGCAGTGATAGTCCTCACCGTCGTAAGGGTTTCCTCTGGGGACAACCTGCCCGGGGCACCACACGAGGGAGCAGACCGGCTTCTCTTCCTCTGCCCCCACACCATTCACTCATGAAGGCAGCTCAGGTGTTCTCATGCCCTGCCTGCCTGCCTGCCTGGCTCATCCGTGAGCTGTGACCACCTACAGGGCAGGACTCCACCTTCTCCTCTCTGTGTACCGTGAATCTGCACAGAGTGGGCTTGCAGAACCTTAGGAGACTTGAGCCATTCCCACTCGAGCCAGAACCCTCCCCAGGAAGGAAAACAGCTGTGGAGTCATTTTGGCCCCAGCACTGGTTCGAAAGCCTGGCGCCTCCTACAGCCTCTACGGTGTGAAGAGGGAGGTCCCTTCTGACAGAGCTTTCCGGGTCTCAGATCTAAGCTGTTGTTTCACTGTCAGCTGTGTCTCTTCCGTTGCAGCCAGGTGGGCCACGCTGCTCCAAAGGAGCTCACAAGCTGAGTTTCAAGGGAGGTATAGAGAGGACAGGGATGGCTACAACGTACTGCAAACTGAGTGAGGGTCCCCACAATCCTCAGCAAAGGTCTGTGGTGTGCAAGTGGGGAGTAGAGGGCCCCCAAGTTCCAAAGGAAGGGAGGTAGTCGGGAGCTAAAGCCCTTGGCCGCTGTGGTAGTAGCTGCAGATGGCAGCTCGTCCACAGTGCACTTCGAATGAGGTCATATGAGCGGGACTCTGGAAATGGCTCCGAAATCGGGAGAAAGGGGTCAGGGTATGTGGGAATCCGGCGGGGGTGGGGGGTGGATGAAGGAAGGTGTCCCTCCTCTCTCCAGTGCAATTTGGTTTGGTGAGTCTCAAAGCTACCAGATGGCACTTCCCAAGTCAGGCCCCCGCAGGAATCAGGGTGGGCTGCGTGCCTCGGCCCCTGCCACAGGGACAAGCCACACCAGTGGCCTCCCTGAGCTCCAATGGCCGGATCTGGGGGTTCTGTCTGGGTGCACACCTCCTTGCTGTGGCCAAGTTCCCCCCTTCTCTGAGCACCAGCTTCATCCTCTCGAATGAGGACATCGATTGCTACCTTGGCACGTTACTCTCTTCATCCTGTGAAGACTCATTAGGCTTATCCTACAATTACTAGCTGGCCCGAAGAGATATCTCCTGAATCCAGATTAAGCTGGAGTCTCCCAGGCTCATCTGGCATGTCTTCCCTGAAGTCTGCCAAAACCCACACCCTTGCATTTCCAGGGACTCCCCTTAGCCAGCTGGGCAGAAAACCCAGCATGGTTCAAACAAGCTGACAGACAAGCGGGAGAGGACTCACGGGCAGACGGCTTCCCTCAGGTCTCGGGTGGAGCTCTGGGACCACAGCAGCAACGGGCCATCCCAGGCCCTGGGCTCAGCAGCGCCCTCATTCTCAGGCCGGCGGCTCTGCCCTGAGGGGAGCAGGAAGGTCACCAACTGCCGCAGGCGGGCCTCACGCCCCTCCCACTGCTGGAGCCTGACCTCCCCCGGCCCCACCCCTTCCCCTACCCCAGCAGGACGACAGCTCGTCTTCCCCTGGCTTCCAACGGGAGGCCCGGCCCTGGGCCCCGATTGGGCACTGCCCCAGCCCGGAGCCAATCACAGTGGCCAGGGAGGTGGAACGCACCGATTGGCCAGGGCCAGGTCATGTGACCATACTCCCCAGGAAACTCAAATATTACCAAGGTTCCCTAAGAAACCAATGAACAGAATTATCCAGTAAAGGCAAACCGTGCTTTTTAATGAGGCCAATGTCACAGAAAAAAAAAATGCTTCACAATGAACTGCTCAAGGAAGCTACTAAATAAACTTTCAGAAAAGTTTAGTAGTTTTTTTTTTTTTTTTTTTAATAGGGTGACGGAGAGCTATACCTTTCCCGTCTATGTGAATTTAGGTTTAAACTAGATTTCCCTTGGCTATTATATAAGACAAAAAAGCCCACATCCCCCCCTTTCACTCCCCCCCACCCCCAAAAAGTGTTTTAATCTATAGAATTTTTGTGTCCTCAGTTGTGTCTGATTCGCGGCAACTCACGAACTCTACACAGCCAGGCTCTTCCGTCCATGGAATTCAGGGCAATTTTTTCTGTCCCAGTAAATGCCCACCCTGGGTGATCCAAAGGCAAGGGCTCAGAGGCTCCTGAGAGACTAACTCCTTTCAGCTGAGCACAGAGCTGGCTCCTCACTGGGATGCCTGTGGCCTGGGGCTCCCTGAGGGGAGAGCAGCACTCGCCCCACCGTGTGGTCACTGCTGGAAGTGCAGGCTGCTCCTCACTCCCCCTTGACAGTGTCCCTGAGGGCAGAACAGTGTGAATCGAATCAAGGTGGAAATGCAAACTCCAATGCAGCCAAACTCCCCACAAGGTCTCTAAAACCACTCAGGAACAGGGAATTGGAAACTGCAGGGGATGACAGGAATGGAGATGGAGACTTGACACCTTACACCGAGTTCACTTCCAGTTATCCCTAGACAAACTTTCCATGAAAACTTGTCACAAATCTCGAAGAACAATGAGCAGAAACCGGACACGTGCTTTGAGTCTTCACACACAAAACTAAAAGCCAGACCACAAAAAAAAAACCCAGAGAATACAGTGGACTTTGCAAAATCAAAGATATCTACTGTGGGAAAGACCTCATGACAAAAGCAAAAGACAGGTCATACATCGCGAGACGAATGAGTGGAAACACAAAGCTTATCAAGGATGTGTCTCCAAACAGACAAAGAACACCAACGCAACAAGCCTGTGAAAACTAGGGAAAGGTCTGAAGGGACACCAGACTGAGGAAGACACACACAGAGGATCCCGGATGATGTCCAGCACTGAGGGCCTGAAGAAACAACGGTCTAGTTGCACCCCCTCAGGCCTGTGTGACCGTGGATGAGGCCTCTGTTTCCCGGTGGCTCTGAGAGATGGACAGGGAGGAAGGGGAAGAGAAGTCACTTGCATTTCTAATACTCACAGCAAAGTCTTCCAACGAGAAGGGAATTATCACCCCCACTGACAATGCCATTCACTGAAGTGATACCCACCAGTCCATCTAACCCAGAAGGGAAGGATGGACCTGTTCTCACAAAACGGCGAGAGATGGAAGAAGGAAGATCAAGCCCACACCAATCACTGGAAAGAGAAGCTGTGCTCAGGGCTTGAAAGAATTCCTATTGGGAAAATGATGTCACAGCCCCACAAGGCAATCCACAGCTTCGATGCTATTCCTCCCAAAATGCCAATGCATTTTCGCACCGAACAAAGAATTGCAAAAGGGGTACGGAGACAGAAAAGAGCCTAAACTGTCAATACAATCCGACGAAAAAGCCCCGATACGGACATCCAAGGTTGTGTGAAAGGAAATTAGACGACCAAACTAGGATCCTCAGGAGAGTATCGGAGAAGGCAATGGCGACCCACTCCAGTACTCTTGCCTGGAAAACGTCCTGGACGGAGGAGCCTGGTAGGCTGCAGGCCATGGGGTCACGCAGAGTCAGACACGACTGAAGTGACTTAGCCGCAGCAGCAGCAGCAGGACAGTATGCTATTGGGAATACAACAACACACACAGATCCAGATCGATGGAATAAAGTGGAGGGTCCAGAAACAAACCCCAGCATCCATGGTCAACTCATCTCTGACACAGAAGGGGAGAATATCCAAATGGGAACAAGAAAGCCTCTTCAATCAATGTCCATGGGAAAACCAGACAGCTACATCTGAAGAACGCTATTGGTTTTGATCTCATACCACCTCAATATAGGGGGAAAACCTCACCCTAAAGACTGATGTCATGAGATAGCTAGAAAGAAGCGTAGGTCAAAGGCTCCTTAACATCAGAGTCTCCTTGCCATTTGCTGGGCGGAGGTCGAAATGGGTCTCTTCAAGTAAGGCAAAGAGGTACACGAAGTACACCCATGGGTTTCCATCCAATGGAACCTCTTCACAACAGAGAAGCTAAGCATTCACAAATGCAAAAGATAGGAAACAGAACATGAGAGACTCCTTGCAAGTGGTGTATCTGAGAAGGGGTTCATATGGAAAGAGACGAAGAATGCACAGCACTCAGATTCCAAGAAACAACACCACCACCACCCTTGACCCTTCCCCCATGACCAACTCCGACCTAAAGCCTTTCTCTCCCTCTAACCTATCCCTAAAACATAACCCTCATCTAATCATATACATGTGCATCCCTAGCATCCATCCATCCACACACGAGAGAGAAAGAGGAAGACACAGACGGAACTGAGAAAGGAAAAGAGAGGGACACAGCCAGAGAGAGACACGGAACCAAAGAGAGGAAAGGAGTCGACGGTCCAGACTTTTCCTCAATCTGCCTCGAAGGTAGAAGCAATGACAGCGCCCTTCCACCCCAGAAGGGGGAAAAGGACGGAAGGTTTGGAGAGGAAAAGACAAGAACGCAGGGAGCCATTAGAAGCTCAGCCACCCGCAGAAGCCGAGCTGGGACACTTGAACAGAATCTCAATGGAAACAGAGGAGCAGAAAGTTGGCTACTCTTTTCTATAAGAGAGGGAGACCTTCGAGTCTTCCTTTCGGTCCTCCAACTTGGATGCGGGGTCTCAAAACAGTCAGGAGGGGGAGTGCCTTTTCCTGGGTACCACGGCACATCCAGGCCTCGTTCTGCCCCATTCTGTGCTGTGTCAGCCCTGGATGGAATCTTTCTTTCTGAAGTCTCAGCGCACAAGCTCCACGTGATATCGGCCCCAGGTGGAAAGGCATGGAGCTGCTCGTAGGCCGACAGACCTAGGAAGCAGATGGGAGAATGACCACCACTCTGCAGATGGAGAGACTGGGGCAACCCTGAGGGGCATATGCTTGTCCAGGGCCACACCACTTATGAGAAGAAGGAGCCTGGTCTGAGAGCAGTGGGGTCCTCGGAGCTCAGGCCCTGGCTGAACCCAGGCCTCCCCAGGGCTGTGGGCTGGGCTGTGTGGGTGTCACTGTGCCTGCACATGGCCTAAGGGGGGTGGTCGAGCAGTCAGAAACCCAGAGATTCCCTTGGGAAGTTTTGGGGAAGGGACCTCAGCACGAACCCCAGGAGATGATGTCACCTGCCGGCAACAGAACCCAACAGAACCCGCAGCCCGGGTATCCAGGCCTCCAGAGCGGAGAGGAGCCCCCAGCCAGTTCACTGGCTGCCAGGATGTTCGGCTGTTTGCCCCTGCCCAGAGGCCGGGGCCTCAGGAGTGCTCACAGGCAGTGTGCGCGGGCACCCTGTCGACGTTGGCTCAGGACACCCCCGAGAGGCCTCTGGCCCTTTGCCCGGAGAAACAGAAAGGTAACACGGGGAGCCCCAGGACGGACCAGGCCGCCTCTCCCATGCCACCCGGAAACACCGGGTCCTTTGCCTGTGTGTGTGGATGCGGGTTTCTTGGGGTGTGTCTCCCTCAAGGAAGCCCAGGCGGATGTGGGGTCAGAAGCCTGCGGACAAGTTGTGTCCACACCCCAGGGGAGAGCAGGCTGGGCGGGATGGGGAGAGTGCGGGCAGCGGCGGCCGCCCAGGCGGACCTCACACCCTCAGGTGGGTCTCTTTCCTCCCGGGTGGGGATCTGAGCAGACACACGTCTCTGACCCTTCTGGGAAGAGAAGTTCGAGCAGGCAGAAGCAGCGGCTCCACTGCCCAGGCCCAGCTCGGAAAACTCCTAGCATGGCTGGCTGACGGTCACTGTCGTTGCAGAGTTTCCCACGTGATGAGGCCGAGGACGGGGACACCCCATCCACCTCCCGGAGGGAGGGGTCGGAGCACCACCCCCCCGCCCGTGAGGCCCAGTGCAGGCTCCAGGTGAGCGTGCCCACGGAGGCATCAGCCCCACCGGGGGAGAAGCGGAGGCGGGGAAGGCCTGCTGCCGAGACACCGCCCAGGATACACCCGGCGGCCCAGTCTGAGGCTGCCACGGAGCTCAGCACACCCGGCTCCGACCCAGAGTCCCGAGAACCCCGGCCTCTGAGGCAGCAGGAGGACCTGGAGCCCAGCACGCCAGAGCACAGAGGTGAGGACGCTGGGGCTGGTGCACGGGAGTGTGTGGGGAGAGGGTGCTGAGCTACACAGGGACGAGTCCCCGAAAGCTGCTGCTGGGCCTGCAGCAAGCGCTGGCCTCACACCCCCCGCCCCCCATCTTGCACACTTCAGTCCCAAAAGACATCCGACGCTGGGTATTCTTTGGGAATCTCTTGGAAGCTTTCTGTCCCGGGAGACGCACATGCCAAGGCTGGCCTGTGGGCAAACTTTGCTTCTCCCCCAGCTCTAGCACTGGCCTCCAACTGGAACCAGGCTCCGCTTCCCAGACCTGTCCCTACAGAGGTGCTGGCTCCAGGTGCAGGACCCAGGGATCCACCGAGGGCAGATGGAGAACCGAGACTTGCCCTCGCAGAGACACCAGGCCAGCTGGGTACTGGCCAGCACACCGGGCAGATCGGATCTCCATGCCTGCAGGACCCCCAGCCCCAGGCACTGATGTCCCACCCCCTCAGCCAGAACCTCCACCTCCACGTGCACCTCTACCTGCTCGGGCTCTGGCAGGAGAACCCGAGGCAGAGGAGGAGTCACCGCCTCGGCAGGGAGAGCCTGCCCTGGCTCCCGCGCAACACCCAGACGCCCACGATGACTCACCCACCCCTGCAGGGAGAACGAGCCCCCGCTCTGGACAGACACCCAGAGCCCTTGCCGGAAACACCACGTCCAGGGGAGCGGTCGGCTCTGCAGCCTCCATCCCCGTCTGCTCACCGTGGACGCTGGCAACTCGGTCTGCCCCCAGGGGACATGGAGTTCCTTTCCCCTGAACTGCTTTGCATTTGGTTTGTTTCCACCTTTCTGGTGATGTTTTATTTTTTGTATGGTTTCCTGTACTTTTGTTGGTTAAGTTGGGATTAGTAAACTTTTTCATCATTGTTGCAATTTGGGAACACTGTTGTGTAACTCTGGTGATACTGTGTTACCATCACCACTTTGTAGTTTCAGACCCGTTTGATCTTTATGCCTCACCCCCCCAACAAAGCCTGGATTCAAGGCAAGCACGCCCTGTTCATCCCTTCCCCCGATCCTGAACACAATTTCATCCTTTCTTTGTGCATTCCTTCCTATATTCTTGGTGTCCCCAATCAATGACTCTCAGTGAAATGACTGAAGGAGTGTTTTTTGGACTCTCCAACTACTGTAAGACTCCATTGGAGAGTTCTCATTTGTATGTCATTTGAACTAGCCTTTGATATCTGAAAGGACGGTGTACGTCCTTTCAAGATACCATGTGCCAAACGAAGCCCTTTTGGCAACTGCCATCATTATCTCCAGGCAGGCATTGCTGTGTCAAGGGTGACATCTCAGCCAGAAGGCAGAGGCTGAGCTCGTCTTGTTGCACCAGCTCCCAAAAGAAGCCAAGAAAGGGAGCTGGGACAACAAACCACCCCAACACCCAGGAAAGCGTTCTTCATGACAGAAGGCTAGAAAATGACCCAACATCCTTGTGGCCCAGAACCCCTCTAGAAAATCACTGTTCCATAAAAAAGAGAAACACATGGGAAGTTCCAAGGAGAGGCAATGCCCATGGCCCGTGTACTTGAGAGACGGCCTGACCGCTCCGGGGAAGACACGCACCGACGGAACCCCTTGGGAAACAGCAGTGATAGTCCTCACCGTCGTAAGGGTTTCCTCTGGGGACAACCTGCCCGGGGCACCACACGAGGGAGCAGACCGGCTTCTCTTCCTCTGCCCCCACACCATTCACTCATGAAGGCAGCTCAGGTGTTCTCATGCCCTGCCTGCCTGCCTGCCTGGCTCATCCGTGAGCTGTGACCACCTACAGGGCAGGACTCCACCTTCTCCTCTCTGTGTACCGTGAATCTGCACACAGTGGGCTTGCAGAACCTTAGGAGACTTGAGCCATTCCCACTCGAGCCAGAACCCTCCCCAGGAAGGAAAACAGCTGTGGAGTCATTTTGGCCCCAGCACTGGTTCGAAAGCCTGGCGCCTCCTACAGCCTCTACGGTGTGAAGAGGGAGGTCCCTTCTGACAGAGCTTTCCGGGTCTCAGATCTAAGCTGTTGTTTCACTGTCAGCTGTGTCTCTTCCGTTGCAGCCAGGTGGGCCACGCTGCTCCAAAGGAGCTCACAAGCTGAGTTTCAAGGGAGGTATAGAGAGGACAGGGATGGCTACAACGTACTGCAAACTGAGTGAGGGTCCCCACAATCCTCAGCAAAGGTCTGTGGTGTGCAAGTGGGGAGTAGAGGGCCCCCAAGTTCCAAAGGAAGGGAGGTAGTCGGGAGCTAAAGCCCTTGGCCGCTGTGGTAGTAGCTGCAGATGGCAGCTCGTCCACAGTGCACTTCGAATGAGGTCATATGAGCGGGACTCTGGAAATGGCTCCGAAATCGGGAGAAAGGGGTCAGGGTATGTGGGAATCCGGCGGGGGTGGGGGGTGGATGAAGGAAGGTGTCCCTCCTCTCTCCAGTGCAATTTGGTTTGGTGAGTCTCAAAGCTACCAGATGGCACTTCCCAAGTCAGGCCCCCGCAGGAATCAGGGTGGGCTGCGTGCCTCGGCCCCTGCCACAGGGACAAGCCACACCAGTGGCCTCCCTGAGCTCCAATGGCCGGATCTGGGGGTTCTGTCTGGGTGCACACCTCCTTGCTGTGGCCAAGTTCCCCCCTTCTCTGAGCACCAGCTTCATCCTCTCGAATGAGGACATCGATTGCTACCTTGGCACGTTACTCTCTTCATCCTGTGAAGACTCATTAGGCTTATCCTACAATTACTAGCTGGCCCGAAGAGATATCTCCTGAATCCAGATTAAGCTGGAGTCTCCCAGGCTCATCTGGCATGTCTTCCCTGAAGTCTGCCAAAACCCACACCCTTGCATTTCCAGGGACTCCCCTTAGCCAGCTGGGCAGAAAACCCAGCATGGTTCAAACAAGCTGACAGACAAGCGGGAGAGGACTCACGGGCAGACGGCTTCCCTCAGGTCTCGGGTGGAGCTCTGGGACCACAGCAGCAACGGGCCATCCCAGGCCCTGGGCTCAGCAGCGCCCTCATTCTCAGGCCGGCGGCTCTGCCCTGAGGGGAGCAGGAAGGTCACCAACTGCCGCAGGCGGGCCTCACGCCCCTCCCACTGCTGGAGCCTGACCTCCCCCGGCCCCACCCCTTCCCCTACCCCAGCAGGACGACAGCTCGTCTTCCCCTGGCTTCCAACGGGAGGCCCGGCCCTGGCCCCGATTGGGCACTGCCCCAGCCCGGAGCCAATCACAGTGGCCAGGGAGGTGGAACGCACCGATTGGCCAGGGCCAGGTCATGTGACCATACTCCCCAGGAAACTCAAATATTACCAAGGTTCCCTAAGAAACCAATGAACAGAATTATCCAGTAAAGGCAAACCGTGCTTTTTAATGAGGCCAATGTCACAGAAAAAAAAAAATGCTTCACAATGAACTGCTCAAGGAAGCTACTAAATAAACTTTCAGAAACGTTTAGTAGTTTTTTTTTTTTTTTTAATAGGGTGACGGAGAGCTATACCTTTCCCGTCTATGTGAATTTAGGTTTAAACTAGATTTCCCTTGGCTATTATATAAGACAAAAAAGCCCACATCCCCCCCTTTCACTCCCCCCACCCCCAAAAAGTGTTTTAATCTATAGAAATTTTGTGTCCTCAGTTGTGTCTGATTCGCGGCAACTCACGAACTCTACACAGCCAGGCTCTTCCGTCCATGGAATTCAGGGCAATTTTTTCTGTCCCAGTAAATGCCCACCCTGGGTGATCCAAAGGCAAGGGCTCAGAGGCTCCTGAGAGACTAACTCCTTTCAGCTGAGCACAGAGCTGGCTCCTCACTGGGATGCCTGTGGCCTGGGGCTCCCTGAGGGGAGAGCAGCACTCGCCCCACCGTGTGGTCACTGCTGGAAGTGCAGGCTGCTCCTCACTCCCCCTTGACAGTGTCCCTGAGGGCAGAACAGTGTGAATCGAATCAAGGTGGAAATGCAAACTCCAATGCAACCAAACTCCCCACAAGGTCTCTAAAACCACTCAGGAACAGGGAATTGGAAACTGCAGGGGATGACAGGAATGGAGATGGAGACTTGACACCTTACACCGAGTTCACTTCCAGTTATCCCTAGACAAACTTTCCATGAAAACTTGTCACAAATCTCGAAGAACAATGAGCAGAAACCAGACACGTGCTTTGAGTCTTCACACACAAAACTAAAAGCCAGTCCACAAAAAAAAAAAAAAAACCCAGAGAATACAGTGGACTTTGCAAAATCAAAGATATCTACTGTGGGAAAGACCTCATGACAAAAGCAAAAGACAGGTCATACATCGCGAGACGAATGAGTGGAAACACAAAGCTTATCAAGGATGTGTCTCCAAACAGACAAAGAACACCAACGCAACAAGCCTGTGAAAACTAGGGAAAGGTCTGAAGGGACACCAGACTGAGGAAGACACACACAGAGGATCCCGGATGATGTCCAGCACTGAGGGCCTGAAGAAACAACGGTCTAGTTGCACCCCCTCAGGCCTGTGTGACCGTGGATGAGGCCTCTGTTTCCCGGTGGCTCTGAGAGATGGACAGGGAGGAAGGGGAAGAGAAGTCACTTGCATTTCTAATACTCACAGCAAAGTCTTCCAACGAGAAGGGAATTATCACCCCCACTGACAATGCCATTCACTGAAGTGATACCCACCAGTCCATCTAACCCAGAAGGGAAGGATGGACCTGTTCTCACAAAACGGCGAGAGATGGAAGAAGGAAGATCAAGCCCACACCAATCACTGGAAAGAGAAGCTGTGCTCAGGGCTTGAAAGAATTCCTATTGGGAAAATGATGTCACAGCCC
Source organism: Giraffa tippelskirchi (assembly GCF_054371585.1). Classification (NCBI taxonomy): domain Eukaryota; kingdom Metazoa; phylum Chordata; class Mammalia; order Artiodactyla; family Giraffidae; genus Giraffa; species Giraffa tippelskirchi. Next base: position 10,321,328 of record NC_137288.1, on the reverse strand, counting down.
CACAAGGCAATCCACAGCTTCGATGCTATTCCTCCCAAAATGCCAATGCATTTTCGCACCGAACAAAGAATTGCAAAAGGGGTACGGAGACAGAAAAGAGCCTAAACTGTCAATACAATCCGACGAAAAAGCCCCGATACGGACATCCAAGGTTGTGTGAAAGGAAATTAGACGACCAAACTAGGATCCTCAGGAGAGTATCGGAGAAGGCAATGGCGACCCACTCCAGTACTCTTGCCTGGAAAACGTCCTGGACGGAGGAGCCTGGTAGGCTGCAGGCCATGGGGTCACGCAGAGTCAGACACGACTGAAGTGACTTAGCCGCAGCAGCAGCAGCAGGACAGTATGCTATTGGGAATACAACAACACACACAGATCCAGATCGATGGAATAAAGTGGAGGGTCCAGAAACAAACCCCAGCATCCATGGTCAACTCATCTCTGACACAGAAGGGGAGAATATCCAAATGGGAACAAGAAAGCCTCTTCAATCAATGTCCATGGGAAAACCAGACAGCTACATCTGAAGAACGCTATTGGTTTTGATCTCATACCACCTCAATATAGGGGGAAAACCTCACCCTAAAGACTGATGTCATGAGATAGCTAGAAAGAAGCGTAGGTCAAAGGCTCCTTAACATCAGAGTCTCCTTGCCATTTGCTGGGCGGAGGTCGAAATGGGTCTCTTCAAGTAAGGCAAAGAGGTACACGAAGTACACCCATGGGTTTCCATCCAATGGAACCTCTTCACAACAGAGAAGCTAAGCATTCACAATGCAAAAGATAGGAAACAGAACATGAGAGACTCCTTGCAAGTGGTGTATCTGAGAAGGGGTTCATATGGAAAGAGACGAAGAATGCACAGCACTCAGATTCCAAGAAACAACACCACCACCACCCTTGACCCTTCCCCCATGACCAACTCCGACCTAAAGCCTTTCTCTCCCTCTAACCTATCCCTAAAACATAACCCTCATCTAATCATATACATGTGCATCCCTAGCATCCATCCATCCACACACGAGAGAGAAAGAGGAAGACACAGACGGAACTGAGAAAGGAAAAGAGAGGGACACAGCCAGAGAGAGACACGGAACCAAAGAGAGGAAAGGAGTCGACGGTCCAGACTTTTCCTCAATCTGCCTCGAAGGTAGAAGCAATGACAGCGCCCTTCCACCCCAGAAGGGGGAAAAGGACGGAAGGTTTGGAGAGGAAAAGACAAGAACGCAGGGAGCCATTAGAAGCTCAGCCACCCGCAGAAGCCGAGCTGGGACACTTGAACAGAATCTCAATGGAAACAGAGGAGCAGAAAGTTGGCTACTCTTTTCTATAAGAGAGGGAGACCTTCGAGTCTTCCTTTCGGTCCTCCAACTTGGATGCGGGGTCTCAAAACAGTCAGGAGGGGGAGTGCCTTTTCCTGGGTACCACGGCACATCCAGGCCTCGTTCTGCCCCATTCTGTGCTGTGTCAGCCCTGGATGGAATCTTTCTTTCTGAAGTCTCAGCGCACAAGCTCCACGTGATATCGGCCCCAGGTGGAAAGGCATGGAGCTGCTCGTAGGCCGACAGACCTAGGAAGCAGATGGGAGAATGACCACCACTCTGCAGATGGAGAGACTGGGGCAACCCTGAGGGGCATATGCTTGTCCAGGGCCACACCACTTATGAGAAGAAGGAGCCTGGTCTGAGAGCAGTGGGGTCCTCGGAGCTCAGGCCCTGGCTGAACCCAGGCCTCCCCAGGGCTGTGGGCTGGGCTGTGTGGGTGTCACTGTGCCTGCACATGGCCTAAGGGGGGTGGTCGAGCAGTCAGAAACCCAGAGATTCCCTTGGGAAGTTTTGGGGAAGGGACCTCAGCACGAACCCCAGGAGATGATGTCACCTGCCGGCAACAGAACCCAACAGAACCCGCAGCCCGGGTATCCAGGCCTCCAGAGCGGAGAGGAGCCCCCAGCCAGTTCACTGGCTGCCAGGATGTTCTGCTGTTTGCCCCTGCCCAGAGGCCGGGGCCTCAGGAGTGCTCACAGGCAGTGTGCGCGGGCACCCTGTCGACGTTGGCTCAGGACACCCCCGAGAGGCCTCTGGCCCTTTGCCCGGAGAAACAGAAAGGTAACACGGGGAGCCCCAGGACGGACCAGGCCGCCTCTCCCATGCCACCCGGAAACACCGGGTCCTTTGCCTGTGTGTGTGGATGCGGGTTTCTTGGGGTGTGTCTCCCTCAAGGAAGCCCAGGCGGATGTGGGGTCAGAAGCCTGCGGACAAGTTGTGTCCACACCCCAGGGGAGAGCAGGCTGGGCGGGATGGGGAGAGTGCGGGCAGCGGCGGCCGCCCAGGCGGACCTCACACCCTCAGGTGGGACTCTTTCCTCCCGGGTGGGGATCTGAGCAGACACACGTCTCTGACCCTTCTGGGAAGAGAAGTTCGAGCAGGCAGAAGCAGTGGCTCCACTGCCCAGGCCCAGCTCGGAAAACTCCTAGCATGGCTGGCTGACGGTCACTGTCGTTGCAGAGCTTCCCACGTGATGAGGCCGAGGACGGGGACACCCCATCCACCTCCCGGAGGGAGGGGTCGGAGCACCACCCCCCCGCCCGTGAGGCCCAGTGCAGGCTCCAGGTGAGCGTGCCCACGGAGGCATCAGCCCCACCGGGGGAGAAGCGGAGGCGGGGAAGGCCTGCTGCCGAGACACCGCCCAGGATACACCCGGCGGCCCAGTCTGAGGCTGCCACGGAGCTCAGCACACCCGGCTCCGACCCAGAGTCCCGAGAACCCCGGCCTCTGAGGCAGCAGGAGGACCTGGAGCCCAGCACGCCAGAGCACAGAGGTGAGGACGCTGGGGCTGGTGCACGGGAGTGTGTGGGGAGGGGGTGCTGAGCTACACAGGGACGAGTCCCCGAAAGCTGCTGCTGGGCCTGCAGCAAGCGCTGGCCTCACACCCCCCGCCCCCCATCTTGCACACTTCAGTCCCAAAAGACATCCGACGCTGGGTATTCTTTGGGAATCTCTTGGAAGCTTTCTGTCCCGGGAGACGCACATGCCAAGGCTGGCCTGTGGGCAAACTTTGCTTCTCCCCCAGCTCTAGCACTGGCCTCCAACTGGAACCAGGCTCCGCTTCCCAGACCTGTCCCTACAGAGGTGCTGGCTCCAGGTGCAGGACCCAGGGATCCACCGAGGGCAGATGGAGAACCGAGACTTGCCCTCGCAGAGACACCAGGCCAGCTGGGTACTGGCCAGCACACCGGGCAGATCGGATCTCCATGCCTGCAGGACCCCCAGCCCCAGGCACTGATGTCCCACCCCCTCAGCCAGAACCTCCACCTCCACGTGCACCTCTACCTGCTCGGGCTCTGGCAGGAGAACCCGAGGCAGAGGAGGAGTCACCGCCTCGGCAGGGAGAGCCTGCCCTGGCTCCCGCGCAACACCCAGACGCCCACGATGACTCACCCACCCCTGCAGGGAGAACGAGCCCCCGCTCTGGACAGACACCCAGAGCCCTTGCCGGAAACACCACGTCCAGGGGAGCGGTCGGCTCTGCAGCCTCCATCCCCGTCTGCTCACCGTGGACGCTGGCAACTCGGTCTGCCCCCAGGGGACATGGAGTTCCTTTCCCCTGAACTGCTTTGCATTTGGTTTGTTTCCACCTTTCTGGTGATGTTTTATTTTTTGTATGGTTTCCTGTACTTTTGTTGGTTAAGTTGGGATTAGTAAACTTTTTCATCATTGTTGCAATTTGGGAACACTGTTGTGTAACTCTGGTGATACTGTGTTACCATCACCACTTTGTAGTTTCAGACCCGTTTGATCTTTACGCCCCACCCCCCCAACAAAGCCTGGATTCAAGGCAAGCACGCCCTGTTCATCCCTTCCCCCGATCCTGAACACAATTTCATCCTTTCTTTGTGCATTCCTTCCTATATTCTTGGTGTCCCCAATCAATGACTCTCAGTGAAATGACTGAAGGAGTGTTTTTTGGACTCTCCAACTACTGTAAGACTCCATTGGAGAGTTCTCATTTGTATGTCATTTGAACTAGCCTTTGATATCTGAAAGGACGGTGTACGTCCTTTCAAGATACCATGTGCCAAACGAAGCCCTTTTGGCAACTGCCATCATTATCTCCAGGCAGGCATTGCTGTGTCAAGGGTGACATCTCAGCCAGAAGGCAGAGGCTGAGCTCGTCTTGTTGCACCAGCTCCCAAAAGAAGCCAAGAAAGGGAGCTGGGACAACAAACCACCCCAACACCCAGGAAAGCGTTCTTCATGACAGAAGGCTAGAAAATGACCCAACATCCTTGTGGCCCAGAACCCCTCTAGAAAATCACTGTTCCATAAAAAAGAGAAACACATGGGAAGTTCCAAGGAGAGGCAATGCCCATGGCCCGTGTACTTGAGAGACGGCCTGACCGCTCCGGGGAAGACACGCACCGACGGAACCCCTTGGGAAACAGCAGTGATAGTCCTCACCGTCGTAAGGGTTTCCTCTGGGGACAACCTGCCCGGGGCACCACACGAGGGAGCAGACCGGCTTCTCTTCCTCTGCCCCCACACCATTCACTCATGAAGGCAGCTCAGGTGTTCTCATGCCCTGCCTGCCTGCCTGCCTGGCTCATCCGTGAGCTGTGACCACCTACAGGGCAGGACTCCACCTTCTCCTCTCTGTGTACCGTGAATCTGCACACAGTGGGCTTGCAGAACCTTAGGAGACTTGAGCCATTCCCACTCGAGCCAGAACCCTCCCCAGGAAGGAAAACAGCTGTGGAGTCATTTTGGCCCCAGCACTGGTTCGAAAGCCTGGCGCCTCCTACAGCCTCTACGGTGTGAAGAGGGAGGTCCCTTCTGACAGAGCTTTCCGGGTCTCAGATCTAAGCTGTTGTTTCACTGTCAGCTGTGTCTCTTCCGTTGCAGCCAGGTGGGCCACGCTGCTCCAAAGGAGCTCACAAGCTGAGTTTCAAGGGAGGTATAGAGAGGACAGGGATGGCTACAACGTACTGCAAACTGAGTGAGGGTCCCCACAATCCTCAGCAAAGGTCTGTGGTGTGCAAGTGGGGAGTAGAGGGCCCCCAAGTTCCAAAGGAAGGGAGGTAGTCGGGAGCTAAAGCCCTTGGCCGCTGTGGTAGTAGCTGCAGATGGCAGCTCGTCCACAGTGCACTTCGAATGAGGTCATATGAGCGGGACTCTGGAAATGGCTCCGAAATCGGGAGAAAGGGGTCAGGGTATGTGGGAATCCGGCGGGGGTGGGGGGTGGATGAAGGAAGGTGTCCCTCCTCTCTCCAGTGCAATTTGGTTTGGTGAGTCTCAAAGCTACCAGATGGCACTTCCCAAGTCAGGCCCCCGCAGGAATCAGGGTGGGCTGCGTGCCTCGGCCCCTGCCACAGGGACAAGCCACACCAGTGGCCTCCCTGAGCTCCAATGGCCGGATCTGGGGGTTCTGTCTGGGTGCACACCTCCTTGCTGTGGCCAAGTTCCCCCCTTCTCTGAGCACCAGCTTCATCCTCTCGAATGAGGACATCGATTGCTACCTTGGCACGTTACTCTCTTCATCCTGTGAAGACTCATTAGGCTTATCCTACAATTACTAGCTGGCCCGAAGAGATATCTCCTGAATCCAGATTAAGCTGGAGTCTCCCAGGCTCATCTGGCATGTCTTCCCTGAAGTCTGCCAAAACCCACACCCTTGCATTTCCAGGGACTCCCCTTAGCCAGCTGGGCAGAAAACCCAGCATGGTTCAAACAAGCTGACAGACAAGCGGGAGAGGACTCACGGGCAGACGGCTTCCCTCAGGTCTCGGGTGGAGCTCTGGGACCACAGCAGCAACGGGCCATCCCAGGCCCTGGGCTCAGCAGCGCCCTCATTCTCAGGCCGGCGGCTCTGCCCTGAGGGGAGCAGGAAGGTCACCAACTGCCGCAGGCGGGCCTCACGCCCCTCCCACTGCTGGAGCCTGACCTCCCCCGGCCCCACCCCTTCCCCTACCCCAGCAGGACGACAGCTCGTCTTCCCCTGGCTTCCAACGGGAGGCCCGGCCCTGGCCCCGATTGGGCACTGCCCCAGCCCGGAGCCAATCACAGTGGCCAGGGAGGTGGAACGCACCGATTGGCCAGGGCCAGGTCATGTGACCATACTCCCCAGGAAACTCAAATATTACCAAGGTTCCCTAAGAAACCAATGAACAGAATTATCCAGTAAAGGCAAACCGTGCTTTTTAATGAGGCCAATGTCACAGAAAAAAAAAAATGCTTCACAATGAACTGCTCAAGGAAGCTACTAAATAAACTTTCAGAAACGTTTAGTAGTTTTTTTTTTTTTTTAATAGGGTGACGGAGAGCTATACCTTTCCCGTCTATGTGAATTTAGGTTTAAACTAGATTTCCCTTGGCTATTATATAAGACAAAAAAGCCCACATCCCCCCCTTTCACTCCCCCCACCCCCAAAAAGTGTTTTAATCTATAGAAATTTTGTGTCCTCAGTTGTGTCTGATTCGCGGCAACTCACGAACTCTACACAGCCAGGCTCTTCCGTCCATGGAATTCAGGGCAATTTTTTCTGTCCCAGTAAATGCCCACCCTGGGTGATCCAAAGGCAAGGGCTCAGAGGCTCCTGAGAGACTAACTCCTTTCAGCTGAGCACAGAGCTGGCTCCTCACTGGGATGCCTGTGGCCTGGGGCTCCCTGAGGGGAGAGCAGCACTCGCCCCACCGTGTGGTCACTGCTGGAAGTGCAGGCTGCTCCTCACTCCCCCTTGACAGTGTCCCTGAGGGCAGAACAGTGTGAATCGAATCAAGGTGGAAATGCAAACTCCAATGCAACCAAACTCCCCACAAGGTCTCTAAAACCACTCAGGAACAGGGAATTGGAAACTGCAGGGGATGACAGGAATGGAGATGGAGACTTGACACCTTACACCGAGTTCACTTCCAGTTATCCCTAGACAAACTTTCCATGAAAACTTGTCACAAATCTCGAAGAACAATGAGCAGAAACCAGACACGTGCTTTGAGTCTTCACACACAAAACTAAAAGCCAGTCCACAAAAAAAAAAAAAAAACCAGAGAATACAGTGGACTTTGCAAAATCAAAGATATCTACTGTGGGAAAGACCTCATGACAAAAGCAAAAGACAGGTCATACATCGCGAGACGAATGAGTGGAAACACAAAGCTTATCAAGGATGTGTCTCCAAACAGACAAAGAACACCAACGCAACAAGCCTGTGAAAACTAGGGAAAGGTCTGAAGGGACACCAGACTGAGGAAGACACACACAGAGGATCCCGGATGATGTCCAGCACTGAGGGCCTGAAGAAACAACGGTCTAGTTGCACCCCCTCAGGCCTGTGTGACCGTGGATGAGGCCTCTGTTTCCCGGTGGCTCTGAGAGATGGACAGGGAGGAAGGGGAAGAGAAGTCACTTGCATTTCTAATACTCACAGCAAAGTCTTCCAACGAGAAGGGAATTATCACCCCCACTGACAATGCCATTCACTGAAGTGATACCCACCAGTCCATCTAACCCAGAAGGGAAGGATGGACCTGTTCTCACAAAACGGCGAGAGATGGAAGAAGGAAGATCAAGCCCACACCAATCACTGGAAAGAGAAGCTGTGCTCAGGGCTTGAAAGAATTCCTATTGGGAAAATGATGTCACAGCCCCACAAGGCAATCCACAGCTTCGATGCTATTCCTCCCAAAATGCCAATGCATTTTCGCACCGAACAAAGAATTGCAAAAGGGGTACGGAGACAGAAAAGAGCCTAAACTGTCAATACAATCCGACGAAAAAGCCCCGATACGGACATCCAAGGTTGTGTGAAAGGAAATTAGACGACCAAACTAGGATCCTCAGGAGAGTATCGGAGAAGGCAATGGCGACCCACTCCAGTACTCTTGCCTGGAAAACGTCCTGGACGGAGGAGCCTGGTAGGCTGCAGGCCATGGGGTCACGCAGAGTCAGACACGACTGAAGTGACTTAGCCGCAGCAGCAGCAGCAGGACAGTATGCTATTGGGAATACAACAACACACACAGATCCAGATCGATGGAATAAAGTGGAGGGTCCAGAAACAAACCCCAGCATCCATGGTCAACTCATCTCTGACACAGAAGGGGAGAATATCCAAATGGGAACAAGAAAGCCTCTTCAATCAATGTCCATGGGAAAACCAGACAGCTACATCTGAAGAACGCTATTGGTTTTGATCTCATACCACCTCAATATAGGGGGAAAACCTCACCCTAAAGACTGATGTCATGAGATAGCTAGAAAGAAGCGTAGGTCAAAGGCTCCTTAACATCAGAGTCTCCTTGCCATTTGCTGGGCGGAGGTCGAAATGGGTCTCTTCAAGTAAGGCAAAGAGGTACACGAAGTACACCCATGGGTTTCCATCCAATGGAACCTCTTCACAACAGAGAAGCTAAGCATTCACAAATGCAAAAGATAGGAAACAGAACATGAGAGACTCCTTGCAAGTGGTGTATCTGAGAAGGGGTTCATATGGAAAGAGACGAAGAATGCACAGCACTCAGATTCCAAGAAACAACACCACCACCACCCTTGACCCTTCCCCCATGACCAACTCCGACCTAAAGCCTTTCTCTCCCTCTAACCTATCCCTAAAACATAACCCTCATCTAATCATATACATGTGCATCCCTAGCATCCATCCATCCACACACGAGAGAGAAAGAGGAAGACACAGACGGAACTGAGAAAGGAAAAGAGAGGGACACAGCCAGAGAGAGACACGGAACCAAAGAGAGGAAAGGAGTCGACGGTCCAGACTTTTCCTCAATCTGCCTCGAAGGTAGAAGCAATGACAGCGCCCTTCCACCCCAGAAGGGGGAAAAGGACGGAAGGTTTGGAGAGGAAAAGACAAGAACGCAGGGAGCCATTAGAAGCTCAGCCACCCGCAGAAGCCGAGCTGGGACACTTGAACAGAATCTCAATGGAAACAGAGGAGCAGAAAGTTGGCTACTCTTTTCTATAAGAGAGGGAGACCTTCGAGTCTTCCTTTCGGTCCTCCAACTTGGATGCGGGGTCTCAAAACAGTCAGGAGGGGGAGTGCCTTTTCCTGGGTACCACGGCACATCCAGGCCTCGTTCTGCCCCATTCTGTGCTGTGTCAGCCCTGGATGGAATCTTTCTTTCTGAAGTCTCAGCGCACAAGCTCCACGTGATATCGGCCCCAGGTGGAAAGGCATGGAGCTGCTCGTAGGCCGACAGACCTAGGAAGCAGATGGGAGAATGACCACCACTCTGCAGATGGAGAGACTGGGGCAACCCTGAGGGGCATATGCTTGTCCAGGGCCACACCACTTATGAGAAGAAGGAGCCTGGTCTGAGAGCAGTGGGGTCCTCGGAGCTCAGGCCCTGGCTGAACCCAGGCCTCCCCAGGGCTGTGGGCTGGGCTGTGTGGGTGTCACTGTGCCTGCACATGGCCTAAGGGGGGTGGTCGAGCAGTCAGAAACCCAGAGATTCCCTTGGGAAGTTTTGGGGAAGGGACCTCAGCACGAACCCCAGGAGATGATGTCACCTGCCGGCAACAGAACCCAACAGAACCCGCAGCCCGGGTATCCAGGCCTCCAGAGCGGAGAGGAGCCCCCAGCCAGTTCACTGGCTGCCAGGATGTTCTGCTGTTTGCCCCTGCCCAGAGGCCGGGGCCTCAGGAGTGCTCACAGGCAGTGTGCGCGGGCACCCTGTCGACGTTGGCTCAGGACACCCCCGAGAGGCCTCTGGCCCTTTGCCCGGAGAAACAGAAAGGTAACACGGGGAGCCCCAGGACGGACCAGGCCGCCTCTCCCATGCCACCCGGAAACACCGGGTCCTTTGCCTGTGTGTGTGGATGCGGGTTTCTTGGGGTGTGTCTCCCTCAAGGAAGCCCAGGCGGATGTGGGGTCAGAAGCCTGCGGGCAAGTTGTGTCCACACCCCAGGGGAGAGCAGGCTGGGCGGGATGGGGAGAGTGCGGGCAGCGGCGGCCGCCCAGGCGGACCTCACACCCTCAGGTGGGACTCTTTCCTCCCGGGTGGGGATCTGAGCAGACACACGTCTCTGACCCTTCTGGGAAGAGAAGTTCGAGCAGGCAGAAGCAGCGGCTCCACTGCCCAGGCCCAGCTCGGAAAACTCCTAGCATGGCTGGCTGACGGTCACTGTCGTTGCAGAGCTTCCCACGTGATGAGGCCGAGGACGGGGACACCCCATCCACCTCCCGGAGGGAGGGGTCGGAGCACCACCCCCCCGCCCGTGAGGCCCAGTGCAGGCTCCAGGTGAGCGTGCCCACGGAGGCATCAGCCCCACCGGGGGAGAAGCGGAGGCGGGGAAGGCCTGCTGCCGAGACACCGCCCAGGATACACCCGGCGGCCCAGTCTGAGGCTGCCACGGAGCTCAGCACACCCGGCTCCGACCCAGAGTCCCGAGAACCCCGGCCTCTGAGGCAGCAGGAGGACCTGGAGCCCAGCACGCCAGAGCACAGAGGTGAGGACGCTGGGGCTGGTGCACGGGAGTGTGTGGGGAGGGGGTGCTGAGCTACACAGGGACGAGTCCCCGAAAGCTGCTGCTGGGCCTGCAGCAAGCGCTGGCCTCACACCCCCCGCCCCCCATCTTGCACACTTCAGTCCCAAAAGACATCCGACGCTGGGTATTCTTTGGGAATCTCTTGGAAGCTTTCTGTCCCGGGAGACGCACATGCCAAGGCTGGCCTGTGGGCAAACTTTGCTTCTCCCCCAGCTCTAGCACTGGCCTCCAACTGGAACCAGGCTCCGCTTCCCAGACCTGTCCCTACAGAGGTGCTGGCTCCAGGTGCAGGACCCAGGGATCCACCGAGGGCAGATGGAGAACCGAGACTTGCCCTCGCAGAGACACCAGGCCAGCTGGGTACTGGCCAGCACACCGGGCAGATCGGATCTCCATGCCTGCAGGACCCCCAGCCCCAGGCACTGATGTCCCACCCCCTCAGCCAGAACCTCCACCTCCACGTGCACCTCTACCTGCTCGGGCTCTGGCAGGAGAACCCGAGGCAGAGGAGGAGTCACCGCCTCGGCAGGGAGAGCCTGCCCTGGCTCCCGCGCAACACCCAGACGCCCACGATGACTCACCCACCCCTGCAGGGAGAACGAGCCCCCGCTCTGGACAGACACCCAGAGCCCTTGCCGGAAACACCACGTCCAGGGGAGCGGTCGGCTCTGCAGCCTCTATCCCCGTCTGCTCACCGTGGACGCTGGCAACTCGGTCTGCCCCCAGGGGACATGGAGTTCCTTTCCCCTGAACTGCTTTGCATTTGGTTTGTTTCCACCTTTCTGGTGATGTTTTATTTTTTGTATGGTTTCCTGTACTTTTGTTGGTTAAGTTGGGATTAGTAAACTTTTTCATCATTGTTGCAATTTGGGAACACTGTTGTGTAACTCTGGTGATACTGTGTTACCATCACCACTTTGTAGTTTCAGACCCGTTTGATCTTTACGCCCCACCCCCCCAACAAAGCCTGGATTCAAGGCAAGCACGCCCTGTTCATCCCTTCCCCCGATCCTGAACACAATTTCATCCTTTCTTTGTGCATTCCTTCCTATATTCTTGGTGTCCCCAATCAATGACTCTCAGTGAAATGACTGAAGGAGTGTTTTTTGGACTCTCCAACTACTGTAAGACTCCATTGGAGAGTTCTCATTTGTATGTCATTTGAACTAGCCTTTGATATCTGAAAGGACGGTGTACGTCCTTTCAAGATACCATGTGCCAAACGAAGCCCTTTTGGCAACTGCCATCATTATCTCCAGGCAGGCATTGCTGTGTCAAGGGTGACATCTCAGCCAGAAGGCAGAGGCTGAGCTCGTCTTGTTGCACCAGCTCCCAAAAGAAGCCAAGAAAGGGAGCTGGGACAACAAACCACCCCAACACCCAGGAAAGCGTTCTTCATGACAGAAGGCTAGAAAATGACCCAACATCCTTGTGGCCCAGAACCCCTCTAGAAAATCACTGTTCCATAAAAAAGAGAAACACATGGGAAGTTCCAAGGAGAGGCAATGCCCATGGCCCGTGTACTTGAGAGACGGCCTGACCGCTCCGGGGAAGACACGCACCGACGGAACCCCTTGGGAAACAGCAGTGATAGTCCTCACCGTCGTAAGGGTTTCCTCTGGGGACAACCTGCCCGGGGCACCACACGAGGGAGCAGACCGGCTTCTCTTCCTCTGCCCCCACACCATTCACTCATGAAGGCAGCTCAGGTGTTCTCATGCCCTGCCTGCCTGCCTGCCTGGCTCATCCGTGAGCTGTGACCACCTACAGGGCAGGACTCCACCTTCTCCTCTCTGTGTACCGTGAATCTGCACACAGTGGGCTTGCAGAACCTTAGGAGACTTGAGCCATTCCCACTCGAGCCAGAACCCTCCCCAGGAAGGAAAACAGCTGTGGAGTCATTTTGGCCCCAGCACTGGTTCGAAAGCCTGGCGCCTCCTACAGCCTCTACGGTGTGAAGAGGGAGGTCCCTTCTGACAGAGCTTTCCGGGTCTCAGATCTAAGCTGTTGTTTCACTGTCAGCTGTGTCTCTTCCGTTGCAGCCAGGTGGGCCACGCTGCTCCAAAGGAGCTCACAAGCTGAGTTTCAAGGGAGGTATAGAGAGGACAGGGATGGCTACAACGTACTGCAAACTGAGTGAGGGTCCCCACAATCCTCAGCAAAGGTCTGTGGTGTGCAAGTGGGGAGTAGAGGGCCCCCAAGTTCCAAAGGAAGGGAGGTAGTCGGGAGCTAAAGCCCTTGGCCGCTGTGGTAGTAGCTGCAGATGGCAGCTCGTCCACAGTGCACTTCGAATGAGGTCATATGAGCGGGACTCTGGAAATGGCTCCGAAATCGGGAGAAAGGGGTCAGGGTATGTGGGAATCCGGCGGGGGTGGGGGGTGGATGAAGGAAGGTGTCCCTCCTCTCTCCAGTGCAATTTGGTTTGGTGAGTCTCAAAGCTACCAGATGGCACTTCCCAAGTCAGGCCCCCGCAGGAATCAGGGTGGGCTGCGTGCCTCGGCCCCTGCCACAGGGACAAGCCACACCAGTGGCCTCCCTGAGCTCCAATGGCCGGATCTGGGGGTTCTGTCTGGGTGCACACCTCCTTGCTGTGGCCAAGTTCCCCCCTTCTCTGAGCACCAGCTTCATCCTCTCGAATGAGGACATCGATTGCTACCTTGGCACGTTACTCTCTTCATCCTGTGAAGACTCATTAGGCTTATCCTACAATTACTAGCTGGCCCGAAGAGATATCTCCTGAATCCAGATTAAGCTGGAGTCTCCCAGGCTCATCTGGCATGTCTTCCCTGAAGTCTGCCAAAACCCACACCCTTGCATTTCCAGGGACTCCCCTTAGCCAGCTGGGCAGAAAACCCAGCATGGTTCAAACAAGCTGACAGACAAGCGGGAGAGGACTCACGGGCAGACGGCTTCCCTCAGGTCTCGGGTGGAGCTCTGGGACCACAGCAGCAACGGGCCATCCCAGGCCCTGGGCTCAGCAGCGCCCTCATTCTCAGGCCGGCGGCTCTGCCCTGAGGGGAGCAGGAAGGTCACCAACTGCCGCAGGCGGGCCTCACGCCCCTCCCACTGCTGGAGCCTGACCTCCCCCGGCCCCACCCCTTCCCCTACCCCAGCAGGACGACAGCTCGTCTTCCCCTGGCTTCCAACGGGAGGCCCGGCCCTGGGCCCCGATTGGGCACTGCCCCAGCCCGGAGCCAATCACAGTGGCCAGGGAGGTGGAACGCACCGATTGGCCAGGGCCAGGTCATGTGACCATACTCCCCAGGAAACTCAAATATTACCAAGGTTCCCTAAGAAACCAATGAACAGAATTATCCAGTAAAGGCAAACCGTGCTTTTTAATGAGGCCAATGTCACAGAAAAAAAAAAATGCTTCACAATGAACTGCTCAAGGAAGCTACTAAATAAACTTTCAGAAAAGTTTAGTAGTTTTTTTTTTTTTTTTAATACGGTGACGGAGAGCTATACCTTTCCCGTCTATGTGAATTTAGGTTTATACTAGATTTCCCTTGGCTATTATATAAGACAAAAAAACCCACATCCCCCCCTTTCACTCCCCCCCACCCCCAAAAAGTGTTTTAATCTATAGAATTTTTGTGTCCTCAGTTGTGTCTGATTCGCGGCAACTCACGAACTCTACACAGCCAGGCTCTTCCGTCCATGGAATTCAGGGCAATTTTTTCTGTCCCAGTAAATGCCCACCCTGGGTGATCCAAAGGCAAGGGCTCAGAGGCTCCTGAGAGACTAACTCCTTTCAGCTGAGCACAGAGCTGGCTCCTCACTGGGATGCCTGTGGCCTGGGGCTCCCTGAGGGGAGAGCAGCACTCGCCCCACCGTGTGGTCACTGCTGGAAGTGCAGGCTGCTCCTCACTCCCCCTTGACAGTGTCCCTGAGGGCAGAACAGTGTGAATCGAATCAAGGTGGAAATGCAAACTCCAATGCAACCAAACTCCCCACAAGGTCTCTAAAACCACTCAGGAACAGGGAATTGGAAACTGCAGGGGATGACAGGAATGGAGATGGAGACTTGACACCTTACACCGAGTTCACTTCCAGTTATCCCTAGACAAACTTTCCATGAAAACTTGTCACAAATCTCGAAGAACAATGAGCAGAAACCGGACACGTGCTTTGAGTCTTCACACACAAAACTAAAAGCCAGTCCACAAAAAAAAAAAAAACCCAGAGAATACAGTGGACTTTGCAAAATCAAAGATATCTACTGTGGGAAAGACCTCATGACAAAAGCAAAAGACAGGTCATACATCGCGAGACGAATGAGTGGAAACACAAAGCTTATCAAGGATGTGTCTCCAAACAGACAAAGAACACCAACGCAACAAGCCTGTGAAAACTAGGGAAAGGTCTGAAGGGACACCAGACTGAGGAAGACACACACAGAGGATCCCGGATGATGTCCAGCACTGAGGGCCTGAAGAAACAACGGTCTAGTTGCACCCCCTCAGGCCTGTGTGACCGTGGATGAGGCCTCTGTTTCCCGGTGGCTCTGAGAGATGGACAGGGAGGAAGGGGAAGAGAAGTCACTTGCATTTCTAATACTCACAGCAAAGTCTTCCAACGAGAAGGGAATTATCACCCCCACTGACAATGCCATTCACTGAAGTGATACCCACCAGTCCATCTAACCCAGAAGGGAAGGATGGACCTGTTCTCACAAAACGGCGAGAGATGGAAGAAGGAAGATCAAGCCCACACCAATCACTGGAAAGAGAAGCTGTGCTCAGGGCTTGAAAGAATTCCTATTGGGAAAATGATGTCACAGCCCCACAAGGCAATCCACAGCTTCGATGCTATTCCTCCCAAAATGCCAATGCATTTTCGCACCGAACAAAGAATTGCAAAAGGGGTACGGAGACAGAAAAGAGCCTAAACTGTCAATACAATCCGACGAAAAAGCCCCGATACGGACATCCAAGGTTGTGTGAAAGGAAATTAGACGACCAAACTAGGATCCTCAGGAGAGTATCGGAGAAGACAATGGCGACCCACTCCAGTACTCTTGCCTGGAAAACGTCCTGGACGGAGGAGCCTGGTAGGCTGCAGGCCATGGGGTCACGCAGAGTCAGACACGACTGAAGTGACTTAGCCGCAGCAGCAGCAGCAGGACAGTATGCTATTGGGAATACAACAACACACACAGATCCAGATCGATGGAATAAAGTGGAGGGTCCAGAAACAAACCCCAGCATCCATGGTCAACTCATCTCTGACACAGAAGGGGAGAATATCCAAATGGGAACAAGAAAGCCTCTTCAATCAATGTCCATGGGAAAACCAGACAGCTACATCTGAAGAACGCTATTGGTTTTGATCTCATACCACCTCAATATAGGGGGAAAACCTCACCCTAAAGACTGATGTCATGAGATAGCTAGAAAGAAGCGTAGGTCAAAGGCTCCTTGACATCAGAGTCTCCTTGCCATTTGCTGGGCGGAGGTCGAAATGGGTCTCTTCAAGTAAGGCAAAGAGGTACACGAAGTACACCCATGGGTTTCCATCCAATGGAACCTCTTCACAACAGAGAAGCTAAGCATTCACAAATGCAAAAGATAGGAAACAGAACATGAGAGACTCCTTGCAAGTGGTGTATCTGAGAAGGGGTTCATATGGAAAGAGACGAAGAATGCACAGCACTCAGATTCCAAGAAACAACACCACCACCACCCTTGACCCTTCCCCCATGACCAACTCCGACCTAAAGCCTTTCTCTCCCTCTAACCTATCCCTAAAACATAACCCTCATCTAATCATATACATGTGCATCCCTAGCATCCATCCATCCACACACGAGAGAGAAAGAGGAAGACACAGACGGAACTGAGAAAGGAAAAGAGAGGGACACAGCCAGAGAGAGACACGGAACCAAAGAGAGGAAAGGAGTCGACGGTCCAGACTTTTCCTCAATCTGCCTCGAAGGTAGAAGCAATGACAGCGCCCTTCCACCCCAGAAGTGGGGAAAGGACGGAAGGTTTGGAGAGGAAAAGACAAGAACGCAGGGAGCCATTAGAAGCTCAGCCACCCGCAGAAGCCGAGCTGGGACACTTGAACAGAATCTCAATGGAAACAGAGGAGCAGAAAGTTGGCTACTCTTTTCTATAAGAGAGGGAGACCTTCGAGTCTTCCTTTCGGTCCTCCAACTTGGATGCGGGGTCTCAAAACAGTCAGGAGGGGGAGTGCCTTTTCCTGGGTACCACGGCACATCCAGGCCTCGTTCTGCCCCATTCTGTGCTGTGTCAGCCCTGGATGGAATCTTTCTTTCTGAAGTCTCAGCGCACAAGCTCCACGTGATATCGGCCCCAGGTGGAAAGGCATGGAGCTGCTCGTAGGCCGACAGACCTAGGAAGCAGATGGGAGAATGACCACCACTCTGCAGATGGAGAGACTGGGGCAACCCTGAGGGGCATATGCTTGTCCAGGGCCACACCACTTATGAGAAGAAGGAGCCTGGTCTGAGAGCAGTGGGGTCCTCGGAGCTCAGGCCCTGGCTGAACCCAGGCCTCCCCAGGGCTGTGGGCTGGGCTGTGTGGGTGTCACTGTGCCTGCACATGGCCTAAGGGGGGTGGTCGAGCAGTCAGAAACCCAGAGATTCCCTTGGGAAGTTTTGGGGAAGGGACCTCAGCACGAACCCCAGGAGATGATGTCACCTGCCGGCAACAGAACCCAACAGAACCCGCAGCCCGGGTATCCAGGCCTCCAGAGCGGAGAGGAGCCCCCAGCCAGTTCACTGGCTGCCAGGATGTTCTGCTGTTTGCCCCTGCCCAGAGGCCGGGGCCTCAGGAGTGCTCACAGGCAGTGTGCGCGGGCACCCTGTCGACGTTGGCTCAGGACACCCCCGAGAGGCCTCTGGCCCTTTGCCCGGAGAAACAGAAAGGTAACACGGGGAGCCCCAGGACGGACCAGGCCGCCTCTCCCATGCCACCCGGAAACACCGGGTCCTTTGCCTGTGTGTGTGGATGCGGGTTTCTTGGGGTGTGTCTCCCTCAAGGAAGCCCAGGCGGATGTGGGGTCAGAAGCCTGCGGACAAGTTGTGTCCACACCCCAGGGGAGAGCAGGCTGGGCGGGATGGGGAGAGTGCGGGCAGCGGCGGCCGCCCAGGCGGACCTCACACCCTCAGGTGGGACTCTTTCCTCCCGGGTGGGGATCTGAGCAGACACACGTCTCTGACCCTTCTGGGAAGAGAAGTTCGAGCAGGCAGAAGCAGCGGCTCCACTGCCCAGGCCCAGCTCGGAAAACTCCTAGCATGGCTGGCTGACGGTCACTGTCGTTGCAGAGCTTCCCACGTGATGAGGCCGAGGACGGGGACACCCCATCCACCTCCCGGAGGGAGGGGTCGGAGCACCACCCCCCCGCCCGTGAGGCCCAGTGCAGGCTCCAGGTGAGCGTGCCCACGGAGGCATCAGCCCCACCGGGGGAGAAGCGGAGGCGGGGAAGGCCTGCTGCCGAGACACCGCCCAGGATACACCCGGCGGCCCAGTCTGAGGCTGCCACGGAGCTCAGCACACCCGGCTCCGACCCAGAGTCCCGAGAACCCCGGCCTCTGAGGCAGCAGGAGGACCTGGAGCCCAGCACGCCAGAGCACAGAGGTGAGGACGCTGGGGCTGGTGCACGGGAGTGTGTGGGGAGGGGGTGCTGAGCTACACAGGGACGAGTCCCCGAAAGCTGCTGCTGGGCCTGCAGCAAGCGCTGGCCTCACACCCCCCGCCCCCCATCTTGCACACTTCAGTCCCAAAAGACATCCGACGCTGGGTATTCTTTGGGAATCTCTTGGAAGCTTTCTGTCCCGGGAGACGCACATGCCAAGGCTGGCCTGTGGGCAAACTTTGCTTCTCCCCCAGCTCTAGCACTGGCCTCCAACTGGAACCAGGCTCCGCTTCCCAGACCTGTCCCTACAGAGGTGCTGGCTCCAGGTGCAGGACCCAGGGATCCACCGAGGGCAGATGGAGAACCGAGACTTGCCCTCGCAGAGACACCAGGCCAGCTGGGTACTGGCCAGCACACCGGGCAGATCGGATCTCCATGCCTGCAGGACCCCCAGCCCCAGGCACTGATGTCCCACCCCCTCAGCCAGAACCTCCACCTCCACGTGCACCTCTACCTGCTCGGGCTCTGGCAGGAGAACCCGAGGCAGAGGAGGAGTCACCGCCTCGGCAGGGAGAGCCTGCCCTGGCTCCCGCGCAACACCCAGACGCCCACGATGACTCACCCACCCCTGCAGGGAGAACGAGCCCCCGCTCTGGACAGACACCCAGAGCCCTTGCCGGAAACACCACGTCCAGGGGAGCGGTCGGCTCTGCAGCCTCCATCCCCGTCTGCTCACCGTGGACGCTGGCAACTCGGTCTGCCCCCAGGGGACATGGAGTTCCTTTCCCCTGAACTGCTTTGCATTTGGTTTGTTTCCACCTTTCTGGTGATGTTTTATTTTTTGTATGGTTTCCTGTACTTTTGTTGGTTAAGTTGGGATTAGTAAACTTTTTCATCATTGTTGCAATTTGGGAACACTGTTGTGTAACTCTGGTGATACTGTGTTACCATCACCACTTTGTAGTTTCAGACCCGTTTGATCTTTACGCCCCACCCCCCCAACAAAGCCTGGATTCAAGGCAAGCACGCCCTGTTCATCCCTTCCCCCGATCCTGAACACAATTTCATCCTTTCTTTGTGCATTCCTTCCTATATTCTTGGTGTCCCCAATCAATGACTCTCAGTGAAATGACTGAAGGAGTGTTTTTTGGACTCTCCAACTACTGTAAGACTCCATTGGAGAGTTCTCATTTGTATGTCATTTGAACTAGCCTTTGATATCTGAAAGGACGGTGTACGTCCTTTCAAGATACCATGTGCCAAACGAAGCCCTTTTGGCAACTGCCATCATTATCTCCAGGCAGGCATTGCTGTGTCAAGGGTGACATCTCAGCCAGAAGGCAGAGGCTGAGCTCGTCTTGTTGCACCAGCTCCCAAAAGAAGCCAAGAAAGGGAGCTGGGACAACAAACCACCCCAACACCCAGGAAAGCGTTCTTCATGACAGAAGGCTAGAAAATGACCCAACATCCTTGTGGCCCAGAACCCCTCTAGAAAATCACTGTTCCATAAAAAAGAGAAACACATGGGAAGTTCCAAGGAGAGGCAATGCCCATGGCCCGTGTACTTGAGAGACGGCCTGACCGCTCCGGGGAAGACACGCACCGACGGAACCCCTTGGGAAACAGCAGTGATAGTCCTCACCGTCGTAAGGGTTTCCTCTGGGGACAACCTGCCCGGGGCACCACACGAGGGAGCAGACCGGCTTCTCTTCCTCTGCCCCCACACCATTCACTCATGAAGGCAGCTCAGGTGTTCTCATGCCCTGCCTGCCTGCCTGCCTGGCTCATCCGTGAGCTGTGACCACCTACAGGGCAGGACTCCACCTTCTCCTCTCTGTGTACCGTGAATCTGCACAGAGTGGGCTTGCAGAACCTTAGGAGACTTGAGCCATTCCCACTCGAGCCAGAACCCTCCCCAGGAAGGAAAACAGCTGTGGAGTCATTTTGGCCCCAGCACTGGTTCGAAAGCCTGGCGCCTCCTACAGCCTCTACGGTGTGAAGAGGGAGGTCCCTTCTGACAGAGCTTTCCGGGTCTCAGATCTAAGCTGTTGTTTCACTGTCAGCTGTGTCTCTTCCGTTGCAGCCAGGTGGGCCACGCTGCTCCAAAGGAGCTCACAAGCTGAGTTTCAAGGGAGGTATAGAGAGGACAGGGATGGCTACAACGTACTGCAAACTGAGTGAGGGTCCCCACAATCCTCAGCAAAGGTCTGTGGTGTGCAAGTGGGGAGTAGAGGGCCCCCAAGTTCCAAAGGAAGGGAGGTAGTCGGGAGCTAAAGCCCTTGGCCGCTGTGGTAGTAGCTGCAGATGGCAGCTCGTCCACAGTGCACTTCGAATGAGGTCATATGAGCGGGACTCTGGAAATGGCTCCGAAATCGGGAGAAAGGGGTCAGGGTATGTGGGAATCCGGCGGGGGTGGGGGGTGGATGAAGGAAGGTGTCCCTCCTCTCTCCAGTGCAATTTGGTTTGGTGAGTCTCAAAGCTACCAGATGGCACTTCCCAAGTCAGGCCCCCGCAGGAATCAGGGTGGGCTGCGTGCCTCGGCCCCTGCCACAGGGACAAGCCACACCAGTGGCCTCCCTGAGCTCCAATGGCCGGATCTGGGGGTTCTGTCTGGGTGCACACCTCCTTGCTGTGGCCAAGTTCCCCCCTTCTCTGAGCACCAGCTTCATCCTCTCGAATGAGGACATCGATTGCTACCTTGGCACGTTACTCTCTTCATCCTGTGAAGACTCATTAGGCTTATCCTACAATTACTAGCTGGCCCGAAGAGATATCTCCTGAATCCAGATTAAGCTGGAGTCTCCCAGGCTCATCTGGCATGTCTTCCCTGAAGTCTGCCAAAACCCACACCCTTGCATTTCCAGGGACTCCCCTTAGCCAGCTGGGCAGAAAACCCAGCATGGTTCAAACAAGCTGACAGACAAGCGGGAGAGGACTCACGGGCAGACGGCTTCCCTCAGGTCTCGGGTGGAGCTCTGGGACCACAGCAGCAACGGGCCATCCCAGGCCCTGGGCTCAGCAGCGCCCTCATTCTCAGGCCGGCGGCTCTGCCCTGAGGGGAGCAGGAAGGTCACCAACTGCCGCAGGCGGGCCTCACGCCCCTCCCACTGCTGGAGCCTGACCTCCCCCGGCCCCACCCCTTCCCCTACCCCAGCAGGACGACAGCTCGTCTTCCCCTGGCTTCCAACGGGAGGCCCGGCCCTGGGCCCCGATTGGGCACTGCCCCAGCCCGGAGCCAATCACAGTGGCCAGGGAGGTGGAACGCACCGATTGGCCAGGGCCAGGTCATGTGACCATACTCCCCAGGAAACTCAAATATTACCAAGGTTCCCTAAGAAACCAATGAACAGAATTATCCAGTAAAGGCAAACCGTGCTTTTTAATGAGGCCAATGTCACAGAAAAAAAAAAATGCTTCACAATGAACTGCTCAAGGAAGCTACTAAATAAACTTTCAGAAAAGTTTAGTAGTTTTTTTTTTTTTTTTTTAATAGGGTGACGGAGAGCTATACCTTTCCCGTCTATGTGAATTTAGGTTTAAACTAGATTTCCCTTGGCTATTATATAAGACAAAAAAGCCCACATCCCCCCCTTTCACTCCCCCCCACCCCCAAAAAGTGTTTTAATCTATAGAATTTTTGTGTCCTCAGTTGTGTCTGATTCGCGGCAACTCACGAACTCTACACAGCCAGGCTCTTCCGTCCATGGAATTCAGGGCAATTTTTTCTGTCCCAGTAAATGCCCACCCTGGGTGATCCAAAGGCAAGGGCTCAGAGGCTCCTGAGAGACTAACTCCTTTCAGCTGAGCACAGAGCTGGCTCCTCACTGGGATGCCTGTGGCCTGGGGCTCCCTGAGGGGAGAGCAGCACTCGCCCCACCGTGTGGTCACTGCTGGAAGTGCAGGCTGCTCCTCACTCCCCCTTGACAGTGTCCCTGAGGGCACAACAGTGTGAATCGAATCAAGGTGGAAATGCAAACTCCAATGCAACCAAACTCCCCACAAGGTCTCTAAAACCACTCAGGAACAGGGAATTGGAAACTGCAGGGGATGACAGGAATGGAGATGGAGACTTGACACCTTACACCGAGTTCACTTCCAGTTATCCCTAGACAAACTTTCCATGAAAACTTGTCACAAATCTCGAAGAACAATGAGCAGAAACCGGACACGTGCTTTGAGTCTTCACACACAAAACTAAAAGCCAGACCACAAAAAAAAACCCAGAGAATACAGTGGACTTTGCAAAATCAAAGATATCTACTGTGGGAAAGACCTCATGACAAAAGCAAAAGACAGGTCATACATCGCGAGACGAATGAGTGGAAACACAAAGCTTATCAAGGATGTGTCTCCAAACAGACAAAGAACACCAACGCAACAAGCCTGTGAAAACTAGGGAAAGGTCTGAAGGGACACCAGACTGAGGAAGACACACACAGAGGATCCCGGATGATGTCCAGCACTGAGGGCCTGAAGAAACAACGGTCTAGTTGCACCCCCTCAGGCCTGTGTGACCGTGGATGAGGCCTCTGTTTCCCGGTGGCTCTGAGAGATGGACAGGGAGGAAGGGGAAGAGAAGTCACTTGCATTTCTAATACTCACAGCAAAGTCTTCCAACGAGAAGGGAATTATCACCCCCACTGACAATGCCATTCACTGAAGTGATACCCACCAGTCCATCTAACCCAGAAGGGAAGGATGGACCTGTTCTCACAAAACGGCGAGAGATGGAAGAAGGAAGATCAAGCCCACACCAATCACTGGAAAGAGAAGCTGTGCTCAGGGCTTGAAAGAATTCCTATTGGGAAAATGATGTCACAGCCCCACAAGGCAATCCACAGCTTCGATGCTATTCCTCCCAAAATGCCAATGCATTTTCGCACCGAACAAAGAATTGCAAAAGGGGTACGGAGACAGAAAAGAGCCTAAACTGTCAATACAATCCGACGAAAAAGCCCCGATACGGACATCCAAGGTTGTGTGAAAGGAAATTAGACGACCAAACTAGGATCCTCAGGAGAGTATCGGAGAAGGCAATGGCGACCCACTCCAGTACTCTTGCCTGGAAAACGTCCTGGACGGAGGAGCCTGGTAGGCTGCAGGCCATGGGGTCACGCAGAGTCAGACACGACTGAAGTGACTTAGCCGCAGCAGCAGCAGCAGGACAGTATGCTATTGGGAATACAACAACACACACAGATCCAGATCGATGGAATAAAGTGGAGGGTCCAGAAACAAACCCCAGCATCCATGGTCAACTCATCTCTGACACAGAAGGGGAGAATATCCAAATGGGAACAAGAAAGCCTCTTCAATCAATGTCCATGGGAAAACCAGACAGCTACATCTGAAGAACGCTATTGGTTTTGATCTCATACCACCTCAATATAGGGGGAAAACCTCACCCTAAAGACTGATGTCATGAGATAGCTAGAAAGAAGCGTAGGTCAAAGGCTCCTTAACATCAGAGTCTCCTTGCCATTTGCTGGGCGGAGGTCGAAATGGGTCTCTTCAAGTAAGGCAAAGAGGTACACGAAGTACACCCATGGGTTTCCATCCAATGGAACCTCTTCACAACAGAGAAGCTAAGCATTCACAAATGCAAAAGATAGGAAACAGAACATGAGAGACTCCTTGCAAGTGGTGTATCTGAGAAGGGGTTCATATGGAAAGAGACGAAGAATGCACAGCACTCAGATTCCAAGAAACAACACCACCACCACCCTTGACCCTTCCCCCATGACCAACTCCGACCTAAAGCCTTTCTCTCCCTCTAACCTATCCCTAAAACATAACCCTCATCTAATCATATACATGTGCATCCCTAGCATCCATCCATCCACACACGAGAGAGAAAGAGGAAGACACAGACGGAACTGAGAAAGGAAAAGAGAGGGACACAGCCAGAGAGAGACACGGAACCAAAGAGAGGAAAGGAGTCGACGGTCCAGACTTTTCCTCAATCTGCCTCGAAGGTAGAAGCAATGACAGCGCCCTTCCACCCCAGAAGGGGGAAAAGGACGGAAGGTTTGGAGAGGAAAAGACAAGAACGCAGGGAGCCATTAGAAGCTCAGCCACCCGCAGAAGCCGAGCTGGGACACTTGAACAGAATCTCAATGGAAACAGAGGAGCAGAAAGTTGGCTACTCTTTTCTATAAGAGAGGGAGACCTTCGAGTCTTCCTTTCGGTCCTCCAACTTGGATGCGGGGTCTCAAAACAGTCAGGAGGGGGAGTGCCTTTTCCTGGGTACCACGGCACATCCAGGCCTCGTTCTGCCCCATTCTGTGCTGTGTCAGCCCTGGATGGAATCTTTCTTTCTGAAGTCTCAGCGCACAAGCTCCACGTGATATCGGCCCCAGGTGGAAAGGCATGGAGCTGCTCGTAGGCCGACAGACCTAGGAAGCAGATGGGAGAATGACCACCACTCTGCAGATGGAGAGACTGGGGCAACCCTGAGGGGCATATGCTTGTCCAGGGCCACACCACTTATGAGAAGAAGGAGCCTGGTCTGAGAGCAGTGGGGTCCTCGGAGCTCAGGCCCTGGCTGAACCCAGGCCTCCCCAGGGCTGTGGGCTGGGCTGTGTGGGTGTCACTGTGCCTGCACATGGCCTAAGGGGGGTGGTCGAGCAGTCAGAAACCCAGAGATTCCCTTGGGAAGTTTTGGGGAAGGGACCTCAGCACGAACCCCAGGAGATGATGTCACCTGCCGGCAACAGAACCCAACAGAACCCGCAGCCCGGGTATCCAGGCCTCCAGAGCGGAGAGGAGCCCCCAGCCAGTTCACTGGCTGCCAGGATGTTCGGCTGTTTGCCCCTGCCCAGAGGCCGGGGCCTCAGGAGTGCTCACAGGCAGTGTGCGCGGGCACCCTGTCGACGTTGGCTCAGGACACCCCCGAGAGGCCTCTGGCCCTTTGCCCGGAGAAACAGAAAGGTAACACGGGGAGCCCCAGGACGGACCAGGCCGCCTCTCCCATGCCACCCGGAAACACCGGGTCCTTTGCCTGTGTGTGTGGATGCGGGTTTCTTGGGGTGTGTCTCCCTCAAGGAAGCCCAGGCGGATGTGGGGTCAGAAGCCTGCGGACAAGTTGTGTCCACACCCCAGGGGAGAGCAGGCTGGGCGGGATGGGGAGAGTGCGGGCAGCGGCGGCCGCCCAGGCGGACCTCACACCCTCAGGTGGGACTCTTTCCTCCCGGGTGGGGATCTGAGCAGACACACGTCTCTGACCCTTCTGGGAAGAGAAGTTCGAGCAGGCAGAAGCAGCGGCTCCACTGCCCAGGCCCAGCTCGGAAAACTCCTAGCATGGCTGGCTGACGGTCACTGTCGTTGCAGAGCTTCCCACGTGATGAGGCCGAGGACGGGGACACCCCATCCACCTCCCGGAGGGAGGGGTCGGAGCACCACCCCCCCGCCCGTGAGGCCCAGTGCAGGCTCCAGGTGAGCGTGCCCACGGAGGCATCAGCCCCACCGGGGGAGAAGCGGAGGCGGGGAAGGCCTGCTGCCGAGACACCGCCCAGGATACACCCGGCGGCCCAGTCTGAGGCTGCCACGGAGCTCAGCACACCCGGCTCCGACCCAGAGTCCCGAGAACCCCGGCCTCTGAGGCAGCAGGAGGACCTGGAGCCCAGCACGCCAGAGCACAGAGGTGAGGACGCTGGGGCTGGTGCACGGGAGTGTGTGGGGAGGGGGTGCTGAGCTACACAGGGACGAGTCCCCGAAAGCTGCTGCTGGGCCTGCAGCAAGCGCTGGCCTCACACCCCCCGCCCCCCATCTTGCACACTTCAGTCCCAAAAGACATCCGACACTGGGTATTCTTTGGGAATCTCTTGGAAGCTTTCTGTCCCGGGAGACGCACATGCCAAGGCTGGCCTGTGGGCAAACTTTGCTTCTCCCCCAGCTCTAGCACTGGCCTCCAACTGGAACCAGGCTCCGCTTCCCAGACCTGTCCCTACAGAGGTGCTGGCTCCAGGTGCAGGACCCAGGGATCCACCGAGGGCAGATGGAGAACCGAGACTTGCCCTCGCAGAGACACCAGGCCAGCTGGGTACTGGCCAGCACACCGGGCAGATCGGATCTCCATGCCTGCAGGACCCCCAGCCCCAGGCACTGATGTCCCACCCCCTCAGCCAGAACCTCCACCTCCACGTGCACCTCTACCTGCTCGGGCTCTGGCAGGAGAACCCGAGGCAGAGGAGGAGTCACCGCCTCGGCAGGGAGAGCCTGCCCTGGCTCCCGCGCAACACCCAGACGCCCACGATGACTCACCCACCCCTGCAGGGAGAACGAGCCCCCGCTCTGGACAGACACCCAGAGCCCTTGCCGGAAACACCACGTCCAGGGGAGCGGTCGGCTCTGCAGCCTCTATCCCCGTCTGCTCACCGTGGACGCTGGCAACTCGGTCTGCCCCCAGGGGACATGGAGTTCCTTTCCCCTGAACTGCTTTGCATTTGGTTTGTTTCCACCTTTCTGGTGATGTTTTATTTTTTGTATGGTTTCCTGTACTTTTGTTGGTTAAGTTGGGATTAGTAAACTTTTTCATCATTGTTGCAATTTGGGAACACTGTTGTGTAACTCTGGTGATACTGTGTTACCATCACCACTTTGTAGTTTCAGACCCGTTTGATCTTTACGCCCCACCCCCCCAACAAAGCCTGGATTCAAGGCAAGCACGCCCTGTTCATCCCTTCCCCCGATCCTGAACACAATTTCATCCTTTCTTTGTGCATTCCTTCCTATATTCTTGGTGTCCCCAATCAATGACTCTCAGTGAAATGACTGAAGGAGTGTTTTTTGGACTCTCCAACTACTGTAAGACTCCATTGGAGAGTTCTCATTTGTATGTCATTTGAACTAGCCTTTGATATCTGAAAGGACGGTGTACGTCCTTTCAAGATACCATGTGCCAAACGAAGCCCTTTTGGCAACTGCCATCATTATCTCCAGGCAGGCATTGCTGTGTCAAGGGTGACATCTCAGCCAGAAGGCAGAGGCTGAGCTCGTCTTGTTGCACCAGCTCCCAAAAGAAGCCAAGAAAGGGAGCTGGGACAACAAACCACCCCAACACCCAGGAAAGCGTTCTTCATGACAGAAGGCTAGAAAATGACCCAACATCCTTGTGGCCCAGAACCCCTCTAGAAAATCACTGTTCCATAAAAAAGAGAAACACATGGGAAGTTCCAAGGAGAGGCAATGCCCATGGCCCGTGTACTTGAGAGACGGCCTGACCGCTCCGGGGAAGACACGCACCGACGGAACCCCTTGGGAAACAGCAGTGATAGTCCTCACCGTCGTAAGGGTTTCCTCTGGGGACAACCTGCCCGGGGCACCACACGAGGGAGCAGACCGGCTTCTCTTCCTCTGCCCCCACACCATTCACTCATGAAGGCAGCTCAGGTGTTCTCATGCCCTGCCTGCCTGCCTGCCTGGCTCATCCGTGAGCTGTGACCACCTACAGGGCAGGACTCCACCTTCTCCTCTCTGTGTACCGTGAATCTGCACACAGTGGGCTTGCAGAACCTTAGGAGACTTGAGCCATTCCCACTCGAGCCAGAACCCTCCCCAGGAAGGAAAACAGCTGTGGAGTCATTTTGGCCCCAGCACTGGTTCGAAAGCCTGGCGCCTCCTACAGCCTCTACGGTGTGAAGAGGGAGGTCCCTTCTGACAGAGCTTTCCGGGTCTCAGATCTAAGCTGTTGTTTCACTGTCAGCTGTGTCTCTTCCGTTGCAGCCAGGTGGGCCACGCTGCTCCAAAGGAGCTCACAAGCTGAGTTTCAAGGGAGGTATAGAGAGGACAGGGATGGCTACAACGTACTGCAAACTGAGTGAGGGTCCCCACAATCCTCAGCAAAGGTCTGTGGTGTGCAAGTGGGGAGTAGAGGGCCCCCAAGTTCCAAAGGAAGGGAGGTAGTCGGGAGCTAAAGCCCTTGGCCGCTGTGGTAGTAGCTGCAGATGGCAGCTCGTCCACAGTGCACTTCGAATGAGGTCATATGAGCGGGACTCTGGAAATGGCTCCGAAATCGGGAGAAAGGGGTCAGGGTATGTGGGAATCCGGCGGGGGTGGGGGGTGGATGAAGGAAGGTGTCCCTCCTCTCTCCAGTGCAATTTGGTTTGGTGAGTCTCAAAGCTACCAGATGGCACTTCCCAAGTCAGGCCCCCGCAGGAATCAGGGTGGGCTGCGTGCCTCGGCCCCTGCCACAGGGACAAGCCACACCAGTGGCCTCCCTGAGCTCCAATGGCCGGATCTGGGGGTTCTGTCTGGGTGCACACCTCCTTGCTGTGGCCAAGTTCCCCCCTTCTCTGAGCACCAGCTTCATCCTCTCGAATGAGGACATCGATTGCTACCTTGGCACGTTACTCTCTTCATCCTGTGAAGACTCATTAGGCTTATCCTACAATTACTAGCTGGCCCGAAGAGATATCTCCTGAATCCAGATTAAGCTGGAGTCTCCCAGGCTCATCTGGCATGTCTTCCCTGAAGTCTGCCAAAACCCACACCCTTGCATTTCCAGGGACTCCCCTTAGCCAGCTGGGCAGAAAACCCAGCATGGTTCAAACAAGCTGACAGACAAGCGGGAGAGGACTCACGGGCAGACGGCTTCCCTCAGGTCTCGGGTGGAGCTCTGGGACCACAGCAGCAACGGGCCATCCCAGGCCCTGGGCTCAGCAGCGCCCTCATTCTCAGGCCGGCGGCTCTGCCCTGAGGGGAGCAGGAAGGTCACCAACTGCCGCAGGCGGGCCTCACGCCCCTCCCACTGCTGGAGCCTGACCTCCCCCGGCCCCACCCCTTCCCCTACCCCAGCAGGACGACAGCTCGTCTTCCCCTGGCTTCCAACGGGAGGCCCGGCCCTGGGCCCCGATTGGGCACTGCCCCAGCCCGGAGCCAATCACAGTGGCCAGGGAGGTGGAACGCACCGATTGGCCAGGGCCAGGTCATGTGACCATACTCCCCAGGAAACTCAAATATTACCAAGGTTCCCTAAGAAACCAATGAACAGAATTATCCAGTAAAGGCAAACCGTGCTTTTTAATGAGGCCAATGTCACAGAAAAAAAAAAATGCTTCACAATGAACTGCTCAAGGAAGCTACTAAATAAACTTTCAGAAAAGTTTAGTAGTTTTTTTTTTTTTTTTAATACGGTGACGGAGAGCTATACCTTTCCCGTCTATGTGAATTTAGGTTTATACTAGATTTCCCTTGGCTATTATATAAGACAAAAAAACCCACGTCCCCCCCTTTCACTCCCCCCCACCCCCAAAAAGTGTTTTAATCTATAGAATCTTTGTGTCCTCAGTTGTGTCTGATTCGCGGCAACTCACGAACTCTACACAGCCAGGCTCTTCCGTCCATGGAATTCAGGGCAATTTTTTCTGTCCCAGTAAATGCCCACCCTGGGTGATCCAAAGGCAAGGGCTCAGAGGCTCCTGAGAGACTAACTCCTTTCAGCTGAGCACAGAGCTGGCTCCTCACTGGGATGCCTGTGGCCTGGGGCTCCCTGAGGGGAGAGCAGCACTCGCCCCACCGTGTGGTCACTGCTGGAAGTGCAGGCTGCTCCTCACTCCCCCTTGACAGTGTCCCTGAGGGCAGAACAGTGTGAATCGAATCAAGGTGGAAATGCAAACTCCAATGCAACCAAACTCCCCACAAGGTCTCTAAAACCACTCAGGAACAGGGAATTGGAAACTGCAGGGGATGACAGGAATGGAGATGGAGACTTGACACCTTACACCGAGTTCACTTCCAGTTATCCCTAGACAAACTTTCCATGAAAACTTGTCACAAATCTCGAAGAACAATGAGCAGAAACCGGACACGTGCTTTGAGTCTTCACACACAAAACTAAAAGCCAGTCCACAAAAAAAAAAAACCCAGAGAATACAGTGGACTTTGCAAAATCAAAGATATCTACTGTGGGAAAGACCTCATGACAAAAGCAAAAGACAGGTCATACATCGCGAGACGAATGAGTGGAAACACAAAGCTTATCAAGGATGTGTCTCCAAACAGACAAAGAACACCAACGCAACAAGCCTGTGAAAACTAGGGAAAGGTCTGAAGGGACACCAGACTGAGGAAGACACACACAGAGGATCCCGGATGATGTCCAGCACTGAGGGCCTGAAGAAACAACGGTCTAGTTGCACCCCCTCAGGCCTGTGTGACCGTGGATGAGGCCTCTGTTTCCCGGTGGCTCTGAGAGATGGACAGGGAGGAAGGGGAAGAGAAGTCACTTGCATTTCTAATACTCACAGCAAAGTCTTCCAACGAGAAGGGAATTATCACCCCCACTGACAATGCCATTCACTGAAGTGATACCCACCAGTCCATCTAACCCAGAAGGGAAGGATGGACCTGTTCTCACAAAACGGCGAGAGATGGAAGAAGGAAGATCAAGCCCACACCAATCACTGGAAAGAGAAGCTGTGCTCAGGGCTTGAAAGAATTCCTATTGGGAAAATGATGTCACAGCCCCACAAGGCAATCCACAGCTTCGATGCTATTCCTCCCAAAATGCCAATGCATTTTCGCACCGAACAAAGAATTGCAAAAGGGGTACGGAGACAGAAAAGAGCCTAAACTGTCAATACAATCCGACGAAAAAGCCCCGATACGGACATCCAAGGTTGTGTGAAAGGAAATTAGACGACCAAACTAGGATCCTCAGGAGAGTATCGGAGAAGACAATGGCGACCCACTCCAGTACTCTTGCCTGGAAAACGTCCTGGACGGAGGAGCCTGGTAGGCTGCAGGCCATGGGGTCACGCAGAGTCAGACACGACTGAAGTGACTTAGCCGCAGCAGCAGCAGCAGGACAGTATGCTATTGGGAATACAACAACACACACAGATCCAGATCGATGGAATAAAGTGGAGGGTCCAGAAACAAACCCCAGCATCCATGGTCAACTCATCTCTGACACAGAAGGGGAGAATATCCAAATGGGAACAAGAAAGCCTCTTCAATCAATGTCCATGGGAAAACCAGACAGCTACATCTGAAGAACGCTATTGGTTTTGATCTCATACCACCTCAATATAGGGGGAAAACCTCACCCTAAAGACTGATGTCATGAGATAGCTAGAAAGAAGCGTAGGTCAAAGGCTCCTTGACATCAGAGTCTCCTTGCCATTTGCTGGGCGGAGGTCGAAATGGGTCTCTTCAAGTAAGGCAAAGAGGTACACGAAGTACACCCATGGGTTTCCATCCAATGGAACCTCTTCACAACAGAGAAGCTAAGCATTCACAAATGCAAAAGATAGGAAACAGAACATGAGAGACTCCTTGCAAGTGGTGTATCTGAGAAGGGGTTCATATGGAAAGAGACGAAGAATGCACAGCACTCAGATTCCAAGAAACAACACCACCACCACCCTTGACCCTTCCCCCATGACCAACTCCGACCTAAAGCCTTTCTCTCCCTCTAACCTATCCCTAAAACATAACCCTCATCTAATCATATACATGTGCATCCCTAGCATCCATCCATCCACACACGAGAGAGAAAGAGGAAGACACAGACGGAACTGAGAAAGGAAAAGAGAGGGACACAGCCAGAGAGAGACACGGAACCAAAGAGAGGAAAGGAGTCGACGGTCCAGACTTTTCCTCAATCTGCCTCGAAGGTAGAAGCAATGACAGCGCCCTTCCACCCCAGAAGTGGGGAAAGGACGGAAGGTTTGGAGAGGAAAAGACAAGAACGCAGGGAGCCATTAGAAGCTCAGCCACCCGCAGAAGCCGAGCTGGGACACTTGAACAGAATCTCAATGGAAACAGAGGAGCAGAAAGTTGGCTACTCTTTTCTATAAGAGAGGGAGACCTTCGAGTCTTCCTTTCGGTCCTCCAACTTGGATGCGGGGTCTCAAAACAGTCAGGAGGGGGAGTGCCTTTTCCTGGGTACCACGGCACATCCAGGCCTCGTTCTGCCCCATTCTGTGCTGTGTCAGCCCTGGATGGAATCTTTCTTTCTGAAGTCTCAGCGCACAAGCTCCACGTGATATCGGCCCCAGGTGGAAAGGCATGGAGCTGCTCGTAGGCCGACAGACCTAGGAAGCAGATGGGAGAATGACCACCACTCTGCAGATGGAGAGACTGGGGCAACCCTGAGGGGCATATGCTTGTCCAGGGCCACACCACTTATGAGAAGAAGGAGCCTGGTCTGAGAGCAGTGGGGTCCTCGGAGCTCAGGCCCTGGCTGAACCCAGGCCTCCCCAGGGCTGTGGGCTGGGCTGTGTGGGTGTCACTGTGCCTGCACATGGCCTAAGGGGGGTGGTCGAGCAGTCAGAAACCCAGAGATTCCCTTGGGAAGTTTTGGGGAAGGGACCTCAGCACGAACCCCAGTAGATGATGTCACCTGCCGGCAACAGAACCCAACAGAACCCGCAGCCCGGGTATCCAGGCCTCCAGAGCGGAGAGGAGCCCCCAGCCAGTTCACTGGCTGCCAGGATGTTCGGCTGTTTGCCCCTGCCCAGAGGCCGGGGCCTCAGGAGTGCTCACAGGCAGTGTGCGCGGGCACCCTGTCGACGTTGGCTCAGGACACCCCCGAGAGGCCTCTGGCCCTTTGCCCGGAGAAACAGAAAGGTAACACGGGGAGCCCCAGGACGGACCAGGCCGCCTCTCCCATGCCACCCGGAAACACCGGGTCCTTTGCCTGTGTGTGTGGATGCGGGTTTCTTGGGGTGTGTCTCCCTCAAGGAAGCCCAGGCGGATGTGGGGTCAGAAGCCTGCGGACAAGTTGTGTCCACACCCCAGGGGAGAGCAGGCTGGGCGGGATGGGGAGAGTGCGGGCAGCGGCGGCCGCCCAGGCGGACCTCACACCCTCAGGTGGGTCTCTTTCCTCCCGGGTGGGGATCTGAGCAGACACACGTCTCTGACCCTTCTGGGAAGAGAAGTTCGAGCAGGCAGAAGCAGCGGCTCCACTGCCCAGGCCCAGCTCGGAAAACTCCTAGCATGGCTGGCTGACGGTCACTGTCGTTGCAGAGTTTCCCACGTGATGAGGCCGAGGACGGGGACACCCCATCCACCTCCCGGAGGGAGGGGTCGGAGCACCACCCCCCCCGCCCGTGAGGCCCAGTGCAGGCTCCAGGTGAGCGTGCCCACGGAGGCATCAGCCCCACCGGGGGAGAAGCGGAGGCGGGGAAGGCCTGCTGCCGAGACACCGCCCAGGATACACCCGGCGGCCCAGTCTGAGGCTGCCACGGAGCTCAGCACACCCGGCTCCGACCCAGAGTCCCGAGAACCCCGGCCTCTGAGGCAGCAGGAGGACCTGGAGCCCAGCACGCCAGAGCACAGAGGTGAGGACGCTGGGGCTGGTGCACGGGAGTGTGTGGGGAGAGGGTGCTGAGCTACACAGGGACGAGTCCCCGAAAGCTGCTGCTGGGCCTGCAGCAAGCGCTGGCCTCACACCCCCCGCCCCCCATCTTGCACACTTCAGTCCCAAAAGACATCCGACGCTGGGTATTCTTTGGGAATCTCTTGGAAGCTTTCTGTCCCGGGAGACGCACATGCCAAGGCTGGCCTGTGGGCAAACTTTGCTTCTCCCCCAGCTCTAGCACTGGCCTCCAACTGGAACCAGGCTCCGCTTCCCAGACCTGTCCCTACAGAGGTGCTGGCTCCAGGTGCAGGACCCAGGGATCCACCGAGGGCAGATGGAGAACCGAGACTTGCCCTCGCAGAGACACCAGGCCAGCTGGGTACTGGCCAGCACACCGGGCAGATCGGATCTCCATGCCTGCAGGACCCCCAGCCCCAGGCACTGATGTCCCACCCCCTCAGCCAGAACCTCCACCTCCACGTGCACCTCTACCTGCTCGGGCTCTGGCAGGAGAACCCGAGGCAGAGGAGGAGTCACCGCCTCGGCAGGGAGAGCCTGCCCTGGCTCCCGCGCAACACCCAGACGCCCACGATGACTCACCCACCCCTGCAGGGAGAACGAGCCCCCGCTCTGGACAGACACCCAGAGCCCTTGCCGGAAACACCACGTCCAGGGGAGCGGTCGGCTCTGCAGCCTCCATCCCCGTCTGCTCACCGTGGACGCTGGCAACTCGGTCTGCCCCCAGGGGACATGGAGTTCCTTTCCCCTGAACTGCTTTGCATTTGCTTTGTTTCCACCTTTCTGGTGATGTTTTATTTTTTGTATGGTTTCCTGTACTTTTGTTGGTTAAGTTGGGATTAGTAAACTTTTTCATCATTGTTGCAATTTGGGAACACTGTTGTGTAACTCTGGTGATACTGTGTTACCATCACCACTTTGTAGTTTCAGACCCGTTTGATCTTTACGCCCCACCCCCCCAACAAAGCCTGGATTCAAGGCAAGCACGCCCTGTTCATCCCTTCCCCCGATCCTGAACACAATTTCATCCTTTCTTTGTGCATTCCTTCCTATATTCTTGGTGTCCCCAATCAATGACTCTCAGTGAAATGACTGAAGGAGTGTTTTTTGGACTCTCCAACTACTGTAAGACTCCATTGGAGAGTTCTCATTTGTATGTCATTTGAACTAGCCTTTGATATCTGAAAGGACGGTGTACGTCCTTTCAAGATACCATGTGCCAAACGAAGCCCTTTTGGCAACTGCCATCATTATCTCCAGGCAGACATTGCTGTGTCAAGGGTGACATCTCAGCCAGAAGGCAGAGGCTGAGCTCGTCTTGTTGCACCAGCTCCCAAAAGAAGCCAAGAAAGGGAGCTGGGACAACAAACCACCCCAACACCCAGGAAAGCGTTCTTCATGACAGAAGGCTAGAAAATGACCCAACATCCTTGTGGCCCAGAACCCCTCTAGAAAATCACTGTTCCATAAAAAAGAGAAACACATGGGAAGTTCCAAGGAGAGGCAATGCCCATGGCCCGTGTACTTGAGAGACGGCCTGACCGCTCCGGGGAAGACACGCACCGACGGAACCCCTTGGGAAACAGCAGTGATAGTCCTCACCGTCGTAAGGGTTTCCTCTGGGGACAACCTGCCCGGGGCACCACACGAGGGAGCAGACCGGCTTCTCTTCCTCTGCCCCCACACCATTCACTCATGAAGGCAGCTCAGGTGTTCTCATGCCCTGCCTGCCTGCCTGCCTGGCTCATCCGTGAGCTGTGACCACCTACAGGGCAGGACTCCACCTTCTCCTCTCTGTGTACCGTGAATCTGCACACAGTGGGCTTGCAGAACCTTAGGAGACTTGAGCCATTCCCACTCGAGCCAGAACCCTCCCCAGGAAGGAAAACAGCTGTGGAGTCATTTTGGCCCCAGCACTGGTTCGAAAGCCTGGCGCCTCCTACAGCCTCTACGGTGTGAAGAGGGAGGTCCCTTCTGACAGAGCTTTCCGGGTCTCAGATCTAAGCTGTTGTTTCACTGTCAGCTGTGTCTCTTCCGTTGCAGCCAGGTGGGCCACGCTGCTCCAAAGGAGCTCACAAGCTGAGTTTCAAGGGAGGTATAGAGAGGACAGGGATGGCTACAACGTACTGCAAACTGAGTGAGGGTCCCCACAATCCTCAGCAAAGGTCTGTGGTGTGCAAGTGGGGAGTAGAGGGCCCCCAAGTTCCAAAGGAAGGGAGGTAGTCGGGAGCTAAAGCCCTTGGCCGCTGTGGTAGTAGCTGCAGATGGCAGCTCGTCCACAGTGCACTTCGAATGAGGTCATATGAGCGGGACTCTGGAAATGGCTCCGAAATCGGGAGAAAGGGGTCAGGGTATGTGGGAATCCGGCGGGGGTGGGGGGTGGATGAAGGAAGGTGTCCCTCCTCTCTCCAGTGCAATTTGGTTTGGTGAGTCTCAAAGCTACCAGATGGCACTTCCCAAGTCAGGCCCCCGCAGGAATCAGGGTGGGCTGCGTGCCTCGGCCCCTGCCACAGGGACAAGCCACACCAGTGGCCTCCCTGAGCTCCAATGGCCGGATCTGGGGGTTCTGTCTGGGTGCACACCTCCTTGCTGTGGCCAAGTTCCCCCCTTCTCTGAGCACCAGCTTCATCCTCTCGAATGAGGACATCGATTGCTACCTTGGCACGTTACTCTCTTCATCCTGTGAAGACTCATTAGGCTTATCCTACAATTACTAGCTGGCCCGAAGAGATATCTCCTGAATCCAGATTAAGCTGGAGTCTCCCAGGCTCATCTGGCATGTCTTCCCTGAAGTCTGCCAAAACCCACACCCTTGCATTTCCAGGGACTCCCCTTAGCCAGCTGGGCAGAAAACCCAGCATGGTTCAAACAAGCTGACAGACAAGCGGGAGAGGACTCACGGGCAGACGGCTTCCCTCAGGTCTCGGGTGGAGCTCTGGGACCACAGCAGCAACGGGCCATCCCAGGCCCTGGGCTCAGCAGCGCCCTCATTCTCAGGCCGGCGGCTCTGCCCTGAGGGGAGCAGGAAGGTCACCAACTGCCGCAGGCGGGCCTCACGCCCCTCCCACTGCTGGAGCCTGACCTCCCCCGGCCCCACCCCTTCCCCTACCCCAGCAGGACGACAGCTCGTCTTCCCCTGGCTTCCAACGGGAGGCCAGGCCCTGGGCCCCGATTGGGCACTGCCCCAGCCCGGAGCCAATCACAGTGGCCAGGGAGGTGGAACGCACCGATTGGCCAGGGCCAGGTCATGTGACCATACTCCCCAGGAAACTCAAATATTACCAAGGTTCCCTAAGAAACCAATGAACAGAATTATCCAGTAAAGGCAAACCGTGCTTTTTAATGAGGCCAATGTCACAGAAAAAAAAAAAAATGCTTCACAATGAACTGCTCAAGGAAGCTACTAAATAAACTTTCAGAAAAGTTTAGTAGTTTTTTTTTTTTTTTTTAATAGGGTGACGGAGAGCTATACCTTTCCCGTCTATGTGAATTTAGGTTTAAACTAGATTTCCCTTGGCTATTATATAAGACAAAAAAACCCACATCCCCCCCTTTCACTCCCCCCCACCCCCAAAAAGTGTTTTAATCTATAGAATTTTTGTGTCCTCAGTTGTGTCTGATTCGCGGCAACTCACGAACTCTACACAGCCAGGCTCTTCCGTCCATGGAATTCAGGGCAATTTTTTCTGTCCCAGTAAATGCCCACCCTGGGTGATCCAAAGGCAAGGGCTCAGAGGCTCCTGAGAGACTAACTCCTTTCAGCTGAGCACAGAGCTGGCTCCTCACTGGGATGCCTGTGGCCTGGGGCTCCCTGAGGGGAGAGCAGCACTCGCCCCACCGTGTGGTCACTGCTGGAAGTGCAGGCTGCTCCTCACTCCCCCTTGACAGTGTCCCTGAGGGCAGAACAGTGTGAATCGAATCAAGGTGGAAATGCAAACTCCAATGCAACCAAACTCCCCACAAGGTCTCTAAAACCACTCAGGAACAGGGAATTGGAAACTGCAGGGGATGACAGGAATGGAGATGGAGACTTGACACCTTACACCGAGTTCACTTCCAGTTATCCCTAGACAAACTTTCCATGAAAACTTGTCACAAATCTCGAAGAACAATGAGCAGAAACCGGACACGTGCTTTGAGTCTTCACACGCAAAACTAAAAGCCAGTCCACAAAAAAAAAAAACAAACCCAGAGAATACAGTGGACTTTGCAAAATCAAAGATATCTACTGTGGGAAAGACCTCATGACAAAAGCAAAAGACAGGTCATACATCGCGAGACGAATGAGTGGAAACACAAAGCTTATCAAGGATGTGTCTCCAAACAGACAAAGAACACCAACGCAACAAGCCTGTGAAAACTAGGGAAAGGTCTGAAGGGACACCAGACTGAGGAAGACACACACAGAGGATCCCGGATGATGTCCAGCACTGAGGGCCTGAAGAAACAACGGTCTAGTTGCACCCCCTCAGGCCTGTGTGACCGTGGATGAGGCCTCTGTTTCCCGGTGGCTCTGAGAGATGGACAGGGAGGAAGGGGAAGAGAAGTCACTTGCATTTCTAATACTCACAGCAAAGTCTTCCAACGAGAAGGGAATTATCACCCCCACTGACAATGCCATTCACTGAAGTGATACCCACCAGTCCATCTAACCCAGAAGGGAAGGATGGACCTGTTCTCACAAAACGGCGAGAGATGGAAGAAGGAAGATCAAGCCCACACCAATCACTGGAAAGAGAAGCTGTGCTCAGGGCTTGAAAGAATTCCTATTGGGAAAATGATGTCACAGCCCCACAAGGCAATCCACAGCTTCGATGCTATTCCTCCCAAAATGCCAATGCATTTTCGCACCGAACAAAGAATTGCAAAAGGGGTACGGAGACAGAAAAGAGCCTAAACTGTCAATACAATCCGACGAAAAAGCCCCGATACGGACATCCAAGGTTGTGTGAAAGGAAATTAGACGACCAAACTAGGATCCTCAGGAGAGTATCGGAGAAGGCAATGGCGACCCACTCCAGTACTCTTGCCTGGAAAACGTCCTGGACGGAGGAGCCTGGTAGGCTGCAGGCCATGGGGTCACGCAGAGTCAGACACGACTGAAGTGACTTAGCCGCAGCAGCAGCAGCAGGACAGTATGCTATTGGGAATACAACAACACACACAGATCCAGATCGATGGAATAAAGTGGAGGGTCCAGAAACAAACCCCAGCATCCATGGTCAACTCATCTCTGACACAGAAGGGGAGAATATCCAAATGGGAACAAGAAAGCCTCTTCAATCAATGTCCATGGGAAAACCAGACAGCTACATCTGAAGAACGCTATTGGTTTTGATCTCATACCACCTCAATATAGGGGGAAAACCTCACCCTAAAGACTGATGTCATGAGATAGCTAGAAAGAAGCGTAGGTCAAAGGCTCCTTAACATCAGAGTCTCCTTGCCATTTGCTGGGCGGAGGTCGAAATGGGTCTCTTCAAGTAAGGCAAAGAGGTACACGAAGTACACCCATGGGTTTCCATCCAATGGAACCTCTTCACAACAGAGAAGCTAAGCATTCACAAATGCAAAAGATAGGAAACAGAACATGAGAGACTCCTTGCAAGTGGTGTATCTGAGAAGGGGTTCATATGGAAAGAGACGAAGAATGCACAGCACTCAGATTCCAAGAAACAACACCACCACCACCCTTGACCCTTCCCCCATGACCAACTCCGACCTAAAGCCTTTCTCTCCCTCTAACCTATCCCTAAAACATAACCCTCATCTAATCATATACATGTGCATCCCTAGCATCCATCCATCCACACACGAGAGAGAAAGAGGAAGACACAGACGGAACTGAGAAAGGAAAAGAGAGGGACACAGCCAGAGAGAGACACGGAACCAAAGAGAGGAAAGGAGTCGACGGTCCAGACTTTTCCTCAATCTGCCTCGAAGGTAGAAGCAATGACAGCGCCCTTCCACCCCAGAAGGGGGAAAAGGACGGAAGGTTTGGAGAGGAAAAGACAAGAACGCAGGGAGCCATTAGAAGCTCAGCCACCCGCAGAAGCCGAGCTGGGACACTTGAACAGAATCTCAATGGAAACAGAGGAGCAGAAAGTTGGCTACTCTTTTCTATAAGAGAGGGAGACCTTCGAGTCTTCCTTTCGGTCCTCCAACTTGGATGCGGGGTCTCAAAACAGTCAGGAGGGGGAGTGCCTTTTCCTGGGTACCACGGCACATCCAGGCCTCGTTCTGCCCCATTCTGTGCTGTGTCAGCCCTGGATGGAATCTTTCTTTCTGAAGTCTCAGCGCACAAGCTCCACGTGATATCGGCCCCAGGTGGAAAGGCATGGAGCTGCTCGTAGGCCGACAGACCTAGGAAGCAGATGGGAGAATGACCACCACTCTGCAGATGGAGAGACTGGGGCAACCCTGAGGGGCATATGCTTGTCCAGGGCCACACCACTTATGAGAAGAAGGAGCCTGGTCTGAGAGCAGTGGGGTCCTCGGAGCTCAGGCCCTGGCTGAACCCAGGCCTCCCCAGGGCTGTGGGCTGGGCTGTGTGGGTGTCACTGTGCCTGCACATGGCCTAAGGGGGGTGGTCGAGCAGTCAGAAACCCAGAGATTCCCTTGGGAAGTTTTGGGGAAGGGACCTCAGCACGAACCCCAGGAGATGATGTCACCTGCCGGCAACAGAACCCAACAGAACCCGCAGCCCGGGTATCCAGGCCTCCAGAGCGGAGAGGAGCCCCCAGCCAGTTCACTGGCTGCCAGGATGTTCTGCTGTTTGCCCCTGCCCAGAGGCCGGGGCCTCAGGAGTGCTCACAGGCAGTGTGCGCGGGCACCCTGTCGACGTTGGCTCAGGACACCCCCGAGAGGCCTCTGGCCCTTTGCCCGGAGAAACAGAAAGGTAACACGGGGAGCCCCAGGACGGACCAGGCCGCCTCTCCCATGCCACCCGGAAACACCGGGTCCTTTGCCTGTGTGTGTGGATGCGGGTTTCTTGGGGTGTGTCTCCCTCAAGGAAGCCCAGGCGGATGTGGGGTCAGAAGCCTGCGGACAAGTTGTGTCCACACCCCAGGGGAGAGCAGGCTGGGCGGGATGGGGAGAGTGCGGGCAGCGGCGGCCGCCCAGGCGGACCTCACACCCTCAGGTGGGACTCTTTCCTCCCGGGTGGGGATCTGAGCAGACACACGTCTCTGACCCTTCTGGGAAGAGAAGTTCGAGCAGGCAGAAGCAGCGGCTCCACTGCCCAGGCCCAGCTCGGAAAACTCCTAGCATGGCTGGCTGACGGTCACTGTCGTTGCAGAGCTTCCCACGTGATGAGGCCGAGGACGGGGACACCCCATCCACCTCCCGGAGGGAGGGGTCGGAGCACCACCCCCCCGCCCGTGAGGCCCAGTGCAGGCTCCAGGTGAGCGTGCCCACGGAGGCATCAGCCCCACCGGGGGAGAAGCGGAGGCGGGGAAGGCCTGCTGCCGAGACACCGCCCAGGATACACCCGGCGGCCCAGTCTGAGGCTGCCACGGAGCTCAGCACACCCGGCTCCGACCCAGAGTCCCGAGAACCCCGGCCTCTGAGGCAGCAGGAGGACCTGGAGCCCAGCACGCCAGAGCACAGAGGTGAGGACGCTGGGGCTGGTGCACGGGAGTGTGTGGGGAGGGGGTGCTGAGCTACACAGGGACGAGTCCCCGAAAGCTGCTGCTGGGCCTGCAGCAAGCGCTGGCCTCACACCCCCCGCCCCCCATCTTGCACACTTCAGTCCCAAAAGACATCCGACGCTGGGTATTCTTTGGGAATCTCTTGGAAGCTTTCTGTCCCGGGAGACGCACATGCCAAGGCTGGCCTGTGGGCAAACTTTGCTTCTCCCCCAGCTCTAGCACTGGCCTCCAACTGGAACCAGGCTCCGCTTCCCAGACCTGTCCCTACAGAGGTGCTGGCTCCAGGTGCAGGACCCAGGGATCCACCGAGGGCAGATGGAGAACCGAGACTTGCCCTCGCAGAGACACCAGGCCAGCTGGGTACTGGCCAGCACACCGGGCAGATCGGATCTCCATGCCTGCAGGACCCCCAGCCCCAGGCACTGATGTCCCACCCCCTCAGCCAGAACCTCCACCTCCACGTGCACCTCTACCTGCTCGGGCTCTGGCAGGAGAACCCGAGGCAGAGGAGGAGTCACCGCCTCGGCAGGGAGAGCCTGCCCTGGCTCCCGCGCAACACCCAGACGCCCACGATGACTCACCCACCCCTGCAGGGAGAACGAGCCCCCGCTCTGGACAGACACCCAGAGCCCTTGCCGGAAACACCACGTCCAGGGGAGCGGTCGGCTCTGCAGCCTCCATCCCCGTCTGCTCACCGTGGACGCTGGCAACTCGGTCTGCCCCCAGGGGACATGGAGTTCCTTTCCCCTGAACTGCTTTGCATTTGCTTTGTTTCCACCTTTCTGGTGATGTTTTATTTTTTGTATGGTTTCCTGTACTTTTGTTGGTTAAGTTGGGATTAGTAAACTTTTTCATCATTGTTGCAATTTGGGAACACTGTTGTGTAACTCTGGTGATACTGTGTTACCATCACCACTTTGTAGTTTCAGACCCGTTTGATCTTTACGCCCCACCCCCCCAACAAAGCCTGGATTCAAGGCAAGCACGCCCTGTTCATCCCTTCCCCCGATCCTGAACACAATTTCATCCTTTCTTTGTGCATTCCTTCCTATATTCTTGGTGTCCCCAATCAATGACTCTCAGTGAAATGACTGACGGAGTGTTTTTTGGACTCTCCAACTACTGTAAGACTCCATTGGAGAGTTCTCATTTGTATGTCATTTGAACTAGCCTTTGATATCTGAAAGGACGGTGTACGTCCTTTCAAGATACCATGTGCCAAACGAAGCCCTTTTGGCAACTGCCATCATTATCTCCAGGCAGGCATTGCTGTGTCAAGGGTGACATCTCAGCCAGAAGGCAGAGGCTGAGCTCGTCTTGTTGCACCAGCTCCCAAAAGAAGCCAAGAAAGGGAGCTGGAACAACAAACCACCCCAACACCCAGGAAAGCGTTCTTCATGACAGAAGGCTAGAAAATGACCCAACATCCTTGTGGCCCAGAACCCCTCTAGAAAATCACTGTTCCATAAAAAAGAGAAACACATGGGAAGTTCCAAGGAGAGGCAATGCCCATGGCCCGTGTACTTGAGAGACGGCCTGACCGCTCCGGGGAAGACACGCACCGACGGAACCCCTTGGGAAACAGCAGTGATAGTCCTCACCGTCGTAAGGGTTTCCTCTGGGGACAACCTGCCCGGGGCACCACACGAGGGAGCAGACCGGCTTCTCTTCCTCTGCCCCCACACCATTCACTCATGAAGGCAGCTCAGGTGTTCTCATGCCCTGCCTGCCTGCCTGCCTGGCTCATCCGTGAGCTGTGACCACCTACAGGGCAGGACTCC
Source organism: Giraffa tippelskirchi (assembly GCF_054371585.1). Classification (NCBI taxonomy): domain Eukaryota; kingdom Metazoa; phylum Chordata; class Mammalia; order Artiodactyla; family Giraffidae; genus Giraffa; species Giraffa tippelskirchi. The sequence continues at coordinate 10,278,477 of NC_137288.1, read as the reverse complement.
ACCTTCTCCTCTCTGTGTACCGTGAATCTGCACACAGTGGGCTTGCAGAACCTTAGGAGACTTGAGCCATTCCCACTCGAGCCAGAACCCTCCCCAGGAAGGAAAACAGCTGTGGAGTCATTTTGGCCCCAGCACTGGTTCGAAAGCCTGGCGCCTCCTACAGCCTCTACGGTGTGAAGAGGGAGGTCCCTTCTGACAGAGCTTTCCGGGTCTCAGATCTAAGCTGTTGTTTCACTGTCAGCTGTGTCTCTTCCGTTGCAGCCAGGTGGGCCACGCTGCTCCAAAGGAGCTCACAAGCTGAGTTTCAAGGGAGGTATAGAGAGGACAGGGATGGCTACAACGTACTGCAAACTGAGTGAGGGTCCCCACAATCCTCAGCAAAGGTCTGTGGTGTGCAAGTGGGGAGTAGAGGGCCCCCAAGTTCCAAAGGAAGGGAGGTAGTCGGGAGCTAAAGCCCTTGGCCGCTGTGGTAGTAGCTGCAGATGGCAGCTCGTCCACAGTGCACTTCGAATGAGGTCATATGAGCGGGACTCTGGAAATGGCTCCGAAATCGGGAGAAAGGGGTCAGGGTATGTGGGAATCCGGCGGGGGTGGGGGGTGGATGAAGGAAGGTGTCCCTCCTCTCTCCAGTGCAATTTGGTTTGGTGAGTCTCAAAGCTACCAGATGGCACTTCCCAAGTCAGGCCCCCGCAGGAATCAGGGTGGGCTGCGTGCCTCGGCCCCTGCCACAGGGACAAGCCACACCAGTGGCCTCCCTGAGCTCCAATGGCCGGATCTGGGGGTTCTGTCTGGGTGCACACCTCCTTGCTGTGGCCAAGTTCCCCCCTTCTCTGAGCACCAGCTTCATCCTCTCGAATGAGGACATCGATTGCTACCTTGGCACGTTACTCTCTTCATCCTGTGAAGACTCATTAGGCTTATCCTACAATTACTAGCTGGCCCGAAGAGATATCTCCTGAATCCAGATTAAGCTGGAGTCTCCCAGGCTCATCTGGCATGTCTTCCCTGAAGTCTGCCAAAACCCACACCCTTGCATTTCCAGGGACTCCCCTTAGCCAGCTGGGCAGAAAACCCAGCATGGTTCAAACAAGCTGACAGACAAGCGGGAGAGGACTCACGGGCAGACGGCTTCCCTCAGGTCTCGGGTGGAGCTCTGGGACCACAGCAGCAACGGGCCATCCCAGGCCCTGGGCTCAGCAGCGCCCTCATTCTCAGGCCGGCGGCTCTGCCCTGAGGGGAGCAGGAAGGTCACCAACTGCCGCAGGCGGGCCTCACGCCCCTCCCACTGCTGGAGCCTGACCTCCCCCGGCCCCACCCCTTCCCCTACCCCAGCAGGACGACAGCTCGTCTTCCCCTGGCTTCCAACGGGAGGCCAGGCCCTGGGCCCCGATTGGGCACTGCCCCAGCCCGGAGCCAATCACAGTGGCCAGGGAGGTGGAACGCACCGATTGGCCAGGGCCAGGTCATGTGACCATACTCCCCAGGAAACTCAAATATTACCAAGGTTCCCTAAGAAACCAATGAACAGAATTATCCAGTAAAGGCAAACCGTGCTTTTTAATGAGGCCAATGTCACAGAAAAAAAAAAAAATGCTTCACAATGAACTGCTCAAGGAAGCTACTAAATAAACTTTCAGAAAAGTTTAGTAGTTTTTTTTTTTTTTTTTTTAATAGGGTGACGGAGAGCTATACCTTTCCCGTCTATGTGAATTTAGGTTTAAACTAGATTTCCCTTGGCTATTATATAAGACAAAAAAACCCACATCCCCCCCTTTCACTCCCCCCCACCCCCAAAAAGTGTTTTAATCTATAGAATTTTTGTGTCCTCAGTTGTGTCTGATTCGCGGCAACTCACGAACTCTACACAGCCAGGCTCTTCCGTCCATGGAATTCAGGGCAATTTTTTCTGTCCCAGTAAATGCCCACCCTGGGTGATCCAAAGGCAAGGGCTCAGAGGCTCCTGAGAGACTAACTCCTTTCAGCTGAGCACAGAGCTGGCTCCTCACTGGGATGCCTGTGGCCTGGGGCTCCCTGAGGGGAGAGCAGCACTCGCCCCACCGTGTGGTCACTGCTGGAAGTGCAGGCTGCTCCTCACTCCCCCTTGACAGTGTCCCTGAGGGCAGAACAGTGTGAATCGAATCAAGGTGGAAATGCAAACTCCAATGCAACCAAACTCCCCACAAGGTCTCTAAAACCACTCAGGAACAGGGAATTGGAAACTGCAGGGGATGACAGGAATGGAGATGGAGACTTGACACCTTACACCGAGTTCACTTCCAGTTATCCCTAGACAAACTTTCCATGAAAACTTGTCACAAATCTCGAAGAACAATGAGCAGAAACCGGACACGTGCTTTGAGTCTTCACACGCAAAACTAAAAGCCAGTCCACAAAAAAAAAAAAAAACCCAGAGAATACAGTGGACTTTGCAAAATCAAAGATATCTACTGTGGGAAAGACCTCATGACAAAAGCAAAAGACAGGTCATACATCGCGAGACGAATGAGTGGAAACACAAAGCTTATCAAGGATGTGTCTCCAAACAGACAAAGAACACCAACGCAACAAGCCTGTGAAAACTAGGGAAAGGTCTGAAGGGACACCAGACTGAGGAAGACACACACAGAGGATCCCGGATGATGTCCAGCACTGAGGGCCTGAAGAAACAACGGTCTAGTTGCACCCCCTCAGGCCTGTGTGACCGTGGATGAGGCCTCTGTTTCCCGGTGGCTCTGAGAGATGGACAGGGAGGAAGGGGAAGAGAAGTCACTTGCATTTCTAATACTCACAGCAAAGTCTTCCAACGAGAAGGGAATTATCACCCCCACTGACAATGCCATTCACTGAAGTGATACCCACCAGTCCATCTAACCCAGAAGGGAAGGATGGACCTGTTCTCACAAAACGGCGAGAGATGGAAGAAGGAAGATCAAGCCCACACCAATCACTGGAAAGAGAAGCTGTGCTCAGGGCTTGAAAGAATTCCTATTGGGAAAATGATGTCACAGCCCCACAAGGCAATCCACAGCTTCGATGCTATTCCTCCCAAAATGCCAATGCATTTTCGCACCGAACAAAGAATTGCAAAAGGGGTACGGAGACAGAAAAGAGCCTAAACTGTCAATACAATCCGACGAAAAAGCCCCGATACGGACATCCAAGGTTGTGTGAAAGGAAATTAGACGACCAAACTAGGATCCTCAGGAGAGTATCGGAGAAGGCAATGGCGACCCACTCCAGTACTCTTGCCTGGAAAACGTCCTGGACGGAGGAGCCTGGTAGGCTGCAGGCCATGGGGTCACGCAGAGTCAGACACGACTGAAGTGACTTAGCCGCAGCAGCAGCAGCAGGACAGTATGCTATTGGGAATACAACAACACACACAGATCCAGATCGATGGAATAAAGTGGAGGGTCCAGAAACAAACCCCAGCATCCATGGTCAACTCATCTCTGACACAGAAGGGGAGAATATCCAAATGGGAACAAGAAAGCCTCTTCAATCAATGTCCATGGGAAAACCAGACAGCTACATCTGAAGAACGCTATTGGTTTTGATCTCATACCACCTCAATATAGGGGGAAAACCTCACCCTAAAGACTGATGTCATGAGATAGCTAGAAAGAAGCGTAGGTCAAAGGCTCCTTAACATCAGAGTCTCCTTGCCATTTGCTGGGCGGAGGTCGAAATGGGTCTCTTCAAGTAAGGCAAAGAGGTACACGAAGTACACCCATGGGTTTCCATCCAATGGAACCTCTTCACAACAGAGAAGCTAAGCATTCACAAATGCAAAAGATAGGAAACAGAACATGAGAGACTCCTTGCAAGTGGTGTATCTGAGAAGGGGTTCATATGGAAAGAGACGAAGAATGCACAGCACTCAGATTCCAAGAAACAACACCACCACCACCCTTGACCCTTCCCCCATGACCAACTCCGACCTAAAGCCTTTCTCTCCCTCTAACCTATCCCTAAAACATAACCCTCATCTAATCATATACATGTGCATCCCTAGCATCCATCCATCCACACACGAGAGAGAAAGAGGAAGACACAGACGGAACTGAGAAAGGAAAAGAGAGGGACACAGCCAGAGAGAGACACGGAACCAAAGAGAGGAAAGGAGTCGACGGTCCAGACTTTTCCTCAATCTGCCTCGAAGGTAGAAGCAATGACAGCGCCCTTCCACCCCAGAAGGGGGAAAAGGACGGAAGGTTTGGAGAGGAAAAGACAAGAACGCAGGGAGCCATTAGAAGCTCAGCCACCCGCAGAAGCCGAGCTGGGACACTTGAACAGAATCTCAATGGAAACAGAGGAGCAGAAAGTTGGCTACTCTTTTCTATAAGAGAGGGAGACCTTCGAGTCTTCCTTTCGGTCCTCCAACTTGGATGCGGGGTCTCAAAACAGTCAGGAGGGGGAGTGCCTTTTCCTGGGTACCACGGCACATCCAGGCCTCGTTCTGCCCCATTCTGTGCTGTGTCAGCCCTGGATGGAATCTTTCTTTCTGAAGTCTCAGCGCACAAGCTCCACGTGATATCGGCCCCAGGTGGAAAGGCATGGAGCTGCTCGTAGGCCGACAGACCTAGGAAGCAGATGGGAGAATGACCACCACTCTGCAGATGGAGAGACTGGGGCAACCCTGAGGGGCATATGCTTGTCCAGGGCCACACCACTTATGAGAAGAAGGAGCCTGGTCTGAGAGCAGTGGGGTCCTCGGAGCTCAGGCCCTGGCTGAACCCAGGCCTCCCCAGGGCTGTGGGCTGGGCTGTGTGGGTGTCACTGTGCCTGCACATGGCCTAAGGGGGGTGGTCGAGCAGTCAGAAACCCAGAGATTCCCTTGGGAAGTTTTGGGGAAGGGACCTCAGCACGAACCCCAGGAGATGATGTCACCTGCCGGCAACAGAACCCAACAGAACCCGCAGCCCGGGTATCCAGGCCTCCAGAGCGGAGAGGAGCCCCCAGCCAGTTCACTGGCTGCCAGGATGTTCTGCTGTTTGCCCCTGCCCAGAGGCCGGGGCCTCAGGAGTGCTCACAGGCAGTGTGCGCGGGCACCCTGTCGACGTTGGCTCAGGACACCCCCGAGAGGCCTCTGGCCCTTTGCCCGGAGAAACAGAAAGGTAACACGGGGAGCCCCAGGACGGACCAGGCCGCCTCTCCCATGCCACCCGGAAACACCGGGTCCTTTGCCTGTGTGTGTGGATGCGGGTTTCTTGGGGTGTGTCTCCCTCAAGGAAGCCCAGGCGGATGTGGGGTCAGAAGCCTGCGGACAAGTTGTGTCCACACCCCAGGGGAGAGCAGGCTGGGCGGGATGGGGAGAGTGCGGGCAGCGGCGGCCGCCCAGGCGGACCTCACACCCTCAGGTGGGACTCTTTCCTCCCGGGTGGGGATCTGAGCAGACACACGTCTCTGACCCTTCTGGGAAGAGAAGTTCGAGCAGGCAGAAGCAGCGGCTCCACTGCCCAGGCCCAGCTCGGAAAACTCCTAGCATGGCTGGCTGACGGTCACTGTCGTTGCAGAGCTTCCCACGTGATGAGGCCGAGGACGGGGACACCCCATCCACCTCCCGGAGGGAGGGGTCGGAGCACCACCCCCCCGCCCGTGAGGCCCAGTGCAGGCTCCAGGTGAGCGTGCCCACGGAGGCATCAGCCCCACCGGGGGAGAAGCGGAGGCGGGGAAGGCCTGCTGCCGAGACACCGCCCAGGATACACCCGGCGGCCCAGTCTGAGGCTGCCACGGAGCTCAGCACACCCGGCTCCGACCCAGAGTCCCGAGAACCCCGGCCTCTGAGGCAGCAGGAGGACCTGGAGCCCAGCACGCCAGAGCACAGAGGTGAGGACGCTGGGGCTGGTGCACGGGAGTGTGTGGGGAGGGGGTGCTGAGCTACACAGGGACGAGTCCCCGAAAGCTGCTGCTGGGCCTGCAGCAAGCGCTGGCCTCACACCCCCCGCCCCCCATCTTGCACACTTCAGTCCCAAAAGACATCCGACGCTGGGTATTCTTTGGGAATCTCTTGGAAGCTTTCTGTCCCGGGAGACGCACATGCCAAGGCTGGCCTGTGGGCAAACTTTGCTTCTCCCCCAGCTCTAGCACTGGCCTCCAACTGGAACCAGGCTCCGCTTCCCAGACCTGTCCCTACAGAGGTGCTGGCTCCAGGTGCAGGACCCAGGGATCCACCGAGGGCAGATGGAGAACCGAGACTTGCCCTCGCAGAGACACCAGGCCAGCTGGGTACTGGCCAGCACACCGGGCAGATCGGATCTCCATGCCTGCAGGACCCCCAGCCCCAGGCACTGATGTCCCACCCCCTCAGCCAGAACCTCCACCTCCACGTGCACCTCTACCTGCTCGGGCTCTGGCAGGAGAACCCGAGGCAGAGGAGGAGTCACCGCCTCGGCAGGGAGAGCCTGCCCTGGCTCCCGCGCAACACCCAGACGCCCACGATGACTCACCCACCCCTGCAGGGAGAACGAGCCCCCGCTCTGGACAGACACCCAGAGCCCTTGCCGGAAACACCACGTCCAGGGGAGCGGTCGGCTCTGCAGCCTCCATCCCCGTCTGCTCACCGTGGACGCTGGCAACTCGGTCTGCCCCCAGGGGACATGGAGTTCCTTTCCCCTGAACTGCTTTGCATTTGCTTTGTTTCCACCTTTCTGGTGATGTTTTATTTTTTGTATGGTTTCCTGTACTTTTGTTGGTTAAGTTGGGATTAGTAAACTTTTTCATCATTGTTGCAATTTGGGAACACTGTTGTGTAACTCTGGTGATACTGTGTTACCATCACCACTTTGTAGTTTCAGACCCGTTTGATCTTTACGCCCCACCCCCCCAACAAAGCCTGGATTCAAGGCAAGCACGCCCTGTTCATCCCTTCCCCCGATCCTGAACACAATTTCATCCTTTCTTTGTGCATTCCTTCCTATATTCTTGGTGTCCCCAATCAATGACTCTCAGTGAAATGACTGACGGAGTGTTTTTTGGACTCTCCAACTACTGTAAGACTCCATTGGAGAGTTCTCATTTGTATGTCATTTGAACTAGCCTTTGATATCTGAAAGGACGGTGTACGTCCTTTCAAGATACCATGTGCCAAACGAAGCCCTTTTGGCAACTGCCATCATTATCTCCAGGCAGGCATTGCTGTGTCAAGGGTGACATCTCAGCCAGAAGGCAGAGGCTGAGCTCGTCTTGTTGCACCAGCTCCCAAAAGAAGCCAAGAAAGGGAGCTGGAACAACAAACCACCCCAACACCCAGGAAAGCGTTCTTCATGACAGAAGGCTAGAAAATGACCCAACATCCTTGTGGCCCAGAACCCCTCTAGAAAATCACTGTTCCATAAAAAAGAGAAACACATGGGAAGTTCCAAGGAGAGGCAATGCCCATGGCCCGTGTACTTGAGAGACGGCCTGACCGCTCCGGGGAAGACACGCACCGACGGAACCCCTTGGGAAACAGCAGTGATAGTCCTCACCGTCGTAAGGGTTTCCTCTGGGGACAACCTGCCCGGGGCACCACACGAGGGAGCAGACCGGCTTCTCTTCCTCTGCCCCCACACCATTCACTCATGAAGGCAGCTCAGGTGTTCTCATGCCCTGCCTGCCTGCCTGCCTGGCTCATCCGTGAGCTGTGACCACCTACAGGGCAGGACTCCACCTTCTCCTCTCTGTGTACCGTGAATCTGCACACAGTGGGCTTGCAGAACCTTAGGAGACTTGAGCCATTCCCACTCGAGCCAGAACCCTCCCCAGGAAGGAAAACAGCTGTGGAGTCATTTTGGCCCCAGCACTGGTTCGAAAGCCTGGCGCCTCCTACAGCCTCTACGGTGTGAAGAGGGAGGTCCCTTCTGACAGAGCTTTCCGGGTCTCAGATCTAAGCTGTTGTTTCACTGTCAGCTGTGTCTCTTCCGTTGCAGCCAGGTGGGCCACGCTGCTCCAAAGGAGCTCACAAGCTGAGTTTCAAGGGAGGTATAGAGAGGACAGGGATGGCTACAACGTACTGCAAACTGAGTGAGGGTCCCCACAATCCTCAGCAAAGGTCTGTGGTGTGCAAGTGGGGAGTAGAGGGCCCCCAAGTTCCAAAGGAAGGGAGGTAGTCGGGAGCTAAAGCCCTTGGCCGCTGTGGTAGTAGCTGCAGATGGCAGCTCGTCCACAGTGCACTTCGAATGAGGTCATATGAGCGGGACTCTGGAAATGGCTCCGAAATCGGGAGAAAGGGGTCAGGGTATGTGGGAATCCGGCGGGGGTGGGGGGTGGATGAAGGAAGGTGTCCCTCCTCTCTCCAGTGCAATTTGGTTTGGTGAGTCTCAAAGCTACCAGATGGCACTTCCCAAGTCAGGCCCCCGCAGGAATCAGGGTGGGCTGCGTGCCTCGGCCCCTGCCACAGGGACAAGCCACACCAGTGGCCTCCCTGAGCTCCAATGGCCGGATCTGGGGGTTCTGTCTGGGTGCACACCTCCTTGCTGTGGCCAAGTTCCCCCCTTCTCTGAGCACCAGCTTCATCCTCTCGAATGAGGACATCGATTGCTACCTTGGCACGTTACTCTCTTCATCCTGTGAAGACTCATTAGGCTTATCCTACAATTACTAGCTGGCCCGAAGAGATATCTCCTGAATCCAGATTAAGCTGGAGTCTCCCAGGCTCATCTGGCATGTCTTCCCTGAAGTCTGCCAAAACCCACACCCTTGCATTTCCAGGGACTCCCCTTAGCCAGCTGGGCAGAAAACCCAGCATGGTTCAAACAAGCTGACAGACAAGCGGGAGAGGACTCACGGGCAGACGGCTTCCCTCAGGTCTCGGGTGGAGCTCTGGGACCACAGCAGCAACGGGCCATCCCAGGCCCTGGGCTCAGCAGCGCCCTCATTCTCAGGCCGGCGGCTCTGCCCTGAGGGGAGCAGGAAGGTCACCAACTGCCGCAGGCGGGCCTCACGCCCCTCCCACTGCTGGAGCCTGACCTCCCCCGGCCCCACCCCTTCCCCTACCCCAGCAGGACGACAGCTCGTCTTCCCCTGGCTTCCAACGGGAGGCCAGGCCCTGGGCCCCGATTGGGCACTGCCCCAGCCCGGAGCCAATCACAGTGGCCAGGGAGGTGGAACGCACCGATTGGCCAGGGCCAGGTCATGTGACCATACTCCCCAGGAAACTCAAATATTACCAAGGTTCCCTAAGAAACCAATGAACAGAATTATCCAGTAAAGGCAAACCGTGCTTTTTAATGAGGCCAATGTCACAGAAAAAAAAAAAAATGCTTCACAATGAACTGCTCAAGGAAGCTACTAAATAAACTTTCAGAAAAGTTTAGTAGTTTTTTTTTTTTTTTTTTTAATAGGGTGACGGAGAGCTATACCTTTCCCGTCTATGTGAATTTAGGTTTAAACTAGATTTCCCTTGGCTATTATATAAGACAAAAAAACCCACATCCCCCCCTTTCACTCCCCCCCACCCCCAAAAAGTGTTTTAATCTATAGAATTTTTGTGTCCTCAGTTGTGTCTGATTCGCGGCAACTCACGAACTCTACACAGCCAGGCTCTTCCGTCCATGGAATTCAGGGCAATTTTTTCTGTCCCAGTAAATGCCCACCCTGGGTGATCCAAAGGCAAGGGCTCAGAGGCTCCTGAGAGACTAACTCCTTTCAGCTGAGCACAGAGCTGGCTCCTCACTGGGATGCCTGTGGCCTGGGGCTCCCTGAGGGGAGAGCAGCACTCGCCCCACCGTGTGGTCACTGCTGGAAGTGCAGGCTGCTCCTCACTCCCCCTTGACAGTGTCCCTGAGGGCAGAACAGTGTGAATCGAATCAAGGTGGAAATGCAAACTCCAATGCAACCAAACTCCCCACAAGGTCTCTAAAACCACTCAGGAACAGGGAATTGGAAACTGCAGGGGATGACAGGAATGGAGATGGAGACTTGACACCTTACACCGAGTTCACTTCCAGTTATCCCTAGACAAACTTTCCATGAAAACTTGTCACAAATCTCGAAGAACAATGAGCAGAAACCGGACACGTGCTTTGAGTCTTCACACGCAAAACTAAAAGCCAGTCCACAAAAAAAAAAAAAAACCCAGAGAATACAGTGGACTTTGCAAAATCAAAGATATCTACTGTGGGAAAGACCTCATGACAAAAGCAAAAGACAGGTCATACATCGCGAGACGAATGAGTGGAAACACAAAGCTTATCAAGGATGTGTCTCCAAACAGACAAAGAACACCAACGCAACAAGCCTGTGAAAACTAGGGAAAGGTCTGAAGGGACACCAGACTGAGGAAGACACACACAGAGGATCCCGGATGATGTCCAGCACTGAGGGCCTGAAGAAACAACGGTCTAGTTGCACCCCCTCAGGCCTGTGTGACCGTGGATGAGGCCTCTGTTTCCCGGTGGCTCTGAGAGATGGACAGGGAGGAAGGGGAAGAGAAGTCACTTGCATTTCTAATACTCACAGCAAAGTCTTCCAACGAGAAGGGAATTATCACCCCCACTGACAATGCCATTCACTGAAGTGATACCCACCAGTCCATCTAACCCAGAAGGGAAGGATGGACCTGTTCTCACAAAACGGCGAGAGATGGAAGAAGGAAGATCAAGCCCACACCAATCACTGGAAAGAGAAGCTGTGCTCAGGGCTTGAAAGAATTCCTATTGGGAAAATGATGTCACAGCCCCACAAGGCAATCCACAGCTTCGATGCTATTCCTCCCAAAATGCCAATGCATTTTCGCACCGAACAAAGAATTGCAAAAGGGGTACGGAGACAGAAAAGAGCCTAAACTGTCAATACAATCCGACGAAAAAGCCCCGATACGGACATCCAAGGTTGTGTGAAAGGAAATTAGACGACCAAACTAGGATCCTCAGGAGAGTATCGGAGAAGGCAATGGCGACCCACTCCAGTACTCTTGCCTGGAAAACGTCCTGGACGGAGGAGCCTGGTAGGCTGCAGGCCATGGGGTCACGCAGAGTCAGACACGACTGAAGTGACTTAGCCGCAGCAGCAGCAGCAGGACAGTATGCTATTGGGAATACAACAACACACACAGATCCAGATCGATGGAATAAAGTGGAGGGTCCAGAAACAAACCCCAGCATCCATGGTCAACTCATCTCTGACACAGAAGGGGAGAATATCCAAATGGGAACAAGAAAGCCTCTTCAATCAATGTCCATGGGAAAACCAGACAGCTACATCTGAAGAACGCTATTGGTTTTGATCTCATACCACCTCAATATAGGGGGAAAACCTCACCCTAAAGACTGATGTCATGAGATAGCTAGAAAGAAGCGTAGGTCAAAGGCTCCTTAACATCAGAGTCTCCTTGCCATTTGCTGGGCGGAGGTCGAAATGGGTCTCTTCAAGTAAGGCAAAGAGGTACACGAAGTACACCCATGGGTTTCCATCCAATGGAACCTCTTCACAACAGAGAAGCTAAGCATTCACAAATGCAAAAGATAGGAAACAGAACATGAGAGACTCCTTGCAAGTGGTGTATCTGAGAAGGGGTTCATATGGAAAGAGACGAAGAATGCACAGCACTCAGATTCCAAGAAACAACACCACCACCACCCTTGACCCTTCCCCCATGACCAACTCCGACCTAAAGCCTTTCTCTCCCTCTAACCTATCCCTAAAACATAACCCTCATCTAATCATATACATGTGCATCCCTAGCATCCATCCATCCACACACGAGAGAGAAAGAGGAAGACACAGACGGAACTGAGAAAGGAAAAGAGAGGGACACAGCCAGAGAGAGACACGGAACCAAAGAGAGGAAAGGAGTCGACGGTCCAGACTTTTCCTCAATCTGCCTCGAAGGTAGAAGCAATGACAGCGCCCTTCCACCCCAGAAGGGGGAAAAGGACGGAAGGTTTGGAGAGGAAAAGACAAGAACGCAGGGAGCCATTAGAAGCTCAGCCACCCGCAGAAGCCGAGCTGGGACACTTGAACAGAATCTCAATGGAAACAGAGGAGCAGAAAGTTGGCTACTCTTTTCTATAAGAGAGGGAGACCTTCGAGTCTTCCTTTCGGTCCTCCAACTTGGATGCGGGGTCTCAAAACAGTCAGGAGGGGGAGTGCCTTTTCCTGGGTACCACGGCACATCCAGGCCTCGTTCTGCCCCATTCTGTGCTGTGTCAGCCCTGGATGGAATCTTTCTTTCTGAAGTCTCAGCGCACAAGCTCCACGTGATATCGGCCCCAGGTGGAAAGGCATGGAGCTGCTCGTAGGCCGACAGACCTAGGAAGCAGATGGGAGAATGACCACCACTCTGCAGATGGAGAGACTGGGGCAACCCTGAGGGGCATATGCTTGTCCAGGGCCACACCACTTATGAGAAGAAGGAGCCTGGTCTGAGAGCAGTGGGGTCCTCGGAGCTCAGGCCCTGGCTGAACCCAGGCCTCCCCAGGGCTGTGGGCTGGGCTGTGTGGGTGTCACTGTGCCTGCACATGGCCTAAGGGGGGTGGTCGAGCAGTCAGAAACCCAGAGATTCCCTTGGGAAGTTTTGGGGAAGGGACCTCAGCACGAACCCCAGGAGATGATGTCACCTGCCGGCAACAGAACCCAACAGAACCCGCAGCCCGGGTATCCAGGCCTCCAGAGCGGAGAGGAGCCCCCAGCCAGTTCACTGGCTGCCAGGATGTTCGGCTGTTTGCCCCTGCCCAGAGGCCGGGGCCTCAGGAGTGCTCACAGGCAGTGTGCGCGGGCACCCTGTCGACGTTGGCTCAGGACACCCCCGAGAGGCCTCTGGCCCTTTGCCCGGAGAAACAGAAAGGTAACACGGGGAGCCCCAGGACGGACCAGGCCGCCTCTCCCATGCCACCCGGAAACACCGGGTCCTTTGCCTGTGTGTGTGGATGCGGGTTTCTTGGGGTGTGTCTCCCTCAAGGAAGCCCAGGCGGATGTGGGGTCAGAAGCCTGCGGACAAGTTGTGTCCACACCCCAGGGGAGAGCAGGCTGGGCGGGATGGGGAGAGTGCGGGCAGCGGCGGCCGCCCAGGCGGACCTCACACCCTCAGGTGGGACTCTTTCCTCCCGGGTGGGGATCTGAGCAGACACACGTCTCTGACCCTTCTGGGAAGAGAAGTTCGAGCAGGCAGAAGCAGCGGCTCCACTGCCCAGGCCCAGCTCGGAAAACTCCTAGCATGGCTGGCTGACGGTCACTGTCGTTGCAGAGCTTCCCACGTGATGAGGCCGAGGACGGGGACACCCCATCCACCTCCCGGAGGGAGGGGTCGGAGCACCACCCCCCCGCCCGTGAGGCCCAGTGCAGGCTCCAGGTGAGCGTGCCCACGGAGGCATCAGCCCCACCGGGGGAGAAGCGGAGGCGGGGAAGGCCTGCTGCCGAGACACCGCCCAGGATACACCCGGCGGCCCAGTCTGAGGCTGCCACGGAGCTCAGCACACCCGGCTCCGACCCAGAGTCCCGAGAACCCCGGCCTCTGAGGCAGCAGGAGGACCTGGAGCCCAGCACGCCAGAGCACAGAGGTGAGGACGCTGGGGCTGGTGCACGGGAGTGTGTGGGGAGGGGGTGCTGAGCTACACAGGGACGAGTCCCCGAAAGCTGCTGCTGGGCCTGCAGCAAGCGCTGGCCTCACACCCCCCGCCCCCCATCTTGCACACTTCAGTCCCAAAAGACATCCGACGCTGGGTATTCTTTGGGAATCTCTTGGAAGCTTTCTGTCCCGGGAGACGCACATGCCAAGGCTGGCCTGTGGGCAAACTTTGCTTCTCCCCCAGCTCTAGCACTGGCCTCCAACTGGAACCAGGCTCCGCTTCCCAGACCTGTCCCTACAGAGGTGCTGGCTCCAGGTGCAGGACCCAGGGATCCACCGAGGGCAGATGGAGAACCGAGACTTGCCCTCGCAGAGACACCAGGCCAGCTGGGTACTGGCCAGCACACCGGGCAGATCGGATCTCCATGCCTGCAGGACCCCCAGCCCCAGGCACTGATGTCCCACCCCCTCAGCCAGAACCTCCACCTCCACGTGCACCTCTACCTGCTCGGGCTCTGGCAGGAGAACCCGAGGCAGAGGAGGAGTCACCGCCTCGGCAGGGAGAGCCTGCCCTGGCTCCCGCGCAACACCCAGACGCCCACGATGACTCACCCACCCCTGCAGGGAGAACGAGCCCCCGCTCTGGACAGACACCCAGAGCCCTTGCCGGAAACACCACGTCCAGGGGAGCGGTCGCCTCTGCAGCCTCCATCCCCGTCTGCTCACCGTGGACGCTGGCAACTCGGTCTGCCCCCAGGGGACATGGAGTTCCTTTCCCCTGAACTGCTTTGCATTTGGTTTGTTTCCACCTTTCTGGTGATGTTTTATTTTTTGTATGGTTTCCTGTACTTTTGTTGGTTAAGTTGGGATTAGTAAACTTTTTCATCATTGTTGCAATTTGGGAACACTGTTGTGTAACTCTGGTGATACTGTGTTACCATCACCACTTTGTAGTTTCAGACCCGTTTGATCTTTATGCCCCACCCCCCCAACAAAGCCTGGATTCAAGGCAAGCACGCCCTGTTCATCCCTTCCCCCGATCCTGAACACAATTTCATCCTTTCTTTGTGCATTCCTTCCTATATTCTTGGTGTCCCCAATCAATGACTCTCAGTGAAATGACTGACGGAGTGTTTTTTGGACTCTCCAACTACTGTAAGACTCCATTGGAGAGTTCTCATTTGTATGTCATTTGAACTAGCCTTTGATATCTGAAAGGACGGTGTACGTCCTTTCAAGATACCATGTGCCAAACGAAGCCCTTTTGGCAACTGCCATCATTATCTCCAGGCAGGCATTGCTGTGTCAAGGGTGACATCTCAGCCAGAAGGCAGAGGCTGAGCTCGTCTTGTTGCACCAGCTCCCAAAAGAAGCCAAGAAAGGGAGCTGGAACAACAAACCACCCCAACACCCAGGAAAGCGTTCTTCATGACAGAAGGCTAGAAAATGACCCAACATCCTTGTGGCCCAGAACCCCTCTAGAAAATCACTGTTCCATAAAAAAGAGAAACACATGGGAAGTTCCAAGGAGAGGCAATGCCCATGGCCCGTGTACTTGAGAGACGGCCTGACCGCTCCGGGGAAGACACGCACCGACGGAACCCCTTGGGAAACAGCAGTGATAGTCCTCACCGTCGTAAGGGTTTCCTCTGGGGACAACCTGCCCGGGGCACCACACGAGGGAGCAGACCGGCTTCTCTTCCTCTGCCCCCACACCATTCACTCATGAAGGCAGCTCAGGTGTTCTCATGCCCTGCCTGCCTGCCTGCCTGGCTCATCCGTGAGCTGTGACCACCTACAGGGCAGGACTCCACCTTCTCCTCTCTGTGTACCGTGAATCTGCACACAGTGGGCTTGCAGAACCTTAGGAGACTTGAGCCATTCCCACTCGAGCCAGAACCCTCCCCAGGAAGGAAAACAGCTGTGGAGTCATTTTGGCCCCAGCACTGGTTCGAAAGCCTGGCGCCTCCTACAGCCTCTACGGTGTGAAGAGGGAGGTCCCTTCTGACAGAGCTTTCCGGGTCTCAGATCTAAGCTGTTGTTTCACTGTCAGCTGTGTCTCTTCCGTTGCAGCCAGGTGGGCCACGCTGCTCCAAAGGAGCTCACAAGCTGAGTTTCAAGGGAGGTATAGAGAGGACAGGGATGGCTACAACGTACTGCAAACTGAGTGAGGGTCCCCACAATCCTCAGCAAAGGTCTGTGGTGTGCAAGTGGGGAGTAGAGGGCCCCCAAGTTCCAAAGGAAGGGAGGTAGTCGGGAGCTAAAGCCCTTGGCCGCTGTGGTAGTAGCTGCAGATGGCAGCTCGTCCACAGTGCACTTCGAATGAGGTCATATGAGCGGGACTCTGGAAATGGCTCCGAAATCGGGAGAAAGGGGTCAGGGTATGTGGGAATCCGGCGGGGGTGGGGGGTGGATGAAGGAAGGTGTCCCTCCTCTCTCCAGTGCAATTTGGTTTGGTGAGTCTCAAAGCTACCAGATGGCACTTCCCAAGTCAGGCCCCCGCAGGAATCAGGGTGGGCTGCGTGCCTCGGCCCCTGCCACAGGGACAAGCCACACCAGTGGCCTCCCTGAGCTCCAATGGCCGGATCTGGGGGTTCTGTCTGGGTGCACACCTCCTTGCTGTGGCCAAGTTCCCCCCTTCTCTGAGCACCAGCTTCATCCTCTCGAATGAGGACATCGATTGCTACCTTGGCACGTTACTCTCTTCATCCTGTGAAGACTCATTAGGCTTATCCTACAATTACTAGCTGGCCCGAAGAGATATCTCCTGAATCCAGATTAAGCTGGAGTCTCCCAGGCTCATCTGGCATGTCTTCCCTGAAGTCTGCCAAAACCCACACCCTTGCATTTCCAGGGACTCCCCTTAGCCAGCTGGGCAGAAAACCCAGCATGGTTCAAACAAGCTGACAGACAAGCGGGAGAGGACTCACGGGCAGACGGCTTCCCTCAGGTCTCGGGTGGAGCTCTGGGACCACAGCAGCAACGGGCCATCCCAGGCCCTGGGCTCAGCAGCGCCCTCATTCTCAGGCCGGCGGCTCTGCCCTGAGGGGAGCAGGAAGGTCACCAACTGCCGCAGGCGGGCCTCACGCCCCTCCCACTGCTGGAGCCTGACCTCCCCCGGCCCCACCCCTTCCCCTACCCCAGCAGGACGACAGCTCGTCTTCCCCTGGCTTCCAACGGGAGGCCAGGCCCTGGGCCCCGATTGGGCACTGCCCCAGCCCGGAGCCAATCACAGTGGCCAGGGAGGTGGAACGCACCGATTGGCCAGGGCCAGGTCATGTGACCATACTCCCCAGGAAACTCAAATATTACCAAGGTTCCCTAAGAAACCAATGAACAGAATTATCCAGTAAAGGCAAACCGTGCTTTTTAATGAGGCCAATGTCACAGAAAAAAAAAAAATGCTTCACAATGAACTGCTCAAGGAAGCTACTAAATAAACTTTCAGAAAAGTTTAGTAGTTTTTTTTTTTTTTTTTTTTAATAGGGTGACGGAGAGCTATACCTTTCCCGTCTATGTGAATTTAGGTTTAAACTAGATTTCCCTTGGCTATTATATAAGACAAAAAAACCCACATCCCCCCCTTTCACTCCCCCCCACCCCCAAAAAGTGTTTTAATCTATAGAATTTTTGTGTCCTCAGTTGTGTCTGATTCGCGGCAACTCACGAACTCTACACAGCCAGGCTCTTCCGTCCATGGAATTCAGGGCAATTTTTTCTGTCCCAGTAAATGCCCACCCTGGGTGATCCAAAGGCAAGGGCTCAGAGGCTCCTGAGAGACTAACTCCTTTCAGCTGAGCACAGAGCTGGCTCCTCACTGGGATGCCTGTGGCCTGGGGCTCCCTGAGGGGAGAGCAGCACTCGCCCCACCGTGTGGTCACTGCTGGAAGTGCAGGCTGCTCCTCACTCCCCCTTGACAGTGTCCCTGAGGGCAGAACAGTGTGAATCGAATCAAGGTGGAAATGCAAACTCCAATGCAACCAAACTCCCCACAAGGTCTCTAAAACCACTCAGGAACAGGGAATTGGAAACTGCAGGGGATGACAGGAATGGAGATGGAGACTTGACACCTTACACCGAGTTCACTTCCAGTTATCCCTAGACAAACTTTCCATGAAAACTTGTCACAAATCTCGAAGAACAATGAGCAGAAACCGGACACGTGCTTTGAGTCTTCACACGCAAAACTAAAAGCCAGTCCACAAAAAAAAAAAAAAACCCAGAGAATACAGTGGACTTTGCAAAATCAAAGATATCTACTGTGGGAAAGACCTCATGACAAAAGCAAAAGACAGGTCATACATCGCGAGACGAATGAGTGGAAACACAAAGCTTATCAAGGATGTGTCTCCAAACAGACAAAGAACACCAACGCAACAAGCCTGTGAAAACTAGGGAAAGGTCTGAAGGGACACCAGACTGAGGAAGACACACACAGAGGATCCCGGATGATGTCCAGCACTGAGGGCCTGAAGAAACAACGGTCTAGTTGCACCCCCTCAGGCCTGTGTGACCGTGGATGAGGCCTCTGTTTCCCGGTGGCTCTGAGAGATGGACAGGGAGGAAGGGGAAGAGAAGTCACTTGCATTTCTAATACTCACAGCAAAGTCTTCCAACGAGAAGGGAATTATCACCCCCACTGACAATGCCATTCACTGAAGTGATACCCACCAGTCCATCTAACCCAGAAGGGAAGGATGGACCTGTTCTCACAAAACGGCGAGAGATGGAAGAAGGAAGATCAAGCCCACACCAATCACTGGAAAGAGAAGCTGTGCTCAGGGCTTGAAAGAATTCCTATTGGGAAAATGATGTCACAGCCCCACAAGGCAATCCACAGCTTCGATGCTATTCCTCCCAAAATGCCAATGCATTTTCGCACCGAACAAAGAATTGCAAAAGGGGTACGGAGACAGAAAAGAGCCTAAACTGTCAATACAATCCGACGAAAAAGCCCCGATACGGACATCCAAGGTTGTGTGAAAGGAAATTAGACGACCAAACTAGGATCCTCAGGAGAGTATCGGAGAAGGCAATGGCGACCCACTCCAGTACTCTTGCCTGGAAAACGTCCTGGACGGAGGAGCCTGGTAGGCTGCAGGCCATGGGGTCACGCAGAGTCAGACACGACTGAAGTGACTTAGCCGCAGCAGCAGCAGCAGGACAGTATGCTATTGGGAATACAACAACACACACAGATCCAGATCGATGGAATAAAGTGGAGGGTCCAGAAACAAACCCCAGCATCCATGGTCAACTCATCTCTGACACAGAAGGGGAGAATATCCAAATGGGAACAAGAAAGCCTCTTCAATCAATGTCCATGGGAAAACCAGACAGCTACATCTGAAGAACGCTATTGGTTTTGATCTCATACCACCTCAATATAGGGGGAAAACCTCACCCTAAAGACTGATGTCATGAGATAGCTAGAAAGAAGCGTAGGTCAAAGGCTCCTTAACATCAGAGTCTCCTTGCCATTTGCTGGGCGGAGGTCGAAATGGGTCTCTTCAAGTAAGGCAAAGAGGTACACGAAGTACACCCATGGGTTTCCATCCAATGGAACCTCTTCACAACAGAGAAGCTAAGCATTCACAAATGCAAAAGATAGGAAACAGAACATGAGAGACTCCTTGCAAGTGGTGTATCTGAGAAGGGGTTCATATGGAAAGAGACGAAGAATGCACAGCACTCAGATTCCAAGAAACAACACCACCACCACCCTTGACCCTTCCCCCATGACCAACTCCGACCTAAAGCCTTTCTCTCCCTCTAACCTATCCCTAAAACATAACCCTCATCTAATCATATACATGTGCATCCCTAGCATCCATCCATCCACACACGAGAGAGAAAGAGGAAGACACAGACGGAACTGAGAAAGGAAAAGAGAGGGACACAGCCAGAGAGAGACACGGAACCAAAGAGAGGAAAGGAGTCGACGGTCCAGACTTTTCCTCAATCTGCCTCGAAGGTAGAAGCAATGACAGCGCCCTTCCACCCCAGAAGGGGGAAAAGGACGGAAGGTTTGGAGAGGAAAAGACAAGAACGCAGGGAGCCATTAGAAGCTCAGCCACCCGCAGAAGCCGAGCTGGGACACTTGAACAGAATCTCAATGGAAACAGAGGAGCAGAAAGTTGGCTACTCTTTTCTATAAGAGAGGGAGACCTTCGAGTCTTCCTTTCGGTCCTCCAACTTGGATGCGGGGTCTCAAAACAGTCAGGAGGGGGAGTGCCTTTTCCTGGGTACCACGGCACATCCAGGCCTCGTTCTGCCCCATTCTGTGCTGTGTCAGCCCTGGATGGAATCTTTCTTTCTGAAGTCTCAGCGCACAAGCTCCACGTGATATCGGCCCCAGGTGGAAAGGCATGGAGCTGCTCGTAGGCCGACAGACCTAGGAAGCAGATGGGAGAATGACCACCACTCTGCAGATGGAGAGACTGGGGCAACCCTGAGGGGCATATGCTTGTCCAGGGCCACACCACTTATGAGAAGAAGGAGCCTGGTCTGAGAGCAGTGGGGTCCTCGGAGCTCAGGCCCTGGCTGAACCCAGGCCTCCCCAGGGCTGTGGGCTGGGCTGTGTGGGTGTCACTGTGCCTGCACATGGCCTAAGGGGGGTGGTCGAGCAGTCAGAAACCCAGAGATTCCCTTGGGAAGTTTTGGGGAAGGGACCTCAGCACGAACCCCAGGAGATGATGTCACCTGCCGGCAACAGAACCCAACAGAACCCGCAGCCCGGGTATCCAGGCCTCCAGAGCGGAGAGGAGCCCCCAGCCAGTTCACTGGCTGCCAGGATGTTCTGCTGTTTGCCCCTGCCCAGAGGCCGGGGCCTCAGGAGTGCTCACAGGCAGTGTGCGCGGGCACCCTGTCGACGTTGGCTCAGGACACCCCCGAGAGGCCTCTGGCCCTTTGCCCGGAGAAACAGAAAGGTAACACGGGGAGCCCCAGGACGGACCAGGCCGCCTCTCCCATGCCACCCGGAAACACCGGGTCCTTTGCCTGTGTGTGTGGATGCGGGTTTCTTGGGGTGTGTCTCCCTCAAGGAAGCCCAGGCGGATGTGGGGTCAGAAGCCTGCGGACAAGTTGTGTCCACACCCCAGGGGAGAGCAGGCTGGGCGGGATGGGGAGAGTGCGGGCAGCGGCGGCCGCCCAGGCGGACCTCACACCCTCAGGTGGGACTCTTTCCTCCCGGGTGGGGATCTGAGCAGACACACGTCTCTGACCCTTCTGGGAAGAGAAGTTCGAGCAGGCAGAAGCAGCGGCTCCACTGCCCAGGCCCAGCTCGGAAAACTCCTAGCATGGCTGGCTGACGGTCACTGTCGTTGCAGAGCTTCCCACGTGATGAGGCCGAGGACGGGGACACCCCATCCACCTCCCGGAGGGAGGGGTCGGAGCACCACCCCCCCGCCCGTGAGGCCCAGTGCAGGCTCCAGGTGAGCGTGCCCACGGAGGCATCAGCCCCACCGGGGGAGAAGCGGAGGCGGGGAAGGCCTGCTGCCGAGACACCGCCCAGGATACACCCGGCGGCCCAGTCTGAGGCTGCCACGGAGCTCAGCACACCCGGCTCCGACCCAGAGTCCCGAGAACCCCGGCCTCTGAGGCAGCAGGAGGACCTGGAGCCCAGCACGCCAGAGCACAGAGGTGAGGACGCTGGGGCTGGTGCACGGGAGTGTGTGGGGAGGGGGTGCTGAGCTACACAGGGACGAGTCCCCGAAAGCTGCTGCTGGGCCTGCAGCAAGCGCTGGCCTCACACCCCCCGCCCCCCATCTTGCACACTTCAGTCCCAAAAGACATCCGACGCTGGGTATTCTTTGGGAATCTCTTGGAAGCTTTCTGTCCCGGGAGACGCACATGCCAAGGCTGGCCTGTGGGCAAACTTTGCTTCTCCCCCAGCTCTAGCACTGGCCTCCAACTGGAACCAGGCTCCGCTTCCCAGACCTGTCCCTACAGAGGTGCTGGCTCCAGGTGCAGGACCCAGGGATCCACCGAGGGCAGATGGAGAACCGAGACTTGCCCTCGCAGAGACACCAGGCCAGCTGGGTACTGGCCAGCACACCGGGCAGATCGGATCTCCATGCCTGCAGGACCCCCAGCCCCAGGCACTGATGTCCCACCCCCTCAGCCAGAACCTCCACCTCCACGTGCACCTCTACCTGCTCGGGCTCTGGCAGGAGAACCCGAGGCAGAGGAGGAGTCACCGCCTCGGCAGGGAGAGCCTGCCCTGGCTCCCGCGCAACACCCAGACGCCCACGATGACTCACCCACCCCTGCAGGGAGAACGAGCCCCCGCTCTGGACAGACACCCAGAGCCCTTGCCGGAAACACCACGTCCAGGGGAGCGGTCGGCTCTGCAGCCTCCATCCCCGTCTGCTCACCGTGGACGCTGGCAACTCGGTCTGCCCCCAGGGGACATGGAGTTCCTTTCCCCTGAACTGCTTTGCATTTGCTTTGTTTCCACCTTTCTGGTGATGTTTTATTTTTTGTATGGTTTCCTGTACTTTTGTTGGTTAAGTTGGGATTAGTAAACTTTTTCATCATTGTTGCAATTTGGGAACACTGTTGTGTAACTCTGGTGATACTGTGTTACCATCACCACTTTGTAGTTTCAGACCCGTTTGATCTTTATGCCCCACCCCCCCAACAAAGCCTGGATTCAAGGCAAGCACGCCCTGTTCATCCCTTCCCCCGATCCTGAACACAATTTCATCCTTTCTTTGTGCATTCCTTCCTATATTCTTGGTGTCCCCAATCAATGACTCTCAGTGAAATGACTGACGGAGTGTTTTTTGGACTCTCCAACTACTGTAAGACTCCATTGGAGAGTTCTCATTTGTATGTCATTTGAACTAGCCTTTGATATCTGAAAGGACGGTGTACGTCCTTTCAAGATACCATGTGCCAAACGAAGCCCTTTTGGCAACTGCCATCATTATCTCCAGGCAGGCATTGCTGTGTCAAGGGTGACATCTCAGCCAGAAGGCAGAGGCTGAGCTCGTCTTGTTGCACCAGCTCCCAAAAGAAGCCAAGAAAGGGAGCTGGAACAACAAACCACCCCAACACCCAGGAAAGCGTTCTTCATGACAGAAGGCTAGAAAATGACCCAACATCCTTGTGGCCCAGAACCCCTCTAGAAAATCACTGTTCCATAAAAAAGAGAAACACATGGGAAGTTCCAAGGAGAGGCAATGCCCATGGCCCGTGTACTTGAGAGACGGCCTGACCGCTCCGGGGAAGACACGCACCGACGGAACCCCTTGGGAAACAGCAGTGATAGTCCTCACCGTCGTAAGGGTTTCCTCTGGGGACAACCTGCCCGGGGCACCACACGAGGGAGCAGACCGGCTTCTCTTCCTCTGCCCCCACACCATTCACTCATGAAGGCAGCTCAGGTGTTCTCATGCCCTGCCTGCCTGCCTGCCTGGCTCATCCGTGAGCTGTGACCACCTACAGGGCAGGACTCCACCTTCTCCTCTCTGTGTACCGTGAATCTGCACACAGTGGGCTTGCAGAACCTTAGGAGACTTGAGCCATTCCCACTCGAGCCAGAACCCTCCCCAGGAAGGAAAACAGCTGTGGAGTCATTTTGGCCCCAGCACTGGTTCGAAAGCCTGGCGCCTCCTACAGCCTCTACGGTGTGAAGAGGGAGGTCCCTTCTGACAGAGCTTTCCGGGTCTCAGATCTAAGCTGTTGTTTCACTGTCAGCTGTGTCTCTTCCGTTGCAGCCAGGTGGGCCACGCTGCTCCAAAGGAGCTCACAAGCTGAGTTTCAAGGGAGGTATAGAGAGGACAGGGATGGCTACAACGTACTGCAAACTGAGTGAGGGTCCCCACAATCCTCAGCAAAGGTCTGTGGTGTGCAAGTGGGGAGTAGAGGGCCCCCAAGTTCCAAAGGAAGGGAGGTAGTCGGGAGCTAAAGCCCTTGGCCGCTGTGGTAGTAGCTGCAGATGGCAGCTCGTCCACAGTGCACTTCGAATGAGGTCATATGAGCGGGACTCTGGAAATGGCTCCGAAATCGGGAGAAAGGGGTCAGGGTATGTGGGAATCCGGCGGGGGTGGGGGTGGATGAAGGAAGGTGTCCCTCCTCTCTCCAGTGCAATTTGGTTTGGTGAGTCTCAAAGCTACCAGATGGCACTTCCCAAGTCAGGCCCCCGCAGGAATCAGGGTGGGCTGCGTGCCTCGGCCCCTGCCACAGGGACAAGCCACACCAGTGGCCTCCCTGAGCTCCAATGGCCGGATCTGGGGGTTCTGTCTGGGTGCACACCTCCTTGCTGTGGCCAAGTTCCCCCCTTCTCTGAGCACCAGCTTCATCCTCTCGAATGAGGACATCGATTGCTACCTTGGCACGTTACTCTCTTCATCCTGTGAAGACTCATTAGGCTTATCCTACAATTACTAGCTGGCCCGAAGAGATATCTCCTGAATCCAGATTAAGCTGGAGTCTCCCAGGCTCATCTGGCATGTCTTCCCTGAAGTCTGCCAAAACCCACACCCTTGCATTTCCAGGGACTCCCCTTAGCCAGCTGGGCAGAAAACCCAGCATGGTTCAAACAAGCTGACAGACAAGCGGGAGAGGACTCACGGGCAGACGGCTTCCCTCAGGTCTCGGGTGGAGCTCTGGGACCACAGCAGCAACGGGCCATCCCAGGCCCTGGGCTCAGCAGCGCCCTCATTCTCAGGCCGGCGGCTCTGCCCTGAGGGGAGCAGGAAGGTCACCAACTGCCGCAGGCGGGCCTCACGCCCCTCCCACTGCTGGAGCCTGACCTCCCCCGGCCCCACCCCTTCCCCTACCCCAGCAGGACGACAGCTCGTCTTCCCCTGGCTTCCAACGGGAGGCCAGGCCCTGGGCCCCGATTGGGCACTGCCCCAGCCCGGAGCCAATCACAGTGGCCAGGGAGGTGGAACGCACCGATTGGCCAGGGCCAGGTCATGTGACCATACTCCCCAGGAAACTCAAATATTACCAAGGTTCCCTAAGAAACCAATGAACAGAATTATCCAGTAAAGGCAAACCGTGCTTTTTAATGAGGCCAATGTCACAGAAAAAAAAAAAAATGCTTCACAATGAACTGCTCAAGGAAGCTACTAAATAAACTTTCAGAAAAGTTTAGTAGTTTTTTTTTTTTTTTTTTAATAGGGTGACGGAGAGCTATACCTTTCCCGTCTATGTGAATTTAGGTTTAAACTAGATTTCCCTTGGCTATTATATAAGACAAAAAAACCCACATCCCCCCCTTTCACTCCCCCCCACCCCCAAAAAGTGTTTTAATCTATAGAATTTTTGTGTCCTCAGTTGTGTCTGATTCGCGGCAACTCACGAACTCTACACAGCCAGGCTCTTCCGTCCATGGAATTCAGGGCAATTTTTTCTGTCCCAGTAAATGCCCACCCTGGGTGATCCAAAGGCAAGGGCTCAGAGGCTCCTGAGAGACTAACTCCTTTCAGCTGAGCACAGAGCTGGCTCCTCACTGGGATGCCTGTGGCCTGGGGCTCCCTGAGGGGAGAGCAGCACTCGCCCCACCGTGTGGTCACTGCTGGAAGTGCAGGCTGCTCCTCACTCCCCCTTGACAGTGTCCCTGAGGGCAGAACAGTGTGAATCGAATCAAGGTGGAAATGCAAACTCCAATGCAACCAAACTCCCCACAAGGTCTCTAAAACCACTCAGGAACAGGGAATTGGAAACTGCAGGGGATGACAGGAATGGAGATGGAGACTTGACACCTTACACCGAGTTCACTTCCAGTTATCCCTAGACAAACTTTCCATGAAAACTTGTCACAAATCTCGAAGAACAATGAGCAGAAACCGGACACGTGCTTTGAGTCTTCACACGCAAAACTAAAAGCCAGTCCACAAAAAAAAAAAAAACCCAGAGAATACAGTGGACTTTGCAAAATCAAAGATATCTACTGTGGGAAAGACCTCATGACAAAAGCAAAAGACAGGTCATACATCGCGAGACGAATGAGTGGAAACACAAAGCTTATCAAGGATGTGTCTCCAAACAGACAAAGAACACCAACGCAACAAGCCTGTGAAAACTAGGGAAAGGTCTGAAGGGACACCAGACTGAGGAAGACACACACAGAGGATCCCGGATGATGTCCAGCACTGAGGGCCTGAAGAAACAACGGTCTAGTTGCACCCCCTCAGGCCTGTGTGACCGTGGATGAGGCCTCTGTTTCCCGGTGGCTCTGAGAGATGGACAGGGAGGAAGGGGAAGAGAAGTCACTTGCATTTCTAATACTCACAGCAAAGTCTTCCAACGAGAAGGGAATTATCACCCCCACTGACAATGCCATTCACTGAAGTGATACCCACCAGTCCATCTAACCCAGAAGGGAAGGATGGACCTGTTCTCACAAAACGGCGAGAGATGGAAGAAGGAAGATCAAGCCCACACCAATCACTGGAAAGAGAAGCTGTGCTCAGGGCTTGAAAGAATTCCTATTGGGAAAATGATGTCACAGCCCCACAAGGCAATCCACAGCTTCGATGCTATTCCTCCCAAAATGCCAATGCATTTTCGCACCGAACAAAGAATTGCAAAAGGGGTACGGAGACAGAAAAGAGCCTAAACTGTCAATAAAATCCGACGAAAAAGCCCCGATACGGACATCCAAGGTTGTGTGAAAGGAAATTAGACGACCAAACTAGGATCCTCAGGAGAGTATCGGAGAAGGCAATGGCGACCCACTCCAGTACTCTTGCCTGGAAAACGTCCTGGACGGAGGAGCCTGGTAGGCTGCAGGCCATGGGGTCACGCAGAGTCAGACACGACTGAAGTGACTTAGCCGCAGCAGCAGCAGCAGGACAGTATGCTATTGGGAATACAACAACACACACAGATCCAGATCGATGGAATAAAGTGGAGGGTCCAGAAACAAACCCCAGCATCCATGGTCAACTCATCTCTGACACAGAAGGGGAGAATATCCAAATGGGAACAAGAAAGCCTCTTCAATCAATGTCCATGGGAAAACCAGACAGCTACATCTGAAGAACGCTATTGGTTTTGATCTCATACCACCTCAATATAGGGGGAAAACCTCACCCTAAAGACTGATGTCATGAGATAGCTAGAAAGAAGCGTAGGTCAAAGGCTCCTTAACATCAGAGTCTCCTTGCCATTTGCTGGGCGGAGGTCGAAATGGGTCTCTTCAAGTAAGGCAAAGAGGTACACGAAGTACACCCATGGGTTTCCATCCAATGGAACCTCTTCACAACAGAGAAGCTAAGCATTCACAAATGCAAAAGATAGGAAACAGAACATGAGAGACTCCTTGCAAGTGGTGTATCTGAGAAGGGGTTCATATGGAAAGAGACGAAGAATGCACAGCACTCAGATTCCAAGAAACAACACCACCACCACCCTTGACCCTT
Source organism: Giraffa tippelskirchi (assembly GCF_054371585.1). Taxonomy (NCBI): domain Eukaryota; kingdom Metazoa; phylum Chordata; class Mammalia; order Artiodactyla; family Giraffidae; genus Giraffa; species Giraffa tippelskirchi. The sequence goes on along the minus strand of NC_137288.1, from coordinate 10,251,612 downwards.
CCCCCATGACCAACTCCGACCTAAAGCCTTTCTCTCCCTCTAACCTATCCCTAAAACATAACCCTCATCTAATCATATACATGTGCATCCCTAGCATCCATCCATCCACACACGAGAGAGAAAGAGGAAGACACAGACGGAACTGAGAAAGGAAAAGAGAGGGACACAGCCAGAGAGAGACACGGAACCAAAGAGAGGAAAGGAGTCGACGGTCCAGACTTTTCCTCAATCTGCCTCGAAGGTAGAAGCAATGACAGCGCCCTTCCACCCCAGAAGGGGGAAAAGGACGGAAGGTTTGGAGAGGAAAAGACAAGAACGCAGGGAGCCATTAGAAGCTCAGCCACCCGCAGAAGCCGAGCTGGGACACTTGAACAGAATCTCAATGGAAACAGAGGAGCAGAAAGTTGGCTACTCTTTTCTATAAGAGAGGGAGACCTTCGAGTCTTCCTTTCGGTCCTCCAACTTGGATGCGGGGTCTCAAAACAGTCAGGAGGGGGAGTGCCTTTTCCTGGGTACCACGGCACATCCAGGCCTCGTTCTGCCCCATTCTGTGCTGTGTCAGCCCTGGATGGAATCTTTCTTTCTGAAGTCTCAGCGCACAAGCTCCACGTGATATCGGCCCCAGGTGGAAAGGCATGGAGCTGCTCGTAGGCCGACAGACCTAGGAAGCAGATGGGAGAATGACCACCACTCTGCAGATGGAGAGACTGGGGCAACCCTGAGGGGCATATGCTTGTCCAGGGCCACACCACTTATGAGAAGAAGGAGCCTGGTCTGAGAGCAGTGGGGTCCTCGGAGCTCAGGCCCTGGCTGAACCCAGGCCTCCCCAGGGCTGTGGGCTGGGCTGTGTGGGTGTCACTGTGCCTGCACATGGCCTAAGGGGGGTGGTCGAGCAGTCAGAAACCCAGAGATTCCCTTGGGAAGTTTTGGGGAAGGGACCTCAGCACGAACCCCAGGAGATGATGTCACCTGCCGGCAACAGAAACCAACAGAACCCGCAGCCCGGGTATCCAGGCCTCCAGAGCGGAGAGGAGCCCCCAGCCAGTTCACTGGCTGCCAGGATGTTCTGCTGTTTGCCCCTGCCCAGAGGCCGGGGCCTCAGGAGTGCTCACAGGCAGTGTGCGCGGGCACCCTGTCGACGTTGGCTCAGGACACCCCCGAGAGGCCTCTGGCCCTTTGCCCGGAGAAACAGAAAGGTAACACGGGGAGCCCCAGGACGGACCAGGCCGCCTCTCCCATGCCACCCGGAAACACCGGGTCCTTTGCCTGTGTGTGTGGATGCGGGTTTCTTGGGGTGTGTCTCCCTCAAGGAAGCCCAGGCGGATGTGGGGTCAGAAGCCTGCGGACAAGTTGTGTCCACACCCCAGGGGAGAGCAGGCTGGGCGGGATGGGGAGAGTGCGGGCAGCGGCGGCCGCCCAGGCGGACCTCACACCCTCAGGTGGGACTCTTTCCTCCCGGGTGGGGATCTGAGCAGACACACGTCTCTGACCCTTCTGGGAAGAGAAGTTCGAGCAGGCAGAAGCAGCGGCTCCACTGCCCAGGCCCAGCTCGGAAAACTCCTAGCATGGCTGGCTGACGGTCACTGTCGTTGCAGAGCTTCCCACGTGATGAGGCCGAGGACGGGGACACCCCATCCACCTCCCGGAGGGAGGGGTCGGAGCACCACCCCCCCGCCCGTGAGGCCCAGTGCAGGCTCCAGGTGAGCGTGCCCACGGAGGCATCAGCCCCACCGGGGGAGAAGCGGAGGCGGGGAAGGCCTGCTGCCGAGACACCGCCCAGGATACACCCGGCGGCCCAGTCTGAGGCTGCCACGGAGCTCAGCACACCCGGCTCCGACCCAGAGTCCCGAGAACCCCGGCCTCTGAGGCAGCAGGAGGACCTGGAGCCCAGCACGCCAGAGCACAGAGGTGAGGACGCTGGGGCTGGTGCACGGGAGTGTGTGGGGAGGGGGTGCTGAGCTACACAGGGACGAGTCCCCGAAAGCTGCTGCTGGGCCTGCAGCAAGCGCTGGCCTCACACCCCCCGCCCCCCATCTTGCACACTTCAGTCCCAAAAGACATCCGACGCTGGGTATTCTTTGGGAATCTCTTGGAAGCTTTCTGTCCCGGGAGACGCACATGCCAAGGCTGGCCTGTGGGCAAACTTTGCTTCTCCCCCAGCTCTAGCACTGGCCTCCAACTGGAACCAGGCTCCGCTTCCCAGACCTGTCCCTACAGAGGTGCTGGCTCCAGGTGCAGGACCCAGGGATCCACCGAGGGCAGATGGAGAACCGAGACTTGCCCTCGCAGAGACACCAGGCCAGCTGGGTACTGGCCAGCACACCGGGCAGATCGGATCTCCATGCCTGCAGGACCCCCAGCCCCAGGCACTGATGTCCCACCCCCTCAGCCAGAACCTCCACCTCCACGTGCACCTCTACCTGCTCGGGCTCTGGCAGGAGAACCCGAGGCAGAGGAGGAGTCACCGCCTCGGCAGGGAGAGCCTGCCCTGGCTCCCGCGCAACACCCAGACGCCCACGATGACTCACCCACCCCTGCAGGGAGAACGAGCCCCCGCTCTGGACAGACACCCAGAGCCCTTGCCGGAAACACCACGTCCAGGGGAGCGGTCGCCTCTGCAGCCTCTATCCCCGTCTGCTCACCGTGGACGCTGGCAACTCGGTCTGCCCCCAGGGGACATGGAGTTCCTTTCCCCTGAACTGCTTTGCATTTGGTTTGTTTCCACCTTTCTGGTGATGTTTTATTTTTTGTATGGTTTCCTGTACTTTTGTTGGTTAAGTTGGGATTAGTAAACTTTTTCATCATTGTTGCAATTTGGGAACACTGTTGTGTAACTCTGGTGATACTGTGTTACCATCACCACTTTGTAGTTTCAGACCCGTTTGATCTTTATGCCCCACCCCCCCAACAAAGCCTGGATTCAAGGCAAGCACGCCCTGTTCATCCCTTCCCCCGATCCTGAACACAATTTCATCCTTTCTTTGTGCATTCCTTCCTATATTCTTGGTGTCCCCAATCAATGACTCTCAGTGAAATGACTGACGGAGTGTTTTTTGGACTCTCCAACTACTGTAAGACTCCATTGGAGAGTTCTCATTTGTATGTCATTTGAACTAGCCTTTGATATCTGAAAGGACGGTGTACGTCCTTTCAAGATACCATGTGCCAAACGAAGCCCTTTTGGCAACTGCCATCATTATCTCCAGGCAGGCATTGCTGTGTCAAGGGTGACATCTCAGCCAGAAGGCAGAGGCTGAGCTCGTCTTGTTGCACCAGCTCCCAAAAGAAGCCAAGAAAGGGAGCTGGAACAACAAACCACCCCAACACCCAGGAAAGCGTTCTTCATGACAGAAGGCTAGAAAATGACCCAACATCCTTGTGGCCCAGAACCCCTCTAGAAAATCACTGTTCCATAAAAAAGAGAAACACATGGGAAGTTCCAAGGAGAGGCAATGCCCATGGCCCGTGTACTTGAGAGACGGCCTGACCGCTCCGGGGAAGACACGCACCGACGGAACCCCTTGGGAAACAGCAGTGATAGTCCTCACCGTCGTAAGGGTTTCCTCTGGGGACAACCTGCCCGGGGCACCACACGAGGGAGCAGACCGGCTTCTCTTCCTCTGCCCCCACACCATTCACTCATGAAGGCAGCTCAGGTGTTCTCATGCCCTGCCTGCCTGCCTGCCTGGCTCATCCGTGAGCTGTGACCACCTACAGGGCAGGACTCCACCTTCTCCTCTCTGTGTACCGTGAATCTGCACACAGTGGGCTTGCAGAACCTTAGGAGACTTGAGCCATTCCCACTCGAGCCAGAACCCTCCCCAGGAAGGAAAACAGCTGTGGAGTCATTTTGGCCCCAGCACTGGTTCGAAAGCCTGGCGCCTCCTACAGCCTCTACGGTGTGAAGAGGGAGGTCCCTTCTGACAGAGCTTTCCGGGTCTCAGATCTAAGCTGTTGTTTCACTGTCAGCTGTGTCTCTTCCGTTGCAGCCAGGTGGGCCACGCTGCTCCAAAGGAGCTCACAAGCTGAGTTTCAAGGGAGGTATAGAGAGGACAGGGATGGCTACAACGTACTGCAAACTGAGTGAGGGTCCCCACAATCCTCAGCAAAGGTCTGTGGTGTGCAAGTGGGGAGTAGAGGGCCCCCAAGTTCCAAAGGAAGGGAGGTAGTCGGGAGCTAAAGCCCTTGGCCGCTGTGGTAGTAGCTGCAGATGGCAGCTCGTCCACAGTGCACTTCGAATGAGGTCATATGAGCGGGACTCTGGAAATGGCTCCGAAATCGGGAGAAAGGGGTCAGGGTATGTGGGAATCCGGCGGGGGTGGGGGGTGGATGAAGGAAGGTGTCCCTCCTCTCTCCAGTGCAATTTGGTTTGGTGAGTCTCAAAGCTACCAGATGGCACTTCCCAAGTCAGGCCCCCGCAGGAATCAGGGTGGGCTGCGTGCCTCGGCCCCTGCCACAGGGACAAGCCACACCAGTGGCCTCCCTGAGCTCCAATGGCCGGATCTGGGGGTTCTGTCTGGGTGCACACCTCCTTGCTGTGGCCAAGTTCCCCCCTTCTCTGAGCACCAGCTTCATCCTCTCGAATGAGGACATCGATTGCTACCTTGGCACGTTACTCTCTTCATCCTGTGAAGACTCATTAGGCTTATCCTACAATTACTAGCTGGCCCGAAGAGATATCTCCTGAATCCAGATTAAGCTGGAGTCTCCCAGGCTCATCTGGCATGTCTTCCCTGAAGTCTGCCAAAACCCACACCCTTGCATTTCCAGGGACTCCCCTTAGCCAGCTGGGCAGAAAACCCAGCATGGTTCAAACAAGCTGACAGACAAGCGGGAGAGGACTCACGGGCAGACGGCTTCCCTCAGGTCTCGGGTGGAGCTCTGGGACCACAGCAGCAACGGGCCATCCCAGGCCCTGGGCTCAGCAGCGCCCTCATTCTCAGGCCGGCGGCTCTGCCCTGAGGGGAGCAGGAAGGTCACCAACTGCCGCAGGCGGGCCTCACGCCCCTCCCACTGCTGGAGCCTGACCTCCCCCGGCCCCACCCCTTCCCCTACCCCAGCAGGACGACAGCTCGTCTTCCCCTGGCTTCCAACGGGAGGCCAGGCCCTGGGCCCCGATTGGGCACTGCCCCAGCCCGGAGCCAATCACAGTGGCCAGGGAGGTGGAACGCACCGATTGGCCAGGGCCAGGTCATGTGACCATACTCCCCAGGAAACTCAAATATTACCAAGGTTCCCTAAGAAACCAATGAACAGAATTATCCAGTAAAGGCAAACCGTGCTTTTTAATGAGGCCAATGTCACAGAAAAAAAAAAAAAATGCTTCACAATGAACTGCTCAAGGAAGCTACTAAATAAACTTTCAGAAAAGTTTAGTAGTTTTTTTTTTTTTTTTTTTAATAGGGTGACGGAGAGCTATACCTTTCCCGTCTATGTGAATTTAGGTTTAAACTAGATTTCCCTTGGCTATTATATAAGACAAAAAAACCCACATCCCCCCCTTTCACTCCCCCCCACCCCCAAAAAGTGTTTTAATCTATAGAATTTTTGTGTCCTCAGTTGTGTCTGATTCGCGGCAACTCACGAACTCTACACAGCCAGGCTCTTCCGTCCATGGAATTCAGGGCAATTTTTTCTGTCCCAGTAAATGCCCACCCTGGGTGATCCAAAGGCAAGGGCTCAGAGGCTCCTGAGAGACTAACTCCTTTCAGCTGAGCACAGAGCTGGCTCCTCACTGGGATGCCTGTGGCCTGGGGCTCCCTGAGGGGAGAGCAGCACTCGCCCCACCGTGTGGTCACTGCTGGAAGTGCAGGCTGCTCCTCACTCCCCCTTGACAGTGTCCCTGAGGGCAGAACAGTGTGAATCGAATCAAGGTGGAAATGCAAACTCCAATGCAACCAAACTCCCCACAAGGTCTCTAAAACCACTCAGGAACAGGGAATTGGAAACTGCAGGGGATGACAGGAATGGAGATGGAGACTTGACACCTTACACCGAGTTCACTTCCAGTTATCCCTAGACAAACTTTCCATGAAAACTTGTCACAAATCTCGAAGAACAATGAGCAGAAACCGGACACGTGCTTTGAGTCTTCACACGCAAAACTAAAAGCCAGTCCACAAAAAAAAAAAAAACCCAGAGAATACAGTGGACTTTGCAAAATCAAAGATATCTACTGTGGGAAAGACCTCATGACAAAAGCAAAAGACAGGTCATACATCGCGAGACGAATGAGTGGAAACACAAAGCTTATCAAGGATGTGTCTCCAAACAGACAAAGAACACCAACGCAACAAGCCTGTGAAAACTAGGGAAAGGTCTGAAGGGACACCAGACTGAGGAAGACACACACAGAGGATCCCGGATGATGTCCAGCACTGAGGGCCTGAAGAAACAACGGTCTAGTTGCACCCCCTCAGGCCTGTGTGACCGTGGATGAGGCCTCTGTTTCCCGGTGGCTCTGAGAGATGGACAGGGAGGAAGGGGAAGAGAAGTCACTTGCATTTCTAATACTCACAGCAAAGTCTTCCAACGAGAAGGGAATTATCACCCCCACTGACAATGCCATTCACTGAAGTGATACCCACCAGTCCATCTAACCCAGAAGGGAAGGATGGACCTGTTCTCACAAAACGGCGAGAGATGGAAGAAGGAAGATCAAGCCCACACCAATCACTGGAAAGAGAAGCTGTGCTCAGGGCTTGAAAGAATTCCTATTGGGAAAATGATGTCACAGCCCCACAAGGCAATCCACAGCTTCGATGCTATTCCTCCCAAAATGCCAATGCATTTTCGCACCGAACAAAGAATTGCAAAAGGGGTACGGAGACAGAAAAGAGCCTAAACTGTCAATACAATCCGACGAAAAAGCCCCGATACGGACATCCAAGGTTGTGTGAAAGGAAATTAGACGACCAAACTAGGATCCTCAGGAGAGTATCGGAGAAGGCAATGGCGACCCACTCCAGTACTCTTGCCTGGAAAACGTCCTGGACGGAGGAGCCTGGTAGGCTGCAGGCCATGGGGTCACGCAGAGTCAGACACGACTGAAGTGACTTAGCCGCAGCAGCAGCAGCAGGACAGTATGCTATTGGGAATACAACAACACACACAGATCCAGATCGATGGAATAAAGTGGAGGGTCCAGAAACAAACCCCAGCATCCATGGTCAACTCATCTCTGACACAGAAGGGGAGAATATCCAAATGGGAACAAGAAAGCCTCTTCAATCAATGTCCATGGGAAAACCAGACAGCTACATCTGAAGAACGCTATTGGTTTTGATCTCATACCACCTCAATATAGGGGGAAAACCTCACCCTAAAGACTGATGTCATGAGATAGCTAGAAAGAAGCGTAGGTCAAAGGCTCCTTAACATCAGAGTCTCCTTGCCATTTGCTGGGCGGAGGTCGAAATGGGTCTCTTCAAGTAAGGCAAAGAGGTACACGAAGTACACCCATGGGTTTCCATCCAATGGAACCTCTTCACAACAGAGAAGCTAAGCATTCACAAATGCAAAAGATAGGAAACAGAACATGAGAGACTCCTTGCAAGTGGTGTATCTGAGAAGGGGTTCATATGGAAAGAGACGAAGAATGCACAGCACTCAGATTCCAAGAAACAACACCACCACCACCCTTGACCCTTCCCCCATGACCAACTCCGACCTAAAGCCTTTCTCTCCCTCTAACCTATCCCTAAAACATAACCCTCATCTAATCATATACATGTGCATCCCTAGCATCCATCCATCCACACACGAGAGAGAAAGAGGAAGACACAGACGGAACTGAGAAAGGAAAAGAGAGGGACACAGCCAGAGAGAGACACGGAACCAAAGAGAGGAAAGGAGTCGACGGTCCAGACTTTTCCTCAATCTGCCTCGAAGGTAGAAGCAATGACAGCGCCCTTCCACCCCAGAAGGGGGAAAAGGACGGAAGGTTTGGAGAGGAAAAGACAAGAACGCAGGGAGCCATTAGAAGCTCAGCCACCCGCAGAAGCCGAGCTGGGACACTTGAACAGAATCTCAATGGAAACAGAGGAGCAGAAAGTTGGCTACTCTTTTCTATAAGAGAGGGAGACCTTCGAGTCTTCCTTTCGGTCCTCCAACTTGGATGCGGGGTCTCAAAACAGTCAGGAGGGGGAGTGCCTTTTCCTGGGTACCACGGCACATCCAGGCCTCGTTCTGCCCCATTCTGTGCTGTGTCAGCCCTGGATGGAATCTTTCTTTCTGAAGTCTCAGCGCACAAGCTCCACGTGATATCGGCCCCAGGTGGAAAGGCATGGAGCTGCTCGTAGGCCGACAGACCTAGGAAGCAGATGGGAGAATGACCACCACTCTGCAGATGGAGAGACTGGGGCAACCCTGAGGGGCATATGCTTGTCCAGGGCCACACCACTTATGAGAAGAAGGAGCCTGGTCTGAGAGCAGTGGGGTCCTCGGAGCTCAGGCCCTGGCTGAACCCAGGCCTCCCCAGGGCTGTGGGCTGGGCTGTGTGGGTGTCACTGTGCCTGCACATGGCCTAAGGGGGGTGGTCGAGCAGTCAGAAACCCAGAGATTCCCTTGGGAAGTTTTGGGGAAGGGACCTCAGCACGAACCCCAGGAGATGATGTCACCTGCCGGCAACAGAACCCAACAGAACCCGCAGCCCGGGTATCCAGGCCTCCAGAGCGGAGAGGAGCCCCCAGCCAGTTCACTGGCTGCCAGGATGTTCTGCTGTTTGCCCCTGCCCAGAGGCCGGGGCCTCAGGAGTGCTCACAGGCAGTGTGCGCGGGCACCCTGTCGACGTTGGCTCAGGACACCCCCGAGAGGCCTCTGGCCCTTTGCCCGGAGAAACAGAAAGGTAACACGGGGAGCCCCAGGACGGACCAGGCCGCCTCTCCCATGCCACCCGGAAACACCGGGTCCTTTGCCTGTGTGTGTGGATGCGGGTTTCTTGGGGTGTGTCTCCCTCAAGGAAGCCCAGGCGGATGTGGGGTCAGAAGCCTGCGGACAAGTTGTGTCCACACCCCAGGGGAGAGCAGGCTGGGCGGGATGGGGAGAGTGCGGGCAGCGGCGGCCGCCCAGGCGGACCTCACACCCTCAGGTGGGACTCTTTCCTCCCGGGTGGGGATCTGAGCAGACACACGTCTCTGACCCTTCTGGGAAGAGAAGTTCGAGCAGGCAGAAGCAGCGGCTCCACTGCCCAGGCCCAGCTCGGAAAACTCCTAGCATGGCTGGCTGACGGTCACTGTCGTTGCAGAGCTTCCCACGTGATGAGGCCGAGGACGGGGACACCCCATCCACCTCCCGGAGGGAGGGGTCGGAGCACCACCCCCCCGCCCGTGAGGCCCAGTGCAGGCTCCAGGTGAGCGTGCCCACGGAGGCATCAGCCCCACCGGGGGAGAAGCGGAGGCGGGGAAGGCCTGCTGCCGAGACACCGCCCAGGATACACCCGGCGGCCCAGTCTGAGGCTGCCACGGAGCTCAGCACACCCGGCTCCGACCCAGAGTCCCGAGAACCCCGGCCTCTGAGGCAGCAGGAGGACCTGGAGCCCAGCACGCCAGAGCACAGAGGTGAGGACGCTGGGGCTGGTGCACGGGAGTGTGTGGGGAGGGGGTGCTGAGCTACACAGGGACGAGTCCCCGAAAGCTGCTGCTGGGCCTGCAGCAAGCGCTGGCCTCACACCCCCCGCCCCCCATCTTGCACACTTCAGTCCCAAAAGACATCCGACGCTGGGTATTCTTTGGGAATCTCTTGGAAGCTTTCTGTCCCGGGAGACGCACATGCCAAGGCTGGCCTGTGGGCAAACTTTGCTTCTCCCCCAGCTCTAGCACTGGCCTCCAACTGGAACCAGGCTCCGCTTCCCAGACCTGTCCCTACAGAGGTGCTGGCTCCAGGTGCAGGACCCAGGGATCCACCGAGGGCAGATGGAGAACCGAGACTTGCCCTCGCAGAGACACCAGGCCAGCTGGGTACTGGCCAGCACACCGGGCAGATCGGATCTCCATGCCTGCAGGACCCCCAGCCCCAGGCACTGATGTCCCACCCCCTCAGCCAGAACCTCCACCTCCACGTGCACCTCTACCTGCTCGGGCTCTGGCAGGAGAACCCGAGGCAGAGGAGGAGTCACCGCCTCGGCAGGGAGAGCCTGCCCTGGCTCCCGCGCAACACCCAGACGCCCACGATGACTCACCCACCCCTGCAGGGAGAACGAGCCCCCGCTCTGGACAGACACCCAGAGCCCTTGCCGGAAACACCACGTCCAGGGGAGCGGTCGGCTCTGCAGCCTCCATCCCCGTCTGCTCACCGTGGACGCTGGCAACTCGGTCTGCCCCCAGGGGACATGGAGTTCCTTTCCCCTGAACTGCTTTGCATTTGGTTTGTTTCCACCTTTCTGGTGATGTTTTATTTTTTGTATGGTTTCCTGTACTTTTGTTGGTTAAGTTGGGATTAGTAAACTTTTTCATCATTGTTGCAATTTGGGAACACTGTTGTGTAACTCTGGTGATACTGTGTTACCATCACCACTTTGTAGTTTCAGACCCGTTTGATCTTTATGCCCCACCCCCCCAACAAAGCCTGGATTCAAGGCAAGCACGCCCTGTTCATCCCTTCCCCCGATCCTGAACACAATTTCATCCTTTCTTTGTGCATTCCTTCCTATATTCTTGGTGTCCCCAATCAATGACTCTCAGTGAAATGACTGACGGAGTGTTTTTTGGACTCTCCAACTACTGTAAGACTCCATTGGAGAGTTCTCATTTGTATGTCATTTGAACTAGCCTTTGATATCTGAAAGGACGGTGTACGTCCTTTCAAGATACCATGTGCCAAACGAAGCCCTTTTGGCAACTGCCATCATTATCTCCAGGCAGGCATTGCTGTGTCAAGGGTGACATCTCAGCCAGAAGGCAGAGGCTGAGCTCGTCTTGTTGCACCAGCTCCCAAAAGAAGCCAAGAAAGGGAGCTGGAACAACAAACCACCCCAACACCCAGGAAAGCGTTCTTCATGACAGAAGGCTAGAAAATGACCCAACATCCTTGTGGCCCAGAACCCCTCTAGAAAATCACTGTTCCATAAAAAAGAGAAACACATGGGAAGTTCCAAGGAGAGGCAATGCCCATGGCCCGTGTACTTGAGAGACGGCCTGACCGCTCCGGGGAAGACACGCACCGACGGAACCCCTTGGGAAACAGCAGTGATAGTCCTCACCGTCGTAAGGGTTTCCTCTGGGGACAACCTGCCCGGGGCACCACACGAGGGAGCAGACCGGCTTCTCTTCCTCTGCCCCCACACCATTCACTCATGAAGGCAGCTCAGGTGTTCTCATGCCCTGCCTGCCTGCCTGCCTGGCTCATCCGTGAGCTGTGACCACCTACAGGGCAGGACTCCACCTTCTCCTCTCTGTGTACCGTGAATCTGCACACAGTGGGCTTGCAGAACCTTAGGAGACTTGAGCCATTCCCACTCGAGCCAGAACCCTCCCCAGGAAGGAAAACAGCTGTGGAGTCAATTTGGCCCCAGCACTGGTTCGAAAGCCTGGCGCCTCCTACAGCCTCTACGGTGTGAAGAGGGAGGTCCCTTCTGACAGAGCTTTCCGGGTCTCAGATCTAAGCTGTTGTTTCACTGTCAGCTGTGTCTCTTCCGTTGCAGCCAGGTGGGCCACGCTGCTCCAAAGGAGCTCACAAGCTGAGTTTCAAGGGAGGTATAGAGAGGAGAGGGATGGCTACAACGTACTGCAAACTGAGTGAGGGTCCCCACAATCCTCAGCAAAGGTCTGTGGTGTGCAAGTGGGGAGTAGAGGGCCCCCAAGTTCCAAAGGAAGGGAGGTAGTCGGGAGCTAAAGCCCTTGGCCGCTGTGGTAGTAGCTGCAGATGGCAGCTCGTCCACAGTGCACTTCGAATGAGGTCATATGAGCGGGACTCTGGAAATGGCTCCGAAATCGGGAGAAAGGGGTCAGGGTATGTGGGAATCCGGCGGGGGTGGGGGGTGGATGAAGGAAGGTGTCCCTCCTCTCTCCAGTGCAATTTGGTTTGGTGAGTCTCAAAACTACCAGATGGCACTTCCCAAGTCAGGCCCCCGCAGGAATCAGGGTGGGCTGCGTGCCTCGGCCCCTGCCACAGGGACAAGCCACACCAGTGGCCTCCCTGAGCTCCAATGGCCGGATCTGGGGGTTCTGTCTGGGTGCACACCTCCTTGCTGTGGCCAAGTTCCCCCCTTCTCTGAGCACCAGCTTCATCCTCTCGAATGAGGACATCGATTGCTACCTTGGCACGTTACTCTCTTCATCCTGTGAAGACTCATTAGGCTTATCCTACAATTACTAGCTGGCCCGAAGAGATATCTCCTGAATCCAGATTAAGCTGGAGTCTCCCAGGCTCATCTGGCATGTCTTCCCTGAAGTCTGCCAAAACCCACACCCTTGCATTTCCAGGGACTCCCCTTAGCCAGCTGGGCAGAAAACCCAGCATGGTTCAAACAAGCTGACAGACAAGCGGGAGAGGACTCACGGGCAGACGGCTTCCCTCAGGTCTCGGGTGGAGCTCTGGGACCACAGCAGCAACGGGCCATCCCAGGCCCTGGGCTCAGCAGCGCCCTCATTCTCAGGCCGGCGGCTCTGCCCTGAGGGGAGCAGGAAGGTCACCAACTGCCGCAGGCGGGCCTCACGCCCCTCCCACTGCTGGAGCCTGACCTCCCCCGGCCCCACCCCTTCCCCTACCCCAGCAGGACAACAGCTCGTCTTCCCCTGGCTTCCAACGGGAGGCCCGGCCCTGGGCCCCGATTGGGCACTGCCCCAGCCCGGAGCCAATCACAGTGGCCAGGGAGGTGGAACGCACCGATTGGCCAGGGCCAGGTCATGTGACCATACTCCCCAGGAAACTCAAATATTACCAAGGTTCCCTAAGAAACCAATGAACAGAATTATCCAGTAAAGGCAAACCGTGCTTTTTAATGAGGCCAATGTCACAGAAAAAAAAAAAAAATGCTTCACAATGAACTGCTCAAGGAAGCTACTAAATAAACTTTCAGAAAAGTTTAGTAGTTTTTTTTTTTTTTTTTTTAATAGGGTGACGGAGAGCTATACCTTTCCCGTCTATGTGAATTTAGGTTTAAACTAGATTTCCCTTGGCTATTATATAAGACAAAAAAACCCACATCCCCCCCTTTCACTCCCCCCCACCCCCAAAAAGTGTTTTAATCTATAGAATTTTTGTGTCCTCAGTTGTGTCTGATTCGCGGCAACTCACGAACTCTACACAGCCAGGCTCTTCCGTCCATGGAATTCAGGGCAATTTTTTCTGTCCCAGTAAATGCCCACCCTGGGTGATCCAAAGGCAAGGGCTCAGAGGCTCCTGAGAGACTAACTCCTTTCAGCTGAGCACAGAGCTGGCTCCTCACTGGGATGCCTGTGGCCTGGGGCTCCCTGAGGGGAGAGCAGCACTCGCCCCACCGTGTGGTCACTGCTGGAAGTGCAGGCTGCTCCTCACTCCCCCTTGACAGTGTCCCTGAGGGCAGAACAGTGTGAATCGAATCAAGGTGGAAATGCAAACTCCAATGCAACCAAACTCCCCACAAGGTCTCTAAAACCACTCAGGAACAGGGAATTGGAAACTGCAGGGGATGACAGGAATGGAGATGGAGACTTGACACCTTACACCGAGTTCACTTCCAGTTATCCCTAGACAAACTTTCCATGAAAACTTGTCACAAATCTCGAAGAACAATGAGCAGAAACCGGACACGTGCTTTGAGTCTTCACACGCAAAACTAAAAGCCAGTCCACAAAAAAAAAAAAAACCCAGAGAATACAGTGGACTTTGCAAAATCAAAGATATCTACTGTGGGAAAGACCTCATGACAAAAGCAAAAGACAGGTCATACATCGCGAGACGAATGAGTGGAAACACAAAGCTTATCAAGGATGTGTCTCCAAACAGACAAAGAACACCAACGCAACAAGCCTGTGAAAACTAGGGAAAGGTCTGAAGGGACACCAGACTGAGGAAGACACACACAGAGGATCCCGGATGATGTCCAGCACTGAGGGCCTGAAGAAACAACGGTCTAGTTGCACCCCCTCAGGCCTGTGTGACCGTGGATGAGGCCTCTGTTTCCCGGTGGCTCTGAGAGATGGACAGGGAGGAAGGGGAAGAGAAGTCACTTGCATTTCTAATACTCACAGCAAAGTCTTCCAACGAGAAGGGAATTATCACCCCCACTGACAATGCCATTCACTGAAGTGATACCCACCAGTCCATCTAACCCAGAAGGGAAGGATGGACCTGTTCTCACAAAACGGCGAGAGATGGAAGAAGGAAGATCAAGCCCACACCAATCACTGGAAAGAGAAGCTGTGCTCAGGGCTTGAAAGAATTCCTATTGGGAAAATGATGTCACAGCCCCACAAGGCAATCCACAGCTTCGATGCTATTCCTCCCAAAATGCCAATGCATTTTCGCACCGAACAAAGAATTGCAAAAGGGGTACGGAGACAGAAAAGAGCCTAAACTGTCAATACAATCCGACGAAAAAGCCCCGATACGGACATCCAAGGTTGTGTGAAAGGAAATTAGACGACCAAACTAGGATCCTCAGGAGAGTATCGGAGAAGGCAATGGCGACCCACTCCAGTACTCTTGCCTGGAAAACGTCCTGGACGGAGGAGCCTGGTAGGCTGCAGGCCATGGGGTCACGCAGAGTCAGACACGACTGAAGTGACTTAGCCGCAGCAGCAGCAGCAGGACAGTATGCTATTGGGAATACAACAACACACACAGATCCAGATCGATGGAATAAAGTGGAGGGTCCAGAAACAAACCCCAGCATCCATGGTCAACTCATCTCTGACACAGAAGGGGAGAATATCCAAATGGGAACAAGAAAGCCTCTTCAATCAATGTCCATGGGAAAACCAGACAGCTACATCTGAAGAACGCTATTGGTTTTGATCTCATACCACCTCAATATAGGGGGAAAACCTCACCCTAAAGACTGATGTCATGAGATAGCTAGAAAGAAGCGTAGGTCAAAGGCTCCTTAACATCAGAGTCTCCTTGCCATTTGCTGGGCGGAGGTCGAAATGGGTCTCTTCAAGTAAGGCAAAGAGGTACACGAAGTACACCCATGGGTTTCCATCCAATGGAACCCCTTCACAACAGAGAAGCTAAGCATTCACAAATGCAAAAGATAGGAAACAGAACATGAGAGACTCCTTGCAAGTGGTGTATCTGAGAAGGGGTTCATATGGAAAGAGACGAAGAATGCACAGCACTCAGATTCCAAGAAACAACACCACCACCACCCTTGACCCTTCCCCCATGACCAACTCCGACCTAAAGCCTTTCTCTCCCTCTAACCTATCCCTAAAACATAACCCTCATCTAATCATATACATGTGCATCCCTAGCATCCATCCATCCACACACGAGAGAGAAAGAGGAAGACACAGACGGAACTGAGAAAGGAAAAGAGAGGGACACAGCCAGAGAGAGACACGGAACCAAAGAGAGGAAAGGAGTCGACGGTCCAGACTTTTCCTCAATCTGCCTCGAAGGTAGAAGCAATGACAGCGCCCTTCCACCCCAGAAGGGGGAAAAGGACGGAAGGTTTGGAGAGGAAAAGACAAGAACGCAGGGAGCCATTAGAAGCTCAGCCACCCGCAGAAGCCGAGCTGGGACACTTGAACAGAATCTCAATGGAAACAGAGGAGCAGAAAGTTGGCTACTCTTTTCTATAAGAGAGGGAGACCTTCGAGTCTTCCTTTCGGTCCTCCAACTTGGATGCGGGGTCTCAAAACAGTCAGGAGGGGGAGTGCCTTTTCCTGGGTACCACGGCACATCCAGGCCTCGTTCTGCCCCATTCTGTGCTGTGTCAGCCCTGGATGGAATCTTTCTTTCTGAAGTCTCAGCGCACAAGCTCCACGTGATATCGGCCCCAGGTGGAAAGGCATGGAGCTGCTCGTAGGCCGACAGACCTAGGAAGCAGATGGGAGAATGACCACCACTCTGCAGATGGAGAGACTGGGGCAACCCTGAGGGGCATATGCTTGTCCAGGGCCACACCACTTATGAGAAGAAGGAGCCTGGTCTGAGAGCAGTGGGGTCCTCGGAGCTCAGGCCCTGGCTGAACCCAGGCCTCCCCAGGGCTGTGGGCTGGGCTGTGTGGGTGTCACTGTGCCTGCACATGGCCTAAGGGGGGTGGTCGAGCAGTCAGAAACCCAGAGATTCCCTTGGGAAGTTTTGGGGAAGGGACCTCAGCACGAACCCCAGGAGATGATGTCACCTGCCGGCAACAGAACCCAACAGAACCCGCAGCCCGGGTATCCAGGCCTCCAGAGCGGAGAGGAGCCCCCAGCCAGTTCACTGGCTGCCAGGATGTTCTGCTGTTTGCCCCTGCCCAGAGGCCGGGGCCTCAGGAGTGCTCACAGGCAGTGTGCGCGGGCACCCTGTCGACGTTGGCTCAGGACACCCCCGAGAGGCCTCTGGCCCTTTGCCCGGAGAAACAGAAAGGTAACACGGGGAGCCCCAGGACGGACCAGGCCGCCTCTCCCATGCCACCCGGAAACACCGGGTCCTTTGCCTGTGTGTGTGGATGCGGGTTTCTTGGGGTGTGTCTCCCTCAAGGAAGCCCAGGCGGATGTGGGGTCAGAAGCCTGCGGACAAGTTGTGTCCACACCCCAGGGGAGAGCAGGCTGGGCGGGATGGGGAGAGTGCGGGCAGCGGCGGCCGCCCAGGCGGACCTCACACCCTCAGGTGGGACTCTTTCCTCCCGGGTGGGGATCTGAGCAGACACACGTCTCTGACCCTTCTGGGAAGAGAAGTTCGAGCAGGCAGAAGCAGCGGCTCCACTGCCCAGGCCCAGCTCGGAAAACTCCTAGCATGGCTGGCTGACGGTCACTGTCGTTGCAGAGCTTCCCACGTGATGAGGCCGAGGACGGGGACACCCCATCCACCTCCCGGAGGGAGGGGTCGGAGCACCACCCCCCCGCCCGTGAGGCCCAGTGCAGGCTCCAGGTGAGCGTGCCCACGGAGGCATCAGCCCCACCGGGGGAGAAGCGGAGGCGGGGAAGGCCTGCTGCCGAGACACCGCCCAGGATACACCCGGCGGCCCAGTCTGAGGCTGCCACGGAGCTCAGCACACCCGGCTCCGACCCAGAGTCCCGAGAACCCCGGCCTCTGAGGCAGCAGGAGGACCTGGAGCCCAGCACGCCAGAGCACAGAGGTGAGGACGCTGGGGCTGGTGCACGGGAGTGTGTGGGGAGGGGGTGCTGAGCTACACAGGGACGAGTCCCCGAAAGCTGCTGCTGGGCCTGCAGCAAGCGCTGGCCTCACACCCCCCGCCCCCCATCTTGCACACTTCAGTCCCAAAAGACATCCGACGCTGGGTATTCTTTGGGAATCTCTTGGAAGCTTTCTGTCCCGGGAGACGCACATGCCAAGGCTGGCCTGTGGGCAAACTTTGCTTCTCCCCCAGCTCTAGCACTGGCCTCCAACTGGAACCAGGCTCCGCTTCCCAGACCTGTCCCTACAGAGGTGCTGGCTCCAGGTGCAGGACCCAGGGATCCACCGAGGGCAGATGGAGAACCGAGACTTGCCCTCGCAGAGACACCAGGCCAGCTGGGTACTGGCCAGCACACCGGGCAGATCGGATCTCCATGCCTGCAGGACCCCCAGCCCCAGGCACTGATGTCCCACCCCCTCAGCCAGAACCTCCACCTCCACGTGCACCTCTACCTGCTCGGGCTCTGGCAGGAGAACCCGAGGCAGAGGAGGAGTCACCGCCTCGGCAGGGAGAGCCTGCCCTGGCTCCCGCGCAACACCCAGACGCCCACGATGACTCACCCACCCCTGCAGGGAGAACGAGCCCCCGCTCTGGACAGACACCCAGAGCCCTTGCCGGAAACACCACGTCCAGGGGAGCGGTCGGCTCTGCAGCCTCCATCCCCGTCTGCTCACCGTGGACGCTGGCAACTCGGTCTGCCCCCAGGGGACATGGAGTTCCTTTCCCCTGAACTGCTTTGCATTTGGTTTGTTTCCACCTTTCTGGTGATGTTTTATTTTTTGTATGGTTTCCTGTACTTTTGTTGGTTAAGTTGGGATTAGTAAACTTTTTCATCATTGTTGCAATTTGGGAACACTGTTGTGTAACTCTGGTGATACTGTGTTACCATCACCACTTTGTAGTTTCAGACCCGTTTGATCTTTATGCCCCACCCCCCCAACAAAGCCTGGATTCAAGGCAAGCACGCCCTGTTCATCCCTTCCCCCGATCCTGAACACAATTTCATCCTTTCTTTGTGCATTCCTTCCTATATTCTTGGTGTCCCCAATCAATGACTCTCAGTGAAATGACTGACGGAGTGTTTTTTGGACTCTCCAACTACTGTAAGACTCCATTGGAGAGTTCTCATTTGTATGTCATTTGAACTAGCCTTTGATATCTGAAAGGACGGTGTACGTCCTTTCAAGATACCATGTGCCAAACGAAGCCCTTTTGGCAACTGCCATCATTATCTCCAGGCAGGCATTGCTGTGTCAAGGGTGACATCTCAGCCAGAAGGCAGAGGCTGAGCTCGTCTTGTTGCACCAGCTCCCAAAAGAAGCCAAGAAAGGGAGCTGGAACAACAAACCACCCCAACACCCAGGAAAGCGTTCTTCATGACAGAAGGCTAGAAAATGACCCAACATCCTTGTGGCCCAGAACCCCTCTAGAAAATCACTGTTCCATAAAAAAGAGAAACACATGGGAAGTTCCAAGGAGAGGCAATGCCCATGGCCCGTGTAC
This sequence comes from Giraffa tippelskirchi, assembly GCF_054371585.1. NCBI lineage: Eukaryota > Metazoa > Chordata > Mammalia > Artiodactyla > Giraffidae > Giraffa > Giraffa tippelskirchi. Next base: position 10,232,843 of record NC_137288.1, on the reverse strand, counting down.
TTGAGAGACGGCCTGACCGCTCCGGGGAAGACACGCACCGACGGAACCCCTTGGGAAACAGCAGTGATAGTCCTCACCGTCGTAAGGGTTTCCTCTGGGGACAACCTGCCCGGGGCACCACACGAGGGAGCAGACCGGCTTCTCTTCCTCTGCCCCCACACCATTCACTCAGGAAGGCAGCTCAGGTGTTCTCATGCCCTGCCTGCCTGCCTGCCTGGCTCATCCGTGAGCTGTGACCACCTACAGGGCAGGACTCCACCTTCTCCTCTCTGTGTACCGTGAATCTGCACACAGTGGGCTTGCAGAACCTTAGGAGACTTGAGCCATTCCCACTCGAGCCAGAACCCTCCCCAGGAAGGAAAACAGCTGTGGAGTCAATTTGGCCCCAGCACTGGTTCGAAAGCCTGGCGCCTCCTACAGCCTCTACGGTGTGAAGAGGGAGGTCCCTTCTGACAGAGCTTTCCGGGTCTCAGATCTAAGCTGTTGTTTCACTGTCAGCTGTGTCTCTTCCGTTGCAGCCAGGTGGGCCACGCTGCTCCAAAGGAGCTCACAAGCTGAGTTTCAAGGGAGGTATAGAGAGGAGAGGGATGGCTACAACGTACTGCAAACTGAGTGAGGGTCCCCACAATCCTCAGCAAAGGTCTGTGGTGTGCAAGTGGGGAGTAGAGGGCCCCCAAGTTCCAAAGGAAGGGAGGTAGTCGGGAGCTAAAGCCCTTGGCCGCTGTGGTAGTAGCTGCAGATGGCAGCTCGTCCACAGTGCACTTCGAATGAGGTCATATGAGCGGGACTCTGGAAATGGCTCCGAAATCGGGAGAAAGGGGTCAGGGTATGTGGGAATCCGGCGGGGGTGGGGGGTGGATGAAGGAAGGTGTCCCTCCTCTCTCCAGTGCAATTTGGTTTGGTGAGTCTCAAAACTACCAGATGGCACTTCCCAAGTCAGGCCCCCGCAGGAATCAGGGTGGGCTGCGTGCCTCGGCCCCTGCCACAGGGACAAGCCACACCAGTGGCCTCCCTGAGCTCCAATGGCCGGATCTGGGGGTTCTGTCTGGGTGCACACCTCCTTGCTGTGGCCAAGTTCCCCCCTTCTCTGAGCACCAGCTTCATCCTCTCGAATGAGGACATCGATTGCTACCTTGGCACGTTACTCTCTTCATCCTGTGAAGACTCATTAGGCTTATCCTACAATTACTAGCTGGCCCGAAGAGATATCTCCTGAATCCAGATTAAGCTGGAGTCTCCCAGGCTCATCTGGCATGTCTTCCCTGAAGTCTGCCAAAACCCACACCCTTGCATTTCCAGGGACTCCCCTTAGCCAGCTGGGCAGAAAACCCAGCATGGTTCAAACAAGCTGACAGACAAGCGGGAGAGGACTCACGGGCAGACGGCTTCCCTCAGGTCTCGGGTGGAGCTCTGGGACCACAGCAGCAACGGGCCATCCCAGGCCCTGGGCTCAGCAGCGCCCTCATTCTCAGGCCGGCGGCTCTGCCCTGAGGGGAGCAGGAAGGTCACCAACTGCCGCAGGCGGGCCTCACGCCCCTCCCACTGCTGGAGCCTGACCTCCCCCGGCCCCACCCCTTCCCCTACCCCAGCAGGACGACAGCTCGTCTTCCCCTGGCTTCCAACGGGAGGCCCGGCCCTGGGCCCCGATTGGGCACTGCCCCAGCCCGGAGCCAATCACAGTGGCCAGGGAGGTGGAACGCACCGATTGGCCAGGGCCAGGTCATGTGACCATACTCCCCAGGAAACTCAAATATTACCAAGGTTCCCTAAGAAACCAATGAACAGAATTATCCAGTAAAGGCAAACCGTGCTTTTTAATGAGGCCAATGTCACAGAAAAAAAAAAAAAATGCTTCACAATGAACTGCTCAAGGAAGCTACTAAATAAACTTTCAGAAAAGTTTAGTAGTTTTTTTTTTTTTTTTTAATAGGGTGACGGAGAGCTATACCTTTCCCGTCTATGTGAATTTAGGTTTAAACTAGATTTCCCTTGGCTATTATATAAGACAAAAAAACCCACATCCCCCCCTTTCACTCCCCCCCAACTCCAAAAAGTGTTTTAATCTATAGAATTTTTGTGTCCTCAGTTGTGTCTGATTCGCGGCAACTCACGAACTCTACACAGCCAGGCTCTTCCGTCCATGGAATTCAGGGCAATTTTTTCTGTCCCAGTAAATGCCCACCCTGGGTGATCCAAAGGCAAGGGCTCAGAGGCTCCTGAGAGACTAACTCCTTTCAGCTGAGCACAGAGCTGGCTCCTCACTGGGATGCCTGTGGCCTGGGGCTCCCTGAGGGGAGAGCAGCACTCGCCCCACCGTGTGGTCACTGCTGGAAGTGCAGGCTGCTCCTCACTCCCCCTTGACAGTGTCCCTGAGGGCAGAACAGTGTGAATCGAATCAAGGTGGAAATGCAAACTCCAATGCAACCAAACTCCCCACAAGGTCTCTAAAACCACTCAGGAACAGGGAATTGGAAACTGCAGGGGATGACAGGAATGGAGATGGAGACTTGACACCTTACACCGAGTTCACTTCCAGTTATCCCTAGACAAACTTTCCATGAAAACTTGTCACAAATCTCGAAGAACAATGAGCAGAAACCGGACACGTGCTTTGAGTCTTCACACGCAAAACTAAAAGCCAGTCCACAAAAAAAAAAAAAAACCCAGAGAATACAGTGGACTTTGCAAAATCAAAGATATCTACTGTGGGAAAGACCTCATGACAAAAGCAAAAGACAGGTCATACATCGCGAGACGAATGAGTGGAAACACAAAGCTTATCAAGGATGTGTCTCCAAACAGACAAAGAACACCAACGCAACAAGCCTGTGAAAACTAGGGAAAGGTCTGAAGGGACACCAGACTGAGGAAGACACACACAGAGGATCCCGGATGATGTCCAGCACTGAGGGCCTGAAGAAACAACGGTCTAGTTGCACCCCCTCAGGCCTGTGTGACCGTGGATGAGGCCTCTGTTTCCCGGTGGCTCTGAGAGATGGACAGGGAGGAAGGGGAAGAGAAGTCACTTGCATTTCTAATACTCACAGCAAAGTCTTCCAACGAGAAGGGAATTATCACCCCCACTGACAATGCCATTCACTGAAGTGATACCCACCAGTCCATCTAACCCAGAAGGGAAGGATGGACCTGTTCTCACAAAATGGCGAGAGATGGAAGAAGGAAGATCAAGCCCACACCAATCACTGGAAAGAGAAGCTGTGCTCAGGGCTTGAAAGAATTCCTATTGGGAAAATGATGTCACAGCCCCACAAGGCAATCCACAGCTTCGATGCTATTCCTCCCAAAATGCCAATGCATTTTCGCACCGAACAAAGAATTGCAAAAGGGGTACGGAGACAGAAAAGAGCCTAAACTGTCAATACAATCCGACGAAAAAGCCCCGATACGGACATCCAAGGTTGTGTGAAAGGAAATTAGACGACCAAACTAGGATCCTCAGGAGAGTATCGGAGAAGGCAATGGCGACCCACTCCAGTACTCTTGCCTGGAAAACGTCCTGGACGGAGGAGCCTGGTAGGCTGCAGGCCATGGGGTCACGCAGAGTCAGACACGACTGAAGTGACTTAGCCGCAGCAGCAGCAGCAGGACAGTATGCTATTGGGAATACAACAACACACACAGATCCAGATCGATGGAATAAAGTGGAGGGTCCAGAAACAAACCCCAGCATCCATGGTCAACTCATCTCTGACACAGAAGGGGAGAATATCCAAATGGGAACAAGAAAGCCTCTTCAATCAATGTCCATGGGAAAACCAGACAGCTACATCTGAAGAACGCTATTGGTTTTGATCTCATACCACCTCAATATAGGGGGAAAACCTCACCCTAAAGACTGATGTCATGAGATAGCTAGAAAGAAGCGTAGGTCAAAGGCTCCTTAACATCAGAGTCTCCTTGCCATTTGCTGGGCGGAGGTCGAAATGGGTCTCTTCAAGTAAGGCAAAGAGGTACACGAAGTACACCCATGGGTTTCCATCCAATGGAACCTCTTCACAACAGAGAAGCTAAGCATTCACAAATGCAAAAGATAGGAAACAGAACATGAGAGACTCCTTGCAAGTGGTGTATCTGAGAAGGGGTTCATATGGAAAGAGACGAAGAATGCACAGCACTCAGATTCCAAGAAACAACACCACCACCACCCTTGACCCTTCCCCCATGACCAACTCCGACCTAAAGCCTTTCTCTCCCTCTAACCTATCCCTAAAACATAACCCTCATCTAATCATATACATGTGCATCCCTAGCATCCATCCATCCACACACGAGAGAGAAAGAGGAAGACACAGACGGAACTGAGAAAGGAAAAGAGAGGGACACAGCCAGAGAGAGACACGGAACCAAAGAGAGGAAAGGAGTCGACGGTCCAGACTTTTCCTCAATCTGCCTCGAAGGTAGAAGCAATGACAGCGCCCTTCCACCCCAGAAGGGGGAAAAGGACGGAAGGTTTGGAGAGGAAAAGACAAGAACGCAGGGAGCCATTAGAAGCTCAGCCACCCGCAGAAGCCGAGCTGGGACACTTGAACAGAATCTCAATGGAAACAGAGGAGCAGAAAGTTGGCTACTCTTTTCTATAAGAGAGGGAGACCTTCGAGTCTTCCTTTCGGTCCTCCAACTTGGATGCGGGGTCTCAAAACAGTCAGGAGGGGGAGTGCCTTTTCCCGGGTACCACAGCACATCCAGGCCTCGTTCTGCCCCATTCTGTGCTGTGTCAGCCCTGGATGGAATCTTTCTTTCTGAAGTCTCAGCGCACAAGCTCCACGTGATATCGGCCCCAGGTGGAAAGGCATGGAGCTGCTCGTAGGCCGACAGACCTAGGAAGCAGATGGGAGAATGACCACCACTCTGCAGATGGAGAGACTGGGGCAACCCTGAGGGGCATATGCTTGTCCAGGGCCACACCACTTATGAGAAGAAGGAGCCTGGTCTGAGAGCAGTGGGGTCCTCGGAGCTCAGGCCCTGGCTGAACCCAGGCCTCCCCAGGGCTGTGGGCTGGGCTGTGTGGGTGTCACTGTGCCTGCACATGGCCTAAGGGGGGTGGTCGAGCAGTCAGAAACCCAGAGATTCCCTTGGGAAGTTTTGGGGAAGGGACCTCAGCACGAACCCCAGGAGATGATGTCACCTGCCGGCAACAGAACCCAACAGAACCCGCAGCCCGGGTATCCAGGCCTCCAGAGCGGAGAGGAGCCCCCAGCCAGTTCACTGGCTGCCAGGATGTTCTGCTGTTTGCCCCTGCCCAGAGGCCGGGGCCTCAGGAGTGCTCACAGGCAGTGTGCGCGGGCACCCTGTCGACGTTGGCTCAGGACACCCCCGAGAGGCCTCTGGCCCTTTGCCCGGAGAAACAGAAAGGTAACACGGGGAGCCCCAGGACGGACCAGGCCGCCTCTCCCATGCCACCCGGAAACACCGGGTCCTTTGCCTGTGTGTGTGGATGCGGGTTTCTTGGGGTGTGTCTCCCTCAAGGAAGCCCAGGCGGATGTGGGGTCAGAAGCCTGCGGACAAGTTGTGTCCACACCCCAGGGGAGAGCAGGCTGGGCGGGATGGGGAGAGTGCGGGCAGCGGCGGCCGCCCAGGCGGACCTCACACCCTCAGGTGGGACTCTTTCCTCCCGGGTGGGGATCTGAGCAGACACACGTCTCTGACCCTTCTGGGAAGAGAAGTTCGAGCAGGCAGAAGCAGCGGCTCCACTGCCCAGGCCCAGCTCGGAAAACTCCTAGCATGGCTGGCTGACGGTCACTGTCGTTGCAGAGCTTCCCACGTGATGAGGCCGAGGACGGGGACACCCCATCCACCTCCCGGAGGGAGGGGTCGGAGCACCACCCCCCCGCCCGTGAGGCCCAGTGCAGGCTCCAGGTGAGCGTGCCCACGGAGGCATCAGCCCCACCGGGGGAGAAGCGGAGGCGGGGAAGGCCTGCTGCCGAGACACCGCCCAGGATACACCCGGCGGCCCAGTCTGAGGCTGCCACGGAGCTCAGCACACCCGGCTCCGACCCAGAGTCCCGAGAACCCCGGCCTCTGAGGCAGCAGGAGGACCTGGAGCCCAGCACGCCAGAGCACAGAGGTGAGGACGCTGGGGCTGGTGCACGGGAGTGTGTGGGGAGGGGGTGCTGAGCTACACAGGGACGAGTCCCCGAAAGCTGCTGCTGGGCCTGCAGCAAGCGCTGGCCTCACACCCCCCGCCCCCCATCTTGCACACTTCAGTCCCAAAAGACATCCGACACTGGGTATTCTTTGGGAATCTCTTGGAAGCTTTCTGTTCCGGGAGACGCACATGCCAAGGCTGGCCTGTGGGCAAACTTTGCTTCTCCCCCAGCTCTAGCACTGGCCTCCAACTGGAACCAGGCTCCGCTTCCCAGACCTGTCCCTACAGAGGTGCTGGCTCCAGGTGCAGGACCCAGGGATCCACCGAGGGCAGATGGAGAACCGAGACTTGCCCTCGCAGAGACACCAGGCCAGCTGGGTACTGGCCAGCACACCGGGCAGATCGGATCTCCATGCCTGCAGGACCCCCAGCCCCAGGCACTGATGTCCCACCCCCTCAGCCAGAACCTCCACCTCCACGTGCACCTCTACCTGCTCGGGCTCTGGCAGGAGAACCCGAGGCAGAGGAGGAGTCACCGCCTCGGCAGGGAGAGCCTGCCCTGGCTCCCGCGCAACACCCAGACACCCACGATGACTCACCCACCCCTGCAGGGAGAACGAGCCCCCGCTCTGGACAGACACCCAGAGCCCTTGCCGGAAACACCACGTCCAGGGGAGCGGTCGGCTCTGCAGCCTCCATCCCCGTCTGCTCACCGTGGACGCTGGCAACTCGGTCTGCCCCCAGGGGACATGGAGTTCCTTTCCCCTGAACTGCTTTGCATTTGGTTTGTTTCCACCTTTCTGGTGATGTTTTATTTTTTGTATGGTTTCCTGTACTTTTGTTGGTTAAGTTGGGATTAGTAAACTTTTTCATCATTGTTGCAATTTGGGAACACTGTTGTGTAACTCTGGTGATACTGTGTTACCATCACCACTTTGTAGTTTCAGACCCGTTTGATCTTTATGCCCCACCCCCCCAACAAAGCCTGGATTCAAGGCAAGCACGCCCTGTTCATCCCTTCCCCCGATCCTGAACACAATTTCATCCTTTCTTTGTGCATTCCTTCCTATATTCTTGGTGTCCCCAATCAATGACTCTCAGTGAAATGACTGACGGAGTGTTTTTTGGACTCTCCAACTACTGTAAGACTCCATTGGAGAGTTCTCATTTGTATGTCATTTGAACTAGCCTTTGATATCTGAAAGGACGGTGTACGTCCTTTCAAGATACCATGTGCCAAACGAAGCCCTTTTGGCAACTGCCATCATTATCTCCAGGCAGGCATTGCTGTGTCAAGGGTGACATCTCAGCCAGAAGGCAGAGGCTGAGCTCGTCTTGTTGCACCAGCTCCCAAAAGAAGCCAAGAAAGGGAGCTGGGACAACAAACCACCCCAACACCCAGGAAAGCGTTCTTCATGACAGAAGGCTAGAAAATGACCCAACATCCTTGTGGCCCAGAACCCCTCTAGAAAATCACTGTTCCATAAAAAAGAGAAACACATGGGAAGTTCCAAGGAGAGGCAATGCCCATGGCCCGTGTACTTGAGAGACGGCCTGACCGCTCCGGGGAAGACACGCACCGACGGAACCCCTTGGGAAACAGCAGTGATAGTCCTCACCGTCGTAAGGGTTTCCTCTGGGGACAACCTGCCCGGGGCACCACACGAGGGAGCAGACCGGCTTCTCTTCCTCTGCCCCCACACCATTCACTCAGGAAGGCAGCTCAGGTGTTCTCATGCCCTGCCTGCCTGCCTGCCTGGCTCATCCGTGAGCTGTGACCACCTACAGGGCAGGACTCCACCTTCTCCTCTCTGTGTACCGTGAATCTGCACACAGTGGGCTTGCAGAACCTTAGGAGACTTGAGCCATTCCCACTCGAGCCAGAACCCTCCCCAGGAAGGAAAACAGCTGTGGAGTCATTTTGGCCCCAGCACTGGTTCGAAAGCCTGGCGCCTCCTACAGCCTCTACGGTGTGAAGAGGGAGGTCCCTTCTGACAGAGCTTTCCGGGTCTCAGATCTAAGCTGTTGTTTCACTGTCAGCTGTGTCTCTTCCGTTGCAGCCAGGTGGGCCACGCTGCTCCAAAGGAGCTCACAAGCTGAGTTTCAAGGGAGGTATAGAGAGGACAGGGATGGCTACAACGTACTGCAAACTGAGTGAGGGTCCCCACAATCCTCAGCAAAGGTCTGTGGTGTGCAAGTGGGGAGTAGAGGGCCCCCAAGTTCCAAAGGAAGGGAGGTAGTCGGGAGCTAAAGCCCTTGGCCGCTGTGGTAGTAGCTGCAGATGGCAGCTCGTCCACAGTGCACTTCGAATGAGGTCATATGAGCGGGACTCTGGAAATGGCTCCGAAATCGGGAGAAAGGGGTCAGGGTATGTGGGAATCCGGCGGGGGTGGGGGGTGGATGAAGGAAGGTGTCCCTCCTCTCTCCAGTGCAATTTGGTTTGGTGAGTCTCAAAGCTACCAGATGGCACTTCCCAAGTCAGGCCCCCGCAGGAATCAGGGTGGGCTGCGTGCCTCGGCCCCTGCCACAGGGACAAGCCACACCAGTGGCCTCCCTGAGCTCCAATGGCCGGATCTGGGGGTTCTGTCTGGGTGCACACCTCCTTGCTGTGGCCAAGTTCCCCCCTTCTCTGAGCACCAGCTTCATCCTCTCGAATGAGGACATCGATTGCTACCTTGGCACGTTACTCTCTTCATCCTGTGAAGACTCATTAGGCTTATCCTACAATTACTAGCTGGCCCGAAGAGATATCTCCTGAATCCAGATTAAGCTGGAGTCTCCCAGGCTCATCTGGCATGTCTTCCCTGAAGTCTGCCAAAACCCACACCCTTGCATTTCCAGGGACTCCCCTTAGCCAGCTGGGCAGAAAACCCAGCATGGTTCAAACAAGCTGACAGACAAGCGGGAGAGGACTCACGGGCAGACGGCTTCCCTCAGGTCTCGGGTGGAGCTCTGGGACCACAGCAGCAACGGGCCATCCCAGGCCCTGGGCTCAGCAGCGCCCTCATTCTCAGGCCGGCGGCTCTGCCCTGAGGGGAGCAGGAAGGTCACCAACTGCCGCAGGCGGGCCTCACGCCCCTCCCACTGCTGGAGCCTGACCTCCCCCGGCCCCACCCCTTCCCCTACCCCAGCAGGACGACAGCTCGTCTTCCCCTGGCTTCCAACGGGAGGCCCGGCCCTGGGCCCCGATTGGGCACTGCCCCAGCCCGGAGCCAATCACAGTGGCCAGGGAGGTGGAACGCACCGATTGGCCAGGGCCAGGTCATGTGACCATACTCCCCAGGAAACTCAAATATTACCAAGGTTCCCTAAGAAACCAATGAACAGAATTATCCAGTAAAGGCAAACCGTGCTTTTTAATGAGGCCAATGTCACAGAAAAAAAAAAAAATGCTTCACAATGAACTGCTCAAGGAAGCTACTAAATAAACTTTCAGAAAAGTTTAGTAGTTTTTTTTTTTTTTTTTAATAGGGTGACGGAGAGCTATACCTTTCCCGTCTATGTGAATTTAGGTTTAAACTAGATTTCCCTTGGCTATTATATAAGACAAAAAAGCCCACGTCCCCCCCTTTCACTCCCCCCCACCCCCAAAAAGTGTTTTAATCTATAGAATCTTTGTGTCCTCAGTTGTGTCTGATTCGCGGCAACTCACGAACTCTACACAGCCAGGCTCTTCCGTCCATGGAATTCAGGGCAATTTTTTCTGTCCCAGTAAATGCCCACCCTGGGTGATCCAAAGGCAAGGGCTCAGAGGCTCCTGAGAGACTAACTCCTTTCAGCTGAGCACAGAGCTGGCTCCTCACTGGGATGCCTGTGGCCTGGGGCTCCCTGAGGGGAGAGCAGCACTCGCCCCACCGTGTGGTCACTGCTGGAAGTGCAGGCTGCTCCTCACTCCCCCTTGACAGTGTCCCTGAGGGCAGAACAGTGTGAATCGAATCAAGGTGGAAATGCAAACTCCAATGCAACCAAACTCCCCACAAGGTCTCTAAAACCACTCAGGAACAGGGAATTGGAAACTGCAGGGGATGACAGGAATGGAGATGGAGACTTGACACCTTACACCGAGTTCACTTCCAGTTATCCCTAGACAAACTTTCCATGAAAACTTGTCACAAATCTCGAAGAACAATGAGCAGAAACCGGACACGTGCTTTGAGTCTTCACACGCAAAACTAAAAGCCAGTCCACAAAAAAAAAAAAAAAACCCAGAGAATACAGTGGACTTTGCAAAATCAAAGATATCTACTGTGGGAAAGACCTCATGACAAAAGCAAAAGACAGGTCATACATCGCGAGACGAATGAGTGGAAACACAAAGCTTATCAAGGATGTGTCTCCAAACAGACAAAGAACACCAACGCAACAAGCCTGTGAAAACTAGGGAAAGGTCTGAAGGGACACCAGACTGAGGAAGACACACACAGAGGATCCCGGATGATGTCCAGCACTGAGGGCCTGAAGAAACAACGGTCTAGTTGCACCCCCTCAGGCCTGTGTGACCGTGGATGAGGCCTCTGTTTCCCGGTGGCTCTGAGAGATGGACAGGGAGGAAGGGGAAGAGAAGTCACTTGCATTTCTAATACTCACAGCAAAGTCTTCCAACGAGAAGGGAATTATCACCCCCACTGACAATGCCATTCACTGAAGTGATACCCACCAGTCCATCTAACCCAGAAGGGAAGGATGGACCTGTTCTCACAAAACGGCGAGAGATGGAAGAAGGAAGATCAAGCCCACACCAATCACTGGAAAGAGAAGCTGTGCTCAGGGCTTGAAAGAATTCCTATTGGGAAAATGATGTCACAGCCCCACAAGGCAATCCACAGCTTCGATGCTATTCCTCCCAAAATGCCAATGCATTTTCGCACCGAACAAAGAATTGCAAAAGGGGTACGGAGACAGAAAAGAGCCTAAACTGTCAATACAATCCGACGAAAAAGCCCCGATACGGACATCCAAGGTTGTGTGAAAGGAAATTAGACGACCAAACTAGGATCCTCAGGAGAGTATCGGAGAAGGCAATGGCGACCCACTCCAGTACTCTTGCCTGGAAAACGTCCTGGACGGAGGAGCCTGGTAGGCTGCAGGCCATGGGGTCACGCAGAGTCAGACACGACTGAAGTGACTTAGCCGCAGCAGCAGCAGCAGGACAGTATGCTATTGGGAATACAACAACACACACAGATCCAGATCGATGGAATAAAGTGGAGGGTCCAGAAACAAACCCCAGCATCCATGGTCAACTCATCTCTGACACAGAAGGGGAGAATATCCAAATGGGAACAAGAAAGCCTCTTCAATCAATGTCCATGGGAAAACCAGACAGCTACATCTGAAGAACGCTATTGGTTTTGATCTCATACCACCTCAATATAGGGGGAAAACCTCACCCTAAAGACTGATGTCATGAGATAGCTAGAAAGAAGCGTAGGTCAAAGGCTCCTTAACATCAGAGTCTCCTTGCCATTTGCTGGGCGGAGGTCGAAATGGGTCTCTTCAAGTAAGGCAAAGAGGTACACGAAGTACACCCATGGGTTTCCATCCAATGGAACCTCTTCACAACAGAGAAGCTAAGCATTCACAAATGCAAAAGATAGGAAAGAGAACATGAGAGACTCCTTGCAAGTGGTGTATCTGAGAAGGGGTTCATATGGAAAGAGACGAAGAATGCACAGCACTCAGATTCCAAGAAACAACACCACCACCACCCTTGACCCTTCCCCCATGACCAACTCCGACCTAAAGCCTTTCTCTCCCTCTAACCTATCCCTAAAACATAACCCTCATCTAATCATATACATGTGCATCCCTAGCATCCATCCATCCACACACGAGAGAGAAAGAGGAAGACACAGACGGAACTGAGAAAGGAAAAGAGAGGGACACAGCCAGAGAGAGACACGGAACCAAAGAGAGGAAAGGAGTCGACGGTCCAGACTTTTCCTCAATCTGCCTCGAAGGTAGAAGCAATGACAGCGCCCTTCCACCCCAGAAGGGGGAAAAGGACGGAAGGTTTGGAGAGGAAAAGACAAGAACGCAGGGAGCCATTAGAAGCTCAGCCACCCACAGAAGCCGAGCTGGGACACTTGAACAGAATCTCAATGGAAACAGAGGAGCAGAAAGTTGGCTACTCTTTTCTATAAGAGAGGGAGACCTTCGAGTCTTCCTTTCGGTCCTCCAACTTGGATGCGGGGTCTCAAAACAGTCAGGAGGGGGAGTGCCTTTTCCTGGGTACCACGGCACATCCAGGCCTCGTTCTGCCCCATTCTGTGCTGTGTCAGCCCTGGATGGAATCTTTCTTTCTGAAGTCTCAGCGCACAAGCTCCACGTGATATCGGCCCCAGGTGGAAAGGCATGGAGCTGCTCGTAGGCCGACAGACCTAGGAAGCAGATGGGAGAATGACCACCACTCTGCAGATGGAGAGACTGGGGCAACCCTGAGGGGCATATGCTTGTCCAGGGCCACACCACTTATGAGAAGAAGGAGCCTGGTCTGAGAGCAGTGGGGTCCTCGGAGCTCAGGCCCTGGCTGAACCCAGGCCTCCCCAGGGCTGTGGGCTGGGCTGTGTGGGTGTCACTGTGCCTGCACATGGCCTAAGGGGGGTGGTCGAGCAGTCAGAAACCCAGAGATTCCCTTGGGAAGTTTTGGGGAAGGGACCTCAGCACGAACCCCAGGAGATGATGTCACCTGCCGGCAACAGAACCCAACAGAACCCGCAGCCCGGGTATCCAGGCCTCCAGAGCGGAGAGGAGCCCCCAGCCAGTTCACTGGCTGCCAGGATGTTCTGCTGTTTGCCCCTGCCCAGAGGCCGGGGCCTCAGGAGTGCTCACAGGCAGTGTGCGCGGGCACCCTGTCGACGTTGGCTCAGGACACCCCCGAGAGGCCTCTGGCCCTTTGCCCGGAGAAACAGAAAGGTAACACGGGGAGCCCCAGGACGGACCAGGCCGCCTCTCCCATGCCACCCGGAAACACCGGGTCCTTTGCCTGTGTGTGTGGATGCGGGTTTCTTGGGGTGTGTCTCCCTCAAGGAAGCCCAGGCGGATGTGGGGTCAGAAGCCTGCGGACAAGTTGTGTCCACACCCCAGGGGAGAGCAGGCTGGGCGGGATGGGGAGAGTGCGGGCAGCGGCGGCCGCCCAGGCGGACCTCACACCCTCAGGTGGGACTCTTTCCTCCCGGGTGGGGATCTGAGCAGACACACGTCTCTGACCCTTCTGGGAAGAGAAGTTCGAGCAGGCAGAAGCAGCGGCTCCACTGCCCAGGCCCAGCTCGGAAAACTCCTAGCATGGCTGGCTGACGGTCACTGTCGTTGCAGAGCTTCCCACGTGATGAGGCCGAGGACGGGGACACCCCATCCACCTCCCGGAGGGAGGGGTCGGAGCACCACCCCCCCGCCCGTGAGGCCCAGTGCAGGCTCCAGGTGAGCGTGCCCACGGAGGCATCAGCCCCACCGGGGGAGAAGCGGAGGCGGGGAAGGCCTGCTGCCGAGACACCGCCCAGGATACACCCGGCGGCCCAGTCTGAGGCTGCCACGGAGCTCAGCACACCCGGCTCCGACCCAGAGTCCCGAGAACCCCGGCCTCTGAGGCAGCAGGAGGACCTGGAGCCCAGCACGCCAGAGCACAGAGGTGAGGACGCTGGGGCTGGTGCACGGGAGTGTGTGGGGAGGGGGTGCTGAGCTACACAGGGACGAGTCCCCGAAAGCTGCTGCTGGGCCTGCAGCAAGCGCTGGCCTCACACCCCCCGCCCCCCATCTTGCACACTTCAGTCCCAAAAGACATCCGACGCTGGGTATTCTTTGGGAATCTCTTGGAAGCTTTCTGTCCCGGGAGACGCACATGCCAAGGCTGGCCTGTGGGCAAACTTTGCTTCTCCCCCAGCTCTAGCACTGGCCTCCAACTGGAACCAGGCTCCGCTTCCCAGACCTGTCCCTACAGAGGTGCTGGCTCCAGGTGCAGGACCCAGGGATCCACCGAGGGCAGATGGAGAACCGAGACTTGCCCTCGCAGAGACACCAGGCCAGCTGGGTACTGGCCAGCACACCGGGCAGATCGGATCTCCATGCCTGCAGGACCCCCAGCCCCAGGCACTGATGTCCCACCCCCTCAGCCAGAACCTCCACCTCCACGTGCACCTCTACCTGTTCGGGCTCTTGCAGGAGAACCCGAGGCAGAGGAGGAGTCACCGCCTCGGCAGGGAGAGCCTGCCCTGGCTCCCGCGCAACACCCAGACGCCCACGATGACTCACCCACCCCTGCAGGGAGAACGAGCCCCCGCTCTGGACAGACACCCAGAGCCCTTGCCGGAAACACCACGTCCAGGGGAGCGGTCGGCTCTGCAGCCTCCATCCCCGTCTGCTCACCGTGGACGCTGGCAACTCGGTCTGCCCCCAGGGGACATGGAGTTCCTTTCCCCTGAACTGCTTTGCATTTGCTTTGTTTCCACCTTTCTGGTGATGTTTTATTTTTTGTATGGTTTCCTGTACTTTTGTTGGTTAAGTTGGGATTAGTAAACTTTTTCATCATTGTTGCAATTTGGGAACACTGTTGTGTAACTCTGGTGATACTGTGTTACCATCACCACTTTGTAGTTTCAGACCCGTTTGATCTTTATGCCTCACCCCCCCAACAAAGCCTGGATTCAAGGCAAGCACGCCCTGTTCATCCCTTCCCCCGATCCTGAACACAATTTCATCCTTTCTTTGTGCATTCCTTCCTATATTCTTGGTGTCCCCAATCAATGACTCTCAGTGAAATGACTGACGGAGTGTTTTTTGGACTCTCCAACTACTGTAAGACTCCATTGGAGAGTTCTCATTTGTATGTCATTTGAACTAGCCTTTGATATCTGAAAGGACGGTGTACGTCCTTTCAAGATACCATGTGCCAAACGAAGCCCTTTTGGCAACTGCCATCATTATCTCCAGGCAGGCATTGCTGTGTCAAGGGTGACATCTCAGCCAGAAGGCAGAGGCTGAGCTCGTCTTGTTGCACCAGCTCCCAAAAGAAGCCAAGAAAGGGAGCTGGGACAACAAACCACCCCAACACCCAGGAAAGCGTTCTTCATGACAGAAGGCTAGAAAATGACCCAACATCCTTGTGGCCCAGAACCCCTCTAGAAAATCACTGTTCCATAAAAAAGAGAAACACATGGGAAGTTCCAAGGAGAGGCAATGCCCATGGCCCGTGTACTTGAGAGAGGGCCTGACCGCTCCGGGGAAGACACGCACCGACGGAACCCCTTGGGAAACAGCAGTGATAGTCCTCACCGTCGTAAGGGTTTCCTCTGGGGACAACCTGCCCGGGGCACCACACGAGGGAGCAGACCGGCTTCTCTTCCTCTGCCCCCACACCATTCACTCAGGAAGGCAGCTCAGGTGTTCTCATGCCCTGCCTGCCTGCCTGCCTGGCTCATCCGTGAGCTGTGACCACCTACAGGGCAGGACTCCACCTTCTCCTCTCTGTGTACCGTGAATCTGCACACAGTGGGCTTGCAGAACCTTAGGAGACTTGAGCCATTCCCACTCGAGCCAGAACCCTCCCCAGGAAGGAAAACAGCTGTGGAGTCATTTTGGCCCCAGCACTGGTTCGAAAGCCTGGCGCCTCCTACAGCCTCTACGGTGTGAAGAGGGAGGTCCCTTCTGACAGAGCTTTCCGGGTCTCAGATCTGAGCTGTTGTTTCACTGTCAGCTGTGTCTCTTCCGTTGCAGCCAGGTGGGCCACGCTGCTCCAAAGGAGCTCACAAGCTGAGTTTCAAGGGAGGTATAGAGAGGACAGGGATGGCTACAACGTACTGCAAACTGAGTGAGGGTCCCCACAATCCTCAGCAAAGGTCTGTGGTGTGCAAGTGGGGAGTAGAGGGCCCCCAAGTTCCAAAGGAAGGGAGGTAGTCGGGAGCTAAAGCCCTTGGCCGCTGTGGTAGTAGCTGCAGATGGCAGCTCGTCCACAGTGCACTTCGAATGAGGTCATATGAGCGGGACTCTGGAAATGGCTCCGAAATCGGGAGAAAGGGGTCAGGGTATGTGGGAATCCGGCGGGGGTGGGGGGTGGATGAAGGAAGGTGTCCCTCCTCTCTCCAGTGCAATTTGGTTTGGTGAGTCTCAAAGCTACCAGATGGCACTTCCCAAGTCAGGCCCCCGCAGGAATCAGGGTGGGCTGCGTGCCTCGGCCCCTGCCACAGGGACAAGCCACACCAGTGGCCTCCCTGAGCTCCAATGGCCGGATCTGGGGGTTCTGTCTGGGTGCACACCTCCTTGCTGTGGCCAAGTTCCCCCCTTCTCTGAGCACCAGCTTCATCCTCTCGAATGAGGACATCGATTGCTACCTTGGCACGTTACTCTCTTCATCCTGTGAAGACTCATTAGGCTTATCCTACAATTACTAGCTGGCCCGAAGAGATATCTCCTGAATCCAGATTAAGCTGGAGTCTCCCAGGCTCATCTGGCATGTCTTCCCTGAAGTCTGCCAAAACCCACACCCTTGCATTTCCAGGGACTCCCCTTAGCCAGCTGGGCAGAAAACCCAGCATGGTTCAAACAAGCTGACAGACAAGCGGGAGAGGACTCACGGGCAGACGGCTTCCCTCAGGTCTCGGGTGGAGCTCTGGGACCACAGCAGCAACGGGCCATCCCAGGCCCTGGGCTCAGCAGCGCCCTCATTCTCAGGCCGGCGGCTCTGCCCTGAGGGGAGCAGGAAGGTCACCAACTGCCGCAGGCGGGCCTCACGCCCCTCCCACTGCTGGAGCCTGACCTCCCCCGGCCCCACCCCTTCCCCTACCCCAGCAGGACGACAGCTCGTCTTCCCCTGGCTTCCAACGGGAGGCCCGGCCCTGGGCCCCGATTGGGCACTGCCCCAGCCCGGAGCCAATCACAGTGGCCAGGGAGGTGGAACGCACCGATTGGCCAGGGCCAGGTCATGTGACCATACTCCCCAGGAAACTCAAATATTACCAAGGTTCCCTAAGAAACCAATGAACAGAATTATCCAGTAAAGGCAAACCGTGCTTTTTAATGAGGCCAATGTCACAGAAAAAAAAAAAAAATGCTTCACAATGAACTGCTCAAGGAAGCTACTAAATAAACTTTCAGAAAAGTTTAGTAGTTTATTTTTTTTTTTTTTAATAGGGTGACGGAGAGCTATACCTTTCCCGTCTATGTGAATTTAGGTTTAAACTAGATTTCCCTTGGCTATTATATAAGACAAAAAAGCCCACGTCCCCCCCTTTCACTCCCCCCCACCCCCAAAAAGTGTTTTAATCTATAGAATCTTTGTGTCCTCAGTTGTGTCTGATTCGCGGCAACTCACGAACTCTACACAGCCAGGCTCTTCCGTCCATGGAATTCAGGGCAATTTTTTCTGTCCCAGTAAATGCCCACCCTGGGTGATCCAAAGGCAAGGGCTCAGAGGCTCCTGAGAGACTAACTCCTTTCAGCTGAGCACAGAGCTGGCTCCTCACTGGGATGCCTGTGGCCTGGGGCTCCCTGAGGGGAGAGCAGCACTCGCCCCACCGTGTGGTCACTGCTGGAAGTGCAGGCTGCTCCTCACTCCCCCTTGACAGTGTCCCTGAGGGCAGAACAGTGTGAATCGAATCAAGGTGGAAATGCAAACTCCAATGCAACCAAACTCCCCACAAGGTCTCTAAAACCACTCAGGAACAGGGAATTGGAAACTGCAGGGGATGACAGGAATGGAGATGGAGACTTGACACCTTACACCGAGTTCACTTCCAGTTATCCCTAGACAAACTTTCCATGAAAACTTGTCACAAATCTCGAAGAACAATGAGCAGAAACCGGACACGTGCTTTGAGTCTTCACACGCAAAACTAAAAGCCAGTCCACAAAAAAAAAAAAAAACCCAGAGAATACAGTGGACTTTGCAAAATCAAAGATATCTACTGTGGGAAAGACCTCATGACAAAAGCAAAAGACAGGTCATACATCGCGAGACGAATGAGTGGAAACACAAAGCTTATCAAGGATGTGTCTCCAAACAGACAAAGAACACCAACGCAACAAGCCTGTGAAAACTAGGGAAAGGTCTGAAGGGACACCAGACTGAGGAAGACACACACAGAGGATCCCGGATGATGTCCAGCACTGAGGGCCTGAAGAAACAACGGTCTAGTTGCACCCCCTCAGGCCTGTGTGACCGTGGATGAGGCCTCTGTTTCCCGGTGGCTCTGAGAGATGGACAGGGAGGAAGGGGAAGAGAAGTCACTTGCATTTCTAATACTCACAGCAAAGTCTTCCAACGAGAAGGGAATTATCACCCCCACTGACAATGCCATTCACTGAAGTGATACCCACCAGTCCATCTAACCCAGAAGGGAAGGATGGACCTGTTCTCACAAAACGGCGAGAGATGGAAGAAGGAAGATCAAGCCCACACCAATCACTGGAAAGAGAAGCTGTGCTCAGGGCTTGAAAGAATTCCTATTGGGAAAATGATGTCACAGCCCCACAAGGCAATCCACAGCTTCGATGCTATTCCTCCCAAAATGCCAATGCATTTTCGCACCGAACAAAGAATTGCAAAAGGGGTACGGAGACAGAAAAGAGCCTAAACTGTCAATACAATCCGACGAAAAAGCCCCGATACGGACATCCAAGGTTGTGTGAAAGGAAATTAGACGACCAAACTAGGATCCTCAGGAGAGTATCGGAGAAGGCAATGGCGACCCACTCCAGTACTCTTGCCTGGAAAACGTCCTGGACGGAGGAGCCTGGTAGGCTGCAGGCCATGGGGTCACGCAGAGTCAGACACGACTGAAGTGACTTAGCCGCAGCAGCAGCAGCAGGACAGTATGCTATTGGGAATACAACAACACACACAGATCCAGATCGATGGAATAAAGTGGAGGGTCCAGAAACAAACCCCAGCATCCATGGTCAACTCATCTCTGACACAGAAGGGGAGAATATCCAAATGGGAACAAGAAAGCCTCTTCAATCAATGTCCATGGGAAAACCAGACAGCTACATCTGAAGAACGCTATTGGTTTTGATCTCATACCACCTCAATATAGGGGGAAAACCTCACCCTAAAGACTGATGTCATGAGATAGCTAGAAAGAAGCGTAGGTCAAAGGCTCCTTAACATCAGAGTCTCCTTGCCATTTGCTGGGCGGAGGTCGAAATGGGTCTCTTCAAGTAAGGCAAAGAGGTACACGAAGTACACCCATGGGTTTCCATCCAATGGAACCTCTTCACAACAGAGAAGCTAAGCATTCACAAATGCAAAAGATAGGAAAGAGAACATGAGAGACTCCTTGCAAGTGGTGTATCTGAGAAGGGGTTCATATGGAAAGAGACGAAGAATGCACAGCACTCAGATTCCAAGAAACAACACCACCACCACCCTTGACCCTTCCCCCATGACCAACTCCGACCTAAAGCCTTTCTCTCCCTCTAACCTATCCCTAAAACATAACCCTCATCTAATCATATACATGTGCATCCCTAGCATCCATCCATCCACACACGAGAGAGAAAGAGGAAGACACAGACGGAACTGAGAAAGGAAAAGAGAGGGACACAGCCAGAGAGAGACACGGAACCAAAGAGAGGAAAGGAGTCGACGGTCCAGACTTTTCCTCAATCTGCCTCGAAGGTAGAAGCAATGACAGCGCCCTTCCACCCCAGAAGGGGGAAAAGGACGGAAGGTTTGGAGAGGAAAAGACAAGAACGCAGGGAGCCATTAGAAGCTCAGCCACCCGCAGAAGCCGAGCTGGGACACTTGAACAGAATCTCAATGGAAACAGAGGAGCAGAAAGTTGGCTACTCTTTTCTATAAGAGAGGGAGACCTTCGAGTCTTCCTTTCGGTCCTCCAACTTGGATGCGGGGTCTCAAAACAGTCAGGAGGGGGAGTGCCTTTTCCTGGGTACCACGGCACATCCAGGCCTCGTTCTGCCCCATTCTGTGCTGTGTCAGCCCTGGATGGAATCTTTCTTTCTGAAGTCTCAGCGCACAAGCTCCACGTGATATCGGCCCCAGGTGGAAAGGCATGGAGCTGCTCGTAGGCCGACAGACCTAGGAAGCAGATGGGAGAATGACCACCACTCTGCAGATGGAGAGACTGGGGCAACCCTGAGGGGCATATGCTTGTCCAGGGCCACACCACTTATGAGAAGAAGGAGCCTGGTCTGAGAGCAGTGGGGTCCTCGGAGCTCAGGCCCTGGCTGAACCCAGGCCTCCCCAGGGCTGTGGGCTGGGCTGTGTGGGTGTCACTGTGCCTGCACATGGCCTAAGGGGGGTGGTCGAGCAGTCAGAAACCCAGAGATTCCCTTGGGAAGTTTTGGGGAAGGGACCTCAGCACGAACCCCAGGAGATGATGTCACCTGCCGGCAACAGAAACCAACAGAACCCGCAGCCCGGGTATCCAGGCCTCCAGAGCGGAGAGGAGCCCCCAGCCAGTTCACTGGCTGCCAGGATGTTCTGCTGTTTGCCCCTGCCCAGAGGCCGGGGCCTCAGGAGTGCTCACAGGCAGTGTGCGCGGGCACCCTGTCGACGTTGGCTCAGGACACCCCCGAGAGGCCTCTGGCCCTTTGCCCGGAGAAACAGAAAGGTAACACGGGGAGCCCCAGGACGGACCAGGCCGCCTCTCCCATGCCACCCGGAAACAGCGGGTCCTTTGCCTGTGTGTGTGGATGCGGGTTTCTTGGGGTGTGTCTCCCTCAAGGAAGCCCAGGCGGATGTGGGGTCAGAAGCCTGCGGACAAGTTGTGTCCACACCCCAGGGGAGAGCAGGCTGGGCGGGATGGGGAGAGTGCGGGCAGCGGCGGCCGCCCAGGCGGACCTCACACCCTCAGGTGGGACTCTTTCCTCCCGGGTGGGGATCTGAGCAGACACACGTCTCTGACCCTTCTGGGAAGAGAAGTTCGAGCAGGCAGAAGCAGCGGCTCCACTGCCCAGGCCCAGCTCGGAAAACTCCTAGCATGGCTGGCTGACGGTCACTGTCGTTGCAGAGCTTCCCACGTGATGAGGCCGAGGACGGGGACACCCCATCCACCTCCCGGAGGGAGGGGTCGGAGCACCACCCCCCCGCCCGTGAGGCCCAGTGCAGGCTCCAGGTGAGCGTGCCCACGGAGGCATCAGCCCCACCGGGGGAGAAGCGGAGGCGGGGAAGGCCTGCTGCCGAGACACCGCCCAGGATACACCCGGCGGCCCAGTCTGAGGCTGCCACGGAGCTCAGCACACCCGGCTCCGACCCAGAGTCCCGAGAACCCCGGCCTCTGAGGCAGCAGGAGGACCTGGAGCCCAGCACGCCAGAGCACAGAGGTGAGGACGCTGGGGCTGGTGCACGGGAGTGTGTGGGGAGGGGGTGCTGAGCTACACAGGGACGAGTCCCCGAAAGCTGCTGCTGGGCCTGCAGCAAGCGCTGGCCTCACACCCCCCGCCCCCCATCTTGCACACTTCAGTCCCAAAAGACATCCGACGCTGGGTATTCTTTGGGAATCTCTTGGAAGCTTTCTGTCCCGGGAGACGCACATGCCAAGGCTGGCCTGTGGGCAAACTTTGCTTCTCCCCCAGCTCTAGCACTGGCCTCCAACTGGAACCAGGCTCCGCTTCCCAGACCTGTCCCTACAGAGGTGCTGGCTCCAGGTGCAGGACCCAGGGATCCACCGAGGGCAGATGGAGAACCGAGACTTGCCCTCGCAGAGACACCAGGCCAGCTGGGTACTGGCCAGCACACCGGGCAGATCGGATCTCCATGCCTGCAGGACCCCCAGCCCCAGGCACTGATGTCCCACCCCCTCAGCCAGAACCTCCACCTCCACGTGCACCTCTACCTGCTCGGGCTCTGGCAGGAGAACCCGAGGCAGAGGAGGAGTCACCGCCTCGGCAGGGAGAGCCTGCCCTGGCTCCCGCGCAACACCCAGACGCCCACGATGACTCACCCACCCCTGCAGGGAGAACGAGCCCCCGCTCTGGACAGACACCCAGAGCCCTTGCCGGAAACACCACGTCCAGGGGAGCGGTCGGCTCTGCAGCCTCCATCCCCGTCTGCTCACCGTGGACGCTGGCAACTCGGTCTGCCCCCAGGGGACATGGAGTTCCTTTCCCCTGAACTGCTTTGCATTTGCTTTGTTTCCACCTTTCTGGTGATGTTTTATTTTTTGTATGGTTTCCTGTACTTTTGTTGGTTAAGTTGGGATTAGTAAACTTTTTCATCATTGTTGCAATTTGGGAACACTGTTGTGTAACTCTGGTGATACTGTGTTACCATCACCACTTTGTAGTTTCAGACCCGTTTGATCTTTATGCCTCACCCCCCCAACAAAGCCTGGATTCAAGGCAAGCACGCCCTGTTCATCCCTTCCCCCGATCCTGAACACAATTTCATCCTTTCTTTGTGCATTCCTTCCTATATTCTTGGTGTCCCCAATCAATGACTCTCAGTGAAATGACTGACGGAGTGTTTTTTGGACTCTCCAACTACTGTAAGACTCCATTGGAGAGTTCTCATTTGTATGTCATTTGAACTAGCCTTTGATATCTGAAAGGACGGTGTACGTCCTTTCAAGATACCATGTGCCAAACGAAGCCCTTTTGGCAACTGCCATCATTATCTCCAGGCAGGCATTGCTGTGTCAAGGGTGACATCTCAGCCAGAAGGCAGAGGCTGAGCTCGTCTTGTTGCACCAGCTCCCAAAAGAAGCCAAGAAAGGGAGCTGGGACAACAAACCACCCCAACACCCAGGAAAGCGTTCTTCATGACAGAAGGCTAGAAAATGACCCAACATCCTTGTGGCCCAGAACCCCTCTAGAAAATCACTGTTCCATAAAAAAGAGAAACACATGGGAAGTTCCAAGGAGAGGCAATGCCCATGGCCCGTGTACTTGAGAGAGGGCCTGACCGCTCCGGGGAAGACACGCACCGACGGAACCCCTTGGGAAACAGCAGTGATAGTCCTCACCGTCGTAAGGGTTTCCTCTGGGGACAACCTGCCCGGGGCACCACACGAGGGAGCAGACCGGCTTCTCTTCCTCTGCCCCCACACCATTCACTCAGGAAGGCAGCTCAGGTGTTCTCATGCCCTGCCTGCCTGCCTGCCTGGCTCATCCGTGAGCTGTGACCACCTACAGGGCAGGACTCCACCTTCTCCTCTCTGTGTACCGTGAATCTGCACACAGTGGGCTTGCAGAACCTTAGGAGACTTGAGCCATTCCCACTCGAGCCAGAACCCTCCCCAGGAAGGAAAACAGCTGTGGAGTCATTTTGGCCCCAGCACTGGTTCGAAAGCCTGGCGCCTCCTACAGCCTCTACGGTGTGAAGAGGGAGGTCCCTTCTGACAGAGCTTTCCGGGTCTCAGATCTAAGCTGTTGTTTCACTGTCAGCTGTGTCTCTTCCGTTGCAGCCAGGTGGGCCACGCTGCTCCAAAGGAGCTCACAAGCTGAGTTTCAAGGGAGGTATAGAGAGGACAGGGATGGCTACAACGTACTGCAAACTGAGTGAGGGTCCCCACAATCCTCAGCAAAGGTCTGTGGTGTGCAAGTGGGGAGTAGAGGGCCCCCAAGTTCCAAAGGAAGGGAGGTAGTCGGGAGCTAAAGCCCTTGGCCGCTGTGGTAGTAGCTGCAGATGGCAGCTCGTCCACAGTGCACTTCGAATGAGGTCATATGAGCGGGACTCTGGAAATGGCTCCGAAATCGGGAGAAAGGGGTCAGGGTATGTGGGAATCCGGCGGGGGTGGGGGGTGGATGAAGGAAGGTGTCCCTCCTCTCTCCAGTGCAATTTGGTTTGGTGAGTCTCAAAGCTACCAGATGGCACTTCCCAAGTCAGGCCCCCGCAGGAATCAGGGTGGGCTGCGTGCCTCGGCCCCTGCCACAGGGACAAGCCACACCAGTGGCCTCCCTGAGCTCCAATGGCCGGATCTGGGGGTTCTGTCTGGGTGCACACCTCCTTGCTGTGGCCAAGCTCCCCCCTTCTCTGAGCACCAGCTTCATCCTCTCGAATGAGGACATCGATTGCTACCTTGGCACGTTACTCTCTTCATCCTGTGAAGACTCATTAGGCTTATCCTACAATTACTAGCTGGCCCGAAGAGATATCTCCTGAATCCAGATTAAGCTGGAGTCTCCCAGGCTCATCTGGCATGTCTTCCCTGAAGTCTGCCAAAACCCACACCCTTGCATTTCCAGGGACTCCCCTTAGCCAGCTGGGCAGAAAACCCAGCATGGTTCAAACAAGCTGACAGACAAGCGGGAGAGGACTCACGGGCAGACGGCTTCCCTCAGGTCTCGGGTGGAGCTCTGGGACCACAGCAGCAACGGGCCATCCCAGGCCCTGGGCTCAGCAGCGCCCTCATTCTCAGGCCGGCGGCTCTGCCCTGAGGGGAGCAGGAAGGTCACCAACTGCCGCAGGCGGGCCTCACGCCCCTCCCACTGCTGGAGCCTGACCTCCCCCGGCCCCACCCCTTCCCCTACCCCAGCAGGACGACAGCTCGTCTTCCCCTGGCTTCCAACGGGAGGCCAGGCCCTGGGCCCCGATTGGGCACTGCCCCAGCCCGGAGCCAATCACAGTGGCCAGGGAGGTGGAACGCACCGATTGGCCAGGGCCAGGTCATGTGACCATACTCCCCAGGAAACTCAAATATTACCAAGGTTCCCTAAGAAACCAATGAACAGAATTATCCAGTAAAGGCAAACCGTGCTTTTTAATTAGGCCAATGTCACAGAAAAAAAAAAAAATGCTTCACAATGAACTGCTCAAGGAAGCTACTAAATAAACTTTCAGAAAAGTTTAGTAGTTTTTTTTTTTTTTTTTTAATAGGGTGACGGAGAGCTATACCTTTCCCGTCTATGTGAATTTAGGTTTAAACTAGATTTCCCTTGGCTATTATATAAGACAAAAAAACCCACATCCCCCCCTTTCACTCCCCCCCACCCCCAAAAAGTGTTTTAATCTATAGAATTTTTGTGTCCTCAGTTGTGTCTGATTCGCGGCAACTCACGAACTCTACACAGCCAGGCTCTTCCGTCCATGGAATTCAGGGCAATTTTTCCTGTCCCAGTAAATGCCCACCCTGGGTGATCCAAAGGCAAGGGCTCAGAGGCTCCTGAGAGACTAACTCCTTTCAGCTGAGCACAGAGCTGGCTCCTCACTGGGATGCCTGTGGCCTGGGGCTCCCTGAGGGGAGAGCAGCACTCGCCCCACCGTGTGGTCACTGCTGGAAGTGCAGGCTGCTCCTCACTCCCCCTTGACAGTGTCCCTGAGGGCAGAACAGTGTGAATCGAATCAAGGTGGAAATGCAAACTCCAATGCAACCAAACTCCCCACAAGGTCTCTAAAACCACTCAGGAACAGGGAATTGGAAACTGCAGGGGATGACAGGAATGGAGATGGAGACTTGACACCTTACACCGAGTTCACTTCCAGTTATCCCTAGACAAACTTTCCATGAAAACTTGTCACAAATCTCGAAGAACAATGAGCAGAAACCGGACACGTGCTTTGAGTCTTCACACGCAAAACTAAAAGCCAGTCCACAAAAAAAAAAAAAAACCCAGAGAATACAGTGGACTTTGCAAAATCAAAGATATCTACTGTGGGAAAGACCTCATGACAAAAGCAAAAGACAGGTCATACATCGCGAGACGAATGAGTGGAAACACAAAGCTTATCAAGGATGTGTCTCCAAACAGACAAAGAACACCAACGCAACAAGCCTGTGAAAACTAGGGAAAGGTCTGAAGGGACACCAGACTGAGGAAGACACACACAGAGGATCCCGGATGATGTCCAGCACTGAGGGCCTGAAGAAACAACGGTCTAGTTGCACCCCCTCAGGCCTGTGTGACCGTGGATGAGGCCTCTGTTTCCCGGTGGCTCTGAGAGATGGACAGGGAGGAAGGGGAAGAGAAGTCACTTGCATTTCTAATACTCACAGCAAAGTCTTCCAACGAGAAGGGAATTATCACCCCCACTGACAATGCCATTCACTGAAGTGATACCCACCAGTCCATCTAACCCAGAAGGGAAGGATGGACCTGTTCTCACAAAGCGGCGAGAGATGGAAGAAGGAAGATCAAGCCCACACCAATCACTGGAAAGAGAAGCTGTGCTCAGGGCTTGAAAGAATTCCTATTGGGAAAATGATGTCACAGCCCCACAAGGCAATCCACAGCTTCGATGCTATTCCTCCCAAAATGCCAATGCATTTTCGCACCGAACAAAGAATTGCAAAAGGGGTACGGAGACAGAAAAGAGCCTAAACTGTCAATACAATCCGACGAAAAAGCCCCGATACGGACATCCAAGGTTGTGTGAAAGGAAATTAGACGACCAAACTAGGATCCTCAGGAGAGTATCGGAGAAGGCAATGGCGACCCACTCCAGTACTCTTGCCTGGAAAACGTCCTGGACGGAGGAGCCTTGTAGGCTGCAGGCCATGGGGTCACGCAGAGTCAGACACGACTGAAGTGACTTAGCCGCAGCAGCAGCAGCAGGACAGTATGCTATTGGGAATACAACAACACACACAGATCCAGATCGATGGAATAAAGTGGAGGGTCCAGAAACAAACCCCAGCATCCATGGTCAACTCATCTCTGACACAGAAGGGGAGAATATCCAAATGGGAACAAGAAAGCCTCTTCAATCAATGTCCATGGGAAAACCAGACAGCTACATCTGAAGAACGCTATTGGTTTTGATCTCATACCACCTCAATATAGGGGGAAAACCTCACCCTAAAGACTGATGTCATGAGATAGCTAGAAAGAAGCGTAGGTCAAAGGCTCCTTAACATCAGAGTCTCCTTGCCATTTGCTGGGCGGAGGTCGAAATGGGTCTCTTCAAGTAAGGCAAAGAGGTACACGAAGTACACCCATGGGTTTCCATCCAATGGAACCTCTTCACAACAGAGAAGCTAAGCATTCACAAATGCAAAAGATAGGAAACAGAACATGAGAGACTCCTTGCAAGTGGTGTATCTGAGAAGGGGTTCATATGGAAAGAGACGAAGAATGCACAGCACTCAGATTCCAAGAAACACCACCACCACCACCCTTGACCCTTCCCCCATGACCAACTCCGACCTAAAGCCTTTCTCTCCCTCTAACCTATCCCTAAAACATAACCCTCATCTAATCATATACATGTGCATCCCTAGCATCCATCCATCCACACACGAGAGAGAAAGAGGAAGACACAGACGGAACTGAGAAAGGAAAAGAGAGGGACACAGCCAGAGAGAGACACGGAACCAAAGAGAGGAAAGGAGTCGACGGTCCAGACTTTTCCTCAATCTGCCTCGAAGGTAGAAGCAATGACAGCGCCCTTCCACCCCAGAAGGGGGAAAAGGACGGAAGGTTTGGAGAGGAAAAGACAAGAACGCAGGGAGCCATTAGAAGCTCAGCCACCCGCAGAAGCCGAGCTGGGACACTTGAACAGAATCTCAATGGAAACAGAGGAGCAGAAAGTTGGCTACTCTTTTCTATAAGAGAGGGAGACCTTCGAGTCTTCCTTTCGGTCCTCCAACTTGGATGCGGGGTCTCAAAACAGTCAGGAGGGGGAGTGCCTTTTCCCGGGTACCACGGCACATCCAGGCCTCGTTCTGCCCCATTCTGTGCTGTGTCAGCCCTGGATGGAATCTTTCTTTCTGAAGTCTCAGCGCACAAGCTCCACGTGATATCGGCCCCAGGTGGAAAGGCATGGAGCTGCTCGTAGGCCGACAGACCTAGGAAGCAGATGGGAGAATGACCACCACTCTGCAGATGGAGAGACTGGGGCAACCCTGAGGGGCATATGCTTGTCCAGGGCCACACCACTTATGAGAAGAAGGAGCCTGGTCTGAGAGCAGTGGGGTCCTCGGAGCTCAGGCCCTGGCTGAACCCAGGCCTCCCCAGGGCTGTGGGCTGGGCTGTGTGGGTGTCACTGTGCCTGCACATGGCCTAAGGGGGGTGGTCGAGCAGTCAGAAACCCAGAGATTCCCTTGGGAAGTTTTGGGGAAGGGACCTCAGCACGAACCCCAGGAGATGATGTCACCTGCCGGCAACAGAACCCAACAGAACCCGCAGCCCGGGTATCCAGGCCTCCAGAGCGGAGAGGAGCCCCCAGCCAGTTCACTGGCTGCCAGGATGTTCTGCTGTTTGCCCCTGCCCAGAGGCCGGGGCCTCAGGAGTGCTCACAGGCAGTGTGCGCGGGCACCCTGTCGACGTTGGCTCAGGACACCCCCGAGAGGCCTCTGGCCCTTTGCCCGGAGAAACAGAAAGGTAACACGGGGAGCCCCAGGACGGACCAGGCCGCCTCTCCCATGCCACCCGGAAACACCGGGTCCTTTGCCTGTGTGTGTGGATGCGGGTTTCTTGGGGTGTGTCTCCCTCAAGGAAGCCCAGGCGGATGTGGGGTCAGAAGCCTGCGGACAAGTTGTGTCCACACCCCAGGGGAGAGCAGGCTGGGCGGGATGGGGAGAGTGCGGGCAGCGGCGGCCGCCCAGGCGGACCTCACACCCTCAGGTGGGACTCTTTCCTCCCGGGTGGGGATCTGAGCAGACACACGTCTCTGACCCTTCTGGGAAGAGAAGTTCGAGCAGGCAGAAGCAGCGGCTCCACTGCCCAGGCCCAGCTCGGAAAACTCCTAGCATGGCTGGCTGACGGTCACTGTCGTTGCAGAGCTTCCCACGTGATGAGGCCGAGGACGGGGACACCCCATCCACCTCCCGGAGGGAGGGGTCGGAGCACCACCCCCCCGCCCGTGAGGCCCAGTGCAGGCTCCAGGTGAGCGTGCCCACGGAGGCATCAGCCCCACCGGGGGAGAAGCGGAGGCGGGGAAGGCCTGCTGCCGAGACACCGCCCAGGATACACCCGGCGGCCCAGTCTGAGGCTGCCACGGAGCTCAGCACACCCGGCTCCGACCCAGAGTCCCGAGAACCCCGGCCTCTGAGGCAGCAGGAGGACCTGGAGCCCAGCACGCCAGAGCACAGAGGTGAGGACGCTGGGGCTGGTGCACGGGAGTGTGTGGGGAGGGGGTGCTGAGCTACACAGGGACGAGTCCCCGAAAGCTGCTGCTGGGCCTGCAGCAAGCGCTGGCCTCACACCCCCCGCCCCCCATCTTGCACACTTCAGTCCCAAAAGACATCCGACGCTGGGTATTCTTTGGGAATCTCTTGGAAGCTTTCTGTCCCGGGAGACGCACATGCCAAGGCTGGCCTGTGGGCAAACTTTGCTTCTCCCCCAGCTCTAGCACTGGCCTCCAACTGGAACCAGGCTCCGCTTCCCAGACCTGTCCCTACAGAGGTGCTGGCTCCAGGTGCAGGACCCAGGGATCCACCGAGGGCAGATGGAGAACCGAGACTTGCCCTCGCAGAGACACCAGGCCAGCTGGGTACTGGCCAGCACACCGGGCAGATCGGATCTCCATGCCTGCAGGACCCCCAGCCCCAGGCACTGATGTCCCACCCCCTCAGCCAGAACCTCCACCTCCACGTGCACCTCTACCTGCTCGGGCTCTGGCAGGAGAACCCGAGGCAGAGGAGGAGTCACCGCCTCGGCAGGGAGAGCCTGCCCTGGCTCCCGCGCAACACCCAGACGCCCACGATGACTCACCCACCCCTGCAGGGAGAACGAGCCCCCGCTCTGGACAGACACCCAGAGCCCTTGCCGGAAACACCACGTCCAGGGGAGCGGTCGGCTCTGCAGCCTCCATCCCCGTCTGCTCACCGTGGACGCTGGCAACTCGGTCTGCCCCCAGGGGACATGGAGTTCCTTTCCCCTGAACTGCTTTGCATTTGGTTTGTTTCCACCTTTCTGGTGATGTTTTATTTTTTGTATGGTTTCCTGTGCTTTTGTTGGTTAAGTTGGGATTAGTAAACTTTTTCATCATTGTTGCAATTTGGGAACACTGTTGTGTAACTCTGGTGATACTGTGTTACCATCACCACTTTGTAGTTTCAGACCCGTTTGATCTTTATGCCCCACCCCCCAACAAAGCCTGGATTCAAGGCAAGCACGCCCTGTTCATCCCTTCCCCCGATCCTGAACACAATTTCATCCTTTCTTTGTGCATTCCTTCCTATATTCTTGGTGTCCCCAATCAATGACTCTCAGTGAAATGACTGACGGAGTGTTTTTTGGACTCTCCAACTACTGTAAGACTCCATTGGAGAGTTCTCATTTGTATGTCATTTGAACTAGCCTTTGATATCTGAAAGGACGGTGTACGTCCTTTCAAGATACCATGTGCCAAACGAAGCCCTTTTGGCAACTGCCATCATTATCTCCAGGCAGGCATTGCTGTGTCAAGGGTGACATCTCAGCCAGAAGGCAGAGGCTGAGCTCGTCTTGTTGCACCAGCTCCCAAAAGAAGCCAAGAAAGGGAGCTGGGACAACAAACCACCCCAACACCCAGGAAAGCGTTCTTCATGACAGAAGGCTAGAAAATGACCCAACATCCTTGTGGCCCAGAACCCCTCTAGAAAATCACTGTTCCATAAAAAAGAGAAACACATGGGAAGTTCCAAGGAGAGGCAATGCCCATGGCCCGTGTACTTGAGAGACGGCCTGACCGCTCCGGGGAAGACACGCACCGACGGAACCCCTTGGGAAACAGCAGTGATAGTCCTCACCGTCGTAAGGGTTTCCTCTGGGGACAACCTGCCCGGGGCACCACACGAGGGAGCAGACCGGCTTCTCTTCCTCTGCCCCCACACCATTCACTCAGGAAGGCAGCTCAGGTGTTCTCATGCCCTGCCTGCCTGCCTGCCTGGCTCATCCGTGAGCTGTGACCACCTACAGGGCAGGACTCCACCTTCTCCTCTCTGTGTACCGTGAATCTGCACACAGTGGGCTTGCAGAACCTTAGGAGACTTGAGCCATTCCCACTCGAGCCAGAACCCTCCCCAGGAAGGAAAACAGCTGTGGAGTCATTTTGGCCCCAGCACTGGTTCGAAAGCCTGGCGCCTCCTACAGCCTCTACGGTGTGAAGAGGGAGGTCCCTTCTGACAGAGCTTTCCGGGTCTCAGATCTAAGCTGTTGTTTCACTGTCAGCTGTGTCTCTTCCGTTGCAGCCAGGTGGGCCACGCTGCTCCAAAGGAGCTCACAAGCTGAGTTTCAAGGGAGGTATAGAGAGGACAGGGATGGCTACAACGTACTGCAAACTGAGTGAGGGTCCCCACAATCCTCAGCAAAGGTCTGTGGTGTGCAAGTGGGGAGTAGAGGGCCCCCAAGTTCCAAAGGAAGGGAGGTAGTCGGGAGCTAAAGCCCTTGGCCGCTGTGGTAGTAGCTGCAGATGGCAGCTCGTCCACAGTGCACTTCGAATGAGGTCATATGAGCGGGACTCTGGAAATGGCTCCGAAATCGGGAGAAAGGGGTCAGGGTATGTGGGAATCCGGCGGGGGTGGGGGGTGGATGAAGGAAGGTGTCCCTCCTCTCTCCAGTGCAATTTGGTTTGGTGAGTCTCAAAGCTACCAGATGGCACTTCCCAAGTCAGGCCCCCGCAGGAATCAGGGTGGGCTGCGTGCCTCGGCCCCTGCCACAGGGACAAGCCACACCAGTGGCCTCCCTGAGCTCCAATGGCCGGATCTGGGGGTTCTGTCTGGGTGCACACCTCCTTGCTGTGGCCAAGTTCCCCCCTTCTCTGAGCACCAGCTTCATCCTCTCGAATGAGGACATCGATTGCTACCTTGGCACGTTACTCTCTTCATCCTGTGAAGACTCATTAGGCTTATCCTACAATTACTAGCTGGCCCGAAGAGATATCTCCTGAATCCAGATTAAGCTGGAGTCTCCCAGGCTCATCTGGCATGTCTTCCCTGAAGTCTGCCAAAACCCACACCCTTGCATTTCCAGGGACTCCCCTTAGCCAGCTGGGCAGAAAACCCAGCATGGTTCAAACAAGCTGACAGACAAGCGGGAGAGGACTCACGGGCAGACGGCTTCCCTCAGGTCTCGGGTGGAGCTCTGGGACCACAGCAGCAACGGGCCATCCCAGGCCCTGGGCTCAGCAGCGCCCTCATTCTCAGGCCGGCGGCTCTGCCCTGAGGGGAGCAGGAAGGTCACCAACTGCCGCAGGCGGGCCTCACGCCCCTCCCACTGCTGGAGCCTGACCTCCCCCGGCCCCACCCCTTCCCCTACCCCAGCAGGACGACAGCTCGTCTTCCCCTGGCTTCCAACGGGAGGCCAGGCCCTGGGCCCCGATTGGGCACTGCCCCAGCCCGGAGCCAATCACAGTGGCCAGGGAGGTGGAACGCACCGATTGGCCAGGGCCAGGTCATGTGACCATACTCCCCAGGAAACTCAAATATTACCAAGGTTCCCTAAGAAACCAATGAACAGAATTATCCAGTAAAGGCAAACCGTGCTTTTTAATGAGGCCAATGTCACAGAAAAAAAAAAATGCTTCACAATGAACTGCTCAAGGAAGCTACTAAATAAACTTTCAGAAAAGTTTAGTAGTTTTTTTTTTTTTTTTTAATAGGGTGACGGAGAGCTATACCTTTCCCGTCTATGTGAATTTAGGTTTAAACTAGATTTCCCTTGGCTATTATATAAGACAAAAAAACCCACATCCCCCCCTTTCACTCCCCCCCACCCCCAAAAAGTGTTTTAATCTATAGAATTTTTGTGTCCTCAGTTGTGTCTGATTCGCGGCAACTCACGAACTCTACACAGCCAGGCTCTTCCGTCCATGGAATTCAGGGCAATTTTTTCTGTCCCAGTAAATGCCCACCCTGGGTGATCCAAAGGCAAGGGCTCAGAGGCTCCTGAGAGACTAACTCCTTTCAGCTGAGCACAGAGCTGGCTCCTCACTGGGATGCCTGTGGCCTGGGGCTCCCTGAGGGGAGAGCAGCACTCGCCCCACCGTGTGGTCACTGCTGGAAGTGCAGGCTGCTCCTCACTCCCCCTTGACAGTGTCCCTGAGGGCAGAACAGTGTGAATCGAATCAAGGTGGAAATGCAAACTCCAATGCAACCAAACTCCCCACAAGGTCTCTAAAACCACTCAGGAACAGGGAATTGGAAACTGCAGGGGATGACAGGAATGGAGATGGAGACTTGACACCTTACACCGAGTTCACTTCCAGTTATCGCTAGACAAACTTTCCATGAAAACTTGTCACAAATCTCGAAGAACAATGAGCAGAAACCGGACACGTGCTTTGAGTCTTCACACGCAAAACTAAAAGCCAGTCCACAAAAAAAAAAAAAAAACCGAGAGAATACAGTGGACTTTGCAAAATCAAAGATATCTACTGTGGGAAAGACCTCATGACAAAAGCAAAAGACAGGTCATACATCGCGAGACGAATGAGTGGAAACACAAAGCTTATCAAGGATGTGTCTCCAAACAGACAAAGAACACCAACGCAACAAGCCTGTGAAAACTAGGGAAAGGTCTGAAGGGACACCAGACTGAGGAAGACACACACAGAGGATCCCGGATGATGTCCAGCACTGAGGGCCTGAAGAAACAACGGTCTAGTTGCACCCCCTCAGGCCTGTGTGACCGTGGATGAGGCCTCTGTTTCCCGGTGGCTCTGAGAGATGGACAGGGAGGAAGGGGAAGAGAAGTCACTTGCATTTCTAATACTCACAGCAAAGTCTTCCAACGAGAAGGGAATTATCACCCCCACTGACAATGCCATTCACTGAAGTGATACCCACCAGTCCATCTAACCCAGAAGGGAAGGATGGACCTGTTCTCACAAAGCGGCGAGAGATGGAAGAAGGAAGATCAAGCCCACACCAATCACTGGAAAGAGAAGCTGTGCTCAGGGCTTGAAAGAATTCCTATTGGGAAAATGATGTCACAGCCCCACAAGGCAATCCACAGCTTCGATGCTATTCCTCCCAAAATGCCAATGCATTTTCGCACCGAACAAAGAATTGCAAAAGGGGTACGGAGACAGAAAAGAGCCTAAACTGTCAATACAATCCGACGAAAAAGCCCCGATACGGACATCCAAGGTTGTGTGAAAGGAAATTAGACGACCAAACTAGGATCCTCAGGAGAGTATCGGAGAAGGCAATGGCGACCCACTCCAGTACTCTTGCCTGGAAAACGTCCTGGACGGAGGAGCCTGGTAGGCTGCAGGCCATGGGGTCACGCAGAGTCAGACACGACTGAAGTGACTTAGCCGCAGCAGCAGCAGCAGGACAGTATGCTATTGGGAATACAACAACACACACAGATCCAGATCGATGGAATAAAGTGGAGGGTCCAGAAACAAACCCCAGCATCCATGGTCAACTCATCTCTGACACAGAAGGGGAGAATATCCAAATGGGAACAAGAAAGCCTCTTCAATCAATGTCCATGGGAAAACCAGACAGCTACATCTGAAGAACGCTATTGGTTTTGATCTCATACCACCTCAATATAGGGGGAAAACCTCACCCTAAAGACTGATGTCATGAGATAGCTAGAAAGAAGCGTAGGTCAAAGGCTCCTTAACATCAGAGTCTCCTTGCCATTTGCTGGGCGGAGGTCGAAATGGGTCTCTTCAAGTAAGGCAAAGAGGTACACGAAGTACACCCATGGGTTTCCATCCAATGGAACCTCTTCACAACAGAGAAGCTAAGCATTCACAAATGCAAAAGATAGGAAACAGAACATGAGAGACTCCTTGCAAGTGGTGTATCTGAGAAGGGGTTCATATGGAAAGAGACGAAGAATGCACAGCACTCAGATTCCAAGAAACAACACCACCACCACCCTTGACCCTTCCCCCATGACCAACTCCGACCTAAAGCCTTTCTCTCCCTCTAACCTATCCCTAAAACATAACCCTCATCTAATCATATACATGTGCATCCCTAGCATCCATCCATCCACACACGAGAGAGAAAGAGGAAGACACAGACGGAACTGAGAAAGGAAAAGAGAGGGACACAGCCAGAGAGAGACACGGAACCAAAGAGAGGAAAGGAGTCGACGGTCCAGACTTTTCCTCAATCTGCCTCGAAGGTAGAAGCAATGACAGCGCCCTTCCACCCCAGAAGGGGGAAAAGGACGGAAGGTTTGGAGAGGAAAAGACAAGAACGCAGGGAGCCATTAGAAGCTCAGCCACCCGCAGAAGCCGAGCTGGGACACTTGAACAGAATCTCAATGGAAACAGAGGAGCAGAAAGTTGGCTACTCTTTTCTATAAGAGAGGGAGACCTTCGAGTCTTCCTTTCGGTCCTCCAACTTGGATGCGGGGTCTCAAAACAGTCAGGAGGGGGAGTGCCTTTTCCTGGGTACCACGGCACATCCAGGCCTCGTTCTGCCCCATTCTGTGCTGTGTCAGCCCTGGATGGAATCTTTCTTTCTGAAGTCTCAGCGCACAAGCTCCACGTGATATCGGCCCCAGGTGGAAAGGCATGGAGCTGCTCGTAGGCCGACAGACCTAGGAAGCAGATGGGAGAATGACCACCACTCTGCAGATGGAGAGACTGGGGCAACCCTGAGGGGCATATGCTTGTCCAGGGCCACACCACTTATGAGAAGAAGGAGCCTGGTCTGAGAGCAGTGGGGTCCTCGGAGCTCAGGCCCTGGCTGAACCCAGGCCTCCCCAGGGCTGTGGGCTGGGCTGTGTGGGTGTCACTGTGCCTGCACATGGCCTAAGGGGGGTGGTCGAGCAGTCAGAAACCCAGAGATTCCCTTGGGAAGTTTTGGGGAAGGGACCTCAGCACGAACCCCAGGAGATGATGTCACCTGCCGGCAACAGAACCCAACAGAACCCGCAGCCCGGGTATCCAGGCCTCCAGAGCGGAGAGGAGCCCCCAGCCAGTTCACTGGCTGCCAGGATGTTCTGCTGTTTGCCCCTGCCCAGAGGCCGGGGCCTCAGGAGTGCTCACAGGCAGTGTGCGCGGGCACCCTGTCGACGTTGGCTCAGGACACCCCCGAGAGGCCTCTGGCCCTTTGCCCGGAGAAACAGAAAGGTAACACGGGGAGCCCCAGGACGGACCAGGCCGCCTCTCCCATGCCACCCGGAAACACCGGGTCCTTTGCCTGTGTGTGTGGATGCGGGTTTCTTGGGGTGTGTCTCCCTCAAGGAAGCCCAGGCGGATGTGGGGTCAGAAGCCTGCGGACAAGTTGTGTCCACACCCCAGGGGAGAGCAGGCTGGGCGGGATGGGGAGAGTGCGGGCAGCGGCGGCCGCCCAGGCGGACCTCACACCCTCAGGTGGGACTCTTTCCTCCCGGGTGGGGATCTGAGCAGACACACGTCTCTGACCCTTCTGGGAAGAGAAGTTCGAGCAGGCAGAAGCAGCGGCTCCACTGCCCAGGCCCAGCTCGGAAAACTCCTAGCATGGCTGGCTGACGGTCACTGTCGTTGCAGAGCTTCCCACGTGATGAGGCCGAGGACGGGGACACCCCATCCACCTCCCGGAGGGAGGGGTCGGAGCACCACCCCCCCGCCCGTGAGGCCCAGTGCAGGCTCCAGGTGAGCGTGCCCACGGAGGCATCAGCCCCACCGGGGGAGAAGCGGAGGCGGGGAAGGCCTGCTGCCGAGACACCGCCCAGGATACACCCGGCGGCCCAGTCTGAGGCTGCCACGGAGCTCAGCACACCCGGCTCCGACCCAGAGTCCCGAGAACCCCGGCCTCTGAGGCAGCAGGAGGACCTGGAGCCCAGCACGCCAGAGCACAGAGGTGAGGACGCTGGGGCTGGTGCACGGGAGTGTGTGGGGAGGGGGTGCTGAGCTACACAGGGACGAGTCCCCGAAAGCTGCTGCTGGGCCTGCAGCAAGCGCTGGCCTCACACCCCCCGCCCCCCATCTTGCACACTTCAGTCCCAAAAGACATCCGACGCTGGGTATTCTTTGGGAATCTCTTGGAAGCTTTCTGTCCCGGGAGACGCACATGCCAAGGCTGGCCTGTGGGCAAACTTTGCTTCTCCCCCAGCTCTAGCACTGGCCTCCAACTGGAACCAGGCTCCGCTTCCCAGACCTGTCCCTACAGAGGTGCTGGCTCCAGGTGCAGGACCCAGGGATCCACCGAGGGCAGATGGAGAACCGAGACTTGCCCTCGCAGAGACACCAGGCCAGCTGGGTACTGGCCAGCACACCGGGCAGATCGGATCTCCATGCCTGCAGGACCCCCAGCCCCAGGCACTGATGTCCCACCCCCTCAGCCAGAACCTCCACCTCCACGTGCACCTCTACCTGCTCGGGCTCTGGCAGGAGAACCCGAGGCAGAGGAGGAGTCACCGCCTCGGCAGGGAGAGCCTGCCCTGGCTCCCGCGCAACACCCAGACGCCCACGATGACTCACCCACCCCTGCAGGGAGAACGAGCCCCCGCTCTGGACAGACACCCAGAGCCCTTGCCGGAAACACCACGTCCAGGGGAGCGGTCGGCTCTGCAGCCTCCATCCCCGTCTGCTCACCGTGGACGCTGGCAACTCGGTCTGCCCCCAGGGGACATGGAGTTCCTTTCCCCTGAACTGCTTTGCATTTGCTTTGTTTCCACCTTTCTGGTGATGTTTTATTTTTTGTATGGTTTCCTGTACTTTTGTTGGTTAAGTTGGGATTAGTAAACTTTTTCATCATTGTTGCAATTTGGGAACACTGTTGTGTAACTCTGGTGATACTGTGTTACCATCACCACTTTGTAGTTTCAGACCCGTTTGATCTTTATGCCCCACCCCCCCAACAAAGCCTGGATTCAAGGCAAGCACGCCCTGTTCATCCCTTCCCCCGATCCTGAACACAATTTCATCCTTTCTTTGTGCATTCCTTCCTATATTCTTGGTGTCCCCAATCAATGACTCTCAGTGAAATGACTGACGGAGTGTTTTTTGGACTCTCCAACTACTGTAAGACTCCATTGGAGAGTTCTCATTTGTATGTCATTTGAACTAGCCTTTGATATCTGAAAGGACGGTGTACGTCCTTTCAAGATACCATGTGCCAAACGAAGCCCTTTTGGCAACTGCCATCATTATCTCCAGGCAGGCATTGCTGTGTCAAGGGTGACATCTCAGCCAGAAGGCAGAGGCTGAGCTCGTCTTGTTGCACCAGCTCCCAAAAGAAGCCAAGAAAGGGAGCTGGAACAACAAACCACCCCAACACCCAGGAAAGCGTTCTTCATGACAGAAGGCTAGAAAATGACCCAACATCCTTGTGGCCCAGAACCCCTCTAGAAAATCACTGTTCCATAAAAAAGAGAAACACATGGGAAGTTCCAAGGAGAGGCAATGCCCATGGCCCGTGTACTTGAGAGACGGCCTGACCGCTCCGGGGAAGACACGCACCGACGGAACCCCTTGGGAAACAGCAGTGATAGTCCTCACCGTCGTAAGGGTTTCCTCTGGGGACAACCTGCCCGGGGCACCACACGAGGGAGCAGACCGGCTTCTCTTCCTCTGCCCCCACACCATTCACTCAGGAAGGCAGCTCAGGTGTTCTCATGCCCTGCCTGCCTGCCTGCCTGGCTCATCCGTGAGCTGTGACCACCTACAGGGCAGGACTCCACCTTCTCCTCTCTGTGTACCGTGAATCTGCACACAGTGGGCTTGCAGAACCTTAGGAGACTTGAGCCATTCCCACTCGAGCCAGAACCCTCCCCAGGAAGGAAAACAGCTGTGGAGTCATTTTGGCCCCAGCACTGGTTCGAAAGCCTGGCGCCTCCTACAGCCTCTACGGTGTGAAGAGGGAGGTCCCTTCTGACAGAGCTTTCCGGGTCTCAGATCTAAGCTGTTGTTTCACTGTCAGCTGTGTCTCTTCCGTTGCAGCCAGGTGGGCCACGCTGCTCCAAAGGAGCTCACAAGCTGAGTTTCAAGGGAGGTATAGAGAGGACAGGGATGGCTACAACGTACTGCAAACTGAGTGAGGGTCCCCACAATCCTCAGCAAAGGTCTGTGGTGTGCAAGTGGGGAGTAGAGGGCCCCCAAGTTCCAAAGGAAGGGAGGTAGTCGGGAGCTAAAGCCCTTGGCCGCTGTGGTAGTAGCTGCAGATGGCAGCTCGTCCACAGTGCACTTCGAATGAGGTCATATGAGCGGGACTCTGGAAATGGCTCCGAAATCGGGAGAAAGGGGTCAGGGTATGTGGGAATCCGGCGGGGGTGGGGGGTGGATGAAGGAAGGTGTCCCTCCTCTCTCCAGTGCAATTTGGTTTGGTGAGTCTCAAAGCTACCAGATGGCACTTCCCAAGTCAGGCCCCCGCAGGAATCAGGGTGGGCTGCGTGCCTCGGCCCCTGCCACAGGGACAAGCCACACCAGTGGCCTCCCTGAGCTCCAATGGCCGGATCTGGGGGTTCTGTCTGGGTGCACACCTCCTTGCTGTGGCCAAGTTCCCCCCTTCTCTGAGCACCAGCTTCATCCTCTCGAATGAGGACATCGATTGCTACCTTGGCACGTTACTCTCTTCATCCTGTGAAGACTCATTAGGCTTATCCTACAATTACTAGCTGGCCCGAAGAGATATCTCCTGAATCCAGATTAAGCTGGAGTCTCCCAGGCTCATCTGGCATGTCTTCCCTGAAGTCTGCCAAAACCCACACCCTTGCATTTCCAGGGACTCCCCTTAGCCAGCTGGGCAGAAAACCCAGCATGGTTCAAACAAGCTGACAGACAAGCGGGAGAGGACTCACGGGCAGACGGCTTCCCTCAGGTCTCGGGTGGAGCTCTGGGACCACAGCAGCAACGGGCCATCCCAGGCCCTGGGCTCAGCAGCGCCCTCATTCTCAGGCCGGCGGCTCTGCCCTGAGGGGAGCAGGAAGGTCACCAACTGCCGCAGGCGGGCCTCACGCCCCTCCCACTGCTGGAGCCTGACCTCCCCCGGCCCCACCCCTTCCCCTACCCCAGCAGGACGACAGCTCGTCTTCCCCTGGCTTCCAACGGGAGGCCCGGCCCTGGGCCCCGATTGGGCACTGCCCCAGCCCGGAGCCAATCACAGTGGCCAGGGAGGTGGAACGCACCGATTGGCCAGGGCCAGGTCATGTGACCATACTCCCCAGGAAACTCAAATATTACCAAGGTTCCCTAAGAAACCAATGAACAGAATTATCCAGTAAAGGCAAACCGTGCTTTTTAATGAGGCCAATGTCACAGAAAAAAAAAAAATGCTTCACAATGAACTGCTCAAGGAAGCTACTAAATAAACTTTCAGAAAAGTTTAGTAGTTTTTTTTTTTTTTTTTTAATAGGGTGACGGAGAGCTATACCTTTCCCGTCTATGTGAATTTAGGTTTAAACTAGATTTCCCTTGGCTATTATATAAGACAAAAAAACCCACATCCCCCCCTTTCACTCCCCCCCACCCCCAAAAAGTGTTTTAATCTATAGAATTTTTGTGTCCTCAGTTGTGTCTGATTCGCAGCAACTCACGAACTCTACACAGCCAGGCTCTTCCGTCCATGGAATTCAGGGCAATTTTTTCTGTCCCAGTAAATGCCCACCCTGGGTGATCCAAAGGCAAGGGCTCAGAGGCTCCTGAGAGACTAACTCCTTTCAGCTGAGCACAGAGCTGGCTCCTCACTGGGATGCCTGTGGCCTGGGGCTCCCTGAGGGGAGAGCAGCACTCGCCCCACCGTGTGGTCACTGCTGGAAGTGCAGGCTGCTCCTCACTCCCCCTTGACAGTGTCCCTGAGGGCAGAACAGTGTGAATCGAATCAAGGTGGAAATGCAAACTCCAATGCAACCAAACTCCCCACAAGGTCTCTAAAACCACTCAGGAACAGGGAATTGGAAACTGCAGGGGATGACAGGAATGGAGATGGAGACTTGACACCTTACACCGAGTTCACTTCCAGTTATCCCTAGACAAACTTTCCATGAAAACTTGTCACAAATCTCGAAGAACAATGAGCAGAAACCGGACACGTGCTTTGAGTCTTCACACACAAAACTAAAAGCCAGTCCACAAAAAAAAAAAAACCCAGAGAATACAGTGGACTTTGCAAAATCAAAGATATCTACTGTGGGAAAGACCTCATGACAAAAGCAAAAGACAGGTCATACATCGCGAGACGAATGAGTGGAAACACAAAGCTTATCAAGGATGTATCTCCAAACAGACAAAGAACACCAACGCAACAAGCCTGTGAAAACTAGGGAAAGGTCTGAAGGGACACCAGACTGAGGAAGACACACACAGAGGATCCCGGATGATGTCCAGCACTGAGGGCCTGAAGAAACAACGGTCTAGTTGCACCCCCTCAGGCCTGTGTGACCGTGGATGAGGCCTCTGTTTCCCGGTGGCTCTGAGAGATGGACAGGGAGGAAGGGGAAGAGAAGTCACTTGCATTTCTAATACTCACAGCAAAGTCTTCCAACGAGAAGGGAATTATCACCCCCACTGACAATGCCATTCACTGAAGTGATACCCACCAGTCCATCTAACCCACAAGGGAAGGATGGACCTGTTCTCACAAAATGGCGAGAGATGGAAGAAGGAAGATCAAGCCCACACCAATCACTGGAAAGAGAAGCTGTGCTCAGGGCTTGAAAGAATTCCTATTGGGAAAATGATGTCACAGCCCCACAAGGCAATCCACAGCTTCGATGCTATTCCTCCCAAAATGCCAATGCATTTTCGCACCGAACAAAGAATTGCAAAAGGGGTACGGAGACAGAAAAGAGCCTAAACTGTCAATACAATCCGACGAAAAAGCCCCGATACGGACATCCAAGGTTGTGTGAAAGGAAATTAGACGACCAAACTAGGATCCTCAGGAGAGTATCGGAGAAGGCAATGGCGACCCACTCCAGTACTCTTGCCTGGAAAACGTCCTGGACGGAGGAGCCTGGTAGGCTGCAGGCCATGGGGTCACGCAGAGTCAGACACGACTGAAGTGACTTAGCCGCAGCAGCAGCAGCAGGACAGTATGCTATTGGGAATACAACAACACACACAGATCCAGATCGATGGAATAAAGTGGAGGGTCCAGAAACAAACCCCAGCATCCATGGTCAACTCATCTCTGACACAGAAGGGGAGAATATCCAAATGGGAACAAGAAAGCCTCTTCAATCAATGTCCATGGGAAAACCAGACAGCTACATCTGAAGAACGCTATTGGTTTTGATCTCATACCACCTCAATATAGGGGGAAAACCTCACCCTAAAGACTGATGTCATGAGATAGCTAGAAAGAAGCGTAGGTCAAAGGCTCCTTAACATCAGAGTCTCCTTGCCATTTGCTGGGCGGAGGTCGAAATGGGTCTCTTCAAGTAAGGCAAAGAGGTACACGAAGTACACCCATGGGTTTCCATCCAATGGAACCTCTTCACAACAGAGAAGCTAAGCATTCACAAATGCAAAAGATAGGAAACAGAACATGAGAGACTCCTTGCAAGTGGTGTATCTGAGAAGGGGTTCATATGGAAAGAGACGAAGAATGCACAGCACTCAGATTCCAAGAAACAACACCACCACCACCCTTGACCCTTCCCCCATGACCAACTCCGACCTAAAGCCTTTCTCTCCCTCTAACCTATCCCTAAAACATAACCCTCATCTAATCATATACATGTGCATCCCTAGCATCCATCCATCCACACACGAGAGAGAAAGAGGAAGACACAGACGGAACTGAGAAAGGAAAAGAGAGGGACACAGCCAGAGAGAGACACGGAAGCAAAGAGAGGAAAGGAGTCGACGGTCCAGACTTTTCCTCAATCTGCCTCGAAGGTAGAAGCAATGACAGCGCCCTTCCACCCCAGAAGGGGGGAAAGGACGGAAGGTTTGGAGAGGAAAAGACAAGAATGCAGGGAGCCATTAGAAGCTCAGCCACCCGCAGAAGCCGAGCTGGGACACTTGAACAGAATCTCAATGGAAACAGAGGAGCAGAAAGTTGGCTACTCTTTTCTATAAGAGAGGGAGACCTTCGAGTCTTCCTTTCGGTCCTCCAACTTGGATGCGGGGTCTCAAAACAGTCAGGAGGGGGAGTGCCTTTTCCTGGGTACCACGGCACATCCAGGCCTCGTTCTGCCCCATTCTGTGCTGTGTCAGCCCTGGATGGAATCTTTCTTTCTGAAGTCTCAGCGCACAAGCTCCACGTGATATCGGCCCCAGGTGGAAAGGCATGGAGCTGCTCGTAGGCCGACAGACCTAGGAAGCAGATGGGAGAATGACCACCACTCTGCAGATGGAGAGACTGGGGCAACCCTGAGGGGCATATGCTTGTCCAGGGCCACACCACTTATGAGAAGAAGGAGCCTGGTCTGAGAGCAGTGGGGTCCTCGGAGCTCAGGCCCTGGCTGAACCCAGGCCTCCCCAGGGCTGTGGGCTGGGCTGTGTGGGTGTCACTGTGCCTGCACATGGCCTAAGGGGGGTGGTCGAGCAGTCAGAAACCCAGAGATTCCCTTGGGAAGTTTTGGGGAAGGGACCTCAGCACGAACCCCAGGAGATGATGTCACCTGCCGGCAACAGAACCCAACAGAACCCGCAGCCCGGGTATCCAGGCCTCCAGAGCGGAGAGGAGCCCCCAGCCAGTTCACTGGCTGCCAGGATGTTCTGCTGTTTGCCCCTGCCCAGAGGCCGGGGCCTCAGGAGTGCTCACAGGCAGTGTGCGCGGGCACCCTGTCGACGTTGGCTCAGGACACCCCCGAGAGGCCTCTGGCCCTTTGCCCGGAGAAACAGAAAGGTAACACGGGGAGCCCCAGGACGGACCAGGCCGCCTCTCC
The DNA here is from genome assembly GCF_054371585.1 of Giraffa tippelskirchi. Lineage (NCBI taxonomy): Eukaryota > Metazoa > Chordata > Mammalia > Artiodactyla > Giraffidae > Giraffa > Giraffa tippelskirchi. Next base: position 10,189,195 of record NC_137288.1, on the reverse strand, counting down.
CATGCCACCCGGAAACACCGGGTCCTTTGCCTGTGTGTGTGGATGCGGGTTTCTTGGGGTGTGTCTCCCTCAAGGAAGCCCAGGCGGATGTGGGGTCAGAAGCCTGCGGACAAGTTGTGTCCACACCCCAGGGGAGAGCAGGCTGGGCGGGATGGGGAGAGTGCGGGCAGCGGCGGCCGCCCAGGCGGACCTCACACCCTCAGGTGGGACTCTTTCCTCCCGGGTGGGGATCTGAGCAGACACACGTCTCTGACCCTTCTGGGAAGAGAAGTTCGAGCAGGCAGAAGCAGCGGCTCCACTGCCCAGGCCCAGCTCGGAAAACTCCTAGCATGGCTGGCTGACGGTCACTGTCGTTGCAGAGCTTCCCACGTGATGAGGCCGAGGACGGGGACACCCCATCCACCTCCCGGAGGGAGGGGTCGGAGCACCACCCCCCCGCCCGTGAGGCCCAGTGCAGGCTCCAGGTGAGCGTGCCCACGGAGGCATCAGCCCCACCGGGGGAGAAGCGGAGGCGGGGAAGGCCTGCTGCCGAGACACCGCCCAGGATACACCCGGCGGCCCAGTCTGAGGCTGCCACGGAGCTCAGCACACCCGGCTCCGACCCAGAGTCCCGAGAACCCCGGCCTCTGAGGCAGCAGGAGGACCTGGAGCCCAGCACGCCAGAGCACAGAGGTGAGGACGCTGGGGCTGGTGCACGGGAGTGTGTGGGGAGGGGGTGCTGAGCTACACAGGGACGAGTCCCCGAAAGCTGCTGCTGGGCCTGCAGCAAGCGCTGGCCTCACACCCCCCCGCCCCCCATCTTGCACACTTCAGTCCCAAAAGACATCCGACGCTGGGTATTCTTTGGGAATCTCTTGGAAGCTTTCTGTCCCGGGAGACGCACATGCCAAGGCTGGCCTGTGGGCAAACTTTGCTTCTCCCCCAGCTCTAGCACTGGCCTCCAACTGGAACCAGGCTCCGCTTCCCAGACCTGTCCCTACAGAGGTGCTGGCTCCAGGTGCAGGACCCAGGGATCCACCGAGGGCAGATGGAGAACCGAGACTTGCCCTCGCAGAGACACCAGGCCAGCTGGGTACTGGCCAGCACACCGGGCAGATCGGATCTCCATGCCTGCAGGACCCCCAGCCCCAGGCACTGATGTCCCACCCCCTCAGCCAGAACCTCCACCTCCACGTGCACCTCTACCTGCTCGGGCTCTGGCAGGAGAACCCGAGGCAGAGGAGGAGTCACCGCCTCGGCAGGGAGAGCCTGCCCTGGCTCCCGCGCAACACCCAGACGCCCACGATGACTCACCCACCCCTGCAGGGAGAACGAGCCCCCGCTCTGGACAGACACCCAGAGCCCTTGCCGGAAACACCACGTCCAGGGGAGCGGTCGGCTCTGCAGCCTCCATCCCCGTCTGCTCACCGTGGACGCTGGCAACTCGGTCTGCCCCCAGGGGACATGGAGTTCCTTTCCCCTGAACTGCTTTGCATTTGCTTTGTTTCCACCTTTCTGGTGATGTTTTATTTTTTGTATGGTTTCCTGTACTTTTGTTGGTTAAGTTGGGATTAGTAAACTTTTTCATCATTGTTGCAATTTGGGAACACTGTTGTGTAACTCTGGTGATACTGTGTTACCATCACCACTTTGTAGTTTCAGACCCGTTTGATCTTTATGCCCCACCCCCCCAACAAAGCCTGGATTCAAGGCAAGCACGCCCTGTTCATCCCTTCCCCCGATCCTGAACACAATTTCATCCTTTCTTTGTGCATTCCTTCCTATATTCTTGGTGTCCCCAATCAATGACTCTCAGTGAAATGACTGACGGAGTGTTTTTTGGACTCTCCAACTACTGTAAGACTCCATTGGAGAGTTCTCATTTGTATGTCATTTGAACTAGCCTTTGATATCTGAAAGGACGGTGTACGTCCTTTCAAGATACCATGTGCCAAACGAAGCCCTTTTGGCAACTGCCATGATTATCTCCAGGCAGGCATTGCTGTGTCAAGGGTGACATCTCAGCCAGAAGGCAGAGGCTGAGCTCGTCTTGTTGCACCAGCTCCCAAAAGAAGCCAAGAAAGGGAGCTGGAACAACAAACCACCCCAACACCCAGGAAAGCGTTCTTCATGACAGAAGGCTAGAAAATGACCCAACATCCTTGTGGCCCAGAACCCCTCTAGAAAATCACTGTTCCATAAAAAAGAGAAACACATGGGAAGTTCCAAGGAGAGGCAATGCCCATGGCCCGTGTACTTGAGAGACGGCCTGACCGCTCCGGGGAAGACACGCACCGACGGAACCCCTTGGGAAACAGCAGTGATAGTCCTCACCGTCGTAAGGGTTTCCTCTGGGGACAACCTGCCCGGGGCACCACACGAGGGAGCAGACCGGCTTCTCTTCCTCTGCCCCCACACCATTCACTCAGGAAGGCAGCTCAGGTGTTCTCATGCCCTGCCTGCCTGCCTGCCTGGCTCATCCGTGAGCTGTGACCACCTACAGGGCAGGACTCCACCTTCTCCTCTCTGTGTACCGTGAATCTGCACACAGTGGGCTTGCAGAACCTTAGGAGACTTGAGCCATTCCCACTCGAGCCAGAACCCTCCCCAGGAAGGAAAACAGCTGTGGAGTCATTTTGGCCCCAGCACTGGTTCGAAAGCCTGGCGCCTCCTACAGCCTCTACGGTGTGAAGAGGGAGGTCCCTTCTGACAGAGCTTTCCGGGTCTCAGATCTAAGCTGTTGTTTCACTGTCAGCTGTGTCTCTTCCGTTGCAGCCAGGTGGGCCACGCTGCTCCAAAGGAGCTCACAAGCTGAGTTTCAAGGGAGGTATAGAGAGGACAGGGATGGCTACAACGTACTGCAAACTGAGTGAGGGTCCCCACAATCCTCAGCAAAGGTCTGTGGTGTGCAAGTGGGGAGTAGAGGGCCCCCAAGTTCCAAAGGAAGGGAGGTAGTCGGGAGCTAAAGCCCTTGGCCGCTGTGGTAGTAGCTGCAGATGGCAGCTCGTCCACAGTGCACTTCGAATGAGGTCATATGAGCGGGACTCTGGAAATGGCTCCGAAATCGGGAGAAAGGGGTCAGGGTATGTGGGAATCCGGCGGGGGTGGGGGGTGGATGAAGGAAGGTGTCCCTCCTCTCTCCAGTGCAATTTGGTTTGGTGAGTCTCAAAGCTACCAGATGGCACTTCCCAAGTCAGGCCCCCGCAGGAATCAGGGTGGGCTGCGTGCCTCGGCCCCTGCCACAGGGACAAGCCACACCAGTGGCCTCCCTGAGCTCCAATGGCCGGATCTGGGGGTTCTGTCTGGGTGCACACCTCCTTGCTGTGGCCAAGTTCCCCCCTTCTCTGAGCACCAGCTTCATCCTCTCGAATGAGGACATCGATTGCTACCTTGGCACGTTACTCTCTTCATCCTGTGAAGACTCATTAGGCTTATCCTACAATTACTAGCTGGCCCGAAGAGATATCTCCTGAATCCAGATTAAGCTGGAGTCTCCCAGGCTCATCTGGCATGTCTTCCCTGAAGTCTGCCAAAACCCACACCCTTGCATTTCCAGGGACTCCCCTTAGCCAGCTGGGCAGAAAACCCAGCATGGTTCAAACAAGCTGACAGACAAGCGGGAGAGGACTCACGGGCAGACGGCTTCCCTCAGGTCTCGGGTGGAGCTCTGGGACCACAGCAGCAACGGGCCATCCCAGGCCCTGGGCTCAGCAGCGCCCTCATTCTCAGGCCGGCGGCTCTGCCCTGAGGGGAGCAGGAAGGTCACCAACTGCCGCAGGCGGGCCTCACGCCCCTCCCACTGCTGGAGCCTGACCTCCCCCGGCCCCACCCCTTCCCCTACCCCAGCAGGACGACAGCTCGTCTTCCCCTGGCTTCCAACGGGAGGCCCGGCCCTGGGCCCCGATTGGGCACTGCCCCAGCCCGGAGCCAATCACAGTGGCCAGGGAGGTGGAACGCACCGATTGGCCAGGGCCAGGTCATGTGACCATACTCCCCAGGAAACTCAAATATTACCAAGGTTCCCTAAGAAACCAATGAACAGAATTATCCAGTAAAGGCAAACCGTGCTTTTTAATGAGGCCAATGTCACAGAAAAAAAAAAAATGCTTCACAATGAACTGCTCAAGGAAGCTACTAAATAAACTTTCAGAAAAGTTTAGTAGTTTTTTTTTTTTTTTTTAATAGGGTGACGGAGAGCTATACCTTTCCCGTCTATGTGAATTTAGGTTTAAACTAGATTTCCCTTGGCTATTATATAAGACAAAAAAACCCACATCCCCCCCTTTCACTCCCCCCCACCCCCAAAAAGTGTTTTAATCTATAGAATTTTTGTGTCCTCAGTTGTGTCTGATTCGCAGCAACTCACGAACTCTACACAGCCAGGCTCTTCCGTCCATGGAATTCAGGGCAATTTTTTCTGTCCCAGTAAATGCCCACCCTGGGTGATCCAAAGGCAAGGGCTCAGAGGCTCCTGAGAGACTAACTCCTTTCAGCTGAGCACAGAGCTGGCTCCTCACTGGGATGCCTGTGGCCTGGGGCTCCCTGAGGGGAGAGCAGCACTCGCCCCACCGTGTGGTCACTGCTGGAAGTGCAGGCTGCTCCTCACTCCCCCTTGACAGTGTCCCTGAGGGCAGAACAGTGTGAATCGAATCAAGGTGGAAATGCAAACTCCAATGCAACCAAACTCCCCACAAGGTCTCTAAAACCACTCAGGAACAGGGAATTGGAAACTGCAGGGGATGACAGGAATGGAGATGGAGACTTGACACCTTACACCGAGTTCACTTCCAGTTATCCCTAGACAAACTTTCCATGAAAACTTGTCACAAATCTCGAAGAACAATGAGCAGAAACCGGACACGTGCTTTGAGTCTTCACACACAAAACTAAAAGCCAGTCCACAAAAAAAAAAAAAACCCAGAGAATACAGTGGACTTTGCAAAATCAAAGATATCTACTGTGGGAAAGACCTCATGACAAAAGCAAAAGACAGGTCATACATCGCGAGACGAATGAGTGGAAACACAAAGCTTATCAAGGATGTATCTCCAAACAGACAAAGAACACCAACGCAACAAGCCTGTGAAAACTAGGGAAAGGTCTGAAGGGACACCAGACTGAGGAAGACACACACAGAGGATCCCGGATGATGTCCAGCACTGAGGGCCTGAAGAAACAACGGTCTAGTTGCACCCCCTCAGGCCTGTGTGACCGTGGATGAGGCCTCTGTTTCCCGGTGGCTCTGAGAGATGGACAGGGAGGAAGGGGAAGAGAAGTCACTTGCATTTCTAATACTCACAGCAAAGTCTTCCAACGAGAAGGGAATTATCACCCCCACTGACAATGCCATTCACTGAAGTGATACCCACCAGTCCATCTAACCCACAAGGGAAGGATGGACCTGTTCTCACAAAATGGCGAGAGATGGAAGAAGGAAGATCAAGCCCACACCAATCACTGGAAAGAGAAGCTGTGCTCAGGGCTTGAAAGAATTCCTATTGGGAAAATGATGTCACAGCCCCACAAGGCAATCCACAGCTTCGATGCTATTCCTCCCAAAATGCCAATGCATTTTCGCACCGAACAAAGAATTGCAAAAGGGGTACGGAGACAGAAAAGAGCCTAAACTGTCAATACAATCCGACGAAAAAGCCCCGATACGGACATCCAAGGTTGTGTGAAAGGAAATTAGACGACCAAACTAGGATCCTCAGGAGAGTATCGGAGAAGGCAATGGCGACCCACTCCAGTACTCTTGCCTGGAAAACGTCCTGGACGGAGGAGCCTGGTAGGCTGCAGGCCATGGGGTCACGCAGAGTCAGACACGACTGAAGTGACTTAGCCGCAGCAGCAGCAGCAGGACAGTATGCTATTGGGAATACAACAACACACACAGATCCAGATCGATGGAATAAAGTGGAGGGTCCAGAAACAAACCCCAGCATCCATGGTCAACTCATCTCTGACACAGAAGGGGAGAATATCCAAATGGGAACAAGAAAGCCTCTTCAATCAATGTCCATGGGAAAACCAGACAGCTACATCTGAAGAACGCTATTGGTTTTGATCTCATACCACCTCAATATAGGGGGAAAACCTCACCCTAAAGACTGATGTCATGAGATAGCTAGAAAGAAGCGTAGGTCAAAGGCTCCTTAACATCAGAGTCTCCTTGCCATTTGCTGGGCGGAGGTCGAAATGGGTCTCTTCAAGTAAGGCAAAGAGGTACACGAAGTACACCCATGGGTTTCCATCCAATGGAACCTCTTCACAACAGAGAAGCTAAGCATTCACAAATGCAAAAGATAGGAAACAGAACATGAGAGACTCCTTGCAAGTGGTGTATCTGAGAAGGGGTTCATATGGAAAGAGACGAAGAATGCACAGCACTCAGATTCCAAGAAACAACACCACCACCACCCTTGACCCTTCCCCCATGACCAACTCCGACCTAAAGCCTTTCTCTCCCTCTAACCTATCCCTAAAACATAACCCTCATCTAATCATATACATGTGCATCCCTAGCATCCATCCATCCACACACGAGAGAGAAAGAGGAAGACACAGACGGAACTGAGAAAGGAAAAGAGAGGGACACAGCCAGAGAGAGACACGGAAGCAAAGAGAGGAAAGGAGTCGACGGTCCAGACTTTTCCTCAATCTGCCTCGAAGGTAGAAGCAATGACAGCGCCCTTCCACCCCAGAAGGGGGGAAAGGACGGAAGGTTTGGAGAGGAAAAGACAAGAATGCAGGGAGCCATTAGAAGCTCAGCCACCCGCAGAAGCCGAGCTGGGACACTTGAACAGAATCTCAATGGAAACAGAGGAGCAGAAAGTTGGCTACTCTTTTCTATAAGAGAGGGAGACCTTCGAGTCTTCCTTTCGGTCCTCCAACTTGGATGCGGGGTCTCAAAACAGTCAGGAGGGGGAGTGCCTTTTCCTGGGTACCACGGCACATCCAGGCCTCGTTCTGCCCCATTCTGTGCTGTGTCAGCCCTGGATGGAATCTTTCTTTCTGAAGTCTCAGCGCACAAGCTCCACGTGATATCGGCCCCAGGTGGAAAGGCATGGAGCTGCTCGTAGGCCGACAGACCTAGGAAGCAGATGGGAGAATGACCACCACTCTGCAGATGGAGAGACTGGGGCAACCCTGAGGGGCATATGCTTGTCCAGGGCCACACCACTTATGAGAAGAAGGAGCCTGGTCTGAGAGCAGTGGGGTCCTCGGAGCTCAGGCCCTGGCTGAACCCAGGCCTCCCCAGGGCTGTGGGCTGGGCTGTGTGGGTGTCACTGTGCCTGCACATGGCCTAAGGGGGGTGGTCGAGCAGTCAGAAACCCAGAGATTCCCTTGGGAAGTTTTGGGGAAGGGACCTCAGCACGAACCCCAGGAGATGATGTCACCTGCCGGCAACAGAACCCAACAGAACCCGCAGCCCGGGTATCCAGGCCTCCAGAGCGGAGAGGAGCCCCCAGCCAGTTCACTGGCTGCCAGGATGTTCTGCTGTTTGCCCCTGCCCAGAGGCCGGGGCCTCAGGAGTGCTCACAGGCAGTGTGCGCGGGCACCCTGTCGACGTTGGCTCAGGACACCCCCGAGAGGCCTCTGGCCCTTTGCCCGGAGAAACAGAAAGGTAACACGGGGAGCCCCAGGACGGACCAGGCCGCCTCTCCCATGCCACCCGGAAACACCGGGTCCTTTGCCTGTGTGTGTGGATGCGGGTTTCTTGGGGTGTGTCTCCCTCAAGGAAGCCCAGGCGGATGTGGGGTCAGAAGCCTGCGGACAAGTTGTGTCCACACCCCAGGGGAGAGCAGGCTGGGCGGGATGGGGAGAGTGCGGGCAGCGGCGGCCGCCCAGGCGGACCTCACACCCTCAGGTGGGACTCTTTCCTCCCGGGTGGGGATCTGAGCAGACACACGTCTCTGACCCTTCTGGGAAGAGAAGTTCGAGCAGGCAGAAGCAGCGGCTCCACTGCCCAGGCCCAGCTCGGAAAACTCCTAGCATGGCTGGCTGACGGTCACTGTCGTTGCAGAGCTTCCCACGTGATGAGGCCGAGGACGGGGACACCCCATCCACCTCCCGGAGGGAGGGGTCGGAGCACCACCCCCCCGCCCGTGAGGCCCAGTGCAGGCTCCAGGTGAGCGTGCCCACGGAGGCATCAGCCCCACCGGGGGAGAAGCGGAGGCGGGGAAGGCCTGCTGCCGAGACACCGCCCAGGATACACCCGGCGGCCCAGTCTGAGGCTGCCACGGAGCTCAGCACACCCGGCTCCGACCCAGAGTCCCGAGAACCCCGGCCTCTGAGGCAGCAGGAGGACCTGGAGCCCAGCACGCCAGAGCACAGAGGTGAGGACGCTGGGGCTGGTGCACGGGAGTGTGTGGGGAGGGGGTGCTGAGCTACACAGGGACGAGTCCCCGAAAGCTGCTGCTGGGCCTGCAGCAAGCGCTGGCCTCACACCCCCCCGCCCCCCATCTTGCACACTTCAGTCCCAAAAGACATCCGACGCTGGGTATTCTTTGGGAATCTCTTGGAAGCTTTCTGTCCCGGGAGACGCACATGCCAAGGCTGGCCTGTGGGCAAACTTTGCTTCTTCCCCAGCTCTAGCACTGGCCTCCAACTGGAACCAGGCTCCGCTTCCCAGACCTGTCCCTACAGAGGTGCTGGCTCCAGGTGCAGGACCCAGGGATCCACCGAGGGCAGATGGAGAACCGAGACTTGCCCTCGCAGAGACACCAGGCCAGCTGGGTACTGGCCAGCACACCGGGCAGATCGGATCTCCATGCCTGCAGGACCCCCAGCCCCAGGCACTGATGTCCCACCCCCTCAGCCAGAACCTCCACCTCCACGTGCACCTCTACCTGCTCGGGCTCTGGCAGGAGAACCCGAGGCAGAGGAGGAGTCACCGCCTCGGCAGGGAGAGCCTGCCCTGGCTCCCGCGCAACACCCAGACGCCCACGATGACTCACCCACCCCTGCAGGGAGAACGAGCCCCCGCTCTGGACAGACACCCAGAGCCCTTGCCGGAAACACCACGTCCAGGGGAGCGGTCGGCTCTGCAGCCTCCATCCCCGTCTGCTCACCGTGGACGCTGGCAACTCGGTCTGCCCCCAGGGGACATGGAGTTCCTTTCCCCTGAACTGCTTTGCATTTGCTTTGTTTCCACCTTTCTGGTGATGTTTTATTTTTTGTATGGTTTCCTGTACTTTTGTTGGTTAAGTTGGGATTAGTAAACTTTTTCATCATTGTTGCAATTTGGGAACACTGTTGTGTAACTCTGGTGATACTGTGTTACCATCACCACTTTGTAGTTTCAGACCCGTTTGATCTTTATGCCCCACCCCCCCAACAAAGCCTGGAATCAAGGCAAGCACGCCCTGTTCATCCCTTCCCCCGATCCTGAACACAATTTCATCCTTTCTTTGTGCATTCCTTCCTATATTCTTGGTGTCCCCAATCAATGACTCTCAGTGAAATGACTGACGGAGTGTTTTTTGGACTCTCCAACTACTGTAAGACTCCATTGGAGAGTTCTCATTTGTATGTCATTTGAACTAGCCTTTGATATCTGAAAGGACGGTGTACGTCCTTTCAAGATACCATGTGCCAAACGAAGCCCTTTTGGCAACTGCCATCATTATCTCCAGGCAGGCATTGCTGTGTCAAGGGTGACATCTCAGCCAGAAGGCAGAGGCTGAGCTCGTCTTGTTGCACCAGCTCCCAAAAGAAGCCAAGAAAGGGAGCTGGAACAACAAACCACCCCAACACCCAGGAAAGCGTTCTTCATGACAGAAGGCTAGAAAATGACCCAACATCCTTGTGGCCCAGAACCCCTCTAGAAAATCACTGTTCCATAAAAAAGAGAAACACATGGGAAGTTCCAAGGAGAGGCAATGCCCATGGCCCGTGTACTTGAGAGACGGCCTGACCGCTCCGGGGAAGACACGCACCGACGGAACCCCTTGGGAAACAGCAGTGATAGTCCTCACCGTCGTAAGGGTTTCCTCTGGGGACAACCTGCCCGGGGCACCACACGAGGGAGCAGACCGGCTTCTCTTCCTCTGCCCCCACACCATTCACTCATGAAGGCAGCTCAGGTGTTCTCATGCCCTGCCTGCCTGCCTGCCTGGCTCATCCGTGAGCTGTGACCACCTACAGGGCAGGACTCCACCTTCTCCTCTCTGTGTACCGTGAATCTGCACACAGTGGGCTTGCAGAACCTTAGGAGACTTGAGCCATTCCCACTCGAGCCAGAACCCTCCCCAGGAAGGAAAACAGCTGTGGAGTCATTTTGGCCCCAGCACTGGTTCGAAAGCCTGGCGCCTCCTACAGCCTCTATGGTGTGAAGAGGGAGGTCCCTTCTGACAGAGCTTTCCGGGTCTCAGATCTAAGCTGTTGTTTCACTGTCAGCTGTGTCTCTTCCGTTGCAGCCAGGTGGGCCACGCTGCTCCAAAGGAGCTCACAAGCTGAGTTTCAAGGGAGGTATAGAGAGGACAGGGATGGCTACAACGTACTGCAAACTGAGTGAGGGTCCCCACAATCCTCAGCAAAGGTCTGTGGTGTGCAAGTGGGGAGTAGAGGGCCCCCAAGTTCCAAAGGAAGGGAGGTAGTCGGGAGCTAAAGCCCTTGGCCGCTGTGGTAGTAGCTGCAGATGGCAGCTCGTCCACAGTGCACTTCGAATGAGGTCATATGAGCGGGACTCTGGAAATGGCTCCGAAATCGGGAGAAAGGGGTCAGGGTATGTGGGAATCCGGCGGGGGTGGGGGGTGGATGAAGGAAGGTGTCCCTCCTCTCTCCAGTGCAATTTGGTTTGGTGAGTCTCAAAGCTACCAGATGGCACTTCCCAAGTCAGGCCCCCGCAGGAATCAGGGTGGGCTGCGTGCCTCGGCCCCTGCCACAGGGACAAGCCACACCAGTGGCCTCCCTGAGCTCCAATGGCCGGATCTGGGGGTTCTGTCTGGGTGCACACCTCCTTGCTGTGGCCAAGTTCCCCCCTTCTCTGAGCACCAGCTTCATCCTCTCGAATGAGGACATCGATTGCTACCTTGGCACGTTACTCTCTTCATCCTGTGAAGACTCATTAGGCTTATCCTACAATTACTAGCTGGCCCGAAGAGATATCTCCTGAATCCAGATTAAGCTGGAGTCTCCCAGGCTCATCTGGCATGTCTTCCCTGAAGTCTGCCAAAACCCACACCCTTGCATTTCCAGGGACTCCCCTTAGCCAGCTGGGCAGAAAACCCAGCATGGTTCAAACAAGCTGACAGACAAGCGGGAGAGGACTCACGGGCAGACGGCTTCCCTCAGGTCTCGGGTGGAGCTCTGGGACCACAGCAGCAACGGGCCATCCCAGGCCCTGGGCTCAGCAGCGCCCTCATTCTCAGGCCGGCGGCTCTGCCCTGAGGGGAGCAGGAAGGTCACCAACTGCCGCAGGCGGGCCTCACGCCCCTCCCACTGCTGGAGCCTGACCTCCCCCGGCCCCACCCCTTCCCCTACCCCAGCAGGACGACAGCTCGTCTTCCCCTGGCTTCCAACGGGAGGCCCGGCCCTGGGCCCCGATTGGGCACTGCCCCAGCCCGGAGCCAATCACAGTGGCCAGGGAGGTGGAACGCACCGATTGGCCAGGGCCAGGTCATGTGACCATACTCCCCAGGAAACTCAAATATTACCAAGGTTCCCTAAGAAACCAATGAACAGAATTATCCAGTAAAGGCAAACCGTGCTTTTTAATGAGGCCAATGTCACAGAAAAAAAAAAAATGCTTCACAATGAACTGCTCAAGGAAGCTACTAAATAAACTTTCAGAAAAGTTTAGTAGTTTTTTTTTTTTTTTTTTTTAATAGGGTGACGGAGAGCTATACCTTTCCCGTCTATGTGAATTTAGGTTTAAACTAGATTTCCCTTGGCTATTATATAAGACAAAAAAGCCCACATCCCCCCCTTTCACTCCCCCCCACCCCCAAAAAGTGTTTTAATCTATAGAATCTTTGTGTCCTCAGTTGTGTCTGATTCGCGGCAACTCACGAACTCTACACAGCCAGGCTCTTCCGTCCATGGAATTCAGGGCAATTTTTTCTGTCCCAGTAAATGCCCACCCTGGGTGATCCAAAGGCAAGGGCTCAGAGGCTCCTGAGAGACTAACTCCTTTCAGCTGAGCACAGAGCTGGCTCCTCACTGGGATGCCTGTGGCCTGGGGCTCCCTGAGGGGAGAGCAGCACTCGCCCCACCGTGTGGTCACTGCTGGAAGTGCAGGCTGCTCCTCACTCCCCCTTGACAGTGTCCCTGAGGGCAGAACAGTGTGAATCGAATCAAGGTGGAAATGCAAACTCCAATGCAACCAAACTCCCCACAAGGTCTCTAAAACCACTCAGGAACAGGGAATTGGAAACTGCAGGGGATGACAGGAATGGAGATGGAGACTTGACACCTTACACCGAGTTCACTTCCAGTTATCCCTAGACAAACTTTCCATGAAAACTTGTCACAAATCTCGAAGAACAATGAGCAGAAACCGGACACGTGCTTTGAGTCTTCACACACAAAACTAAAAGCCAGTCCACAAAAAAAAACCCAGAGAATACAGTGGACTTTGCAAAATCAAAGATATCTACTGTGGGAAAGACCTCATGACAAAAGCAAAAGACAGGTCATACATCGCGAGACGAATGAGTGGAAACACAAAGCTTATCAAGGATGTGTCTCCAAACAGACAAAGAACACCAACACAACAAGCCTGTGAAAACTAGGGAAAGGTCTGAAGGGACACCAGACTGAGGAAGACACACACAGAGGATCCCGGATGATGTCCAGCACTGAGGGCCTGAAGAAACAACAGTCTAGTTGCACCCCCTCAGGCCTGTGTGACCGTGGATGAGGCCTCTGTTTCCCGGTGGCTCTGAGAGATGGACAGGGAGGAAGGGGAAGAGAAGTCACTTGCATTTCTAATACTCACAGCAAAGTCTTCCAACGAGAAGGGAATTATCACCCCCACTGACAATGCCATTCACTGAAGTGATACCCACCAGTCCATCTAACCCAGAAGGGAAGGATGGATCTGTTCTCACAAAACGGCGAGAGATGGAAGAAGGAAGATCAAGCCCACACCAATCACTGGAAAGAGAAGCTGTGCTCAGGGCTTGAAAGAATTCCTATTGGGAAAATGATGTCACAGCCCCACAAGGCAATCCACAGCTTCGATGCTATTCCTCCCAAAATGCCAATGCATTTTCGCACCGAACAAAGAATTGCAAAAGGGGTACGGAGACAGAAAAGAGCCTAAACTGTCAATACAATCCGACGAAAAAGCCCCGATACGGACATCCAAGGTTGTGTGAAAGGAAATTAGACGACCAAACTAGGATCCTCAGGAGAGTATCGGAGAAGGCAATGGCGACCCACTCCAGTACTCTTGCCTGGAAAACGTCCTGGACGGAGGAGCCTGGTAGGCTGCAGGCCATGGGGTCACGCAGAGTCAGACACGACTGAAGTGACTTAGCCGCAGCAGCAGCAGCAGGACAGTATGCTATTGGGAATACAACAACACACACAGATCCAGATCGATGGAATAAAGTGGAGGGTCCAGAAACAAACCCCAGCATCCATGGTCAACTCATCTCTGACACAGAAGGGGAGAATATCCAAATGGGAACAAGAAAGCCTCTTCAATCAATGTCCATGGGAAAACCAGACAGCTACATCTGAAGAACGCTATTGGTTTTGATCTCATACCACCTCAATATAGGGGGAAAACCTCACCCTAAAGACTGATGTCATGAGATAGCTAGAAAGAAGCGTAGGTCAAAGGCTCCTTAACATCAGAGTCTCCTTGCCATTTGCTGGGCGGAGGTCGAAATGGGTCTCTTCAAGTAAGGCAAAGAGGTACACGAAGTACACCCATGGGTTTCCATCCAATGGAACCTCTTCACAACAGAGAAGCTAAGCATTCACAAATGCAAAAGATAGGAAACAGAACATGAGAGACTCCTTGCAAGTGGTGTATCTGAGAAGGGGTTCATATGGAAAGAGACGAAGAATGCACAGCACTCAGATTCCAAGAAACAACACCACCACCACCCTTGACCCTTCCCCCATGACCAACTCCGACCTAAAGCCTTTCTCTCCCTCTAACCTATCCCTAAAACATAACCCTCATCTAATCATATACATGTGCATCCCTAGCATCCATCCATCCACACACGAGAGAGAAAGAGGAAGACACAGACGGAACTGAGAAAGGAAAAGAGAGGGACACAGCCAGAGAGAGACACGGAACCAAAGAGAGGAAAGGAGTCGACGGTCCAGACTTTTCCTCAATCTGCCTCGAAGGTAGAAGCAATGACAGCGCCCTTCCACCCCAGAAGGGGGGAAAGGACGGAAGGTTTGGAGAGGAAAAGACAAGAACGCAGGGAGCCATTAGAAGCTCAGCCACCCGCAGAAGCCGAGCTGGGACACTTGAACAGAATCTCAATGGAAACAGAGGAGCAGAAAGTTGGCTACTCTTTTCTATAAGAGAGGGAGACCTTCGAGTCTTCCTTTCGGTCCTCCAACTTGGATGCGGGGTCTCAAAACAGTCAGGAGGGGGAGTGCCTTTTCCTGGGTACCACGGCACATCCAGGCCTCGTTCTGCCCCATTCTGTGCTGTGTCAGCCCTGGATGGAATCTTTCTTTCTGAAGTCTCAGCGCACAAGCTCCACGTGATATCGGCCCCAGGTGGAAAGGCATGGAGCTGCTCGTAGGCCGACAGACCTAGGAAGCAGATGGGAGAATGACCACCACTCTGCAGATGGAGAGACTGGGGCAACCCTGAGGGGCATATGCTTGTCCAGGGCCACACCACTTATGAGAAGAAGGAGCCTGGTCTGAGAGCAGTGGGGTCCTCGGAGCTCAGGCCCTGGCTGAACCCAGGCCTCCCCAGGGCTGTGGGCTGGGCTGTGTGGGTGTCACTGTGCCTGCACATGGCCTAAGGGGGGTGGTCGAGCAGTCAGAAACCCAGAGATTCCCTTGGGAAGTTTTGGGGAAGGGACCTCAGCACGAACCCCAGGAGATGATGTCACCTGCCGGCAACAGAACCCAACAGAACCCGCAGCCCGGGTATCCAGGCCTCCAGAGCGGAGAGGAGCCCCCAGCCAGTTCACTGGCTGCCAGGATGTTCTGCTGTTTGCCCCTGCCCAGAGGCCGGGGCCTCAGGAGTGCTCACAGGCAGTGTGCGCGGGCACCCTGTCGACGTTGGCTCAGGACACCCCCGAGAGGCCTCTGGCCCTTTGCCCGGAGAAACAGAAAGGTAACACGGGGAGCCCCAGGACGGACCAGGCCGCCTCTCCCATGCCACCCGGAAACACCGGGTCCTTTGCCTGTGTGTGTGGATGCGGGTTTCTTGGGGTGTGTCTCCCTCAAGGAAGCCCAGGCGGATGTGGGGTCAGAAGCCTGCGGACAAGTTGTGTCCACACCCCAGGGGAGAGCAGGCTGGGCGGGATGGGGAGAGTGCGGGCAGCGGCGGCCGCCCAGGCGGACCTCACACCCTCAGGTGGGACTCTTTCCTCCCGGGTGGGGATCTGAGCAGACACACGTCTCTGACCCTTCTGGGAAGAGAAGTTCGAGCAGGCAGAAGCAGCGGCTCCACTGCCCAGGCCCAGCTCGGAAAACTCCTAGCATGGCTGGCTGACGGTCACTGTCGTTGCAGAGCTTCCCACGTGATGAGGCCGAGGACGGGGACACCCCATCCACCTCCCGGAGGGAGGGGTCGGAGCACCACCCCCCCGCCCGTGAGGCCCAGTGCAGGCTCCAGGTGAGCGTGCCCACGGAGGCATCAGCCCCACCGGGGGAGAAGCGGAGGCGGGGAAGGCCTGCTGCCGAGACACCGCCCAGGATACACCCGGCGGCCCAGTCTGAGGCTGCCACGGAGCTCAGCACACCCGGCTCCGACCCAGAGTCCCGAGAACCCCGGCCTCTGAGGCAGCAGGAGGACCTGGAGCCCAGCACGCCAGAGCACAGAGGTGAGGACGCTGGGGCTGGTGCACGGGAGTGTGTGGGGAGGGGGTGCTGAGCTACACAGGGACGAGTCCCCGAAAGCTGCTGCTGGGCCTGCAGCAAGCGCTGGCCTCACACCCCCCGCCCCCCATCTTGCACACTTCAGTCCCAAAAGACATCCGACGCTGGGTATTCTTTGGGAATCTCTTGGAAGCTTTCTGTCCCGGGAGACGCACATGCCAAGGCTGGCCTGTGGGCAAACTTTGCTTCTCCCCCAGCTCTAGCACTGGCCTCCAACTGGAACCAGGCTCCGCTTCCCAGACCTGTCCCTACAGAGGTGCTGGCTCCAGGTGCAGGACCCAGGGATCCACCGAGGGCAGATGGAGAACCGAGACTTGCCCTCGCAGAGACACCAGGCCAGCTGGGTACTGGCCAGCACACCGGGCAGATCGGATCTCCATGCCTGCAGGACCCCCAGCCCCAGGCACTGATGTCCCACCCCCTCAGCCAGAACCTCCACCTCCACGTGCACCTCTACCTGCTCGGGCTCTGGCAGGAGAACCCGAGGCAGAGGAGGAGTCACCGCCTCGGCAGGGAGAGCCTGCCCTGGCTCCCGCGCAACACCCAGACGCCCACGATGACTCACCCACCCCTGCAGGGAGAACGAGCCCCCGCTCTGGACAGACACCCAGAGCCCTTGCCGGAAACACCACGTCCAGGGGAGCGGTCGGCTCTGCAGCCTCCATCCCCGTCTGCTCACCGTGGACGCTGGCAACTCGGTCTGCCCCCAGGGGACATGGAGTTCCTTTCCCCTGAACTGCTTTGCATTTGGTTTGTTTCCACCTTTCTGGTGATGTTTTATTTTTTGTATGGTTTCCTGTACTTTTGTTGGTTAAGTTGGGATTAGTAAACTTTTTCATCATTGTTGCAATTTGGGAACACTGTTGTGTAACTCTGGTGATACTGTGTTACCATCACCACTTTGTAGTTTCAGACCCGTTTGATCTTTGTGCCTCACCCCCCCAACAAAGCCTGGATTCAAGGCAAGCACGCCCTGTTCATCCCTTCCCCCGATCCTGAACACAATTTCATCCTTTCTTTGTGCATTCCTTCCTATATTCTTGGTGTCCCCAATCAATGACTCTCAGTGAAATGACTGACGGAGTGTTTTTTGGACTCTCCAACTACTGTAAGACTCCATTGGAGAGTTCTCATTTGTATGTCATTTGAACTAGCCTTTGATATCTGAAAGGACGGTGTACGTCCTTTCAAGATACCATGTGCCAAACGAAGCCCTTTTGGCAACTGCCATCATTATCTCCAGGCAGGCATTGCTGTGTCAAGGGTGACATCTCAGCCAGAAGGCAGAGGCTGAGCTCGTCTTGTTGCACCAGCTCCCAAAAGAAGCCAAGAAAGGGAGCTGGAACAACAAACCACCCCAACACCCAGGAAAGCGTTCTTCATGACAGAAGGCTAGAAAATGACCCAACATCCTTGTGGCCCAGAACCCCTCTAGAAAATCACTGTTCCATAAAAAAGAGAAACACATGGGAAGTTCCAAGGAGAGGCAATGCCCATGGCCCGTGTACTTGAGAGACGGCCTGACCGCTCCGGGGAAGACACGCACCGACGGAACCCCTTGGGAAACAGCAGTGATAGTCCTCACCGTCGTAAGGGTTTCCTCTGGGGACAACCTGCCCGGGGCACCACACGAGGGAGCAGACCGGCTTCTCTTCCTCTGCCCCCACACCATTCACTCATGAAGGCAGCTCAGGTGTTCTCATGCCCTGCCTGCCTGCCTGCCTGGCTCATCCGTGAGCTGTGACCACCTACAGGGCAGGACTCCACCTTCTCCTCTCTGTGTACCGTGAATCTGCACACAGTGGGCTTGCAGAACCTTAGGAGACTTGAGCCATTCCCACTCGAGCCAGAACCCTCCCCAGGAAGGAAAACAGCTGTGGAGTCATTTTGGCCCCAGCACTGGTTCGAAAGCCTGGCGCCTCCTACAGCCTCTACGGTGTGAAGAGGGAGGTCCCTTCTGACAGAGCTTTCCGGGTCTCAGATCTAAGCTGTTGTTTCACTGTCAGCTGTGTCTCTTCCGTTGCAGCCAGGTGGGCCACGCTGCTCCAAAGGAGCTCACAAGCTGAGTTTCAAGGGAGGTATAGAGAGGACAGGGATGGCTACAACGTACTGCAAACTGAGTGAGGGTCCCCACAATCCTCAGCAAAGGTCTGTGGTGTGCAAGTGGGGAGTAGAGGGCCCCCAAGTTCCAAAGGAAGGGAGGTAGTCGGGAGCTAAAGCCCTTGGCCGCTGTGGTAGTAGCTGCAGATGGCAGCTCGTCCACAGTGCACTTCGAATGAGGTCATATGAGCGGGACTCTGGAAATGGCTCCGAAATCGGGAGAAAGGGGTCAGGGTATGTGGGAATCCGGCGGGGGTGGGGGGTGGATGAAGGAAGGTGTCCCTCCTCTCTCCAGTGCAATTTGGTTTGGTGAGTCTCAAAGCTACCAGATGGCACTTCCCAAGTCAGGCCCCCGCAGGAATCAGGGTGGGCTGCGTGCCTCGGCCCCTGCCACAGGGACAAGCCACACCAGTGGCCTCCCTGAGCTCCAGTGGCCGGATCTGGGGGTTCTGTCTGGGTGCACACCTCCTTGCTGTGGCCAAGTTCCCCCCTTCTCTGAGCACCAGCTTCATCCTCTCGAATGAGGACATCGATTGCTACCTTGGCACGTTACTCTCTTCATCCTGTGAAGACTCATTAGGCTTATCCTACAATTACTAGCTGGCCCGAAGAGATATCTCCTGAATCCAGATTAAGCTGGAGTCTCCCAGGCTCATCTGGCATGTCTTCCCTGAAGTCTGCCAAAACCCACACCCTTGCATTTCCAGGGACTCCCCTTAGCCAGCTGGGCAGAAAACCCAGCATGGTTCAAACAAGCTGACAGACAAGCGGGAGAGGACTCACGGGCAGACGGCTTCCCTCAGGTCTCGGGTGGAGCTCTGGGACCACAGCAGCAACGGGCCATCCCAGGCCCTGGGCTCAGCAGCGCCCTCATTCTCAGGCCGGCGGCTCTGCCCTGAGGGGAGCAGGAAGGTCACCAACTGCCGCAGGCGGGCCTCACGCCCCTCCCACTGCTGGAGCCTGACCTCCCCCGGCCCCACCCCTTCCCCTACCCCAGCAGGACGACAGCTCGTCTTCCCCTGGCTTCCAACGGGAGGCCCGGCCCTGGGCCCCGATTGGGCACTGCCCCAGCCCGGAGCCAATCACAGTGGCCAGGGAGGTGGAACGCACCGATTGGCCAGGGCCAGGTCATGTGACCATACTCCCCAGGAAACTCAAATATTACCAAGGTTCCCTAAGAAACCAATGAACAGAATTATCCAGTAAAGGCAAACCGTGCTTTTTAATGAGGCCAATGTCACAGAAAAAAAAAAAAATGCTTCACAATGAACTGCTCAAGGAAGCTACTAAATAAACTTTCAGAAAAGTTTAGTAGTTTTTTTTTTTTTTTAATAGGGTGACGGAGAGCTATACCTTTCCCGTCTATGTGAATTTAGGTTTAAACTAGATTTCCCTTGGCTATTATATAAGACAGAAAAGCCCACATCCCCCCCTTTCACTCCCCCCCACCCCCAAAAAGTGTTTTAATCTATAGAATTTTTGTGTCCTCAGTTGTGTCTGATTCGCGGCAACTCACGAACTCTACACAGCCAGGCTCTTCCGTCCATGGAATTCAGGGCAATTTTTTCTGTCCCAGTAAATGCCCACCCTGGGTGATCCAAAGGCAAGGGCTCAGAGGCTCCTGAGAGACTAACTCCTTTCAGCTGAGCACAGAGCTGGCTCCTCACTGGGATGCCTGTGGCCTGGGGCTCCCTGAGGGGAGAGCAGCACTCGCCCCACCGTGTGGTCACTGCTGGAAGTGCAGGCTGCTCCTCACTCCCCCTTGACAGTGTCCCTGAGGGCAGAACAGTGTGAATCGAATCAAGGTGGAAATGCAAACTCCAATGCAACCAAACTCCCCACAAGGTCTCTAAAACCACTCAGGAACAGGGAATTGGAAACTGCAGGGGATGACAGGAATGGAGATGGAGACTTGACACCTTACACCGAGTTCACTTCCAGTTATCCCTAGACAAACTTTCCATGAAAACTTGTCACAAATCTCGAAGAACAATGAGCAGAAACCGGACACGTGCTTTGAGTCTTCACACACAAAACTAAAAGCCAGTCCACAAAAAAAAAAAACCCAGAGAATACAGTGGACTTTGCAAAATCAAAGATATCTACTGTGGGAAAGACCTCATGACAAAAGCAAAAGACAGGTCATACATCGCGAGACGAATGAGTGGAAACACAAAGCTTATCAAGGATGTGTCTCCAAACAGACAAAGAACACCAACGCAACAAGCCTGTGAAAACTAGGGAAAGGTCTGAAGGGACACCAGACTGAGGAAGACACACACAGAGGATCCCGGATGATGTCCAGCACTGAGGGCCTGAAGAAACAACGGTCTAGTTGCACCCCCTCAGGCCTGTGTGACCGTGGATGAGGCCTCTGTTTCCCGGTGGCTCTGAGAGATGGACAGGGAGGAAGGGGAAGAGAAGTCACTTGCATTTCTAATACTCACAGCAAAGTCTTCCAACGAGAAGGGAATTATCACCCCCACTGACAATGCCATTCACTGAAGTGATACCCACCAGTCCATCTAACCCAGAAGGGAAGGATGGACCTGTTCTCACAAAACGGCGAGAGATGGAAGAAGGAAGATCAAGCCCACACCAATCACTGGAAAGAGAAGCTGTGCTCAGGGCTTGAAAGAATTCCTATTGGGAAAATGATGTCACAGCCCCACAAGGCAATCCACAGCTTCGATGCTATTCCTCCCAAAATGCCAATGCATTTTCGCACCGAACAAAGAATTGCAAAAGGGGTACGGAGACAGAAAAGAGCCTAAACTGTCAATACAATCCGACGAAAAAGCCCCGATACGGACATCCAAGGTTGTGTGAAAGGAAATTAGACGACCAAACTAGGATCCTCAGGAGAGTATCGGAGAAGACAATGGCGACCCACTCCAGTACTCTTGCCTGGAAAACGTCCTGGACGGAGGAGCCTGGTAGGCTGCAGGCCATGGGGTCACGCAGAGTCAGACACGACTGAAGTGACTTAGCCGCAGCAGCAGCAGCAGGACAGTATGCTATTGGGAATACAACAACACACACAGATCCAGATCGATGGAATAAAGTGGAGGGTCCAGAAACAAACCCCAGCATCCATGGTCAACTCATCTCTGACACAGAAGGGGAGAATATCCAAATGGGAACAAGAAAGCCTCTTCAATCAATGTCCATGGGAAAACCAGACAGCTACATCTGAAGAACGCTATTGGTTTTGATCTCATACCACCTCAATATAGGGGGAAAACCTCACCCTAAAGACTGATGTCATGAGATAGATAGAAAGAAGCGTAGGT
Organism: Giraffa tippelskirchi; assembly: GCF_054371585.1. Taxonomy (NCBI): domain Eukaryota; kingdom Metazoa; phylum Chordata; class Mammalia; order Artiodactyla; family Giraffidae; genus Giraffa; species Giraffa tippelskirchi. The sequence continues at coordinate 10,167,785 of NC_137288.1, read as the reverse complement.
CAAAGGCTCCTTGACATCAGAGTCTCCTTGCCATTTGCTGGGCGGAGGTCGAAATGGGTCTCTTCAAGTAAGGCAAAGAGGTACACGAAGTACACCCATGGGTTTCCATCCAATGGAACCTCTTCACAACAGAGAAGCTAAGCATTCACAAATGCAAAAGATAGGAAACAGAACATGAGAGACTCCTTGCAAGTGGTGTATCTGAGAAGGGGTTCATATGGAAAGAGACGAAGAATGCACAGCACTCAGATTCCAAGAAACAACACCACCACCACCCTTGACCCTTCCCCCATGACCAACTCCGACCTAAAGCCTTTCTCTCCCTCTAACCTATCCCTAAAACATAACCCTCATCTAATCATATACATGTGCATCCCTAGCATCCATCCATCCACACACGAGAGAGAAAGAGGAAGACACAGACGGAACTGAGAAAGGAAAAGAGAGGGACACAGCCAGAGAGAGACACGGAACCAAAGAGAGGAAAGGAGTCGACGGTCCAGACTTTTCCTCAATCTGCCTCGAAGGTAGAAGCAATGACAGCGCCCTTCCACCCCAGAAGGGGGGAAAGGACGGAAGGTTTGGAGAGGAAAAGACAAGAACGCAGGGAGCCATTAGAAGCTCAGCCACCCGCAGAAGCCGAGCTGGGACACTTGAACAGAATCTCAATGGAAACAGAGGAGCAGAAAGTTGGCTACTCTTTTCTATAAGAGAGGGAGACCTTCGAGTCTTCCTTTCGGTCCTCCAACTTGGATGCGGGGTCTCAAAACAGTCAGGAGGGGGAGTGCCTTTTCCTGGGTACCACGGCACATCCAGGCCTCGTTCTGCCCCATTCTGTGCTGTGTCAGCCCTGGATGGAATCTTTCTTTCTGAAGTCTCAGCGCACAAGCTCCACGTGATATCGGCCCCAGGTGGAAAGGCATGGAGCTGCTCGTAGGCCGACAGACCTAGGAAGCAGATGGGAGAATGACCACCACTCTGCAGATGGAGAGACTGGGGCAACCCTGAGGGGCATATGCTTGTCCAGGGCCACACCACTTATGAGAAGAAGGAGCCTGGTCTGAGAGCAGTGGGGTCCTCGGAGCTCAGGCCCTGGCTGAACCCAGGCCTCCCCAGGGCTGTGGGCTGGGCTGTGTGGGTGTCACTGTGCCTGCACATGGCCTAAGGGGGGTGGTCGAGCAGTCAGAAACCCAGAGATTCCCTTGGGAAGTTTTGGGGAAGGGACCTCAGCACGAACCCCAGGAGATGATGTCACCTGCCGGCAACAGAACCCAACAGAACCCGCAGCCCGGGTATCCAGGCCTCCAGAGCGGAGAGGAGCCCCCAGCCAGTTCACTGGCTGCCAGGATGTTCTGCTGTTTGCCCCTGCCCAGAGGCCGGGGCCTCAGGAGTGCTCACAGGCAGTGTGCGCGGGCACCCTGTCGACGTTGGCTCAGGACACCCCCGAGAGGCCTCTGGCCCTTTGCCCGGAGAAACAGAAAGGTAACACGGGGAGCCCCAGGACGGACCAGGCCGCCTCTCCCATGCCACCCGGAAACACCGGGTCCTTTGCCTGTGTGTGTGGATGCGGGTTTCTTGGGGTGTGTCTCCCTCAAGGAAGCCCAGGCGGATGTGGGGTCAGAAGCCTGCGGACAAGTTGTGTCCACACCCCAGGGGAGAGCAGGCTGGGCGGGATGGGGAGAGTGCGGGCAGCGGCGGCCGCCCAGGCGGACCTCACACCCTCAGGTGGGACTCTTTCCTCCCGGGTGGGGATCTGAGCAGACACACGTCTCTGACCCTTCTGGGAAGAGAAGTTCGAGCAGGCAGAAGCAGCGGCTCCACTGCCCAGGCCCAGCTCGGAAAACTCCTAGCATGGCTGGCTGACGGTCACTGTCGTTGCAGAGCTTCCCACGTGATGAGGCCGAGGACGGGGACACCCCATCCACCTCCCGGAGGGAGGGGTCGGAGCACCACCCCCCCGCCCGTGAGGCCCAGTGCAGGCTCCAGGTGAGCGTGCCCACGGAGGCATCAGCCCCACCGGGGGAGAAGCGGAGGCGGGGAAGGCCTGCTGCCGAGACACCGCCCAGGATACACCCGGCGGCCCAGTCTGAGGCTGCCACGGAGCTCAGCACACCCGGCTCCGACCCAGAGTCCCGAGAACCCCGGCCTCTGAGGCAGCAGGAGGACCTGGAGCCCAGCACGCCAGAGCACAGAGGTGAGGACGCTGGGGCTGGTGCACGGGAGTGTGTGGGGAGGGGGTGCTGAGCTACACAGGGACGAGTCCCCGAAAGCTGCTGCTGGGCCTGCAGCAAGCGCTGGCCTCACACCCCCCGCCCCCCATCTTGCACACTTCAGTCCCAAAAGACATCCGACGCTGGGTATTCTTTGGGAATCTCTTGGAAGCTTTCTGTCCCGGGAGACGCACATGCCAAGGCTGGCCTGTGGGCAAACTTTGCTTCTCCCCCAGCTCTAGCACTGGCCTCCAACTGGAACCAGGCTCCGCTTCCCAGACCTGTCCCTACAGAGGTGCTGGCTCCAGGTGCAGGACCCAGGGATCCACCGAGGGCAGATGGAGAACCGAGACTTGCCCTCGCAGAGACACCAGGCCAGCTGGGTACTGGCCAGCACACCGGGCAGATCGGATCTCCATGCCTGCAGGACCCCCAGCCCCAGGCACTGATGTCCCACCCCCTCAGCCAGAACCTCCACCTCCACGTGCACCTCTACCTGCTCGGGCTCTGGCAGGAGAACCCGAGGCAGAGGAGGAGTCACCGCCTCGGCAGGGAGAGCCTGCCCTGGCTCCCGCGCAACACCCAGACGCCCACGATGACTCACCCACCCCTGCAGGGAGAACGAGCCCCCGCTCTGGACAGACACCCAGAGCCCTTGCCGGAAACACCACGTCCAGGGGAGCGGTCGGCTCTGCAGCCTCCATCCCCGTCTGCTCACCGTGGACGCTGGCAACTCGGTCTGCCCCCAGGGGACATGGAGTTCCTTTCCCCTGAACTGCTTTGCATTTGCTTTGTTTCCACCTTTCTGGTGATGTTTTATTTTTTGTATGGTTTCCTGTACTTTTGTTGGTTAAGTTGGGATTAGTAAACTTTTTCATCATTGTTGCAATTTGGGAACACTGTTGTGTAACTCTGGTGATACTGTGTTACCATCACCACTTTGTAGTTTCAGACCCGTTTGATCTTTATGCCTCACCCCCCCAACAAAGCCTGGATTCAAGGCAAGCACGCCCTGTTCATCCCTTCCCCCGATCCTGAACACAATTTCATCCTTTCTTTGTGCATTCCTTCCTATATTCTTGGTGTCCCCAATCAATGACTCTCAGTGAAATGACTGACGGAGTGTTTTTTGGACTCTCCAACTACTGTAAGACTCCATTGGAGAGTTCTCATTTGTATGTCATTTGAACTAGCCTTTGATATCTGAAAGGACGGTGTACGTCCTTTCAAGATACCATGTGCCAAACGAAGCCCTTTTGGCAACTGCCATCATTATCTCCAGGCAGGCATTGCTGTGTCAAGGGTGACATCTCAGCCAGAAGGCAGAGGCTGAGCTCGTCTTGTTGCACCAGCTCCCAAAAGAAGCCAAGAAAGGGAGCTGGAACAACAAACCACCCCAACACCCAGGAAAGCGTTCTTCATGACAGAAGGCTAGAAAATGACCCAACATCCTTGTGGCCCAGAACCCCTCTAGAAAATCACTGTTCCATAAAAAAGAGAAACACATGGGAAGTTCCAAGGAGAGGCAATGCCCATGGCCCGTGTACTTGAGAGACGGCCTGACCGCTCCGGGGAAGACACGCACCGACGGAACCCCTTGGGAAACAGCAGTGATAGTCCTCACCGTCGTAAGGGTTTCCTCTGGGGACAACCTGCCCGGGGCACCACACGAGGGAGCAGACCGGCTTCTCTTCCTCTGCCCCCACACCATTCACTCATGAAGGCAGCTCAGGTGTTCTCATGCCCTGCCTGCCTGCCTGCCTGGCTCATCCGTGAGCTGTGACCACCTACAGGGCAGGACTCCACCTTCTCCTCTCTGTGTACCGTGAATCTGCACACAGTGGGCTTGCAGAACCTTAGGAGACTTGAGCCATTCCCACTCGAGCCAGAACCCTCCCCAGGAAGGAAAACAGCTGTGGAGTCATTTTGGCCCCAGCACTGGTTCGAAAGCCTGGCGCCTCCTACAGCCTCTACGGTGTGAAGAGGGAGGTCCCTTCTGACAGAGCTTTCCGGGTCTCAGATCTAAGCTGTTGTTTCACTGTCAGCTGTGTCTCTTCCGTTGCAGCCAGGTGGGCCACGCTGCTCCAAAGGAGCTCACAAGCTGAGTTTCAAGGGAGGTATAGAGAGGACAGGGATGGCTACAACGTACTGCAAACTGAGTGAGGGTCCCCACAATCCTCAGCAAAGGTCTGTGGTGTGCAAGTGGGGAGTAGAGGGCCCCCAAGTTCCAAAGGAAGGGAGGTAGTCGGGAGCTAAAGCCCTTGGCCGCTGTGGTAGTAGCTGCAGATGGCAGCTCGTCCACAGTGCACTTCGAATGAGGTCATATGAGCGGGACTCTGGAAATGGCTCCGAAATCGGGAGAAAGGGGTCAGGGTATGTGGGAATCCGGCGGGGGTGGGGGGTGGATGAAGGAAGGTGTCCCTCCTCTCTCCAGTGCAATTTGGTTTGGTGAGTCTCAAAGCTACCAGATGGCACTTCCCAAGTCAGGCCCCCGCAGGAATCAGGGTGGGCTGCGTGCCTCGGCCCCTGCCACAGGGACAAGCCACACCAGTGGCCTCCCTGAGCTCCAGTGGCCGGATCTGGGGGTTCTGTCTGGGTGCACACCTCCTTGCTGTGGCCAAGTTCCCCCCTTCTCTGAGCACCAGCTTCATCCTCTCGAATGAGGACATCGATTGCTACCTTGGCACGTTACTCTCTTCATCCTGTGAAGACTCATTAGGCTTATCCTACAATTACTAGCTGGCCCGAAGAGATATCTCCTGAATCCAGATTAAGCTGGAGTCTCCCAGGCTCATCTGGCATGTCTTCCCTGAAGTCTGCCAAAACCCACACCCTTGCATTTCCAGGGACTCCCCTTAGCCAGCTGGGCAGAAAACCCAGCATGGTTCAAACAAGCTGACAGACAAGCGGGAGAGGACTCACGGGCAGACGGCTTCCCTCAGGTCTCGGGTGGAGCTCTGGGACCACAGCAGCAACGGGCCATCCCAGGCCCTGGGCTCAGCAGCGCCCTCATTCTCAGGCCGGCGGCTCTGCCCTGAGGGGAGCAGGAAGGTCACCAACTGCCGCAGGCGGGCCTCACGCCCCTCCCACTGCTGGAGCCTGACCTCCCCCGGCCCCACCCCTTCCCCTACCCCAGCAGGACGACAGCTCGTCTTCCCCTGGCTTCCAACGGGAGGCCCGGCCCTGGGCCCCGATTGGGCACTGCCCCAGCCCGGAGCCAATCACAGTGGCCAGGGAGGTGGAACGCACCGATTGGCCAGGGCCAGGTCATGTGACCATACTCCCCAGGAAACTCAAATATTACCAAGGTTCCCTAAGAAACCAATGAACAGAATTATCCAGTAAAGGCAAACCGTGCTTTTTAATGAGGCCAATGTCACAGAAAAAAAAAAAATGCTTCACAATGAACTGCTCAAGGAAGCTACTAAATAAACTTTCAGAAAAGTTTAGTAGTTTTTTTTTTTTTTTAATAGGGTGACGGAGAGCTATACCTTTCCCGTCTATGTGAATTTAGGTTTAAACTAGATTTCCCTTGGCTATTATATAAGACAGAAAAGCCCACATCCCCCCCTTTCACTCCCCCCCACCCCCAAAAAGTGTTTTAATCTATAGAATTTTTGTGTCCTCAGTTGTGTCTGATTCGCGGCAACTCACGAACTCTACACAGCCAGGCTCTTCCGTCCATGGAATTCAGGGCAATTTTTTCTGTCCCAGTAAATGCCCACCCTGGGTGATCCAAAGGCAAGGGCTCAGAGGCTCCTGAGAGACTAACTCCTTTCAGCTGAGCACAGAGCTGGCTCCTCACTGGGATGCCTGTGGCCTGGGGCTCCCTGAGGGGAGAGCAGCACTCGCCCCACCGTGTGGTCACTGCTGGAAGTGCAGGCTGCTCCTCACTCCCCCTTGACAGTGTCCCTGAGGGCAGAACAGTGTGAATCGAATCAAGGTGGAAATGCAAACTCCAATGCAACCAAACTCCCCACAAGGTCTCTAAAACCACTCAGGAACAGGGAATTGGAAACTGCAGGGGATGACAGGAATGGAGATGGAGACTTGACACCTTACACCGAGTTCACTTCCAGTTATCCCTAGACAAACTTTCCATGAAAACTTGTCACAAATCTCGAAGAACAATGAGCAGAAACCGGACACGTGCTTTGAGTCTTCACACACAAAACTAAAAGCCAGTCCACAAAAAAAAAAAACCCAGAGAATACAGTGGACTTTGCAAAATCAAAGATATCTACTGTGGGAAAGACCTCATGACAAAAGCAAAAGACAGGTCATACATCGCGAGACGAATGAGTGGAAACACAAAGCTTATCAAGGATGTGTCTCCAAACAGACAAAGAACACCAACGCAACAAGCCTGTGAAAACTAGGGAAAGGTCTGAAGGGACACCAGACTGAGGAAGACACACACAGAGGATCCCGGATGATGTCCAGCACTGAGGGCCTGAAGAAACAACGGTCTAGTTGCACCCCCTCAGGCCTGTGTGACCGTGGATGAGGCCTCTGTTTCCCGGTGGCTCTGAGAGATGGACAGGGAGGAAGGGGAAGAGAAGTCACTTGCATTTCTAATACTCACAGCAAAGTCTTCCAACGAGAAGGGAATTATCACCCCCACTGACAATGCCATTCACTGAAGTGATACCCACCAGTCCATCTAACCCAGAAGGGAAGGATGGACCTGTTCTCACAAAACGGCGAGAGATGGAAGAAGGAAGATCAAGCCCACACCAATCACTGGAAAGAGAAGCTGTGCTCAGGGCTTGAAAGAATTCCTATTGGGAAAATGATGTCACAGCCCCACAAGGCAATCCACAGCTTCGATGCTATTCCTCCCAAAATGCCAATGCATTTTCGCACCGAACAAAGAATTGCAAAAGGGGTACGGAGACAGAAAAGAGCCTAAACTGTCAATACAATCCGACGAAAAAGCCCCGATACGGACATCCAAGGTTGTGTGAAAGGAAATTAGACGACCAAACTAGGATCCTCAGGAGAGTATCGGAGAAGACAATGGCGACCCACTCCAGTACTCTTGCCTGGAAAACGTCCTGGACGGAGGAGCCTGGTAGGCTGCAGGCCATGGGGTCACGCAGAGTCAGACACGACTGAAGTGACTTAGCCGCAGCAGCAGCAGCAGGACAGTATGCTATTGGGAATACAACAACACACACAGATCCAGATCGATGGAATAAAGTGGAGGGTCCAGAAACAAACCCCAGCATCCATGGTCAACTCATCTCTGACACAGAAGGGGAGAATATCCAAATGGGAACAAGAAAGCCTCTTCAATCAATGTCCATGGGAAAACCAGACAGCTACATCTGAAGAACGCTATTGGTTTTGATCTCATACCACCTCAATATAGGGGGAAAACCTCACCCTAAAGACTGATGTCATGAGATAGATAGAAAGAAGCGTAGGTCAAAGGCTCCTTGACATCAGAGTCTCCTTGCCATTTGCTGGGCGGAGGTCGAAATGGGTCTCTTCAAGTAAGGCAAAGAGGTACACGAAGTACACCCATGGGTTTCCATCCAATGGAACCTCTTCACAACAGAGAAGCTAAGCATTCACAAATGCAAAAGATAGGAAACAGAACATGAGAGACTCCTTGCAAGTGGTGTATCTGAGAAGGGGTTCATATGGAAAGAGACGAAGAATGCACAGCACTCAGATTCCAAGAAACAACACCACCACCACCCTTGACCCTTCCCCCATGACCAACTCCGACCTAAAGCCTTTCTCTCCCTCTAACCTATCCCTAAAACATAACCCTCATCTAATCATATACATGTGCATCCCTAGCATCCATCCATCCACACACGAGAGAAAGAGGAAGACACAGACGGAACTGAGAAAGGAAAAGAGAGGGACACAGCCAGAGAGAGACACGGAACCAAAGAGAGGAAAGGAGTCGACGGTCCAGACTTTTCCTCAATCTGCCTCGAAGGTAGAAGCAATGACAGCGCCCTTCCACCCCAGAAGGGGGGAAAGGACGGAAGGTTTGGAGAGGAAAAGACAAGAACGCAGGGAGCCATTAGAAGCTCAGCCACCCGCAGAAGCCGAGCTGGGACACTTGAACAGAATCTCAATGGAAACAGAGGAGCAGAAAGTTGGCTACTCTTTTCTATAAGAGAGGGAGACCTTCGAGTCTTCCTTTCGGTCCTCCAACTTGGATGCGGGGTCTCAAAACAGTCAGGAGGGGGAGTGCCTTTTCCTGGGTACCACGGCACATCCAGGCCTCGTTCTGCCCCATTCTGTGCTGTGTCAGCCCTGGATGGAATCTTTCTTTCTGAAGTCTCAGCGCACAAGCTCCACGTGATATCGGCCCCAGGTGGAAAGGCATGGAGCTGCTCGTAGGCCGACAGACCTAGGAAGCAGATGGGAGAATGACCACCACTCTGCAGATGGAGAGACTGGGGCAACCCTGAGGGGCATATGCTTGTCCAGGGCCACACCACTTATGAGAAGAAGGAGCCTGGTCTGAGAGCAGTGGGGTCCTCGGAGCTCAGGCCCTGGCTGAACCCAGGCCTCCCCAGGGCTGTGGGCTGGGCTGTGTGGGTGTCACTGTGCCTGCACATGGCCTAAGGGGGGTGGTCGAGCAGTCAGAAACCCAGAGATTCCCTTGGGAAGTTTTGGGGAAGGGACCTCAGCACGAACCCCAGGAGATGATGTCACCTGCCGGCAACAGAACCCAACAGAACCCGCAGCCCGGGTATCCAGGCCTCCAGAGCGGAGAGGAGCCCCCAGCCAGTTCACTGGCTGCCAGGATGTTCTGCTGTTTGCCCCTGCCCAGAGGCCGGGGCCTCAGGAGTGCTCACAGGCAGTGTGCGCGGGCACCCTGTCGACGTTGGCTCAGGACACCCCCGAGAGGCCTCTGGCCCTTTGCCCGGAGAAACAGAAAGGTAACACGGGGAGCCCCAGGACGGACCAGGCCGCCTCTCCCATGCCACCCGGAAACACCGGGTCCTTTGCCTGTGTGTGTGGATGCGGGTTTCTTGGGGTGTGTCTCCCTCAAGGAAGCCCAGGCGGATGTGGGGTCAGAAGCCTGCGGACAAGTTGTGTCCACACCCCAGGGGAGAGCAGGCTGGGCGGGATGGGGAGAGTGCGGGCAGCGGCGGCCGCCCAGGCGGACCTCACACCCTCAGGTGGGACTCTTTCCTCCCGGGTGGGGATCTGAGCAGACACACGTCTCTGACCCTTCTGGGAAGAGAAGTTCGAGCAGGCAGAAGCAGCGGCTCCACTGCCCAGGCCCAGCTCGGAAAACTCCTAGCATGGCTGGCTGACGGTCACTGTCGTTGCAGAGCTTCCCACGTGATGAGGCCGAGGACGGGGACACCCCATCCACCTCCCGGAGGGAGGGGTCGGAGCACCACCCCCCCGCCCGTGAGGCCCAGTGCAGGCTCCAGGTGAGCGTGCCCACGGAGGCATCAGCCCCACCGGGGGAGAAGCGGAGGCGGGGAAGGCCTGCTGCCGAGACACCGCCCAGGATACACCCGGCGGCCCAGTCTGAGGCTGCCACGGAGCTCAGCACACCCGGCTCCGACCCAGAGTCCCGAGAACCCCGGCCTCTGAGGCAGCAGGAGGACCTGGAGCCCAGCACGCCAGAGCACAGAGGTGAGGACGCTGGGGCTGGTGCACGGGAGTGTGTGGGGAGGGGGTGCTGAGCTACACAGGGACGAGTCCCCGAAAGCTGCTGCTGGGCCTGCAGCAAGCGCTGGCCTCACACCCCCCGCCCCCCATCTTGCACACTTCAGTCCCAAAAGACATCCGACGCTGGGTATTCTTTGGGAATCTCTTGGAAGCTTTCTGTCCCGGGAGACGCACATGCCAAGGCTGGCCTGTGGGCAAACTTTGCTTCTCCCCCAGCTCTAGCACTGGCCTCCAACTGGAACCAGGCTCCGCTTCCCAGACCTGTCCCTACAGAGGTGCTGGCTCCAGGTGCAGGACCCAGGGATCCACCGAGGGCAGATGGAGAACCGAGACTTGCCCTCGCAGAGACACCAGGCCAGCTGGGTACTGGCCAGCACACCGGGCAGATCGGATCTCCATGCCTGCAGGACCCCCAGCCCCAGGCACTGATGTCCCACCCCCTCAGCCAGAACCTCCACCTCCACGTGCACCTCTACCTGCTCGGGCTCTGGCAGGAGAACCCGAGGCAGAGGAGGAGTCACCGCCTCGGCAGGGAGAGCCTGCCCTGGCTCCCGCGCAACACCCAGACGCCCACGATGACTCACCCACCCCTGCAGGGAGAACGAGCCCCCGCTCTGGACAGACACCCAGAGCCCTTGCCGGAAACACCACGTCCAGGGGAGCGGTCGGCTCTGCAGCCTCCATCCCCGTCTGCTCACCGTGGACGCTGGCAACTCGGTCTGCCCCCAGGGGACATGGAGTTCCTTTCCCCTGAACTGCTTTGCATTTGGTTTGTTTCCACCTTTCTGGTGATGTTTTATTTTTTGTATGGTTTCCTGTACTTTTGTTGGTTAAGTTGGGATTAGTAAACTTTTTCATCATTGTTGCAATTTGGGAACACTGTTGTGTAACTCTGGTGATACTGTGTTACCATCACCACTTTGTAGTTTCAGACCCGTTTGATCTTTACGCCCCACCCCCCCAACAAAGCCTGGATTCAAGGCAAGCACGCCCTGTTCATCCCTTCCCCCGATCCTGAACACAATTTCATCCTTTCTTTGTGCATTCCTTCCTATATTCTTGGTGTCCCCAATCAATGACTCTCAGTGAAATGACTGACGGAGTGTTTTTTGGACTCTCCAACTACTGTAAGACTCCATTGGAGAGTTCTCATTTGTATGTCATTTGAACTAGCCTTTGATATCTGAAAGGACGGTGTACGTCCTTTCAAGATACCATGTGCCAAACGAAGCCCTTTTGGCAACTGCCATCATTATCTCCAGGCAGGCATTGCTGTGTCAAGGGTGACATCTCAGCCAGAAGGCAGAGGCTGAGCTCGTCTTGTTGCACCAGCTCCCAAAAGAAGCCAAGAAAGGGAGCTGGAACAACAAACCACCCCAACACCCAGGAAAGCGTTCTTCATGACAGAAGGCTAGAAAATGACCCAACATCCTTGTGGCCCAGAACCCCTCTAGAAAATCACTGTTCCATAAAAAAGAGAAACACATGGGAAGTTCCAAGGAGAGGCAATGCCCATGGCCCGTGTACTTGAGAGACGGCCTGACCGCTCCGGGGAAGACACGCACCGACGGAACCCCTTGGGAAACAGCAGTGATAGTCCTCACCGTCGTAAGGGTTTCCTCTGGGGACAACCTGCCCGGGGCACCACACGAGGGAGCAGACCGGCTTCTCTTCCTCTGCCCCCACACCATTCACTCATGAAGGCAGCTCAGGTGTTCTCATGCCCTGCCTGCCTGCCTGCCTGGCTCATCCGTGAGCTGTGACCACCTACAGGGCAGGACTCCACCTTCTCCTCTCTGTGTACCGTGAATCTGCACACAGTGGGCTTGCAGAACCTTAGGAGACTTGAGCCATTCCCACTCGAGCCAGAACCCTCCCCAGGAAGGAAAACAGCTGTGGAGTCATTTTGGCCCCAGCACTGGTTCGAAAGCCTGGCGCCTCCTACAGCCTCTACGGTGTGAAGAGGGAGGTCCCTTCTGACAGAGCTTTCCGGGTCTCAGATCTAAGCTGTTGTTTCACTGTCAGCTGTGTCTCTTCCGTTGCAGCCAGGTGGGCCACGCTGCTCCAAAGGAGCTCACAAGCTGAGTTTCAAGGGAGGTATAGAGAGGACAGGGATGGCTACAACGTACTGCAAACTGAGTGAGGGTCCCCACAATCCTCAGCAAAGGTCTGTGGTGTGCAAGTGGGGAGTAGAGGGCCCCCAAGTTCCAAAGGAAGGGAGGTAGTCGGGAGCTAAAGCCCTTGGCCGCTGTGGTAGTAGCTGCAGATGGCAGCTCGTCCACAGTGCACTTCGAATGAGGTCATATGAGCGGGACTCTGGAAATGGCTCCGAAATCGGGAGAAAGGGGTCAGGGTATGTGGGAATCCGGCGGGGGTGGGGGGTGGATGAAGGAAGGTGTCCCTCCTCTCTCCAGTGCAATTTGGTTTGGTGAGTCTCAAAGCTACCAGATGGCACTTCCCAAGTCAGGCCCCCGCAGGAATCAGGGTGGGCTGCGTGCCTCGGCCCCTGCCACAGGGACAAGCCACACCAGTGGCCTCCCTGAGCTCCAGTGGCCGGATCTGGGGGTTCTGTCTGGGTGCACACCTCCTTGCTGTGGCCAAGTTCCCCCCTTCTCTGAGCACCAGCTTCATCCTCTCGAATGAGGACATCGATTGCTACCTTGGCACGTTACTCTCTTCATCCTGTGAAGACTCATTAGGCTTATCCTACAATTACTAGCTGGCCCGAAGAGATATCTCCTGAATCCAGATTAAGCTGGAGTCTCCCAGGCTCATCTGGCATGTCTTCCCTGAAGTCTGCCAAAACCCACACCCTTGCATTTCCAGGGACTCCCCTTAGCCAGCTGGGCAGAAAACCCAGCATGGTTCAAACAAGCTGACAGACAAGCGGGAGAGGACTCACGGGCAGACGGCTTCCCTCAGGTCTCGGGTGGAGCTCTGGGACCACAGCAGCAACGGGCCATCCCAGGCCCTGGGCTCAGCAGCGCCCTCATTCTCAGGCCTGCGGCTCTGCCCTGAGGGGAGCAGGAAGGTCACCAACTGCCGCAGGCGGGCCTCACGCCCCTCCCACTGCTGGAGCCTGACCTCCCCCGGCCCCACCCCTTCCCCTACCCCAGCAGGACGACAGCTCGTCTTCCCCTGGCTTCCAACGGGAGGCCCGGCCCTGGGCCCCGATTGGGCACTGCCCCAGCCCGGAGCCAATCACAGTGGCCAGGGAGGTGGAACGCACCGATTGGCCAGGGCCAGGTCATGTGACCATACTCCCCAGGAAACTCAAATATTACCAAGGTTCCCTAAGAAACCAATGAACAGAATTATCCAGTAAAGGCAAACCGTGCTTTTTAATGAGGCCAATGTCACAGAAAAAAAAAAAAAATGCTTCACAATGAACTGCTCAAGGAAGCTACTAAATAAACTTTCAGAAAAGTTTAGTAGTTTTTTTTTTTTTTTTTTTAATAGGGTGACGGAGAGCTATACCTTTCCCGTCTATGTGAATTTAGGTTTAAACTAGATTTCCCTTGGCTATTATATAAGACAAAAAAGCCCACATCCCTCCCTTTCACTCCCCCCCACCCCCAAAAAGTGTTTTAATCTATAGAATTTTTGTGTCCTCAGTTGTGTCTGATTCGCGGCAACTCACGAACTCTACACAGCCAGGCTCTTCCGTCCATGGAATTCAGGGCAATTTTTTCTGTCCCAGTAAATGCCCACCCTGGGTGATCCAAAGGCAAGGGCTCAGAGGCTCCTGAGAGACTAACTCCTTTCAGCTGAGCACAGAGCTGGCTCCTCACTGGGATGCCTGTGGCCTGGGGCTCCCTGAGGGGAGAGCAGCACTCGCCCCACCGTGTGGTCACTGCTGGAAGTGCAGGCTGCTCCTCACTCCCCCTTGACAGTGTCCCTGAGGGCAGAACAGTGTGAATCGAATCAAGGTGGAAATGCAAACTCCAATGAAACCAAACTCCCCACAAGGTCTCTAAAACCACTCAGGAACAGGGAATTGGAAACTGCAGGGGATGACAGGAATGGAGATGGAGACTTGACACCTTACACCGAGTTCACTTCCAGTTATCCCTAGACAAACTTTCCATGAAAACTTGTCACAAATCTCGAAGAACAATGAGCAGAAACCGGACACGTGCTTTGAGTCTTCACACACAAAACTAAAAGCCAGTCCACAAAAAAAAAAAAAAACCCAGAGAATACAGTGGACTTTGCAAAATCAAAGATATCTACTGTGGGAAAGACCTCATGACAAAAGCAAAAGACAGGTCATACATCGCGAGACGAATGAGTGGAAACACAAAGCTTATCAAGGATGTGTCTCCAAACAGACAAAGAACACCAACACAACAAGCCTGTGAAAACTAGGGAAAGGTCTGAAGGGACACCAGACTGAGGAAGACACACACAGAGGATCCCGGATGATGTCCAGCACTGAGGGCCTGAAGAAACAACAGTCTAGTTGCACCCCCTCAGGCCTGTGTGACCGTGGATGAGGCCTCTGTTTCCCGGTGGCTCTGAGAGATGGACAGGGAGGAAGGGGAAGAGAAGTCACTTGCATTTCTAATACTCACAGCAAAGTCTTCCAACGAGAAGGGAATTATCACCCCCACTGACAATGCCATTCACTGAAGTGATACCCACCAGTCCATCTAACCCAGAAGGGAAGGATGGACCTGTTCTCACAAAACGGCGAGAGATGGAAGAAGGAAGATCAAGCCCACACCAATCACTGGAAAGAGAAGCTGTGCTCAGGGCTTGAAAGAATTCCTATTGGGAAAATGATGTCACAGCCCCACAAGGCAATCCACAGCTTCGATGCTATTCCTCCCAAAATGCCAATGCATTTTCGCACCGAACAAAGAATTGCAAAAGGGGTACGGAGACAGAAAAGAGCCTAAACTGTCAATACAATCCGACGAAAAAGCCCCGATACGGACATCCAAGGTTGTGTGAAAGGAAATTAGACGACCAAACTAGGATCCTCAGGAGAGTATCGGAGAAGACAATGGCAACCCACTCCAGTACTCTTGCCTGGAAAACGTCCTGGACGGAGGAGCCTGGTAGGCTGCAGGCCATGGGGTCACGCAGAGTCAGACACGACTGAAGTGACTTAGCCGCAGCAGCAGCAGCAGGACAGTATGCTATTGGGAATACAACAACACACACAGATCCAGATCGATGGAATAAAGTGGAGGGTCCAGAAACAAACCCCAGCATCCATGGTCAACTCATCTCTGACACAGAAGGGGAGAATATCCAAATGGGAACAAGAAAGCCTCTTCAATCAATGTCCATGGGAAAACCAGACAGCTACATCTGAAGAACGCTATTGGTTTTGATCTCATACCACCTCAATATAGGGGGAAAACCTCACCCTAAAGACTGATGTCATGAGATAGATAGAAAGAAGCGTAGGTCAAAGGCTCCTTGACATCAGAGTCTCCTTGCCATTTGCTGGGCGGAGGTCGAAATGGGTCTCTTCAAGTAAGGCAAAGAGGTACACGAAGTACACCCATGGGTTTCCATCCAATGGAACCTCTTCACAACAGAGAAGCTAAGCATTCACAAATGCAAAAGATAGGAAACAGAACATGAGAGACTCCTTGCAAGTGGTGTATCTGAGAAGGGGTTCATATGGAAAGAGACGAAGAATGCACAGCACTCAGATTCCAAGAAACAACACCACCACCACCCTTGACCCTTCCCCCATGACCAACTCCGACCTAAAGCCTTTCTCTCCCTCTAACCTATCCCTAAAACATAACCCTCATCTAATCATATACATGTGCATCCCTAGCATCCATCCATCCACACACGAGAGAGAAAGAGGAAGACACAGACGGAACTGAGAAAGGAAAAGAGAGGGACACAGCCAGAGAGAGACACGGAACCAAAGAGAGGAAAGGAGTCGACGGTCCAGACTTTTCCTCAATCTGCCTCGAAGGTAGAAGCAATGACAGCGCCCTTCCACCCCAGAAGGGGGGAAAGGACGGAAGGTTTGGAGAGGAAAAGACAAGAACGCAGGGAGCCATTAGAAGCTCAGCCACCCGCAGAAGCCGAGCTGGGACACTTGAACAGAATCTCAATGGAAACAGAGGAGCAGAAAGTTGGCTACTCTTTTCTATAAGAGAGGGAGACCTTCGAGTCTTCCTTTCGGTCCTCCAACTTGGATGCGGGGTCTCAAAACAGTCAGGAGGGGGAGTGCCTTTTCCTGGGTACCACGGCACATCCAGGCCTCGTTCTGCCCCATTCTGTGCTGTGTCAGCCCTGGATGGAATCTTTCTTTCTGAAGTCTCAGCGCACAAGCTCCACGTGATATCGGCCCCAGGTGGAAAGGCATGGAGCTGCTCGTAGGCCGACAGACCTAGGAAGCAGATGGGAGAATGACCACCACTCTGCAGATGGAGAGACTGGGGCAACCCTGAGGGGCATATGCTTGTCCAGGGCCACACCACTTATGAGAAGAAGGAGCCTGGTCTGAGAGCAGTGGGGTCCTCGGAGCTCAGGCCCTGGCTGAACCCAGGCCTCCCCAGGGCTGTGGGCTGGGCTGTGTGGGTGTCACTGTGCCTGCACATGGCCTAAGGGGGGTGGTCGAGCAGTCAGAAACCCAGAGATTCCCTTGGGAAGTTTTGGGGAAGGGACCTCAGCACGAACCCCAGGAGATGATGTCACCTGCCGGCAACAGAACCCAACAGAACCCGCAGCCCGGGTATCCAGGCCTCCAGAGCGGAGAGGAGCCCCCAGCCAGTTCACTGGCTGCCAGGATGTTCTGCTGTTTGCCCCTGCCCAGAGGCCGGGGCCTCAGGAGTGCTCACAGGCAGTGTGCGCGGGCACCCTGTCGACGTTGGCTCAGGACACCCCCGAGAGGCCTCTGGCCCTTTGCCCGGAGAAACAGAAAGGTAACACGGGGAGCCCCAGGACGGACCAGGCCGCCTCTCCCATGCCACCCGGAAACACCGGGTCCTTTGCCTGTGTGTGTGGATGCGGGTTTCTTGGGGTGTGTCTCCCTCAAGGAAGCCCAGGCGGATGTGGGGTCAGAAGCCTGCGGACAAGTTGTGTCCACACCCCAGGGGAGAGCAGGCTGGGCGGGATGGGGAGAGTGCGGGCAGCGGCGGCCGCCCAGGCGGACCTCACACCCTCAGGTGGGACTCTTTCCTCCCGGGTGGGGATCTGAGCAGACACACGTCTCTGACCCTTCTGGGAAGAGAAGTTCGAGCAGGCAGAAGCAGCGGCTCCACTGCCCAGGCCCAGCTCGGAAAACTCCTAGCATGGCTGGCTGACGGTCACTGTCGTTGCAGAGCTTCCCACGTGATGAGGCCGAGGACGGGGACACCCCATCCACCTCCCGGAGGGAGGGGTCGGAGCACCACCCCCCCGCCCGTGAGGCCCAGTGCAGGCTCCAGGTGAGCGTGCCCACGGAGGCATCAGCCCCACCGGGGGAGAAGCGGAGGCGGGGAAGGCCTGCTGCCGAGACACCGCCCAGGATACACCCGGCGGCCCAGTCTGAGGCTGCCACGGAGCTCAGCACACCCGGCTCCGACCCAGAGTCCCGAGAACCCCGGCCTCTGAGGCAGCAGGAGGACCTGGAGCCCAGCACGCCAGAGCACAGAGGTGAGGACGCTGGGGCTGGTGCACGGGAGTGTGTGGGGAGGGGGTGCTGAGCTACACAGGGACGAGTCCCCGAAAGCTGCTGCTGGGCCTGCAGCAAGCGCTGGCCTCACACCCCCCGCCCCCCATCTTGCACACTTCAGTCCCAAAAGACATCCGACGCTGGGTATTCTTTGGGAATCTCTTGGAAGCTTTCTGTCCCGGGAGACGCACATGCCAAGGCTGGCCTGTGGGCAAACTTTGCTTCTCCCCCAGCTCTAGCACTGGCCTCCAACTGGAACCAGGCTCCGCTTCCCAGACCTGTCCCTACAGAGGTGCTGGCTCCAGGTGCAGGACCCAGGGATCCACCGAGGGCAGATGGAGAACCGAGACTTGCCCTCGCAGAGACACCAGGCCAGCTGGGTACTGGCCAGCACACCGGGCAGATCGGATCTCCATGCCTGCAGGACCCCCAGCCCCAGGCACTGATGTCCCACCCCCTCAGCCAGAACCTCCACCTCCACGTGCACCTCTACCTGCTCGGGCTCTGGCAGGAGAACCCGAGGCAGAGGAGGAGTCACCGCCTCGGCAGGGAGAGCCTGCCCTGGCTCCCGCGCAACACCCAGACGCCCACGATGACTCACCCACCCCTGCAGGGAGAACGAGCCCCCGCTCTGGACAGACACCCAGAGCCCTTGCCGGAAACACCACGTCCAGGGGAGCGGTCGGCTCTGCAGCCTCCATCCCCGTCTGCTCACCGTGGACGCTGGCAACTCGGTCTGCCCCCAGGGGACATGGAGTTCCTTTCCCCTGAACTGCTTTGCATTTGCTTTGTTTCCACCTTTCTGGTGATGTTTTATTTTTTGTATGGTTTCCTGTACTTTTGTTGGTTAAGTTGGGATTAGTAAACTTTTTCATCATTGTTGCAATTTGGGAACACTGTTGTGTAACTCTGGTGATACTGTGTTACCATCACCACTTTGTAGTTTCAGACCCGTTTGATCTTTACGCCCCACCCCCCCAACAAAGCCTGGATTCAAGGCAAGCACGCCCTGTTCATCCCTTCCCCCGATCCTGAACACAATTTCATCCTTTCTTTGTGCATTCCTTCCTATATTCTTGGTGTCCCCAATCAATGACTCTCAGTGAAATGACTGACGGAGTGTTTTTTGGACTCTCCAACTACTGTAAGACTCCATTGGAGAGTTCTCATTTTTATGTCATTTGAACTAGCCTTTGATATCTGAAAGGACGGTGTACGTCCTTTCAAGATACCATGTGCCAAACGAAGCCCTTTTGGCAACTGCCATCATTATCTCCAGGCAGGCATTGCTGTGTCAAGGGTGACATCTCAGCCAGAAGGCAGAGGCTGAGCTCGTCTTGTTGCACCAGCTCCCAAAAGAAGCCAAGAAAGGGAGCTGGAACAACAAACCACCCCAACACCCAGGAAAGCGTTCTTCATGACAGAAGGCTAGAAAATGACCCAACATCCTTGTGGCCCAGAACCCCTCTAGAAAATCACTGTTCCATAAAAAAGAGAAACACATGGGAAGTTCCAAGGAGAGGCAATGCCCATGGCCCGTGTACTTGAGAGACGGCCTGACCGCTCCGGGGAAGACACGCACCGACGGAACCCCTTGGGAAACAGCAGTGATAGTCCTCACCGTCGTAAGGGTTTCCTCTGGGGACAACCTGCCCGGGGCACCACACGAGGGAGCAGACCGGCTTCTCTTCCTCTGCCCCCACACCATTCACTCATGAAGGCAGCTCAGGTGTTCTCATGCCCTGCCTGCCTGCCTGCCTGGCTCATCCGTGAGCTGTGACCACCTACAGGGCAGGACTCCACCTTCTCCTCTCTGTGTACCGTGAATCTGCACACAGTGGGCTTGCAGAACCTTAGGAGACTTGAGCCATTCCCACTCGAGCCAGAACCCTCCCCAGGAAGGAAAACAGCTGTGGAGTCATTTTGGCCCCAGCACTGGTTCGAAAGCCTGGCGCCTCCTACAGCCTCTACGGTGTGAAGAGGGAGGTCCCTTCTGACAGAGCTTTCCGGGTCTCAGATCTAAGCTGTTGTTTCACTGTCAGCTGTGTCTCTTCCGTTGCAGCCAGGTGGGCCACGCTGCTCCAAAGGAGCTCACAAGCTGAGTTTCAAGGGAGGTATAGAGAGGACAGGGATGGCTACAACGTACTGCAAACTGAGTGAGGGTCCCCACAATCCTCAGCAAAGGTCTGTGGTGTGCAAGTGGGGAGTAGAGGGCCCCCAAGTTCCAAAGGAAGGGAGGTAGTCGGGAGCTAAAGCCCTTGGCCGCTGTGGTAGTAGCTGCAGATGGCAGCTCGTCCACAGTGCACTTCGAATGAGGTCATATGAGCGGGACTCTGGAAATGGCTCCGAAATCGGGAGAAAGGGGTCAGGGTATGTGGGAATCCGGCGGGGGTGGGGGGTGGATGAAGGAAGGTGTCCCTCCTCTCTCCAGTGCAATTTGGTTTGGTGAGTCTCAAAGCTACCAGATGGCACTTCCCAAGTCAGGCCCCCGCAGGAATCAGGGTGGGCTGCGTGCCTCGGCCCCTGCCACAGGGACAAGCCACACCAGTGGCCTCCCTGAGCTCCAGTGGCCGGATCTGGGGGTTCTGTCTGGGTGCACACCTCCTTGCTGTGGCCAAGTTCCCCCCTTCTCTGAGCACCAGCTTCATCCTCTCGAATGAGGACATCGATTGCTACCTTGGCACGTTACTCTCTTCATCCTGTGAAGACTCATTAGGCTTATCCTACAATTACTAGCTGGCCCGAAGAGATATCTCCTGAATCCAGATTAAGCTGGAGTCTCCCAGGCTCATCTGGCATGTCTTCCCTGAAGTCTGCCAAAACCCACACCCTTGCATTTCCAGGGACTCCCCTTAGCCAGCTGGGCAGAAAACCCAGCATGGTTCAAACAAGCTGACAGACAAGCGGGAGAGGACTCACGGGCAGACGGCTTCCCTCAGGTCTCGGGTGGAGCTCTGGGACCACAGCAGCAACGGGCCATCCCAGGCCCTGGGCTCAGCAGCGCCCTCATTCTCAGGCCGGTGGCTCTGCCCTGAGGGGAGCAGGAAGGTCACCAACTGCCGCAGGCGGGCCTCACGCCCCTCCCACTGCTGGAGCCTGACCTCCCCCGGCCCCACCCCTTCCCCTACCCCAGCAGGACGACAGCTCGTCTTCCCCTGGCTTCCAACGGGAGGCCCGGCCCTGGGCCCCGATTGGGCACTGCCCCAGCCCGGAGCCAATCACAGTGGCCAGGGAGGTGGAACGCACCGATTGGCCAGGGCCAGGTCATGTGACCATACTCCCCAGGAAACTCAAATATTACCAAGGTTCCCTAAGAAACCAATGAACAGAATTATCCAGTAAAGGCAAACCGTGCTTTTTAATGAGGCCAATGTCACAGAAAAAAAAAAAAAATGCTTCACAATGAACTGCTCAAGGAAGCTACTAAATAAACTTTCAGAAAAGTTTAGTAGTTTTTTTTTTTTTTTTAATAGGGTGACGGAGAGCTATACCTTTCCCGTCTATGTGAATTTAGGTTTAAACTAGATTTCCCTTGGCTATTATATAAGACAAAAAAGCCCACATCCCTCCCTTTCACTCCCCCCCACCCCCAAAAAGTGTTTTAATCTATAGAATTTTTGTGTCCTCAGTTGTGTCTGATTCGCGGCAACTCACGAACTCTACACAGCCAGGCTCTTCCGTCCATGGAATTCAGGGCAATTTTTTCTGTCCCAGTAAATGCCCACCCTGGGTGATCCAAAGGCAAGGGCTCAGAGGCTCCTGAGAGACTAACTCCTTTCAGCTGAGCACAGAGCTGGCTCCTCACTGGGATGCCTGTGGCCTGGGGCTCCCTGAGGGGAGAGCAGCACTCGCCCCACCGTGTGGTCACTGCTGGAAGTGCAGGCTGCTCCTCACTCCCCCTTGACAGTGTCCCTGAGGGCAGAACAGTGTGAATCGAATCAAGGTGGAAATGCAAACTCCAATGCAACCAAACTCCCCACAAGGTCTCTAAAACCACTCAGGAACAGGGAATTGGAAACTGCAGGGGATGACAGGAATGGAGATGGAGACTTGACACCTTACACCGAGTTCACTTCCAGTTATCCCTAGACAAACTTTCCATGAAAACTTGTCACAAATCTCGAAGAACAATGAGCAGAAACCGGACACGTGCTTTGAGTCTTCACACACAAAACTAAAAGCCAGTCCACAAAAAAAAACCCAGAGAATACAGTGGACTTTGCAAAATCAAAGATATCTACTGTGGGAAAGACCTCATGACAAAAGCAAAAGACAGGTCATACATCGCGAGACGAATGAGTGGAAACACAAAGCTTATCAAGGATGTGTCTCCAAACAGACAAAGAACACCAACACAACAAGCCTGTGAAAACTAGGGAAAGGTCTGAAGGGACACCAGACTGAGGAAGACACACACAGAGGATCCCGGATGATGTCCAGCACTGAGGGCCTGAAGAAACAACAGTCTAGTTGCACCCCCTCAGGCCTGTGTGACCGTGGATGAGGCCTCTGTTTCCCGGTGGCTCTGAGAGATGGACAGGGAGGAAGGGGAAGAGAAGTCACTTGCATTTCTAATACTCACAGCAAAGTCTTCCAACGAGAAGGGAATTATCACCCCCACTGACAATGCCATTCACTGAAGTGATACCCACCAGTCCATCTAACCCAGAAGGGAAGGATGGATCTGTTCTCACAAAACGGCAAGAGATGGAAGAAGGAAGATCAAGCCCACACCAATCACTGGAAAGAGAAGCTGTGCTCAGGGCTGGAAAGAATTCCTATTGGGAAAATGATGTCACAGCCCCACAAGGCAATCCACAGCTTCGATGCTATTCCTCCCAACATGCCAATGCATTTTCGCACCGAACAAAGAATTGCAAAAGGGGTACGGAGACAGAAAAGAGCCTAAACTGTCAATACAATCCGACGAAAAAGCCCCGATACGGACATCCAAGGTTGTGTGAAAGGAAATTAGACGACCAAACTAGGATCCTCAGGAGAGTATCGGAGAAGGCAATGGCGACCCACTCCAGTACTCTTGCCTGGAAAACGTCCTGGACGGAGGAGCCTGGTAGGCTGCAGGCCATGGGGTCACGCAGAGTCAGACACGACTGAAGTGACTTAGCCGCAGCAGCAGCAGCAGGACAGTATGCTATTGGGAATACAACAACACACACAGATCCAGATCGATGGAATAAAGTGGAGGGTCCAGAAACAAACCCCAGCATCCATGGTCAACTCATCTCTGACACAGAAGGGGAGAATATCCAAATGGGAACAAGAAAGCCTCTTCAATCAATGTCCATGGGAAAACCAGACAGCTACATCTGAAGAACGCTATTGGTTTTGATCTCATACCACCTCAATATAGGGGGAAAACCTCACCCTAAAGACTGATGTCATGAGATAGCTAGAAAGAAGCGTAGGTCAAAGGCTCCTTAACATCAGAGTCTCCTTGCCATTTGCTGGGCGGAGGTCGAAATGGGTCTCTTCAAGTAAGGCAAAGAGGTACACGAAGTACACCCATGGGTTTCCATCCAATGGAACCTCTTCACAACAGAGAAGCTAAGCATTCACAAATGCAAAAGATAGGAAACAGAACATGAGAGACTCCTTGCAAGTGGTGTATCTGAGAAGGGGTTCATATGGAAAGAGACGAAGAATGCACAGCACTCAGATTCCAAGAAACAACACCACCACCACCCTTGACCCTTCCCCCATGACCAACTCCGACCTAAAGCCTTTCTCTCCCTCTAACCTATCCCTAAAACATAACCCTCATCTAATCATATACATGTGCATCCCTAGCATCCATCCATCCACACACGAGAGAGAAAGAGGAAGACACAGACGGAACTGAGAAAGGAAAAGAGAGGGACACAGCCAGAGAGAGACACGGAACCAAAGAGAGGAAAGGAGTCGACGGTCCAGACTTTTCCTCAATCTGCCTCGAAGGTAGAAGCAATGACAGCGCCCTTCCACCCCAGGAGGGGGAAAAGGACGGAAGGTTTGGAGAGGAAAAGACAAGAACGCAGGGAGCCATTAGAAGCTCAGCCACCCGCAGAAGCCGAGCTGGGACACTTGAACAGAATCTCAATGGAAACAGAGGAGCAGAAAGTTGGCTACTCTTTTCTATAAGAGAGGGAGACCTTCGAGTCTTCCTTTCGGTCCTCCAACTTGGATGCGGGGTCTCAAAACAGTCAGGAGGGGGAGTGCCTTTTCCTGGGTACCACGGCACATCCAGGCCTCGTTCTGCCCCATTCTGTGCTGTGTCAGCCCTGGATGGAATCTTTCTTTCTGAAGTCTCAGCGCACAAGCTCCACGTGATATCGGCCCCAGGTGGAAAGGCATGGAGCTGCTCGTAGGCCGACAGACCTAGGAAGCAGATGGGAGAATGACCACCACTCTGCAGATGGAGAGACTGGGGCAACCCTGAGGGGCATATGCTTGTCCAGGGCCACACCACTTATGAGAAGAAGGAGCCTGGTCTGAGAGCAGTGGGGTCCTCGGAGCTCAGGCCCTGGCTGAACCCAGGCCTCCCCAGGGCTGTGGGCTGGGCTGTGTGGGTGTCACTGTGCCTGCACATGGCCTAAGGGGGGTGGTCGAGCAGTCAGAAACCCAGAGATTCCCTTGGGAAGTTTTGGGGAAGGGACCTCAGCACGAACCCCAGGAGATGATGTCACCTGCCGGCAACAGAACCCAACAGAACCCGCAGCCCGGGTATCCAGGCCTCCAGAGCGGAGAGGAGCCCCCAGCCAGTTCACTGGCTGCCAGGATGTTCTGCTGTTTGCCCCTGCCCAGAGGCCGGGGCCTCAGGAGTGCTCACAGGCAGTGTGCGCGGGCACCCTGTCGACGTTGGCTCAGGACACCCCCGAGAGGCCTCTGGCCCTTTGCCCGGAGAAACAGAAAGGTAACACGGGGAGCCCCAGGACGGACCAGGCCGCCTCTCCCATGCCACCCGGAAACACCGGGTCCTTTGCCTGTGTGTGTGGATGCGGGTTTCTTGGGGTGTGTCTCCCTCAAGGAAGCCCAGGCGGATGTGGGGTCAGAAGCCTGCGGACAAGTTGTGTCCACACCCCAGGGGAGAGCAGGCTGGGCGGGATGGGGAGAGTGCGGGCAGCGGCGGCCGCCCAGGCGGACCTCACACCCTCAGGTGGGACTCTTTCCTCCCGGGTGGGGATCTGAGCAGACACACGTCTCTGACCCTTCTGGGAAGAGAAGTTCGAGCAGGCAGAAGCAGCGGCTCCACTGCCCAGGCCCAGCTCGGAAAACTCCTAGCATGGCTGGCTGACGGTCACTGTCGTTGCAGAGCTTCCCACGTGATGAGGCCGAGGACGGGGACACCCCATCCACCTCCCGGAGGGAGGGGTCGGAGCACCACCCCCCCGCCCGTGAGGCCCAGTGCAGGCTCCAGGTGAGCGTGCCCACGGAGGCATCAGCCCCACCGGGGGAGAAGCGGAGGCGGGGAAGGCCTGCTGCCGAGACACCGCCCAGGATACACCCGGCGGCCCAGTCTGAGGCTGCCACGGAGCTCAGCACACCCGGCTCCGACCCAGAGTCCCGAGAACCCCGGCCTCTGAGGCAGCAGGAGGACCTGGAGCCCAGCACGCCAGAGCACAGAGGTGAGGACGCTGGGGCTGGTGCACGGGAGTGTGTGGGGAGGGGGTGCTGAGCTACACAGGGACGAGTCCCCGAAAGCTGCTGCTGGGCCTGCAGCAAGCGCTGGCCTCACACCCCCCGCCCCCCATCTTGCACACTTCAGTCCCAAAAGACATCCGACGCTGGGTATTCTTTGGGAATCTCTTGGAAGCTTTCTGTCCCGGGAGACGCACATGCCAAGGCTGGCCTGTGGGCAAACTTTGCTTCTCCCCCAGCTCTAGCACTGGCCTCCAACTGGAACCAGGCTCCGCTTCCCAGACCTGTCCCTACAGAGGTGCTGGCTCCAGGTGCAGGACCCAGGGATCCACCGAGGGCAGATGGAGAACCGAGACTTGCCCTCGCAGAGACACCAGGCCAGCTGGGTACTGGCCAGCACACCGGGCAGATCGGATCTCCATGCCTGCAGGACCCCCAGCCCCAGGCACTGATGTCCCACCCCCTCAGCCAGAACCTCCACCTCCACGTGCACCTCTACCTGCTCGGGCTCTGGCAGGAGAACCCGAGGCAGAGGAGGAGTCACCGCCTCGGCAGGGAGAGCCTGCCCTGGCTCCCGCGCAACACCCAGACGCCCACGATGACTCACCCACCCCTGCAGGGAGAACGAGCCCCCGCTCTGGACAGACACCCAGAGCCCTTGCCGGAAACACCACGTCCAGGGGAGCGGTCGGCTCTGCAGCCTCCATCCCCGTCTGCTCACCGTGGACGCTGGCAACTCGGTCTGCCCCCAGGGGACATGGAGTTCCTTTCCCCTGAACTGCTTTGCATTTGCTTTGTTTCCACCTTTCTGGTGATGTTTTATTTTTTGTATGGTTTCCTGTACTTTTGTTGGTTAAGTTGGGATTAGTAAACTTTTTCATCATTGTTGCAATTTGGGAACACTGTTGTGTAACTCTGGTGATACTGTGTTACCATCACCACTTTGTAGTTTCAGACCCGTTTGATCTTTACGCCCCACCCCCCCAACAAAGCCTGGATTCAAGGCAAGCACGCCCTGTTCATCCCTTCCCCCGATCCTGAACACAATTTCATCCTTTCTTTGTGCATTCCTTCCTATATTCTTGGTGTCCCCAATCAATGACTCTCAGTGAAATGACTGACGGAGTGTTTTTTGGACTCTCCAACTACTGTAAGACTCCATTGGAGAGTTCTCATTTTTATGTCATTTGAACTAGCCTTTGATATCTGAAAGGACGGTGTACGTCCTTTCAAGATACCATGTGCCAAACGAAGCCCTTTTGGCAACTGCCATCATTATCTCCAGGCAGGCATTGCTGTGTCAAGGGTGACATCTCAGCCAGAAGGCAGAGGCTGAGCTCGTCTTGTTGCACCAGCTCCCAAAAGAAGCCAAGAAAGGGAGCTGGAACAACAAACCACCCCAACACCCAGGAAAGCGTTCTTCATGACAGAAGGCTAGAAAATGACCCAACATCCTTGTGGCCCAGAACCCCTCTAGAAAATCACTGTTCCATAAAAAAGAGAAACACATGGGAAGTTCCAAGGAGAGGCAATGCCCATGGCCCGTGTACTTGAGAGACGGCCTGACCGCTCCGGGGAAGACACGCACCGACGGAACCCCTTGGGAAACAGCAGTGATAGTCCTCACCGTCGTAAGGGTTTCCTCTGGGGACAACCTGCCCGGGGCACCACACGAGGGAGCAGACCGGCTTCTCTTCCTCTGCCCCCACACCATTCACTCATGAAGGCAGCTCAGGTGTTCTCATGCCCTGCCTGCCTGCCTGCCTGGCTCATCCGTGAGCTGTGACCACCTACAGGGCAGGACTCCACCTTCTCCTCTCTGTGTACCGTGAATCTGCACACAGTGGGCTTGCAGAACCTTAGGAGACTTGAGCCATTCCCACTCGAGCCAGAACCCTCCCCAGGAAGGAAAACAGCTGTGGAGTCATTTTGGCCCCAGCACTGGTTCGAAAGCCTGGCGCCTCCTACAGCCTCTACGGTGTGAAGAGGGAGGTCCCTTCTGACAGAGCTTTCCGGGTCTCAGATCTAAGCTGTTGTTTCACTGTCAGCTGTGTCTCTTCCGTTGCAGCCAGGTGGGCCACGCTGCTCCAAAGGAGCTCACAAGCTGAGTTTCAAGGGAGGTATAGAGAGGACAGGGATGGCTACAACGTACTGCAAACTGAGTGAGGGTCCCCACAATCCTCAGCAAAGGTCTGTGGTGTGCAAGTGGGGAGTAGAGGGCCCCCAAGTTCCAAAGGAAGGGAGGTAGTCGGGAGCTAAAGCCCTTGGCCGCTGTGGTAGTAGCTGCAGATGGCAGCTCGTCCACAGTGCACTTCGAATGAGGTCATATGAGCGGGACTCTGGAAATGGCTCCGAAATCGGGAGAAAGGGGTCAGGGTATGTGGGAATCCGGCGGGGGTGGGGGGTGGATGAAGGAAGGTGTCCCTCCTCTCTCCAGTGCAATTTGGTTTGGTGAGTCTCAAAGCTACCAGATGGCACTTCCCAAGTCAGGCCCCCGCAGGAATCAGGGTGGGCTGCGTGCCTCGGCCCCTGCCACAGGGACAAGCCACACCAGTGGCCTCCCTGAGCTCCAGTGGCCGGATCTGGGGGTTCTGTCTGGGTGCACACCTCCTTGCTGTGGCCAAGTTCCCCCCTTCTCTGAGCACCAGCTTCATCCTCTCGAATGAGGACATCGATTGCTACCTTGGCACGTTACTCTCTTCATCCTGTGAAGACTCATTAGGCTTATCCTACAATTACTAGCTGGCCCGAAGAGATATCTCCTGAATCCAGATTAAGCTGGAGTCTCCCAGGCTCATCTGGCATGTCTTCCCTGAAGTCTGCCAAAACCCACACCCTTGCATTTCCAGGGACTCCCCTTAGCCAGCTGGGCAGAAAACCCAGCATGGTTCAAACAAGCTGACAGACAAGCGGGAGAGGACTCACGGGCAGACGGCTTCCCTCAGGTCTCGGGTGGAGCTCTGGGACCACAGCAGCAACGGGCCATCCCAGGCCCTGGGCTCAGCAGCGCCCTCATTCTCAGGCCGGTGGCTCTGCCCTGAGGGGAGCAGGAAGGTCACCAACTGCCGCAGGCGGGCCTCACGCCCCTCCCACTGCTGGAGCCTGACCTCCCCCGGCCCCACCCCTTCCCCTACCCCAGCAGGACGACAGC
Organism: Giraffa tippelskirchi; assembly: GCF_054371585.1. Classification (NCBI taxonomy): domain Eukaryota; kingdom Metazoa; phylum Chordata; class Mammalia; order Artiodactyla; family Giraffidae; genus Giraffa; species Giraffa tippelskirchi. The sequence goes on along the minus strand of NC_137288.1, from coordinate 10,139,497 downwards.
TCGTCTTCCCCTGGCTTCCAACGGGAGGCCCGGCCCTGGGCCCCGATTGGGCACTGCCCCAGCCCGGAGCCAATCACAGTGGCCAGGGAGGTGGAACGCACCGATTGGCCAGGGCCAGGTCATGTGACCATACTCCCCAGGAAACTCAAATATTACCAAGGTTCCCTAAGAAACCAATGAACAGAATTATCCAGTAAAGGCAAACCGTGCTTTTTAATGAGGCCAATGTCACAGAAAAAAAAAAAAATGCTTCACAATGAACTGCTCAAGGAAGCTACTAAATAAACTTTCAGAAAAGTTTAGTAGTTTTTTTTTTTTTTTTAATAGGGTGACGGAGAGCTATACCTTTCCCGTCTATGTGAATTTAGGTTTAAACTAGATTTCCCTTGGCTATTATATAAGACAAAAAAGCCCACATCCCTCCCTTTCACTCCCCCCCACCCCCAAAAAGTGTTTTAATCTATAGAATTTTTGTGTCCTCAGTTGTGTCTGATTCGCGGCAACTCACGAACTCTACACAGCCAGGCTCTTCCGTCCATGGAATTCAGGGCAATTTTTTCTGTCCCAGTAAATGCCCACCCTGGGTGATCCAAAGGCAAGGGCTCAGAGGCTCCTGAGAGACTAACTCCTTTCAGCTGAGCACAGAGCTGGCTCCTCACTGGGATGCCTGTGGCCTGGGGCTCCCTGAGGGGAGAGCAGCACTCGCCCCACCGTGTGGTCACTGCTGGAAGTGCAGGCTGCTCCTCACTCCCCCTTGACAGTGTCCCTGAGGGCAGAACAGTGTGAATCGAATCAAGGTGGAAATGCAAACTCCAATGCAACCAAACTCCCCACAAGGTCTCTAAAACCACTCAGGAACAGGGAATTGGAAACTGCAGGGGATGACAGGAATGGAGATGGAGACTTGACACCTTACACCGAGTTCACTTCCAGTTATCCCTAGACAAACTTGCCATGAAAACTTGTCACAAATCTCGAAGAACAATGAGCAGAAACCGGACACGTGCTTTGAGTCTTCACACACAAAACTAAAAGCCAGTCCACAAAAAAAAACCCAGAGAATACAGTGGACTTTGCAAAATCAAAGATATCTACTGTGGGAAAGACCTCATGACAAAAGCAAAAGACAGGTCATACATCGCGAGACGAATGAGTGGAAACACAAAGCTTATCAAGGATGTGTCTCCAAACAGACAAAGAACACCAACACAACAAGCCTGTGAAAACTAGGGAAAGGTCTGAAGGGACACCAGACTGAGGAAGACACACACAGAGGATCCCGGATGATGTCCAGCACTGAGGGCCTGAAGAAACAACAGTCTAGTTGCACCCCCTCAGGCCTGTGTGACCGTGGATGAGGCCTCTGTTTCCCGGTGGCTCTGAGAGATGGACAGGGAGGAAGGGGAAGAGAAGTCACTTGCATTTCTAATACTCACAGCAAAGTCTTCCAACGAGAAGGGAATTATCACCCCCACTGACAATGCCATTCACTGAAGTGATACCCACTGACAATGCCATTCACTGAAGTGATACCCACCAGTCCATCTAACCCAGAAGGGAAGGATGGATCTGTTCTCACAAAACGGCGAGAGATGGAAGAAGGAAGATCAAGCCCACACCAATCACTGGAAAGAGAAGCTGTGCTCAGGGCTGGAAAGAATTCCTATTGGGAAAATGATGTCACAGCCCCACAAGGCAATCCACAGCTTCGATGCTATTCCTCCCAAAATGCCAATGCATTTTCGCACCGAACAAAGAATTGCAAAAGGGGTACGGAGACAGAAAAGAGCCTAAACTGTCAATACAATCCGACGAAAAAGCCCCGATACGGACATCCAAGGTTGTGTGAAAGGAAATTAGACGACCAAACTAGGATCCTCAGGAGAGTATCGGAGAAGGCAATGGCGACCCACTCCAGTACTCTTGCCTGGAAAACGTCCTGGACGGAGGAGCCTGGTAGGCTGCAGGCCATGGGGTCACGCAGAGTCAGACACGACTGAAGTGACTTAGCCGCAGCAGCAGCAGCAGGACAGTATGCTATTGGGAATACAACAACACACACAGATCCAGATCGATGGAATAAAGTGGAGGGTCCAGAAACAAACCCCAGCATCCATGGTCAACTCATCTCTGACACAGAAGGGGAGAATATCCAAATGGGAACAAGAAAGCCTCTTCAATCAATGTCCATGGGAAAACCAGACAGCTACATCTGAAGAACGCTATTGGTTTTGATCTCATACCACCTCAATATAGGGGGAAAACCTCACCCTAAAGACTGATGTCATGAGATAGCTAGAAAGAAGCGTAGGTCAAAGGCTCCTTAACATCAGAGTCTCCTTGCCATTTGCTGGGCGGAGGTCGAAATGGGTCTCTTCAAGTAAGGCAAAGAGGTACACGAAGTACACCCATGGGTTTCCATCCAATGGAACCTCTTCACAACAGAGAAGCTAAGCATTCACAAATGCAAAAGATAGGAAACAGAACATGAGAGACTCCTTGCAAGTGGTGTATCTGAGAAGGGGTTCATATGGAAAGAGACGAAGAATGCACAGCACTCAGATTCCAAGAAACAACACCACCACCACCCTTGACCCTTCCCCCATGACCAACTCCGACCTAAAGCCTTTCTCTCCCTCTAACCTATCCCTAAAACATAACCCTCATCTAATCATATACATGTGCATCCCTAGCATCCATCCATCCACACACGAGAGAGAAAGAGGAAGACACAGACGGAACTGAGAAAGGAAAAGAGAGGGACACAGCCAGAGAGAGACACGGAACCAAAGAGAGGAAAGGAGTCGACGGTCCAGACTTTTCCTCAATCTGCCTCGAAGGTAGAAGCAATGACAGCGCCCTTCCACCCCAGGAGGGGGAAAAGGACGGAAGGTTTGGAGAGGAAAAGACAAGAACGCAGGGAGCCATTAGAAGCTCAGCCACCCGCAGAAGCCGAGCTGGGACACTTGAACAGAATCTCAATGGAAACAGAGGAGCAGAAAGTTGGCTACTCTTTTCTATAAGAGAGGGAGACCTTCGAGTCTTCCTTTCGGTCCTCCAACTTGGATGCGGGGTCTCAAAACAGTCAGGAGGGGGAGTGCCTTTTCCTGGGTACCACGGCACATCCAGGCCTCGTTCTGCCCCATTCTGTGCTGTGTCAGCCCTGGATGGAATCTTTCTTTCTGAAGTCTCAGCGCACAAGCTCCACGTGATATCGGCCCCAGGTGGAAAGGCATGGAGCTGCTCGTAGGCCGACAGACCTAGGAAGCAGATGGGAGAATGACCACCACTCTGCAGATGGAGAGACTGGGGCAACCCTGAGGGGCATATGCTTGTCCAGGGCCACACCACTTATGAGAAGAAGGAGCCTGGTCTGAGAGCAGTGGGGTCCTCGGAGCTCAGGCCCTGGCTGAACCCAGGCCTCCCCAGGGCTGTGGGCTGGGCTGTGTGGGTGTCACTGTGCCTGCACATGGCCTAAGGGGGGTGGTCGAGCAGTCAGAAACCCAGAGATTCCCTTGGGAAGTTTTGGGGAAGGGACCTCAGCACGAACCCCAGGAGATGATGTCACCTGCCGGCAACAGAACCCAACAGAACCCGCAGCCCGGGTATCCAGGCCTCCAGAGCGGAGAGGAGCCCCCAGCCAGTTCACTGGCTGCCAGGATGTTCTGCTGTTTGCCCCTGCCCAGAGGCCGGGGCCTCAGGAGTGCTCACAGGCAGTGTGCGCGGGCACCCTGTCGACGTTGGCTCAGGACACCCCCGAGAGGCCTCTGGCCCTTTGCCCGGAGAAACAGAAAGGTAACACGGGGAGCCCCAGGACGGACCAGGCCGCCTCTCCCATGCCACCCGGAAACACCGGGTCCTTTGCCTGTGTGTGTGGATGCGGGTTTCTTGGGGTGTGTCTCCCTCAAGGAAGCCCAGGCGGATGTGGGGTCAGAAGCCTGCGGACAAGTTGTGTCCACACCCCAGGGGAGAGCAGGCTGGGCGGGATGGGGAGAGTGCGGGCAGCGGCGGCCGCCCAGGCGGACCTCACACCCTCAGGTGGGACTCTTTCCTCCCGGGTGGGGATCTGAGCAGACACACGTCTCTGACCCTTCTGGGAAGAGAAGTTCGAGCAGGCAGAAGCAGCGGCTCCACTGCCCAGGCCCAGCTCGGAAAACTCCTAGCATGGCTGGCTGACGGTCACTGTCGTTGCAGAGCTTCCCACGTGATGAGGCCGAGGACGGGGACACCCCATCCACCTCCCGGAGGGAGGGGTCGGAGCACCACCCCCCCGCCCGTGAGGCCCAGTGCAGGCTCCAGGTGAGCGTGCCCACGGAGGCATCAGCCCCACCGGGGGAGAAGCGGAGGCGGGGAAGGCCTGCTGCCGAGACACCGCCCAGGATACACCCGGCGGCCCAGTCTGAGGCTGCCACGGAGCTCAGCACACCCGGCTCCGACCCAGAGTCCCGAGAACCCCGGCCTCTGAGGCAGCAGGAGGACCTGGAGCCCAGCACGCCAGAGCACAGAGGTGAGGACGCTGGGGCTGGTGCACGGGAGTGTGTGGGGAGGGGGTGCTGAGCTACACAGGGACGAGTCCCCGAAAGCTGCTGCTGGGCCTGCAGCAAGCGCTGGCCTCACACCCCCCGCCCCCCATCTTGCACACTTCAGTCCCAAAAGACATCCGACGCTGGGTATTCTTTGGGAATCTCTTGGAAGCTTTCTGTCCCGGGAGACGCACATGCCAAGGCTGGCCTGTGGGCAAACTTTGCTTCTCCCCCAGCTCTAGCACTGGCCTCCAACTGGAACCAGGCTCCGCTTCCCAGACCTGTCCCTACAGAGGTGCTGGCTCCAGGTGCAGGACCCAGGGATCCACCGAGGGCAGATGGAGAACCGAGACTTGCCCTCGCAGAGACACCAGGCCAGCTGGGTACTGGCCAGCACACCGGGCAGATCGGATCTCCATGCCTGCAGGACCCCCAGCCCCAGGCACTGATGTCCCACCCCCTCAGCCAGAACCTCCACCTCCACGTGCACCTCTACCTGCTCGGGCTCTGGCAGGAGAACCCGAGGCAGAGGAGGAGTCACCGCCTCGGCAGGGAGAGCCTGCCCTGGCTCCCGCGCAACACCCAGACGCCCACGATGACTCACCCACCCCTGCAGGGAGAACGAGCCCCCGCTCTGGACAGACACCCAGAGCCCTTGCCGGAAACACCACGTCCAGGGGAGCGGTCGGCTCTGCAGCCTCCATCCCCGTCTGCTCACCGTGGACGCTGGCAACTCGGTCTGCCCCCAGGGGACATGGAGTTCCTTTCCCCTGAACTGCTTTGCATTTGCTTTGTTTCCACCTTTCTGGTGATGTTTTATTTTTTGTATGGTTTCCTGTACTTTTGTTGGTTAAGTTGGGATTAGTAAACTTTTTCATCATTGTTGCAATTTGGGAACACTGTTGTGTAACTCTGGTGATACTGTGTTACCATCACCACTTTGTAGTTTCAGACCCGTTTGATCTTTATGCCCCACCCCCCAACAAAGCCTGGATTCAAGGCAAGCACGCCCTGTTCATCCCTTCCCCCGATCCTGAACACAATTTCATCCTTTCTTTGTGCATTCCTTCCTATATTCTTGGTGTCCCCAATCAATGACTCTCAGTGAAATGACTGACGGAGTGTTTTTTGGACTCTCCAACTACTGTAAGACTCCATTGGAGAGTTCTCATTTGTATGTCATTTGAACTAGCCTTTGATATCTGAAAGGACGGTGTACGTCCTTTCAAGATACCATGTGCCAAACGAAGCCCTTTTGGCAACTGCCATCATTATCTCCAGGCAGGCATTGCTGTGTCAAGGGTGACATCTCAGCCAGAAGGCAGAGGCTGAGCTCGTCTTGTTGCACCAGCTCCCAAAAGAAGCCAAGAAAGGGAGCTGGAACAACAAACCACCCCAACACCCAGGAAAGCGTTCTTCATGACAGAAGGCTAGAAAATGACCCAACATCCTTGTGGCCCAGAACCCCTCTAGAAAATCACTGTTCCATAAAAAAGAGAAACACATGGGAAGTTCCAAGGAGAGGCAATGCCCATGGCCCGTGTACTTGAGAGACGGCCTGACCGCTCCGGGGAAGACACGCACCGACGGAACCCCTTGGGAAACAGCAGTGATAGTCCTCACCGTCGTAAGGGTTTCCTCTGGGGACAACCTGCCCGGGGCACCACACGAGGGAGCAGACCGGCTTCTCTTCCTCTGCCCCCACACCATTCACTCATGAAGGCAGCTCAGGTGTTCTCATGCCCTGCCTGCCTGCCTGCCTGGCTCATCCGTGAGCTGTGACCACCTACAGGGCAGGACTCCACCTTCTCCTCTCTGTGTACCGTGAATCTGCACACAGTGGGCTTGCAGAACCTTAGGAGACTTGAGCCATTCCCACTCGAGCCAGAACCCTCCCCAGGAAGGAAAACAGCTGTGGAGTCATTTTGGCCCCAGCACTGGTTCGAAAGCCTGGCGCCTCCTACAGCCTCTACGGTGTGAAGAGGGAGGTCCCTTCTGACAGAGCTTTCCGGGTCTCAGATCTAAGCTGTTGTTTCACTGTCAGCTGTGTCTCTTCCGTTGCAGCCAGGTGGGCCACGCTGCTCCAAAGGAGCTCACAAGCTGAGTTTCAAGGGAGGTATAGAGAGGACAGGGATGGCTACAACGTACTGCAAACTGAGTGAGGGTCCCCACAATCCTCAGCAAAGGTCTGTGGTGTGCAAGTGGGGAGTAGAGGGCCCCCAAGTTCCAAAGGAAGGGAGGTAGTCGGGAGCTAAAGCCCTTGGCCGCTGTGGTAGTAGCTGCAGATGGCAGCTCGTCCACAGTGCACTTCGAATGAGGTCATATGAGCGGGACTCTGGAAATGGCTCCGAAATCGGGAGAAAGGGGTCAGGGTATGTGGGAATCCGGCGGGGGTGGGGGGTGGATGAAGGAAGGTGTCCCTCCTCTCTCCAGTGCAATTTGGTTTGGTGAGTCTCAAAGCTACCAGATGGCACTTCCCAAGTCAGGCCCCCGCAGGAATCAGGGTGGGCTGCGTGCCTCGGCCCCTGCCACAGGGACAAGCCACACCAGTGGCCTCCCTGAGCTCCAGTGGCCGGATCTGGGGGTTCTGTCTGGGTGCACACCTCCTTGCTGTGGCCAAGTTCCCCCCTTCTCTGAGCACCAGCTTCATCCTCTCGAATGAGGACATCGATTGCTACCTTGGCACGTTACTCTCTTCATCCTGTGAAGACTCATTAGGCTTATCCTACAATTACTAGCTGGCCCGAAGAGATATCTCCTGAATCCAGATTAAGCTGGAGTCTCCCAGGCTCATCTGGCATGTCTTCCCTGAAGTCTGCCAAAACCCACACCCTTGCATTTCCAGGGACTCCCCTTAGCCAGCTGGGCAGAAAACCCAGCATGGTTCAAACAAGCTGACAGACAAGCGGGAGAGGACTCACGGGCAGACGGCTTCCCTCAGGTCTCGGGTGGAGCTCTGGGACCACAGCAGCAACGGGCCATCCCAGGCCCTGGGCTCAGCAGCGCCCTCATTCTCAGGCCGGCGGCTCTGCCCTGAGGGGAGCAGGAAGGTCACCAACTGCCGCAGGCGGGCCTCACGCCCCTCCCACTGCTGGAGCCTGACCTCCCCCGGCCCCACCCCTTCCCCTACCCCAGCAGGACGACAGCTCGTCTTCCCCTGGCTTCCAACGGGAGGCCCGGCCCTGGGCCCCGATTGGGCACTGCCCCAGCCCGGAGCCAATCACAGTGGCCAGGGAGGTGGAACGCACCGATTGGCCAGGGCCAGGTCATGGGACCATACTCCCCAGGAAACTCAAATATTACCAAGGTTCCCTAAGAAACCAATGAACAGAATTATCCAGTAAAGGCAAACCGTGCTTTTTAATGAGGCCAATGTCACAGAAAAAAAAAAAATGCTTCACAATGAACTGCTCAAGGAAGCTACTAAATAAACTTTCAGAAAAGTTTAGTAGTTTTTTTTTTTTTTTTTTAATAGGGTGACGGAGAGCTATACCTTTCCCGTCTATGTGAATTTAGGTTTAAACTAGATTTCCCTTGGCTATTATATAAGACAAAAAAACCCACATCCCCCCCTTTCACTCCCCCCCAACCCCAAAAAGTGTTTTAAGCTATAGAATTTTTGTGTCCTCAGTTGTGTCTGATTCGCGGCAACTCACGAACTCTACACAGCCAGGCTCTTCCGTCCATGGAATTCAGGGCAATTTTTTCTGTCCCAGTAAATGCCCACCCTGGGTGATCCAAAGGCAAGGGCTCAGAGGCTCCTGAGAGACTAACTCCTTTCAGCTGAGCACAGAGCTGGCTCCTCACTGGGATGCCTGTGGCCTGGGGCTCCCTGAGGGGAGAGCAGCACTCGCCCCACCGTGTGGTCACTGCTGGAAGTGCAGGCTGCTCCTCACTCCCCCTTGACAGTGTCCCTGACGGCAGAACAGTGTGAATCGAATCAAGGTGGAAATGCAAACTCCAATGCAACCAAACTCCCCACAAGGTCTCTAAAACCACTCAGGAACAGGGAATTGGAAACTGCAGGGGATGACAGGAATGGAGATGGAGACTTGACACCTTACACCGAGTTCACTTCCAGTTATCCCTAGACAAACTTGCCATGAAAACTTGTCACAAATCTCGAAGAACAATGAGCAGAAACCGGACACGTGCTTTGAGTCTTCACACACAAAACTAAAAGCCAGTCCACAAATAAAAAAACCCAGAGAATACAGTGGACTTTGCAAAATCAAAGATATCTACTGTGGGAAAGACCTCATGACAAAAGCAAAAGACAGGTCATACATCGCGAGATGAATGAGTGGAAACACAAAGCTTATCAAGGATGTGTCTCCAAACAGACAAAGAACACCAACACAACAAGCCTGTGAAAACTAGGGAAAGGTCTGAAGGGACACCAGACTGAGGAAGACACACACAGAGGATCCCGGATGATGTCCAGCACTGAGGGCCTGAAGAAACAACAGTCTAGTTGCACCCCCTCAGGCCTGTGTGACCGTGGATGAGGCCTCTGTTTCCCGGTGGCTCTGAGAGATGGACAGGGAGGAAGGGGAAGAGAAGTCACTTGCATTTCTAATACTCACAGCAAAGTCTTCCAACGAGAAGGGAATTATCACCCCCACTGACAATGCCATTCACTGAAGTGATACCCACCAGTCCATCTAACCCAGAAGGGAAGGATGGACCTGTTCTCACAAAACGGCGAGAGATGGAAGAAGGAAGATCAAGCCCACACCAATCACTGGAAAGAGAAGCTGTGCTCAGGGCTGGAAAGAATTCCTATTGGGAAAATGATGTCACAGCCCCACAAGGCAATCCACAGCTTCGATGCTATTCCTCCCAAAATGCCAATGCATTTTCGCACCGAACAAAGAATTGCAAAAGGGGTACGGAGACAGAAAAGAGCCTAAACTGTCAATACAATCCGACGAAAAAGCCCCGATACGGACATCCAAGGTTGTGTGAAAGGAAATTAGACGACCAAACTAGGATCCTCAGGAGAGTATCGGAGAAGGCAATGGCGACCCACTCCAGTACTCTTGCCTGGAAAACGTCCTGGACGGAGGAGCCTGGTAGGCTGCAGGCCATGGGGTCACGCAGAGTCAGACACGACTGAAGTGACTTAGCCGCAGCAGCAGCAGCAGGACAGTATGCTATTGGGAATACAACAACACACACAGATCCAGATCGATGGAATAAAGTGGAGGGTCCAGAAACAAACCCCAGCATCCATGGTCAACTCATCTCTGACACAGAAGGGGAGAATATCCAAATGGGAACAAGAAAGCCTCTTCAATCAATGTCCATGGGAAAACCAGACAGCTACATCTGAAGAACGCTATTGGTTTTGATCTCATACCACCTCAATATAGGGGGAAAACCTCACCCTAAAGACTGATGTCATGAGATAGCTAGAAAGAAGCGTAGGTCAAAGGCTCCTTAACATCAGAGTCTCCTTGCCATTTGCTGGGCGGAGGTCGAAATGGGTCTCTTCAAGTAAGGCAAAGAGGTACACGAAGTACACCCATGGGTTTCCATCCAATGGAACCTCTTCACAACAGAGAAGCTAAGCATTCACAAATGCAAAAGATAGGAAACAGAACATGAGAGACTCCTTGCAAGTGGTGTATCTGAGAAGGGGTTCATATGGAAAGAGACGAAGAATGCACAGCACTCAGATTCCAAGAAACAACACCACCACCACCCTTGACCCTTCCCCCATGACCAACTCCGACCTAAAGCCTTTCTCTCCCTCTAACCTATCCCTAAAACATAACCCTCATCTAATCATATACATGTGCATCCCTAGCATCCATCCATCCACACACGAGAGAGAAAGAGGAAGACACAGACGGAACTGAGAAAGGAAAAGAGAGGGACACAGCCAGAGAGAGACACGGAACCAAAGAGAGGAAAGGAGTCGACGGTCCAGACTTTTCCTCAATCTGCCTCGAAGGTAGAAGCAATGACAGCGCCCTTCCACCCCAGGAGGGGGAAAAGGACGGAAGGTTTGGAGAGGAAAAGACAAGAACGCAGGGAGCCATTAGAAGCTCAGCCACCCGCAGAAGCCGAGCTGGGACACTTGAACAGAATCTCAATGGAAACAGAGGAGCAGAAAGTTGGCTACTCTTTTCTATAAGAGAGGGAGACCTTCGAGTCTTCCTTTCGGTCCTCCAACTTGGATGCGGGGTCTCAAAACAGTCAGGAGGGGGAGTGCCTTTTCCTGGGTACCACGGCACATCCAGGCCTCGTTCTGCCCCATTCTGTGCTGTGTCAGCCCTGGATGGAATCTTTCTTTCTGAAGTCTCAGCGCACAAGCTCCACGTGATATCGGCCCCAGGTGGAAAGGCATGGAGCTGCTCGTAGGCCGACAGACCTAGGAAGCAGATGGGAGAATGACCACCACTCTGCAGATGGAGAGACTGGGGCAACCCTGAGGGGCATATGCTTGTCCAGGGCCACACCACTTATGAGAAGAAGGAGCCTGGTCTGAGAGCAGTGGGGTCCTCGGAGCTCAGGCCCTGGCTGAACCCAGGCCTCCCCAGGGCTGTGGGCTGGGCTGTGTGGGTGTCACTGTGCCTGCACATGGCCTAAGGGGGGTGGTCGAGCAGTCAGAAACCCAGAGATTCCCTTGGGAAGTTTTGGGGAAGGGACCTCAGCACGAACCCCAGGAGATGATGTCACCTGCCGGCAACAGAACCCAACAGAACCCGCAGCCCGGGTATCCAGGCCTCCAGAGCGGAGAGGAGCCCCCAGCCAGTTCACTGGCTGCCAGGATGTTCTGCTGTTTGCCCCTGCCCAGAGGCCGGGGCCTCAGGAGTGCTCACAGGCAGTGTGCGCGGGCACCCTGTCGACGTTGGCTCAGGACACCCCCGAGAGGCCTCTGGCCCTTTGCCCGGAGAAACAGAAAGGTAACACGGGGAGCCCCAGGACGGACCAGGCCGCCTCTCCCATGCCACCCGGAAACAGCGGGTCCTTTGCCTGTGTGTGTGGATGCGGGTTTCTTGGGGTGTGTCTCCCTCAAGGAAGCCCAGGCGGATGTGGGGTCAGAAGCCTGCGGACAAGTTGTGTCCACACCCCAGGGGAGAGCAGGCTGGGCGGGATGGGGAGAGTGCGGGCAGCGGCGGCCGCCCAGGCGGACCTCACACCCTCAGGTGGGTCTCTTTCCTCCCGGGTGGGGATCTGAGCAGACACACGTCTCTGACCCTTCTGGGAAGAGAAGTTCGAGCAGGCAGAAGCAGCGGCTCCACTGCCCAGGCCCAGCTCGGAAAACTCCTAGCATGGCTGGCTGACGGTCACTGTCGTTGCAGAGCTTCCCACGTGATGAGGCCGAGGACGGGGACACCCCATCCACCTCCCGGAGGGAGGGGTCGGAGCACCACCCCCCCGCCCGTGAGGCCCAGTGCAGGCTCCAGGTGAGCGTGCCCACGGAGGCATCAGCCCCACCGGGGGAGAAGCGGAGGCGGGGAAGGCCTGCTGCCGAGACACCGCCCAGGATACACCCGGCGGCCCAGTCTGAGGCTGCCACGGAGCTCAGCACACCCGGCTCCGACCCAGAGTCCCGAGAACCCCGGCCTCTGAGGCAGCAGGAGGACCTGGAGCCCAGCACGCCAGAGCACAGAGGTGAGGACGCTGGGGCTGGTGCACGGGAGTGTGTGGGGAGGGGGTGCTGAGCTACACAGGGACGAGTCCCCGAAAGCTGCTGCTGGGCCTGCAGCAAGCGCTGGCCTCACACCCCCCGCCCCCCATCTTGCACACTTCAGTCCCAAAAGACATCCGACGCTGGGTATTCTTTGGGAATCTCTTGGAAGCTTTCTGTCCCGGGAGACGCACATGCCAAGGCTGGCCTGTGGGCAAACTTTGCTTCTCCCCCAGCTCTAGCACTGGCCTCCAACTGGAACCAGGCTCCGCTTCCCAGACCTGTCCCTACAGAGGTGCTGGCTCCAGGTGCAGGACCCAGGGATCCACCGAGGGCAGATGGAGAACCGAGACTTGCCCTCGCAGAGACACCAGGCCAGCTGGGTACTGGCCAGCACACCGGGCAGATCGGATCTCCATGCCTGCAGGACCCCCAGCCCCAGGCACTGATGTCCCACCCCCTCAGCCAGAACCTCCACCTCCACGTGCACCTCTACCTGCTCGGGCTCTGGCAGGAGAACCCGAGGCAGAGGAGGAGTCACCGCCTCGGCAGGGAGAGCCTGCCCTGGCTCCCGCGCAACACCCAGACGCCCACGATGACTCACCCACCCCTGCAGGGAGAACGAGCCCCCGCTCTGGACAGACACCCAGAGCCCTTGCCGGAAACACCACGTCCAGGGGAGCGGTCGGCTCTGCAGCCTCCATCCCCGTCTGCTCACCGTGGACGCTGGCAACTCGGTCTGCCCCCAGGGGACATGGAGTTCCTTTCCCCTGAACTGCTTTGCATTTGCTTTGTTTCCACCTTTCTGGTGATGTTTTATTTTTTGTATGGTTTCCTGTACTTTTGTTGGTTAAGTTGGGATTAGTAAACTTTTTCATCATTGTTGCAATTTGGGAACACTGTTGTGTAACTCTGGTGATACTGTGTTACCATCACCACTTTGTAGTTTCAGACCCGTTTGATCTTTATGCCCCACCCCCCAACAAAGCCTGGATTCAAGGCAAGCACGCCCTGTTCATCCCTTCCCCCGATCCTGAACACAATTTCATCCTTTCTTTGTGCATTCCTTCCTATATTCTTGGTGTCCCCAATCAATGACTCTCAGTGAAATGACTGACGGAGTGTTTTTTGGACTCTCCAACTACTGTAAGACTCCATTGGAGAGTTCTCATTTGTATGTCATTTGAACTAGCCTTTGATATCTGAAAGGACGGTGTACGTCCTTTCAAGATACCATGTGCCAAACGAAGCCCTTTTGGCAACTGCCATCATTATCTCCAGGCAGGCATTGCTGTGTCAAGGGTGACATCTCAGCCAGAAGGCAGAGGCTGAGCTCGTCTTGTTGCACCAGCTCCCAAAAGAAGCCAAGAAAGGGAGCTGGAACAACAAACCACCCCAACACCCAGGAAAGCGTTCTTCATGACAGAAGGCTAGAAAATGACCCAACATCCTTGTGGCCCAGAACCCCTCTAGAAAATCACTGTTCCATAAAAAAGAGAAACACATGGGAAGTTCCAAGGAGAGGCAATGCCCATGGCCCGTGTACTTGAGAGACGGCCTGACCGCTCCGGGGAAGACACGCACCGACGGAACCCCTTGGGAAACAGCAGTGATAGTCCTCACCGTCGTAAGGGTTTCCTCTGGGGACAACCTGCCCGGGGCACCACACGAGGGAGCAGACCGGCTTCTCTTCCTCTGCCCCCACACCATTCACTCATGAAGGCAGCTCAGGTGTTCTCATGCCCTGCCTGCCTGCCTGCCTGGCTCATCCGTGAGCTGTGACCACCTACAGGGCAGGACTCCACCTTCTCCTCTCTGTGTACCGTGAATCTGCACACAGTGGGCTTGCAGAACCTTAGGAGACTTGAGCCATTCCCACTCGAGCCAGAACCCTCCCCAGGAAGGAAAACAGCTGTGGAGTCATTTTGGCCCCAGCACTGGTTCGAAAGCCTGGCGCCTCCTACAGCCTCTACGGTGTGAAGAGGGAGGTCCCTTCTGACAGAGCTTTCCGGGTCTCAGATCTAAGCTGTTGTTTCACTGTCAGCTGTGTCTCTTCCGTTGCAGCCAGGTGGGCCACGCTGCTCCAAAGGAGCTCACAAGCTGAGTTTCAAGGGAGGTATAGAGAGGACAGGGATGGCTACAACGTACTGCAAACTGAGTGAGGGTCCCCACAATCCTCAGCAAAGGTCTGTGGTGTGCAAGTGGGGAGTAGAGGGCCCCCAAGTTCCAAAGGAAGGGAGGTAGTCGGGAGCTAAAGCCCTTGGCCGCTGTGGTAGTAGCTGCAGATGGCAGCTCGTCCACAGTGCACTTCGAATGAGGTCATATGAGCGGGACTCTGGAAATGGCTCCGAAATCGGGAGAAAGGGGTCAGGGTATGTGGGAATCCGGCGGGGGTGGGGGGTGGATGAAGGAAGGTGTCCCTCCTCTCTCCAGTGCAATTTGGTTTGGTGAGTCTCAAAGCTACCAGATGGCACTTCCCAAGTCAGGCCCCCGCAGGAATCAGGGTGGGCTGCGTGCCTCGGCCCCTGCCACAGGGACAAGCCACACCAGTGGCCTCCCTGAGCTCCAGTGGCCGGATCTGGGGGTTCTGTCTGGGTGCACACCTCCTTGCTGTGGCCAAGTTCCCCCCTTCTCTGAGCACCAGCTTCATCCTCTCGAATGAGGACATCGATTGCTACCTTGGCACGTTACTCTCTTCATCCTGTGAAGACTCATTAGGCTTATCCTACAATTACTAGCTGGCCCGAAGAGATATCTCCTGAATCCAGATTAAGCTGGAGTCTCCCAGGCTCATCTGGCATGTCTTCCCTGAAGTCTGCCAAAACCCACACCCTTGCATTTCCAGGGACTCCCCTTAGCCAGCTGGGCAGAAAACCCAGCATGGTTCAAACAAGCTGACAGACAAGCGGGAGAGGACTCACGGGCAGACGGCTTCCCTCAGGTCTCGGGTGGAGCTCTGGGACCACAGCAGCAACGGGCCATCCCAGGCCCTGGGCTCAGCAGCGCCCTCATTCTCAGGCCGGCGGCTCTGCCCTGAGGGGAGCAGGAAGGTCACCAACTGCCGCAGGCGGGCCTCACGCCCCTCCCACTGCTGGAGCCTGACCTCCCCCGGCCCCACCCCTTCCCCTACCCCAGCAGGACGACAGCTCGTCTTCCCCTGGCTTCCAACGGGAGGCCCGGCCCTGGGCCCCGATTGGGCACTGCCCCAGCCCGGAGCCAATCACAGTGGCCAGGGAGGTGGAACGCACCGATTGGCCAGGGCCAGGTCATGGGACCATACTCCCCAGGAAACTCAAATATTACCAAGGTTCCCTAAGAAACCAATGAACAGAATTATCCAGTAAAGGCAAACCGTGCTTTTTAATGAGGCCAATGTCACAGAAAAAAAAAAAAATGCTTCACAATGAACTGCTCAAGGAAGCTACTAAATAAACTTTCAGAAAAGTTTAGTAGTTTTTTTTTTTTTTTTTTTAATAGGGTGACGGAGAGCTATACCTTTCCCGTCTATGTGAATTTAGGTTTAAACTAGATTTCCCTTGGCTATTATATAAGACAAAAAAACCCACATCCCCCCCTTTCACTCCCCCCCAACCCCAAAAAGTGTTTTAAGCTATAGAATTTTTGTGTCCTCAGTTGTGTCTGATTCGCGGCAACTCACGAACTCTACACAGCCAGGCTCTTCCGTCCATGGAATTCAGGGCAATTTTTTCTGTCCCAGTAAATGCCCACCCTGGGTGATCCAAAGGCAAGGGCTCAGAGGCTCCTGAGAGACTAACTCCTTTCAGCTGAGCACAGAGCTGGCTCCTCACTGGGATGCCTGTGGCCTGGGGCTCCCTGAGGGGAGAGCAGCACTCGCCCCACCGTGTGGTCACTGCTGGAAGTGCAGGCTGCTCCTCACTCCCCCTTGACAGTGTCCCTGAGGGCAGAACAGTGTGAATCGAATCAAGGTGGAAATGCAAACTCCAATGCAACCAAACTCCCCACAAGGTCTCTAAAACCACTCAGGAACAGGGAATTGGAAACTGCAGGGGATGACAGGAATGGAGATGGAGACTTGACACCTTACACCGAGTTCACTTCCAGTTATCCCTAGACAAACTTGCCATGAAAACTTGTCACAAATCTCGAAGAACAATGAGCAGAAACCGGACACGTGCTTTGAGTCTTCACACACAAAACTAAAAGCCAGTCCACAAATAAAAAAACCCAGAGAATACAGTGGACTTTGCAAAATCAAAGATATCTACTGTGGGAAAGACCTCATGACAAAAGCAAAAGACAGGTCATACATCGCGAGACGAATGAGTGGAAACACAAAGCTTATCAAGGATGTGTCTCCAAACAGACAAAGAACACCAACACAACAAGCCTGTGAAAACTAGGGAAAGGTCTGAAGGGACACCAGACTGAGGAAGACACACACAGAGGATCCCGGATGATGTCCAGCACTGAGGGCCTGAAGAAACAACAGTCTAGTTGCACCCCCTCAGGCCTGTGTGACCGTGGATGAGGCCTCTGTTTCCCGGTGGCTCTGAGAGATGGACAGGGAGGAAGGGGAAGAGAAGTCACTTGCATTTCTAATACTCACAGCAAAGTCTTCCAACGAGAAGGGAATTATCACCCCCACTGACAATGCCATTCACTGAAGTGATACCCACCAGTCCATCTAACCCAGAAGGGAAGGATGGACCTGTTCTCACAAAACGGCGAGAGATGGAAGAAGGAAGATCAAGCCCACACCAATCACTGGAAAGAGAAGCTGTGCTCAGGGCTGGAAAGAATTCCTATTGGGAAAATGATGTCACAGCCCCACAAGGCAATCCACAGCTTCGATGCTATTCCTCCCAAAATGCCAATGCATTTTCGCACCGAACAAAGAATTGCAAAAGGGGTACGGAGACAGAAAAGAGCCTAAACTGTCAATACAATCCGACGAAAAAGCCCCGATACGGACATCCAAGGTTGTGTGAAAGGAAATTAGACGACCAAACTAGGATCCTCAGGAGAGTATCGGAGAAGGCAATGGCGACCCACTCCAGTACTCTTGCCTGGAAAACGTCCTGGACGGAGGAGCCTGGTAGGCTGCAGGCCATGGGGTCACGCAGAGTCAGACACGACTGAAGTGACTTAGCCGCAGCAGCAGCAGCAGGACAGTATGCTATTGGGAATACAACAACACACACAGATCCAGATCGATGGAATAAAGTGGAGGGTCCAGAAACAAACCCCAGCATCCATGGTCAACTCATCTCTGACACAGAAGGGGAGAATATCCAAATGGGAACAAGAAAGCCTCTTCAATCAATGTCCATGGGAAAACCAGACAGCTACATCTGAAGAACGCTATTGGTTTTGATCTCATACCACCTCAATATAGGGGGAAAACCTCACCCTAAAGACTGATGTCATGAGATAGCTAGAAAGAAGCGTAGGTCAAAGGCTCCTTAACATCAGAGTCTCCTTGCCATTTGCTGGGCGGAGGTCGAAATGGGTCTCTTCAAGTAAGGCAAAGAGGTACACGAAGTACACCCATGGGTTTCCATCCAATGGAACCTCTTCACAACAGAGAAGCTAAGCATTCACAAATGCAAAAGATAGGAAACAGAACATGAGAGACTCCTTGCAAGTGGTGTATCTGAGAAGGGGTTCATATGGAAAGAGACGAAGAATGCACAGCACTCAGATTCCAAGAAACAACACCACCACCACCCTTGACCCTTCCCCCATGACCAACTCCGACCTAAAGCCTTTCTCTCCCTCTAACCTATCCCTAAAACATAACCCTCATCTAATCATATACATGTGCATCCCTAGCATCCATCCATCCACACACGAGAGAGAAAGAGGAAGACACAGACGGAACTGAGAAAGGAAAAGAGAGGGACACAGCCAGAGAGAGACACGGAACCAAAGAGAGGAAAGGAGTCGACGGTCCAGACTTTTCCTCAATCTGCCTCGAAGGTAGAAGCAATGACAGCGCCCTTCCACCCCAGAAGGGGGAAAAGGACGGAAGGTTTGGAGAGGAAAAGACAAGAACGCAGGGAGCCACTAGAAGCTCAGCCACCCGCAGAAGCCGAGCTGGGACACTTGAACAGAATCTCAATGGAAACAGAGGAGCAGAAAGTTGGCTACTCTTTTCTATAAGAGAGGGGGACCTTCGAGTCTTCCTTTCGGTCCTCCAACTTGGATGCGGGGTCTCAAAACAGTCAGGAGGGGGAGTGCCTTTTCCTGGGTACCACGGCACATCCAGGCCTCGTTCTGCCCCATTCTGTGCTGTGTCAGCCCTGGATGGAATCTTTCTTTCTGAAGTCTCAGCGCACAAGCTCCACGTGATATCGGCCCCAGGTGGAAAGGCATGGAGCTGCTCGTAGGCCGACAGACCTAGGAAGCAGATGGGAGAATGACCACCACTCTGCAGATGGAGAGACTGGGGCAACCCTGAGGGGCATATGCTTGTCCAGGGCCACACCACTTATGAGAAGAAGGAGCCTGGTCTGAGAGCAGTGGGGTCCTCGGAGCTCAGGCCCTGGCTGAACCCAGGCCTCCCCAGGGCTGTGGGCTGGGCTGTGTGGGTGTCACTGTGCCTGCACATGGCCTAAGGGGGGTGGTCGAGCAGTCAGAAACCCAGAGATTCCCTTGGGAAGTTTTGGGGAAGGGACCTCAGCACGAACCCCAGGAGATGATGTCACCTGCCGGCAACAGAACCCAACAGAACCCGCAGCCCGGGTATCCAGGCCTCCAGAGCGGAGAGGAGCCCCCAGCCAGTTCACTGGCTGCCAGGATGTTCTGCTGTTTGCCCCTGCCCAGAGGCCGGGGCCTCAGGAGTGCTCACAGGCAGTGTGCGCGGGCACCCTGTCGACGTTGGCTCAGGACACCCCCGAGAGGCCTCTGGCCCTTTGCCCGGAGAAACAGAAAGGTAACACGGGGAGCCCCAGGACGGACCAGGCCGCCTCTCCCATGCCACCCGGAAACAGCGGGTCCTTTGCCTGTGTGTGTGGATGCGGGTTTCTTGGGGTGTGTCTCCCTCAAGGAAGCCCAGGCGGATGTGGGGTCAGAAGCCTGCGGACAAGTTGTGTCCACACCCCAGGGGAGAGCAGGCTGGGCGGGATGGGGAGAGTGCGGGCAGCGGCGGCCGCCCAGGCGGACCTCACACCCTCAGGTGGGTCTCTTTCCTCCCGGGTGGGGATCTGAGCAGACACACGTCTCTGACCCTTCTGGGAAGAGAAGTTCGAGCAGGCAGAAGCAGCGGCTCCACTGCCCAGGCCCAGCTCGGAAAACTCCTAGCATGGCTGGCTGACGGTCACTGTCGTTGCAGAGCTTCCCACGTGATGAGGCCGAGGACGGGGACACCCCATCCACCTCCCGGAGGGAGGGGTCGGAGCACCACCCCCCCGCCCGTGAGGCCCAGTGCAGGCTCCAGGTGAGCGTGCCCACGGAGGCATCAGCCCCACCGGGGGAGAAGCGGAGGCGGGGAAGGCCTGCTGCCGAGACACCGCCCAGGATACACCCGGCGGCCCAGTCTGAGGCTGCCACGGAGCTCAGCACACCCGGCTCCGACCCAGAGTCCCGAGAACCCCGGCCTCTGAGGCAGCAGGAGGACCTGGAGCCCAGCACGCCAGAGCACAGAGGTGAGGACGCTGGGGCTGGTGCACGGGAGTGTGTGGGGAGGGGGTGCTGAGCTACACAGGGACGAGTCCCCGAAAGCTGCTGCTGGGCCTGCAGCAAGCGCTGGCCTCACACCCCCCGCCCCCCATCTTGCACACTTCAGTCCCAAAAGACATCCGACGCTGGGTATTCTTTGGGAATCTCTTGGAAGCTTTCTGTCCCGGGAGACGCACATGCCAAGGCTGGCCTGTGGGCAAACTTTGCTTCTCCCCCAGCTCTAGCACTGGCCTCCAACTGGAACCAGGCTCCGCTTCCCAGACCTGTCCCTACAGAGGTGCTGGCTCCAGGTGCAGGACCCAGGGATCCACCGAGGGCAGATGGAGAACCGAGACTTGCCCTCGCAGAGACACCAGGCCAGCTGGGTACTGGCCAGCACACCGGGCAGATCGGATCTCCATGCCTGCAGGACCCCCAGCCCCAGGCACTGATGTCCCACCCCCTCAGCCAGAACCTCCACCTCCACGTGCACCTCTACCTGCTCGGGCTCTGGCAGGAGAACCCGAGGCAGAGGAGGAGTCACCGCCTCGGCAGGGAGAGCCTGCCCTGGCTCCCGCGCAACACCCAGACGCCCACGATGACTCACCCACCCCTGCAGGGAGAACGAGCCCCCGCTCTGGACAGACACCCAGAGCCCTTGCCGGAAACACCACGTCCAGGGGAGCGGTCGGCTCTGCAGCCTCCATCCCCGTCTGCTCACCGTGGACGCTGGCAACTCGGTCTGCCCCCAGGGGACATGGAGTTCCTTTCCCCTGAACTGCTTTGCATTTGCTTTGTTTCCACCTTTCTGGTGATGTTTTATTTTTTGTATGGTTTCCTGTACTTTTGTTGGTTAAGTTGGGATTAGTAAACTTTTTCATCATTGTTGCAATTTGGGAACACTGTTGTGTAACTCTGGTGATACTGTGTTACCATCACCACTTTGTAGTTTCAGACCCGTTTGATCTTTATGCCCCACCCCCCAACAAAGCCTGGATTCAAGGCAAGCACGCCCTGTTCATCCCTTCCCCCGATCCTGAACACAATTTCATCCTTTCTTTGTGCATTCCTTCCTATATTCTTGGTGTCCCCAATCAATGACTCTCAGTGAAATGACTGACGGAGTGTTTTTTGGACTCTCCAACTACTGTAAGACTCCATTGGAGAGTTCTCATTTGTATGTCATTTGAACTAGCCTTTGATATCTGAAAGGACGGTGTACGTCCTTTCAAGATACCATGTGCCAAACGAAGCCCTTTTGGCAACTGCCATCATTATCTCCAGGCAGGCATTGCTGTGTCAAGGGTGACATCTCAGCCAGAAGGCAGAGGCTGAGCTCGTCTTGTTGCACCAGCTCCCAAAAGAAGCCAAGAAAGGGAGCTGGAACAACAAACCACCCCAACACCCAGGAAAGCGTTCTTCATGACAGAAGGCTAGAAAATGACCCAACATCCTTGTGGCCCAGAACCCCTCTAGAAAATCACTGTTCCATAAAAAAGAGAAACACATGGGAAGTTCCAAGGAGAGGCAATGCCCATGGCCCGTGTACTTGAGAGACGGCCTGACCGCTCCGGGGAAGACACGCACCGACGGAACCCCTTGGGAAACAGCAGTGATAGTCCTCACCGTCGTAAGGGTTTCCTCTGGGGACAACCTGCCCGGGGCACCACACGAGGGAGCAGACCGGCTTCTCTTCCTCTGCCCCCACACCATTCACTCATGAAGGCAGCTCAGGTGTTCTCATGCCCTGCCTGCCTGCCTGCCTGGCTCATCCGTGAGCTGTGACCACCTACAGGGCAGGACTCCACCTTCTCCTCTCTGTGTACCGTGAATCTGCACACAGTGGGCTTGCAGAACCTTAGGAGACTTGAGCCATTCCCACTCGAGCCAGAACCCTCCCCAGGAAGGAAAACAGCTGTGGAGTCATTTTGGCCCCAGCACTGGTTCGAAAGCCTGGCGCCTCCTACAGCCTCTACGGTGTGAAGAGGGAGGTCCCTTCTGACAGAGCTTTCCGGGTCTCAGATCTAAGCTGTTGTTTCACTGTCAGCTGTGTCTCTTCCGTTGCAGCCAGGTGGGCCACGCTGCTCCAAAGGAGCTCACAAGCTGAGTTTCAAGGGAGGTATAGAGAGGACAGGGATGGCTACAACGTACTGCAAACTGAGTGAGGGTCCCCACAATCCTCAGCAAAGGTCTGTGGTGTGCAAGTGGGGAGTAGAGGGCCCCCAAGTTCCAAAGGAAGGGAGGTAGTCGGGAGCTAAAGCCCTTGGCCGCTGTGGTAGTAGCTGCAGATGGCAGCTCGTCCACAGTGCACTTCGAATGAGGTCATATGAGCGGGACTCTGGAAATGGCTCCGAAATCGGGAGAAAGGGGTCAGGGTATGTGGGAATCCGGCGGGGGTGGGGGGTGGATGAAGGAAGGTGTCCCTCCTCTCTCCAGTGCAATTTGGTTTGGTGAGTCTCAAAGCTACCAGATGGCACTTCCCAAGTCAGGCCCCCACAGGAATCAGGGTGGGCTGCGTGCCTCGGCCCCTGCCACAGGGACAAGCCACACCAGTGGCCTCCCTGAGCTCCAATGGCCGGATCTGGGGGTTCTGTCTGGGTGCACACCTCCTTGCTGTGGCCAAGTTCCCCCCTTCTCTGAGCACCAGCTTCATCCTCTCGAATGAGGACATCGATTGCTACCTTGGCACGTTACTCTCTTCATCCTGTGAAGACTCATTAGGCTTATCCTACAATTACTAGCTGGCCCGAAGAGATATCTCCTGAATCCAGATTAAGCTGGAGTCTCCCAGGCTCATCTGGCATGTCTTCCCTGAAGTCTGCCAAAACCCACACCCTTGCATTTCCAGGGACTCCCCTTAGCCAGCTGGGCAGAAAACCCAGCATGGTTCAAACAAGCTGACAGACAAGCGGGAGAGGACTCACGGGCAGACGGCTTCCCTCAGGTCTCGGGTGGAGCTCTGGGACCACAGCAGCAACGGGCCATCCCAGGCCCTGGGCTCAGCAGCGCCCTCATTCTCAGGCCGGCGGCTCTGCCCTGAGGGGAGCAGGAAGGTCACCAACTGCCGCAGGCGGGCCTCACGCCCCTCCCACTGCTGGAGCCTGACCTCCCCCGGCCCCACCCCTTCCCCTACCCCAGCAGGACGACAGCTCGTCTTCCCCTGGCTTCCAACGGGAGGCCCGGCCCTGGGCCCCGATTGGGCACTGCCCCAGCCCGGAGCCAATCACAGTGGCCAGGGAGGTGGAACGCACCGATTGGCCAGGGCCAGGTCATGTGACCATACTCCCCAGGAAACTCAAATATTACCAAGGTTCCCTAAGAAACCAATGAACAGAATTATCCAGTAAAGGCAAACCGTGCTTTTTAATGAGGCCAATGTCACAGAAAAAAAAAAATGCTTCACAATGAACTGCTCAAGGAAGCTACTAAATAAACTTTCAGAAAAGTTTAGTAGTTTTTTTTTTTTTTTTAATAGGGTGACGGAGAGCTATACCTTTCCCGTCTATGTGAATTTAGGTTTAAACTAGATTTCCCTTGGCTATTATATAAGACAGAAAAGCCCACATCCCCCGCTTTCACTCCCCCCCACCCCCAAAAAGTGTTTTAATCTATAGAATTTTTGTGTCCTCAGTTGTGTCTGATTCGCGGCAACTCACGAACTCTACACAGCCAGGCTCTTCCGTCCATGGAATTCAGGGCAATTTTTTCTGTCCCAGTAAATGCCCACCCTGGGTGATCCAAAGGCAAGGGCTCAGAGGCTCCTGAGAGACTAACTCCTTTCAGCTGAGCACAGAGCTGGCTCCTCACTGGGATGCCTGTGGCCTGGGGCTCCCTGAGGGGAGAGCAGCACTCGCCCCACCGTGTGGTCACTGCTGGAAGTGCAGGCTGCTCCTCACTCCCCCTTGACAGTGTCCCTGAGGGCAGAACAGTGTGAATCGAATCAAGGTGGAAATGCAAACTCCAATGCAACCAAACTCCCCACAAGGTCTCTAAAACCACTCAGGAACAGGGAATTGGAAACTGCAGGGGATGACAGGAATGGAGATGGAGACTTGACACCTTACACCGAGTTCACTTCCAGTTATCCCTAGACAAACTTTCCATGAAAACTTGTCACAAATCTCGAAGAACAATGAGCAGAAACCGGACACGTGCTTTGAGTCTTCACACACAAAACTAAAAGCCAGTCCACAAAAAAAAACCCAGAGAATACAGTGGACTTTGCAAAATCAAAGATATCTACTGTGGGAAAGACCTCACGACAAAAGCAAAAGACAGGTCATACATCGCGAGACGAATGAGTGGAAACACAAAGCTTATCAAGGATGTGTCTCCAAACAGACAAAGAACACCAACACAACAAGCCTGTGAAAACTAGGGAAAGGTCTGAAGGGACACCAGACTGAGGAAGACACACACAGAGGATCCCGGATGATGTCCAGCACTGAGGGCCTGAAGAAACAACGGTCTAGTTGCACCCCCTCAGGCCTGTGTGACCGTGGATGAGGCCTCTGTTTCCCAGTGGCTCTGAGAGATGGACAGGGAGGAAGGGGAAGAGAAGTCACTTGCATTTCTAATACTCACAGCAAAGTCTTCCAACGAGAAGGGAATTATCACCCCCACTGACAATGCCATTCACTGAAGTGATACCCACCAGTCCATCTAACCCAGAAGGGAAGGATGGATCTGTTCTCACAAAACGGCGAGAGATGGAAGAAGGAAGATCAAGCCCACACCAATCACTGGAAAGAGAAGCTGTGCTCAGGGCTGGAAAGAATTCCTATTGGGAAAATGATGTCACAGCCCCACAAGGCAATCCACAGCTTCGATGCTATTCCTCCCAAAATGCCAATGCATTTTCGCACCGAACAAAGAATTGCAAAAGGGGTACGGAGACAGAAAAGAGCCTAAACTGTCAATACAATCCGACGAAAAAGCCCCGATACGGACATCCAAGGTTGTGTGAAAGGAAATTAGACGACCAAACTAGGATCCTCAGGAGAGTATGCCTGGCTCATCCGTGAGCTGTGACCACCTACAGGGCAGGACTCCACCTTCTCCTCTCTGTGTACCGTGAATCTGCACACAGTGGGCTTGCAGAACCTTAGGAGACTTGAGCCATTCCCACTCGAGCCAGAACCCTCCCCAGGAAGGAAAACAGCTGTGGAGTCATTTTGGCCCCAGCACTGGTTCGAAAGCCTGGCGCCTCCTACAGCCTCTACGGTGTGAAGAGGGAGGTCCCTTCTGACAGAGCTTTCCGGGTCTCAGATCTAAGCTGTTGTTTCACTGTCAGCTGTGTCTCTTCCGTTGCAGCCAGGTGGGCCACGCTGCTCCAAAGGAGCTCACAAGCTGAGTTTCAAGGGAGGTATAGAGAGGACAGGGATGGCTACAACGTACTGCAAACTGAGTGAGGGTCCCCACAATCCTCAGCAAAGGTCTGTGGTGTGCAAGTGGGGAGTAGAGGGCCCCCAAGTTCCAAAGGAAGGGAGGTAGTCGGGAGCTAAAGCCCTTGGCCGCTGTGGTAGTAGCTGCAGATGGCAGCTCGTCCACAGTGCACTTCGAATGAGGTCATATGAGCGGGACTCTGGAAATGGCTCCGAAATCGGGAGAAAGGGGTCAGGGTATGTGGGAATCCGGCGGGGGTGGGGGGTGGATGAAGGAAGGTGTCCCTCCTCTCTCCAGTGCAATTTGGTTTGGTGAGTCTCAAAGCTACCAGATGGCACTTCCCAAGTCAGGCCCCCGCAGGAATCAGGGTGGGCTGCGTGCCTCGGCCCCTGCCACAGGGACAAGCCACACCAGTGGCCTCCCTGAGCTCCAATGGCCGGATCTGGGGGTTCTGTCTGGGTGCACACCTCCTTGCTGTGGCCAAGTTCCCCCCTTCTCTGAGCACCAGCTTCATCCTCTCGAATGAGGACATCGATTGCTACCTTGGCACGTTACTCTCTTCATCCTGTGAAGACTCATTAGGCTTATCCTACAATTACTAGCTGGCCCGAAGAGATATCTCCTGAATCCAGATTAAGCTGGAGTCTCCCAGGCTCATCTGGCATGTCTTCCCTGAAGTCTGCCAAAACCCACACCCTTGCATTTCCAGGGACTCCCCTTAGCCAGCTGGGCAGAAAACCCAGCATGGTTCAAACAAGCTGACAGACAAGCGGGAGAGGACTCACGGGCAGACGGCTTCCCTCAGGTCTCGGGTGGAGCTCTGGGACCACAGCAGCAACGGGCCATCCCAGGCCCTGGGCTCAGCAGCGCCCTCATTCTCAGGCCGGCGGCTCTGCCCTGAGGGGAGCAGGAAGGTCACCAACTGCCGCAGGCGGGCCTCACGCCCCTCCCACTGCTGGAGCCTGACCTCCCCCGGCCCCACCCCTTCCCCTACCCCAGCAGGACGACAGCTCGTCTTCCCCTGGCTTCCAACGGGAGGCCAGGCCCTGGGCCCCGATTGGGCACTGCCCCAGCCCGGAGCCAATCACAGTGGCCAGGGAGGTGGAACGCACCGATTGGCCAGGGCCAGGTCATGTGACCATACTCCCCAGGAAACTCAAATATTACCAAGGTTCCCTAAGAAACCAATGAACAGAATTATCCAGTAAAGGCAAACCGTGCTTTTTAATGAGGCCAATGTCACAGAAAAAAAAAAATGCTTCACAATGAACTGCTCAAGGAAGCTACTAAATAAACTTTCAGAAAAGTTTAGTAGTTTTTTTTTTTTTTTTTAATAGGGTGACGGAGAGCTATACCTTTCCCGTCTATGTGAATTTAGGTTTAAACTAGATTTCCCTTGGCTATTATATAAGACAAAAAAACCCACATCCCCCCCTTTCACTCCCCCCCACCCCCAAAAAGTGTTTTAATCTATAGAATTTTTGTGTCCTCAGTTGTGTCTGATTCGCGGCAACTCACGAACTCTACACAGCCAGGCTCTTCCGTCCATGGAATTCAGGGCAATTTTTTCTGTCCCAGTAAATGCCCACCCTGGGTGATCCAAAGGCAAGGGCTCAGAGGCTCCTGAGAGACTAACTCCTTTCAGCTGAGCACAGAGCTGGCTCCTCACTGGGATGCCTGTGGCCTGGGGCTCCCTGAGGGGAGAGCAGCACTCGCCCCACCGTGTGGTCACTGCTGGAAGTGCAGGCTGCTCCTCACTCCCCCTTGACAGTGTCCCTGAGGGCAGAACAGTGTGAATCGAATCAAGGTGGAAATGCAAACTCCAATGCAACCAAACTCCCCACAAGGTCTCTAAAACCACTCAGGAACAGGGAATTGGAAACTGCAGGGGATGACAGGAATGGAGATGGAGACTTGACACCTTACACCGAGTTCACTTCCAGTTATCGCTAGACAAACTTTCCATGAAAACTTGTCACAAATCTCGAAGAACAATGAGCAGAAACCGGACACGTGCTTTGAGTCTTCACACGCAAAACTAAAAGCCAGTCCACAAAAAAAAAAAAAAAACCGAGAGAATACAGTGGACTTTGCAAAATCAAAGATATCTACTGTGGGAAAGACCTCATGACAAAAGCAAAAGACAGGTCATACATCGCGAGACGAATGAGTGGAAACACAAAGCTTATCAAGGATGTGTCTCCAAACAGACAAAGAACACCAACGCAACAAGCCTGTGAAAACTAGGGAAAGGTCTGAAGGGACACCAGACTGAGGAAGACACACACAGAGGATCCCGGATGATGTCCAGCACTGAGGGCCTGAAGAAACAACGGTCTAGTTGCACCCCCTCAGGCCTGTGTGACCGTGGATGAGGCCTCTGTTTCCCGGTGGCTCTGAGAGATGGACAGGGAGGAAGGGGAAGAGAAGTCACTTGCATTTCTAATACTCACAGCAAAGTCTTCCAACGAGAAGGGAATTATCACCCCCACTGACAATGCCATTCACTGAAGTGATACCCACCAGTCCATCTAACCCAGAAGGGAAGGATGGACCTGTTCTCACAAAGCGGCGAGAGATGGAAGAAGGAAGATCAAGCCCACACCAATCACTGGAAAGAGAAGCTGTGCTCAGGGCTTGAAAGAATTCCTATTGGGAAAATGATGTCACAGCCCCACAAGGCAATCCACAGCTTCGATGCTATTCCTCCCAAAATGCCAATGCATTTTCGCACCGAACAAAGAATTGCAAAAGGGGTACGGAGACAGAAAAGAGCCTAAACTGTCAATACAATCCGACGAAAAAGCCCCGATACGGACATCCAAGGTTGTGTGAAAGGAAATTAGACGACCAAACTAGGATCCTCAGGAGAGTATCGGAGAAGGCAATGGCGACCCACTCCAGTACTCTTGCCTGGAAAACGTCCTGGACGGAGGAGCCTGGTAGGCTGCAGGCCATGGGGTCACGCAGAGTCAGACACGACTGAAGTGACTTAGCCGCAGCAGCAGCAGCAGGACAGTATGCTATTGGGAATACAACAACACACACAGATCCAGATCGATGGAATAAAGTGGAGGGTCCAGAAACAAACCCCAGCATCCATGGTCAACTCATCTCTGACACAGAAGGGGAGAATATCCAAATGGGAACAAGAAAGCCTCTTCAATCAATGTCCATGGGAAAACCAGACAGCTACATCTGAAGAACGCTATTGGTTTTGATCTCATACCACCTCAATATAGGGGGAAAACCTCACCCTAAAGACTGATGTCATGAGATAGCTAGAAAGAAGCGTAGGTCAAAGGCTCCTTAACATCAGAGTCTCCTTGCCATTTGCTGGGCGGAGGTCGAAATGGGTCTCTTCAAGTAAGGCAAAGAGGTACACGAAGTACACCCATGGGTTTCCATCCAATGGAACCTCTTCACAACAGAGAAGCTAAGCATTCACAAATGCAAAAGATAGGAAACAGAACATGAGAGACTCCTTGCAAGTGGTGTATCTGAGAAGGGGTTCATATGGAAAGAGACGAAGAATGCACAGCACTCAGATTCCAAGAAACAACACCACCACCACCCTTGACCCTTCCCCCATGACCAACTCCGACCTAAAGCCTTTCTCTCCCTCTAACCTATCCCTAAAACATAACCCTCATCTAATCATATACATGTGCATCCCTAGCATCCATCCATCCACACACGAGAGAGAAAGAGGAAGACACAGACGGAACTGAGAAAGGAAAAGAGAGGGACACAGCCAGAGAGAGACACGGAACCAAAGAGAGGAAAGGAGTCGACGGTCCAGACTTTTCCTCAATCTGCCTCGAAGGTAGAAGCAATGACAGCGCCCTTCCACCCCAGAAGGGGGAAAAGGACGGAAGGTTTGGAGAGGAAAAGACAAGAACGCAGGGAGCCATTAGAAGCTCAGCCACCCGCAGAAGCCGAGCTGGGACACTTGAACAGAATCTCAATGGAAACAGAGGAGCAGAAAGTTGGCTACTCTTTTCTATAAGAGAGGGAGACCTTCGAGTCTTCCTTTCGGTCCTCCAACTTGGATGCGGGGTCTCAAAACAGTCAGGAGGGGGAGTGCCTTTTCCTGGGTACCACGGCACATCCAGGCCTCGTTCTGCCCCATTCTGTGCTGTGTCAGCCCTGGATGGAATCTTTCTTTCTGAAGTCTCAGCGCACAAGCTCCACGTGATATCGGCCCCAGGTGGAAAGGCATGGAGCTGCTCGTAGGCCGACAGACCTAGGAAGCAGATGGGAGAATGACCACCACTCTGCAGATGGAGAGACTGGGGCAACCCTGAGGGGCATATGCTTGTCCAGGGCCACACCACTTATGAGAAGAAGGAGCCTGGTCTGAGAGCAGTGGGGTCCTCGGAGCTCAGGCCCTGGCTGAACCCAGGCCTCCCCAGGGCTGTGGGCTGGGCTGTGTGGGTGTCACTGTGCCTGCACATGGCCTAAGGGGGGTGGTCGAGCAGTCAGAAACCCAGAGATTCCCTTGGGAAGTTTTGGGGAAGGGACCTCAGCACGAACCCCAGGAGATGATGTCACCTGCCGGCAACAGAACCCAACAGAACCCGCAGCCCGGGTATCCAGGCCTCCAGAGCGGAGAGGAGCCCCCAGCCAGTTCACTGGCTGCCAGGATGTTCTGCTGTTTGCCCCTGCCCAGAGGCCGGGGCCTCAGGAGTGCTCACAGGCAGTGTGCGCGGGCACCCTGTCGACGTTGGCTCAGGACACCCCCGAGAGGCCTCTGGCCCTTTGCCCGGAGAAACAGAAAGGTAACACGGGGAGCCCCAGGACGGACCAGGCCGCCTCTCCCATGCCACCCGGAAACACCGGGTCCTTTGCCTGTGTGTGTGGATGCGGGTTTCTTGGGGTGTGTCTCCCTCAAGGAAGCCCAGGCGGATGTGGGGTCAGAAGCCTGCGGACAAGTTGTGTCCACACCCCAGGGGAGAGCAGGCTGGGCGGGATGGGGAGAGTGCGGGCAGCGGCGGCCGCCCAGGCGGACCTCACACCCTCAGGTGGGACTCTTTCCTCCCGGGTGGGGATCTGAGCAGACACACGTCTCTGACCCTTCTGGGAAGAGAAGTTCGAGCAGGCAGAAGCAGCGGCTCCACTGCCCAGGCCCAGCTCGGAAAACTCCTAGCATGGCTGGCTGACGGTCACTGTCGTTGCAGAGCTTCCCACGTGATGAGGCCGAGGACGGGGACACCCCATCCACCTCCCGGAGGGAGGGGTCGGAGCACCACCCCCCCGCCCGTGAGGCCCAGTGCAGGCTCCAGGTGAGCGTGCCCACGGAGGCATCAGCCCCACCGGGGGAGAAGCGGAGGCGGGGAAGGCCTGCTGCCGAGACACCGCCCAGGATACACCCGGCGGCCCAGTCTGAGGCTGCCACGGAGCTCAGCACACCCGGCTCCGACCCAGAGTCCCGAGAACCCCGGCCTCTGAGGCAGCAGGAGGACCTGGAGCCCAGCACGCCAGAGCACAGAGGTGAGGACGCTGGGGCTGGTGCACGGGAGTGTGTGGGGAGGGGGTGCTGAGCTACACAGGGACGAGTCCCCGAAAGCTGCTGCTGGGCCTGCAGCAAGCGCTGGCCTCACACCCCCCGCCCCCCATCTTGCACACTTCAGTCCCAAAAGACATCCGACGCTGGGTATTCTTTGGGAATCTCTTGGAAGCTTTCTGTCCCGGGAGACGCACATGCCAAGGCTGGCCTGTGGGCAAACTTTGCTTCTCCCCCAGCTCTAGCACTGGCCTCCAACTGGAACCAGGCTCCGCTTCCCAGACCTGTCCCTACAGAGGTGCTGGCTCCAGGTGCAGGACCCAGGGATCCACCGAGGGCAGATGGAGAACCGAGACTTGCCCTCGCAGAGACACCAGGCCAGCTGGGTACTGGCCAGCACACCGGGCAGATCGGATCTCCATGCCTGCAGGACCCCCAGCCCCAGGCACTGATGTCCCACCCCCTCAGCCAGAACCTCCACCTCCACGTGCACCTCTACCTGCTCGGGCTCTGGCAGGAGAACCCGAGGCAGAGGAGGAGTCACCGCCTCGGCAGGGAGAGCCTGCCCTGGCTCCCGCGCAACACCCAGACGCCCACGATGACTCACCCACCCCTGCAGGGAGAACGAGCCCCCGCTCTGGACAGACACCCAGAGCCCTTGCCGGAAACACCACGTCCAGGGGAGCGGTCGGCTCTGCAGCCTCCATCCCCGTCTGCTCACCGTGGACGCTGGCAACTCGGTCTGCCCCCAGGGGACATGGAGTTCCTTTCCCCTGAACTGCTTTGCATTTGCTTTGTTTCCACCTTTCTGGTGATGTTTTATTTTTTGTATGGTTTCCTGTACTTTTGTTGGTTAAGTTGGGATTAGTAAACTTTTTCATCATTGTTGCAATTTGGGAACACTGTTGTGTAACTCTGGTGATACTGTGTTACCATCACCACTTTGTAGTTTCAGACCCGTTTGATCTTTATGCCCCACCCCCCCAACAAAGCCTGGATTCAAGGCAAGCACGCCCTGTTCATCCCTTCCCCCGATCCTGAACACAATTTCATCCTTTCTTTGTGCATTCCTTCCTATATTCTTGGTGTCCCCAATCAATGACTCTCAGTGAAATGACTGACGGAGTGTTTTTTGGACTCTCCAACTACTGTAAGACTCCATTGGAGAGTTCTCATTTGTATGTCATTTGAACTAGCCTTTGATATCTGAAAGGACGGTGTACGTCCTTTCAAGATACCATGTGCCAAACGAAGCCCTTTTGGCAACTGCCATCATTATCTCCAGGCAGGCATTGCTGTGTCAAGGGTGACATCTCAGCCAGAAGGCAGAGGCTGAGCTCGTCTTGTTGCACCAGCTCCCAAAAGAAGCCAAGAAAGGGAGCTGGAACAACAAACCACCCCAACACCCAGGAAAGCGTTCTTCATGACAGAAGGCTAGAAAATGACCCAACATCCTTGTGGCCCAGAACCCCTCTAGAAAATCACTGTTCCATAAAAAAGAGAAACACATGGGAAGTTCCAAGGAGAGGCAATGCCCATGGCCCGTGTACTTGAGAGACGGCCTGACCGCTCCGGGGAAGACACGCACCGACGGAACCCCTTGGGAAACAGCAGTGATAGTCCTCACCGTCGTAAGGGTTTCCTCTGGGGACAACCTGCCCGGGGCACCACACGAGGGAGCAGACCGGCTTCTCTTCCTCTGCCCCCACACCATTCACTCAGGAAGGCAGCTCAGGTGTTCTCATGCCCTGCCTGCCTGCCTGCCTGGCTCATCCGTGAGCTGTGACCACCTACAGGGCAGGACTCCACCTTCTCCTCTCTGTGTACCGTGAATCTGCACACAGTGGGCTTGCAGAACCTTAGGAGACTTGAGCCATTCCCACTCGAGCCAGAACCCTCCCCAGGAAGGAAAACAGCTGTGGAGTCATTTTGGCCCCAGCACTGGTTCGAAAGCCTGGCGCCTCCTACAGCCTCTACGGTGTGAAGAGGGAGGTCCCTTCTGACAGAGCTTTCCGGGTCTCAGATCTAAGCTGTTGTTTCACTGTCAGCTGTGTCTCTTCCGTTGCAGCCAGGTGGGCCACGCTGCTCCAAAGGAGCTCACAAGCTGAGTTTCAAGGGAGGTATAGAGAGGACAGGGATGGCTACAACGTACTGCAAACTGAGTGAGGGTCCCCACAATCCTCAGCAAAGGTCTGTGGTGTGCAAGTGGGGAGTAGAGGGCCCCCAAGTTCCAAAGGAAGGGAGGTAGTCGGGAGCTAAAGCCCTTGGCCGCTGTGGTAGTAGCTGCAGATGGCAGCTCGTCCACAGTGCACTTCGAATGAGGTCATATGAGCGGGACTCTGGAAATGGCTCCGAAATCGGGAGAAAGGGGTCAGGGTATGTGGGAATCCGGCGGGGGTGGGGGGTGGATGAAGGAAGGTGTCCCTCCTCTCTCCAGTGCAATTTGGTTTGGTGAGTCTCAAAGCTACCAGATGGCACTTCCCAAGTCAGGCCCCCGCAGGAATCAGGGTGGGCTGCGTGCCTCGGCCCCTGCCACAGGGACAAGCCACACCAGTGGCCTCCCTGAGCTCCAATGGCCGGATCTGGGGGTTCTGTCTGGGTGCACACCTCCTTGCTGTGGCCAAGTTCCCCCCTTCTCTGAGCACCAGCTTCATCCTCTCGAATGAGGACATCGATTGCTACCTTGGCACGTTACTCTCTTCATCCTGTGAAGACTCATTAGGCTTATCCTACAATTACTAGCTGGCCCGAAGAGATATCTCCTGAATCCAGATTAAGCTGGAGTCTCCCAGGCTCATCTGGCATGTCTTCCCTGAAGTCTGCCAAAACCCACACCCTTGCATTTCCAGGGACTCCCCTTAGCCAGCTGGGCAGAAAACCCAGCATGGTTCAAACAAGCTGACAGACAAGCGGGAGAGGACTCACGGGCAGACGGCTTCCCTCAGGTCTCGGGTGGAGCTCTGGGACCACAGCAGCAACGGGCCATCCCAGGCCCTGGGCTCAGCAGCGCCCTCATTCTCAGGCCGGCGGCTCTGCCCTGAGGGGAGCAGGAAGGTCACCAACTGCCGCAGGCGGGCCTCACGCCCCTCCCACTGCTGGAGCCTGACCTCCCCCGGCCCCACCCCTTCCCCTACCCCAGCAGGACGACAGCTCGTCTTCCCCTGGCTTCCAACGGGAGGCCCGGCCCTGGGCCCCGATTGGGCACTGCCCCAGCCCGGAGCCAATCACAGTGGCCAGGGAGGTGGAACGCACCGATTGGCCAGGGCCAGGTCATGTGACCATACTCCCCAGGAAACTCAAATATTACCAAGGTTCCCTAAGAAACCAATGAACAGAATTATCCAGTAAAGGCAAACCGTGCTTTTTAATGAGGCCAATGTCACAGAAAAAAAAAAAATGCTTCACAATGAACTGCTCAAGGAAGCTACTAAATAAACTTTCAGAAAAGTTTAGTAGTTTTTTTTTTTTTTTTTTAATAGGGTGACGGAGAGCTATACCTTTCCCGTCTATGTGAATTTAGGTTTAAACTAGATTTCCCTTGGCTATTATATAAGACAAAAAAACCCACATCCCCCCCTTTCACTCCCCCCCACCCCCAAAAAGTGTTTTAATCTATAGAATTTTTGTGTCCTCAGTTGTGTCTGATTCGCAGCAACTCACGAACTCTACACAGCCAGGCTCTTCCGTCCATGGAATTCAGGGCAATTTTTTCTGTCCCAGTAAATGCCCACCCTGGGTGATCCAAAGGCAAGGGCTCAGAGGCTCCTGAGAGACTAACTCCTTTCAGCTGAGCACAGAGCTGGCTCCTCACTGGGATGCCTGTGGCCTGGGGCTCCCTGAGGGGAGAGCAGCACTCGCCCCACCGTGTGGTCACTGCTGGAAGTGCAGGCTGCTCCTCACTCCCCCTTGACAGTGTCCCTGAGGGCAGAACAGTGTGAATCGAATCAAGGTGGAAATGCAAACTCCAATGCAACCAAACTCCCCACAAGGTCTCTAAAACCACTCAGGAACAGGGAATTGGAAACTGCAGGGGATGACAGGAATGGAGATGGAGACTTGACACCTTACACCGAGTTCACTTCCAGTTATCCCTAGACAAACTTTCCATGAAAACTTGTCACAAATCTCGAAGAACAATGAGCAGAAACCGGACACGTGCTTTGAGTCTTCACACACAAAACTAAAAGCCAGTCCACAAAAAAAAAAAAACCCAGAGAATACAGTGGACTTTGCAAAATCAAAGATATCTACTGTGGGAAAGACCTCATGACAAAAGCAAAAGACAGGTCATACATCGCGAGACGAATGAGTGGAAACACAAAGCTTATCAAGGATGTATCTCCAAACAGACAAAGAACACCAACGCAACAAGCCTGTGAAAACTAGGGAAAGGTCTGAAGGGACACCAGACTGAGGAAGACACACACAGAGGATCCCGGATGATGTCCAGCACTGAGGGCCTGAAGAAACAACGGTCTAGTTGCACCCCCTCAGGCCTGTGTGACCGTGGATGAGGCCTCTGTTTCCCGGTGGCTCTGAGAGATGGACAGGGAGGAAGGGGAAGAGAAGTCACTTGCATTTCTAATACTCACAGCAAAGTCTTCCAACGAGAAGGGAATTATCACCCCCACTGACAATGCCATTCACTGAAGTGATACCCACCAGTCCATCTAACCCACAAGGGAAGGATGGACCTGTTCTCACAAAATGGCGAGAGATGGAAGAAGGAAGATCAAGCCCACACCAATCACTGGAAAGAGAAGCTGTGCTCAGGGCTTGAAAGAATTCCTATTGGGAAAATGATGTCACAGCCCCACAAGGCAATCCACAGCTTCGATGCTATTCCTCCCAAAATGCCAATGCATTTTCGCACCGAACAAAGAATTGCAAAAGGGGTACGGAGACAGAAAAGAGCCTAAACTGTCAATACAATCCGACGAAAAAGCCCCGATACGGACATCCAAGGTTGTGTGAAAGGAAATTAGACGACCAAACTAGGATCCTCAGGAGAGTATCGGAGAAGGCAATGGCGACCCACTCCAGTACTCTTGCCTGGAAAACGTCCTGGACGGAGGAGCCTGGTAGGCTGCAGGCCATGGGGTCACGCAGAGTCAGACACGACTGAAGTGACTTAGCCGCAGCAGCAGCAGCAGGACAGTATGCTATTGGGAATACAACAACACACACAGATCCAGATCGATGGAATAAAGTGGAGGGTCCAGAAACAAACCCCAGCATCCATGGTCAACTCATCTCTGACACAGAAGGGGAGAATATCCAAATGGGAACAAGAAAGCCTCTTCAATCAATGTCCATGGGAAAACCAGACAGCTACATCTGAAGAACGCTATTGGTTTTGATCTCATACCACCTCAATATAGGGGGAAAACCTCACCCTAAAGACTGATGTCATGAGATAGCTAGAAAGAAGCGTAGGTCAAAGGCTCCTTAACATCAGAGTCTCCTTGCCATTTGCTGGGCGGAGGTCGAAATGGGTCTCTTCAAGTAAGGCAAAGAGGTACACGAAGTACACCCATGGGTTTCCATCCAATGGAACCTCTTCACAACAGAGAAGCTAAGCATTCACAAATGCAAAAGATAGGAAACAGAACATGAGAGACTCCTTGCAAGTGGTGTATCTGAGAAGGGGTTCATATGGAAAGAGACGAAGAATGCACAGCACTCAGATTCCAAGAAACAACACCACCACCACCCTTGACCCTTCCCCCATGACCAACTCCGACCTAAAGCCTTTCTCTCCCTCTAACCTATCCCTAAAACATAACCCTCATCTAATCATATACATGTGCATCCCTAGCATCCATCCATCCACACACGAGAGAGAAAGAGGAAGACACAGACGGAACTGAGAAAGGAAAAGAGAGGGACACAGCCAGAGAGAGACACGGAAGCAAAGAGAGGAAAGGAGTCGACGGTCCAGACTTTTCCTCAATCTGCCTCGAAGGTAGAAGCAATGACAGCGCCCTTCCACCCCAGAAGGGGGGAAAGGACGGAAGGTTTGGAGAGGAAAAGACAAGAATGCAGGGAGCCATTAGAAGCTCAGCCACCCGCAGAAGCCGAGCTGGGACACTTGAACAGAATCTCAATGGAAACAGAGGAGCAGAAAGTTGGCTACTCTTTTCTATAAGAGAGGGAGACCTTCGAGTCTTCCTTTCGGTCCTCCAACTTGGATGCGGGGTCTCAAAACAGTCAGGAGGGGGAGTGCCTTTTCCTGGGTACCACGGCACATCCAGGCCTCGTTCTGCCCCATTCTGTGCTGTGTCAGCCCTGGATGGAATCTTTCTTTCTGAAGTCTCAGCGCACAAGCTCCACGTGATATCGGCCCCAGGTGGAAAGGCATGGAGCTGCTCGTAGGCCGACAGACCTAGGAAGCAGATGGGAGAATGACCACCACTCTGCAGATGGAGAGACTGGGGCAACCCTGAGGGGCATATGCTTGTCCAGGGCCACACCACTTATGAGAAGAAGGAGCCTGGTCTGAGAGCAGTGGGGTCCTCGGAGCTCAGGCCCTGGCTGAACCCAGGCCTCCCCAGGGCTGTGGGCTGGGCTGTGTGGGTGTCACTGTGCCTGCACATGGCCTAAGGGGGGTGGTCGAGCAGTCAGAAACCCAGAGATTCCCTTGGGAAGTTTTGGGGAAGGGACCTCAGCACGAACCCCAGGAGATGATGTCACCTGCCGGCAACAGAACCCAACAGAACCCGCAGCCCGGGTATCCAGGCCTCCAGAGCGGAGAGGAGCCCCCAGCCAGTTCACTGGCTGCCAGGATGTTCTGCTGTTTGCCCCTGCCCAGAGGCCGGGGCCTCAGGAGTGCTCACAGGCAGTGTGCGCGGGCACCCTGTCGACGTTGGCTCAGGACACCCCCGAGAGGCCTCTGGCCCTTTGCCCGGAGAAACAGAAAGGTAACACGGGGAGCCCCAGGACGGACCAGGCCGCCTCTCCCATGCCACCCGGAAACACCGGGTCCTTTGCCTGTGTGTGTGGATGCGGGTTTCTTGGGGTGTGTCTCCCTCAAGGAAGCCCAGGCGGATGTGGGGTCAGAAGCCTGCGGACAAGTTGTGTCCACACCCCAGGGGAGAGCAGGCTGGGCGGGATGGGGAGAGTGCGGGCAGCGGCGGCCGCCCAGGCGGACCTCACACCCTCAGGTGGGACTCTTTCCTCCCGGGTGGGGATCTGAGCAGACACACGTCTCTGACCCTTCTGGGAAGAGAAGTTCGAGCAGGCAGAAGCAGCGGCTCCACTGCCCAGGCCCAGCTCGGAAAACTCCTAGCATGGCTGGCTGACGGTCACTGTCGTTGCAGAGCTTCCCACGTGATGAGGCCGAGGACGGGGACACCCCATCCACCTCCCGGAGGGAGGGGTCGGAGCACCACCCCCCCGCCCGTGAGGCCCAGTGCAGGCTCCAGGTGAGCGTGCCCACGGAGGCATCAGCCCCACCGGGGGAGAAGCGGAGGCGGGGAAGGCCTGCTGCCGAGACACCGCCCAGGATACACCCGGCGGCCCAGTCTGAGGCTGCCACGGAGCTCAGCACACCCGGCTCCGACCCAGAGTCCCGAGAACCCCGGCCTCTGAGGCAGCAGGAGGACCTGGAGCCCAGCACGCCAGAGCACAGAGGTGAGGACGCTGGGGCTGGTGCACGGGAGTGTGTGGGGAGGGGGTGCTGAGCTACACAGGGACGAGTCCCCGAAAGCTGCTGCTGGGCCTGCAGCAAGCGCTGGCCTCACACCCCCCCGCCCCCCATCTTGCACACTTCAGTCCCAAAAGACATCCGACGCTGGGTATTCTTTGGGAATCTCTTGGAAGCTTTCTGTCCCGGGAGACGCACATGCCAAGGCTGGCCTGTGGGCAAACTTTGCTTCTCCCCCAGCTCTAGCACTGGCCTCCAACTGGAACCAGGCTCCGCTTCCCAGACCTGTCCCTACAGAGGTGCTGGCTCCAGGTGCAGGACCCAGGGATCCACCGAGGGCAGATGGAGAACCGAGACTTGCCCTCGCAGAGACACCAGGCCAGCTGGGTACTGGCCAGCACACCGGGCAGATCGGATCTCCATGCCTGCAGGACCCCCAGCCCCAGGCACTGATGTCCCACCCCCTCAGCCAGAACCTCCACCTCCACGTGCACCTCTACCTGCTCGGGCTCTGGCAGGAGAACCCGAGGCAGAGGAGGAGTCACCGCCTCGGCAGGGAGAGCCTGCCCTGGCTCCCGCGCAACACCCAGACGCCCACGATGACTCACCCACCCCTGCAGGGAGAACGAGCCCCCGCTCTGGACAGACACCCAGAGCCCTTGCCGGAAACACCACGTCCAGGGGAGCGGTCGGCTCTGCAGCCTCCATCCCCGTCTGCTCACCGTGGACGCTGGCAACTCGGTCTGCCCCCAGGGGACATGGAGTTCCTTTCCCCTGAACTGCTTTGCATTTGCTTTGTTTCCACCTTTCTGGTGATGTTTTATTTTTTGTATGGTTTCCTGTACTTTTGTTGGTTAAGTTGGGATTAGTAAACTTTTTCATCATTGTTGCAATTTGGGAACACTGTTGTGTAACTCTGGTGATACTGTGTTACCATCACCACTTTGTAGTTTCAGACCCGTTTGATCTTTATGCCCCACCCCCCCAACAAAGCCTGGATTCAAGGCAAGCACGCCCTGTTCATCCCTTCCCCCGATCCTGAACACAATTTCATCCTTTCTTTGTGCATTCCTTCCTATATTCTTGGTGTCCCCAATCAATGACTCTCAGTGAAATGACTGACGGAGTGTTTTTTGGACTCTCCAACTACTGTAAGACTCCATTGGAGAGTTCTCATTTGTATGTCATTTGAACTAGCCTTTGATATCTGAAAGGACGGTGTACGTCCTTTCAAGATACCATGTGCCAAACGAAGCCCTTTTGGCAACTGCCATGATTATCTCCAGGCAGGCATTGCTGTGTCAAGGGTGACATCTCAGCCAGAAGGCAGAGGCTGAGCTCGTCTTGTTGCACCAGCTCCCAAAAGAAGCCAAGAAAGGGAGCTGGAACAACAAACCACCCCAACACCCAGGAAAGCGTTCTTCATGACAGAAGGCTAGAAAATGACCCAACATCCTTGTGGCCCAGAACCCCTCTAGAAAATCACTGTTCCATAAAAAAGAGAAACACATGGGAAGTTCCAAGGAGAGGCAATGCCCATGGCCCGTGTACTTGAGAGACGGCCTGACCGCTCCGGGGAAGACACGCACCGACGGAACCCCTTGGGAAACAGCAGTGATAGTCCTCACCGTCGTAAGGGTTTCCTCTGGGGACAACCTGCCCGGGGCACCACACGAGGGAGCAGACCGGCTTCTCTTCCTCTGCCCCCACACCATTCACTCAGGAAGGCAGCTCAGGTGTTCTCATGCCCTGCCTGCCTGCCTGCCTGGCTCATCCGTGAGCTGTGACCACCTACAGGGCAGGACTCCACCTTCTCCTCTCTGTGTACCGTGAATCTGCACACAGTGGGCTTGCAGAACCTTAGGAGACTTGAGCCATTCCCACTCGAGCCAGAACCCTCCCCAGGAAGGAAAACAGCTGTGGAGTCATTTTGGCCCCAGCACTGGTTCGAAAGCCTGGCGCCTCCTACAGCCTCTACGGTGTGAAGAGGGAGGTCCCTTCTGACAGAGCTTTCCGGGTCTCAGATCTAAGCTGTTGTTTCACTGTCAGCTGTGTCTCTTCCGTTGCAGCCAGGTGGGCCACGCTGCTCCAAAGGAGCTCACAAGCTGAGTTTCAAGGGAGGTATAGAGAGGACAGGGATGGCTACAACGTACTGCAAACTGAGTGAGGGTCCCCACAATCCTCAGCAAAGGTCTGTGGTGTGCAAGTGGGGAGTAGAGGGCCCCCAAGTTCCAAAGGAAGGGAGGTAGTCGGGAGCTAAAGCCCTTGGCCGCTGTGGTAGTAGCTGCAGATGGCAGCTCGTCCACAGTGCACTTCGAATGAGGTCATATGAGCGGGACTCTGGAAATGGCTCCGAAATCGGGAGAAAGGGGTCAGGGTATGTGGGAATCCGGCGGGGGTGGGGGGTGGATGAAGGAAGGTGTCCCTCCTCTCTCCAGTGCAATTTGGTTTGGTGAGTCTCAAAGCTACCAGATGGCACTTCCCAAGTCAGGCCCCCGCAGGAATCAGGGTGGGCTGCGTGCCTCGGCCCCTGCCACAGGGACAAGCCACACCAGTGGCCTCCCTGAGCTCCAATGGCCGGATCTGGGGGTTCTGTCTGGGTGCACACCTCCTTGCTGTGGCCAAGTTCCCCCCTTCTCTGAGCACCAGCTTCATCCTCTCGAATGAGGACATCGATTGCTACCTTGGCACGTTACTCTCTTCATCCTGTGAAGACTCATTAGGCTTATCCTACAATTACTAGCTGGCCCGAAGAGATATCTCCTGAATCCAGATTAAGCTGGAGTCTCCCAGGCTCATCTGGCATGTCTTCCCTGAAGTCTGCCAAAACCCACACCCTTGCATTTCCAGGGACTCCCCTTAGCCAGCTGGGCAGAAAACCCAGCATGGTTCAAACAAGCTGACAGACAAGCGGGAGAGGACTCACGGGCAGACGGCTTCCCTCAGGTCTCGGGTGGAGCTCTGGGACCACAGCAGCAACGGGCCATCCCAGGCCCTGGGCTCAGCAGCGCCCTCATTCTCAGGCCGGCGGCTCTGCCCTGAGGGGAGCAGGAAGGTCACCAACTGCCGCAGGCGGGCCTCACGCCCCTCCCACTGCTGGAGCCTGACCTCCCCCGGCCCCACCCCTTCCCCTACCCCAGCAGGACGACAGCTCGTCTTCCCCTGGCTTCCAACGGGAGGCCCGGCCCTGGGCCCCGATTGGGCACTGCCCCAGCCCGGAGCCAATCACAGTGGCCAGGGAGGTGGAACGCACCGATTGGCCAGGGCCAGGTCATGTGACCATACTCCCCAGGAAACTCAAATATTACCAAGGTTCCCTAAGAAACCAATGAACAGAATTATCCAGTAAAGGCAAACCGTGCTTTTTAATGAGGCCAATGTCACAGAAAAAAAAAAAATGCTTCACAATGAACTGCTCAAGGAAGCTACTAAATAAACTTTCAGAAAAGTTTAGTAGTTTTTTTTTTTTTTTTTTAATAGGGTGACGGAGAGCTATACCTTTCCCGTCTATGTGAATTTAGGTTTAAACTAGATTTCCCTTGGCTATTATATAAGACAAAAAAACCCACATCCCCCCCTTTCACTCCCCCCCACCCCCAAAAAGTGTTTTAATCTATAGAATTTTTGTGTCCTCAGTTGTGTCTGATTCGCAGCAACTCACGAACTCTACACAGCCAGGCTCTTCCGTCCATGGAATTCAGGGCAATTTTTTCTGTCCCAGTAAATGCCCACCCTGGGTGATCCAAAGGCAAGGGCTCAGAGGCTCCTGAGAGACTAACTCCTTTCAGCTGAGCACAGAGCTGGCTCCTCACTGGGATGCCTGTGGCCTGGGGCTCCCTGAGGGGAGAGCAGCACTCGCCCCACCGTGTGGTCACTGCTGGAAGTGCAGGCTGCTCCTCACTCCCCCTTGACAGTGTCCCTGAGGGCAGAACAGTGTGAATCGAATCAAGGTGGAAATGCAAACTCCAATGCAACCAAACTCCCCACAAGGTCTCTAAAACCACTCAGGAACAGGGAATTGGAAACTGCAGGGGATGACAGGAATGGAGATGGAGACTTGACACCTTACACCGAGTTCACTTCCAGTTATCCCTAGACAAACTTTCCATGAAAACTTGTCACAAATCTCGAAGAACAATGAGCAGAAACCGGACACGTGCTTTGAGTCTTCACACACAAAACTAAAAGCCAGTCCACAAAAAAAAAAAAACCCAGAGAATACAGTGGACTTTGCAAAATCAAAGATATCTACTGTGGGAAAGACCTCATGACAAAAGCAAAAGACAGGTCATACATCGCGAGACGAATGAGTGGAAACACAAAGCTTATCAAGGATGTATCTCCAAACAGACAAAGAACACCAACGCAACAAGCCTGTGAAAACTAGGGAAAGGTCTGAAGGGACACCAGACTGAGGAAGACACACACAGAGGATCCCGGATGATGTCCAGCACTGAGGGCCTGAAGAAACAACGGTCTAGTTGCACCCCCTCAGGCCTGTGTGACCGTGGATGAGGCCTCTGTTTCCCGGTGGCTCTGAGAGATGGACAGGGAGGAAGGGGAAGAGAAGTCACTTGCATTTCTAATACTCACAGCAAAGTCTTCCAACGAGA
This sequence comes from Giraffa tippelskirchi, assembly GCF_054371585.1. NCBI lineage: Eukaryota > Metazoa > Chordata > Mammalia > Artiodactyla > Giraffidae > Giraffa > Giraffa tippelskirchi. The sequence goes on along the minus strand of NC_137288.1, from coordinate 10,096,542 downwards.
AGGGAATTATCACCCCCACTGACAATGCCATTCACTGAAGTGATACCCACCAGTCCATCTAACCCACAAGGGAAGGATGGACCTGTTCTCACAAAATGGCGAGAGATGGAAGAAGGAAGATCAAGCCCACACCAATCACTGGAAAGAGAAGCTGTGCTCAGGGCTTGAAAGAATTCCTATTGGGAAAATGATGTCACAGCCCCACAAGGCAATCCACAGCTTCGATGCTATTCCTCCCAAAATGCCAATGCATTTTCGCACCGAACAAAGAATTGCAAAAGGGGTACGGAGACAGAAAAGAGCCTAAACTGTCAATACAATCCGACGAAAAAGCCCCGATACGGACATCCAAGGTTGTGTGAAAGGAAATTAGACGACCAAACTAGGATCCTCAGGAGAGTATCGGAGAAGGCAATGGCGACCCACTCCAGTACTCTTGCCTGGAAAACGTCCTGGACGGAGGAGCCTGGTAGGCTGCAGGCCATGGGGTCACGCAGAGTCAGACACGACTGAAGTGACTTAGCCGCAGCAGCAGCAGCAGGACAGTATGCTATTGGGAATACAACAACACACACAGATCCAGATCGATGGAATAAAGTGGAGGGTCCAGAAACAAACCCCAGCATCCATGGTCAACTCATCTCTGACACAGAAGGGGAGAATATCCAAATGGGAACAAGAAAGCCTCTTCAATCAATGTCCATGGGAAAACCAGACAGCTACATCTGAAGAACGCTATTGGTTTTGATCTCATACCACCTCAATATAGGGGGAAAACCTCACCCTAAAGACTGATGTCATGAGATAGCTAGAAAGAAGCGTAGGTCAAAGGCTCCTTAACATCAGAGTCTCCTTGCCATTTGCTGGGCGGAGGTCGAAATGGGTCTCTTCAAGTAAGGCAAAGAGGTACACGAAGTACACCCATGGGTTTCCATCCAATGGAACCTCTTCACAACAGAGAAGCTAAGCATTCACAAATGCAAAAGATAGGAAACAGAACATGAGAGACTCCTTGCAAGTGGTGTATCTGAGAAGGGGTTCATATGGAAAGAGACGAAGAATGCACAGCACTCAGATTCCAAGAAACAACACCACCACCACCCTTGACCCTTCCCCCATGACCAACTCCGACCTAAAGCCTTTCTCTCCCTCTAACCTATCCCTAAAACATAACCCTCATCTAATCATATACATGTGCATCCCTAGCATCCATCCATCCACACACGAGAGAGAAAGAGGAAGACACAGACGGAACTGAGAAAGGAAAAGAGAGGGACACAGCCAGAGAGAGACACGGAAGCAAAGAGAGGAAAGGAGTCGACGGTCCAGACTTTTCCTCAATCTGCCTCGAAGGTAGAAGCAATGACAGCGCCCTTCCACCCCAGAAGGGGGGAAAGGACGGAAGGTTTGGAGAGGAAAAGACAAGAATGCAGGGAGCCATTAGAAGCTCAGCCACCCGCAGAAGCCGAGCTGGGACACTTGAACAGAATCTCAATGGAAACAGAGGAGCAGAAAGTTGGCTACTCTTTTCTATAAGAGAGGGAGACCTTCGAGTCTTCCTTTCGGTCCTCCAACTTGGATGCGGGGTCTCAAAACAGTCAGGAGGGGGAGTGCCTTTTCCTGGGTACCACGGCACATCCAGGCCTCGTTCTGCCCCATTCTGTGCTGTGTCAGCCCTGGATGGAATCTTTCTTTCTGAAGTCTCAGCGCACAAGCTCCACGTGATATCGGCCCCAGGTGGAAAGGCATGGAGCTGCTCGTAGGCCGACAGACCTAGGAAGCAGATGGGAGAATGACCACCACTCTGCAGATGGAGAGACTGGGGCAACCCTGAGGGGCATATGCTTGTCCAGGGCCACACCACTTATGAGAAGAAGGAGCCTGGTCTGAGAGCAGTGGGGTCCTCGGAGCTCAGGCCCTGGCTGAACCCAGGCCTCCCCAGGGCTGTGGGCTGGGCTGTGTGGGTGTCACTGTGCCTGCACATGGCCTAAGGGGGGTGGTCGAGCAGTCAGAAACCCAGAGATTCCCTTGGGAAGTTTTGGGGAAGGGACCTCAGCACGAACCCCAGGAGATGATGTCACCTGCCGGCAACAGAACCCAACAGAACCCGCAGCCCGGGTATCCAGGCCTCCAGAGCGGAGAGGAGCCCCCAGCCAGTTCACTGGCTGCCAGGATGTTCTGCTGTTTGCCCCTGCCCAGAGGCCGGGGCCTCAGGAGTGCTCACAGGCAGTGTGCGCGGGCACCCTGTCGACGTTGGCTCAGGACACCCCCGAGAGGCCTCTGGCCCTTTGCCCGGAGAAACAGAAAGGTAACACGGGGAGCCCCAGGACGGACCAGGCCGCCTCTCCCATGCCACCCGGAAACACCGGGTCCTTTGCCTGTGTGTGTGGATGCGGGTTTCTTGGGGTGTGTCTCCCTCAAGGAAGCCCAGGCGGATGTGGGGTCAGAAGCCTGCGGACAAGTTGTGTCCACACCCCAGGGGAGAGCAGGCTGGGCGGGATGGGGAGAGTGCGGGCAGCGGCGGCCGCCCAGGCGGACCTCACACCCTCAGGTGGGACTCTTTCCTCCCGGGTGGGGATCTGAGCAGACACACGTCTCTGACCCTTCTGGGAAGAGAAGTTCGAGCAGGCAGAAGCAGCGGCTCCACTGCCCAGGCCCAGCTCGGAAAACTCCTAGCATGGCTGGCTGACGGTCACTGTCGTTGCAGAGCTTCCCACGTGATGAGGCCGAGGACGGGGACACCCCATCCACCTCCCGGAGGGAGGGGTCGGAGCACCACCCCCCCGCCCGTGAGGCCCAGTGCAGGCTCCAGGTGAGCGTGCCCACGGAGGCATCAGCCCCACCGGGGGAGAAGCGGAGGCGGGGAAGGCCTGCTGCCGAGACACCGCCCAGGATACACCCGGCGGCCCAGTCTGAGGCTGCCACGGAGCTCAGCACACCCGGCTCCGACCCAGAGTCCCGAGAACCCCGGCCTCTGAGGCAGCAGGAGGACCTGGAGCCCAGCACGCCAGAGCACAGAGGTGAGGACGCTGGGGCTGGTGCACGGGAGTGTGTGGGGAGGGGGTGCTGAGCTACACAGGGACGAGTCCCCGAAAGCTGCTGCTGGGCCTGCAGCAAGCGCTGGCCTCACACCCCCCCGCCCCCCATCTTGCACACTTCAGTCCCAAAAGACATCCGACGCTGGGTATTCTTTGGGAATCTCTTGGAAGCTTTCTGTCCCGGGAGACGCACATGCCAAGGCTGGCCTGTGGGCAAACTTTGCTTCTTCCCCAGCTCTAGCACTGGCCTCCAACTGGAACCAGGCTCCGCTTCCCAGACCTGTCCCTACAGAGGTGCTGGCTCCAGGTGCAGGACCCAGGGATCCACCGAGGGCAGATGGAGAACCGAGACTTGCCCTCGCAGAGACACCAGGCCAGCTGGGTACTGGCCAGCACACCGGGCAGATCGGATCTCCATGCCTGCAGGACCCCCAGCCCCAGGCACTGATGTCCCACCCCCTCAGCCAGAACCTCCACCTCCACGTGCACCTCTACCTGCTCGGGCTCTGGCAGGAGAACCCGAGGCAGAGGAGGAGTCACCGCCTCGGCAGGGAGAGCCTGCCCTGGCTCCCGCGCAACACCCAGACGCCCACGATGACTCACCCACCCCTGCAGGGAGAACGAGCCCCCGCTCTGGACAGACACCCAGAGCCCTTGCCGGAAACACCACGTCCAGGGGAGCGGTCGGCTCTGCAGCCTCCATCCCCGTCTGCTCACCGTGGACGCTGGCAACTCGGTCTGCCCCCAGGGGACATGGAGTTCCTTTCCCCTGAACTGCTTTGCATTTGCTTTGTTTCCACCTTTCTGGTGATGTTTTATTTTTTGTATGGTTTCCTGTACTTTTGTTGGTTAAGTTGGGATTAGTAAACTTTTTCATCATTGTTGCAATTTGGGAACACTGTTGTGTAACTCTGGTGATACTGTGTTACCATCACCACTTTGTAGTTTCAGACCCGTTTGATCTTTATGCCCCACCCCCCCAACAAAGCCTGGAATCAAGGCAAGCACGCCCTGTTCATCCCTTCCCCCGATCCTGAACACAATTTCATCCTTTCTTTGTGCATTCCTTCCTATATTCTTGGTGTCCCCAATCAATGACTCTCAGTGAAATGACTGACGGAGTGTTTTTTGGACTCTCCAACTACTGTAAGACTCCATTGGAGAGTTCTCATTTGTATGTCATTTGAACTAGCCTTTGATATCTGAAAGGACGGTGTACGTCCTTTCAAGATACCATGTGCCAAACGAAGCCCTTTTGGCAACTGCCATCATTATCTCCAGGCAGGCATTGCTGTGTCAAGGGTGACATCTCAGCCAGAAGGCAGAGGCTGAGCTCGTCTTGTTGCACCAGCTCCCAAAAGAAGCCAAGAAAGGGAGCTGGAACAACAAACCACCCCAACACCCAGGAAAGCGTTCTTCATGACAGAAGGCTAGAAAATGACCCAACATCCTTGTGGCCCAGAACCCCTCTAGAAAATCACTGTTCCATAAAAAAGAGAAACACATGGGAAGTTCCAAGGAGAGGCAATGCCCATGGCCCGTGTACTTGAGAGACGGCCTGACCGCTCCGGGGAAGACACGCACCGACGGAACCCCTTGGGAAACAGCAGTGATAGTCCTCACCGTCGTAAGGGTTTCCTCTGGGGACAACCTGCCCGGGGCACCACACGAGGGAGCAGACCGGCTTCTCTTCCTCTGCCCCCACACCATTCACTCATGAAGGCAGCTCAGGTGTTCTCATGCCCTGCCTGCCTGCCTGCCTGGCTCATCCGTGAGCTGTGACCACCTACAGGGCAGGACTCCACCTTCTCCTCTCTGTGTACCGTGAATCTGCACACAGTGGGCTTGCAGAACCTTAGGAGACTTGAGCCATTCCCACTCGAGCCAGAACCCTCCCCAGGAAGGAAAACAGCTGTGGAGTCATTTTGGCCCCAGCACTGGTTCGAAAGCCTGGCGCCTCCTACAGCCTCTATGGTGTGAAGAGGGAGGTCCCTTCTGACAGAGCTTTCCGGGTCTCAGATCTAAGCTGTTGTTTCACTGTCAGCTGTGTCTCTTCCGTTGCAGCCAGGTGGGCCACGCTGCTCCAAAGGAGCTCACAAGCTGAGTTTCAAGGGAGGTATAGAGAGGACAGGGATGGCTACAACGTACTGCAAACTGAGTGAGGGTCCCCACAATCCTCAGCAAAGGTCTGTGGTGTGCAAGTGGGGAGTAGAGGGCCCCCAAGTTCCAAAGGAAGGGAGGTAGTCGGGAGCTAAAGCCCTTGGCCGCTGTGGTAGTAGCTGCAGATGGCAGCTCGTCCACAGTGCACTTCGAATGAGGTCATATGAGCGGGACTCTGGAAATGGCTCCGAAATCGGGAGAAAGGGGTCAGGGTATGTGGGAATCCGGCGGGGGTGGGGGGTGGATGAAGGAAGGTGTCCCTCCTCTCTCCAGTGCAATTTGGTTTGGTGAGTCTCAAAGCTACCAGATGGCACTTCCCAAGTCAGGCCCCCGCAGGAATCAGGGTGGGCTGCGTGCCTCGGCCCCTGCCACAGGGACAAGCCACACCAGTGGCCTCCCTGAGCTCCAATGGCCGGATCTGGGGGTTCTGTCTGGGTGCACACCTCCTTGCTGTGGCCAAGTTCCCCCCTTCTCTGAGCACCAGCTTCATCCTCTCGAATGAGGACATCGATTGCTACCTTGGCACGTTACTCTCTTCATCCTGTGAAGACTCATTAGGCTTATCCTACAATTACTAGCTGGCCCGAAGAGATATCTCCTGAATCCAGATTAAGCTGGAGTCTCCCAGGCTCATCTGGCATGTCTTCCCTGAAGTCTGCCAAAACCCACACCCTTGCATTTCCAGGGACTCCCCTTAGCCAGCTGGGCAGAAAACCCAGCATGGTTCAAACAAGCTGACAGACAAGCGGGAGAGGACTCACGGGCAGACGGCTTCCCTCAGGTCTCGGGTGGAGCTCTGGGACCACAGCAGCAACGGGCCATCCCAGGCCCTGGGCTCAGCAGCGCCCTCATTCTCAGGCCGGCGGCTCTGCCCTGAGGGGAGCAGGAAGGTCACCAACTGCCGCAGGCGGGCCTCACGCCCCTCCCACTGCTGGAGCCTGACCTCCCCCGGCCCCACCCCTTCCCCTACCCCAGCAGGACGACAGCTCGTCTTCCCCTGGCTTCCAACGGGAGGCCCGGCCCTGGGCCCCGATTGGGCACTGCCCCAGCCCGGAGCCAATCACAGTGGCCAGGGAGGTGGAACGCACCGATTGGCCAGGGCCAGGTCATGTGACCATACTCCCCAGGAAACTCAAATATTACCAAGGTTCCCTAAGAAACCAATGAACAGAATTATCCAGTAAAGGCAAACCGTGCTTTTTAATGAGGCCAATGTCACAGAAAAAAAAAAAAATGCTTCACAATGAACTGCTCAAGGAAGCTACTAAATAAACTTTCAGAAAAGTTTAGTAGTTTTTTTTTTTTTTTTTTTTAATAGGGTGACGGAGAGCTATACCTTTCCCGTCTATGTGAATTTAGGTTTAAACTAGATTTCCCTTGGCTATTATATAAGACAAAAAAGCCCACATCCCCCCCTTTCACTCCCCCCCACCCCCAAAAAGTGTTTTAATCTATAGAATCTTTGTGTCCTCAGTTGTGTCTGATTCGCGGCAACTCACGAACTCTACACAGCCAGGCTCTTCCGTCCATGGAATTCAGGGCAATTTTTTCTGTCCCAGTAAATGCCCACCCTGGGTGATCCAAAGGCAAGGGCTCAGAGGCTCCTGAGAGACTAACTCCTTTCAGCTGAGCACAGAGCTGGCTCCTCACTGGGATGCCTGTGGCCTGGGGCTCCCTGAGGGGAGAGCAGCACTCGCCCCACCGTGTGGTCACTGCTGGAAGTGCAGGCTGCTCCTCACTCCCCCTTGACAGTGTCCCTGAGGGCAGAACAGTGTGAATCGAATCAAGGTGGAAATGCAAACTCCAATGCAACCAAACTCCCCACAAGGTCTCTAAAACCACTCAGGAACAGGGAATTGGAAACTGCAGGGGATGACAGGAATGGAGATGGAGACTTGACACCTTACACCGAGTTCACTTCCAGTTATCCCTAGACAAACTTTCCATGAAAACTTGTCACAAATCTCGAAGAACAATGAGCAGAAACCGGACACGTGCTTTGAGTCTTCACACACAAAACTAAAAGCCAGTCCACAAAAAAAAACCCAGAGAATACAGTGGACTTTGCAAAATCAAAGATATCTACTGTGGGAAAGACCTCATGACAAAAGCAAAAGACAGGTCATACATCGCGAGACGAATGAGTGGAAACACAAAGCTTATCAAGGATGTGTCTCCAAACAGACAAAGAACACCAACACAACAAGCCTGTGAAAACTAGGGAAAGGTCTGAAGGGACACCAGACTGAGGAAGACACACACAGAGGATCCCGGATGATGTCCAGCACTGAGGGCCTGAAGAAACAACAGTCTAGTTGCACCCCCTCAGGCCTGTGTGACCGTGGATGAGGCCTCTGTTTCCCGGTGGCTCTGAGAGATGGACAGGGAGGAAGGGGAAGAGAAGTCACTTGCATTTCTAATACTCACAGCAAAGTCTTCCAACGAGAAGGGAATTATCACCCCCACTGACAATGCCATTCACTGAAGTGATACCCACCAGTCCATCTAACCCAGAAGGGAAGGATGGATCTGTTCTCACAAAACGGCGAGAGATGGAAGAAGGAAGATCAAGCCCACACCAATCACTGGAAAGAGAAGCTGTGCTCAGGGCTTGAAAGAATTCCTATTGGGAAAATGATGTCACAGCCCCACAAGGCAATCCACAGCTTCGATGCTATTCCTCCCAAAATGCCAATGCATTTTCGCACCGAACAAAGAATTGCAAAAGGGGTACGGAGACAGAAAAGAGCCTAAACTGTCAATACAATCCGACGAAAAAGCCCCGATACGGACATCCAAGGTTGTGTGAAAGGAAATTAGACGACCAAACTAGGATCCTCAGGAGAGTATCGGAGAAGGCAATGGCGACCCACTCCAGTACTCTTGCCTGGAAAACGTCCTGGACGGAGGAGCCTGGTAGGCTGCAGGCCATGGGGTCACGCAGAGTCAGACACGACTGAAGTGACTTAGCCGCAGCAGCAGCAGCAGGACAGTATGCTATTGGGAATACAACAACACACACAGATCCAGATCGATGGAATAAAGTGGAGGGTCCAGAAACAAACCCCAGCATCCATGGTCAACTCATCTCTGACACAGAAGGGGAGAATATCCAAATGGGAACAAGAAAGCCTCTTCAATCAATGTCCATGGGAAAACCAGACAGCTACATCTGAAGAACGCTATTGGTTTTGATCTCATACCACCTCAATATAGGGGGAAAACCTCACCCTAAAGACTGATGTCATGAGATAGCTAGAAAGAAGCGTAGGTCAAAGGCTCCTTAACATCAGAGTCTCCTTGCCATTTGCTGGGCGGAGGTCGAAATGGGTCTCTTCAAGTAAGGCAAAGAGGTACACGAAGTACACCCATGGGTTTCCATCCAATGGAACCTCTTCACAACAGAGAAGCTAAGCATTCACAAATGCAAAAGATAGGAAACAGAACATGAGAGACTCCTTGCAAGTGGTGTATCTGAGAAGGGGTTCATATGGAAAGAGACGAAGAATGCACAGCACTCAGATTCCAAGAAACAACACCACCACCACCCTTGACCCTTCCCCCATGACCAACTCCGACCTAAAGCCTTTCTCTCCCTCTAACCTATCCCTAAAACATAACCCTCATCTAATCATATACATGTGCATCCCTAGCATCCATCCATCCACACACGAGAGAGAAAGAGGAAGACACAGACGGAACTGAGAAAGGAAAAGAGAGGGACACAGCCAGAGAGAGACACGGAACCAAAGAGAGGAAAGGAGTCGACGGTCCAGACTTTTCCTCAATCTGCCTCGAAGGTAGAAGCAATGACAGCGCCCTTCCACCCCAGAAGGGGGGAAAGGACGGAAGGTTTGGAGAGGAAAAGACAAGAACGCAGGGAGCCATTAGAAGCTCAGCCACCCGCAGAAGCCGAGCTGGGACACTTGAACAGAATCTCAATGGAAACAGAGGAGCAGAAAGTTGGCTACTCTTTTCTATAAGAGAGGGAGACCTTCGAGTCTTCCTTTCGGTCCTCCAACTTGGATGCGGGGTCTCAAAACAGTCAGGAGGGGGAGTGCCTTTTCCTGGGTACCACGGCACATCCAGGCCTCGTTCTGCCCCATTCTGTGCTGTGTCAGCCCTGGATGGAATCTTTCTTTCTGAAGTCTCAGCGCACAAGCTCCACGTGATATCGGCCCCAGGTGGAAAGGCATGGAGCTGCTCGTAGGCCGACAGACCTAGGAAGCAGATGGGAGAATGACCACCACTCTGCAGATGGAGAGACTGGGGCAACCCTGAGGGGCATATGCTTGTCCAGGGCCACACCACTTATGAGAAGAAGGAGCCTGGTCTGAGAGCAGTGGGGTCCTCGGAGCTCAGGCCCTGGCTGAACCCAGGCCTCCCCAGGGCTGTGGGCTGGGCTGTGTGGGTGTCACTGTGCCTGCACATGGCCTAAGGGGGGTGGTCGAGCAGTCAGAAACCCAGAGATTCCCTTGGGAAGTTTTGGGGAAGGGACCTCAGCACGAACCCCAGGAGATGATGTCACCTGCCGGCAACAGAACCCAACAGAACCCGCAGCCCGGGTATCCAGGCCTCCAGAGCGGAGAGGAGCCCCCAGCCAGTTCACTGGCTGCCAGGATGTTCTGCTGTTTGCCCCTGCCCAGAGGCCGGGGCCTCAGGAGTGCTCACAGGCAGTGTGCGCGGGCACCCTGTCGACGTTGGCTCAGGACACCCCCGAGAGGCCTCTGGCCCTTTGCCCGGAGAAACAGAAAGGTAACACGGGGAGCCCCAGGACGGACCAGGCCGCCTCTCCCATGCCACCCGGAAACACCGGGTCCTTTGCCTGTGTGTGTGGATGCGGGTTTCTTGGGGTGTGTCTCCCTCAAGGAAGCCCAGGCGGATGTGGGGTCAGAAGCCTGCGGACAAGTTGTGTCCACACCCCAGGGGAGAGCAGGCTGGGCGGGATGGGGAGAGTGCGGGCAGCGGCGGCCGCCCAGGCGGACCTCACACCCTCAGGTGGGACTCTTTCCTCCCGGGTGGGGATCTGAGCAGACACACGTCTCTGACCCTTCTGGGAAGAGAAGTTCGAGCAGGCAGAAGCAGCGGCTCCACTGCCCAGGCCCAGCTCGGAAAACTCCTAGCATGGCTGGCTGACGGTCACTGTCGTTGCAGAGCTTCCCACGTGATGAGGCCGAGGACGGGGACACCCCATCCACCTCCCGGAGGGAGGGGTCGGAGCACCACCCCCCCGCCCGTGAGGCCCAGTGCAGGCTCCAGGTGAGCGTGCCCACGGAGGCATCAGCCCCACCGGGGGAGAAGCGGAGGCGGGGAAGGCCTGCTGCCGAGACACCGCCCAGGATACACCCGGCGGCCCAGTCTGAGGCTGCCACGGAGCTCAGCACACCCGGCTCCGACCCAGAGTCCCGAGAACCCCGGCCTCTGAGGCAGCAGGAGGACCTGGAGCCCAGCACGCCAGAGCACAGAGGTGAGGACGCTGGGGCTGGTGCACGGGAGTGTGTGGGGAGGGGGTGCTGAGCTACACAGGGACGAGTCCCCGAAAGCTGCTGCTGGGCCTGCAGCAAGCGCTGGCCTCACACCCCCCGCCCCCCATCTTGCACACTTCAGTCCCAAAAGACATCCGACGCTGGGTATTCTTTGGGAATCTCTTGGAAGCTTTCTGTCCCGGGAGACGCACATGCCAAGGCTGGCCTGTGGGCAAACTTTGCTTCTCCCCCAGCTCTAGCACTGGCCTCCAACTGGAACCAGGCTCCGCTTCCCAGACCTGTCCCTACAGAGGTGCTGGCTCCAGGTGCAGGACCCAGGGATCCACCGAGGGCAGATGGAGAACCGAGACTTGCCCTCGCAGAGACACCAGGCCAGCTGGGTACTGGCCAGCACACCGGGCAGATCGGATCTCCATGCCTGCAGGACCCCCAGCCCCAGGCACTGATGTCCCACCCCCTCAGCCAGAACCTCCACCTCCACGTGCACCTCTACCTGCTCGGGCTCTGGCAGGAGAACCCGAGGCAGAGGAGGAGTCACCGCCTCGGCAGGGAGAGCCTGCCCTGGCTCCCGCGCAACACCCAGACGCCCACGATGACTCACCCACCCCTGCAGGGAGAACGAGCCCCCGCTCTGGACAGACACCCAGAGCCCTTGCCGGAAACACCACGTCCAGGGGAGCGGTCGGCTCTGCAGCCTCCATCCCCGTCTGCTCACCGTGGACGCTGGCAACTCGGTCTGCCCCCAGGGGACATGGAGTTCCTTTCCCCTGAACTGCTTTGCATTTGGTTTGTTTCCACCTTTCTGGTGATGTTTTATTTTTTGTATGGTTTCCTGTACTTTTGTTGGTTAAGTTGGGATTAGTAAACTTTTTCATCATTGTTGCAATTTGGGAACACTGTTGTGTAACTCTGGTGATACTGTGTTACCATCACCACTTTGTAGTTTCAGACCCGTTTGATCTTTGTGCCTCACCCCCCCAACAAAGCCTGGATTCAAGGCAAGCACGCCCTGTTCATCCCTTCCCCCGATCCTGAACACAATTTCATCCTTTCTTTGTGCATTCCTTCCTATATTCTTGGTGTCCCCAATCAATGACTCTCAGTGAAATGACTGACGGAGTGTTTATTGGACTCTCCAACTACTGTAAGACTCCATTGGAGAGTTCTCATTTGTATGTCATTTGAACTAGCCTTTGATATCTGAAAGGACGGTGTACGTCCTTTCAAGATACCATGTGCCAAACGAAGCCCTTTTGGCAACTGCCATCATTATCTCCAGGCAGGCATTGCTGTGTCAAGGGTGACATCTCAGCCAGAAGGCAGAGGCTGAGCTCGTCTTGTTGCACCAGCTCCCAAAAGAAGCCAAGAAAGGGAGCTGGAACAACAAACCACCCCAACACCCAGGAAAGCGTTCTTCATGACAGAAGGCTAGAAAATGACCCAACATCCTTGTGGCCCAGAACCCCTCTAGAAAATCACTGTTCCATAAAAAAGAGAAACACATGGGAAGTTCCAAGGAGAGGCAATGCCCATGGCCCGTGTACTTGAGAGACGGCCTGACCGCTCCGGGGAAGACACGCACCGACGGAACCCCTTGGGAAACAGCAGTGATAGTCCTCACCGTCGTAAGGGTTTCCTCTGGGGACAACCTGCCCGGGGCACCACACGAGGGAGCAGACCGGCTTCTCTTCCTCTGCCCCCACACCATTCACTCATGAAGGCAGCTCAGGTGTTCTCATGCCCTGCCTGCCTGCCTGCCTGGCTCATCCGTGAGCTGTGACCACCTACAGGGCAGGACTCCACCTTCTCCTCTCTGTGTACCGTGAATCTGCACACAGTGGGCTTGCAGAACCTTAGGAGACTTGAGCCATTCCCACTCGAGCCAGAACCCTCCCCAGGAAGGAAAACAGCTGTGGAGTCATTTTGGCCCCAGCACTGGTTCGAAAGCCTGGCGCCTCCTACAGCCTCTACGGTGTGAAGAGGGAGGTCCCTTCTGACAGAGCTTTCCGGGTCTCAGATCTAAGCTGTTGTTTCACTGTCAGCTGTGTCTCTTCCGTTGCAGCCAGGTGGGCCACGCTGCTCCAAAGGAGCTCACAAGCTGAGTTTCAAGGGAGGTATAGAGAGGACAGGGATGGCTACAACGTACTGCAAACTGAGTGAGGGTCCCCACAATCCTCAGCAAAGGTCTGTGGTGTGCAAGTGGGGAGTAGAGGGCCCCCAAGTTCCAAAGGAAGGGAGGTAGTCGGGAGCTAAAGCCCTTGGCCGCTGTGGTAGTAGCTGCAGATGGCAGCTCGTCCACAGTGCACTTCGAATGAGGTCATATGAGCGGGACTCTGGAAATGGCTCCGAAATCGGGAGAAAGGGGTCAGGGTATGTGGGAATCCGGCGGGGGTGGGGGGTGGATGAAGGAAGGTGTCCCTCCTCTCTCCAGTGCAATTTGGTTTGGTGAGTCTCAAAGCTACCAGATGGCACTTCCCAAGTCAGGCCCCCGCAGGAATCAGGGTGGGCTGCGTGCCTCGGCCCCTGCCACAGGGACAAGCCACACCAGTGGCCTCCCTGAGCTCCAGTGGCCGGATCTGGGGGTTCTGTCTGGGTGCACACCTCCTTGCTGTGGCCAAGTTCCCCCCTTCTCTGAGCACCAGCTTCATCCTCTCGAATGAGGACATCGATTGCTACCTTGGCACGTTACTCTCTTCATCCTGTGAAGACTCATTAGGCTTATCCTACAATTACTAGCTGGCCCGAAGAGATATCTCCTGAATCCAGATTAAGCTGGAGTCTCCCAGGCTCATCTGGCATGTCTTCCCTGAAGTCTGCCAAAACCCACACCCTTGCATTTCCAGGGACTCCCCTTAGCCAGCTGGGCAGAAAACCCAGCATGGTTCAAACAAGCTGACAGACAAGCGGGAGAGGACTCACGGGCAGACGGCTTCCCTCAGGTCTCGGGTGGAGCTCTGGGACCACAGCAGCAACGGGCCATCCCAGGCCCTGGGCTCAGCAGCGCCCTCATTCTCAGGCCGGCGGCTCTGCCCTGAGGGGAGCAGGAAGGTCACCAACTGCCGCAGGCGGGCCTCACGCCCCTCCCACTGCTGGAGCCTGACCTCCCCCGGCCCCACCCCTTCCCCTACCCCAGCAGGACGACAGCTCGTCTTCCCCTGGCTTCCAACGGGAGGCCCGGCCCTGGGCCCCGATTGGGCACTGCCCCAGCCCGGAGCCAATCACAGTGGCCAGGGAGGTGGAACGCACCGATTGGCCAGGGCCAGGTCATGTGACCATACTCCCCAGGAAACTCAAATATTACCAAGGTTCCCTAAGAAACCAATGAACAGAATTATCCAGTAAAGGCAAACCGTGCTTTTTAATGAGGCCAATGTCACAGAAAAAAAAAAAAATGCTTCACAATGAACTGCTCAAGGAAGCTACTAAATAAACTTTCAGAAAAGTTTAGTAGTTTTTTTTTTTTTTTAATAGGGTGACGGAGAGCTATACCTTTCCCGTCTATGTGAATTTAGGTTTAAACTAGATTTCCCTTGGCTATTATATAAGACAGAAAAGCCCACATCCCCCCCTTTCACTCCCCCCCACCCCCAAAAAGTGTTTTAATCTATAGAATTTTTGTGTCCTCAGTTGTGTCTGATTCGCGGCAACTCACGAACTCTACACAGCCAGGCTCTTCCGTCCATGGAATTCAGGGCAATTTTTTCTGTCCCAGTAAATGCCCACCCTGGGTGATCCAAAGGCAAGGGCTCAGAGGCTCCTGAGAGACTAACTCCTTTCAGCTGAGCACAGAGCTGGCTCCTCACTGGGATGCCTGTGGCCTGGGGCTCCCTGAGGGGAGAGCAGCACTCGCCCCACCGTGTGGTCACTGCTGGAAGTGCAGGCTGCTCCTCACTCCCCCTTGACAGTGTCCCTGAGGGCAGAACAGTGTGAATCGAATCAAGGTGGAAATGCAAACTCCAATGCAACCAAACTCCCCACAAGGTCTCTAAAACCACTCAGGAACAGGGAATTGGAAACTGCAGGGGATGACAGGAATGGAGATGGAGACTTGACACCTTACACCGAGTTCACTTCCAGTTATCCCTAGACAAACTTTCCATGAAAACTTGTCACAAATCTCGAAGAACAATGAGCAGAAACCGGACACGTGCTTTGAGTCTTCACACACAAAACTAAAAGCCAGTCCACAAAAAAAAAAAACCCAGAGAATACAGTGGACTTTGCAAAATCAAAGATATCTACTGTGGGAAAGACCTCATGACAAAAGCAAAAGACAGGTCATACATCGCGAGACGAATGAGTGGAAACACAAAGCTTATCAAGGATGTGTCTCCAAACAGACAAAGAACACCAACGCAACAAGCCTGTGAAAACTAGGGAAAGGTCTGAAGGGACACCAGACTGAGGAAGACACACACAGAGGATCCCGGATGATGTCCAGCACTGAGGGCCTGAAGAAACAACGGTCTAGTTGCACCCCCTCAGGCCTGTGTGACCGTGGATGAGGCCTCTGTTTCCCGGTGGCTCTGAGAGATGGACAGGGAGGAAGGGGAAGAGAAGTCACTTGCATTTCTAATACTCACAGCAAAGTCTTCCAACGAGAAGGGAATTATCACCCCCACTGACAATGCCATTCACTGAAGTGATACCCACCAGTCCATCTAACCCAGAAGGGAAGGATGGACCTGTTCTCACAAAACGGCGAGAGATGGAAGAAGGAAGATCAAGCCCACACCAATCACTGGAAAGAGAAGCTGTGCTCAGGGCTTGAAAGAATTCCTATTGGGAAAATGATGTCACAGCCCCACAAGGCAATCCACAGCTTCGATGCTATTCCTCCCAAAATGCCAATGCATTTTCGCACCGAACAAAGAATTGCAAAAGGGGTACGGAGACAGAAAAGAGCCTAAACTGTCAATACAATCCGACGAAAAAGCCCCGATACGGACATCCAAGGTTGTGTGAAAGGAAATTAGACGACCAAACTAGGATCCTCAGGAGAGTATCGGAGAAGACAATGGCGACCCACTCCAGTACTCTTGCCTGGAAAACGTCCTGGACGGAGGAGCCTGGTAGGCTGCAGGCCATGGGGTCACGCAGAGTCAGACACGACTGAAGTGACTTAGCCGCAGCAGCAGCAGCAGGACAGTATGCTATTGGGAATACAACAACACACACAGATCCAGATCGATGGAATAAAGTGGAGGGTCCAGAAACAAACCCCAGCATCCATGGTCAACTCATCTCTGACACAGAAGGGGAGAATATCCAAATGGGAACAAGAAAGCCTCTTCAATCAATGTCCATGGGAAAACCAGACAGCTACATCTGAAGAACGCTATTGGTTTTGATCTCATACCACCTCAATATAGGGGGAAAACCTCACCCTAAAGACTGATGTCATGAGATAGATAGAAAGAAGCGTAGGTCAAAGGCTCCTTGACATCAGAGTCTCCTTGCCATTTGCTGGGCGGAGGTCGAAATGGGTCTCTTCAAGTAAGGCAAAGAGGTACACGAAGTACACCCATGGGTTTCCATCCAATGGAACCTCTTCACAACAGAGAAGCTAAGCATTCACAAATGCAAAAGATAGGAAACAGAACATGAGAGACTCCTTGCAAGTGGTGTATCTGAGAAGGGGTTCATATGGAAAGAGACGAAGAATGCACAGCACTCAGATTCCAAGAAACAACACCACCACCACCCTTGACCCTTCCCCCATGACCAACTCCGACCTAAAGCCTTTCTCTCCCTCTAACCTATCCCTAAAACATAACCCTCATCTAATCATATACATGTGCATCCCTAGCATCCATCCATCCACACACGAGAGAGAAAGAGGAAGACACAGACGGAACTGAGAAAGGAAAAGAGAGGGACACAGCCAGAGAGAGACACGGAACCAAAGAGAGGAAAGGAGTCGACGGTCCAGACTTTTCCTCAATCTGCCTCGAAGGTAGAAGCAATGACAGCGCCCTTCCACCCCAGAAGGGGGGAAAGGACGGAAGGTTTGGAGAGGAAAAGACAAGAACGCAGGGAGCCATTAGAAGCTCAGCCACCCGCAGAAGCCGAGCTGGGACACTTGAACAGAATCTCAATGGAAACAGAGGAGCAGAAAGTTGGCTACTCTTTTCTATAAGAGAGGGAGACCTTCGAGTCTTCCTTTCGGTCCTCCAACTTGGATGCGGGGTCTCAAAACAGTCAGGAGGGGGAGTGCCTTTTCCTGGGTACCACGGCACATCCAGGCCTCGTTCTGCCCCATTCTGTGCTGTGTCAGCCCTGGATGGAATCTTTCTTTCTGAAGTCTCAGCGCACAAGCTCCACGTGATATCGGCCCCAGGTGGAAAGGCATGGAGCTGCTCGTAGGCCGACAGACCTAGGAAGCAGATGGGAGAATGACCACCACTCTGCAGATGGAGAGACTGGGGCAACCCTGAGGGGCATATGCTTGTCCAGGGCCACACCACTTATGAGAAGAAGGAGCCTGGTCTGAGAGCAGTGGGGTCCTCGGAGCTCAGGCCCTGGCTGAACCCAGGCCTCCCCAGGGCTGTGGGCTGGGCTGTGTGGGTGTCACTGTGCCTGCACATGGCCTAAGGGGGGTGGTCGAGCAGTCAGAAACCCAGAGATTCCCTTGGGAAGTTTTGGGGAAGGGACCTCAGCACGAACCCCAGGAGATGATGTCACCTGCCGGCAACAGAACCCAACAGAACCCGCAGCCCGGGTATCCAGGCCTCCAGAGCGGAGAGGAGCCCCCAGCCAGTTCACTGGCTGCCAGGATGTTCTGCTGTTTGCCCCTGCCCAGAGGCCGGGGCCTCAGGAGTGCTCACAGGCAGTGTGCGCGGGCACCCTGTCGACGTTGGCTCAGGACACCCCCGAGAGGCCTCTGGCCCTTTGCCCGGAGAAACAGAAAGGTAACACGGGGAGCCCCAGGACGGACCAGGCCGCCTCTCCCATGCCACCCGGAAACACCGGGTCCTTTGCCTGTGTGTGTGGATGCGGGTTTCTTGGGGTGTGTCTCCCTCAAGGAAGCCCAGGCGGATGTGGGGTCAGAAGCCTGCGGACAAGTTGTGTCCACACCCCAGGGGAGAGCAGGCTGGGCGGGATGGGGAGAGTGCGGGCAGCGGCGGCCGCCCAGGCGGACCTCACACCCTCAGGTGGGACTCTTTCCTCCCGGGTGGGGATCTGAGCAGACACACGTCTCTGACCCTTCTGGGAAGAGAAGTTCGAGCAGGCAGAAGCAGCGGCTCCACTGCCCAGGCCCAGCTCGGAAAACTCCTAGCATGGCTGGCTGACGGTCACTGTCGTTGCAGAGCTTCCCACGTGATGAGGCCGAGGACGGGGACACCCCATCCACCTCCCGGAGGGAGGGGTCGGAGCACCACCCCCCCGCCCGTGAGGCCCAGTGCAGGCTCCAGGTGAGCGTGCCCACGGAGGCATCAGCCCCACCGGGGGAGAAGCGGAGGCGGGGAAGGCCTGCTGCCGAGACACCGCCCAGGATACACCCGGCGGCCCAGTCTGAGGCTGCCACGGAGCTCAGCACACCCGGCTCCGACCCAGAGTCCCGAGAACCCCGGCCTCTGAGGCAGCAGGAGGACCTGGAGCCCAGCACGCCAGAGCACAGAGGTGAGGACGCTGGGGCTGGTGCACGGGAGTGTGTGGGGAGGGGGTGCTGAGCTACACAGGGACGAGTCCCCGAAAGCTGCTGCTGGGCCTGCAGCAAGCGCTGGCCTCACACCCCCCGCCCCCCATCTTGCACACTTCAGTCCCAAAAGACATCCGACGCTGGGTATTCTTTGGGAATCTCTTGGAAGCTTTCTGTCCCGGGAGACGCACATGCCAAGGCTGGCCTGTGGGCAAACTTTGCTTCTCCCCCAGCTCTAGCACTGGCCTCCAACTGGAACCAGGCTCCGCTTCCCAGACCTGTCCCTACAGAGGTGCTGGCTCCAGGTGCAGGACCCAGGGATCCACCGAGGGCAGATGGAGAACCGAGACTTGCCCTCGCAGAGACACCAGGCCAGCTGGGTACTGGCCAGCACACCGGGCAGATCGGATCTCCATGCCTGCAGGACCCCCAGCCCCAGGCACTGATGTCCCACCCCCTCAGCCAGAACCTCCACCTCCACGTGCACCTCTACCTGCTCGGGCTCTGGCAGGAGAACCCGAGGCAGAGGAGGAGTCACCGCCTCGGCAGGGAGAGCCTGCCCTGGCTCCCGCGCAACACCCAGACGCCCACGATGACTCACCCACCCCTGCAGGGAGAACGAGCCCCCGCTCTGGACAGACACCCAGAGCCCTTGCCGGAAACACCACGTCCAGGGGAGCGGTCGGCTCTGCAGCCTCCATCCCCGTCTGCTCACCGTGGACGCTGGCAACTCGGTCTGCCCCCAGGGGACATGGAGTTCCTTTCCCCTGAACTGCTTTGCATTTGCTTTGTTTCCACCTTTCTGGTGATGTTTTATTTTTTGTATGGTTTCCTGTACTTTTGTTGGTTAAGTTGGGATTAGTAAACTTTTTCATCATTGTTGCAATTTGGGAACACTGTTGTGTAACTCTGGTGATACTGTGTTACCATCACCACTTTGTAGTTTCAGACCCGTTTGATCTTTATGCCTCACCCCCCCAACAAAGCCTGGATTCAAGGCAAGCACGCCCTGTTCATCCCTTCCCCCGATCCTGAACACAATTTCATCCTTTCTTTGTGCATTCCTTCCTATATTCTTGGTGTCCCCAATCAATGACTCTCAGTGAAATGACTGACGGAGTGTTTTTTGGACTCTCCAACTACTGTAAGACTCCATTGGAGAGTTCTCATTTGTATGTCATTTGAACTAGCCTTTGATATCTGAAAGGACGGTGTACGTCCTTTCAAGATACCATGTGCCAAACGAAGCCCTTTTGGCAACTGCCATCATTATCTCCAGGCAGGCATTGCTGTGTCAAGGGTGACATCTCAGCCAGAAGGCAGAGGCTGAGCTCGTCTTGTTGCACCAGCTCCCAAAAGAAGCCAAGAAAGGGAGCTGGAACAACAAACCACCCCAACACCCAGGAAAGCGTTCTTCATGACAGAAGGCTAGAAAATGACCCAACATCCTTGTGGCCCAGAACCCCTCTAGAAAATCACTGTTCCATAAAAAAGAGAAACACATGGGAAGTTCCAAGGAGAGGCAATGCCCATGGCCCGTGTACTTGAGAGACGGCCTGACCGCTCCGGGGAAGACACGCACCGACGGAACCCCTTGGGAAACAGCAGTGATAGTCCTCACCGTCGTAAGGGTTTCCTCTGGGGACAACCTGCCCGGGGCACCACACGAGGGAGCAGACCGGCTTCTCTTCCTCTGCCCCCACACCATTCACTCATGAAGGCAGCTCAGGTGTTCTCATGCCCTGCCTGCCTGCCTGCCTGGCTCATCCGTGAGCTGTGACCACCTACAGGGCAGGACTCCACCTTCTCCTCTCTGTGTACCGTGAATCTGCACACAGTGGGCTTGCAGAACCTTAGGAGACTTGAGCCATTCCCACTCGAGCCAGAACCCTCCCCAGGAAGGAAAACAGCTGTGGAGTCATTTTGGCCCCAGCACTGGTTCGAAAGCCTGGCGCCTCCTACAGCCTCTACGGTGTGAAGAGGGAGGTCCCTTCTGACAGAGCTTTCCGGGTCTCAGATCTAAGCTGTTGTTTCACTGTCAGCTGTGTCTCTTCCGTTGCAGCCAGGTGGGCCACGCTGCTCCAAAGGAGCTCACAAGCTGAGTTTCAAGGGAGGTATAGAGAGGACAGGGATGGCTACAACGTACTGCAAACTGAGTGAGGGTCCCCACAATCCTCAGCAAAGGTCTGTGGTGTGCAAGTGGGGAGTAGAGGGCCCCCAAGTTCCAAAGGAAGGGAGGTAGTCGGGAGCTAAAGCCCTTGGCCGCTGTGGTAGTAGCTGCAGATGGCAGCTCGTCCACAGTGCACTTCGAATGAGGTCATATGAGCGGGACTCTGGAAATGGCTCCGAAATCGGGAGAAAGGGGTCAGGGTATGTGGGAATCCGGCGGGGGTGGGGGGTGGATGAAGGAAGGTGTCCCTCCTCTCTCCAGTGCAATTTGGTTTGGTGAGTCTCAAAGCTACCAGATGGCACTTCCCAAGTCAGGCCCCCGCAGGAATCAGGGTGGGCTGCGTGCCTCGGCCCCTGCCACAGGGACAAGCCACACCAGTGGCCTCCCTGAGCTCCAGTGGCCGGATCTGGGGGTTCTGTCTGGGTGCACACCTCCTTGCTGTGGCCAAGTTCCCCCCTTCTCTGAGCACCAGCTTCATCCTCTCGAATGAGGACATCGATTGCTACCTTGGCACGTTACTCTCTTCATCCTGTGAAGACTCATTAGGCTTATCCTACAATTACTAGCTGGCCCGAAGAGATATCTCCTGAATCCAGATTAAGCTGGAGTCTCCCAGGCTCATCTGGCATGTCTTCCCTGAAGTCTGCCAAAACCCACACCCTTGCATTTCCAGGGACTCCCCTTAGCCAGCTGGGCAGAAAACCCAGCATGGTTCAAACAAGCTGACAGACAAGCGGGAGAGGACTCACGGGCAGACGGCTTCCCTCAGGTCTCGGGTGGAGCTCTGGGACCACAGCAGCAACGGGCCATCCCAGGCCCTGGGCTCAGCAGCGCCCTCATTCTCAGGCCGGCGGCTCTGCCCTGAGGGGAGCAGGAAGGTCACCAACTGCCGCAGGCGGGCCTCACGCCCCTCCCACTGCTGGAGCCTGACCTCCCCCGGCCCCACCCCTTCCCCTACCCCAGCAGGACGACAGCTCGTCTTCCCCTGGCTTCCAACGGGAGGCCCGGCCCTGGGCCCCGATTGGGCACTGCCCCAGCCCGGAGCCAATCACAGTGGCCAGGGAGGTGGAACGCACCGATTGGCCAGGGCCAGGTCATGTGACCATACTCCCCAGGAAACTCAAATATTACCAAGGTTCCCTAAGAAACCAATGAACAGAATTATCCAGTAAAGGCAAACCGTGCTTTTTAATGAGGCCAATGTCACAGAAAAAAAAAAAATGCTTCACAATGAACTGCTCAAGGAAGCTACTAAATAAACTTTCAGAAAAGTTTAGTAGTTTTTTTTTTTTTTTAATAGGGTGACGGAGAGCTATACCTTTCCCGTCTATGTGAATTTAGGTTTAAACTAGATTTCCCTTGGCTATTATATAAGACAGAAAAGCCCACATCCCCCCCTTTCACTCCCCCCCACCCCCAAAAAGTGTTTTAATCTATAGAATTTTTGTGTCCTCAGTTGTGTCTGATTCGCGGCAACTCACGAACTCTACACAGCCAGGCTCTTCCGTCCATGGAATTCAGGGCAATTTTTTCTGTCCCAGTAAATGCCCACCCTGGGTGATCCAAAGGCAAGGGCTCAGAGGCTCCTGAGAGACTAACTCCTTTCAGCTGAGCACAGAGCTGGCTCCTCACTGGGATGCCTGTGGCCTGGGGCTCCCTGAGGGGAGAGCAGCACTCGCCCCACCGTGTGGTCACTGCTGGAAGTGCAGGCTGCTCCTCACTCCCCCTTGACAGTGTCCCTGAGGGCAGAACAGTGTGAATCGAATCAAGGTGGAAATGCAAACTCCAATGCAACCAAACTCCCCACAAGGTCTCTAAAACCACTCAGGAACAGGGAATTGGAAACTGCAGGGGATGACAGGAATGGAGATGGAGACTTGACACCTTACACCGAGTTCACTTCCAGTTATCCCTAGACAAACTTTCCATGAAAACTTGTCACAAATCTCGAAGAACAATGAGCAGAAACCGGACACGTGCTTTGAGTCTTCACACACAAAACTAAAAGCCAGTCCACAAAAAAAAAAAACCCAGAGAATACAGTGGACTTTGCAAAATCAAAGATATCTACTGTGGGAAAGACCTCATGACAAAAGCAAAAGACAGGTCATACATCGCGAGACGAATGAGTGGAAACACAAAGCTTATCAAGGATGTGTCTCCAAACAGACAAAGAACACCAACGCAACAAGCCTGTGAAAACTAGGGAAAGGTCTGAAGGGACACCAGACTGAGGAAGACACACACAGAGGATCCCGGATGATGTCCAGCACTGAGGGCCTGAAGAAACAACGGTCTAGTTGCACCCCCTCAGGCCTGTGTGACCGTGGATGAGGCCTCTGTTTCCCGGTGGCTCTGAGAGATGGACAGGGAGGAAGGGGAAGAGAAGTCACTTGCATTTCTAATACTCACAGCAAAGTCTTCCAACGAGAAGGGAATTATCACCCCCACTGACAATGCCATTCACTGAAGTGATACCCACCAGTCCATCTAACCCAGAAGGGAAGGATGGACCTGTTCTCACAAAACGGCGAGAGATGGAAGAAGGAAGATCAAGCCCACACCAATCACTGGAAAGAGAAGCTGTGCTCAGGGCTTGAAAGAATTCCTATTGGGAAAATGATGTCACAGCCCCACAAGGCAATCCACAGCTTCGATGCTATTCCTCCCAAAATGCCAATGCATTTTCGCACCGAACAAAGAATTGCAAAAGGGGTACGGAGACAGAAAAGAGCCTAAACTGTCAATACAATCCGACGAAAAAGCCCCGATACGGACATCCAAGGTTGTGTGAAAGGAAATTAGACGACCAAACTAGGATCCTCAGGAGAGTATCGGAGAAGACAATGGCGACCCACTCCAGTACTCTTGCCTGGAAAACGTCCTGGACGGAGGAGCCTGGTAGGCTGCAGGCCATGGGGTCACGCAGAGTCAGACACGACTGAAGTGACTTAGCCGCAGCAGCAGCAGCAGGACAGTATGCTATTGGGAATACAACAACACACACAGATCCAGATCGATGGAATAAAGTGGAGGGTCCAGAAACAAACCCCAGCATCCATGGTCAACTCATCTCTGACACAGAAGGGGAGAATATCCAAATGGGAACAAGAAAGCCTCTTCAATCAATGTCCATGGGAAAACCAGACAGCTACATCTGAAGAACGCTATTGGTTTTGATCTCATACCACCTCAATATAGGGGGAAAACCTCACCCTAAAGACTGATGTCATGAGATAGATAGAAAGAAGCGTAGGTCAAAGGCTCCTTGACATCAGAGTCTCCTTGCCATTTGCTGGGCGGAGGTCGAAATGGGTCTCTTCAAGTAAGGCAAAGAGGTACACGAAGTACACCCATGGGTTTCCATCCAATGGAACCTCTTCACAACAGAGAAGCTAAGCATTCACAAATGCAAAAGATAGGAAACAGAACATGAGAGACTCCTTGCAAGTGGTGTATCTGAGAAGGGGTTCATATGGAAAGAGACGAAGAATGCACAGCACTCAGATTCCAAGAAACAACACCACCACCACCCTTGACCCTTCCCCCATGACCAACTCCGACCTAAAGCCTTTCTCTCCCTCTAACCTATCCCTAAAACATAACCCTCATCTAATCATATACATGTGCATCCCTAGCATCCATCCATCCACACACGAGAGAAAGAGGAAGACACAGACGGAACTGAGAAAGGAAAAGAGAGGGACACAGCCAGAGAGAGACACGGAACCAAAGAGAGGAAAGGAGTCGACGGTCCAGACTTTTCCTCAATCTGCCTCGAAGGTAGAAGCAATGACAGCGCCCTTCCACCCCAGAAGGGGGGAAAGGACGGAAGGTTTGGAGAGGAAAAGACAAGAACGCAGGGAGCCATTAGAAGCTCAGCCACCCGCAGAAGCCGAGCTGGGACACTTGAACAGAATCTCAATGGAAACAGAGGAGCAGAAAGTTGGCTACTCTTTTCTATAAGAGAGGGAGACCTTCGAGTCTTCCTTTCGGTCCTCCAACTTGGATGCGGGGTCTCAAAACAGTCAGGAGGGGGAGTGCCTTTTCCTGGGTACCACGGCACATCCAGGCCTCGTTCTGCCCCATTCTGTGCTGTGTCAGCCCTGGATGGAATCTTTCTTTCTGAAGTCTCAGCGCACAAGCTCCACGTGATATCGGCCCCAGGTGGAAAGGCATGGAGCTGCTCGTAGGCCGACAGACCTAGGAAGCAGATGGGAGAATGACCACCACTCTGCAGATGGAGAGACTGGGGCAACCCTGAGGGGCATATGCTTGTCCAGGGCCACACCACTTATGAGAAGAAGGAGCCTGGTCTGAGAGCAGTGGGGTCCTCGGAGCTCAGGCCCTGGCTGAACCCAGGCCTCCCCAGGGCTGTGGGCTGGGCTGTGTGGGTGTCACTGTGCCTGCACATGGCCTAAGGGGGGTGGTCGAGCAGTCAGAAACCCAGAGATTCCCTTGGGAAGTTTTGGGGAAGGGACCTCAGCACGAACCCCAGGAGATGATGTCACCTGCCGGCAACAGAACCCAACAGAACCCGCAGCCCGGGTATCCAGGCCTCCAGAGCGGAGAGGAGCCCCCAGCCAGTTCACTGGCTGCCAGGATGTTCTGCTGTTTGCCCCTGCCCAGAGGCCGGGGCCTCAGGAGTGCTCACAGGCAGTGTGCGCGGGCACCCTGTCGACGTTGGCTCAGGACACCCCCGAGAGGCCTCTGGCCCTTTGCCCGGAGAAACAGAAAGGTAACACGGGGAGCCCCAGGACGGACCAGGCCGCCTCTCCCATGCCACCCGGAAACACCGGGTCCTTTGCCTGTGTGTGTGGATGCGGGTTTCTTGGGGTGTGTCTCCCTCAAGGAAGCCCAGGCGGATGTGGGGTCAGAAGCCTGCGGACAAGTTGTGTCCACACCCCAGGGGAGAGCAGGCTGGGCGGGATGGGGAGAGTGCGGGCAGCGGCGGCCGCCCAGGCGGACCTCACACCCTCAGGTGGGACTCTTTCCTCCCGGGTGGGGATCTGAGCAGACACACGTCTCTGACCCTTCTGGGAAGAGAAGTTCGAGCAGGCAGAAGCAGCGGCTCCACTGCCCAGGCCCAGCTCGGAAAACTCCTAGCATGGCTGGCTGACGGTCACTGTCGTTGCAGAGCTTCCCACGTGATGAGGCCGAGGACGGGGACACCCCATCCACCTCCCGGAGGGAGGGGTCGGAGCACCACCCCCCCGCCCGTGAGGCCCAGTGCAGGCTCCAGGTGAGCGTGCCCACGGAGGCATCAGCCCCACCGGGGGAGAAGCGGAGGCGGGGAAGGCCTGCTGCCGAGACACCGCCCAGGATACACCCGGCGGCCCAGTCTGAGGCTGCCACGGAGCTCAGCACACCCGGCTCCGACCCAGAGTCCCGAGAACCCCGGCCTCTGAGGCAGCAGGAGGACCTGGAGCCCAGCACGCCAGAGCACAGAGGTGAGGACGCTGGGGCTGGTGCACGGGAGTGTGTGGGGAGGGGGTGCTGAGCTACACAGGGACGAGTCCCCGAAAGCTGCTGCTGGGCCTGCAGCAAGCGCTGGCCTCACACCCCCCGCCCCCCATCTTGCACACTTCAGTCCCAAAAGACATCCGACGCTGGGTATTCTTTGGGAATCTCTTGGAAGCTTTCTGTCCCGGGAGACGCACATGCCAAGGCTGGCCTGTGGGCAAACTTTGCTTCTCCCCCAGCTCTAGCACTGGCCTCCAACTGGAACCAGGCTCCGCTTCCCAGACCTGTCCCTACAGAGGTGCTGGCTCCAGGTGCAGGACCCAGGGATCCACCGAGGGCAGATGGAGAACCGAGACTTGCCCTCGCAGAGACACCAGGCCAGCTGGGTACTGGCCAGCACACCGGGCAGATCGGATCTCCATGCCTGCAGGACCCCCAGCCCCAGGCACTGATGTCCCACCCCCTCAGCCAGAACCTCCACCTCCACGTGCACCTCTACCTGCTCGGGCTCTGGCAGGAGAACCCGAGGCAGAGGAGGAGTCACCGCCTCGGCAGGGAGAGCCTGCCCTGGCTCCCGCGCAACACCCAGACGCCCACGATGACTCACCCACCCCTGCAGGGAGAACGAGCCCCCGCTCTGGACAGACACCCAGAGCCCTTGCCGGAAACACCACGTCCAGGGGAGCGGTCGGCTCTGCAGCCTCCATCCCCGTCTGCTCACCGTGGACGCTGGCAACTCGGTCTGCCCCCAGGGGACATGGAGTTCCTTTCCCCTGAACTGCTTTGCATTTGGTTTGTTTCCACCTTTCTGGTGATGTTTTATTTTTTGTATGGTTTCCTGTACTTTTGTTGGTTAAGTTGGGATTAGTAAACTTTTTCATCATTGTTGCAATTTGGGAACACTGTTGTGTAACTCTGGTGATACTGTGTTACCATCACCACTTTGTAGTTTCAGACCCGTTTGATCTTTACGCCCCACCCCCCCAACAAAGCCTGGATTCAAGGCAAGCACGCCCTGTTCATCCCTTCCCCCGATCCTGAACACAATTTCATCCTTTCTTTGTGCATTCCTTCCTATATTCTTGGTGTCCCCAATCAATGACTCTCAGTGAAATGACTGACGGAGTGTTTTTTGGACTCTCCAACTACTGTAAGACTCCATTGGAGAGTTCTCATTTGTATGTCATTTGAACTAGCCTTTGATATCTGAAAGGACGGTGTACGTCCTTTCAAGATACCATGTGCCAAACGAAGCCCTTTTGGCAACTGCCATCATTATCTCCAGGCAGGCATTGCTGTGTCAAGGGTGACATCTCAGCCAGAAGGCAGAGGCTGAGCTCGTCTTGTTGCACCAGCTCCCAAAAGAAGCCAAGAAAGGGAGCTGGAACAACAAACCACCCCAACACCCAGGAAAGCGTTCTTCATGACAGAAGGCTAGAAAATGACCCAACATCCTTGTGGCCCAGAACCCCTCTAGAAAATCACTGTTCCATAAAAAAGAGAAACACATGGGAAGTTCCAAGGAGAGGCAATGCCCATGGCCCGTGTACTTGAGAGACGGCCTGACCGCTCCGGGGAAGACACGCACCGACGGAACCCCTTGGGAAACAGCAGTGATAGTCCTCACCGTCGTAAGGGTTTCCTCTGGGGACAACCTGCCCGGGGCACCACACGAGGGAGCAGACCGGCTTCTCTTCCTCTGCCCCCACACCATTCACTCATGAAGGCAGCTCAGGTGTTCTCATGCCCTGCCTGCCTGCCTGCCTGGCTCATCCGTGAGCTGTGACCACCTACAGGGCAGGACTCCACCTTCTCCTCTCTGTGTACCGTGAATCTGCACACAGTGGGCTTGCAGAACCTTAGGAGACTTGAGCCATTCCCACTCGAGCCAGAACCCTCCCCAGGAAGGAAAACAGCTGTGGAGTCATTTTGGCCCCAGCACTGGTTCGAAAGCCTGGCGCCTCCTACAGCCTCTACGGTGTGAAGAGGGAGGTCCCTTCTGACAGAGCTTTCCGGGTCTCAGATCTAAGCTGTTGTTTCACTGTCAGCTGTGTCTCTTCCGTTGCAGCCAGGTGGGCCACGCTGCTCCAAAGGAGCTCACAAGCTGAGTTTCAAGGGAGGTATAGAGAGGACAGGGATGGCTACAACGTACTGCAAACTGAGTGAGGGTCCCCACAATCCTCAGCAAAGGTCTGTGGTGTGCAAGTGGGGAGTAGAGGGCCCCCAAGTTCCAAAGGAAGGGAGGTAGTCGGGAGCTAAAGCCCTTGGCCGCTGTGGTAGTAGCTGCAGATGGCAGCTCGTCCACAGTGCACTTCGAATGAGGTCATATGAGCGGGACTCTGGAAATGGCTCCGAAATCGGGAGAAAGGGGTCAGGGTATGTGGGAATCCGGCGGGGGTGGGGGGTGGATGAAGGAAGGTGTCCCTCCTCTCTCCAGTGCAATTTGGTTTGGTGAGTCTCAAAGCTACCAGATGGCACTTCCCAAGTCAGGCCCCCGCAGGAATCAGGGTGGGCTGCGTGCCTCGGCCCCTGCCACAGGGACAAGCCACACCAGTGGCCTCCCTGAGCTCCAGTGGCCGGATCTGGGGGTTCTGTCTGGGTGCACACCTCCTTGCTGTGGCCAAGTTCCCCCCTTCTCTGAGCACCAGCTTCATCCTCTCGAATGAGGACATCGATTGCTACCTTGGCACGTTACTCTCTTCATCCTGTGAAGACTCATTAGGCTTATCCTACAATTACTAGCTGGCCCGAAGAGATATCTCCTGAATCCAGATTAAGCTGGAGTCTCCCAGGCTCATCTGGCATGTCTTCCCTGAAGTCTGCCAAAACCCACACCCTTGCATTTCCAGGGACTCCCCTTAGCCAGCTGGGCAGAAAACCCAGCATGGTTCAAACAAGCTGACAGACAAGCGGGAGAGGACTCACGGGCAGACGGCTTCCCTCAGGTCTCGGGTGGAGCTCTGGGACCACAGCAGCAACGGGCCATCCCAGGCCCTGGGCTCAGCAGCGCCCTCATTCTCAGGCCTGCGGCTCTGCCCTGAGGGGAGCAGGAAGGTCACCAACTGCCGCAGGCGGGCCTCACGCCCCTCCCACTGCTGGAGCCTGACCTCCCCCGGCCCCACCCCTTCCCCTACCCCAGCAGGACGACAGCTCGTCTTCCCCTGGCTTCCAACGGGAGGCCCGGCCCTGGGCCCCGATTGGGCACTGCCCCAGCCCGGAGCCAATCACAGTGGCCAGGGAGGTGGAACGCACCGATTGGCCAGGGCCAGGTCATGTGACCATACTCCCCAGGAAACTCAAATATTACCAAGGTTCCCTAAGAAACCAATGAACAGAATTATCCAGTAAAGGCAAACCGTGCTTTTTAATGAGGCCAATGTCACAGAAAAAAAAAAAAATGCTTCACAATGAACTGCTCAAGGAAGCTACTAAATAAACTTTCAGAAAAGTTTAGTAGTTTTTTTTTTTTTTTTTTAATAGGGTGACGGAGAGCTATACCTTTCCCGTCTATGTGAATTTAGGTTTAAACTAGATTTCCCTTGGCTATTATATAAGACAAAAAAGCCCACATCCCTCCCTTTCACTCCCCCCCACCCCCAAAAAGTGTTTTAATCTATAGAATTTTTGTGTCCTCAGTTGTGTCTGATTCGCGGCAACTCACGAACTCTACACAGCCAGGCTCTTCCGTCCATGGAATTCAGGGCAATTTTTTCTGTCCCAGTAAATGCCCACCCTGGGTGATCCAAAGGCAAGGGCTCAGAGGCTCCTGAGAGACTAACTCCTTTCAGCTGAGCACAGAGCTGGCTCCTCACTGGGATGCCTGTGGCCTGGGGCTCCCTGAGGGGAGAGCAGCACTCGCCCCACCGTGTGGTCACTGCTGGAAGTGCAGGCTGCTCCTCACTCCCCCTTGACAGTGTCCCTGAGGGCAGAACAGTGTGAATCGAATCAAGGTGGAAATGCAAACTCCAATGAAACCAAACTCCCCACAAGGTCTCTAAAACCACTCAGGAACAGGGAATTGGAAACTGCAGGGGATGACAGGAATGGAGATGGAGACTTGACACCTTACACCGAGTTCACTTCCAGTTATCCCTAGACAAACTTTCCATGAAAACTTGTCACAAATCTCGAAGAACAATGAGCAGAAACCGGACACGTGCTTTGAGTCTTCACACACAAAACTAAAAGCCAGTCCACAAAAAAAAAAAAAAACCCAGAGAATACAGTGGACTTTGCAAAATCAAAGATATCTACTGTGGGAAAGACCTCATGACAAAAGCAAAAGACAGGTCATACATCGCGAGACGAATGAGTGGAAACACAAAGCTTATCAAGGATGTGTCTCCAAACAGACAAAGAACACCAACACAACAAGCCTGTGAAAACTAGGGAAAGGTCTGAAGGGACACCAGACTGAGGAAGACACACACAGAGGATCCCGGATGATGTCCAGCACTGAGGGCCTGAAGAAACAACAGTCTAGTTGCACCCCCTCAGGCCTGTGTGACCGTGGATGAGGCCTCTGTTTCCCGGTGGCTCTGAGAGATGGACAGGGAGGAAGGGGAAGAGAAGTCACTTGCATTTCTAATACTCACAGCAAAGTCTTCCAACGAGAAGGGAATTATCACCCCCACTGACAATGCCATTCACTGAAGTGATACCCACCAGTCCATCTAACCCAGAAGGGAAGGATGGACCTGTTCTCACAAAACGGCGAGAGATGGAAGAAGGAAGATCAAGCCCACACCAATCACTGGAAAGAGAAGCTGTGCTCAGGGCTTGAAAGAATTCCTATTGGGAAAATGATGTCACAGCCCCACAAGGCAATCCACAGCTTCGATGCTATTCCTCCCAAAATGCCAATGCATTTTCGCACCGAACAAAGAATTGCAAAAGGGGTACGGAGACAGAAAAGAGCCTAAACTGTCAATACAATCCGACGAAAAAGCCCCGATACGGACATCCAAGGTTGTGTGAAAGGAAATTAGACGACCAAACTAGGATCCTCAGGAGAGTATCGGAGAAGACAATGGCAACCCACTCCAGTACTCTTGCCTGGAAAACGTCCTGGACGGAGGAGCCTGGTAGGCTGCAGGCCATGGGGTCACGCAGAGTCAGACACGACTGAAGTGACTTAGCCGCAGCAGCAGCAGCAGGACAGTATGCTATTGGGAATACAACAACACACACAGATCCAGATCGATGGAATAAAGTGGAGGGTCCAGAAACAAACCCCAGCATCCATGGTCAACTCATCTCTGACACAGAAGGGGAGAATATCCAAATGGGAACAAGAAAGCCTCTTCAATCAATGTCCATGGGAAAACCAGACAGCTACATCTGAAGAACGCTATTGGTTTTGATCTCATACCACCTCAATATAGGGGGAAAACCTCACCCTAAAGACTGATGTCATGAGATAGATAGAAAGAAGCGTAGGTCAAAGGCTCCTTGACATCAGAGTCTCCTTGCCATTTGCTGGGCGGAGGTCGAAATGGGTCTCTTCAAGTAAGGCAAAGAGGTACACGAAGTACACCCATGGGTTTCCATCCAATGGAACCTCTTCACAACAGAGAAGCTAAGCATTCACAAATGCAAAAGATAGGAAACAGAACATGAGAGACTCCTTGCAAGTGGTGTATCTGAGAAGGGGTTCATATGGAAAGAGACGAAGAATGCACAGCACTCAGATTCCAAGAAACAACACCACCACCACCCTTGACCCTTCCCCCATGACCAACTCCGACCTAAAGCCTTTCTCTCCCTCTAACCTATCCCTAAAACATAACCCTCATCTAATCATATACATGTGCATCCCTAGCATCCATCCATCCACACACGAGAGAGAAAGAGGAAGACACAGACGGAACTGAGAAAGGAAAAGAGAGGGACACAGCCAGAGAGAGACACGGAACCAAAGAGAGGAAAGGAGTCGACGGTCCAGACTTTTCCTCAATCTGCCTCGAAGGTAGAAGCAATGACAGCGCCCTTCCACCCCAGAAGGGGGGAAAGGACGGAAGGTTTGGAGAGGAAAAGACAAGAACGCAGGGAGCCATTAGAAGCTCAGCCACCCGCAGAAGCCGAGCTGGGACACTTGAACAGAATCTCAATGGAAACAGAGGAGCAGAAAGTTGGCTACTCTTTTCTATAAGAGAGGGAGACCTTCGAGTCTTCCTTTCGGTCCTCCAACTTGGATGCGGGGTCTCAAAACAGTCAGGAGGGGGAGTGCCTTTTCCTGGGTACCACGGCACATCCAGGCCTCGTTCTGCCCCATTCTGTGCTGTGTCAGCCCTGGATGGAATCTTTCTTTCTGAAGTCTCAGCGCACAAGCTCCACGTGATATCGGCCCCAGGTGGAAAGGCATGGAGCTGCTCGTAGGCCGACAGACCTAGGAAGCAGATGGGAGAATGACCACCACTCTGCAGATGGAGAGACTGGGGCAACCCTGAGGGGCATATGCTTGTCCAGGGCCACACCACTTATGAGAAGAAGGAGCCTGGTCTGAGAGCAGTGGGGTCCTCGGAGCTCAGGCCCTGGCTGAACCCAGGCCTCCCCAGGGCTGTGGGCTGGGCTGTGTGGGTGTCACTGTGCCTGCACATGGCCTAAGGGGGGTGGTCGAGCAGTCAGAAACCCAGAGATTCCCTTGGGAAGTTTTGGGGAAGGGACCTCAGCACGAACCCCAGGAGATGATGTCACCTGCCGGCAACAGAACCCAACAGAACCCGCAGCCCGGGTATCCAGGCCTCCAGAGCGGAGAGGAGCCCCCAGCCAGTTCACTGGCTGCCAGGATGTTCTGCTGTTTGCCCCTGCCCAGAGGCCGGGGCCTCAGGAGTGCTCACAGGCAGTGTGCGCGGGCACCCTGTCGACGTTGGCTCAGGACACCCCCGAGAGGCCTCTGGCCCTTTGCCCGGAGAAACAGAAAGGTAACACGGGGAGCCCCAGGACGGACCAGGCCGCCTCTCCCATGCCACCCGGAAACACCGGGTCCTTTGCCTGTGTGTGTGGATGCGGGTTTCTTGGGGTGTGTCTCCCTCAAGGAAGCCCAGGCGGATGTGGGGTCAGAAGCCTGCGGACAAGTTGTGTCCACACCCCAGGGGAGAGCAGGCTGGGCGGGATGGGGAGAGTGCGGGCAGCGGCGGCCGCCCAGGCGGACCTCACACCCTCAGGTGGGACTCTTTCCTCCCGGGTGGGGATCTGAGCAGACACACGTCTCTGACCCTTCTGGGAAGAGAAGTTCGAGCAGGCAGAAGCAGCGGCTCCACTGCCCAGGCCCAGCTCGGAAAACTCCTAGCATGGCTGGCTGACGGTCACTGTCGTTGCAGAGCTTCCCACGTGATGAGGCCGAGGACGGGGACACCCCATCCACCTCCCGGAGGGAGGGGTCGGAGCACCACCCCCCCGCCCGTGAGGCCCAGTGCAGGCTCCAGGTGAGCGTGCCCACGGAGGCATCAGCCCCACCGGGGGAGAAGCGGAGGCGGGGAAGGCCTGCTGCCGAGACACCGCCCAGGATACACCCGGCGGCCCAGTCTGAGGCTGCCACGGAGCTCAGCACACCCGGCTCCGACCCAGAGTCCCGAGAACCCCGGCCTCTGAGGCAGCAGGAGGACCTGGAGCCCAGCACGCCAGAGCACAGAGGTGAGGACGCTGGGGCTGGTGCACGGGAGTGTGTGGGGAGGGGGTGCTGAGCTACACAGGGACGAGTCCCCGAAAGCTGCTGCTGGGCCTGCAGCAAGCGCTGGCCTCACACCCCCCGCCCCCCATCTTGCACACTTCAGTCCCAAAAGACATCCGACGCTGGGTATTCTTTGGGAATCTCTTGGAAGCTTTCTGTCCCGGGAGACGCACATGCCAAGGCTGGCCTGTGGGCAAACTTTGCTTCTCCCCCAGCTCTAGCACTGGCCTCCAACTGGAACCAGGCTCCGCTTCCCAGACCTGTCCCTACAGAGGTGCTGGCTCCAGGTGCAGGACCCAGGGATCCACCGAGGGCAGATGGAGAACCGAGACTTGCCCTCGCAGAGACACCAGGCCAGCTGGGTACTGGCCAGCACACCGGGCAGATCGGATCTCCATGCCTGCAGGACCCCCAGCCCCAGGCACTGATGTCCCACCCCCTCAGCCAGAACCTCCACCTCCACGTGCACCTCTACCTGCTCGGGCTCTGGCAGGAGAACCCGAGGCAGAGGAGGAGTCACCGCCTCGGCAGGGAGAGCCTGCCCTGGCTCCCGCGCAACACCCAGACGCCCACGATGACTCACCCACCCCTGCAGGGAGAACGAGCCCCCGCTCTGGACAGACACCCAGAGCCCTTGCCGGAAACACCACGTCCAGGGGAGCGGTCGGCTCTGCAGCCTCCATCCCCGTCTGCTCACCGTGGACGCTGGCAACTCGGTCTGCCCCCAGGGGACATGGAGTTCCTTTCCCCTGAACTGCTTTGCATTTGCTTTGTTTCCACCTTTCTGGTGATGTTTTATTTTTTGTATGGTTTCCTGTACTTTTGTTGGTTAAGTTGGGATTAGTAAACTTTTTCATCATTGTTGCAATTTGGGAACACTGTTGTGTAACTCTGGTGATACTGTGTTACCATCACCACTTTGTAGTTTCAGACCCGTTTGATCTTTACGCCCCACCCCCCCAACAAAGCCTGGATTCAAGGCAAGCACGCCCTGTTCATCCCTTCCCCCGATCCTGAACACAATTTCATCCTTTCTTTGTGCATTCCTTCCTATATTCTTGGTGTCCCCAATCAATGACTCTCAGTGAAATGACTGACGGAGTGTTTTTTGGACTCTCCAACTACTGTAAGACTCCATTGGAGAGTTCTCATTTTTATGTCATTTGAACTAGCCTTTGATATCTGAAAGGACGGTGTACGTCCTTTCAAGATACCATGTGCCAAACGAAGCCCTTTTGGCAACTGCCATCATTATCTCCAGGCAGGCATTGCTGTGTCAAGGGTGACATCTCAGCCAGAAGGCAGAGGCTGAGCTCGTCTTGTTGCACCAGCTCCCAAAAGAAGCCAAGAAAGGGAGCTGGAACAACAAACCACCCCAACACCCAGGAAAGCGTTCTTCATGACAGAAGGCTAGAAAATGACCCAACATCCTTGTGGCCCAGAACCCCTCTAGAAAATCACTGTTCCATAAAAAAGAGAAACACATGGGAAGTTCCAAGGAGAGGCAATGCCCATGGCCCGTGTACTTGAGAGACGGCCTGACCGCTCCGGGGAAGACACGCACCGACGGAACCCCTTGGGAAACAGCAGTGATAGTCCTCACCGTCGTAAGGGTTTCCTCTGGGGACAACCTGCCCGGGGCACCACACGAGGGAGCAGACCGGCTTCTCTTCCTCTGCCCCCACACCATTCACTCATGAAGGCAGCTCAGGTGTTCTCATGCCCTGCCTGCCTGCCTGCCTGGCTCATCCGTGAGCTGTGACCACCTACAGGGCAGGACTCCACCTTCTCCTCTCTGTGTACCGTGAATCTGCACACAGTGGGCTTGCAGAACCTTAGGAGACTTGAGCCATTCCCACTCGAGCCAGAACCCTCCCCAGGAAGGAAAACAGCTGTGGAGTCATTTTGGCCCCAGCACTGGTTCGAAAGCCTGGCGCCTCCTACAGCCTCTACGGTGTGAAGAGGGAGGTCCCTTCTGACAGAGCTTTCCGGGTCTCAGATCTAAGCTGTTGTTTCACTGTCAGCTGTGTCTCTTCCGTTGCAGCCAGGTGGGCCACGCTGCTCCAAAGGAGCTCACAAGCTGAGTTTCAAGGGAGGTATAGAGAGGACAGGGATGGCTACAACGTACTGCAAACTGAGTGAGGGTCCCCACAATCCTCAGCAAAGGTCTGTGGTGTGCAAGTGGGGAGTAGAGGGCCCCCAAGTTCCAAAGGAAGGGAGGTAGTCGGGAGCTAAAGCCCTTGGCCGCTGTGGTAGTAGCTGCAGATGGCAGCTCGTCCACAGTGCACTTCGAATGAGGTCATATGAGCGGGACTCTGGAAATGGCTCCGAAATCGGGAGAAAGGGGTCAGGGTATGTGGGAATCCGGCGGGGGTGGGGGGTGGATGAAGGAAGGTGTCCCTCCTCTCTCCAGTGCAATTTGGTTTGGTGAGTCTCAAAGCTACCAGATGGCACTTCCCAAGTCAGGCCCCCGCAGGAATCAGGGTGGGCTGCGTGCCTCGGCCCCTGCCACAGGGACAAGCCACACCAGTGGCCTCCCTGAGCTCCAGTGGCCGGATCTGGGGGTTCTGTCTGGGTGCACACCTCCTTGCTGTGGCCAAGTTCCCCCCTTCTCTGAGCACCAGCTTCATCCTCTCGAATGAGGACATCGATTGCTACCTTGGCACGTTACTCTCTTCATCCTGTGAAGACTCATTAGGCTTATCCTACAATTACTAGCTGGCCCGAAGAGATATCTCCTGAATCCAGATTAAGCTGGAGTCTCCCAGGCTCATCTGGCATGTCTTCCCTGAAGTCTGCCAAAACCCACACCCTTGCATTTCCAGGGACTCCCCTTAGCCAGCTGGGCAGAAAACCCAGCATGGTTCAAACAAGCTGACAGACAAGCGGGAGAGGACTCACGGGCAGACGGCTTCCCTCAGGTCTCGGGTGGAGCTCTGGGACCACAGCAGCAACGGGCCATCCCAGGCCCTGGGCTCAGCAGCGCCCTCATTCTCAGGCCGGTGGCTCTGCCCTGAGGGGAGCAGGAAGGTCACCAACTGCCGCAGGCGGGCCTCACGCCCCTCCCACTGCTGGAGCCTGACCTCCCCCGGCCCCACCCCTTCCCCTACCCCAGCAGGACGACAGCTCGTCTTCCCCTGGCTTCCAACGGGAGGCCCGGCCCTGGGCCCCGATTGGGCACTGCCCCAGCCCGGAGCCAATCACAGTGGCCAGGGAGGTGGAACGCACCGATTGGCCAGGGCCAGGTCATGTGACCATACTCCCCAGGAAACTCAAATATTACCAAGGTTCCCTAAGAAACCAATGAACAGAATTATCCAGTAAAGGCAAACCGTGCTTTTTAATGAGGCCAATGTCACAGAAAAAAAAAAAAAATGCTTCACAATGAACTGCTCAAGGAAGCTACTAAATAAACTTTCAGAAAAGTTTAGTAGTTTTTTTTTTTTTTTTAATAGGGTGACGGAGAGCTATACCTTTCCCGTCTATGTGAATTTAGGTTTAAACTAGATTTCCCTTGGCTATTATATAAGACAAAAAAGCCCACATCCCTCCCTTTCACTCCCCCCCACCCCCAAAAAGTGTTTTAATCTATAGAATTTTTGTGTCCTCAGTTGTGTCTGATTCGCGGCAACTCACGAACTCTACACAGCCAGGCTCTTCCGTCCATGGAATTCAGGGCAATTTTTTCTGTCCCAGTAAATGCCCACCCTGGGTGATCCAAAGGCAAGGGCTCAGAGGCTCCTGAGAGACTAACTCCTTTCAGCTGAGCACAGAGCTGGCTCCTCACTGGGATGCCTGTGGCCTGGGGCTCCCTGAGGGGAGAGCAGCACTCGCCCCACCGTGTGGTCACTGCTGGAAGTGCAGGCTGCTCCTCACTCCCCCTTGACAGTGTCCCTGAGGGCAGAACAGTGTGAATCGAATCAAGGTGGAAATGCAAACTCCAATGCAACCAAACTCCCCACAAGGTCTCTAAAACCACTCAGGAACAGGGAATTGGAAACTGCAGGGGATGACAGGAATGGAGATGGAGACTTGACACCTTACACCGAGTTCACTTCCAGTTATCCCTAGACAAACTTTCCATGAAAACTTGTCACAAATCTCGAAGAACAATGAGCAGAAACCGGACACGTGCTTTGAGTCTTCACACACAAAACTAAAAGCCAGTCCACAAAAAAAAACCCAGAGAATACAGTGGACTTTGCAAAATCAAAGATATCTACTGTGGGAAAGACCTCATGACAAAAGCAAAAGACAGGTCATACATCGCGAGACGAATGAGTGGAAACACAAAGCTTATCAAGGATGTGTCTCCAAACAGACAAAGAACACCAACACAACAAGCCTGTGAAAACTAGGGAAAGGTCTGAAGGGACACCAGACTGAGGAAGACACACACAGAGGATCCCGGATGATGTCCAGCACTGAGGGCCTGAAGAAACAACAGTCTAGTTGCACCCCCTCAGGCCTGTGTGACCGTGGATGAGGCCTCTGTTTCCCGGTGGCTCTGAGAGATGGACAGGGAGGAAGGGGAAGAGAAGTCACTTGCATTTCTAATACTCACAGCAAAGTCTTCCAACGAGAAGGGAATTATCACCCCCACTGACAATGCCATTCACTGAAGTGATACCCACTGACAATGCCATTCACTGAAGTGATACCCACCAGTCCATCTAACCCAGAAGGGAAGGATGGATCTGTTCTCACAAAACGGCGAGAGATGGAAGAAGGAAGATCAAGCCCACACCAATCACTGGAAAGAGAAGCTGTGCTCAGGGCTGGAAAGAATTCCTATTGGGAAAATGATGTCACAGCCCCACAAGGCAATCCACAGCTTCGATGCTATTCCTCCCAAAATGCCAATGCATTTTCGCACCGAACAAAGAATTGCAAAAGGGGTACGGAGACAGAAAAGAGCCTAAACTGTCAATACAATCCGACGAAAAAGCCCCGATACGGACATCCAAGGTTGTGTGAAAGGAAATTAGACGACCAAACTAGGATCCTCAGGAGAGTATCGGAGAAGGCAATGGCGACCCACTCCAGTACTCTTGCCTGGAAAACGTCCTGGACGGAGGAGCCTGGTAGGCTGCAGGCCATGGGGTCACGCAGAGTCAGACACGACTGAAGTGACTTAGCCGCAGCAGCAGCAGCAGGACAGTATGCTATTGGGAATACAACAACACACACAGATCCAGATCGATGGAATAAAGTGGAGGGTCCAGAAACAAACCCCAGCATCCATGGTCAACTCATCTCTGACACAGAAGGGGAGAATATCCAAATGGGAACAAGAAAGCCTCTTCAATCAATGTCCATGGGAAAACCAGACAGCTACATCTGAAGAACGCTATTGGTTTTGATCTCATACCACCTCAATATAGGGGGAAAACCTCACCCTAAAGACTGATGTCATGAGATAGCTAGAAAGAAGCGTAGGTCAAAGGCTCCTTAACATCAGAGTCTCCTTGCCATTTGCTGGGCGGAGGTCGAAATGGGTCTCTTCAAGTAAGGCAAAGAGGTACACGAAGTACACCCATGGGTTTCCATCCAATGGAACCTCTTCACAACAGAGAAGCTAAGCATTCACAAATGCAAAAGATAGGAAACAGAACATGAGAGACTCCTTGCAAGTGGTGTATCTGAGAAGGGGTTCATATGGAAAGAGACGAAGAATGCACAGCACTCAGATTCCAAGAAACAACACCACCACCACCCTTGACCCTTCCCCCATGACCAACTCCGACCTAAAGCCTTTCTCTCCCTCTAACCTATCCCTAAAACATAACCCTCATCTAATCATATACATGTGCATCCCTAGCATCCATCCATCCACACACGAGAGAGAAAGAGGAAGACACAGACGGAACTGAGAAAGGAAAAGAGAGGGACACAGCCAGAGAGAGACACGGAACCAAAGAGAGGAAAGGAGTCGACGGTCCAGACTTTTCCTCAATCTGCCTCGAAGGTAGAAGCAATGACAGCGCCCTTCCACCCCAGGAGGGGGAAAAGGACGGAAGGTTTGGAGAGGAAAAGACAAGAACGCAGGGAGCCATTAGAAGCTCAGCCACCCGCAGAAGCCGAGCTGGGACACTTGAACAGAATCTCAATGGAAACAGAGGAGCAGAAAGTTGGCTACTCTTTTCTATAAGAGAGGGAGACCTTCGAGTCTTCCTTTCGGTCCTCCAACTTGGATGCGGGGTCTCAAAACAGTCAGGAGGGGGAGTGCCTTTTCCTGGGTACCACGGCACATCCAGGCCTCGTTCTGCCCCATTCTGTGCTGTGTCAGCCCTGGATGGAATCTTTCTTTCTGAAGTCTCAGCGCACAAGCTCCACGTGATATCGGCCCCAGGTGGAAAGGCATGGAGCTGCTCGTAGGCCGACAGACCTAGGAAGCAGATGGGAGAATGACCACCACTCTGCAGATGGAGAGACTGGGGCAACCCTGAGGGGCATATGCTTGTCCAGGGCCACACCACTTATGAGAAGAAGGAGCCTGGTCTGAGAGCAGTGGGGTCCTCGGAGCTCAGGCCCTGGCTGAACCCAGGCCTCCCCAGGGCTGTGGGCTGGGCTGTGTGGGTGTCACTGTGCCTGCACATGGCCTAAGGGGGGTGGTCGAGCAGTCAGAAACCCAGAGATTCCCTTGGGAAGTTTTGGGGAAGGGACCTCAGCACGAACCCCAGGAGATGATGTCACCTGCCGGCAACAGAACCCAACAGAACCCGCAGCCCGGGTATCCAGGCCTCCAGAGCGGAGAGGAGCCCCCAGCCAGTTCACTGGCTGCCAGGATGTTCTGCTGTTTGCCCCTGCCCAGAGGCCGGGGCCTCAGGAGTGCTCACAGGCAGTGTGCGCGGGCACCCTGTCGACGTTGGCTCAGGACACCCCCGAGAGGCCTCTGGCCCTTTGCCCGGAGAAACAGAAAGGTAACACGGGGAGCCCCAGGACGGACCAGGCCGCCTCTCCCATGCCACCCGGAAACACCGGGTCCTTTGCCTGTGTGTGTGGATGCGGGTTTCTTGGGGTGTGTCTCCCTCAAGGAAGCCCAGGCGGATGTGGGGTCAGAAGCCTGCGGACAAGTTGTGTCCACACCCCAGGGGAGAGCAGGCTGGGCGGGATGGGGAGAGTGCGGGCAGCGGCGGCCGCCCAGGCGGACCTCACACCCTCAGGTGGGACTCTTTCCTCCCGGGTGGGGATCTGAGCAGACACACGTCTCTGACCCTTCTGGGAAGAGAAGTTCGAGCAGGCAGAAGCAGCGGCTCCACTGCCCAGGCCCAGCTCGGAAAACTCCTAGCATGGCTGGCTGACGGTCACTG
Organism: Giraffa tippelskirchi; assembly: GCF_054371585.1. Classification (NCBI taxonomy): domain Eukaryota; kingdom Metazoa; phylum Chordata; class Mammalia; order Artiodactyla; family Giraffidae; genus Giraffa; species Giraffa tippelskirchi. The sequence continues at coordinate 10,055,598 of NC_137288.1, read as the reverse complement.
TCGTTGCAGAGCTTCCCACGTGATGAGGCCGAGGACGGGGACACCCCATCCACCTCCCGGAGGGAGGGGTCGGAGCACCACCCCCCCGCCCGTGAGGCCCAGTGCAGGCTCCAGGTGAGCGTGCCCACGGAGGCATCAGCCCCACCGGGGGAGAAGCGGAGGCGGGGAAGGCCTGCTGCCGAGACACCGCCCAGGATACACCCGGCGGCCCAGTCTGAGGCTGCCACGGAGCTCAGCACACCCGGCTCCGACCCAGAGTCCCGAGAACCCCGGCCTCTGAGGCAGCAGGAGGACCTGGAGCCCAGCACGCCAGAGCACAGAGGTGAGGACGCTGGGGCTGGTGCACGGGAGTGTGTGGGGAGGGGGTGCTGAGCTACACAGGGACGAGTCCCCGAAAGCTGCTGCTGGGCCTGCAGCAAGCGCTGGCCTCACACCCCCCGCCCCCCATCTTGCACACTTCAGTCCCAAAAGACATCCGACGCTGGGTATTCTTTGGGAATCTCTTGGAAGCTTTCTGTCCCGGGAGACGCACATGCCAAGGCTGGCCTGTGGGCAAACTTTGCTTCTCCCCCAGCTCTAGCACTGGCCTCCAACTGGAACCAGGCTCCGCTTCCCAGACCTGTCCCTACAGAGGTGCTGGCTCCAGGTGCAGGACCCAGGGATCCACCGAGGGCAGATGGAGAACCGAGACTTGCCCTCGCAGAGACACCAGGCCAGCTGGGTACTGGCCAGCACACCGGGCAGATCGGATCTCCATGCCTGCAGGACCCCCAGCCCCAGGCACTGATGTCCCACCCCCTCAGCCAGAACCTCCACCTCCACGTGCACCTCTACCTGCTCGGGCTCTGGCAGGAGAACCCGAGGCAGAGGAGGAGTCACCGCCTCGGCAGGGAGAGCCTGCCCTGGCTCCCGCGCAACACCCAGACGCCCACGATGACTCACCCACCCCTGCAGGGAGAACGAGCCCCCGCTCTGGACAGACACCCAGAGCCCTTGCCGGAAACACCACGTCCAGGGGAGCGGTCGGCTCTGCAGCCTCCATCCCCGTCTGCTCACCGTGGACGCTGGCAACTCGGTCTGCCCCCAGGGGACATGGAGTTCCTTTCCCCTGAACTGCTTTGCATTTGCTTTGTTTCCACCTTTCTGGTGATGTTTTATTTTTTGTATGGTTTCCTGTACTTTTGTTGGTTAAGTTGGGATTAGTAAACTTTTTCATCATTGTTGCAATTTGGGAACACTGTTGTGTAACTCTGGTGATACTGTGTTACCATCACCACTTTGTAGTTTCAGACCCGTTTGATCTTTATGCCCCACCCCCCAACAAAGCCTGGATTCAAGGCAAGCACGCCCTGTTCATCCCTTCCCCCGATCCTGAACACAATTTCATCCTTTCTTTGTGCATTCCTTCCTATATTCTTGGTGTCCCCAATCAATGACTCTCAGTGAAATGACTGACGGAGTGTTTTTTGGACTCTCCAACTACTGTAAGACTCCATTGGAGAGTTCTCATTTGTATGTCATTTGAACTAGCCTTTGATATCTGAAAGGACGGTGTACGTCCTTTCAAGATACCATGTGCCAAACGAAGCCCTTTTGGCAACTGCCATCATTATCTCCAGGCAGGCATTGCTGTGTCAAGGGTGACATCTCAGCCAGAAGGCAGAGGCTGAGCTCGTCTTGTTGCACCAGCTCCCAAAAGAAGCCAAGAAAGGGAGCTGGAACAACAAACCACCCCAACACCCAGGAAAGCGTTCTTCATGACAGAAGGCTAGAAAATGACCCAACATCCTTGTGGCCCAGAACCCCTCTAGAAAATCACTGTTCCATAAAAAAGAGAAACACATGGGAAGTTCCAAGGAGAGGCAATGCCCATGGCCCGTGTACTTGAGAGACGGCCTGACCACTCCGGGGAAGACACGCACCGACGGAACCCCTTGGGAAACAGCAGTGATAGTCCTCACCGTCGTAAGGGTTTCCTCTGGGGACAACCTGCCCGGGGCACCACACGAGGGAGCAGACCGGCTTCTCTTCCTCTGCCCCCACACCATTCACTCATGAAGGCAGCTCAGGTGTTCTCATGCCCTGCCTGCCTGCCTGCCTGGCTCATCCGTGAGCTGTGACCACCTACAGGGCAGGACTCCACCTTCTCCTCTCTGTGTACCGTGAATCTGCACACAGTGGGCTTGCAGAACCTTAGGAGACTTGAGCCATTCCCACTCGAGCCAGAACCCTCCCCAGGAAGGAAAACAGCTGTGGAGTCATTTTGGCCCCAGCACTGGTTCGAAAGCCTGGCGCCTCCTACAGCCTCTACGGTGTGAAGAGGGAGGTCCCTTCTGACAGAGCTTTCCGGGTCTCAGATCTAAGCTGTTGTTTCACTGTCAGCTGTGTCTCTTCCGTTGCAGCCAGGTGGGCCACGCTGCTCCAAAGGAGCTCACAAGCTGAGTTTCAAGGGAGGTATAGAGAGGACAGGGATGGCTACAACGTACTGCAAACTGAGTGAGGGTCCCCACAATCCTCAGCAAAGGTCTGTGGTGTGCAAGTGGGGAGTAGAGGGCCCCCAAGTTCCAAAGGAAGGGAGGTAGTCGGGAGCTAAAGCCCTTGGCCGCTGTGGTAGTAGCTGCAGATGGCAGCTCGTCCACAGTGCACTTCGAATGAGGTCATATGAGCGGGACTCTGGAAATGGCTCCGAAATCAGGAGAAAGGGGTCAGGGTATGTGGGAATCCGGCGGGGGTGGGGGGTGGATGAAGGAAGGTGTCCCTCCTCTCTCCAGTGCAATTTGGTTTGGTGAGTCTCAAAGCTACCAGATGGCACTTCCCAAGTCAGGCCCCCGCAGGAATCAGGGTGGGCTGCGTGCCTCGGCCCCTGCCACAGGGACAAGCCACACCAGTGGCCTCCCTGAGCTCCAATGGCCGGATCTGGGGGTTCTGTCTGGGTGCACACCTCCTTGCTGTGGCCAAGTTCCCCCCTTCTCTGAGCACCAGCTTCATCCTCTCGAATGAGGACATCGATTGCTACCTTGGCACGTTACTCTCTTCATCCTGTGAAGACTCATTAGGCTTATCCTACAATTACTAGCTGGCCCGAAGAGATATCTCCTGAATCCAGATTAAGCTGGAGTCTCCCAGGCTCATCTGGCATGTCTTCCCTGAAGTCTGCCAAAACCCACACCCTTGCATTTCCAGGGACTCCCCTTAGCCAGCTGGGCAGAAAACCCAGCATGGTTCAAACAAGCTGACAGACAAGCGGGAGAGGACTCACGGGCAGACGGCTTCCCTCAGGTCTCGGGTGGAGCTCTGGGACCACAGCAGCAACGGGCCATCCCAGGCCCTGGGCTCAGCAGCGCCCTCATTCTCAGGCCGGCGGCTCTGCCCTGAGGGGAGCAGGAAGGTCACCAACTGCCGCAGGCGGGCCTCACGCCCCTCCCACTGCTGGAGCCTGACCTCCCCCGGCCCCACCCCTTCCCCTACCCCAGCAGGACGACAGCTCGTCTTCCCCTGGCTTCCAACGGGAGGCCCGGCCCTGGGCCCCGATTGGGCACTGCCCCAGCCCGGAGCCAATCACAGTGGCCAGGGAGGTGGAACGCACCGATTGGCCAGGGCCAGGTCATGTGACCATACTCCCCAGGAAACTCAAATATTACCAAGGTTCCCTAAGAAACCAATGAACAGAATTATCCAGTAAAGGCAAACCGTGCTTTTTAATGAGGCCAATGTCACAGAAAAAAAAAAAAAATGCTTCACAATGAACTGCTCAAGGAAGCTACTAAATAAACTTTCAGAAAAGTTTAGTAGTTTTTTTTTTTTTTTTAATAGGGTGACGGAGAGCTATACCTTTCCCGTCTATGTGAATTTAGGTTTAAACTAGATTTCCCTTGGCTATTATATAAGACAAAAAAGCCCACATCCCTCCCTTTCACTCCCCCCCACCCCCAAAAAGTGTTTTAATCTATAGAATTTTTGTGTCCTCAGTTGTGTCTGATTCGCGGCAACTCACGAACTCTACACAGCCAGGCTCTTCCGTCCATGGAATTCAGGGCAATTTTTTCTGTCCCAGTAAATGCCCACCCTGGGTGATCCAAAGGCAAGGGCTCAGAGGCTCCTGAGAGACTAACTCCTTTCAGCTGAGCACAGAGCTGGCTCCTCACTGGGATGCCTGTGGCCTGGGGCTCCCTGAGGGGAGAGCAGCACTCGCCCCACCGTGTGGTCACTGCTGGAAGTGCAGGCTGCTCCTCACTCCCCCTTGACAGTGTCCCTGAGGGCAGAACAGTGTGAATCGAATCAAGGTGGAAATGCAAACTCCAATGCAACCAAACTCCCCACAAGGTCTCTAAAACCACTCAGGAACAGGGAATTGGAAACTGCAGGGGATGACAGGAATGGAGATGGAGACTTGACACCTTACACCGAGTTCACTTCCAGTTATCCCTAGACAAACTTGCCATGAAAACTTGTCACAAATCTCGAAGAACAATGAGCAGAAACCGGACACGTGCTTTGAGTCTTCACACACAAAACTAAAAGCCAGTCCACAAAAAAAAACCCAGAGAATACAGTGGACTTTGCAAAATCAAAGATATCTACTGTGGGAAAGACCTCATGACAAAAGCAAAAGACAGGTCATACATCGCGAGACGAATGAGTGGAAACACAAAGCTTATCAAGGATGTGTCTCCAAACAGACAAAGAACACCAACACAACAAGCCTGTGAAAACTAGGGAAAGGTCTGAAGGGACACCAGACTGAGGAAGACACACACAGAGGATCCCGGATGATGTCCAGCACTGAGGGCCTGAAGAAACAACAGTCTAGTTGCACCCCCTCAGGCCTGTGTGACCGTGGATGAGGCCTCTGTTTCCCGGTGGCTCTGAGAGATGGACAGGGAGGAAGGGGAAGAGAAGTCACTTGCATTTCTAATACTCACAGCAAAGTCTTCCAACGAGAAGGGAATTATCACCCCCACTGACAATGCCATTCACTGAAGTGATACCCACTGACAATGCCATTCACTGAAGTGATACCCACCAGTCCATCTAACCCAGAAGGGAAGGATGGATCTGTTCTCACAAAACGGCGAGAGATGGAAGAAGGAAGATCAAGCCCACACCAATCACTGGAAAGAGAAGCTGTGCTCAGGGCTGGAAAGAATTCCTATTGGGAAAATGATGTCACAGCCCCACAAGGCAATCCACAGCTTCGATGCTATTCCTCCCAAAATGCCAATGCATTTTCGCACCGAACAAAGAATTGCAAAAGGGGTACGGAGACAGAAAAGAGCCTAAACTGTCAATACAATCCGACGAAAAAGCCCCGATACGGACATCCAAGGTTGTGTGAAAGGAAATTAGACGACCAAACTAGGATCCTCAGGAGAGTATCGGAGAAGGCAATGGCGACCCACTCCAGTACTCTTGCCTGGAAAACGTCCTGGACGGAGGAGCCTGGTAGGCTGCAGGCCATGGGGTCACGCAGAGTCAGACACGACTGAAGTGACTTAGCCGCAGCAGCAGCAGCAGGACAGTATGCTATTGGGAATACAACAACACACACAGATCCAGATCGATGGAATAAAGTGGAGGGTCCAGAAACAAACCCCAGCATCCATGGTCAACTCATCTCTGACACAGAAGGGGAGAATATCCAAATGGGAACAAGAAAGCCTCTTCAATCAATGTCCATGGGAAAACCAGACAGCTACATCTGAAGAACGCTATTGGTTTTGATCTCATACCACCTCAATATAGGGGGAAAACCTCACCCTAAAGACTGATGTCATGAGATAGCTAGAAAGAAGCGTAGGTCAAAGGCTCCTTAACATCAGAGTCTCCTTGCCATTTGCTGGGCGGAGGTCGAAATGGGTCTCTTCAAGTAAGGCAAAGAGGTACACGAAGTACACCCATGGGTTTCCATCCAATGGAACCTCTTCACAACAGAGAAGCTAAGCATTCACAAATGCAAAAGATAGGAAACAGAACATGAGAGACTCCTTGCAAGTGGTGTATCTGAGAAGGGGTTCATATGGAAAGAGACGAAGAATGCACAGCACTCAGATTCCAAGAAACAACACCACCACCACCCTTGACCCTTCCCCCATGACCAACTCCGACCTAAAGCCTTTCTCTCCCTCTAACCTATCCCTAAAACATAACCCTCATCTAATCATATACATGTGCATCCCTAGCATCCATCCATCCACACACGAGAGAGAAAGAGGAAGACACAGACGGAACTGAGAAAGGAAAAGAGAGGGACACAGCCAGAGAGAGACACGGAACCAAAGAGAGGAAAGGAGTCGACGGTCCAGACTTTTCCTCAATCTGCCTCGAAGGTAGAAGCAATGACAGCGCCCTTCCACCCCAGGAGGGGGAAAAGGACGGAAGGTTTGGAGAGGAAAAGACAAGAACGCAGGGAGCCATTAGAAGCTCAGCCACCCGCAGAAGCCGAGCTGGGACACTTGAACAGAATCTCAATGGAAACAGAGGAGCAGAAAGTTGGCTACTCTTTTCTATAAGAGAGGGAGACCTTCGAGTCTTCCTTTCGGTCCTCCAACTTGGATGCGGGGTCTCAAAACAGTCAGGAGGGGGAGTGCCTTTTCCTGGGTACCACGGCACATCCAGGCCTCGTTCTGCCCCATTCTGTGCTGTGTCAGCCCTGGATGGAATCTTTCTTTCTGAAGTCTCAGCGCACAAGCTCCACGTGATATCGGCCCCAGGTGGAAAGGCATGGAGCTGCTCGTAGGCCGACAGACCTAGGAAGCAGATGGGAGAATGACCACCACTCTGCAGATGGAGAGACTGGGGCAACCCTGAGGGGCATATGCTTGTCCAGGGCCACACCACTTATGAGAAGAAGGAGCCTGGTCTGAGAGCAGTGGGGTCCTCGGAGCTCAGGCCCTGGCTGAACCCAGGCCTCCCCAGGGCTGTGGGCTGGGCTGTGTGGGTGTCACTGTGCCTGCACATGGCCTAAGGGGGGTGGTCGAGCAGTCAGAAACCCAGAGATTCCCTTGGGAAGTTTTGGGGAAGGGACCTCAGCACGAACCCCAGGAGATGATGTCACCTGCCGGCAACAGAACCCAACAGAACCCGCAGCCCGGGTATCCAGGCCTCCAGAGCGGAGAGGAGCCCCCAGCCAGTTCACTGGCTGCCAGGATGTTCTGCTGTTTGCCCCTGCCCAGAGGCCGGGGCCTCAGGAGTGCTCACAGGCAGTGTGCGCGGGCACCCTGTCGACGTTGGCTCAGGACACCCCCGAGAGGCCTCTGGCCCTTTGCCCGGAGAAACAGAAAGGTAACACGGGGAGCCCCAGGACGGACCAGGCCGCCTCTCCCATGCCACCCGGAAACAGCGGGTCCTTTGCCTGTGTGTGTGGATGCGGGTTTCTTGGGGTGTGTCTCCCTCAAGGAAGCCCAGGCGGATGTGGGGTCAGAAGCCTGTGGACAAGTTGTGTCCACACCCCAGGGGAGAGCAGGCTGGGCGGGATGGGGAGAGTGCGGGCAGCGGCGGCCGCCCAGGCGGACCTCACACCCTCAGGTGGGACTCTTTCCTCCCGGGTGGGGATCTGAGCAGACACACGTCTCTGACCCTTCTGGGAAGAGAAGTTCGAGCAGGCAGAAGCAGCGGCTCCACTGCCCAGGCCCAGCTCGGAAAACTCCTAGCATGGCTGGCTGACGGTCACTGTCGTTGCAGAGCTTCCCACGTGATGAGGCCGAGGACGGGGACACCCCATCCACCTCCCGGAGGGAGGGGTCGGAGCACCACCCCCCCGCCCGTGAGGCCCAGTGCAGGCTCCAGGTGAGCGTGCCCACGGAGGCATCAGCCCCACCGGGGGAGAAGCGGAGGCGGGGAAGGCCTGCTGCCGAGACACCGCCCAGGATACACCCGGCGGCCCAGTCTGAGGCTGCCACGGAGCTCAGCACACCCGGCTCCGACCCAGAGTCCCGAGAACCCCGGCCTCTGAGGCAGCAGGAGGACCTGGAGCCCAGCACGCCAGAGCACAGAGGTGAGGACGCTGGGGCTGGTGCACGGGAGTGTGTGGGGAGGGGGTGCTGAGCTACACAGGGACGAGTCCCCGAAAGCTGCTGCTGGGCCTGCAGCAAGCGCTGGCCTCACCCCCCGCCCCCCATCTTGCACACTTCAGTCCCAAAAGACATCCGACGCTGGGTATTCTTTGGGAATCTCTTGGAAGCTTTCTGTCCCGGGAGACGCACATGCCAAGGCTGGCCTGTGGGCAAACTTTGCTTCTCCCCCAGCTCTAGCACTGGCCTCCAACTGGAACCAGGCTCCGCTTCCCAGACCTGTCCCTACAGAGGTGCTGGCTCCAGGTGCAGGACCCAGGGATCCACCGAGGGCAGATGGAGAACCGAGACTTGCCCTCGCAGAGACACCAGGCCAGCTGGGTACTGGCCAGCACACCGGGCAGATCGGATCTCCATGCCTGCAGGACCCCCAGCCCCAGGCACTGATGTCCCACCCCCTCAGCCAGAACCTCCACCTCCACGTGCACCTCTACTTGCTCGGGCTCTGGCAGGAGAACCCGAGGCAGAGGAGGAGTCACCGCCTCGGCAGGGAGAGCCTGCCCTGGCTCCCGCGCAACACCCAGACGCCCACGATGACTCACCCACCCCTGCAGGGAGAACGAGCCCCCGCTCTGGACAGACACCCAGAGCCCTTGCCGGAAACACCACGTCCAGGGGAGCGGTCGGCTCTGCAGCCTCCATCCCCGTCTGCTCACCGTGGACGCTGGCAACTCGGTCTGCCCCCAGGGGACATGGAGTTCCTTTCCCCTGAACTGCTTTGCATTTGCTTTGTTTCCACCTTTCTGGTGATGTTTTATTTTTTGTATGGTTTCCTGTACTTTTGTTGGTTAAGTTGGGATTAGTAAACTTTTTCATCATTGTTGCAATTTGGGAACACTGTTGTGTAACTCTGGTGATACTGTGTTACCATCACCACTTTGTAGTTTCAGACCCGTTTGATCTTTATGCCCCACCCCCCAACAAAGCCTGGATTCAAGGCAAGCACGCCCTGTTCATCCCTTCCCCCGATCCTGAACACAATTTCATCCTTTCTTTGTGCATTCCTTCCTATATTCTTGGTGTCCCCAATCAATGACTCTCAGTGAAATGACTGACGGAGTGTTTTTTGGACTCTCCAACTACTGTAAGACTCCATTGGAGAGTTCTCATTTGTATGTCATTTGAACTAGCCTTTGATATCTGAAAGGACGGTGTACGTCCTTTCAAGATACCATGTGCCAAACGAAGCCCTTTTGGCAACTGCCATCATTATCTCCAGGCAGGCATTGCTGTGTCAAGGGTGACATCTCAGCCAGAAGGCAGAGGCTGAGCTCGTCTTGTTGCACCAGCTCCCAAAAGAAGCCAAGAAAGGGAGCTGGAACAACAAACCACCCCAACACCCAGGAAAGCGTTCTTCATGACAGAAGGCTAGAAAATGACCCAACATCCTTGTGGCCCAGAACCCCTCTAGAAAATCACTGTTCCATAAAAAAGAGAAACACATGGGAAGTTCCAAGGAGAGGCAATGCCCATGGCCCGTGTACTTGAGAGACGGCCTGACCGCTCCGGGGAAGACACGCACCGACGGAACCCCTTGGGAAACAGCAGTGATAGTCCTCACCGTCGTAAGGGTTTCCTCTGGGGACAACCTGCCCGGGGCACCACACGAGGGAGCAGACCGGCTTCTCTTCCTCTGCCCCCACACCATTCACTCATGAAGGCAGCTCAGGTGTTCTCATGCCCTGCCTGCCTGCCTGCCTGGCTCATCCGTGAGCTGTGACCACCTACAGGGCAGGACTCCACCTTCTCCTCTCTGTGTACCGTGAATCTGCACACAGTGGGCTTGCAGAACCTTAGGAGACTTGAGCCATTCCCACTCGAGCCAGAACCCTCCCCAGGAAGGAAAACAGCTGTGGAGTCATTTTGGCCCCAGCACTGGTTCGAAAGCCTGGCGCCTCCTACAGCCTCTACGGTGTGAAGAGGGAGGTCCCTTCTGACAGAGCTTTCCGGGTCTCAGATCTAAGCTGTTGTTTCACTGTCAGCTGTGTCTCTTCCGTTGCAGCCAGGTGGGCCACGCTGCTCCAAAGGAGCTCACAAGCTGAGTTTCAAGGGAGGTATAGAGAGGACAGGGATGGCTACAACGTACTGCAAACTGAGTGAGGGTCCCCACAATCCTCAGCAAAGGTCTGTGGTGTGCAAGTGGGGAGTAGAGGGCCCCCAAGTTCCAAAGGAAGGGAGGTAGTCGGGAGCTAAAGCCCTTGGCCGCTGTGGTAGTAGCTGCAGATGGCAGCTCGTCCACAGTGCACTTCGAATGAGGTCATATGAGCGGGACTCTGGAAATGGCTCCGAAATCGGGAGAAAGGGGTCAGGGTATGTGGGAATCCGGCGGGGGTGGGGGGTGGATGAAGGAAGGTGTCCCTCCTCTCTCCAGTGCAATTTGGTTTGGTGAGTCTCAAAGCTACCAGATGGCACTTCCCAAGTCAGGCCCCCGCAGGAATCAGGGTGGGCTGCGTGCCTCGGCCCCTGCCACAGGGACAAGCCACACCAGTGGCCTCCCTGAGCTCCAGTGGCCGGATCTGGGGGTTCTGTCTGGGTGCACACCTCCTTGCTGTGGCCAAGTTCCCCCCTTCTCTGAGCACCAGCTTCATCCTCTCGAATGAGGACATCGATTGCTACCTTGGCACGTTACTCTCTTCATCCTGTGAAGACTCATTAGGCTTATCCTACAATTACTAGCTGGCCCGAAGAGATATCTCCTGAATCCAGATTAAGCTGGAGTCTCCCAGGCTCATCTGGCATGTCTTCCCTGAAGTCTGCCAAAACCCACACCCTTGCATTTCCAGGGACTCCCCTTAGCCAGCTGGGCAGAAAACCCAGCATGGTTCAAACAAGCTGACAGACAAGCGGGAGAGGACTCACGGGCAGACGGCTTCCCTCAGGTCTCGGGTGGAGCTCTGGGACCACAGCAGCAACGGGCCATCCCAGGCCCTGGGCTCAGCAGCGCCCTCATTCTCAGGCCGGCGGCTCTGCCCTGAGGGGAGCAGGAAGGTCACCAACTGCCGCAGGCGGGCCTCACGCCCCTCCCACTGCTGGAGCCTGACCTCCCCCGGCCCCACCCCTTCCCCTACCCCAGCAGGACGACAGCTCGTCTTCCCCTGGCTTCCAACGGGAGGCCCGGCCCTGGGCCCCGATTGGGCACTGCCCCAGCCCGGAGCCAATCACAGTGGCCAGGGAGGTGGAACGCACCGATTGGCCAGGGCCAGGTCATGGGACCATACTCCCCAGGAAACTCAAATATTACCAAGGTTCCCTAAGAAACCAATGAACAGAATTATCCAGTAAAGGCAAACCGTGCTTTTTAATGAGGCCAATGTCACAGAAAAAAAAAAAATGCTTCACAATGAACTGCTCAAGGAAGCTACTAAATAAACTTTCAGAAAAGTTTAGTAGTTTTTTTTTTTTTTTTTTAATAGGGTGACGGAGAGCTATACCTTTCCCGTCTATGTGAATTTAGGTTTAAACTAGATTTCCCTTGGCTATTATATAAGACAAAAAAACCCACATCCCCCCCTTTCACTCCCCCCCAACCCCAAAAAGTGTTTTAAGCTATAGAATTTTTGTGTCCTCAGTTGTGTCTGATTCGCGGCAACTCACGAACTCTACACAGCCAGGCTCTTCCGTCCATGGAATTCAGGGCAATTTTTTCTGTCCCAGTAAATGCCCACCCTGGGTGATCCAAAGGCAAGGGCTCAGAGGCTCCTGAGAGACTAACTCCTTTCAGCTGAGCACAGAGCTGGCTCCTCACTGGGATGCCTGTGGCCTGGGGCTCCCTGAGGGGAGAGCAGCACTCGCCCCACCGTGTGGTCACTGCTGGAAGTGCAGGCTGCTCCTCACTCCCCCTTGACAGTGTCCCTGACGGCAGAACAGTGTGAATCGAATCAAGGTGGAAATGCAAACTCCAATGCAACCAAACTCCCCACAAGGTCTCTAAAACCACTCAGGAACAGGGAATTGGAAACTGCAGGGGATGACAGGAATGGAGATGGAGACTTGACACCTTACACCGAGTTCACTTCCAGTTATCCCTAGACAAACTTGCCATGAAAACTTGTCACAAATCTCGAAGAACAATGAGCAGAAACCGGACACGTGCTTTGAGTCTTCACACACAAAACTAAAAGCCAGTCCACAAATAAAAAAACCCAGAGAATACAGTGGACTTTGCAAAATCAAAGATATCTACTGTGGGAAAGACCTCATGACAAAAGCAAAAGACAGGTCATACATCGCGAGATGAATGAGTGGAAACACAAAGCTTATCAAGGATGTGTCTCCAAACAGACAAAGAACACCAACACAACAAGCCTGTGAAAACTAGGGAAAGGTCTGAAGGGACACCAGACTGAGGAAGACACACACAGAGGATCCCGGATGATGTCCAGCACTGAGGGCCTGAAGAAACAACAGTCTAGTTGCACCCCCTCAGGCCTGTGTGACCGTGGATGAGGCCTCTGTTTCCCGGTGGCTCTGAGAGATGGACAGGGAGGAAGGGGAAGAGAAGTCACTTGCATTTCTAATACTCACAGCAAAGTCTTCCAACGAGAAGGGAATTATCACCCCCACTGACAATGCCATTCACTGAAGTGATACCCACCAGTCCATCTAACCCAGAAGGGAAGGATGGACCTGTTCTCACAAAACGGCGAGAGATGGAAGAAGGAAGATCAAGCCCACACCAATCACTGGAAAGAGAAGCTGTGCTCAGGGCTGGAAAGAATTCCTATTGGGAAAATGATGTCACAGCCCCACAAGGCAATCCACAGCTTCGATGCTATTCCTCCCAAAATGCCAATGCATTTTCGCACCGAACAAAGAATTGCAAAAGGGGTACGGAGACAGAAAAGAGCCTAAACTGTCAATACAATCCGACGAAAAAGCCCCGATACGGACATCCAAGGTTGTGTGAAAGGAAATTAGACGACCAAACTAGGATCCTCAGGAGAGTATCGGAGAAGGCAATGGCGACCCACTCCAGTACTCTTGCCTGGAAAACGTCCTGGACGGAGGAGCCTGGTAGGCTGCAGGCCATGGGGTCACGCAGAGTCAGACACGACTGAAGTGACTTAGCCGCAGCAGCAGCAGCAGGACAGTATGCTATTGGGAATACAACAACACACACAGATCCAGATCGATGGAATAAAGTGGAGGGTCCAGAAACAAACCCCAGCATCCATGGTCAACTCATCTCTGACACAGAAGGGGAGAATATCCAAATGGGAACAAGAAAGCCTCTTCAATCAATGTCCATGGGAAAACCAGACAGCTACATCTGAAGAACGCTATTGGTTTTGATCTCATACCACCTCAATATAGGGGGAAAACCTCACCCTAAAGACTGATGTCATGAGATAGCTAGAAAGAAGCGTAGGTCAAAGGCTCCTTAACATCAGAGTCTCCTTGCCATTTGCTGGGCGGAGGTCGAAATGGGTCTCTTCAAGTAAGGCAAAGAGGTACACGAAGTACACCCATGGGTTTCCATCCAATGGAACCTCTTCACAACAGAGAAGCTAAGCATTCACAAATGCAAAAGATAGGAAACAGAACATGAGAGACTCCTTGCAAGTGGTGTATCTGAGAAGGGGTTCATATGGAAAGAGACGAAGAATGCACAGCACTCAGATTCCAAGAAACAACACCACCACCACCCTTGACCCTTCCCCCATGACCAACTCCGACCTAAAGCCTTTCTCTCCCTCTAACCTATCCCTAAAACATAACCCTCATCTAATCATATACATGTGCATCCCTAGCATCCATCCATCCACACACGAGAGAGAAAGAGGAAGACACAGACGGAACTGAGAAAGGAAAAGAGAGGGACACAGCCAGAGAGAGACACGGAACCAAAGAGAGGAAAGGAGTCGACGGTCCAGACTTTTCCTCAATCTGCCTCGAAGGTAGAAGCAATGACAGCGCCCTTCCACCCCAGGAGGGGGAAAAGGACGGAAGGTTTGGAGAGGAAAAGACAAGAACGCAGGGAGCCATTAGAAGCTCAGCCACCCGCAGAAGCCGAGCTGGGACACTTGAACAGAATCTCAATGGAAACAGAGGAGCAGAAAGTTGGCTACTCTTTTCTATAAGAGAGGGAGACCTTCGAGTCTTCCTTTCGGTCCTCCAACTTGGATGCGGGGTCTCAAAACAGTCAGGAGGGGGAGTGCCTTTTCCTGGGTACCACGGCACATCCAGGCCTCGTTCTGCCCCATTCTGTGCTGTGTCAGCCCTGGATGGAATCTTTCTTTCTGAAGTCTCAGCGCACAAGCTCCACGTGATATCGGCCCCAGGTGGAAAGGCATGGAGCTGCTCGTAGGCCGACAGACCTAGGAAGCAGATGGGAGAATGACCACCACTCTGCAGATGGAGAGACTGGGGCAACCCTGAGGGGCATATGCTTGTCCAGGGCCACACCACTTATGAGAAGAAGGAGCCTGGTCTGAGAGCAGTGGGGTCCTCGGAGCTCAGGCCCTGGCTGAACCCAGGCCTCCCCAGGGCTGTGGGCTGGGCTGTGTGGGTGTCACTGTGCCTGCACATGGCCTAAGGGGGGTGGTCGAGCAGTCAGAAACCCAGAGATTCCCTTGGGAAGTTTTGGGGAAGGGACCTCAGCACGAACCCCAGGAGATGATGTCACCTGCCGGCAACAGAACCCAACAGAACCCGCAGCCCGGGTATCCAGGCCTCCAGAGCGGAGAGGAGCCCCCAGCCAGTTCACTGGCTGCCAGGATGTTCTGCTGTTTGCCCCTGCCCAGAGGCCGGGGCCTCAGGAGTGCTCACAGGCAGTGTGCGCGGGCACCCTGTCGACGTTGGCTCAGGACACCCCCGAGAGGCCTCTGGCCCTTTGCCCGGAGAAACAGAAAGGTAACACGGGGAGCCCCAGGACGGACCAGGCCGCCTCTCCCATGCCACCCGGAAACAGCGGGTCCTTTGCCTGTGTGTGTGGATGCGGGTTTCTTGGGGTGTGTCTCCCTCAAGGAAGCCCAGGCGGATGTGGGGTCAGAAGCCTGCGGACAAGTTGTGTCCACACCCCAGGGGAGAGCAGGCTGGGCGGGATGGGGAGAGTGCGGGCAGCGGCGGCCGCCCAGGCGGACCTCACACCCTCAGGTGGGTCTCTTTCCTCCCGGGTGGGGATCTGAGCAGACACACGTCTCTGACCCTTCTGGGAAGAGAAGTTCGAGCAGGCAGAAGCAGCGGCTCCACTGCCCAGGCCCAGCTCGGAAAACTCCTAGCATGGCTGGCTGACGGTCACTGTCGTTGCAGAGCTTCCCACGTGATGAGGCCGAGGACGGGGACACCCCATCCACCTCCCGGAGGGAGGGGTCGGAGCACCACCCCCCCGCCCGTGAGGCCCAGTGCAGGCTCCAGGTGAGCGTGCCCACGGAGGCATCAGCCCCACCGGGGGAGAAGCGGAGGCGGGGAAGGCCTGCTGCCGAGACACCGCCCAGGATACACCCGGCGGCCCAGTCTGAGGCTGCCACGGAGCTCAGCACACCCGGCTCCGACCCAGAGTCCCGAGAACCCCGGCCTCTGAGGCAGCAGGAGGACCTGGAGCCCAGCACGCCAGAGCACAGAGGTGAGGACGCTGGGGCTGGTGCACGGGAGTGTGTGGGGAGGGGGTGCTGAGCTACACAGGGACGAGTCCCCGAAAGCTGCTGCTGGGCCTGCAGCAAGCGCTGGCCTCACACCCCCCGCCCCCCATCTTGCACACTTCAGTCCCAAAAGACATCCGACGCTGGGTATTCTTTGGGAATCTCTTGGAAGCTTTCTGTCCCGGGAGACGCACATGCCAAGGCTGGCCTGTGGGCAAACTTTGCTTCTCCCCCAGCTCTAGCACTGGCCTCCAACTGGAACCAGGCTCCGCTTCCCAGACCTGTCCCTACAGAGGTGCTGGCTCCAGGTGCAGGACCCAGGGATCCACCGAGGGCAGATGGAGAACCGAGACTTGCCCTCGCAGAGACACCAGGCCAGCTGGGTACTGGCCAGCACACCGGGCAGATCGGATCTCCATGCCTGCAGGACCCCCAGCCCCAGGCACTGATGTCCCACCCCCTCAGCCAGAACCTCCACCTCCACGTGCACCTCTACCTGCTCGGGCTCTGGCAGGAGAACCCGAGGCAGAGGAGGAGTCACCGCCTCGGCAGGGAGAGCCTGCCCTGGCTCCCGCGCAACACCCAGACGCCCACGATGACTCACCCACCCCTGCAGGGAGAACGAGCCCCCGCTCTGGACAGACACCCAGAGCCCTTGCCGGAAACACCACGTCCAGGGGAGCGGTCGGCTCTGCAGCCTCCATCCCCGTCTGCTCACCGTGGACGCTGGCAACTCGGTCTGCCCCCAGGGGACATGGAGTTCCTTTCCCCTGAACTGCTTTGCATTTGCTTTGTTTCCACCTTTCTGGTGATGTTTTATTTTTTGTATGGTTTCCTGTACTTTTGTTGGTTAAGTTGGGATTAGTAAACTTTTTCATCATTGTTGCAATTTGGGAACACTGTTGTGTAACTCTGGTGATACTGTGTTACCATCACCACTTTGTAGTTTCAGACCCGTTTGATCTTTATGCCCCACCCCCCAACAAAGCCTGGATTCAAGGCAAGCACGCCCTGTTCATCCCTTCCCCCGATCCTGAACACAATTTCATCCTTTCTTTGTGCATTCCTTCCTATATTCTTGGTGTCCCCAATCAATGACTCTCAGTGAAATGACTGACGGAGTGTTTTTTGGACTCTCCAACTACTGTAAGACTCCATTGGAGAGTTCTCATTTGTATGTCATTTGAACTAGCCTTTGATATCTGAAAGGACGGTGTACGTCCTTTCAAGATACCATGTGCCAAACGAAGCCCTTTTGGCAACTGCCATCATTATCTCCAGGCAGGCATTGCTGTGTCAAGGGTGACATCTCAGCCAGAAGGCAGAGGCTGAGCTCGTCTTGTTGCACCAGCTCCCAAAAGAAGCCAAGAAAGGGAGCTGGAACAACAAACCACCCCAACACCCAGGAAAGCGTTCTTCATGACAGAAGGCTAGAAAATGACCCAACATCCTTGTGGCCCAGAACCCCTCTAGAAAATCACTGTTCCATAAAAAAGAGAAACACATGGGAAGTTCCAAGGAGAGGCAATGCCCATGGCCCGTGTACTTGAGAGACGGCCTGACCGCTCCGGGGAAGACACGCACCGACGGAACCCCTTGGGAAACAGCAGTGATAGTCCTCACCGTCGTAAGGGTTTCCTCTGGGGACAACCTGCCCGGGGCACCACACGAGGGAGCAGACCGGCTTCTCTTCCTCTGCCCCCACACCATTCACTCATGAAGGCAGCTCAGGTGTTCTCATGCCCTGCCTGCCTGCCTGCCTGGCTCATCCGTGAGCTGTGACCACCTACAGGGCAGGACTCCACCTTCTCCTCTCTGTGTACCGTGAATCTGCACACAGTGGGCTTGCAGAACCTTAGGAGACTTGAGCCATTCCCACTCGAGCCAGAACCCTCCCCAGGAAGGAAAACAGCTGTGGAGTCATTTTGGCCCCAGCACTGGTTCGAAAGCCTGGCGCCTCCTACAGCCTCTACGGTGTGAAGAGGGAGGTCCCTTCTGACAGAGCTTTCCGGGTCTCAGATCTAAGCTGTTGTTTCACTGTCAGCTGTGTCTCTTCCGTTGCAGCCAGGTGGGCCACGCTGCTCCAAAGGAGCTCACAAGCTGAGTTTCAAGGGAGGTATAGAGAGGACAGGGATGGCTACAACGTACTGCAAACTGAGTGAGGGTCCCCACAATCCTCAGCAAAGGTCTGTGGTGTGCAAGTGGGGAGTAGAGGGCCCCCAAGTTCCAAAGGAAGGGAGGTAGTCGGGAGCTAAAGCCCTTGGCCGCTGTGGTAGTAGCTGCAGATGGCAGCTCGTCCACAGTGCACTTCGAATGAGGTCATATGAGCGGGACTCTGGAAATGGCTCCGAAATCGGGAGAAAGGGGTCAGGGTATGTGGGAATCCGGCGGGGGTGGGGGGTGGATGAAGGAAGGTGTCCCTCCTCTCTCCAGTGCAATTTGGTTTGGTGAGTCTCAAAGCTACCAGATGGCACTTCCCAAGTCAGGCCCCCGCAGGAATCAGGGTGGGCTGCGTGCCTCGGCCCCTGCCACAGGGACAAGCCACACCAGTGGCCTCCCTGAGCTCCAGTGGCCGGATCTGGGGGTTCTGTCTGGGTGCACACCTCCTTGCTGTGGCCAAGTTCCCCCCTTCTCTGAGCACCAGCTTCATCCTCTCGAATGAGGACATCGATTGCTACCTTGGCACGTTACTCTCTTCATCCTGTGAAGACTCATTAGGCTTATCCTACAATTACTAGCTGGCCCGAAGAGATATCTCCTGAATCCAGATTAAGCTGGAGTCTCCCAGGCTCATCTGGCATGTCTTCCCTGAAGTCTGCCAAAACCCACACCCTTGCATTTCCAGGGACTCCCCTTAGCCAGCTGGGCAGAAAACCCAGCATGGTTCAAACAAGCTGACAGACAAGCGGGAGAGGACTCACGGGCAGACGGCTTCCCTCAGGTCTCGGGTGGAGCTCTGGGACCACAGCAGCAACGGGCCATCCCAGGCCCTGGGCTCAGCAGCGCCCTCATTCTCAGGCCGGCGGCTCTGCCCTGAGGGGAGCAGGAAGGTCACCAACTGCCGCAGGCGGGCCTCACGCCCCTCCCACTGCTGGAGCCTGACCTCCCCCGGCCCCACCCCTTCCCCTACCCCAGCAGGACGACAGCTCGTCTTCCCCTGGCTTCCAACGGGAGGCCCGGCCCTGGGCCCCGATTGGGCACTGCCCCAGCCCGGAGCCAATCACAGTGGCCAGGGAGGTGGAACGCACCGATTGGCCAGGGCCAGGTCATGGGACCATACTCCCCAGGAAACTCAAATATTACCAAGGTTCCCTAAGAAACCAATGAACAGAATTATCCAGTAAAGGCAAACCGTGCTTTTTAATGAGGCCAATGTCACAGAAAAAAAAAAAAATGCTTCACAATGAACTGCTCAAGGAAGCTACTAAATAAACTTTCAGAAAAGTTTAGTAGTTTTTTTTTTTTTTTTTTTAATAGGGTGACGGAGAGCTATACCTTTCCCGTCTATGTGAATTTAGGTTTAAACTAGATTTCCCTTGGCTATTATATAAGACAAAAAAACCCACATCCCCCCCTTTCACTCCCCCCCAACCCCAAAAAGTGTTTTAAGCTATAGAATTTTTGTGTCCTCAGTTGTGTCTGATTCGCGGCAACTCACGAACTCTACACAGCCAGGCTCTTCCGTCCATGGAATTCAGGGCAATTTTTTCTGTCCCAGTAAATGCCCACCCTGGGTGATCCAAAGGCAAGGGCTCAGAGGCTCCTGAGAGACTAACTCCTTTCAGCTGAGCACAGAGCTGGCTCCTCACTGGGATGCCTGTGGCCTGGGGCTCCCTGAGGGGAGAGCAGCACTCGCCCCACCGTGTGGTCACTGCTGGAAGTGCAGGCTGCTCCTCACTCCCCCTTGACAGTGTCCCTGAGGGCAGAACAGTGTGAATCGAATCAAGGTGGAAATGCAAACTCCAATGCAACCAAACTCCCCACAAGGTCTCTAAAACCACTCAGGAACAGGGAATTGGAAACTGCAGGGGATGACAGGAATGGAGATGGAGACTTGACACCTTACACCGAGTTCACTTCCAGTTATCCCTAGACAAACTTGCCATGAAAACTTGTCACAAATCTCGAAGAACAATGAGCAGAAACCGGACACGTGCTTTGAGTCTTCACACACAAAACTAAAAGCCAGTCCACAAATAAAAAAACCCAGAGAATACAGTGGACTTTGCAAAATCAAAGATATCTACTGTGGGAAAGACCTCATGACAAAAGCAAAAGACAGGTCATACATCGCGAGACGAATGAGTGGAAACACAAAGCTTATCAAGGATGTGTCTCCAAACAGACAAAGAACACCAACACAACAAGCCTGTGAAAACTAGGGAAAGGTCTGAAGGGACACCAGACTGAGGAAGACACACACAGAGGATCCCGGATGATGTCCAGCACTGAGGGCCTGAAGAAACAACAGTCTAGTTGCACCCCCTCAGGCCTGTGTGACCGTGGATGAGGCCTCTGTTTCCCGGTGGCTCTGAGAGATGGACAGGGAGGAAGGGGAAGAGAAGTCACTTGCATTTCTAATACTCACAGCAAAGTCTTCCAACGAGAAGGGAATTATCACCCCCACTGACAATGCCATTCACTGAAGTGATACCCACCAGTCCATCTAACCCAGAAGGGAAGGATGGACCTGTTCTCACAAAACGGCGAGAGATGGAAGAAGGAAGATCAAGCCCACACCAATCACTGGAAAGAGAAGCTGTGCTCAGGGCTGGAAAGAATTCCTATTGGGAAAATGATGTCACAGCCCCACAAGGCAATCCACAGCTTCGATGCTATTCCTCCCAAAATGCCAATGCATTTTCGCACCGAACAAAGAATTGCAAAAGGGGTACGGAGACAGAAAAGAGCCTAAACTGTCAATACAATCCGACGAAAAAGCCCCGATACGGACATCCAAGGTTGTGTGAAAGGAAATTAGACGACCAAACTAGGATCCTCAGGAGAGTATCGGAGAAGGCAATGGCGACCCACTCCAGTACTCTTGCCTGGAAAACGTCCTGGACGGAGGAGCCTGGTAGGCTGCAGGCCATGGGGTCACGCAGAGTCAGACACGACTGAAGTGACTTAGCCGCAGCAGCAGCAGCAGGACAGTATGCTATTGGGAATACAACAACACACACAGATCCAGATCGATGGAATAAAGTGGAGGGTCCAGAAACAAACCCCAGCATCCATGGTCAACTCATCTCTGACACAGAAGGGGAGAATATCCAAATGGGAACAAGAAAGCCTCTTCAATCAATGTCCATGGGAAAACCAGACAGCTACATCTGAAGAACGCTATTGGTTTTGATCTCATACCACCTCAATATAGGGGGAAAACCTCACCCTAAAGACTGATGTCATGAGATAGCTAGAAAGAAGCGTAGGTCAAAGGCTCCTTAACATCAGAGTCTCCTTGCCATTTGCTGGGCGGAGGTCGAAATGGGTCTCTTCAAGTAAGGCAAAGAGGTACACGAAGTACACCCATGGGTTTCCATCCAATGGAACCTCTTCACAACAGAGAAGCTAAGCATTCACAAATGCAAAAGATAGGAAACAGAACATGAGAGACTCCTTGCAAGTGGTGTATCTGAGAAGGGGTTCATATGGAAAGAGACGAAGAATGCACAGCACTCAGATTCCAAGAAACAACACCACCACCACCCTTGACCCTTCCCCCATGACCAACTCCGACCTAAAGCCTTTCTCTCCCTCTAACCTATCCCTAAAACATAACCCTCATCTAATCATATACATGTGCATCCCTAGCATCCATCCATCCACACACGAGAGAGAAAGAGGAAGACACAGACGGAACTGAGAAAGGAAAAGAGAGGGACACAGCCAGAGAGAGACACGGAACCAAAGAGAGGAAAGGAGTCGACGGTCCAGACTTTTCCTCAATCTGCCTCGAAGGTAGAAGCAATGACAGCGCCCTTCCACCCCAGAAGGGGGAAAAGGACGGAAGGTTTGGAGAGGAAAAGACAAGAACGCAGGGAGCCACTAGAAGCTCAGCCACCCGCAGAAGCCGAGCTGGGACACTTGAACAGAATCTCAATGGAAACAGAGGAGCAGAAAGTTGGCTACTCTTTTCTATAAGAGAGGGGGACCTTCGAGTCTTCCTTTCGGTCCTCCAACTTGGATGCGGGGTCTCAAAACAGTCAGGAGGGGGAGTGCCTTTTCCTGGGTACCACGGCACATCCAGGCCTCGTTCTGCCCCATTCTGTGCTGTGTCAGCCCTGGATGGAATCTTTCTTTCTGAAGTCTCAGCGCACAAGCTCCACGTGATATCGGCCCCAGGTGGAAAGGCATGGAGCTGCTCGTAGGCCGACAGACCTAGGAAGCAGATGGGAGAATGACCACCACTCTGCAGATGGAGAGACTGGGGCAACCCTGAGGGGCATATGCTTGTCCAGGGCCACACCACTTATGAGAAGAAGGAGCCTGGTCTGAGAGCAGTGGGGTCCTCGGAGCTCAGGCCCTGGCTGAACCCAGGCCTCCCCAGGGCTGTGGGCTGGGCTGTGTGGGTGTCACTGTGCCTGCACATGGCCTAAGGGGGGTGGTCGAGCAGTCAGAAACCCAGAGATTCCCTTGGGAAGTTTTGGGGAAGGGACCTCAGCACGAACCCCAGGAGATGATGTCACCTGCCGGCAACAGAACCCAACAGAACCCGCAGCCCGGGTATCCAGGCCTCCAGAGCGGAGAGGAGCCCCCAGCCAGTTCACTGGCTGCCAGGATGTTCTGCTGTTTGCCCCTGCCCAGAGGCCGGGGCCTCAGGAGTGCTCACAGGCAGTGTGCGCGGGCACCCTGTCGACGTTGGCTCAGGACACCCCCGAGAGGCCTCTGGCCCTTTGCCCGGAGAAACAGAAAGGTAACACGGGGAGCCCCAGGACGGACCAGGCCGCCTCTCCCATGCCACCCGGAAACAGCGGGTCCTTTGCCTGTGTGTGTGGATGCGGGTTTCTTGGGGTGTGTCTCCCTCAAGGAAGCCCAGGCGGATGTGGGGTCAGAAGCCTGCGGACAAGTTGTGTCCACACCCCAGGGGAGAGCAGGCTGGGCGGGATGGGGAGAGTGCGGGCAGCGGCGGCCGCCCAGGCGGACCTCACACCCTCAGGTGGGTCTCTTTCCTCCCGGGTGGGGATCTGAGCAGACACACGTCTCTGACCCTTCTGGGAAGAGAAGTTCGAGCAGGCAGAAGCAGCGGCTCCACTGCCCAGGCCCAGCTCGGAAAACTCCTAGCATGGCTGGCTGACGGTCACTGTCGTTGCAGAGCTTCCCACGTGATGAGGCCGAGGACGGGGACACCCCATCCACCTCCCGGAGGGAGGGGTCGGAGCACCACCCCCCCGCCCGTGAGGCCCAGTGCAGGCTCCAGGTGAGCGTGCCCACGGAGGCATCAGCCCCACCGGGGGAGAAGCGGAGGCGGGGAAGGCCTGCTGCCGAGACACCGCCCAGGATACACCCGGCGGCCCAGTCTGAGGCTGCCACGGAGCTCAGCACACCCGGCTCCGACCCAGAGTCCCGAGAACCCCGGCCTCTGAGGCAGCAGGAGGACCTGGAGCCCAGCACGCCAGAGCACAGAGGTGAGGACGCTGGGGCTGGTGCACGGGAGTGTGTGGGGAGGGGGTGCTGAGCTACACAGGGACGAGTCCCCGAAAGCTGCTGCTGGGCCTGCAGCAAGCGCTGGCCTCACACCCCCCGCCCCCCATCTTGCACACTTCAGTCCCAAAAGACATCCGACGCTGGGTATTCTTTGGGAATCTCTTGGAAGCTTTCTGTCCCGGGAGACGCACATGCCAAGGCTGGCCTGTGGGCAAACTTTGCTTCTCCCCCAGCTCTAGCACTGGCCTCCAACTGGAACCAGGCTCCGCTTCCCAGACCTGTCCCTACAGAGGTGCTGGCTCCAGGTGCAGGACCCAGGGATCCACCGAGGGCAGATGGAGAACCGAGACTTGCCCTCGCAGAGACACCAGGCCAGCTGGGTACTGGCCAGCACACCGGGCAGATCGGATCTCCATGCCTGCAGGACCCCCAGCCCCAGGCACTGATGTCCCACCCCCTCAGCCAGAACCTCCACCTCCACGTGCACCTCTACCTGCTCGGGCTCTGGCAGGAGAACCCGAGGCAGAGGAGGAGTCACCGCCTCGGCAGGGAGAGCCTGCCCTGGCTCCCGCGCAACACCCAGACGCCCACGATGACTCACCCACCCCTGCAGGGAGAACGAGCCCCCGCTCTGGACAGACACCCAGAGCCCTTGCCGGAAACACCACGTCCAGGGGAGCGGTCGGCTCTGCAGCCTCCATCCCCGTCTGCTCACCGTGGACGCTGGCAACTCGGTCTGCCCCCAGGGGACATGGAGTTCCTTTCCCCTGAACTGCTTTGCATTTGCTTTGTTTCCACCTTTCTGGTGATGTTTTATTTTTTGTATGGTTTCCTGTACTTTTGTTGGTTAAGTTGGGATTAGTAAACTTTTTCATCATTGTTGCAATTTGGGAACACTGTTGTGTAACTCTGGTGATACTGTGTTACCATCACCACTTTGTAGTTTCAGACCCGTTTGATCTTTATGCCCCACCCCCCAACAAAGCCTGGATTCAAGGCAAGCACGCCCTGTTCATCCCTTCCCCCGATCCTGAACACAATTTCATCCTTTCTTTGTGCATTCCTTCCTATATTCTTGGTGTCCCCAATCAATGACTCTCAGTGAAATGACTGACGGAGTGTTTTTTGGACTCTCCAACTACTGTAAGACTCCATTGGAGAGTTCTCATTTGTATGTCATTTGAACTAGCCTTTGATATCTGAAAGGACGGTGTACGTCCTTTCAAGATACCATGTGCCAAACGAAGCCCTTTTGGCAACTGCCATCATTATCTCCAGGCAGGCATTGCTGTGTCAAGGGTGACATCTCAGCCAGAAGGCAGAGGCTGAGCTCGTCTTGTTGCACCAGCTCCCAAAAGAAGCCAAGAAAGGGAGCTGGAACAACAAACCACCCCAACACCCAGGAAAGCGTTCTTCATGACAGAAGGCTAGAAAATGACCCAACATCCTTGTGGCCCAGAACCCCTCTAGAAAATCACTGTTCCATAAAAAAGAGAAACACATGGGAAGTTCCAAGGAGAGGCAATGCCCATGGCCCGTGTACTTGAGAGACGGCCTGACCGCTCCGGGGAAGACACGCACCGACGGAACCCCTTGGGAAACAGCAGTGATAGTCCTCACCGTCGTAAGGGTTTCCTCTGGGGACAACCTGCCCGGGGCACCACACGAGGGAGCAGACCGGCTTCTCTTCCTCTGCCCCCACACCATTCACTCATGAAGGCAGCTCAGGTGTTCTCATGCCCTGCCTGCCTGCCTGCCTGGCTCATCCGTGAGCTGTGACCACCTACAGGGCAGGACTCCACCTTCTCCTCTCTGTGTACCGTGAATCTGCACACAGTGGGCTTGCAGAACCTTAGGAGACTTGAGCCATTCCCACTCGAGCCAGAACCCTCCCCAGGAAGGAAAACAGCTGTGGAGTCATTTTGGCCCCAGCACTGGTTCGAAAGCCTGGCGCCTCCTACAGCCTCTACGGTGTGAAGAGGGAGGTCCCTTCTGACAGAGCTTTCCGGGTCTCAGATCTAAGCTGTTGTTTCACTGTCAGCTGTGTCTCTTCCGTTGCAGCCAGGTGGGCCACGCTGCTCCAAAGGAGCTCACAAGCTGAGTTTCAAGGGAGGTATAGAGAGGACAGGGATGGCTACAACGTACTGCAAACTGAGTGAGGGTCCCCACAATCCTCAGCAAAGGTCTGTGGTGTGCAAGTGGGGAGTAGAGGGCCCCCAAGTTCCAAAGGAAGGGAGGTAGTCGGGAGCTAAAGCCCTTGGCCGCTGTGGTAGTAGCTGCAGATGGCAGCTCGTCCACAGTG